>NC_080541.1:199359770-200831118 GCF_028640845.1 Ahaetulla prasina
GTACATATAAGTGAAAGATGGGATCATGTTATTGAACCCCTTCCTTTTTTACATACATCACATATTTTAACAACAATGGAGCTTCAACTGCATGACTTGGGTGGTCATTTTGACATTTTTGAGCCATCATTCCAACTGTCTGAAGACAACACGGTTTATAAATTATCATCTAAATGTTATGTGCATTTCAAACCAGAATTTATGGCAAAAGTCATGAATAAAAATTGCTTTACTATTAAAGGGGGGCATGCAGATAATAAGAAACCCTGAAGTGATAATAGAGAAGTCAAAACTAGAGAAATCTAACAAGGCTGCGAGCAGTGGTGGGATTTCAAGTATTTTAACAACCGGTTCTCTGCTCTAATGATTTCTTCCAACAACTAGTTTGCTAAACTGCTCAGAAAGCTAACAAGGGTTCTCCCAAAGGGATGCGAACTGGCTGAATCCCACCACTGGCTGCGAGGGATTGCTAAAAGTTATCACAGAATTGAATGTCCAGAGATAACACAGAAAAAAAATCAAGCCATACAAAGTAATCTACATCAAGACAGCTAAAGAGTTTTAGATGTATTCTAGGTGTATTCATGTAAAGAACATGCACAAACAACAAAATACTCTGCTAAAATTGCTGAATACTACAAATGCAAAACAATGGGCTATTTACTATTATACTCAGCAGGTGAAAGAGCTTGCAAAACATAGTGACTCTAATAAGTATTTCTTATCAGGACCAGTTCCATGCCCTCCTCAGCACAGAATACATAGGAAGTATGTTTACAAATCAATGGCGGTGGAGTGTGTTTCACAACTAATACAAGAATGAACACAGCCATGATTTCAGAACATGTTTGCAGACATTTTGACAAATCAATTACATTCCTCACACTACTTTAGTAGATTTTCACTTCAAGCTTAAATTTTGAACTATTACATGCTCCCCAATTGTTCCTAAGGGAAAAACTTACATGGCTATAGTACCTGGAAGGCATTCCAATGTTAATGGCAAGCATCTTGCCTTACAGAGAATGAATATGACCAAAGAACAAGGAAGTCTGCAGTATATAGTTTAAAAAATAAATGTGGAAGCCACAACTTTGGTTCAAAGCTCCACCTAGTTTGCATGTGCTTCTATAGTAGGGCTGGCCTCCATCTTGATTTTTTCATTACCACACCCTGCAGATAGGGTGTGGGAATTTTATATCGAAAATGATATAAAGTCTGAAAAATCAGAATGGATATAAGTTTAGAACTAAAGAAATCCAAATGCCTCCTGTATTTGGAAGATTCCATCCATATTTATTTCATTTTTATGTGATAAGTTTATTTCCCAACATTTCTCTAAAAGCAATGAGATGACAATCATTCCACAATTTTCCCATATCATTTGGGGGCTGAGAGATAGTAACTATACCAAAGTTACCCAGACAGTTTCTATGGATGAAGAAGACTTGAACCTGGATCACATTTGAAATGTTACATGAGCTCATAGCTAAAGAGACTGAAAATTAACTTTGAAATTAATTGCCAAGATTCATAGTTGAGCTAAGGAAATGTTGAGCATGATACAATATTTTGGAAGAGTCATATCATATTTGCCAAAGGTCCTACAGCATTAAATGACTTCCTCAGGGCAGATACAATTTACCAATGAAGACATAGATAAGGTAAGTTTTCAGAAAAATTGCTCTAGAATGCCCACTGATGTGTACTCAGCACACTCACATTGAGAAATGACATGGACATGTGAACAATTCCCACAGAATCTTTGTGGTTTGGAATATTTCCATCTGCATACAGGCAAGTTCTTGGTATCCCCAATAAACAACAAAGATTTGAACTGGGTATCAGTAAGATACCAGAGGTTTCTCTTTCATCAGAATTTAGCCTCATGTTGAATATCTTTCAGACAAAACATGCACAGTAGCAGTTACATTGTTGTTTGCTAAGATATAGATCACTAAAATCATATATTAATTTTTAGAAGTAGAGATTTACGAAACTGTTTTATGGGTCATTCCACTGTCCTTCTGTCATCTATATCTTGGTGATCGGTGAGCATAATAAAGACTGAATAAATATATTGTATATCACAACACCTATTTCTGAATGGTTTTTTGTTATATTATTATTTATTATTATTATTTATTTGATTTTTATACCGCCCTTCTCCCGAAGGACTCAGGGCGGTGTACAGGCAACAATAAAATACAAACACCACAGTATACAATTTAAAATGCAAGTTAAAAAACTTATTATAATTAGCCTAGAACTTTAAAATTTATAAAACCAAACCCCATTTAAAATTAGTAGAAAATTTAAAATCGATAAAATTTATATAATTTAAAATTTAAAATTTAAGCCAGCCCCGCGCGAATAAAAAGGTATGTCTTCAGTTCGCGGCGGAAAGTCCGAAGGTCAGGTATTTGACGTAAGCCTGGGGGAAGCTCGTTCCAAAGTGTGGGAGCCCCACAGAAGGCCCTTCCTGGGGCCGCCAGCCGACATTGTTTGGCGGACGGCACCCTGAGAAGTCCCTCTCTGTGAGGCGTGCGGGTCGGTGGGAGGCATGTGGTAACAGCAGGCGGTCCCGTAAGTACCCAGGCCCTAAGCCATGGGCGCTTTAAAGGTCGTAACCAACACCTTAAAGTGCACTCGAAGGCCACAGGTAGCCAGTGCAGTCTGCGCAGGAGGCGGTGTTACGTGGAGCTGAGCTCCCTCTATCACCAGCAGCTGCATTCTGGACTAACTGAAGCCTCCGAGTGCACTTCAAGGAGCCCCATATAGAGAGCATTACAATAATCCAAGCGAGAGGTAACGAGCGTGAGTGACTGTGCACAAGGCATCCCGATCAAGGAAGGCGCAACTGCGAACCAGGCGAACCTGGTGGAAGGCCCTCCTGGAGACGGCCGTCAAATGATCTTCAAGCGACAGCCGATCATCCAGGAGGACACCTAAGTTGCGCACCCTATCCTTTGGGGCCAATAACTCGCCTCAACAGTCAGCTGCGGCTGCAGCTGACTGAATCGGGATGCCGGCATCCACAGCCACTCCGTCTTGGAGGATTAAGCTTGAGCCTGTTTCTCCCCATCCAGACCCGTCGGCTTCCAAACACCGGGACAGCACTTCAACAACTTCATTGGGGTGGCGCGGGGCGGAAAAGTACAGCTGGGTGTCATCAGCGTCCTGTTGGTATCCCACCCCGAAGCCACTGATGATCTCACCCAGCGGCTTCATATAGATGTTGAACAGCAGGGGCGAGAGAATCGACCCCTGCGGGACCCCACAAGTGAGGCACCTCGCGGCCGACCTCTGCCCCCCTGTCAACACCGTCTGCGGCCGGTCGGGGGGGTAGGGGGGGGACCACCGATACACGGTGCCTCCCCCTCCCCATCCCCCCCACCCGCGCAGCCAGGTACCACGGTCGATGGTATCAAAAGCCGCTGAGAGATCTAATAGGACCAGGGCAGAGGTACCCCTGTCCCTGGCCCTCCAGAGATCATCCACCAATGCGACCAAAGCTGTCTCCGTGCTGTATCCGGGTCGAAGCCGGACTGGAGCAGGTCTAGATAGACGGCTTCATCCAGGTATTGGGGTAGCTGTCGCGCCACAGCACTCTCTACAACCTTAGCAGCAGCGAAGGTTGGAGACTGGACGATAGTTACCCAAAATAGCTGGGTCCAGGGAGGGCTTCTTGAGGAGGGGTCTCACCACCGCCTCTTTCAAGGCGGCAGGGAAAACCCCTTCCAACAAAGAAGCGTTGATAATCCTCTGGAGCCAGCCTCGTGTCACCTCCTGAGTGGCCAGTACCAGCCAGGAAGGACACGGGTCCAGTAAACATGTCGTGGCGTGAAGCCTCCCCAACAACCTGTCCACGTCCTCGGGAGCCACAGGGTCAAACTCATCCCAAACCGGCTCAACAAGACGTGTCTCCTCTCCCTCGCTTGGATCATCCCAATTTCGGTCCAGACCGTCCCGGAGCTGAGCGATATTATCGTATAGATAACCACTAAACTCCTCGGCACGTCCCTGCAAAGGACGAGCATTACACCCACACCTCCTGATGAAGGAGGGAGCGGGTCACCCGAAACAGGGCGGCCGGGCGGTTATCTGCCGACGCAATGAGGGTGGAGGCATAGGAACGCCTCGCCTCCCTCATTGCCACCAGGTAGGTCCTAGAATAGGACCTAACTAGTGTCCGATCAGCTTCGGAACGACTGGACCTCCAGGTGCTCTCTAGGCGTCTTCTCCGGCGTTTCATCTCCCTCAGCCCCTCAGAGAACCAAGGGGCTGGACGAGATCTGTGCCGGGTCAGAGGCCGCAAAGGCGCGACACGATCCAGGGCCCCAGCCGCGGCCTGTTCCCAGGCCGCGACTAGTTCCTCAGTCGTGCCGTGGGCCAGATCCTCAGGGAATGGCCCAAGCTCCGTCAGGAACCTCTCAGGGTCCATCAGGCGCCTGGGACGGAACCAACGTATAGGTTCCGTCTCCCTGCGGTGGTGAGTGGCGGTCCGGAAGTCTAGGCGAAGGAGAAAATGATCAGACCATGACATATGCTACACATTAGTGCTTTTTGTCTCAAACCTACAGGCAAAAGTGAACTTTGCAGAAAATACATATTTGCCCAAAGCAGAAGACTTAAAATGTTGTAGGAGTCTAATTCTGTATAGTAAAAATTAGCTAATAATTGCATCGGTGCTAGATAAACCCAGGAAAAACCAAATGCTGATATTTGAGAACCTAAAGTATAGTACTTTGTTGTTGTTGTTGTTTTTGGGGGGTGGGGTTCTGGCATGTAGAGAACTTAAATATCTATAGTGAAAAAACTATTTTATGTTTACCATGTCACAGGGGAAAAGTTTACATTGTTTGCAGAAATGTATAATACTATAAATATTTCTACTCTCCACAAATCAAAAAGAAGCAAAAATGTGATCTGTATTAAATTATAATAATGTGGGAAAACCCTTGCTTTCCTTTATTAAGATATAAACAAAGTCATATTCATCTAAGTATTATCCAGCACATCTAATAATTGGTATAGTTATGAATCTGACTTCCAGCCTTGGAAGCAAACTGGTAGTATTCTGATTTCAGGCAGATTTCAGGTTCATCAGATGCAAATGTAACACAATTTACAAAAGCCATTTTTATAATCATTTACAGAATGCATATTTTCTCAAAACTGCATCCAGAGTCCCAAGCTTATGCCTGTATATTTATTGGTTCTGCAATTTACCCATCTCTTCAATCTTCGCAGGAAAGATTACAGATATTAATAATACATAAAAGAAGATAATCATTTATACTAATTCATTAAAACCAAGGTAGACTAACAAGACTCCAAATTTCATTTATAGTCAAAAGGAATAGTCAAAACTAGCAATTATAAAAAAACAGTTCTCTAATCCTTGATCCTATAATTATCATGCCCAACAGAGGTAGAGCTAGAAGAAAGAAGTTCTAATTCCAATGAAGCAATAGTCTTCTTTACCATAGGAACTTCCAGAAATAAGGCCAAGCTACATAAGCTTGACAGATACCACAACTTAAAATAAATAAATAGAACCAAAGTATGTCACTATCCAACCTCCATTTATCAAATTTATAGTTCTAAGTTTTAAGCCCAAAACATTTAACTTCTAGAAATAGGGTAATCTGCAAACCAGCATGTAAACCAGTTCATATAGGTAGAAAATGCTGGAACAAAGAGCCATTAGATCTCAGGAAATTGAAATGTTAAATGCTTTCTATTATGTATCTATGGTTTATATAAAAAAAATTGACTCAGAGAAGAAGAAATATAGTTGTTATGAACAAGTAAATGAAAGAGGAGTTAATAACGTGCTAGAAAAAACAGCAAAAGCAGAAATTAGCTGGAAAATAAGTCATTCTCCAGCTAAATATACTTACTTAAATAGTAAATATTTATTGTGAGTAATTAAGTTTCAAGATTATTTTTTAAAGAACAAAGAATAGAATAGAATAGAATAGAATAGAATAGAATAGAATAGAATAGAATAGAATAGAATAGAATAGAATAGAATAGAATAGAATAGAATTTTTTATTGGCCAAGTGTGATAGGACACACAAAGAATTTGTCTTGGTGCATATGCTCTCAATGTACATAAAAGAAAGATATGTTCATCAAGAATCATAAGGTACAACACTTAATGATAGTCATAGGATACAATTAAGCAATGAGGAAACAATATTGTAAGGATACAAGCAACAAGGTTACGGTCATACAGTCATAAGTGGAAGGAGATGGGTGATGGGAACGATGAGAAGAACCCCTAAAGTAATGCTACTTGGTCAACACCAATATGCTAGCATCTCTGCGTCATTTATAGGTCTTTCACAAAAAAGAAATGGAAAAACTGAGGACTCGGGAATTTTCAGGTGAATAAAAAAAAAAAAAAAACTTTGCCACAACCCTAACTGTTGCCAGTTGCAATAATAGAAATAAAATTTACTGAGCTACATGGAGCGAGTTCAGATTTAGTAATAGGCTTCTGCCATTAAAAAATGGAGTGAAAGGTCCTGTGTAAAAGGTCTTTTGATCACTGGTTTCTAAGGGTTCACTATTTTATAGTAAAAACGAAACAATTCTGATGAGAAAAATGTTGCATTTTTAAATTTTAAATTATAGCTTGTATTTTAGAGATCCAGTTTTATTCATTTAGGAGCATGGTCATCCCAAATAAATGTTTGCTAGCTACAAGCATAGGGATTTCTCTCTCCCACAATCTCTTTCCTTTCTAGATTTTCAATATACCCACCAACTTGGCCTTTCCTGGAAGTGATACCACAGTGATAATCAATAGATGTATTTCCTTTCCTGTGTATCTACCTACGCATTGCAATCTTTTTCTAACACATGGCATAACTTTACTTTTCAGATTTAAAAGTTACCTTTCTTGAAGTTTCTATCTTTCATGTTTGTTAAGCCTAGTAACCTGACAGCCAGCTTTCCTGAAGAAAGAAGCAGAAAGCAAAAGTATGCTTCATCTGAAAGAAACTTATTAGAAGTTGGCAAGGAAGATTTCTATAGTATATGAAATCTTTTTAAAGGATCTTGTTCCTGTTTTAAGGCCAGCTATCTTGGCTGAACTTGAGTCACCTCCTTAATAAAAATTCCATGTTCTGTCTGCAGAAATGCTTCCAGCACAATTAGATCAATTTTCTCTAAGTAGCAATAAATGTGTTTGCCTTTAAAAGGCCAACACAAGCACATTATCACAGCTCATAATCCCCATTCTCTCTATTAGCTCAAAGTACATCCTAAAGGCCAAAGGTCACAGCTAAAGACTAATCAGTCTCATTAGCTTGTCTAATTAATCTTAACTAGGGGGACACAAACACACTAAAACTATTACAAAGATTTTTTTTTTTTTGAAAAAAAAATCAGGATATGAGAATCATTCATCAGAGATTCACAGCCTCTAGGGACAGGAAGAAGAGATGATGACCAGAGACAAAGCTTCCTCACTGAGTCTTTCTAAAACTTCTGATGTATTCCCATTTCGGATCTATTCTATGTCAGCAATACAAAACCAGGATTCCAACAATAGCATGAAACTCATAATAAGGAAAATATTATAGGTAGCAAAGATCTTGCCTTTTATTCTTTCAATGCATCCTTCTCCAGTGTTTTCATCAACAAATACACATGCAGTTTGGCCAGATTGATCTGTCTTCCATAGTCTTTTGCCTTCTGTTCATTGCCTTCATACTCGACTGGAACTCATTAATGTTTAACTGATATAAAAGGGAGATACTCCATGGGGGCCTGTAACACAACACAGTGACTTTCAAGTTGCTTCCCCTTAGCAGATACATCAAGATAGATGTTAGCCCTCCTTTTCCATGCCCCCTTTTAATTATTATGTTTGCAACAAACAACAGACCTTCTTATCCATGCCCTTTTTAAATTATTATTTTTAAATGAACAGAGAAATACAGACTGCTACATATGACAATAACATTAATGTAAGCAGGCATTCAGGATTTTTTTATATTTATATATATGCAGAAAATAAACTAGGACTTTATTTATTTATTCATTTATTTTGTCACAACAATATATGTAGGTATCATACAAAAAGATTATATAGTATATAAACACATATATGAGTAAATATAAGGAGGTATAAGCATATATATATATATATAGGAAGATGAAAAGAAAAATAATAGGACAGGAATGGTAGGCACGTTTGTGTGCTTATGCACGCCCCTTATGGTCCTCTTAGGAATGGGGTGAGGTCAATAGTAGGAAGTTTTTGGTTAAAGCTTTTAGGATTATGAGAAGAGACCACAGAGTCAGGTAAAGTATTCCAAGCACTGATGATTCTGTTACAGAAGTCATATTTTCTGCAATCTAGATTAAAGCGGTTGACATTAAGTTTAAATCTATTGGTTGCTCTAGTATTATTGCAATTAAAGCTGAAGTAGTCTTTAACAGGAAGGACATTACAATAGATGATTCTGTGAGTTAAACTTAGGTCTTGTCAAAGGCGACGGAGTTCCAAGTTTTCTAAGCCTAGGATTTCAAGTCTGGTGGGATAAGGTATTTTATTGTTTTCAGAGGAATGGAGAACTCTTCTTGTATATAGAAATATGTATTGTATGTAAATATTGTATGTCTACTTTCATATAGAAACATTGCTCAGGCACTACTTGGAAAAGAATGCATCCATCTTTCTGAAATTCCTCTTACTTTAGCAACAAAGAATATTAGATCCCAATCATATGAGCATTATAAAATAAATCTTGTGAGTGGAGCATATATTGTTCTGGAGGGAAATGTTAATTAATGGTTAACTAATTTCTTAGTTGATGCTAAATTTTGATATAACTGATGATAAATTCAGAATCCAAGAAGAAATTATCAATGTGCAAATCTGCATTTTACCACTTTATAGATATCATGCAGCATCACATGAAAACAGTAATCAAAGAGCCGTGATATATGCCAGAGACAAGTCAAAGATTCATATGGTTGGGCTATCAAGACAAATCAAATTGGGATCCTTTATATTGTATATGGAGGGGGGGATTCTTATTTATGGCCTTGGTTGATCTCAACAAGTTAAAGAGAACTGGATCATCAGTACTTAGACAGAAAATCACATTGAAAGTCTGTGGACTTTCTTTGGATGGAAGATAATGACAAACTGCTTCTATACTATTGCCATGAAAGCAATATAGATATGAACATGAAGTATCTAGGAATCAAACTCAACTCAAAAAATATTACCTATAATAGCACCCAAGCTATTTTCTTCCATCTTAACAAAATCCTCAATAATATTTTTCATGTGTTTCATAATAGTAGGATGAAGCAGGTCACACTGAATGAATTAAGCCCTAGTTTAGGCTTAGACTTGGTCACTTGAAAGACACTTGCAAATCTCACTTCTAAATTCCATCCAAAGTGCATCTACATATCCAATTCTTGAAACATCTTCTGAAATGTTTTAAACTAGAAGACCCTAAAATCAACTTTTAAGTATCATTCCACTTTTAAATGGTTTATTGCAGGGGTCTCCAACCTTGATCCCTTTAAGACTTGTGGACTTAAACTCCCAGAGTCCCTCAGCCAGCAAAGCTCTGGGAGTTTAAGTCCACAAGTCTTAAAGGGACCAAGGTTGGAGACCCCTGGTTTACTGGATGTTAATGGGTAATTTTCCATTGGGACAAAAAGAATAAAGAAAATATCAGGGAAAACCTGACAGTTGAAATGACATGCTGCCACAAAGAAGAGGGAGTCAACCTATTTTCCAAAGGACAAGAAGCAATTGATGGAAACTAATCAAGGAGAGAAGCAACCTAGAACTAAGGGAAAATTTCCTGACAGTTAGAAAAAGTAATCAGTGAAACAACTTGCCTCCAGAAGTTGTGTGTACTCCATCATTCGAAATTGGGCAAGAAATTGGGCAACCACTTGTCTGAAATAGTATAGGGTTTCCTCCCTAAGCAGGGGTTGGACTAGAAGACCTCCAAGGTACCTTCCAATTCTGTTATTATGTTATTCTGCAATGACTTGTAAATCCCCAGTGCACAAATGCAAAAGCTTTGCATGAAATAATTGTGAAATAATTACATGAAAACAAATATGTTTATTGATAGAAAACCTGTAAACAAGGCTTCCAAAAGCCATTTTGGGCAACAATTAAGTAGATTAACAAGCAGGAAAAGATTTTGATCTGATCTTATAAGTATGTAAACTCTGCTTATATAGATAGATTCTGTTTCTGTCGATATAATTTACTTGGACTTCAGTAAAGCATCTGATAAAGTAGACCATAACCTACTACTAGATAAAATAGAAAAATGTGGGTTTGACAGCACCACCACCAGATGGATTTGTAACTGGCTGACCAACCCCACTCAACGTGTAGTCCTCAATGGAACTACATCCACATGGAGGGAAGTATGCAGTGGAGTAGCCCAAGGCTCTGTTTTAGGCCCAGTACTCTTCAACATCCTCATCAATGACTTGGACAAGGGGATAGATGGGGAACTCATCAAATTTGCAGATGACACCAAGCTGGCAGGAATAGCCAACACTCCAGAAGATAGGCTCAAGTTACAGAAGGATCTTGACAGACTTGAACATTGGGCGCTATCTGTAACTTTGTTGCTGGCAATCCTTATGATTTATATTGATATATTAACCATCAATTATGTTGTAAATGTTGTACCTTGATGAACGTATCTTTTCTTTTATGTACACTGAGAGCATATGCACCAAGACAAATTCCTTGTGTGTCCAATCACACTTGGCCAATAAAAAATTCTATTCTATTCTATCTATTCTATTCTATCTAACAAAATGAAACTCAACAGTGAAAAAAGTAAGGTTTTACATTTAGGCAAAAAACCCAAAATGCACAGGTACCATATATGTGGTACCTTGTTCAATAGTAGTAACTGTGAGAGGGATCTTGGAGTCCTAGTGGACAACCATTTAGATATGAGCCAGCAATGTGCAGCAGCTGCTAAAAAAGCGAACACAGTTCTAGGCTGCATAAACAGAGGGATAGAATCAAGATCACATGAAGTGTTAATACCACTTTATAATACCTTGGTAAGGCCACACTTGGAACACTGCATTCAGTTTTGGTCCCCACGATGTAAAAAAGATACTGAGACTCTAGAAAGAGTGTAGAGAAGAGCAACAAAGATGATTAGGGGACTGGAGGCTAAAACATATAAGAACGGTTGCAGGAACTCGGTATGTCTAATTTAATAAAAAGAAGGACTAGGGGAGACATGATAGCAGTGTTCCAATATCTCAGGGGTTGCCACAAAGAAGAGGGAGTTGGGCTGTTTTCCAAAGCACCTGAGGGTAGAACAAGAAGCAATGGGTGGAAACTAATCAATGAAAGAAGCAACTTAGAACTAAGGAGAAATTTCCTGACAGTTAGAACAATTAATAAGTGGAACAACTTGCCTGCAGAAGTTGTAAATGCTCCAACACTGGAAATTTTTAAGAAAATGTTGGATAACCATCTGTCTGAGATGGTGTAGGGTTTCCTCCCTGGGCAGGGGGTTGGACTAGAAGGCTTCCAAGGTCCCTTCCAACTCTGTTGTTGTTATTATTGTTATTACTTCTTTATCCCAATCTTGTATACTTTTGAGAGTATAACACATCACTGAAAATGTGGTCCTCAGTTCAACTCAGGGATGTTGGCAACAACAAATCATAGCTGGCTCCAAATAGTGAAACACTCACCTTTTAAAACAATATGTAGTAACATGAGTAATAATCAACATTCTCATGTATCATGAAACCATATATAAACAATTTATGCATTCAGCATAGCCATTTCTACCTCAGTCCCCAAATATTTTCTGGAACAGCCAGATCAAAATGGCCTTCCTAGATTTCAATAGATGTCTGTTTCCCTGATTTACAATATATTTTTTCAAAACAAACTCACCATTATTTTGCTCCTGAAAAAGCAGTAGGAGCAGACTTCAGGTTGGACCTTGCCTAAGGAACCATTGCAGATTTGAAAAAAACCCTCACCCACATGATGTCACCCTCAAAACTACTTACAATTTCTAATTCTGACTCACTTTCTGGTTTTCATCTACAAAGGCTTCCCCAGTCATGCGTTTTTAAACCAATTAACCAACCAACACATCAACTTGGCTATCTGAATATTCAAATAAAAATTCTTTGCCTATATCTTTCTAGTATATTTCACTGACCTCTACAATCTCAGCCATGTTAATACCATTCAGAATGCAAGAGGTGCTCATACTACCTGCAGGAGGAAGAGAAACATCATTGTGAATGAGAACAGAAAAAAAGCCCTGAAATGAAAAATTGATAGGGATGCTTGACATTGTCCATTTAAATTTTAATTCTGCATTACTCCAGTTGAAGAGTCCTGTTGCTTGGTGCATGTTCCTACAAATTATCATCTTATTTCACATTTTAATATAACCTTGAAATAAAATGTCAATATATGCTCATGGAAGTGGTTTTTTTTTAACTAGGTAGTAGGGTAATGTAAATCAGCCTTTTAAAAGGCTCTCTTTGAGAGTGAAGCTCACATTCTCTATATATTAGTTAGTAGATAGGATATAAAACATTTTCAGGACATCGTGTTTCCTATAAAATGTTGCTTGCCATGGATATTTTATGGCAGAAAATGCTATTCTAGTAATATGTGACCTAAGGGTGGCATACAAGGTGGAAACAGTGCAGTTGGTTCAAAATGATAGGGCTTTGGGTGCTGGTAGTCTGCCTGTCCAGAGTTTGTAAGTACAGTAGTAACACAGGCAAGAAAAAAAACCAAGGAGACATAAGTAAAGAAATCATGAGATAATATAAGAGAATCCCACTGGAGAGCAGGAAGTCTACAACAAAATCTGTATTGTGGCTAAGGGGTTATGAAGTCAAACATATAGCTGAGAAGAAGAAACAAAGCAGAATTTAGTAAAGTTATTTAACAGAATAATGGGCTTGGGAGAAGCTTTGGAGGTCTTCTAATCCAACTCCCTGCTCAAGCAGGAAAGCCTATACCATTCCAGACAAATGGCTGTCCAGTCTCTTCTTAAAAGCCTTCCGGGGTAGAGCAGCCACAACTTCTGAAGGCAAGCCATTCTGCTGGTTAATTGTTCTCACTGTTGGGAAATTTCTCCCAGGTTGCTTGTCTCCTCGATTAGTTTCAATCCTTTGTTTCATCTTGCCTTTTGGTGCTTTGAAAAATAGGTTGACCCTCTCTTCTTTGTGTCAGTCCCTCAAAATATTTATTTTATTTTATTTATTTTATTTGTCATAACAGCATACATAAGCATAAGCATGAAGCAACTATACAACATAAAAGCATATATATGAGTATAAGCATGTAATAACTATATAAATTGGATATAATGAAAGGAAACAGTAGGACAGGAACAGTAGGCACGTTTGTGCTCTTATGCACGCCCCTTATAGACCTCTTAGGAAAGGGGTGAGGTCAATAGTAGATAGTTTTTGGTTAAAGCTTTGGGGACTTTGAGAAGAGACCACAGAGTCAGGTAGTGTATTCCAAGCATTCACAACTCTGTTACTGAAGTCATATTTTCTGCAATCAAGATTGAAGCAGTTAACATTAAGTTTTATATCTATTGTTTGCTCTTGTATTGTTGTGATTGAAGCTGAAGTAGTCTTCAACAGGAAGGACATTGCAATAGATGATTCTATGAGTTAAATACAGGTCCTGTTGGAGGCGGAGGAGTTCTAAGTTTTCTAAACCTAGGATTTCAAGTCTGGTGGCATAAGGTATTTTGTTGTATTCAGAGGAGTGGAGAACTCTTCTTGTAAAATATTTCTGGACATGTTCAATTGTATAGATGTCTGAAATGTGGTTTGGGTTCCAGACAGGCAAGCTGTATTCAAGAATTGGTCTAGCAAATGTTTTGTAAGCTCTGGTTAGTAGTGTAGTGTTTCTGGAGAAGTAGCTATGTAAGATTAGGTTTACAACTCTTAATGCTTTTTTTGCGATGTAGTTGCAATGGGCTTTGGCACTTAGGTCATTGTATATGAAGACTCCAAGGTCTTTGATAGGGTGGGGGTCATCTGTAAGATAATGTCCGTCGAGTTTGTATTTAGTGTTTAGATTCCTTTTTCCAAAGTGTAAGACAGAGCATTTGCTGGTTGAGATTTGGAGTTGCCAGGTTTTAGACCATTCTGACACAAAGTCAAGGTCTTTTTGAAAGGTAGCTGTATTGTTGGTAGTGTTAAATAGTTTAAGATTGTCAGCAAAGAGAACACAATTACTTTTAATATGGTCACAGAGATCATTAATGTATAATATGAAGAGTGTTGGTCCAAGAATGCTGCCTTGGGGAACGCCACTATTGATGGGAACAGGATTTGATAGGGCACTGCCTATTTTGACCACTTGTTGTCTGTTTGACAGGAACGCTGTTATCCAATTGTGGAGGGGTCCGGACATGCCGTAGGATTTTAGTTTGAGGAGAAGTTTGTCATGTACCACTGAGTCAAAAGCTTTACAGAAGTCTATGTAAATTGCGTCTATTGTTTTGCCTTGATCAAGATTAGTAGTCCATATATTTTTGCAGTGAAGAAGTTGTAAGTTACATGATAATTTTTTTCTATAACCAAATTGTTTATTAGAGAGTAGGTTGTTTTTTTCTATGTGGAGGGTAATGTATTGGTTGATGATGGATTCCATAACTTTACAGGTAACGCAGCATAGAGAGATTGTTCTGTAATTTTCAACTAAGCTAGGGTCTCCTTTTCTGAAGACAGGGATGACCGTGGCTAGTGACCAAAGTTTGGGAAGGGAACTGGTCGTGAAGGCTTTTTCAAAGATTATGCTTAGGGGTTCTGCTATATAAGTGGAAAGCTTTTTTAAGAAGTATGCACATAGTCCATCAGGTCCTATAGATAGGGATGGTTTTAAATTGCAAAGAGCTTTTTCAACATTTTCTTCAGTGAAATCTATTTTGGTTTTGAGCCATTGCTGTTGACAAAGACTGAGCAGAAGAATGTGTTAAAGAGGTTTGCTTTAACTGTTTCGTCATTATTTTCTTTGCCGTTAGATTCTTTTAGTGGTGGGATGAATCTCGAGACATTAAGTTTGTTATTTACAAAATTATAAAAAGCACGATTGGAATTTGTGTGCAGAAGGTCTTCTTGCTTGGTGTGGTAATTTGTGCATTCAATTTTTATTTGGTTGCATATATCTCTGTAGCGGTTTTTGAAATTTGCTACATGCCCCTTTTTGTTTTGTTGTTGTTGTTGTTGTTTGTTTCTGTTTGAACACTGCTATCATGTCACCGCTAGTCTTTCTTTTCACGAGACTAGACAAACAGAATTCCTGCATCTGCTCTTCATATGTTTAGATTCCAGCCACCTAATCATCTTTATTGCTCTTCTCTGCACTTTTTCCAGACTCTCAACATCTTTTTTGTAACGTGCTGACCAAAATTGGATACAGTATTCCAGGTGTGATATTACTAAGGTTTCATAAAATGGTATTAATAGTTCACATGATCTTGATTCTATCCCTATGTTAATGCAACCTAGGATTGTGTTGGCTTTTTGCAGTTGTTGTTGTTGCCACACACTGCTGGCTCATATTTAATTGATTGTCCACTAGGACTCCAAGATCCGTCTCACCCTTACAGCTTTTGAGCATATTTAAAAGTGTGGAGAGATGGGGTTCAGAAGACACAGATAGAGACAGGCCATTTGTGATTATTTGATTATTGGGTGAGACTTTTCTACTTCTGGTGACTAGAAAATAGTGTGCTTCTGGATATATATATATATATATATATATGTAGGTCTTTGGTTATTCGGGTTTTCTCCCGCGTAAAATTGGAAGTGTCTTGGCGACGTTTCGACGAAGTCTCATTCGTCATCTTCAGGCTTCAGCTTCGTGCTTCTGGGAGCAATGTGTGATTGCAGCTGTTTCTTCCTTTTTAACTGCTAGTGGGGGTTTGAACTGATTGGGTGGGAGCTTGGCTGTGCTCTGATTGGATGGGGGGGGTTTGTGCTCTGATTGGCTGGGGGTGTGTCCTGTTTGGGTGGGGGCTTGGTTGTGCTCAGATTAGTCTGAGTTGCAGGGGCATTTGAGCTGGTGAGCTGCACTGCTGCTGTTTGGCTTCGTGTTCGTGTTCGTGCTACATCTTCGTAGTGGGTGTCAGTCTGCTGCATACATGGATTGGAGGGGTTTGAAATGGCTAATGTTGCAGCTGCTGTCTGGCTTCTGGTCCTTGGTCGTGCTTCCTGATCAGTGTGGGTTTCGGTCTGCTTTCTGGGTGGATGTGTGGTGGTGACATCCTGTGTGGACCTCGTGAGTGTGGGTCTGGTGTCATTCCTCGTGTTAAGGACTCGTTTGTCAATAAGGCAGGTTTCCAAATGGCTGGTAGGCGGGAGGTATCATCTCGTTTGTTCATGCTGTGTGGGCGTTTTTCTATCTCGATGGCTTCTCTGATTATTCTGTTGTTAAAGTGTTCAGTTTTGGCGATAGTTCTGGTCTTTTTAAAGTCAATATCGTGTCCTGTGACTTTAAAAGGTTGGACCAGGGAAGAAGTTGGTTCCTCTTTTTGAATGAGTTCTTGTGTTCTTCAATCGTGCACTTATTCTTCTGTTGGTTTGTCCGATGTATGTGGTGGGGCAGGCGGTGCATGGATTTCATATACTCCTTGATTTTCTAACTCAATTTTGTCTTTGGGGTTTCTTAGGATGGTGGATATTTTTTGGTTTGTGCAGAATGCTGTCTTGATGTTATGTTTGTGGAGGATCTTGCTGATTCTGTCTGTGGTGCCTTTTATATATGGGAGGAGGGCTGTGCCATTTTCTTGCTCTCTGTGTTGGGTGTTAGTGGGGGTTCTTTTGGATTAGTTTGGTAATCTTATTTCTCTGGAATCCATTGGATGTTAAATGCGTTTGTGAGAGTGTGTAGTTCGGTTTTAGGTGTTGTTCGTCAGCTAAGCATTTTGTTCTAGAGATGAGTGTCTTGGCTACAGTTGATCTGTGCTGGGTGGTGGTGTGAGAGTGCATGCAGATAGCGGTTTGTGTGTTTTCTTCTGGTAGATGGTGTGTCCTAGGGAGCCATTGGGTTTCTTGTAGACTAAGACATCTAGGAAGGAAGTTATTGTTAACTTCTGTTTCCATGGTGAACTGTATTTTGGGGTGTAGGCTATTGAGGTGTGTGAGGAAGTTTTCAAGTTTTTCTTTCCGTGTGGCCAGATTATGAAGGTGTCGTCATTATCTGAGCCAGAGTTTGGGTTTGTGATCAGATTTTTCTAGTGCTTGGGTTTCAAAGTGTTCCATGTAGAGGTTGGCAATGACAGGTGAGAGGGTGATCCCATGGGTGCGCCTTCTATTTGTTTGTATTTTGTCCGTTATAGATGAAGTATGTGTTGGATAGGCAGTGGTTGGTCAGATCTAGGATGTGCTTGGGGGTTATATTTGTTTTGGATAGCTGTCAAGGCTTCTTTGATTGGCACTTGGGTGAAGAGGATATGACATCAAAGCTCACAGTGTCGCTGGGCTGTAAGTTTTGTTTCTTTATGATCTCTATGAACTGGAATGAGTTTTTTACGTGTGAAGCGATGGATTCTGCATAGGGCTGTAGTTGTTTGGCGAGAAATTTGGCTAGGTTTTGTAGAGGTGAGCCTATGGAGCTGACTATGGGTCTGAGTGGGGTTCCTTCTTTGTGTATCTTGGGGAGGCCGTAGAGCTTAGGGCATCTGGATGATTTCTCTCTTGGAATGATTCTTTGTTGGATTTCTTCGCTGATGGGGGAGGCTTTTATTTTGGATCTAGTGGTTTTTTCTAGGTAGGTGGTGGGGTCTGTTTTTAGGGGCTTGTATGCAGGGTCTTGGAGTAGGTTGGTTAATTTGGTTTGGTAGTCAGATGTGTTCATAACCACCGTGGCGTTGCCCTTGTCTGCTGGTAGGATTAACAAGAACGCCAGAAACAAACCCCTCCACCCTCATAGCCACACATGAAACAAACAGTGCATAACATCTCAGATAGGATCCTCACCAAAGCTGAAACCGATGTCCTTTCCAAAGGATTCAACTTTGCAGTCACTCCCAAATACATCCCCACTGAGACCATTATATGCGGAGTTGAAACCAGCCTGACCAAAATCAACCCGATGGCGCTAACAAAATCAGACTCAAAATCACCTATATCTTTCTAGTATATTTCACTGACCTCTACAATCTCAGCCATGTTAATACCATTCAGAATGCAAGAGGTGCTCATACTACCTGCAGGAGGAAGAGAAACATCATTGTGAATGAGAACAGAAAAAAAGCCCTGAAATGAAAAATTGATAGGGATGCTTGACATTGTCCATTTAAATTTTAATTCTGCATTACTCCAGTTGAAGAGTCCTGTTGCTTGGTGCCTGTTCCTACAAATTATCATCTTATTTCACATTTTAATATAACCTTGAAATAAAATGTCAATATATGCTCATGGAAGTGGTTTTTTTTTAACTAGGTAGTAGGGTAATGTAAATCAGCCTTTTAAAAGGCTCTCTTTGAGAGTGAAGCTCACATTCTCTATATATTAGTTAGTAGATAGGATATAAAACATTTTCAGGACATCGTGTTTCCTATAAAATGTTGCTTGCCATGGATATTTTATGGCAGAAAATGCTATTCTAGTAATATGTGACCTAAGGGTGGCATACAAGGTGGAAAAACGAGTGCAGTTGGTTCAAAATGATAGGGCTTTGGGTGCTGGTAGTCTGCCTGTCCAGAGTTTGTAAGTACAGTAGTAACACAGGCAAGAAAAAAAACCAAGGAGACATAAGTAAAGAAATCATGAGATAATATAAGAGAATCCCACTGGAGAGCAGGAAGTCTACAACAAAATCTGTATTGTGGCTAAGGGGTTATGAAGTCAAACATATAGCTGAGAAGAAGAAACAAAGCAGAATTTAGTAAAGTTATTTAACAGAATAATGGGCTTGGGAGAAGCTTTGGAGGTCTTCTAATCCAACTCCCTGCTCAAGCAGGAAAGCCTATACCATTCCAGACAAATGGCTGTCCAGTCTCTTCTTAAAAGCCTTCCGGGGTAGAGCAGCCACAACTTCTGAAGGCAAGCCATTCTGCTGGTTAATTGTTCTCACTGTTGGGAAATTTCTCCCAGGTTGCTTGTCTCCTCGATTAGTTTCAATCCTTTGTTTCATCTTGCCTTTTGGTGCTTTGAAAAATAGGTTGACCCTCTCTTCTTTGTGTATCTTGGGAGGCCGTGAGCTTAGGGCATCTGGATGATTTCTCTCTTGGAATGATTCTTTGGATTTCTTGCTGATGGGGAGGCTTTTATTTTGGATCTAGTGGTTTTTCTAGGTAGGTGGTGGGGTCTGTTTTTAGGGGCTTGTATGCAGGGTCTTGGAGTAGGTTGGTTAATTTGGTTTGGTAGTCAGATGTGTTCATAACCACCGTGGCGTTGCCCTTGTCTGCTGGTAGGATTAACAAGAACGCCAGAAACAAACCCCTCCACCCTCATAGCACACATGAAACAAACAGTGCATAACATCTCAGATAGGATCCTCACCAAAGCTGAAACCGATGTCCTTTCAAAGGTTCAACTTTGCAGTCACTCCCAAATACATCCCCACTGAGACCATTATATGCGGAGTTGAAACCAGCCTGACCAAAATTGGATACAGTATTCCAGGTGTGATATTACTAAGGTTTCATAAAATGGTATTAATAGTTCACATGATCTTGATTCTATCCTATGTTAATGCAACCTAGGATTGTGTTGGCTTTTGCAGTTGTTGGAGTTGCCAGGTTTTAGACCATTCTGACACAAAGTCAAGGTCTTTTTGAAAGGTAGCTGTATTGTTGGTAGTGTTAAATAGTTTAAGATTGTCAGCAAAGAGAACACAATTACTTTTAATATGGTCACAGAGATCATTAATGTACAATATGAAGAGTGTTGGTCCAAGAACACTGCCTTGGGAACGCACTATTGATGGGAACAGGATTTGATAGGGCACTGCCTATTTTGACCACTTGTTGTCTGTTTGACAGGAATGCTGTTATCCAATTGTGGAGAGGTCCGGAGATGCCATAGGATTTTAGTTTTAAGAGAAGTTTGTCGTGTACCACTGAGTCAAAAACTTTACAGAAGTCTATGTAAATTGCATCAATTGTTTTGCCTTGATCAAGATTAGTAGTCCATATGTTTTTGCAGTGAAGAAGTTGTAAGTTACATGATAATTTTTTTCTGAAACCAAATTGTTTATTATAGAGTAGGTTTCTAGGTGGAGGGTAATGTATTGGTTGATGATGGATTCCATAACTTTACAGGTAATGCAGCATAGAAAGATTGGTCTGAAATTTTCAACTAAGCTGGGGTTTCCTTTTTTGAAGACAGGGATGACCGTGGCTAGTGACCAAAGTTTGGGAAGGGAACTGGTCATGAAGGCTTTTCCAAAGATTATGCTTAAGGGTTCTGCTTAAGGGTTCTGTGGAAAGCTTTTTTAAGAAGTATGCACATAGTCCATCAGGTCCTATAGACAGGGATGGTTTTAAATTGCAAAGAGCTTTTTCAACATTTTCTTCAGTGAAATCTATTTCGGTTTTGAGCCATTGCTGTTGACAAAGACTGAGCAGAAGAATGTGTTAAAGAGGTTTGCTTTAACTGTTTCGTCATTATTTTCTTTGCCGTTAGATTCTTTTAGTGGTGGGATGGATCTCGAGACATTAAGTTTGTTATTTACAAAATTATAAAAAGCACGATTGGAATTTGTGTGCAGAAGGTCTTCTTGCTTGGTGTGGTAATTTGTGCATTCAATTTTTATTTGGTTGCATATATCTCTGTAGCGGTTTTTGAAATTTGCTACATGCCCCTTTTTGTTTTGTTGTTGTTGTTGTTGTTGTTGTTGTTGTTGTTTGTTTCTGTTTGAACACTGCTATCATGTCACCGCTAGTCTTTCTTTTCACGAGACTAGACAAACAGAATTCCTGCATCTGCTCTTCATATGTTTAGATTCCAGCCACCTAATCATCTTTATTGCTCTTCTCTGCACTTTTTCCAGACTCTCAACATCTTTTTTGTAACGTGCTGACCAAAATTGGATACAGTATTCCAGGTGTGATATTACTAAGGTTTCATAAAATGGTATTAATAGTTCACATGATCTTGATTCTATCCCTATGTTAATGCAACCTAGGATTGTGTTGGCTTTTTGCAGTTGTTGTTGTTGCCACACACTGCTGGCTCATATTTAATTGATTGTCCACTAGGACTCCAAGATCCGTCTCACCCTTACAGCTTTTGAGCATATTTAAAAGTGTGGAGAGATGGGGTTCAGAAGACACAGATAGAGACAGGCCATTTGTGATTATTTGATTATTGGGTGAGACTTTTCTACTTCTGGTGACTAGAAAATAGTGTGCTTCTGGACATATATATATATATATATATATATATATATATATATATATATATATATATATATATATATGTATATGTATATATATATATATGTATGTATGTATGTATGTACACACACACACACACACACTGTACATTTTTTGAAATACTCTCACACAAGATTTACAATTTAGTCTCAGGACTGGATGTTTTCCTTCTCATGATAAGGAACTCAAAGCCCGGATCCCACTGATACTTCTGTCTCCAAGGTAAAACATGTCCTTATTACCATGTTAACCATGTGCTTGGGACCTGCTGATCTAAAATAAAAGATCCTTGGAGGGGGGGAGAAAATATGCCCCTAATTGAAACAGAATCGGTTTAACTATCAGTTTAAAGTAATAACTGAATGCATTTTCTATTCAGGACAAGACTAGAGAAGAATTTCGAGCCCATTTCCTTGTCTTCCACTCGTGTTTTAAAGAGCTTAGTTTCCATAACATACAATAGTGGCCAAAATTGTGGAAACCTTTTGGGAAAAGTGTATTTCTGAGGTTTGATGGCTAATAAAACCACTTTTTTTTTCAAGATAATCATATTCCTGTTGGAATGGCTGGGAACAGGGGTGAAATGCTACCGGTTCAGACTGGTTCGGACCATGTTCATGCACTTACAAACCGGTAGGGAAGGTAAGTAGATTTCACCCCTGCCTGGGAATAGCCCAGACCTTAACCCAACTGAAAATCTATGGAGCCGACTAAAGAAACTTGTTAGTCAGAAACGACCCAGCAATAAAACCCAGTTAATAGAAGAAATCATTCAATCTTGGTTTCACATTATAACAGCTGCAGAACTAAAAGACTTGGTTCACTCCATGGGAAGACCCAGATTGTTGGGGGGGCAATAAGTTGACTTTGTAAAAAATATACAAATAGAATGAGACTATTGCCTTATACACTGTAAGCCGCCCTGAGTCTTCGGAGAAGGGCGGGATATAAATGTAAACAAAAAAAAAAGATGTTGTAAGGCCGTTATTCATGCTAAAGGTTACCCAACTAAGTATTAACTGATATGTGATAATTTTTTTATGTCTCGTTTTTTCTTCTTGTTCACTTTTCTTCTTTATACTATAACTGCTATTCTAATAGTAAACCCTTCATAAAAGTTATTACATTACATTCTTGATTAAATTATCTTTCCATTGATATATAATTTTATGGTACTACTCCCCCAAAAAGTGGTGTTATTAGTGAGTTTTAGAAAATACACTTTTCCCAAAAGATTTCTACTATTTTGGCCCCTATTGTATATTGATATATTCATAGTATCTTCTCTTTCTCTATCATACATCTTTTTATCACTCTTTTTTTTAAATGTACAGTCAGGTAGAATAAGTTGCAGCATAAATGTATTACCATTGTTGGAGAACATGGAAAGTATATAGACCCATTTCAGGGGGTTGCAGTGTAGATGGCATTGGTGGAATCCTATTCCAATGGGGAAAAAGATCCAAATAGATCCTGAGAAGTCTTTGTCTTCCTATGGGATCTTTGTCATTGCTGCATAAAAGAAATAATAAGTAACCTTCCATTTTCAGTATTTTCTCCGGCATGCTTCTGCTGACTATATAACCTTCACTAACCTGAAATTCCTGAGTGGTCCCAGGAGATCAATGCATCTTGGAATAAAATTTTTGTAATGTCATTTAAGGCTATCCCTAATCCAGAATTATTGAAGAGGCATGGGTCATGGGAATTGAGTTTGACACTTGACAAATACTTGGCTTTGTATAAATGGACAGGGCACTGAAATAACTGCCTCTACATGTCACATGAAGAGAAATTAATTCTTTATTAACTTCCGCAACGATAATCTAATAAACTCATTTGGTCTACTAGTTTCAGCAGTTAAAAATGTTCAGTGGCTTGGATGCAAATGGATTTTCTTCCCTCTCCTGCTGGAATAATTCTGACAAAAGAGACAAACCCAGGACCCAAATTCTGAAAGGTGGTAGGCTTTTTTAGATTGTCACTTTGCTAATTTTGCACTCTGGAATGTCCCTGTAAATCACATCTGTATTTTAAGAATATTGTACTGAAAGAATGTTTATCCCTTTTTATCTGGGAATTAAAGCTAGTCCAGCAAATATACAGTATGCTATCAGGTATACTTATCGACAAGGTATACTTGTTGATCAAAAGGTCGGCAGTTCAGTGGTTCAAATCCCTAGTGCCGCGTAACAGCGTGAGCTCCCATTACTTGTCCCAGCTTCTGCCAACCTAGCAGTTCAAAAGCACATAAAAAATGCAAGTAGAAAAACAAGGACCACTTTTGGTGGGAAGGTGACAGTGTTCCGTGCACCTTTGACTTTTAGTCATGCCGGCCACATGACCACAGATCCATCTTCAGACAGCGCTGGCTCTTTGGCTTTGAAACGGAGATGAGCACCGCCCCCTAGAGTCAGGAACGACTAGCAAATAAGTGCAAGGGGAACCTTTACTTTTACCTATACAACAGCGGTATACAATATAATGCACTCTATACTATAACAGCCAAATTTCAATGGCTTTGACCATACAGAATATACTGGAATAGGTGTTCATAACAAATTTAAATAAATAAGTTGTCATTGTCATCATTCTTGATGGAACTCATGAAGTAATGTTCAGAATATACCTCTACTCTTAGCCATGATGGTTAGAGGTTATAGGAGTTGATCCAAAATATCTGGAAGATACTCAGTTGGAGAATATTGGTCTAGTCAATTTTTATGGCATTAGTTTCCATTTACGCAGTCTGAAAATGTGAACAAAGTGCTTGGAGAGGTAAAACTAACCACCTGGCTCCCTTTATTATTGACAATTAACTACATTACTGTAACTCTTTATCTTGATTCCCTTCATTTTTGACAACTAGCTACATTATATACTGAAGAGGACTGACAAGGTAGAAATGCCTCTTTAACAGAAGGGGTAGTTATAGCTGGCTTGGAAAAAAAGTGCTTATGCAGCTTTTCTTTAAGAAAAACTCTGGATTACAATTTCTTGTTAATAACTTCTTGGTTGTTAAGTTTTGAAGCAAACTTTGGAGGAAGATCATAAAGGATCAATTCCAGGTTCTTTGTAATAATATGGATTATCTGGATATATTTTTAGCTCAGATGATACTGGAATGGCACCAAACTCTCTAATCTTATGTCAAAAATGATAAATAAACTAGATCTCTCAACGTACTTTCTGAAGGTAGTGTGCTGATACTCTCAATTGTAGAATCTTCAGAGATTTATATGTAATTCCCTGGCGTTTGTACTGTTGGTTCCTTCAACTTTTATTTATTATAGAGAATATATATTTGTACACAATGTATCAGTGAATAGAAGCTGACACAGACTATATGTTAACATCTTTTGAACACATACTTACTTTTAAAGTGCAGTTGTATACAGATGCAGAAATTGGTGAATATGGCAGGTGCAAAAGCTTAGATATCTTTTCAAGAAGTATTTCATCACACCTCTTTTGGCAGAAACTCCTGTCAAAAGCTTCCAAATGTTTCGTGTAACCAGGTAAACGTCTCTCTATTCTTGCCTTTGGAATATTCCCCTCCAATCTGCCTTGCTTAGAAACATCCTTAGGTTTTATTTCTCTCTTTCTTTCACCTATAGATTTTGAATTTGATATAATCTGACTGCAATTTGATCCATAATGAGAGAAGAATTGAAGACTGAGTCTTTAACTACCAATATAAAAGGTAAAAGTAAAGGTTCCCCTCGCACATATGTGCTAGTCATTGCCGACTCTAGGGGGCGGTGCTCATCTCTGTTTCAAAGCCGAAGAGCTAGCGCTGTCCGAAGACATCTCCGTGGTCATGTGGTCGGCATGACTAAACGCCAAAGGTGCACGGAACACTGTTACCTTCCCACCAAGGTGGTCCCTATTTTTTCTACTTGCATTTTTAGGTGCTTTCGAAACTGCTAGGTTGGCAGAAGCTGGGACAAGTAATGGGAGCTCACTCCATTACATGGCAGCACTAGGGATTCGAACCGCTGAGCTGCCGACCTTTCGATCGACAACCTCAACGTCCTAGCCCCTGAGCCACCATGTCCCCTAACTATCCATATATCCCTCTCTAATTTAGATAATTCTTAACAGAGTAAAGCAGAATAACATGTAACAGAATAACAGACTTGGAGAGGAACTTGGAAGTCTTCTAATCCAATCCCATATACCATTCCATATAAGTGGTTGTCCAGTCTCTTCTTAAAAGCCTCCAGTGATGGAGTATCCACAACTTCTGAAGGCAAGCCATTCTGCTGGTTAATTGTTCTCACTGTTAGGAAATTTCTCCTTAGTTCTTTTTTTTTATTATTTTTATTTTAATTTAATTTCTATACCGCCCTTCTCCTGAAGGACTCAGGGCGGTTTACAGCCATATTAAAACACAATAATACAAAATAAAAATAACAGATTTAAAATTTAAAATGAAATATTTAATAGGCCAATTCACTAAAACGGTCCTAGACCGATAAAACCCTTTAAAATTTAAAATTATAATAAATAAATTAATTAAAATGCACTTAGGCTAGTCCCGCACCATTAAATAATAAAGTCTTCAATTCCCGCTTGAAGGTTCGGAGGTCGTGGAGTTGGCGTAACCCCGGAGGTAACTCGTTCCAAAGGGCAGGTGCTGCCACAAAGAAGGCTCTCCCCCTGGGAGCCACCAACCGACATTGTTTGGCTGATGGCACCCAGAGCAGGCCCACTCTGTGGGAGCGCACAGGTCGTTGGGAGGCTATCGGTGTCTAGGTTGATTCTCTCCTTGATTAGTTTCCATCCAATGTTTCTTGTCTTGCTTTCTGGTGCTTTGGAGAATAGGTTGACGTCCTCTTCTTTGTGGTAGTTCCTCAAATATTGGAATACAGCTATCAGGTCACCCTAGTTCTTCTTTTCACTAGATTATACATACCCAATTCCTGCAACTGTTCTTCATATGTTTTAGGCTCCAATCCTCTAATCATCTTTGTTGCTCTTCTCTGCACTCTTTCCAGAGTCTCAACATTTGACTTCCAGTTCTCAAGCAGTTGACTTTCTATTGGGTTGATGGTTACTGAACTGGGCATAATGAAATAAACAATAGGGGAAGGGAAGAGGAAATTGTATTTCAGTCCCTGAAGCTCATCTTCTAAAGATTTGAAAAACCTTCAGGGAAGATATACTGTATTTCTTACAGACTTATAATGCATCATGGAATTATGGTGCTATTTGCTCAAGCTTTATTACTTAAAGCCAGTTGCATATCCAAATTCCAATGAATTTCCCACTATAGTCAGAAGCTCTTCAGTTTTAACAAGAGACTTAGATAAATAATAGAGAAGTAAATGAGAACTGAATTTGTCAGTGAAAGTAAACAGTAATGCTGTTATGGTAATATTCACAGGAGATTGTTCCCTGACAAATTATGAAGAGAAGGAAGTCAGATTTTATCTCCTCATGGTACTGCTGGTTTTGAAGAAACTTACAAAAAACTCATGTATGAGTCCAGAGACATATCATTAAGAATTATTTTACAGTCAAGATGTTATCTAGGTATATCTTTTGTGGATTAAGTTCTAAGAAAATAACAGTAACAGAGTTGGAAGGGACTTTGGAGGTCATCTATTCCAACCCCCTGTTCACGCAGGAGAATCTATACTACAACTGCAGAACTGCTGACCTTTCTGATCAACAAGCTCAGTGTTAAGATGGGTGAGTGAAGAGACTGGAAAAAAGGCTTCAGATAACAGCTCCTTATTGAACAACTATCTACAATCCAGCAGCTTGTCTCTCTGACAGCTTGCCCTTATATAAGGAGCTGTCAGGGGATTCAACCAATCCTGTTTGAGTATTTTCTCACTCAAACACCTGACCTGATAGAAATCTTTCAGGGTGTTAGTATCTAACACTTAGCCACTGAGCCACCTAGCCAGATTTGCTAGCTAAAAAAATGTGTACTAAACTATCATTTAAAATGTGCGCCCCTTACAGGCCGCTTAGGAATGGGGTTAGGTCAATAGTAGACTGTCTTAGGTTAAACAGACCAGGCTCCATAATGCCAAAAAGGCCCCTAGAAATAATCACGTTGGCAACCTGTAACGTATCATCATGTATCATCACAGCCAGCAGTGTGCAGCGGCAGCTAAAAAAGCCAACACAATCCTAAATTGCATTAACAGGGATACAATCAAGATCAGGTGAAGTACTAATACCACTCTATAAAGCCCTAGTAAAACCACACCTAGAGTACTGCATTCAGTTTTGGTCACCACACTATAAAAAAAGAGGCGGTGGTGAGACCCCTCCTCAAGAAGCCTTCCCTGGACCCAGCTATTTTGGGAAATTATCGTCCAGTCTCCAACCTTCGCTTTGTGGTGAAGGTTGTAGAGAGTGTGGTTGCATGGCAACTCCCCCAGCACCTGGAGGAAACTGTCTATCTAGACCCGTTCCAGTCTGGCTTCCGACCCGGTTATAGCACGGAGACGGCTTTGGTGGCGTTGGTGGATGACCTCTGGAGGGCCAGGGACAGGGGTTGCTCCTCTGCCTTG
The DNA here is from genome assembly GCF_028640845.1 of Ahaetulla prasina. NCBI lineage: Eukaryota > Metazoa > Chordata > Lepidosauria > Squamata > Colubridae > Ahaetulla > Ahaetulla prasina. Next base: position 199,387,733 of record NC_080541.1, read on the forward strand.
GTCCTATTAGACCTCTCAGCGGCTTTTGATACCATTGACCATGGTATCCTGCTGCGCTGGTTGGAGGGATTGGGAGTGGAGGGCACCGTTTATCGGTGGTTCTCCTCCTATCTCTCTGACCGGTCGCAGACGGTGTTGACGGGGGGGCAGAGGTCGTCCTCGAGGCGCCTCACTTGTGGGGTGCCTCAGGGGTCGATTCTCTCACCTACCCTGTTCAACATCTATATGAAGCCGCTGGGTGAGGTCATCAGTGGTTTCGGGGTGAGTTATCACCTGTATGCTGATGATACTCAGCTGTACCTTTCCACCCCGGACCACCCCAACGAAGCGGTCGAAGTGCTGTCCCGGTGCCTGGAAGCTGTACGGGTCTGGATGGGGAGAAACAGACTCAAGCTCAATCCCTCCAAGACGGAGTGGCTGTGGATGCCGGCACCCCGGTACAGTCAGCTGCACCCGCGGCTGACTGTTGGGGGCGAGTTAGTGGCCCCAAAGGATGTGGTTCGCAACTTGGGCGTCCTTCTGGATGGACGGCTGTCCTTTGATGAACATCTGGCGGCCGTCTCCAGGAGGGCCTTTTACCAAGTTCGCTTGGTCCGCCAGTTGCATCCCTTCCTTGACCGGGATGCTTTATGCACGGTCACTCACGCTCTGGTTACATCTAGGTTGGATTACTGCAATGCTCTCTACATGGGGCTGCCCTTGAGGTGCACCCGGAGGCTACAGTTAGTCCAGAATGCGGCTGCGCGAGTGGTAACGGGAGCCGCTCGTGGCTCCCACGTAACACCACTACTCCATAGTCTGCACTGGCTTCCTGTAGTTTTCCGGGTGCGCTTCAAGATTTTGGTTACCACCTTTAAAGCGCTCCATGGCTTAGAACCCGGGTACTTACGAGACCGCCTGCTGTTACCTTATGCCTCCCACCGACCCGTACGCTCTCACAGAGAGGGTCTCCTCAGGGTGCCGTCCGCCAAACAGTGTCGGCTGGCGGCCCCCAGGAGCAGGGCCTTCTCTGTGGAGGCACCGACGCTCTGGAACGAACTTCCCCCTGGCTTACGTCAAGTGCCTGATCTTCGGACCTTCCGTCGTGAGCTCAAAACACACCTATTTATTCAAGCGGGACTGGCATAATAGTGTTAAATTTTAATTCGGGGTTTTATTAATATTTCTAAAATTTTAAAACTAAATTTTAATTATCAGCCTTTTTGTAATTTGCTAGGTTTTAAATGTTTTAATTTTGTATATATTTCGTGTTTTATCTTGGCTGTACACCGCCCTGAGTCCTTCGGGAGAAGGGCAGTATAAAAAATTAATAAAATAAATAAATAAATAAATAAATAAAAAGATGTAGAGACTCTAGAAAAAGTACAGAGGAGAGCAACCAGGATGATTAGGGGACTGGAGACTAAAACATAGGAAGAACAGTTACATGAACTGGGCATGGTTAGTCTAGTGAAGAGAAGGACCAGGGGAGACATGATAGTCGACTTCCAATACTTGAGGGGCTGCCACAGAGAGGAGGGGGTCAAGCTGTTTTCCAAAGCACCTGAAGGCCAGACAAGGAATAATGGATGGAAACTGACCAAGGAGAGATTCAACCTAGAAATGAGGGGGAACTTTCTGACAGTGAGAACAATCAACCAATGGAACAGAAGTTGCCTTTGGAAGTTGTGGGAGCTTCATCACTTGATACTTTCAAGAAAAGATTGGACTGCCATTTGTCAGAAATGGTGTGGGGTCTCCTGCTTGAGTGGGGGGTTGGATTAGATGACCTATAAGGTCCCTTCCAACTCTGTTAATCTGTTATATCATCTCATTGTTCAACAAGACCCTCAAGAGGATCCTCAGCTCCATCTCCTAGGAACCCTCCTCTCCTCAATAGTTTCCAGAATTCATTAGATTCCACAAATCTCTCGGTATAGCTGAATGTGTTGCCTTTTCCTTCTCCAAATTAATTCACAAAATCTAAAATAAGTGGACTGAACTTTATTTATGTGTGGCCATATTTCTGCCAAAAGTGTTTTTGAAGCACTGAAGAGATTCGCCCTTTCATCCCTGACAGGAACATTTAGTCACATTCCCCGCCATCCCACAGAATGCCAGTCGCATTCCAGCCAACCAAAAATGTTTGGGCTTTTTCTCTCTGTCTCTCTCTCTTCCTCTGTCTCCTCTTTCCCTCGGCCTCTTCTTCCAGCCTGCCTTCTGCCTCAGGGTAGATGAGTGGAGCTTTTAGGGGCCTGGACACCCTTTCTTTTTTACTGGGTTTTCACCCCCACCTGCCTGCCTGCTTGTCTGCCTCCTTAACAGACTGTCACAGGATGGGCCAGTCAGCCCTTCTTCATCCACCCCATTCAGCAAGGCAGGTAAAAGTTTAACCAGCTTGTCTTTCAGCAGGCTGAGGCAAGAGCCCCCCATTCAGGGCCATGATAAATTGCTCCTGTCAAAACTACATGAATGCTCATATTGAAAAACGCCTCTTTCTTTCTTTTTAACTTGCAGCCTCTCTACAGTCACACAGCATCACTTGCTTGTTAGGCTACATTTAATGCCCACTTAGTCAAAGAATGTTTCCATTTTGCCTCTTTCTCCTGTCCCGTCTTTCCCTCCCGCACCCGCAGACCCAGCCATCCAGTGGGAGTTGTCAGGGAGGGAAAATAAAATCAAATTCAAAGGGGAGGAAGGAGGGGGTTGGGGAAGGAACCCTTAACAAAACAAGACAGGAAACCCGCTTTGTGCTTTAAAATACGATGTATCAGCTAGTTGCTCATCTTCACTTCCCTAGAAAATTTCTCTCCAAATTCTTTAAAAAAAAAGCAAAACAAAGCAAAATTTGCCTTTCCTCAGAACACCAAACAGCTTTCTTTTTTTCTCTCCGTTTATGTGAGATAGGATACTAGTGGGCTGAACAAAGCATCCCCTAAATCCAGCATACCTCCTTTTTGCTACTATGAGGACTAAAATTCCCCCCTCTATCTCCCTCCCTCTCTTCTATCTATCATCTATCTATCTATCTATCTATCTATCTATCTATCTATCTATCTATCTATCTATCTATCTATCGATATGTCTATCTGTCTAGCCATTTGTCCATCTGTTCATCCAACCATATCTATCTATCTATCTATCTATCTATCTATCTATCAAACTATTGATCTCATAGCTGTATTTTCCCCTTGCATGAAGATAACACAAATGGTCTATTTTATAGCTAAGCTGCATTAAGTTTTAGAGACACATTGTAAACCTTTCTGCACAGTTGAAATGTGCTATACATTTGGCACTGGTTACATAGCTAGAAGAAGCAGATAACTTTCTTGGTAGCAGACATCAGAAAGAAGGTGTTTGTGAAAGCTTTAATGAAAAAGCCCCCTCTGTACTGCATAATTTCCAGTTGAGCTTTAATTTGCAATTCTTAGGCAAGGCACTTGAGCATATGGAAACAGCTCTAGGGATTCTTGGATGAGATATTCAAGGCTCATTTCAATCTGACTTCAAGCTGAGGTCTGGGACTGAGATTGAGTAATTGCAACATCCTCTACCATGGAACAGTTGTCACAAACTGTTTTGTCCCAGAATGCCACACCAAGAATGTTGATAGGTACTCACAGAGAGATGCCTATTGTAATGGTTTTTCAAGGATAGTACTGGTTACCTATCTTTGGGTTCCTCCTACCAAAGGCACGACTCAAAATGTTGCTAAGAAATAGAATAGAATAGAATAGAATAGAATAGAATAGAATAGAATAGAATAGAATAGAATAGAATAGAATAGAATAGAATAGAATAGAATTTTTTATTGGTTAAGTGTGATTGGACACACAAGGAATTTGTCTTGGTGCATACGCTCTCAGTGTACATAAAAGAAAAGATCATCGAGAATTCTAAGGTACAACATTTAATGATAGTCATAGGGTACAAATAAGCAATCAGGAGACAACCAATATCAATATAAATCATAAGGATACAAGCAACAAATTTACGGTCATACAGTCATAAGTGGAAGGAGATGGGTGATGGGAACAATGAGAAGATTAATAGTAGTGCAGATTTAGTAAATAGTTTGACAGTATTGAGGGAATTATTTGTTTAGCAGAGTGATGGCCTTCGGGAAGAAACTGTTCTTGTGTCTAGTTATTCTGGTGTACAGTGCTCTGTAGCATCGTTTTGAGGGTAGGAGTTGAAACACTTTATGTCCAGGATGTGAAGGGATCTATAAATATTTTCACAGCCTTCTTTTTGACTCGTGCAGTATACAAGTCCTCAATGGAAGGCAGGTTGGTTGCAATTGTTTTTTCTACAGTTCTAATTAGCCTCTGAAGTATGCGTCTGTCTTGTTGGGTTGCAGAACCAAATCAGACAGTTATAGAGGTGCAGATGACAGACTCAATAATTCCTCTGTAGAACTGGATCATCAGCTCCTTGGGCAGTTTGAGCTTTCTGAGTTGGCGCAGAAAGAACATTCTTTGTTGTGCTTTTTTGATGATGTTTTTGATGTTAGGTGTCCATTTTAGATCTTGCGATATGGTAGAACCTAGAAATTTGAAGGCCTGTACTGTTAATACTGTGTTGTCTAGTATTGTAAGAGGTGGTAGTATGGAAGGGTTTCTCCTAAGAAATAGTTTAGGATCCCTTATGGATTGTCCTCTCTCACATCAGCCTGTTCCTTAATATCTGATGGAGAGGCCTTTTCATATATCCCCAAAAGCCTTCTCAACAGTTGTTTCTTCTATGCAACTCCTTTGCTCAGTTATGCTGGCACCCTCTGTGATGCTTCACTGATGAATTAAGACTTTTCTGTTTTCAGAAAAATGTTTCCACAGTCAAAGCAAATTTCAGAACACGTTATGCATTACTCTTTGTATTATACTTTTTTGTTAGGTGGGAGATACTTTTGCATTTGTTACTCTTTTAAATGTTTTAAAAATAAAATACTAAAGAGAGGAAGAAGTTTGGGAAGAAGATATTCAACAAAAACAACAAAGGAATCCTGGTTTTTATTTGAAAACAGTATTTGTCTGCCCCAGGAAAGTGTTGTAGAACTTGATTTCATTTCATTTTTTGTTTGTCCCTTCTCACAAAATTCTTCAAAGCTTTAACATACCTCTCTTGTAAATCTAATATAGGAAAATTATCCAGGTCCCTCTTCAAGATGCCAAGGATGAGAAACATTGTATTGGACCGATGGGTAACTCCCATCGTGAGCTCCCATGACTGAAGATGGAACTCAAGAGCTTTCATGGTTGGAAATATTTTAATGTCATCAAATATCTTAATCACTAAACCATGCAACATTATTACTGTTAGTTGCTGGGGGAGGCTAAGATCTTTTCTTATCCATTTAAACTTGAAGCCATTCTGAAGTTGTGCTTTTCTATCTACTCTTCACTAAAATTGGAGGTGCTTCTCCACTGCCCGTCAGTGGGATCCCATTTCCCTGTAAAATTTGCTTGAGGATTGGTTTTCATAATATGGCCACAATTTGGGGTATCTAAAAATTTTTTTTAAAATCAGCAGGGTGCAAAATGAGAAGCCACAAGCGAACAACTTATGACTTCATAGTAACTGCAGTCTGGAATGAATTAAAAACAACCTTCACATTAATCACCACAAATAAATAAACCAGTGCTTAACATCTACAGTTCAAAAAACTATAATAAAAGATACCAACTGATGTGTCTGTTCTTTTTTGTCAAATAGCCAAATAGAAAGTAGACAATAGTAGGATAAGAAGTATACCTCAAGCAGGCAGCAGTCCAAATTTCAAGGTCATGAATTAAAGAACATCAAACTAGAGATAAAAAAATAATGCCATAATATATGTATAATGCTTGAGGAAAGGGTTATAAACAGTAAATTTTAAGCTATTCATCAGGTATTGCTCAATATTCCAAAACAAGGAACATCAGAAATAAATCAGTCACTGGGAACCCAGGAAAACAAACCGTATAAATTATTAACTGGTATCTTAATCCAGTCAACCTACCCAGTTGTCTTCTTGTTACATTATTCCTTCAAATGTTTTATGGAAGTGTATCTCATGTAAATTATGGCACTGGTTTTTGTGTTATCGGTGTGTGTAGTTGTGCGTGTGTGTGTAAAATAGATCTATGTTGCAACCAGAAATTTATATATGTATACCAAGAAATTAGTCCTACTGTTTTTAATGGGGATTTATTGTAGGACTACTGTCCGAGTAGCTCTCCTGAATAATAGATAGACAGCATAATGGGTGGGAAGGAGATATAGCATTTGATTATTTATTTTTACCTTTTTGTCCATATGCTTTTATCTACATCCTGGGTTGAAAAGACATTAGAAGAGCTCACTTAGAGATCTAGAGTAACATTAAATTCTGGTATAAAAAGAAAGGTTGAAAGTGCACCTGAGAAGTTTTCTAATCAAAGGAGCTCACAAGTGAGTATTTAGTGATAAATGTCAGTTTGCCTTATATTGTTTGAAGATCTTGCAGAAAAGCTGTGACTGCACTGATATTTGGTTATAATGGAGTTTGGGTCAAATATCACACTTTTCCTGCATCCAATGGTCTCCAAAATAATGTCATTGAATAGAGTATATTTAAAACACCAGTTGATCATTAATAAGAGCCTCAATCTGTCATCTGCACTCAAGAGATCTTCAGCATGTAGAACCCAGTGCTAATCTTTCTAGATATTTGTATTGGCTCACAAACCCTGTTTATACTGTACAAGCAGTGTACAGTGTTGCCTCACTCTGAGCTCAGAGTCCCTGGGCTCAAGTAAAGCTTGTCTCCATCCAATCACACTCAGAGATTCTGCACTGCAACCTACATTTCACTTGCAACCTACATTCAGTTGCCAAAAGCATAAAAGTGCCTAACTGCAAAACTAGGCAAGCATGCCCTTTTCATAGCTTTTAACAGGAATGCATATGCAGAACTCATAATCCTAAAAGCTTTAACCAAAGCTTTTCTACTATTGACCTCACCCCATTCCTAAGAGGACCATAAGGGGCGTGCATAAGAGCACAAAAGTGCCTACCGTTCTTGTCCTATTGTTTTTCTTTTCTTCTATACCTTTATATACTATATAACCTTTCTGTATGATAGTTACATATATTGTTGTGACAAAATAAATAAATAAATAAAATAGAACAAATAAAATAATTCACTGGGAGGGCAACAGTATGGAAGTGTCTTTTTTCATACAAAACAAGAAACAAGTTTAGCATTTCTTTTGAGATAACGGCTTTACTTCATGTACTTCAGTTCTTTTTCAGTTCAGCCTATCTGCTCTACATATTCTAGCAGGTGGTGCTAGAAAAAGAACCCAAACCCGGGGTGGGTTCTACTTACCTTTACTACCGGTTCGCAACGGGACCGTGTGTGTATGCTCACTTCGCTTGCGTGTGTGCATGCACTTCTGTGCATGCGCAGAAACTTCCTGATTACGTCCGGGTCAGTGGGCGGAGCCTCCCACTGGTTTTACTACTAGTTCTTGCGAACCAATCCAAACCAGGGGCAACCCACCACTGACACAAACAATCTTTGTCTAAAAGCACATGTTCAGTCTGAATTGTCTGAAGTGAAAGTCATTTTTAACCTTCCCAAAGCTCAGTTCTGTTAAACATCCCACTCCCCTGGCAGCCTGGTGTGTCGGTCACTTTTCTGTCCTCCCAGCGCCTATTTAAATTATCCCAGTAGCACTGCAGTTATTAATTGTTCTTGACTGACTTCTTAAGTTAATTACAATTTCACACTGTAGTATCAAGCATGATTAAAACGATTAGATGTTCCGCACCATACAGTTCATTCCTCCCTCTTTCGATTCTTCTCCCCTCCAAAACTGTAAGCATGCTTCTGCATCACTGCAATACTTTCAGTAAGACTTGAAAGTATTGTCTTGTGAAATGTATTTTAACAGTGTTTCACCTTCCAAATTACAGCCATTTCGTAACGCAAGTTCTTGCTATGCTCTTCAGTTTCCAGATGATGTACTGAACACAGCAGAAAGCAATTTAGACCTAAGCTTGAAGCTCAGTTTATCAGGTATCCAATATTTATACACATGTCTAAGCAGAGTAGTCCTATTAGGTAAGATGCTGGATACCAAGATTGTCAGGTTTGCTATGCCCGTTGAAAGTTTGGGATGTCCCCTTCCCTCCCATACACTTTGTTCTAAATAGTCTCTTTCTCTCTAAGATATATCTCATTCTACTTATAATGAGCAACAAATCTCACACAATAAAAGAGGCACTGCTACTTCCTCTGTGGTGCTTATTTAATTTAGATGCAGAGCAGTCAGTTCCATATTGCATGAATTTAACCTCAAATATTCTTCAGCAATTTTTTTTTTCAATTTATATGGCCACTCATCTCAAATACATATTTAGAAATGAAGAAAATACAAGTGTTGTCTCAACAAATTCTTAAGAGACTCTACTTTGATCATGTACATTCTGCAATGACAGTGAACTCTGAAGAAAAATAAAATATTGACAGAATTCAGCGATTTAATCATAATGTTTTTCATTCTGAAATCTGTTATTTGGATAAGTATTTTGCTTTTGAATGAATAATATTTCCAGTCTCTATCGTTACAAAATTAAGCTTGAAACATACGTGGCTAGTGAAATGGGAATACTTTTTTCGTAGTTGTTATTAAGTTATTCAAAGTCAAAGTTCTGAGTGTGGTGCTATATAGAACTCAGATTATACATGAATTTCCAGGAAAGAAATAGTGGACTGAAGATGGTTCCACAGAAAACAGAGCCAAACACTATAGCAGTATTGCTAGTGAATGTACTGAAGTATATTTTTGAACAATAGATCCAGAAGTTAATTTTAAGAGTGTTTACCTCTATAGAGAGACTGTTTTTTTAAAATGTTATAGAAGAGAAATAAATTTTATCTGATACAATTAAAACTAAACTGAAAGTGGATTTTAAAATGACAGGTTACAAGAATGACATGAAAAAAGAAGTTACACTAAATATACAAAAGAAACTGAGTAATAATTTAAGAATTCAAAGAAATATGCAAATAAACCATGAGAGGGACCTGGATAATTTTCCTATATTAGATTTACAAGACAGGTATGTTAAAGCTTTGAAGAATTTTGTGAGAAGGGACAAACAAAAAAATGAAATGAAATCAAGTTCTACAACATCAAGAGACTAAAGATCAAGAATGTTAGAAATAAAAGAAAGGGATATAAAATTGGTTTATTTGATCAAGGTTAAAATACATATGTTCTTATTTCTGGTAAACACTAATGAACTTTTGCTGACATTATGACTGAAATGCTATAGAGCACTGCATACCAAAACAACTAGACACAAGAACAGTTTTTTCCCGAACGCCATCACTCTGCTAAACAAATAATTCCCTCAACACTGTCAAACTATTTACTAAATCTGCACTACTATTAATCTTCTCATCATTCCCACATCCATCTCTTTCCACTTACAACTGTAACTTTGTTGCTTGTATCCTTACGATTTATACTGATATTGTTTCCTGATTGCTTATTTGTATCCTATGACTATCATTAAGTGTTGTATCATTAAGTGTCAAATTTGTACCCTATGACTATCATTAAGTGTTGTAAGTGTTGTACCTTGATGAAGGTATCTTATCTTTTATGTACACTGAGAGCATATGCACCTAGACAAATTCCTTATGTGTCCAATCACACTTGGCCAATAAAAAATTCTATCTATCTATCTATCTAAATGACAAGGCTTTAAAGATCATTTTAAAGATAAGATGTAGGCTATGGGAAGAAAATATTTGCTGCATTTTAAGGGAAAGTGATAAATTACTAAAATTATTTATACTTATTGTGATGAAGAAGGAAGTAATTTCTTCATATTTTTTTCTAATTTTCTTTCTATTTTTTCTTTTCTGCTATTTTTCTTTTCATTTTTTCTTTTAATTTATATTAGCCTTTATTTAATTATAATTTTAATAAAAATATTAAAAAAGGTACACAGTTGTGCATCTACAAGAAAATCTCAACCATGAATTCCACACAACCTACATTTCTGAAAACCATACTCCTCATCCCTCCTTTGACTTGAATGTCCTAATGTGATTAGAATTAGGGTGCATCTCTTTGAAGACTCATACACAATTATGATGTCTATGAACTTGGGCATTGCAAATCCTTTGGAGGACCTCTTTGGTTCATCTTACTGTGAAATATAAATGTAAATCCACTCTGCAAAAACAAATTGATCAAGTTCTAAAATATTGTGACTTGTCAACTTTAGGCAGAAGATCTGGGACATTCAGGAGGATATAGCTAAAATTTCCCATCTTTATTATAAGACTCTTCCCAGTCTCTGGACCCTTCTAATTTTTTCAAGAACATTGATGCTCTGTATATAAAGCTCTTGTCTCTAAATGTCTATGTTGATCTATTATCCATCTGGGTGACCACTAGAAACATATCATGCTCCAAGGTGAATGTTGCACCAGTATATGTTCAAGCATAAAGATTTAATGTGTCTTGTAAATATGTCTAATTTTTCTTGTGTCTTATAAATATGAATACTATATTCATATTAGTGATCAAAATCATGACCCCAATTATTAGAAATGTTAGTTTCCCTCATGATTAGGAGAATACTGTTTTTCTTTAAATTAACCAATTTTTTAATGTGCAAAGGGTGGTGATAAAACTTTTAGCTGTAGCATTAATCTAAGGAAACTAACTGGACCTCCCTCACAGTATTGACTGACTTGGTTTTATGTTATTTTTATGCATGCGTTTTAATTGCTATATGTTTTAGTGTACATTAGTTTGGTTCTATAAATAAAATTTTAAAAAACATTCTTCTATAGCAAAACATTGAGAAAAGAACTGTACTATATTACACATTGGCAAAAAAAAATCAGAAGACAAAATTCAAGCTGGGCGGATATGACTCTCATAGACGACCCTCACTCTGGCAAGGACATTGAAGTACTCATCTCTAATGATCTAAGTGCCAGAGTTCACTGTAACAGCATTGCCAAAAAGGTATTAAGAGTTGTTAACCTAATTTTGCATAGCTGCTTCTCTGGTAAAATTGTACTGCAAACTAGGGCATACAAAACTTTTGCTAGACCAGTTCTTGAATACAGGAACCCACACTGCATATCGGACATTAATACAATTGAACGAGTCCAGAGATATTTCACGAGAAGAGTCCTCCACTCCTCTGCTCGCAACAGACTTGAAATTTTGGGCTTAGACAATTTAGAACTTTGCCGCCGTCAGTCCGACCTAAGCATAGTACATATGCTCTCTACATGGGGCTCCCCTTGAAGAGCACCCGGAGACTTCAGCTAGTCCAGAATGCGGCTGCGTGGGTTATTGAGGGAGCGGTTCGGAGCTCCCACGTAACACCTATCCTGCGCAGACTGCACTGGCTGCCTGTCGTTTTCCGGGTGCGCTTCAAGGTATTGGTTACCACCTTTAAAGCGCTCCATGGCTTAGGACCGGGCTACTTACGGGACCGTCTACTGCCGGCTTCTATCTCCCAGCGTCCGGTGCGTTCCCACAGAGAGGGACTCCTCAGGGTGCCGTCAGCCAAACAGTGTCGACTGGCGGCCCCCAGGGGGAGGGCCTTCTCTGTGGGGGCTCCGACCCTGTGGAACGAACTTCCCCTTGGGCTTCGACAACTACCTGACCTTAGGACCTTTCGCCGCGAACTTAAAACCTATTTATTTTGTATGGCTGGACTAGCTTGATTTTACCTTTAAATTTTTAATTGGATGATGGGTTTTAAATTTTGGTAATTTTATGGGGTGTATTGTTATTTTAAATTTCTGGGCAAGTTTAAATCACTTTTTTAAGGGGTTGTTTTAATTATTGTGTATGTTTTGTATTTTATCTGCCTGTTCATCGCCCTGAGTCCTTCGGGAGAAGGGCGGTATACAAATTAAAATATTATTATTATTATTATAAAATTATCTGCTACAATGTCCTACCTGTCAATGACTACTTCAACTTCAATCACAACAATACACGAACACACAATAGATACAAACTTAAAGTAAACTGCTCCAAACTTGATTGCAGAAAAAATGACTTCAGCAATAGAGTGGGCAATGCCTGAAATGCACTACCTGACTCTGTGGTTTGTTCCCCAAACCCCCAAAACTTCAACCTTAGACTGTCCACTGTAGACCTCACCCCATTCCTAGAGGTCTGTAAGGGGCGTGCATAAGCGCACTAGTGTGCCTACCGTCCCTGTCCTAATGTTCCTTTTTCTTTGTATTCATTTCATGTATTCATAATCATGTTTATACCTATATTTGTTATCTAATACATGCTTGGCTAAATAAATAAATAAAATAACTAAATAAATATTCAACATCCTTTTTATTCTTCTGTGGTTTTTTCCTATTTGTGTAACTGGCATTTGATCAGAGGATGGGACGGTCCCATTTTTCTTTGAGATACAGACCCTTCTCTATAGCATCGTCTCTTATATTGTCCCTCAGTTTTCTTTGGAAGAATATCATATGTATTAATTGAATTATTCTTGATTTATGCTGGTGTAGATAAAATCAGATATTTGGAAGACTGGAAACTTTTTGATCTGCTTTACAGTCTCATCCCTTCCTTATTCTTCATGTGATATCTGTGTATTATATCACTTCCCTTTATGACTTAGCAGTCCCCCCATCCCCCAGAATGGAAATGACAAACCAAACTAGGTTCAAATTTGAATTGGCTGTTTTTTCTTAGTGAATGTGATATACAAATCACAAATCCTTTTTTTTCCAGCAACTGAGAATATATTACAAAAAAAGATGCTCAGAGGCAAAATCTCCTTCAACCCCTTCAGAACTTCTTCCATGGGAAATTATGAACCTTGGCAGTTGCTTGGTTCAGCTCAACTTAAGTTAGCATTGCCTATGCTACTTCTGTATCAAAAATGTCTTCACATTCTCATTTCAGTTTATGGATTTAAAAAAAGTTGTTGCATGTAAATCCCGTACTTAGTCTGGCGAAGCGATCAACTGCATGTTAATATCCTGTTTTTCAATCATCTTTTTGGCCCCATCAGCTTCCCATGCTTCAGTTCAAGCGATTCTGTGGACCTTTTCAGGTCAAAAGGCATCGGCAGGCAGGATGATGAGTAACTGAAAGATGTTTAACAGGAAACAGCTTTTACTCCCTCTCTTATCTCATACAAATAAAATAAATTCAAAACCATTCCCAAAATGCAACTAAAAGACCATTTATAGCTTGAGAATGCAAGATGGAAAACCTTGGGAAGCTGAAAGATACTACAGGTACTCAACTTATAACAATTCATTTAATGACTATTCAAAGTTACACTGAAAAAGTGACTTATGACCCTTTTTCACACTTCCAACCATTGCAGGATCCCCATGGTCATGTGATCAAAATTCAGATTATTAGCAACTAACTCATGTTGGAGTGTCCCTGGGCAATGTGATCCCCTTTTGGAACCTTCTGACAGTCAAAGTCAATGGTCTATGCACGGTCACTCACGCACTCGTGACGTCTCGCCTGGATTACTGCAATGCTCTCTACATGGGGCTCCCCTTGAAGGGCATCCGGAGGCTACAGTTAGTCCAGAATGCGGCTGCGCGGGTGATAGAGGGAGCCCCTCGTGGCTCCGCAACACCCATCCTGCAGACTGCACTGGCTACCTGTGGCCTTCCGGTGCGCTTCAAGGTTTTGGTGACCACCTTTAAAGCGCTCCATGGCATAGGGCCGGGTTATCTACGGGACCGCCTACTGCTAACGAATACCTCTCACCGACCTGCGCTCTCAGAGAGGGACTCCTCAGGGTGCCGTCAGCGAGGCAATGTCGTCTGGCGGCCAGGGAAGGCCTTCTCTGTGGGGGCTCCCACCCTCTGGAACGAACTACCCCCAGGACTTCGTCAGCTTCCGGACCTTCGGACCTTCCGCCGCGAGCTTAAAACATACTTATTTAATTGCGCAGGACTGAGCTAGATTTTAATTTACGGTTTTTAAATTGGGTTTTATTTTCATATTTTTAATTTAGGTTTTTAGAATAAGTTTTTTAAGTGTTTTTAGATTGTATTTACCTGTTTTTTAAATGCCTGTAAACCGCCCTGAGTCCTTTGGGAGATAGGGCGGTATATAAATTTAAACAATAAATAAATAAATAAAAATAAATAAATGGGGAAGCCAGATTCGCTTAACAATTATGAGACTAAACGCTTGCAGTGATTCACTTCACAACTTGGAAAGAAAGGTCGTAAAATGGGACAAAACCAGGGGTTAAATCCAGCAGGTTCTAGAGAACCAGCAGCGGAAATTTTGAGTAGTTCGGAGAACCGGCAAATACCACCTCTGGCTGGCCCCAGAGTGTGGCAGGAATGGAGATTTTGCAATAGCTTTCCCCTGGAGTGGGATGGGGATGGAGATTTTGCAGTATCCTTCCCCTGCCACGTCCACCAAGCCATGACTACCATGCCACACCACACCACGCCCACCAAGCCACGCCCACAGAAGCGGTAGTAAAAAAATGGATTTCACCACTGGACAAAACTCAAGAAATGTCTCACTTAGCAACAGAAATGTTGGGCTCAATTGTGGTTGTAAGTCAAGGGCTACCTGTATTTATTATGACTGTACAATGCTTTGGATTCAGTTTGGAAGAGCACCTGTCTCTATTTCATTAAAACAGCTACATCTTTCCCTAAAAATACCAGGCTGCTGGGGCTGCAGCTGAAAAATCTGGAAGTACTTGCTTTAATGAATCACAGTCTCCCATACATTCCAGTCTCTTTTCTTAAGCTAAATCCAAAGTTGTTTTCTAGAATTACATCTATGTTGATAACAGTGTCTCTTCATGGTCTTGTATACTATGTTAATTGCAAACCATGCAGCTCCCCGTTTTTATTTTTAAGAAGCATTTTTTTTCCTTTGGTTCCCCCCCCCCCATTTTTATAACTAGAGCATAGTGGGCAAGGTGAATATTTGTTGGGGGGAAGCAGCTGTGGACAAAAAACACTGCGGGGACACTTTTACTATAACAATTCACATTCCAGATGGCAAGCACAGCTATAGTTTACACACAGCCTGTGAGATGCATTACATCTTGTACCTTTAGAAACGGTTTGCTTTTAGTGTTCAGAAAATATCGCAATCCCTGCAACTGAAGTATCTCACTGGGAGATGTTTGAACTATATTAACAAATCAAAACAAGAGCAAGGAAAAACATTCTAACGTCTTGAGGATTATGAGTGACATAGGATGCAAGTACAGTACATACATCCATGCCTCTGGAGTTATTTCCCTGGTAGCAACATAAACTCCAAAGCCATTTTTCTACCTTTCCCTCCCTATCCCAGGTTTTAATATATCTGGATGAATAGTGCTGCACATGCTTGTTGATAAGTTCTTGGAAACATCCATTTGCACAAACTGTCCAAATAAAACAAGGTCAGCATAAAGTTTGGCAGTTCTGTTGTGGCTCTTTTGGCTATGCCAAAGAAAACAAAACTCTTCTTCAGAATAAATAACCATATATCCTGATCCCATTGCTGGGGGAAGGTGCAATTTAAATAAAAGGAGAAAACATGTCTTTCGAATGCAAGTGATGGAGAACATCTGAGAACTTGACAGCTCACCACAGGTGGGCTGATCAATGCACCATCCCATAATGGCCTTTCAGTAAATGTTACAGGCAAGCAAGAGGTCACATTTGCAGCAGTCTCTTGGGTTGCTTAATCTGATTGGGACAGTAGCCAAATCTTCTCTGTCATCATTGAAACTTTAACTTTTTCGATATTAAAATGCTTGAGTTCATAAACTTTAAAGCTGGAGCTCTTTTTGCTATCTAAAATCAGTATTTCCTTTTCAAATCTGCAAAGTTAGTGTTTAATCCGTTTGAGTTTCTTTGGAATAAAGGTAAAGGTAAAGGTTCCCCTCGCACATATGTGCTAGTCATTCCCGACTCTAGGGGGCGGTGCTCATCTCCGTTACAAAGCTGAAGAGCCAGCGCTGTCCAAAAACGTCTCCGTGGTCCTGTGGCCGGCATGACTAAATGCCAATGGCACACGGAGCACTGTTACCTTACCATCAAAGGTGGTCCCTATTTTTCTACTTGCATTTTTACGTGCTTTCGAACTGCTAGGTTGGCAGAAACTGGGACAAGTAATGGGAGCTCATCCCGTTATGCAGCACTAGGGATTCGAACCACTGAACTGCCGACCTTTCAATCAACAAGCTCAGCATCTTAGCCCCTGAGCCACCACGTGCCTTTTATTCTTTGGAATAGCAAATGTCTAATTCAGGATAATTTCTTGATCCACTACTGTTTGGTACAGACTCAGCTAACTTTATTGCTTTGAGCACTTTTATGCCAGCTGCTACTTTGACCATCGTGACTTCATATTCTTCTGTTCTCTAGGGTGATTTACTATAATCTGTCATATACTGACTGGCCTTCAAAATTGTATAAAATTTTAAGAATTTGGTGGATTATTCAAAATGTACTGAAGAAGAAGATAAAGTTCCTGCCACAATTTTTTCTTTTGGGAATTATAACGGATTGTACAGGGATTGAGACTAAACTGATTCTGAATTTAATAACAGCAGCAAGACTGTTGATTGGACAATACTGGAAGAAAGAAGAGGTACCTACAATAGAAGAATGGATACTGAAAGTCATTAATTTGGCTGAGATGGCTAAAATCTCAGCTTTTTTAAAAGACAATACGCAGGAAAGATATTTAATTGAATGGAAAAAATGGATTGATTATCTACAAAATAGATATCAGATTAAGAAATATCAGATTGCCTTTGAATAATTAGAAAGTTATTTTATGTAATGGGGAGGGGGTTGGGAGATGAAAAGCTTTGGATGTGGTTAATTGGATTGGAAGGGAAAATTTTATTCTATGTTTGGTTTATGTATAACAATACCTTGTGATTGACCTGGGAAGCTGGGGGGGGGAGAAGAGAGGAGGGAAGGGGTTTTTTTGGGAGGGAGGGGGGAAAAAAGGGGGGAAAATGTCTTTGTTTTTTTTTAAACTCTTTCAAAAAAAAATTGTATAAAATTTCAGTGGTTTCAGAATTCAATTATTATGCTAGCTATAGTAGTTTGCCTAGATGAAGTTACGTCAGTTTTACAAACAATTCATTGGTTGTGTATTCATAACTGAATCCAACTGAATGTTCTTGTGACCATTCTTAAAGTCCTAAATGATTTGGGATGCAAATAAATGGAGAAATGCCTCCACAAAATTGTAGAGTTTTTGTAGGGAGGTCTTTTCCAGCCTCTCCAATAATTTTAATGCAGGGAGAGGAATTAATTTATCAGTTGTCTCCAACCAAACAGTGAAGTGGCTACCACATAGCTTGATTCATCAAATCAGAAAAAGTGGGAAGAAAAAGACTGAATTTTGCAGATATTAAAAACAATTCAGCAACATCCATGGTGGCAGCGAAAAAAATATCAGCAGGTATTTTGGTTTTTTTAAAAAAATTTATTTCATTTTGTCACAACAGTATATACAAACATCAATATAAGAAAATCAACACATTATAAAAGAAAAATATATATATAAGCAAAAGTATGCAACAACCTTATTAATTTTTTATAACGAAAGGGAACAATAGGACAGGAACGGTAGGCACATTTGTGCTCTTATGCACACCCCTTATTGTCCTCTTAGGAATGGGGTGAGGTCAATAGCAGACAGTTTTTGGTTGAAGATTTTGGGATTTTGAGTAGAGACTATAGAGTCTGGTAATGAGTTCCAAGCATTCACAACTCTGTTACAGAAGTCATATTTTCTGCAGTCAAGTTTGAAGCGGTTGACATTTAGTTTGAATATATTGTTTGCTCTTGTATTATTGCAATTGAAGCTGAAGTAGTCTTTTACAGGAAGGATATTGCAATAGATGATTCTGTGTGTTAAACACAGGTCTTGTCGAAGTTGGCGGAGTTCTAAGTTTCTAATCCCAGGATTTCAAGTCTGGTGGCATAAGGTATTTTGTTGTTTTCGGAGGAGTAAAGAACTCTTCTAGTAAAATATTTCTGGACGCGTTCGATTGTATTAATGTCAGAGATGTGGTATGGGTTCCAGACAGATGAGCTGTATTCAAGAATAGGTCTGACAAATGTTTTTTTCAGGTTTCTCCTGAAAAACACAACAAAACTATTACAATTGAGTAGTTACTGAATAATGTTGAATCTCTCTCTTTTTGGTGGAAATCGAAGAGAGTTGGCACTGACTACATTGGTTTGAGTGATAAATTCCCCATGTATTTTAAATGTCTTCTGAATTATGAAGCTCTTATCAAAGCTATATATTTTATTTTAATATAAATTGAACTGATCATTTGGTTTTTGTGCATTTTATTATTTAAAATATTACTGTTGTAATTTTACAGTATGTCTGACCATCTGGGGTACTTGGTGATAAAACTATAGTACAGAATTTTGCAAAATAGACAAGATCTAATTCCTTAAACATTGTTATTAGTGCTTTAGAAATGTTTGACATGGGATATCTTCCTATAAATAACATTTGCTGAATTAGAAGACTGACTTTTAAAAATATTTTATGGGATTCTGCTACTAGTTGCTAGCTATTTGCACTATTATTTATGCACAGTGCTATTGTTCTACTGCTTATGGATTTCATTGCTGGTTTTGACTGATTTTTTTTTGTACTTAATCATAGTTAATCCCCCTGAGGTTTTTTTAAATCAAGTATTGTCTTGCAAATATACAATAAGCAAAGGAAAGAAATTGGTAAAACAGAAAAAAAATATAAAAGGCCTGCCCTTTTGTTGCATATTTTTATGCTATTATAAAGGAAAGTTAAAGGAATAGTGTTGCGTTTACCAAATATGACATTTGTGTAAAGCAAGAATAATGAACTTCATTGTAAGTAGTAGTATTTATATGACTTGGGCCTGGGTAGAGAGAGACTAGATTCACCATGTAGTTAATTATCATCTCAGCCCAAACTGAGAATGGTTATTAAAACAAAACAAAGGGGGATTTCCATATGAATATTCTTGATTTTCTAGAAAAAACTTGTTTATATACTCTCAATAAATTATTTAAAATTGCTTTTCAAGAGCCACTATTATTTGGCAGGATAGCAATCATTAAATAAATATATTCTAATATCACTATGGATGCTGTTTGCCCATGTCAGCAAGGAGAACTCCAAATCCATAAACAAAATCAGCTATATCTTGCACATCATTGGCAATTTGTCAAGATTAATTTCATTACCATTCTTCCAACATTTTCATTTGTATGTTAGAATCACAAGATTTATACTCCTACAAATACTATACAATACATGCATTAGGATAAGTGCTCAGTGCTCCACTAATTTGTGCCTTTATTTAGAAAGCTTAAAAAGCTTAATTTCTTTTTTTAAAAAACCTAAAAATTAATGACCAACAGAGCAATTATTGGCAGCTTGTTAACTAGTTAAATAATAATAGAGTTTGGATTTTCTCTCTTTGTGTATATGTCTCTCTCTGTGTGTGTACACACATATGCATATCACACATGTATATTTGAGAGATATTTGTGCCTTCAAGTTAGCGTTGCACTAGTTTGAAATACACCGGCAGTTTTCTTGGCAAGAAGTCTGTAGAGATTCTCAGTCATCCAGGTCATGGTTGTCCCAAAGGTGCTTTTTCAGGAGGCAACTGAACTTTCTTCTTGTTGTTGTTTTTTGAAGATGTTTTCTTGGCAAGATTTTTCAGAGGTGGCTTGCCATTTCCTCCTTTGTAGAACCAAGAGACAGTGACTGGCCCAAGGTCATCAGTTTGTTTTTCTGTCTAAGATGGGCCTAGGACTCACATTCCTAGACCACTATATCCATATCTCTTAAATGATATCCCCCCCCACACACACACACACCCCTATTGTTCTTTACAACGTTTCATATTGAAGTTTAGTAAGAATGTTTATTTTGGGCAATGGTTGCTGTGCCACTCACATTGCTACTTTACAATCTGATGCTATATATGTTTAGATTTAGATTTACATTCATATTTAAATCATGAAACCCTGCTGTAATATGAAGAAGAAGAGGTAGCCAGATGCTATCATAGATCAGATATTTGCATTTGGAGTGAAATAGAGCTGGATTTGGGCACTTGTTAACAGATAATTAGAGCATCTGACCAGGCATCTAGAGTCAGGCCACTTTCTGAGCTTCAGCCTTGCATCTGTAATAGTAATTATAATTGTGAAGAAAATCACTCCTGCAATTTTCAAGTATTCCATTGAATCTGATGGGGGGTGGGGGGAGGAATTCTCCACAAAGGTAATTCTGTGCAGTGCCTATAGGATGTATAGTTCATATAAATTAAATATGTGTCCTGTTTCTCTAAAAGATCTGCTCTGACTTCCTGTGCTTCAATAAAGTCCCCCTCCCCCCAAAAAAAGACATCATGAAGGAAGTTTTCCCATGGAGCTTTCTCAGAACAGGAAGTGCGGCAGCCGGGGAAGCAGCAAACTAATGGAGAGATGGAAAACAAAATCAATATGCTCACCAATGTTGCAATGTTAGCCAAAGAAATTTTAGAACAGAGACTTTAGCACCTTTCAATTCCTTTCCTATTGCAGGAGGAGGAGGAAGAGGAGGTCATAAAAACAGATTGAAAGAATTTGCAACAACTTGTATTGTATTGATAACTCCAGCTTTACTCTGCTGGATAAGGGAAATCCAACAAGAATGGACAGCTGCATCTGTTACTTTATATAGAGCTACTAAAAAATCAGTGTAACAAATGTGAAAAGCAATTCCTAAGGGAACTACAACCACACTGACAATCCTAATTAGATGCTCTGACCTCAGTAAAGGTTGTCCCCATTCTTTTCCCCCCAATTTATTCCAAATTTATGCCTTCAATTTATTCCCAAAACAGGGAGGGATGTGTTTCTATGTATATATATAGTGATGTGTGTTTATACACACATGCCCATAGAAGACAGACAAACCATGGGATGACTATTAGAGAAAAGACTTGCCTGAAGCCCCTTCTCTGTCATAAACACTGCACATGTTGTATAAAATGTATTTCTGTTTATGATGTTTTTCCACCTGGAATTAAATTAGAATATAGCATTTTCAGTTATATCCCTAAAACTATTAGCAGGTAAATGAAAATAAAGCTTTCAATTCGCAAAACAGTAATTATTATATATGTCGATAAATTATGTGCAAAGTGGAATGCAGCCCTACCACCTATCTTCCAACACAAACCAGGTCTCCTAGCTCAGGAGTGCCACCTCCCTGTACTCAACACTTTCTAAAGAAACGTACATTGTTTCTGGATTCTACAATGTTAGAACCTGGGTTTCACAACTGCACTGAAATCTTAGTATAAACAGAAACCAAAGTGCTTCTGGTACTTTATTTTCTAAAGTACCAGAAGCAAGACGAGAAACAATGGATGGAAACTAATCAAAGAGGGAAGCAATCTAGAACTAAGGAGAAATTTCCTAACAGTGAGAACTAGGAGGAGGTTTCAAAGTATTTCTAGCAGGACTCCCAGATTCTGTAACAGCTTTGTCCCCTATGCCATCCGTTTGATAAATTCACTTAATTTTTCTCACCAAGTACATGTATACATCCAGAGTAGACTGTGTTGTTTCTCTGTGACATATAATATATGTAGGTATGTGAGTATATGCCTAATTTTGTTTGTATTCATTCATTTATTTATTTATTTAGTCATGTTTATGTAATGTATATTGGAGCTGTAACCCTTTGAGAGGTGTATGCAGCAAAATTTCATTTTAATGTATGCTGATTAGTGTACATTTAAAGTAGCAATAAAGTTAGTCTAAGTTTAAGTCTAAATCGTTTACCACTGCCAGGTCAATAAAATGAGGACTCAGATTTTTGGGAACAATATGCTGGCTCTGTAAACTGACTAGAGAGGGCTGTAAAGCACTGTGAAGTGATATATAAGTCTAAGTACTATTGCTATATGTTTCCCATATTCTTTTTCACTCTTCTCCTTTAAATGACTTTGCTAATTCCCTACTTCCTGTAGATTATTTAGCGGGAAACCAGATGAAATGCATCAGTTCACATCCACCTTCAATCTCAAAAACCAGACCTTATACTTTTATTTCATGGGGGGGGGGGAAGCAAATAAAACAGGAATTGATCAAATAAAAGATTTGGCATGTAAATTCACATATCAGTAACTTTCCACCCCAAAGCTGAAAATAATATCTTTACCCAAATGAAAAATGGCAGTATTCAAGGCAACCCCATCCCTCCACAAATCCCTCCACAGATAGAGGTACCATCTGTGAGCTGCCAAAATTTGGATGACCGCTGTAACTCTTTGCTGTCATCTAGGGGTCACAGAGATATAATGACCTTAATACCCAGCAAAAGAAAGAACACAGAAATACAATGTGTAAAGATAGACAAGAATAGGTTTTCTCATCTTTTTCAAGGTGGGTTTCCAGATTTCCAATTAAATCAATTCGAGAGACCTCATCCAACAAATATGTGGGATGATGGTACTTGGACATCATTTAATACTTAACTATTAGATAACTCACCTTGTTAATCTTGCTCACAATAATTTAGAAATTATTGCTTTGCCAAAATCTGTTTTCCAATCCCGGAAAGCTTTTCTTGCCTTGAGAAATAGGTTTCTGCTTTTCTGACTTAATTTTAAGGTGCTGAGAATTTAGTTTGAAATTCATTTGTTGTATATTGAGCTTGTTTCATTATCCAAGAAGCTGAAATAGTTTACCCGAAGCATAAGAAGCCAGAGATACTGCTACTTTATGGAAATATTCTTGTACAATATCAAACAGTACTTTCATATAAAACCTATCTGTGTCTAAATCCTGCAGCCGCCTTATACAAATTGCACCAAAATGTCCCCCTACAAAAGAACAAAAAGAAGAAATGATGACATTTTAAAAATTCAATTAATAGCTGAAAGATGCAGAAGGAATTTCTGTTATTTATAAATATAGATTATAAATCTATAAATACAGACTATAAATTAGCAGTTAATAGTAAATTTGTACATCTTTTGTCATAATTTTGAATGGTGGATTTCTATCTCTTAGATCCTTTCTGTAACCATTTTCAAATTATGAATCAGGAGCCCGCATGGATGAAGTCAGAGATTTTGAAGGTGGTTGCATAGTCAATAATTGCTACCAACTTGCCTTCCATTGAGGACCTGTATACTGCACGAATCAAGAAGAGAGCCGTGAAAATATTTGCAGATCCCTCGCATCCTGGACATAAACTGTTTCAACTCCTACCCTCAAAACGACGCTATAGAGCACTGCACACCAGAACAACTAGACACAAGAACAGTTTTTTCCCGAAGGCCATCACTCTGCTAAACAAATAATTCCCTCAACACTGTCAGACTATTTACTGAATCTGCACTACTATTAATCGTTTCATAGTTCCCATCACCAATCTCTTTCCACTTATGACTGTGTGACTATAACTTGTTGCTGGCAATCCTTATGATTTATATTGATATATTGATCATCAATTGTGTTGTAAATGTTGTACCTTGATGAACGTATCTTTTCTTTTATGTACACTGAGAGCATATGCACCAAGACAAATTCCTTGTGTGTCCAATCACACTTGGCCAATAAAATTCTATTCTATTCTATTCTATTCTAGTCTGTTGTTTCCTTTAGTGTTTGAATTATTCAATCCTGATAATGTCAAAAGTCTCACCCTCCTTCAATTTCTCTCATGTTTCTCATGTTCTATTTGGCTCACATTCTTCAGGCTTTCCCATTTCTAGGAGACAACACACAATAAGGTATTAAAGCACGCCCTTCTAGCTGGGTGGCATTAAAAAAAGAAAATGGGAAGTCGCCTGTTCCATATTTATGTTTCAGATGGGGAGATCAGAAAGCCATCAGGGTGGACTCAGGAAAGGAAGCCCTAAGTAAAAGTGGTTTAAGGAGAAAAACAGCCATGCTCTTCAACTTACTCCTGTATTTTCTAAAGTAGAGGTCCAATTTTTGGAGTGTGGCCAGTACCAGTTCACAGCCCATTGGGAACTGGGCCCCACAAGCAGCGGGCAACTTCACAAAGCTTCATTGGAACATCTGCAGGAGCTAGATTGCACGTGTGAAACCAGGGATGGGGTCTACTTACTTTTACTACCAGTTCGCATTGTGCCCACACGCGCTCGAGAGTGGAGCAAGCACCCGCGCGCGCTCTTCTGCGTATACGCAGATCACTTTTGATGATGTTCGGGTCAGTGGGCAGAGCCTCCTGCCAGTTTTACTACTGAGAACCAGTCTGAACCGGGGGCAACCACCACTGCGTTAAAGACACCATTGCTGCCAGTCTAGAGAGCTAGAAAGAGTGAGAACCAGACAAGCATCTCTTTCAAGAATTGTCACCATTCTAATCAAGCCATGCAAAGTTATTGCTTAGCTGTCTCTCTCTAAAAACATTTGAATAAACCAAGATACTTGGGATATTTGACTCTATTCTTTGGTGCAATGGAACAAATATAATAAGGTATGCTGATATATATTGTGCCATTTTTTCCCCCACAGGTATATTTATCAATTTATTTAGCAAATTTACATAACTGCTGCCTCACAAAAAATGAATCTGGCTGGTGTACAATAGTGAAATAAAATAATAAATAGTAAAATCAAGCATGATTAAAAATATAAAATAATCTTATGGTTTTTAAAAAAACAAAAACAAAAAACCACCAGATACAAGAAACAATAGATATTAACAATGATGGAGCCATCTTAAAATACAACAGTCCCCTGGCCTGATGATAAAGCCAGATCTTGAGGAATATATGGAACAAGGATAGAGCTAATTTCAATTTTGGCTGGAGATTGTTCCCTAAGGCTGAGAAGCCCCACCTCCTGAGACCCACCAAATGATAAATCCTTGAATTGAACCTAGAAACAGATGGGCAACTAATGCACCTCACAGAGCAGAGGTGTAACATGTGCTGTTCTAGAAGTGGGCAATACCTACAGCATTGCTGCATTTTGTGCCAACTGGAGCTCCAAGAGCAGCCCCATGTAAAACACATTGTAGTAGTCCAAAACTCACTGGAGAAGAGCCTAATGCTGGGAAAGATTAAGGGCAAAAGAAGAAGGGGACGACAGAGAACGAGGTGGCTGGATGGAGTCACTGAAGCAGTAGGCGTGAGCTTAAATGGACTCCAGAGGATGGTAGAGGGTAGGAAGGCCTGGAGGAACGTTGTCCATGGGATCCTGATGAGTCGGACACGACTTCGCAACTAATAACAATAAAGTAGTCCAATTGGGAGGTGATTTGAGCATTGTGAATAGGGACTCCTAATCTAGTAGCAACAGGAATCTATGCAAAGACCTTCCCAGTCAACAATTACTACCTGCTCCATGAAGATAGATCTCTTTAACAAGGTAGTCTATGGTACTTTGATAACCATCTGTATTGCATGATTCTATATAAGTAGGGTGAACATCTGGATAATATTCTGTGTCATGGGCCTTTGGTGCAATAACAGGCTGAAGGGATTAATATAGTCAGGCCAAATGTAGGCTCAGGCATTTAAAGCCACAAAATAGGCCAAGAGTTTTTCCTGGGTTCACACACTATGCCAACTTATAATATGTTTTTTGCCTTACCATGTTGTATGAAGCTCAACATTGTGTCATACACCATGACTGATCACTTAGAATGTGATTTGGGTCTAGCACATTTGGGTATGGAAGGTATTACCACCCTGTGGTAAGACAGCAGCCAATAATTTTTATAAGTTAATAAATATGGGAATCTGGGGACACTATCTGGAGCCCAAATTAGGTTGTTAAAAATGCTTTTAAAGGGTTAAAACAAGGCTCTGATGATCCCAGCTGAGGTGCCTGATCGTCAGAGGCCCTTTTTTACTTTTAAAAGCATTTTTTAACAACCTAATTTGAAGCCTGCTAGGCCAAAAATGGGTGTGTAGGCAAAAATGGGGGGGGTGGCTTGTCTGAGGGAGGGAGGAGGAAAAAGAAGAGGAAGAAAAGACTACAAATCTGGCACTAGATGCAGCTTCAGAGGAAAATCCAGGGCTGGAAGGGACCTGGAGGTCATCTAGTCCAATCCTTCTCCAGCAGGACATTGTTAGTGAGTTTTTGTCTTTTGATCCCCCAGTCACATGGTTACATAGGCACGCCCACCCAGTCACATGACCCCCTCACCAAGCCACACTCACTAAGCCATGCCCACAGAACCGGTAGGAAAGAAATTTAGATTTCACCATTGGCTCAGTGGTTCCGAGATCACACCTGCCAGCTCCTTCAGAACTCTGGGATGTAATCCTTCAGATCCTAGTGATTTGAATTCATCCAGAATAGAAAGGTGTTCTCTTACCATTTTCTTGCCTAATTTAATTTGAATTCCTAATCTGTCTTTTACAGTTCAGTTTTTTGTAGGTTGGGCTATTTTTTTTTCTTTTGTATGAAGACAGATGCAAAGAAAGAATTCAGTAGCTCTGTTTCTCTCGGCTGCCCATTACTTCTTGCCATCTTCTCCCATTAGTGGACCAATTGTTTCTTTGACTTTTTTCTTGGTTTTTTTATATTTTGAAAAAATGTAAACAAAATGCCTAAGTAATTTACTCAGTTGTAAAACCAGCTTTGCCCATCAGTTCTGCTTGATTTTCATATTTTTGTTAACGTCTTTGTTTTCTGATTATTAATCTTGGAATCTGTTAATATACCAAAGACCTTTAATTTTCCCATTAATACTTCTAGTCCCTCTAATGGATCTTCTAAAGTTAATTCTAAGTCATCTGCAAATGCCCTTAACCTATAAGTGTCTTTTTTAATCTTAACTCCCATAATTTTCTGGTCTTGTTTTATATCAAGAAAAAATGAACAAAAATTGAAACAATGGACATCCTTGTCTTGTCCCTTTTGAATCTCATAATGTTTTATTAATTGTCCATTAACAATTATTTGTGTTTTCTAGAAAGTGTAAATCAACCTTACTCATTTAAGAAAATTATCACAAGGTTCATATCTTGAAACTGCATTGCTAAACCCATTACCAATCAATAGTCATCTGATCATTACCTTATGCATGAAAAGAGCAGAACAAAGTGAATTAAAGTGACAGCAAGCTGAAACATATGCAGTCAGATAGACTTATGATGAAAGAAAGCCTGAGAAGTGTAATGTATCTTTAAATGGTTTTGGCGGGAAACAAGCACGTTGCTGATTGGTTAAAGCCGCCGGTAGAACTGTATATAAGGAGAGGTTTTTCCCCAGCCTGGTTGCTGGGTTCACCATATATTAAAGAGCTGTTGTCACTACCCTGGTCTCCAGCCTCGTTACTTCCCGAACTTAACACTGGCGACGAAGGTGGGATTTCGAGGCTAAGAGCACCAGGAACGAGCTGAACGCACGGAGAACCGAACCCAGCAAACTCAGGGCAGAAACGCGGAGATGGCCAGCTACACTCCGCCCGCACCGTTTGACCCAGCCAGGGAGAAATGGGGAACGTACATGACCCGTTTCGAAAGCTTCCTAGAAGCAAACGAACTGCAAGGAGTTCCAGACAACCGCAAAAGGGCATATTTCCTGAGCCACTGCGGTCCCGAGGTCATCGACATTGCGGAAGCCCTGGCAGAGCCAACGCCGGTACAATCGGTACCGTGGCAAACTCTGCAAAATCTATTGAAGAACCATTTCGCCAACACCGTCCAAATACGCACGGCGTTTTGAATTTGGGGCGCCAGACAGCAAGAGGCGAATCCATCAGCGATTACATGGCCGCCCTGCGAAAGCCTCCAAGGACTGTGGGTACCGAGACTTGGATGAGGAGCTGTTAGAGCAACTCATCCGTGGGGTCAGAGACATGCGTTATGGAGGCGGCTGCTATCAAAAAGCAATCTAACGCTGGCAAACGCTCTGGACGGCCAGAGCTCATGAGATGTCCACCCAAGCGGCGGAAACCCTGCAAAGCCACTCGCCAACGGCGAACACAAGCGCCAAATCAACCCCGGTCCATAGTGAAGAAATCCAGCCAAGTCAGACGGCGAGGATGAGGAAGGAGTTTGCCTCACGAGAGAAGGGAAAAGAAGACCGGGATGAATGCGGAAGTTGCGGAGGGCAACACCAGCGTCAACGATGCAAGTTCAAGGCGCTACATGTCGGCGGTGCGAGAAGAAGGGCACCTGGCTCAAGTCTGTCGAGCACCCCAACCTTCCGCCGAAAATTCAAACCAACCAATCAGAGCGCTGGATCGGCAAGGCGACCCGCGATTGGTCGAAACAAAAGGCGCGAACTCAAATCGAGCGACCGTGATCATAGGCCGTGCAGCAACCAGCGTCGAAGAAAATTTTCACTAAACCGAAAATCGAAGGAGTGCCGTGCCGACTAGAAGTGGACACGGGTCAGCGATCACAATCATGTCCTGGGACACTTTTGCAAAAGCTTTGCCGAGAATCGCCAAACGCAAACTGCAAACACAACGCTACGAGTGCACGACTACCAAGGGAATCGCATCCCTGTTCGAGGACCACCTCCGTCCGCGTCAGTACGGACCACACAAGAAGACCCTGCCCATCACGATAGTCGAAGGGACACTGCCAAGTCTGTTGGGACTAGACTGGTTCCGTGCATTGGGCATGGGAGTGACTGGCATCTACAGAAGTGACTTTAACCTAAAAGACACACTCATGAACGAGTTCGAAGATGTCTTCAAGGACTGCCTGGCCAAGTACAAGGGGACCCCTATTTCCTTCAATTTAGACCCCAGGTAGCCCCATTAGGTTAAAGGCAAGGAGAGTCCCTTTTGCCCTTTAACCTAAGATTGACAAGGAGATAGACAAGCTCATCAGTCAGGGGATTCTGGTGCCAGTCGATCACGCAAAGTGGGAGACGCCAATCGTCACCCCAGTGAAACCAGATGGGTCAGTTAGAATCTGCGCTGACTACAAGGCGACGTTAAACAAAGCCTTGCAGAAAAGCGCTTACCGGTCCCGTGGTGCAACACTTGCTGCACTCGCTGGGGCAAGGACACGTCTTTGCCAAGTTAGATTTGGCTCAAGCCTATCAACAACTACCCGTAGACGCCAACACAGCGAAGCCCAGACGATTGTGACTCACAGAGGTGCTTTCAAGTGTACCCGGTTACAGTTTGGGGTGAGTGGCACCTGGTCTATTCAAAATTTAATGGAGCGACTTCTGCAAGGGCTCCGGGTAGTCCCTATTTCGATGATGTATTGGTATCAGCGAAAATTTAGAAGAATTGGGGAGCGTTTGAGAAAAGTTCTGGGCATTTTCCGGTCAGCGGTCTAAAGGTTAAAGTGAACAAATGCCAGATAGGGTAGAATCCGTAGATTTCTTGGGCTACAGAATAGACAAGGAGAATTCACCCACTGAAAGCAAGGTCAGGGCAATCTGAAGGCTCCAGCGCCCAAAAACAAAACAGAGCTACAGGCATTCCTGGGTCTAGTGAATTTTTACGCGGTCTTTTTAAAAAATAAGGCAACCGTTGCCGAGCCGCTACATAAGTTACTGGGAAATAATACTGCTTGGTCTTGGGGAAAGTCGGAAGCTAGGGCTTTCGAAGCAGTAAAAAACCTACTCTCGAGCGAGAGCTTACTGGTTCAGTATCATAGCTCATTGCCATTGGTATTAGTCTGCGATGCTTCCCCTTACGGGGTGGGGGCTGTGCTCAGCCACAGGTTTCCAAATGGCACAGAAGCCCCAATAGCCTTCTACTCCAGAACGATGTCCTCGACAGAGAGGAACTATAGCCAGTTGGATAAGGAAGCGCTAGCTATTGTGTCAGGGGTAAAAAAGTTTCACGAGTACGTTTTTGGTAGAGACTTTGAAATTGTGACAGATCATAGACCACTGTTAGGGATACTGGCTGGCGACCGCCCAACGCCTGTGGCACTGTCGCCACGACTGACCCGATGGACTATCTTTTTAGCCGCCTATTCCTACAAACTGCAGCATCGGCTGGGAAAAGAGGTGGGGCATGCGGACGCATTAAGTAGATGCCCACTACCAGGAGCGATCGAAGACCCCACTCCGGGGACGCCCATACTGTTAATTGACTCTCTGGACTCTGGCCCAGTCACATCTAAGGAGGTGGCTCGGGCATCATACCGGGACATTACTTTGAGAACTGTACTCGGTTGGGTACAAAGAGGGTGGCCCGCTGCGCCGGGCGAGCGTTTTAAGGAATTTGTAAAAAAACGTGGGGAACTGTCGGCTCAAGGGGGGTGCCTGCTATGGGGGGATAGAGTGGTGATCCCAGAAAAATTGAGGAAAAGGGTGTTGGACCTCCTCCACGAGGGTCACCCAGGGATCGTTAGGATGAAGGGTTTAGCGAGAAGCTATGTGTGGTGGCCCTTAATGGACTCAGAAATTGCTGAAAGGGTAGGGAAATGCCAGGCCTGCCAGGAGTCCAGACCGCTACCCCCAACGGCCCCGGTTCGGGAATGGGAGAAACCCCAGGGCCCCTGGTCTAGAATACACATTGATTTTGCCGGCCCCTTCCACGGCCAAACCTTCCTGGTCGTAGTAGACGCCTATTCCAAATGGCTGGAAATCATTCTCATGAGATCCATGACAGCCGAGGCCGTGATCTCAGTCCTAAGGCACCTATTTGTAACCCATGGGTTGCCCGACACGCTAGTGTCCGATAACGGTCCACAATTCACGGCAACCCAATTTGAAGAATACTTGGCAGAGGAGGGCATCCGACATGCCCTCTCGGCGCCTTTCCACCCTGCGACGAATGGCCTTGCAGAGCGTTCCGTCCGGAGCGCTAAAGAGGCATTGTCCAGACTTAAGCCAGGCGACTGGCAAACAAAAATAGATATTTTCCTGGCAGTCCAACACAGAACCCCCTGTGTCACAACCGGCAGAAGCCCAGCCGAATTGTTAATGGGCCGAAAGCTCAGGTGCCCCCTAGACCGTCTACATCCAAACTATACGCCGGAGGGTTACAAGGGGGAAATAGGAAAAACAAGAGAAATGGACATAGGCGACCGAGTGTGGGCACACAACTATGGTGAAGGCCCAACCTGGATAGCAGGACAAATCCTAAACAGAACAGGTCCCAAATCATACTTAGTAGAATTAAGGGACGGCCGAGTATGGAGGCGCCACATAGACCAAATACGAAAACACATAGCTGAACAATCTGCATCAATAGAAACGGGCCCTGACTACACAATGTTTGATTCCACAGCTGATTCAAACCCGGAGAACTCGCAGGACTTAGCTGAAATTCCGGAGGTCCAGCGACGCCCACAGGTTCCAGTAGAAAACAGCAGGGACGACTCTGCTAATAATCCAGGGCCGGATGGCCTAGAGAAAGAGCTGAGAGGAGCAAACAGCCCCTCCGGTCAGCTCGACCCACTCCCAGGGAATGTACTGCGCAGGTCCGAAAGAGTCAGGAGACGCCCAGTCTATTTGCGTGATTACGTTGAAAAATAATATGTAAATATCATGTAAATAGGGGTAAAGTGTTTTCTGGGGGGAAGGAGTGTAATGTATCTTTAAATGGTTTTGGCGGGAAACAAGCACGTTGCTGATTGGTTAAAGCCGCCGGTAGAACTGTATATAAGGAGAGGTTTTTCCCCAGCCTGGTTGCTGGGTTCACCATATATTAAAGAGCTGTTGTCACTACCCTGGTCTCCAGCCTCGTTACTTCCCGAACTTAACAAGAAGGTTGCTGACTATTCCAGAAGCTTTGGTTACAACACTCTAGTGATGCTTGCAGTATAGACTTCTCCCATCTGCTCAGGTATGAGAAAAACAGGAAGTATCGGGCTGAAGTGGGTGGAGCACTATCTGTACTTAGTTACCTGTTGAATTCAATCTCATGCTTCTTTCAAAGTCCACAAATTGCTGATGTTGGGTTAACTACTCCAGGTAAGATGAGCTGAAAGACAAATACTGGGAATGAGTTACTGAACCGTAACCATTTTAATACCAGAATGAAAAAAATACAATTCAATTTTTCTGCATGTAAAAATGTTAGTGCAGCTTGTTTTTCTATGCAAGAAATTCAAAAAGCTATAAGTAATTCTCTGTTATGTGCTTCTGAGTAATCCTTTTTCTAAACTAAAAAACTTTGAACTAAATTAAAAAGTTGGAGTTCTTTAAACTAAAAATCATTGTGGTTGTTCTGATGGAAAGTGGTGGCCACTATACAGTAGTTGATAACCATTCAAGCATAGGGCAAGAGCAAGAATATTACACAAGCCACTATGCACTGAATGTGCCTTTTGACATCACATTTCATGTAGTGGTATTACATCAAAATAGGTTTTCTGATAGGTTGATGATCATAGGAGCTTTTTAGTGATAATGTAAAATTTTGGAACTCCTTAAAATAATCTTCTCCAACTTGGATGCCCTCCAGATATTTGGGTATTGATTTTCCAAATATTCTAAAGTCACATTGGAGATTAAAGTCCACATCCCTGGACTTTGGATTGATGGGGGCGGGTAGTTCAGAGAACCGGTAGCAAAAATCCCTGCCCCCCCCCCCCAGCTGCCCATGCTCACCTAATTGCCCGGTCCCCACTTGCCTACTTGGCAGCTTGCTGCTTCTTCTTTTTTTTTTTTTTTTTGTTTACATTTATACCCCGCCCTTCTCCGAAGACTCAGGGCGGCATACAGTGTATAAGGCAATAGTTTCAGGCTCACCTTGCTTTGGCTGCTGCAATCAATTGCATCAGCTAGCAATCTGCCTGCCTGCAATCCATCTCATGGTGAGAAACTCAATCTGCCTGCCTTGTCCCTTGAATTGGGTAAGGAACTGGGATTTTTTTTGGTGGGGGAGAGTTTTAAAAAAATAGTTAATTGGAGTTTTTTTAAGGAATTTTATTTATTTTTTTATACATTGCAATTTAAAGTTAAGAAAGTTTTAAATTTAGCTGCTTTTATCTAAAAATATAAATATAAATAAAATAATAAAATAAAATATTTGTGCAGCTTTCTGAGATTTGGTGTGTTTCTGTAGTGTTTCACTCTAACTACACAAACACATAAAACCTCACAAAATTTGCTGTATGTGGCATTTTGTGTGTGAGAGAGAGTCAGTTGTGTCGTATTATGTTGTGTTGTGTGTGTGTAAAGTGGGAAAGTTGGGTTTTGAGCTTTTTGTGGCTGTGTGAGGTTCCTGCTTGTTGCAGGCACCATTTTGGGTGAAGTGCAGCTGCTTTTACATTGTGTGTCAGTCAGTTATGCTGTGTTGTTTTGTGTATAAAGTGTGAAAGTTGGTTTTTGGTATCTCTTATTGTTTTGTGTACTTTGTTTATTATTTTTATTATTATTGTTATTGGCCACGCCTACCCAGTCACCTGACCACCAAGCCATGCCCACCAATTAAACCACACTCACAGAACCATTAGGAAGAATTTTTAGATTTCACCCCTGGATTTTGGATGCATATCTTGGGAAAGGTTACACTAGAAACTTACCTTGGATTCGGGTTGTTCCATGTGCTGCTGTTATTTTGTTTCAGCGGCATTGTCTTTAATTAGTTAATTAACTAGAATAGCTTGAAGTGATCTCCCTAGTGGGGAATAACTTAACAAATTGTAGTGAATTAACTTAATAGTGAAGTAACTCATCCAAATACTGCTTTCGCATATCTCTTCCAAGCATTTCCTGTTCCTCTTAAAAATAGGAAGGTTGGAGGTCTACATCTGTTCATTTTCTGCAGTTGGTAGAGGCTACCCTCCCCTTATAAATGGCTTTTCTCACTGAGGTAGTTGTATGCAATTGCTATACATTTTATAATTTTTCAGACTACTTTTAATTATATTCTATGGCTTTACCATATTTTCTTAGAGTAATTCTATACATCATCTACTTTTAATGTCAAACCTCACAGAAATCAGTTGTTAATCCATTTTTGTTTTTCTTTCTTTTTGCTTTTGCTTTCTCTCAACCTGTGGTCTGTGGACCCCTGGAGGGTCTGCGATGTTGTCTCAGAGAGTCTACAAAGGCTTAAAGAAATGTTATGATTTAAATCTTTAGTTAAATCTTGGGGGTCCCTGGCCATCATCCCTGGCCACAAAAGGTACTTAATGGGGGTCCATGGTAAACCACTGGTCTACAGCATCTGAAAATTGGAAGAAGGTTGCTTCCCCTTATTTTAATTTCCTTATTTCTACCTGTCAATAAAAGTAGATATCCTCCATCCATTGCAGACAAAATCTATCACAGAAATCCTCGGTGCCTAAAAATATAGTATATTTTATTTTGTTTAGTGGGCTTTATTTCCAACTAAGCAAAAATAAAATTTGAAGACTTAAAGCATGGAATTGTCTCCCATGGATCGAATACAAAAAGGCTTTACATTAACTAGACTGTGCCCTTGTGAACAATCTTATTGCAGTTACATACTTATATTTGTAATAGTTGAACAGTAAGCTGCCTTGAATGCCCTTTGGGAAAGAATTGCAGGATATACATTTTACAATTAATCCAGAAACAGGTGTACATGACATGGTCATTTTGGCATAGGCTGAAGTGTGGGGAAGTCAAGTGAGAAACCCTTTTTCTGCAGCTGCATCCTGTGACGTGTCTCATTCAGATTCATGAACAGCTGAACTATTCCTGGAGTGCTGAAGTTCACAGATGTAGCTGAGAGCTAGTTAGGCATAACATAAAATTTTCTTGCTTTTTCCCAGTGTTAGGAGTGACAAACGGGGTTTGCTGAATACAGTGTGGTACCGAGACTCTGCAAAGCAATCCTATACAGATTTCTTTTTAGATGCCAATCTCGTGCAGTCCAGTGGAATTTCCCTTGGAGTAACCTGGGAAAGAATTCCAGTCTTGGAGATATTTCATGGCATTCCAGAGTCCTCGTTTCACTTGCTTCCCACCAAAATGTTTGGATGTGCATTTCAAAATATCATTTATCTTGAGGGATGTCAACTCTAAAAACATTAGCGCTTATCACTGTCAATGTAAATGCCAGAAATTAGCTTTCTTTCATCTGAAAAAGGAATAATTAACTTAGCAACTGTTTCCAAAAGTGCTAATTAATGGGTTTCACCAAGTTGATCTGTCAGGATACATCTTGATCTGAACAGCAGTTGCCTTCCCCTGCCCCCCTCCCTCTTACCCAGGAGGATTATGTTTCCTCTTATTTATTTTTTTCCTGAGACACCAGTTCACAACAAGCCTCAAAGTAATTTGGTAGTGCCATAATGTGAAATATGAAAATTATAAAGCAAGCAGTGTTGTCAATAAATAGTGTTGTGCTTGTCTTGATTGCTGTTATAATAAATACATAAAACACATAGAAATAGAGCAAAATGTGGTCACACAGATGCATTGAAATGGAATTAAGGTAAACATGAGATACCAGCAACCTACCAATTTCAAAGTATCTACTCTAAATTGGTACTGAAGTGAATAATACCCAAATAGTTTTAGTTCACCAATTATTAATAGTTCATCTCAGAAAGAAAAGAAAAAAGTGATAGCTATGACTTATGGATGTATTTCAGAGCTTATCCAGCAATAGAGCTGTGATAATGGGCAAATAATATTGCCCTCAATTCAATTACACCACTGACAAGAGACTTTAATCTTTAATCTAAAAGTAAAATTCAGCAACAAACACTGAATGCTGTAAACAAAATATTGAAATCTTAGCTTGTATTCTGAACAATTTTCAACAATTTTCCTTATATGTTTAATAATCCTTATTAAAAAGCACTACTCTATGATGTTTCTCACAAAAAATCCATATCAAAAAAGTATGCTGACTCTTCAGCACTTCCAGTAGGAATAATGGCATTGGCATAGTGATATTCTCTCTTTAGTACATGTTTGTCTATGCCTGAACATGAACTCATGAAGTGGCAAGTCCAATCTTTGCTACCAGAACTTGTATGCAGATAACAGCTATTGTCCCTGTTTAGTGATGTTTAGTCCCTGTTTATAAGCTATATTATCTAGCCAGCTTTCAACCCCCTCCTTCCTTCCCTACAATTTGAGCTCATTTACTAAAAATTCATTGGAAACTGTGTAGTAAGGAAGGGAGGGGAACTGTTTTATTAGTGTTATATTATTTTTCATCCTCCCCCTCCCTGTTCCTTCATGATGAATTGCCTTGTATTGAGATGGTAGCTTCAGCCCAGGGATTTAGCAATCTCCTCCTGGTCCTTTGCACAGACAGATGGGAGGGCCCATGTCCTGAACATGATGGATTAGCTGGAGAAAGCCTGTTGAGTGGAGTTCCATGAAGATTGATGCTTTCTCCTTCTAACAGCATTTCCAAAAAGTTTCTATTACATTTTGATTATGTTTATAGAATCTCACTAGTCTCCAGGAAGATTTTTTTTCCTTCCTCCTCCTCTCATTGTGTGTATATGCTCACCAATAACAGTGCACCTGCTGTACTCAGTAAGAATGTAGTTTCACTTACTTTTGTTATTGTCTTGTCCACCAAATCTTCTTCAAATAACATTTGAGATAACATAAAGCAAAATGAGAGAGTAGAATCCAGTTAGTCCTTGTCTCTCCTAATATTTAATTGCATATTAATTTATTAGTTTCATGACACATTTTTTCCTCCAGAAGCTGAGGGTGGTGGGCCTTATCTCTTCCCATTTTATCTGCAACATGAAATCTGTGAGATCACAGGTTTCCAAAGATGAGGGAGAACATAATCCTGGGTCTTCCTGGATCCTAGATCCTATCTAATCCAGCACCTTAACTTGATGGCCTTTGTCTCTCTGTCTCTTATTCTTCATATGAACCCTCAGCAGAGGAGGAGCAGAACAAGGCATCGACAGATCTGATTCTGATCAAGTAGCTCTAGAAGCAAAACAGAATTATGTTCAGTTCCAGGATCTTCTTCATTATAATCTGGTACTGATCTGGAGTCTTATTTAGTCAGCCTGGAAGGCTTCATCACTATCAAACTGAAAACCAAATGGAAGAGTGGAGAACAGTCTGTTTAGACAAGAAGCATCTTTGGAAGGATACATTGTTCAGTTCCACAATCAGGAGAATAGATAGCTAAGCAAAGGGTCAATTTCAGGGATAGTTTGGCCTTGTTTCTTTTATGACTTGATTTCAGGCCATCGTCCTCTGTTTAGAGACTCCACTTTTCGGTTGAAGCTTGACAATATGTGCTGAACTTTGGTTACCTGCACATCTCAAGTGTTGTCTTTGGATTTAAGACTCCTTATTGATTCTGCTGTGAATGCATGTATTGATTTTGATATTGAACTAGTGATGTTTCTACTAATGTTCTTGAGTCTTGGACTCTTGTAATGGAACCCTTCCTGTCCTATTGTTTCCTTTCATTATATCCAATTAATATAGTTATTACATACTTATGCTTATATATACTGTTGTGACAAAATAAATAAATAAATAAAATAAATAAAATAAATTCTACACTTGGACATCTTCATAAAAAGCAGTTAGCTTAAGTTGTCCTATTTGTCATTCTTTGGGTTTCTGTCTCCCTTGCCTAGTCTGGAAAAGTCATTAGAACAATGACATGGACATGGGATGGAGCATCTATCGTAGAATTCCACTTCTTACACAGCCTAATTGCACATGTGAAAACAGGACAGCTACCATTTTTCACTTATGCAAACAAACAGACTTATTAAGAATATTCAGAGGGATGACTCCCAATTTGACTGACTAAAAGTCACATATATGGCTTCTGTACCTAAGGCAGGACTGGAGACTACAATTTATATTCCAGCTACCTTTAACCCGGGGTGTCAAACTTGATTTCATTGAGGGCCGCATCAGGGTTGTGTTTGACCTCAGGTGGGGGAGAGGGGCTGGGGGTCCATGGCCAGCTTGACGTCACTTGTGTTGGGGGGCACCTGTGGTGGCCCAAGCACTTTGCCAGTGAAAACTGTCTAACAAAATGAAATTCAACAGTGGAAAAAGTAAGGTTCTATATTTAGGCAAGAAAACTAAAATGCACAGGTACAGTATATGTGATACTTTGCTCAATAGTAGTAACTGTGAGAGGGATCTTGGAGTCCTAGT
Source organism: Ahaetulla prasina (assembly GCF_028640845.1). Classification (NCBI taxonomy): domain Eukaryota; kingdom Metazoa; phylum Chordata; class Lepidosauria; order Squamata; family Colubridae; genus Ahaetulla; species Ahaetulla prasina. The sequence goes on from NC_080541.1 coordinate 199,425,732, forward strand.
GGACAACCATTTAGACATGAGCCAGCAGTGTACAGCAGCTGCCAAAAAGCCAACACAGTTCTGGGCTGCATAAACAGAGGGATAGATTTAAGATCACATGAAGTGTTAATACCACTTTATAATGCCTTGGTAAGGCCACACTTGGAATACTGCATTCAGTTTAAGTCGCCACAATGTAAAAAAGATGTTGAGACTCTAGAAAGAGTGCAGAAAAGAGCAACGAAGATGATTAGGAGACTGGAGGCTAAAACATGTGAAGAACGGTTGCAGGAACTGGATATGTCTAGTTTAATGAAAAGAAGGACTAGGGGAGACATGATAGCAGTGTTCCAATATCTCAGGGGTTGCCACAAAGAAGAGGGAGTCGGGCTGTTCTCCAAAGCACCTGAAGGTAGAACAAGAAGCAATGAATGGAAACTAATCAAAGAGAACTATGGAGAAATTTCCTGACAGTTAGAACAATTAATAAGTGGAACGACTTGCCTGCAGAAGTTGTAAAGGCTCCAACACTGGAAATTTTTAAAATGATGTTGGATAACCATTTGTCTGAAGTGGTGTAGGGTTTCCTGCCTCAACAGGAGGGTGGACCAGAAGACCTCCAAGGTCCCTTCCCACTCTGTTATTCTATTCTATTCTAAAACGGAGCTCAGGAGGGCTGCAAGCAGCCCTCCTGAACTCCGCTTTTGCTGGTAGAGGCACCATGGGGCAGTCCTCCACTGTTTCCCTGCAGGCCAGATCTAAGCACCCTGTAGGCCGGTTTCAGCCCGCAGGCCTTGAGCTTGACACCCTGCTTTAAAACCACTCCTGACTATATCTCCTTTAATCCTCAATTCCAAAAACATTTGTTGTCCCAATTATATGATTTATATATAGCAAAGATTCAATCAACTGAAAACAATTCTCCACTAAAGCCCATTATCGCTTCTCATCCAAGCGGATCTTGAATCAGTTTTCCACAGAGCCAATAAGAATCTCAATTATGGATAAATAATTACCTCCAATAAAATATTCACATTCAGAGGATGCAGGCATTTACACATATATAAACTCTGCTGTACCATCCGTTTGGCTCATCTACTTCTTCTTTTTTATTATTTGCATTTATATCCCGCCCTTCTCCGAAGACTCAGGGTGGCTTACACTATGTTAGCAATAGTCTTCATCCTATTTGTATATTTATATACAAAGTCAACTTATTGCCCCCAACAATCTGGGTCCTCATTTTACCTACCTTATAAAGGATGGAAGGCTGAGTCAACCTTGGGCCTGGTGGGACTAGAACCTGCAGTAATTGCAGGCAGCTGTGTTAATAACAGACTGTCTTACCAGTCTGAGCCACAGAAGCCCCTTGATCCATTTCCCTTTCTTGAACAAGAAGTTCTGAAGTACTTTCTACAAGAAAACTCGGATTTCTCTGCCTTTCTATTCATATGTTCAACAAATGTGTAGAAACACAGAAATAAAATGTACATTCTCATTGCTGTTTACCCTTCTCATTTAAAATCTTTCTTTGAGCATATAGACCCATCAAAGAATTTTGCAGGATTTTTTATTTTTTATTTTTTTAATTTTATTTTCTGCATTTGTTACCCAGGCAAATTACAGATGAAAGCATCAGCTACAAAAGCTATTACTCAGAACAGCATCTTTCCAATTGCTGGACTTGGACTGAACAGCTTGTAGTTAATTTGCTATATAATCACTGCCTGCAACAGGAAAAGCAAGTGATTCAGCTGCGCTAATATTATGAAAGGGGAAGTTAACCATAGAGATAAATCCTGAAGAGCTGCAGCTGGGATAAAAGACATCAAAATAAATGAAGTTAGAGCCAGGTTTTCAGGCCTGAAAAAGTGGCCATTTGGATATTCAAACGATAAAGTGTCCTTTAGCGTTAAAGCATGTGTGGAAGTTGCAATTGGATTCATTTTCAGAGGACTTCAACTGGTATTTCTGAGATGATTGAAAATTAAAAAGAAAACTCATCATGTGTTTATAGTTGTGCTTGAGGCTTCTTGTTTATGTTATCACTTTGTCTTCTGACTTTAAAAAACTAAAGTTTGAATAGACAAGCTACTAGTTTGTAAGCTATAGTGAAATCTCATGGCTCAGGACTGTGTAGATCAGGGGGTGTCAAACTCAATTTCGTTGAGGGCCACATCAGGGTTGTGTTTGACCTCAGGGAGCTCCATTTTTGGCTAGGATGGCCTCCTGTAACCCTCTGCCAGCAAAAACGGAGCTCAGGAGCTCAACAACTACCTTTATCTCTGACTGGAAAGTCCTTATGGAGTTTTTCCTGAAAAAAAAACAAACAAGAGAAAAATGAACTTGTGATTTATGGGTTTAAAGATTACAAAGGGTAGCTTATGGAAAGAATGGAATGGAATGGAATGGAATGGAATAGAATAGAATAGAATAGAATAGAATAGAATAGAATAGAATAGAATAGAATAGAATAGAATAGAATAGAATAGAATAGAATAGAATTCTTTATTGGCCAAGTGTGATTGGACACACAAGGAATTTGTCTTTGGTGCATATGCTCTTAGCGTACATAAGGAAAATAAAATACATTCATCAAGAATAAAAAGATACAACACAGTGATAGTCAAGGTTACTAATAAGCTATCAAATCGTACTAGGAAACAATCAATATAAATCGTACGGATACAAGCAACAAAGTTACAGTCATGCAATCATAAGTGGGAGGAGATGGGTGATAGTAACGATGAGAAGACTAATAGTAATAGTAGTGCAGACTTAGTGAATAGTTTGACAGTGCTGAAGGAATTATTTGTTTAGCAGAGTGATGGTGTTCGGGGAAAAACTGTTCTTGTGTCTAGTTGTTCTGGTGTGCAGTGCTCTAGTCTATAGCATTGTTTTGAGGGTAGAAGTTGAAACAATTTATGTCCAGGATGAGAGGGGTCTGTAAATATTTTCACAGCCCTCTTTTTGTCTTGTGCAGTATTTAAGTCCTCATGGAAAGTAGGTTGGTAGTAACTGTTTTTTCTGCAGTTCTAATTATCCTCTGAAGTCTGTGTCTGTCTTGTTGGGTTGCAGAACCAAACCAGAAAGTTATAGAGGTGCAGATGACAGACTTAATAATTCCTCTTTAGAACTGTATCAGCAGCTCCTTGGGGAATTTGAGCTTTCTGAAGGAAGGAGGAAAGAAAGAAATTATGATGTAACCTTCAAGACAAAAATGTAAAATGTAAATGCATTTCTAACCGCTGTCAAAAAGATCAGAAGGCATTTCTTTATAATCTTTTTTCCTTTCTTTTTTCCCTTTCTTTTTCTATTTTCTTTCTTATTCACTATTCTTCTTTTCTTTGTTTCTTTTCTAATATTAGTGTTGTTTTTATCTTGTTAAAAATTCCTGCAATAAAATTATATTTCAAAACAGAAGACCATTCAAAGCAGCATACAAAACTTTGCTACTAAAGGATGGATAAAACAAGGTTAAATATGACTAATTGATAATGTTAATAAGAATATACAGAATAGAATTATAGAAATATTATGTATTTGTTGTATTTATATCCCACTTTTCCTATAGGAGTTCAAGGGAACATACTGTGTATAGCTCTCCTCCCTATTGCCCACAATAACTCTCTGGGGTAAATATAATTATGAAAGTGGATGACCATGGCTGAAGATGGATGTGAACCTGAGAGATCACTCAAAAGTATCAGGGCTAATTACAGGTAATGAGAAACCATTCTATATTATTGCAATAGAAGTACCTTGACATATTCATGAACCATCAGAAGTTCAAGCTCAATTTGAGGGACTTTTTACCCATTTTAGTATTTAACATTGAGTGGATAAAAGTACCATGCTTGTAATTACAATTTAATACATTTTAAAGTTTTCATTGAACAGCGAATCTCCATCATAATAGTATCCTCATGTCTTCAAAGAAATCGTTGTCAGGGAGAGACAAGCTCATAAATTATGGAATTGTCAAGACATGAATATATTATACTTTGACTGCAAGGCTCTGTTCCAAGATAACCTTTTGCACAATCATTTTCACATAAAAATTAGGAATGTTGAGAATCTTTTCTTCCAAAATCTAACTTGCAGTTCTTTCCTTTCTTTCTCAAAAATTTTGCTATCATATTCATGTTCTCCTTGCTCTTTATTATCACATTTCCTTTTATGACCGAATGCAAAGTTGGCTTTTCTTTAGGTATTCTTACTTTGGAATCTTGCTGAAGCTGGGTTTCAACCATACAAGAACTAATTCATTCATAAATAAATTGATTAAAGCTGAAAACATATGGCTAGTTTACATGCACTTATTGTATCCATAAGGTTTCTTAGTCAGATCATTATGGTGGATATAATAAGAATACAAATAGATCTTGCCAAAGTATGCATACATTACATATTATACAATCATTAAATAAAAGTTGTGTGGCCATTTTGTCAATACTCTACAAATAAAGTTTATGTCATCTGTTCCCACTGATAGATCGACTTGAGCAAAATTAGAAATATTAAAGGAAAAATAAAACAAGCAAGCAAGACGTTGCTGAGATGTGAGCTCTATGTGAGATGGAAACGATGGAAGCATCAGGGGGTTCACTATTTTAGTGATAGCCCCTGTATTAAGAACACCTTACTCTGCAGTGAGCACCTCCCCTCATCATTTATAAGGTGATGAAAACCATACTCCTCTCATAAGATTTTTGCAAAGATCACAAACTGCCTTTGTGGTTGAATTACTTTGAGGAATTATGATTTTTACTATTTATTGTTATGGGTTTCATTTGTCTCAGACTTCAGAAGAAGGATGGTAGGTAAATGTTTGAATAACTAGAACTTGTTCAATACATATACACTAAACTAATAGTGTTTGATAAATATTAAGATGAAGTGAATTTTGGAACAAAAATTAATAATTTAAGTAGTGGAAATGACTGTATGCCTACTCAGTTTTCTCCTAGTTTATAGCTGTTGATGGGCAAATTCAAGGTCATTATTCTTCCTTCTTTTGTTTTTTTTAATCTGTAAATTACATTTGGACAGGTCACTTCTTCAAATAAGTGATGCCTTTAAACTTAAAAATGGTATTTGATAATTTTTCAAAGCGTTCTAATCCTTTCAAAGTGCAACATACATGATTCTTTAGAGCCGTCATCCACAAATTGCATGAATTAGCTATATGCCATCTGATGGACAATGTTATAATTCTACCTAAAACAATTTCATTGAGTAAATATAATGTACATTTGTAACACTAAATCTTTTTATAGTTTCAATACCTATATCATATTCCAGTGATGATGTTTTGTGGTGGTCTCCTATTTTAATGTTTTCATCCATTTTAAACATCTATTGCCTGTATTCAATTGTATACTTTTTCTTCTGTTAGTGCTAGAAACTATATATACTAAGGATCTTATTTGCCTTCAAATGTGTTGTCTCCAAAGAAAATCCTCCATGTCAGTCAGCAAAATTAATTCAGTTCTCACAGTTAATCATTGAATGGATAGGATGAGGACACCCGAGGAGTATATTTAAAGCACAATGAACATAAAACACAACAGTGGGAGGAAAACGATTGGACTGGGAGGAGTCTCAGTTGCTATTCAGGAACAAGAAAAGAAACCAAAAGAAAGAGAGACTGAATTGTGTGAGATGAAAATGGGCAATTAGACTTCCTAAAATGCTGGTGTTGTAGTTTCTGTTCCTCAGTCTAAATAATCGACAAGGGACTGAAATTTGAAATTAATCAAATAAGAATTCTAAGACATGTCAGAAACAGGAAAGCAGTTTATATGATCTACTTTCTAAAGTGGATTGAAAAGATAGCTTCCGCACCTATGTTCATGAACTGAGGCGGAATGGAGGACAACTGTAATAAATATGTCAATAAAATCATGACAAGTAAAAGATGTAACTATTTTTTTTATTGTATGGATTTTGGAGTTTTACAGCCTCAGAGCATAACCCAAAGTTTTGCTTTCCTATATTTTCTGACCACAACTTTATGAAAATATTTTCTGACTAGCTGAGAAAATTAATTTAACATTTTAGTTCAGAAATAATGTTGTTTCCACAACAATGGAAAGCTGGCTAGTTACAGCAGTCAGATATCCCAAATATAAATAGTTGAGGTGGACTTTGGTCAGTTGAAACAACATTCACCACGGCTGACTTAGAAATAAAGGAAAATTAGTCAGGGTTGGCAACTATGACATAATTAAACATTACACTTCTCCAACTGTTACTAAAACATCTTTTATTTTTAGAATGGTGATGCAAATAAGGAACAGGTGCACAAATACCTGTAGATGGATCGCTGTGGGGTTAGCTTACTTTAAAAATCAGATTGACATGCTGAATGAGAAATGGGGCAATTTCAACCACATGGCAATCGGGCATGGGAAAGCTGAATAATTTACCCTACAAAGCTCTGTTTATTTTACCATAAACTGAGTTAATCTCATAGATGAAGGCAGATTGACAGCCCAATAGGTCAAAACTGCTTTCCATTTTTGCAAAAGTGGCCTAAAATATCACATGACTTGGCATCTGATACATGACTGTATCAGATGCAGATAGTAAAGATGACCTTGATGGAAATATGTAGGATTTGTTACCTAAACAAAAGGAGCCAAAGTACTTTTACTAAGTTCAGAACTTTGAGGTAATGTTCAGAAATGACTCAGTCGAATGCAAGGAGGAGGAGGAGGAGGAGGAGGAGGACGGGGGGGGAGGAAGAAGGAGGAGGAGGAGGAGGAGGAGGAGGAGGAGGAGGAGGAGGAGGAGGAGGAGGAGAAGAAGAAGAAGAAGAAGAAGAAGAAGAAGAAGAAGAAGAAGAAGAAGAAGAAGAAGAAGAAGAAGAAGAAGAAGAAGAAGAAGAATAGAATAGAATAGAATAGAATAGAATAGAATAGAATAGAATAGAATAGAATAGAATAGAATAGAATAGAATAGAATAGAATAGAATAGAATTTTATTGGCCAAGTGTGATTGGACACACAAGGAATTTGTCTTGGTGCATATGCTCTCAGTGTACATAAAAGAAAAGATACGTTCATCAAGGTACAAGAAGGTACAAGAAGGTACAAGAAGAAGAAGAAGAAGAAGAAGAAGAAGACGACAATCTGACTTTGAAGATTGTGTTATTATATAAGAATAAATACCTCTCAATAAAGATACTTTTATTTTTCCTGTGGAATTGATCTTCTGCTCTGGTCTATCTAGTGGAAGGTAGACCAGTAAATGGGAAACATATAGCTTTTGCTCATACAACTATTTAACATTATCTTCAATGCTTAATAAAAATGTTACCAATTGATTCATTGTCAAGCATTTCTGAGTACAATCTTTTCAAAGTTGTTTTGTCAGTGAATTTTGTACTAGGTATGCAGAACATTTAATGTATATACCCATAATACATTGATGTGGAGTTAGTTTAAACTTATGCTTAACTGCCTCCATTTGGGATTAAATTTAGTCCAGTGAAGGTCTATTAATCTGTTAGAGTTCCCACAACACACTCCCCTACCACTTTCTAGAAGAAGTTGGACAATAGCCATCCTAGCAGAAGCATGGAGCAGTACCATCTTTCTAGATTTTTGACTGGTTTAGCATAGAAAAGAATTGTTAAGTTATTCACACCTCAGTAACTGGAGTGCCAAGGTATTTCAGTTTTATGGCAGATAATTTCTGGCAGATCTAGCATGACATTAGCCTACTATTTAATAAATTGAGAAATTTACAGCTAAAGAGATTGTAGTGTCATATCCAGCTATTCCTCCAACCTTTCATCATTCCATCGCATTTTTTAAAATTATGCACCCTAAAGATATAGAGCTGACAGCTCAAGAACTTCAGGATTCATGCTATCTGGATATTGTGAAATATTCACTATTGTGAAATAGTGTAGTTTTAGGATACAGCTTTCAGCAACGATGCTGGGTTAAAAAAAATGAGTTAATAAATATAAACTATGCACTGTCTCTGATGGACAAAAGCTAAAATACACATTACTAGCAATTGACTGATTTCTGAACAACTTTAAGATGCTAGGCAATGGACAGCAAGCTATGTTTTGAGCAAATATCTGCAAAAATATAAATTCAATTGTCCTATTCAAAATGTACAAAAATGAAGAAACTATCTCTGGAAATTTAAAGAATATCTTTTCCAAATAAACCCGAGCTTCATACTATACCTAACTTGAATGTAACGGCCAGGAAGACTGAAAATGAGAACTTGACTATCGCTAAAAATGCATCACAGCAGTCTGTAAGAACAAGTCAGGCTGAATGATAAAAAAATGAATAAAAACATTTTTGTGACATTATCAGCTCCTATCACATACCATACAAATTTATACATACCCATAAAGATACTTTTCTAGACTCTAATGCACAATAAACAATTTGGAAGATATTATGATTTGGCAGACTTTTAACTTATGAATAGGTTGTCACTTGCCTCAAATCCAGTGATACAGAAACCTGTTCTGGTTTAGGCCAGGGATAGTCAACCTTTTTATACCTACTGCCCACTTTTGTATCTCTGTTAGTAGTAAAATTTTCTAACCGCCTATAGTAATGCGCTGTGTATCGTCATCTGCACATGCCTCTCGCACATTGTGGATTGGGTTGGGGGATGGGGGGCACCGGCTACCAGCTCTGCTTGTCTGTTACAGCTGGGTGGGGTGTGGGAGATGCGCGAGCTATTCTGGGACGAGGCTGTCTTGTTTGCAGTCACACTATAGCGCAATTTAGTTTCACTTACATAACGTGAACTAAACTTATGCGCGGGCGATAGAAATAGTATATTTTAGGAAATTTAAATTGTCACAGGGAATTTTATGAAAACCTAATGAAAATGTTTTTAAATAATGCTATGAAATTTTTTTAAAAAGTCAATTAAATTAAAAAAGAGGAAAGTGCTTCAGTATTGGACAAAATCCATACCGCCCACCAAGAAAGCTGGAACGCCCATTAGTTGGCGGTAGGGACCAGGTTGACTACCACTGGTTTAGGCTATAGTATTTGAAACTATAATGGTGTTTGCATGTATATGTTAGAACTATCAACGACAAAATGACATGGAAGATTATTAGACATGGAAGATTATTAACACTCTGTAAACTTCAAAGGATTTCCACCCACTCTTCCACAGTCCACTGTGTCAGCAAGTCTTTGAAGGAGACTTTAAGAGTGACTGTTCTAGGGAACACTTTGAACAGTTGTACATCAGGCAGTGAAGGGAGGTGACAGGCATCCCACTGACAAAAAGAGACACATTGTTAGTTTCAACTTTGACAGCTTCCTGAACATGGGGACTTCCTATAGTAGTAGTCAGCAAACTGTATCTATTAACCCCGGGTTAATTGTTAACCTTAGAGTTAAGAGAAGGAAAAGAAGTAGCCAAGAAAGATGAGAGCCAAAACAAGACTTTCCAGGCCTTCAAAATGTCATTCAACTTCATGTGATGAATTGGCTTGTCCATTCTATTGTTTCCAACCTACTGCTCTACTGCAGGTAATTTGATGAGACCAGCAGCATCCCGCAAGAAGCCTGATTCTTTAGTCTTGATTAAAAGAGAGAGCTTTCTCTGTTTCTTCAACAGGGAGAGATTAATGTTCACTTTTTAAAAAACCTTAAAATCCTGGAACTTTCTCTGCTGAAAATGAGCTATAGTTATCATTTTAGCCAGTGGTGGGTTTCACTTACTGTTGCTACTGGTTCGCCTGCACAGAAGCTTCTGCACATGCACAGAGTGTATTTCATGACTTCCGGGCAGGTCGACAGAGCCTCCCGCCATCACTACTACCAGTTATCCCGAACCGGTGTGAACCGGGAGCAACCCACCACTGATTGAAGCATCATAGAAGCATTGTGGCAACAGCCAAAGACTTTTGGCACATTTTAACAACTCCTATCCAAACAGAAAGAAAATACGAAGGAAAAAAAGAAAGAGAGAAAGAGAGAGAGAGAGAGAGAGAGAGAGAGAGAGAGAGAGGAAGGAAGGAAGGAAGGAAGGAAGGAAGGAAGGAAGGAAGGAAGGAAGGAAGGAAGGAAGGAAGTCTTTAATGAAGACAGAAGGCAATAAGACACATATATGTTATTTATATATTGCAAATCAAGTTCAATTCTTAGTGTTTGGTTAAGCTCATAGTCAGAGGTGGGATTCAAATAATTTAACAACTGGTTCTCTGCCCTAATGATTTCTTCCAACAACCAGTTCACCAAACTGCTCAGAAAATTAACAACCGGTTCTCCCAAAGTGGTGCGCACTGGCTGAATCCCACCACTGCTCATACTGCTCATTTTATAAAGACTGTTATTTAAGATTTCAGATTTATGTTATTTACAGAGTTGTTTTCTATATGTCTTCACTCAGACTTTGGTTCTCCATTAAAACTGTCTTAGTAAAAGGCAGCTATATAATTAAAATGTTTTCCATAGTTTGGCCCACAAGAATGCTTGGAATGAAATCCACTGAAATGATTTAGACATCAGCACAACCAATAACATTGCAACCAATTGGCAAGAACAAGGCCTTACTTTTCTAACTTAATGTAATATTAAAGAATATCCAGCAAATAAAAATACATTTCTGAGTGATGAATTTGGCAGGGTTCCTTTTTATGCTAGACATAAAAGTACACTCTACCCTTTGACTGTTAAATAGGTAAGAATAAAAGGATGAGGAAGATAACTACACCTTACCTGATGTGAAGCTAGTTTTTTGCTCATTTTAAATGAGTTCTGTGATCCAGGATAGACACAAGAATAGTTTTTCTCCGAATGCCATCACTCTGCTAAACAAATAATTCCCTCAACACTGTCAAACTATTTACTAAATCTGCACTATTAATCTTCTCATCGTTCCCATCACCCATCTGCTTCCACTTATGATTGTATGACTATAACTTTGTTGCTGGTATCCTTATGATTTATATTGATATTGATTGTTTCCTGATTGCTTATTTGTACCCTATGACTATCATTAAGTGTTGTAAATGTTGTACCTTGATGAACGTATCTTTTCCTTTATGTACACTGAGAGCATATGCACCAAGACTTGTGTGTCCAATCACACTTGGCCAATAAAAAATTCTATTCTATTCTATTCTATTCTCAAAGAAAGCAGAACTCTGAGGCAGGTAGATTCCTCAAGGAACAATTTATTGGATACTTCATATTGGCACAACTGGTGAAAATTGACTCTGAAGGTTTCCACAGTTTTCATCAAATTAAAAAGTAAAATTTCCCCCTTCCCCCAAGTCATCAGTCACATTGTCTAATTGAGGTGCTGGCCGGTTGCTTGATTACTTCACTCCTCCCCTCCCAGCCACCTGTTGGAATGTCCTTGGTTTCCACAGGAAAAACCTTTTTGTTTTGACTACAAAACCCAAGGTTTGTTGTTACTGTATATTCGCAAGTTCCTTGTTGGTACACATAGGTCTTCACAGAAGCTGATGTATGATGTTACAGTATCTGTGAGTTCATCCAGGTCTGCAGAGGTATCTTCAAAAATATTCCAATCAGTGCAGTCAAAGCAGGCCTGTAGCTTTAATTTTGCCTCCTCAGTCCAGGTCTTCATTGATTTAATTGTTGGTTTTGTAGTTTTAAGTCTTTACCTGTAAGCAGGTACAAGGTGAATCATGCAATGATTGGATGCATTACTTGGAACGCTGACACCACTCTGTTTTGGAATTTTAAAGGGGCACTGAGATTTTCTTGACCATGACCTTGGAATTTTCCCTTCCTGGAGTATTTATCAAAATGATTTTACAGTAGACCATCATGGTCTCACAAGAACATCTAGTTAACCATAGAGGTCCTAATCTTTGAATTATAGCACATTATATTGATATAGATCAACATCCACACATTGGCTTTAGTTTAGAATGCTAATGTTGCCATTTGCAGAAAAAAAATAATTTCAAGTACTGTATTTAATCCTATAATTGTGCCATTGCTGCAGTTTTATTTCATAATTTTGGTGACTGTGTATTCTCGCTCCATCCAGCTGTAATCGTCAAATCAACAAATCTTGATCAGCTTTAGGAAATAGCCAAAAATGCTAAATGTAAATGTTATATGTAGGTACTTAGAACAGGTCTTATGCAAAAAGGGACATGGAGTTTAAACTACTTCTATTTAAACCAGAGAAGGTAAGGCTAAAAGTGCAGCATTGGGTGCATTCTACGAGGGCTGTAACATAAAACAGGAGAAAAACTTGTTTGCTTGTGTTCGAATTTCACTGAAGAATAGGGCAGTCTTAGATGGCTGGATCTCTTTGGTTGCCTTGGATATTCATTGGTTGATAGAAAGAAATATTGCCATTTTGACTTCTTTTGCATCTATAAAATTGACCTTTTATAATTCATTGGAGGAGATACATGAAATAGTGATGACCATCCGGTTTGTATATTGAAATCTCAGCTGATGGTATTCCACTGGTGCTGGCGTTAAGCAGACATTTTGATTGGTTATAGACACCAAGGGGAAATTGCATATGGCCTTGGGATAGAACAGCAGTCACCATTAAAGACGAAGCAGATGGTGGCACCTATACATCATCAGATGTTTTTTATCACCTATTTTACTTCATTTTTTCCCCTAATCATGCACATTTTGAAAGCAATGCTGAGGACTGTATAGGTGTGAAATTCACAAGGTTTATAATGGCAGGTGTAATATTTGGCTTAACACACAGTTGAAAAGTTAATGTGTTAAGAAAACATAGCACCTGCAAGAAGGAAGCTGTAAAATCAAAAATCGGGATAAAAGAATTTAGTAATTTTATAATTAAAAGCTGCTCGTTAGAAGCACCGTCAGGCTGCTAATCATGTGGCTATGCAACCAGAAAGCAGCTTCCAAATAAATATATCCAAAACAATTAGAGCAACAGGTCAGGAAGGAAGGTCTGACCTTTTATATGGTGCATAATATTTATCTAATTTTTATCATAGTCTGCATGACCCCTCAGTATTGGAGGAATAGGACATCCATACCCATGTACAAATTTTAGCCTTTGCACTGGTAAAGAGGTAACATAAGATGTTCAAATTTACTGTGAAGTTTCTCCCAATGAAAATGCTATATCTTGGGATTTGGTGATTTATAGAAAACTAGAAATCTAGAAATAAATAAATGTTAAAAACAAGAAAAAGTCAAGGAAACAATTGGCCCATTGCTGGGAGAAAGTGGAAAGATGACAAGCAACAGGGAAAAAGCAGATCTACTTAACTCATTTTTTGCATCTGTCTTTACACAAAAGGAAAAAATAATCCAACCTATCAAAAACAGCACCACAAAAAACAGATTAGAAACACAAGTTAAAATAGGGAAGAAAATGGTAAGTGAACACCTGTCTACCCTAGATGAGTTCAAATCACCAGGACCAGATGGATTACACCCCAAGGTTCTGAAGGAACTGGCAGACGAGATCTCAGAACCACTGAACTATATCTTTCAAAGATCCTGGAGCACAGGGGAGCTGCCAGAGGACTGGAAAAGAGCTGATGTAGTTCCCATCTTCAAAAAAGGAGGAAAAAAAAACAGATCCAGGAAACTACAGACCTATCAGCCTGACCCCAATACTGGGGAAGATTCTGGAAAAGATAATCAAGCAACAAATCACCGAACACCTAGAAGCAAACAAAGTAATAACCAAAAGCCAACATGGGTTTGTCAAAAACAGATCATGCCAGACTAATCTTATTGTATTCTTTGACAAAGTGACAAAATTAGTAGACCAGAGGAATGCTGTCGATATAATTTACTTGGACTTCAGTAAAGCATTTGATAAAGTAGATCATAACCTACTACTAGATAAAGTAGAAAAATGTGAGTTAGACAGCACCACCACCAGATGGATTCATAACTGGCTGACCAACCGCACTCAACATGTAGTCCTCAATGGAACTACATCCACATGGAGGGAAGTATGCAGTGGAGTAGCCCAAGGCTCCATTTTAGGCCCAGTACTCTTCAACATCTTCATCAATGACTTGGACAAGGGGATAGATGGGGAACTCATCAAATTTGCAGATGACACCAAGCTGGCAGGAATAGCCAACACTCCAGAAGATAGGCTCAAGTTACAGAAGGATCTTGACAGACTTGAACATTGGGCGCTATCTAACAAAATGAAATTCAACAGTGAAAAAAGTAAGGTTCTACATTTAGGCAAAAAAAAAATCAAATGCACAGGTACCATATATGTGGTACCTTGCTCAATACTAGTAACTCCATTTAGATATGAGCCAGCAATGTGCAGCAGCTGCTAAAAAAGCCAACACAGTTCTGGGCTGCATAAACAGAGGGATAGAATCAAGATCACATGAAGTGTTAATACCACTTTATAATGTCTTGGTAAGGTCACACTTGGAATATTGCATTCAGTTTTGGTCACCACGATGTAAAAAAGATGCTGATACTCTAGAAAGAGTGTAGAGAAGAGCAACAAAGATGATTAGGGGACTGGAGGCTAAAACATATGAAGAACGGTTGCAGGAACTGGGTATGTCTAGTTTAATGAAAAGAAGGACTAGAGGAGACATGACAGCAGTGTTCCAATATCTCAGGGGTTGCCACAAAGAAGAGGGAGTCGGGCTGTTCTCCAAAGCACCTGAGGGTAGAACAAGAAGCAATGGGTGGAAACTGATCAAGGAAAGAAGCAACTTAGAACTAAGGAGAAATTTCCTGACAGTTAGAACAATCAATAAGTGGAACAACTTGCCTGCAGAAGTTGTAAATGCTCCAACACTGGAAATTTTTAAGAAAATGTTAGATAACCATTTGTCTGAGATGGTGTAGCGTTTCCTGCCTGGGCAGAGGGTTGGACTAGAAGGCCTCCAAGGTCCCTTCCAACTCTGTTGTTATTATTATTAAATATGAAGCATGTTGATTGTATAAATAAGATGGTGGATATGTGAATTGCATGCTTGCTCAATTTGTTATTATCATGATGTTTTAGGGTTGTGATGAGATCAAGACTTGAGGAATAAAATGTGATATGAAACATATGAAACTCTTGTGGGTGCAAAGGGATTCAGGACTGATAATGTGCTTGATTCCTCCCTCAGATTCAGCCTGATCATCTCCTACACTTCTTCATGTAAGTATGGGCAGCCAGGAAGATTTCATGCTAATGGAAAGATACATAATAGAAAACAACAATACTTTCCCTTATGCCTTCTGTTGCATCCAAAAACTGATTTAGCTCAAAAATGCTATCCCCCAAATTAGGAAGAAATTTCAAGCACAATGAAAGCACTTTCATTGTACTTTTATTTTTTTTAAAAAAGATTATTTTGCAGTAGAAGAAAACACTAGAGAAATTGCAAAGCAATTATGTTGCTTCAAAAAAAGAATTTGTCTTTGTAAAGTTAAATATGCAGGCACAGTGGTTCACTTTAGTCTTATTTCAAGATTAATTCAATCT
This sequence comes from Ahaetulla prasina, assembly GCF_028640845.1. Lineage (NCBI taxonomy): Eukaryota > Metazoa > Chordata > Lepidosauria > Squamata > Colubridae > Ahaetulla > Ahaetulla prasina. The sequence goes on from NC_080541.1 coordinate 199,441,164, forward strand.
ATTCTTTGCCTGTCTATTCAAGCAAGTAGTCTTGGAGAGCGTTGGGATAAAAAAGAGCTAAGATGAACCTGTTGCAGAATAGAACTGGACTGCCTAAATTTAGTCTATAAGTGCTGCAATTTGTACAACAAAAGTTGTATGATGAGCCTGAAAAAAATATGTCAGTAGGATTTGTTTCGCTTACATCTTATAGTGCAGGTTTAAGTTGCTCAGATGTTAGCTTCGTACAGTGCATCAGTATCCATCATCATATATCTTGAAGACTGACCTGCTCTAAAAGTTGAATATAAGACTTGACCTTAAATTCTCTTCTTTTATAAAAATGCAAGCTGATAACCCAGCATTGCCCGGGTATTTATTTATCCCAATCCTGTACTAGACAGGAAGAGCAACTTCACCCTTAGCCCTGATTTCGGGGAGAATTAAATTAGTTAAAAATGTTTTCCCTGTGCCCCCAGAAGCGTCAAGTAAAATGATTCCACCTTCTTGTTTTGCTAGCTGATCCATGATCATTTGGTATGCTTTTTTTTTTATCTTGATTTAGAACTGGCTTCTTGTCTGCAACATATGCACTAAACTGTTCGACGTTTTAGCTCTTTTCTTGTATGTAATCTGTGTGAAGTTCATTGTGTCGGTCTTGTAATGGTGCAGGCAGGCTGAGTTGCAGTAATGTTTTATTGATCATGGCCATATATTTGTCCTCAAGAATAATCAAAGCCTTGTTGAAAATGTCCAGACCAAACGTAAGTTCTAATATTGGATTTTTCCCCTTACCAGAGGGAGCCCCTTGTGGAGTACTAGGAAGCCGTACCATGACAACACCAATGTGCTGCATAGTAGAAGGCAGTACAGTAGAAGCCATTTTAAGGTACAACAAGCTGCATCTTAACATAACACACCTCAAGTGGTGTTAGGGGTTTCTTACCCTCCACAGTATTTTTTTTTCCAGAGAGTCATCTGGGCACCAAGTTTGGTTGAAATTGCTTAAGGCGTTCCAGAGTTATGCTGGAACACACACAGACAAACACACAGAGCCATTTATAGAAGAAATAGAAGATGAAGTGAAGGAAGGATTAAAGAAACAGAACTATTTCTATGTTTGTAAAGTTTATTGATGTTACATTGCTTGGTCAAGTAGTAATGAAAAGAATACTGTATTCTACAATATTTTTTGGATTTTTTTTAACAAAGTAGTTTTTCAATATTCAATAGTTTGAATTAGATATGTTTTGAGCCATCTGTTTATTACACCTGAGATAGCTTTGATTTCATTCCTTCCAAAATATTGTTGGGAAATATACTTTAAAAATGACTATTTCCGTGCACAAAAAAAGCAGATCTCAATATAAAAAAGTTTCCTAATTTGTAGCCACACCTTGAACATACACCTTGTTAAGCCATTTAAACTGGGCATGGATTGTGCAGCATGTGCAAATCTTAGGAGTATGTAACACCTAAATATGTGGATGTACTACACTGTGTGGTGTAGTTGTTACACTACACTTGTGAAGGCTACGATTAATTAATGAGTATAGTTAATTGGCTATATAAATACATGTTAACCTGGTATCTTCAATTATTATATTAATCAATGAATGAAGAATTAGAGCTTTCCTCAGAATTACTATCCCCATAGACTTCCAACACATTGAAAAAAGAATAGGTGTGTTTGTGCATATATATGAGAGGAAGAGACAGGAAGGAAGAGACAGGAAGAGACGCTAACATTGTCAGTGTCTGTTCAACTGTTCCACAGTTCAACCGAAATACAATTATTCTCTTTTATTAAAATTCAGTATATTAATAGATATTTTTATATCTATATTTTTTATTTTATCTAATAAAAATACAATCAGAGAAATGAGATCAGCCAAGACAAGTAATATTGACCTTTGGCCAGTAAAACTAGTATTGCTTATCTTTGCCAAAATCAAGGAGAAAATGTCAAAAACAAATAAATAATCAAAGACAATTCATCTGTTCATAGAAAAGGCAGGGAGTTCCTAGGAAGGTTTTCAAACATGACAAGGTGATGAAGGCGGAATGATGGTCATCCCACACTACTGATGGCACATATGAATGGATGAGGCTTCAATCACACTGTCTGGATTGCTATCTTGACCTTTGTTAGTAACTTTATATATACCCACTGGCCCTGCAGCCAATTCCCACAAAGTTATACCTACATGCTCCCCTAGGCGCTTCCCACAGATCCTCAGAATTTGCTCTAGGGGCTCTAGAGTCCCTTCAGATTTTGTGGGCATACAACAAAAATGAGGGATGCTCCTTGAGTTCTGCTGTCCCCTTGGATTTAATCCAGGCTTGGTGCATAGTAACCACTACTTCCATGGAATACATACCCAGAAGAATTCCACTACTAAGATATACCTGCCAACAGGTCAGTAGCAAGGACAAGGACATGAGATTGTGCCATGCTCTGGCCATGCAAACTTTGCCAACTTATTGCCACTCCCCTGCACATCCCAATGTTGCCTTTCAAAAGGCAACAAGATTTTCATGAGTTTTTTCTTTGAAAACATCTCACTTCTCATCCAAGATGCTTTGTCAATCAGAACTAAAGAAGCTTCTTGAATGAGAAGTGAAATGGTTTTTTTTAAAAAATAAGAAAGTCCAGTTGCCTTTTCAAAAGCACCTTTGGGACAACCATGGCCTGGATGATTGAGGATCTCCATAGACACTTCCCAAAACGTTTTTGAAGGTCTAAAGCAGGAGTGTCCAAACTTGGCAACTTTAAGACTTGTGGACTTCAGCACCTAGAATTCCTCAACCAGCTTTGGAATTCTGGGAGTTGAAGTCCACAAGCCTTAAAGTTGCCAAGTTTGGACACCCCTGGTGTAAAGGGATAGCTCCAAGCACAGCCATTAGTAACTGCACTATTTGGCATTGTGGGAACAGTGGTCCCTACACCCAAGCTAAGAAACCTTTACAAGAACTTCTCCTTGCATTTAGTAAAAACTACTTTTATATATCCAAATGTTATAATAATTGCTTTTGCATAGCATCTGTGCCCAGTGGTGGGAGTCAAATAATTTAACAACTGGTTCTCTGCCCTAATGATTGGCTGGGCATGCATGGCTGGGTGGTCATGTGACTGGGTGGGTGTGGCCAACTAGACATCAGTCATCACACCCAGCCCCACCTCCCAGACACTCGCCTCAAAGGTAGAGATGATTCAGGTGGTTCAGATGGTTCAGACTAATCCCATCACTGGCTGGCCTTGGCCCTGCCCATTTTTTGGCCCATTTTGAAATCCACAAGTCTTAAAGTTGCCAAGGTTGGATACCCCTGAGCTAGATGTTCTGATAGATTAGTGTTTTTCAAATTTGGCAACTTTTAGGATGTGTAGACTTCAACTTCCAGAATGCTCTCCAGGCAATTCTGGAAGTCCACACATTTTAGGATTGCAAGTTTGAAAAACCCTGTCAAATATGGGCAAATTTGTGCTTTGGTCTCCTTTTTTAAAAAAAAACCCATTATATAGAGCAGCACATCTATGAAGGAAGACTCTAATAGAAACTTGCTTTATGCATAAAAATATAGAAAGACATCTAAGGATCACTAATCTCCTCACCTTCATGGACCATAATTTATGAGAAGAAGTTTGCAATGATCATGTTCTGTCCCTCTCCTCAGTCTGGGAGACACGAGCGATGACTTAATCAGCCGGCAAATCAGTCCACGGCAACTATCAGCTCTGGCAGCAAACTAGCGAGCATCTGCCAAGTGTCTCAGTTATCTCCCTTGATGCCGGTGAGTCAGCCAGGAAACCAGGAACAAACAGTACTTCAGCTCTAGTTCTTTCTCTCTAAGCAGTTGATTTGCTCGCCACGAAGTCGTATAGCAGCCCTTGCTGCTTTTATACCCTGTGGGTTGTGGCTCCGTGACTCAGCACTTCCTAGGCCTGCCCCACCCCTGCTTCTGTTGTTCCCGCCTCTCCTGCCTACAAAACCTAGGGTCCAGCCAGGCCTGATTGCCATCAGCCAGGTCTGGAGGCGTGGCCTGGGGGGGGAAGAGTCAGGGGACGGAGGCCTCATTATCTCCTCCCCTTAGCCTGCCTCTGGCTCCTGGAGTTAAGCCAGGGAAGCCGGTGCTCCAGAGTTAAGTCCTGATGGCCCTTCCCCCTCACTTTCCAAGTCACTTTTAGGCAGGGGCCCGGCAGGGGGGCACAGACACAACAGATCTCAACAGAAGTTTTCCTTACCTCTGCTTTGCCTGAATATGCAATATCTAAGCTCTGTCATTGAGCTGTGATCATTCTGGCCGTAAAAATAGATATGAACTTCTCTCAATCACAAGAATTGTCCTCCATTCTCTTTATTTATAGTATGGGACCCTAAAAATAGACACAAAGTTCTCCCAATCATAAAACTGTCCTCCTCTGTCTTTATTTATATTCTGGAATAGTCAGACAGTGAAGAAAAACTGAGAAGGAGAGATACATGGACAGACATTATTATTGATCTGATTTATCCTAGAACTGTTATCACTGGAAAAAAGGGTGTTTTAGACTGATACTTAAGATTCCTTTCCTACCCCACCCCATTACTGATGTAGTGATATGAGCAAAAGGTCCAAGTGGGTGAAAGGATTTTTTACCCTTTTTCAAGCTTATTTCCTCAGAATTGGTTCTAAAACTGGATGTAAGTTTATTAGTACAGAAATTGTAACTGGAGCAAAGAAAAAAGCAGGGGACTTTAGGAAGACATCATTATGGCAATTCAAGTTTTTGATGAAGTTTTCTTGTTTTTCTTATTTTCATATCTTTGGCTTTAAATCAACCCAAAGACATTAAATATGTTCAACATAATCTATATACGGGGTATCGGAACTTACATCATTTTTTTTCACAAAGTTTTGCTATATTCCAGGTGTTAATGTGCTTAGTAGTGCAATTTTATACTATTTCATATGGTTGTGTAATAATCCAAATTCAGAAGAGGGAATATGCTTTGGGATAAAGGCTCACTTTGTGTTCGCCAGCAAATGTTTAAAAGATTTGTGCAGCGAGGCAGAAAAAAGCACAATGGATGTGAGGTATTGAGAGGTCTGAAGTGTGTGCCCACACAAGCTACGGATTCCTCTTCCCCTTTCAAATCCAGATTGTTGTACAGCTTCAAGAGAGGTAATCAAAGATTTGAAATCTTCATTTTTCAGCCTGTTTTTTGGCTGTTTTGAGGGGGCATTTTTTGGGCTGTTTTGGATGTTTAGTAGTAGTAAATAAATAGAGAGGAAAACTGTAAAAAATGGCTGAAAAATGGGCGGGGTGGGGCCAACCAGTGATGGGATTAGCTGGTTTGCTGAACTGGACAGAATTTTAACAACTGGTTTGCCTCAACTGGTTAAAACCGGCTGAATCCCACCTCTGCCTGTGTCCTCTTTTCTCTCGCAGGTTATGTGACTTAGCCATTGTCAATCTTAACATTTTTGCTGTCTGGGGAAAATTTTGCCTACTATTTTACTGAAACCAGTAGTCATAGCAGAAAGCAAGAAAACAATTCTGCATTTAATTGCTCTGTATAAGGTTTTCTACTGCTTTTTATTAACCTCTCCCACCCATTCCAGGAAAGGAAGCACCAATTGATTTTTATTTTATTTTATTTATTTTTTTGTTTACATTTATATCCCGCCCTTCTCCAAAGACTCAGGGCGGCTTACAGTGTATAAGGCAATAGTCTCATTCTATTTGTATATTTTTACAAAGTCAACTTATTGCCCCCCCAACAATCTGGGTCCTCATTTTACCTACCTTATAAAGGATGGAAGGCTGAGTCAACCTTGGCCCGGGCTTGAACCTGCAGTAATTGCAGGCTACTGTGTTCTAATAATAGGCTCTAACAGCCTGAGCTATTCCGGCTCCATTGGTGTACAAAGTGAGCTTTTCACTGATGGGCCACTTGTATGAGCCCCTCTTCATTGACTGGTGCTAGCAACTTCCAGTTTTTCTGTCAAGGTCTAAAAGAGGAAATTAGCAAAATCCTTGAATTTCACTTGGGGAAGGAAGGAGCCACTATTTCATTGCTCCTCTAATTAATAATGGATATTGTTTTAGGGATGTTGGGAGGCTGGGTTTTGGTAGCTATGGATGGTGCTGTGCAATCTTGATTTGAGAAATGGTTACTGGGTCATCCTTACACTGGAGCAAACAGGACAAGCAGATGACCCATAGCTGCATTTTCAGGAGGACTAGATTAGGAGTCTGTTACAGCACAAGAAATTCTTAAACTAATTTTCCAAACTTGTCTAAGGCTTGACAGTACATACCTACATCTTCTTCATATAATCAGTCCCAGCAAGGAGAAATCACAAGTAAATGTTTCCTAAAAAGTGTACATGTTTCATTTTCTGAAAGGCCTTATAAATCCTTGTCCTCTGCAGAATATGAGGAATTGGAGGCAGTTTCACAATGTGTTTTTTTTATTTCTCTTTGAGAATATTAGAGCAATATGATTTTGAATACAAAATACGGTTTGGGATAAGCAAGCCTCCTAACTTGAGTGGTTAGATGGTGTGGTGTTTTTTTTTAATAGAATGCTGTTTTGGAAAAGAATTTAATTTCGGCTCTGAAGCAAGTCTGAAGAAAAAGTACTGTTCTTATTAATGTATAAAGGCTCTTCGCTGGAAAAAAAATGAAAAATAAAATATTTCACTCAGGAATCAAAGCCCTTAGTTGAAGAATTCAGGCAGTTGTTAAAAACAATTTTAGATAAGAAGTGTCATGCCTGCAAATTTCAGCTCTCTGAACACTGAATCCCTCGTTCACAAGTTGATGTACTCAGCAGAAGACTCACAGTCATGACTAAGTAAGATTTGTCTTGCTATTGCAGACATGAATGTAATATGCTGAAAATATACAGAAGCCAAAATGTACAGTAGATATACTATAGATCTGTGGGTTCTAGGATTTAAACTTTATACTCCTTCCCCCGCTTTTCTGAGCCAACTAATATTCAATCTTTTCTTAATAGTCATAGAAATTACCTGATTTGTGTTAGCAGGATCTCCAAGAGGGGAGCCACTGGTTCTTGGCTTGTAAAGGAATAGAATAGAATAGAATAGAATAGAATAGAATAGAATAGAATAGAATAGAATAGAATAGAATAGAATAGAATAGAATAGAATAGAATAGAATAGAATAGAATTCTTTATTTACCAAGTATGATTAGACACACAAGGAATTTGTTTCCGGTGCATAAGCTCTCAATGTACATACAACAGTAGTGATAAGCAACAAAGTTATAGTTATAAGACAAGGAGATAGGGAATAGGGAAGATGGGAGAAATGATGGTAATACTGCCCTATTAGATAGTTTGAAAGTGTGGGAATTAGTTGTTTAGCAGAGTGATGGCATGGGGTATGCGGGGGGGGGGGGGAAACTGCCCTTGTGTCTAGTTGTTCTGATGTGCAGTGCCCTGTAGCATCGTTTTGAGGGTAGACATTGAAATTGTTTATGTCCAGGATATGAGGGGTCTATAGATATTTTCACAGCCCCCTTTCTGGCTTGTGCAAATTTCATTCTTGTTTTCTCCTCTTTACCCTCTGAATTTGGAGGTATTAGGTGCTTCTTCCTTCTTCTGGCTGGCAGGGGACCTTCATGCCAGAAGATTTGTCTGGCACCTTCGTTGATACAGTTGGGTGCCAGATGGTAGTAGCTGCTGCTACTCAGAGTAAAACAATATTGAATTAGATGGATTAATTGCCTAATTCAATATAACACTGCTTCCTAGGTGGGAATCAGACATAGCACACTTAGAAAAGATGTGCCACTTTGAACTAAGGTAAAGGAGGATACAATTTCTATTAATATTCTCTCTTCTGAGGAAGGCAGAATTTTGGTGTCTGATTTCCCTGGAACTTTAAAAAAAATCTAATAAAATATAAAATGAAATAATTTGAAATATATTCATAAATGCTAGGATTCATAAATTTTAAGAAATAAGAACTGGAGAAATGATTCTAGCACTTCCCTTTGGAATGATGTAACTTTTTTAATAAGGGAAGATCACATTTTGTTACCCTTGTAGCCCAAAATAGTATTGTGTATCATACTACATCCCATTCTTGTCAATTCACCCTATTACATACAATATACACCATATTCATTTTTTTAAATCAATAAAAATATATTGGCTTTTTCCTTTAACTTTTACAAGCAACTTTCCATTTTAATTCCTTTCTTTCACAAAACATTATTAAATTTCAGAAGAATACAAAATATGGCAATGAATTCTTCTTCAAACTGATGTTGTGCAAAAATAACAACAAAACCTACAGCATCATATTCGATGTTCCACATGCTCGTATTTATTGAACACCAACTATGTGACTTTGACCAAGTGATTTCTTGCAGCAGCATCTTGCTTCCCATAATCTGAATGACTCCAGCATTGATCTTGGTGGCTTCTTTGAAGGTTACATGTATCACATTCCAGAACTGCCTCTTTACTTGCAATTCTGCATTAGTCTTTGTATGAAGTCAATGAGATGGAACTCAGTAGGGGAAAAAGGTGGCTTAAAGAGTCACTTGAAGACAAATGAAAAGGCCCAGCACTCAACAATGGCCTGATGGACCCGGAGAGGTTCCTGACGGAGCTTGGGCCGCTTCCTGAGGATCTTACCCACGGCACGACTGAAGAACTGGTTGCGGCCTGGGAACGGGCTGCGGCTGGGGCTTTGGACCGTGTCGCGCCTTTGCGGCCTCTGACCCGGCGTAGATCTCAATTGGCTCCCTGGTTTTCCGAGGAGCTGAGAGAGATGAAACGCCGGAGAAGACGCCTAGAGAGTGTTTGGAGGTCTAGCTGTTCCGAGGCTGATCGGACACTAGTGAGGTCCTTTACTAGGACCTACCTAGTGGCAATGAGGGAGGCGAAGCGCCTCTACGTTTCCACCCTCATTGCATCGGCAGATAACCGCCCGGCCGCCCTGTTTCGGGTGACCCGTTCCCTCCTTCATCAAGAGGGACGGATGACCTGCAGGACGAGCTGAGGAGTTTAACGGTTATCTATACGATAAAATCGCTCAGCTTCGGGATAGTTTGGACCAAGATTGCGATGATCCAGCCGGGACGACAGAGACGCGCCTTGTTGAGGTTATTTGGGATGAGTTTGATTCTGTGGCTCCGAGGACATGGACAGGTTGCTGGGAGGTTACATGCAACTACATGTTTACTGGACCCGTGCCCTTCCTGGTTAGTGCTGGCTGCTCAGGAAGTGACACGAGGCTGGCTCCAGGGATTATAAATGCTTCTTTGATGGAAGGGTTTTCCCCGCCTTGAAGGAGGCGGTGGTGAGACCTCTCCTCAAGAAGCCTTCCTGGACCCAGCTATTTTGAGTAATTATCGTCAGTCTCCAACCTTCGCTTTGTGGCGAAGGTTGTTGAGAGTGTGGTTGCATGGCAGCTCCCCGGCACCTGGAGGAAACTGTCTATCTGGACCTGCTCCAGTCCGGCTTCCGACCGGTTATAGCACGGAGACGGCTTTGGTCGCGTTGGTGGATGACCTCTGAGGGCCAGGGACAGGTTGCTCCTCTGCCTTGGTCCTATTAGATCTCTCAGCGGCTTCGATACCATCGACCATGGTATCCTGCTGCGCCGGTTGGAGGGATTGGGAGTGGGGGCACCGTTTATCGGTGGTTCTCCTCCTATCTCTCTGACCGTCGCAGACGGTGTTGACAGGGGGCAGAGGTCGCCCCGAGGCGCCTCACTTGTGGGTGCCTCAGGGTCGATTCTCTCGCCCACCCTGTTCAACATCTATATGAAGCCGCTGGGTGAGGTCATCAGTGGTTTCGGGGTGAGTTATCATCTGTACGCTGATGATACTCAGCTGTACTTTTCCACCCCGGACCACCCCAACGAAGCGGTCGAAGTGCTGTCCCGTGCCTGGAAGCTGTACGGGTGTGGATGGGGAGAAACAGATTCAACCTCAATCCCTCCAAGACGGAGTGGCTGTGGATGCCGGCATCCCGGTACAGTCAGCTGCATCCGCAGCTGACTGTTGGGGGCGAGTTAGTGGCCCCAAAGGAGGCGGTTCGCAACTTGGGTGTCCTCCTGGACGGACGGCTGTCTTTGATGAACACCTGGCGGCCGCCGCCAGGAGGGCCTTTACCAGGTTCGCCTGGTTCGCCAGTTGCGCCCTTCCTTGATCGGGATGCCTTATGCACGGTCACCACGCCTGGTTACGCCTAGGCTGGATTATTGCAATGCTCTCACATGGGGCTGCCCTTGAGGTGCACCCGGAGGCTGCAGTTAGTCCAGAATGCGGCTGCGCGAGTAGTAACGGAGCCGCTCGTGGCTCCCACGTGACATCGCTGTCTGTAGCTTGCACTGGCTTCCTGTGGTCTTTCGGTGCGCTTCAAGATTTTGGTAACTATCTTTAAAGCGCCCATGGCTTAGGACCCGGTACTTACGAGACCGCTTGCTGTTACCTTTTGCCTCCCACCGACCAGACGCCGCACAGAGAGGGTCTCTCAGGGTGCCGTCCGCCAAACAGTGTCGGCTGGCGGCCCCAGGAGTAGGGCCTTCTGTGGGGGCAGTGACGCCTGGAATGAACTTCCCCGGTCTGCGCTAAGTGCCCGATCTTCGGACCTTCCGTCGTGAGCTCAAAACATATTTATTCATTAAAGCGGGACTGGCATAATTTAGTGATGTATTTTAATTGGGGTTTTAATATTTTTTAACTTTTTAATTTAAATTTTAATAATCGGCCTTTAAAATTTGCTCTTTTTAATTGTTGTTTTAAACTGTATATATCTTTATTTTTACTTTGGCTGTACACCGCCCTGAGTCCTTCGGGAGAAGGGCGGTATAAAAATTTAATAAAATAAAATAAATAATAAAAATAAACAACAATCATATTTTTCAAGTCAGAACCACTTAGTACAAACGAAGGTGAAGAGGGCGAGGTTGCTTGCTTTGAACGGATCTTCACCTGCTCCCTGGAAAAGAACTTTCATCTTTTTTTAAAAGTAACACTTTATAGGACCCATAAATATAATTAACAGGAAGGCCTAAATAACACTGTCTCCCACATCACTACTGATATTGTCCAACGTGTGCCTTTAATGCAAACTTTATACAAAGCAAAAATGTTGTGATACAATGTCCTGCGCAAGTCAATAGCCTCAAGGACATGGGATGAATTTCCTCCTGAGTTTTGTAATTCTCACTCACTATTGACTGTCCAAATAGGATACAGAATCCATCACAATCCACTGAGCTTTTTGCTCAGCTGGCTATATTGGGAGAAGGGAAGTTTTTTTTTTTTTAACAACACATTTTAGTTCTTTGGAAGCTAACAAATCATTTAAACATATGTGAAATGTTACACTGCTCAATGCATTCAAGATTATGCTTTTTGTTAGAATCACAAATAGGGTAGCCCTTTAAGGCCCTGTTAGAAAAGACAAAATACTAAAAGGAGAACAAGATAAGACTGGAATTGCATAAAATCTGTGCCTGCTGATTTATATGCAGAGTTGGGAGTAATGGTCATAATTTAAATGAAATGCAGCACATTTCCCCTTTGTGGGGAAAACCACAATCAGGTGACTTGTGTTAGAAAATGAAAATACTGAATTATTCAAAGGAGAATTACAGTAATGGAAAATTTTGATTCCATATATATACTCTGGAGGAACACACGCTTTGGTCATAATCAGTAGGTAAAATTTATAAATTTAATCAAAGTAGATTCTTCTTAGGCTTTAGGTTAATGGTCATTAGTGTATCTTTCTGAGTTGAATGTTAAAGTTCTTTGCATTTTCTTTTAAAAACTAAAGCATCCCCCAATGTTTGCTGCCATTTGATTTGCTAATTCCAGACTCAACTGGTGAGAGTCTTTGGTCAATGTTGGATGGGCTAACAAAATAAGTGGAACTGGGCCAGTGGTGAAATTCAATTTTTTTTACTACTGGTTCTGTGGGTGTGATGTGGTGGGCATGGTGTGGCTTGGTGGGGGTCGCTTGGTGGGTATAACAGGGGACGAATACTGCAAAATCTCCATTCGCACCCCACTCTGGGGAAAGGATACTGTAAAATCTCCATTCCCACCCCACTCTGGGGCCAGCCAGAGGTGGTATTTGCCGGTTCTCCAAACTACTCAGAATTTCCTCTACCAGTTCTACAGAACCTGTCAGAATCTGCTGGATTTCACCCCTGAACTCGGCCTAGTTAGCGTTTGAATGGAGACTTCAAGGGAATCCCAGCACTGTGGGTTAGACTAGAGAATTTTGAAAAATCCCAAGAGAAAACAACAACTGTACTGCTGCCAAGAGTATTATATGAATGGTCCATGAAGTCATCAGGAGTTGAACTCAAATTGGGGGCAATTTTATCTTGTTTCTTCTAATCTCTGACCTCTTACAGTAAAGACAGAGCAGCAAACTCATGTTGTTATTAGATCAACTAGCAAGCAGGATAAAAGATAAAAAGCTGAACGGGAAGACAATTCTCCTGATTTCAACCGCAGGCAGTCCGTTTCTTATATTGGGCACTGAGAACCGACATCACACACAGGAATCTGTAAAGTATACATGATAAACCATTTCTTCCAAATTAAAATAAAGGATTTGTAACATGTTAATTGGTTTATAATGTCAAGGATTCCCATTTTCACATCCCCTGCTACTGCCACAGGCCTTTTGACAACAGCAGCAGTGTTTGAGCCATTTGGTGACATTGGCGGTGGATGGGTGGGTAACAGGAAGGCAGGAGCTGTGGGCTTCCTGTTTTCACACACACAACTACTGCCACCACCACTGCTGCTGCTGCGCCAAGGTCCCAAAGCTCCCAGAATGTCCATGGTAGCAATGATGATGGTGGTGGGTGAGTGAAAATGGGAATCTCCTGGCCACCACTGCTGTTCTGCACTTTGCTCACGTACTCGCTTGCCTGCTTGCTTGCCTGTCTCTCCCTCTGGTCATCCACAGTGAGTTGTCCCTGAAGCGAGTTAGCGGAGTTGTCCTGCAGCGACTTGGCAGCAGTCAGCTGGCAAAGGTGGTGGGTGAGTGGCAAAGGCAACTTGGTGGTTGGTGAGGTGGTGGTGGTGAGCTGACTGCACTGAATTGTTCTAGACCTCAGTGTACAAGACTGCCCAAGTTGCAAATGTGACTCTGAATGTGTCAACATCCAGCTTGAGAATGACTAAAAATAATACATTACTGTACGTATAAAGCCACTCATGCATCTATCTAATCATCCCTAAAGATGAGTTCAACCTGCCCTTACAAAAGACTGACAAGACCAGAACTATTCAGATCCTGAGTGTATATATTGTATAGGGCAGGTGACACATATCCTTAAACCCAAAACATTTTCACCGTCTCAGATTTGGTACGATGGCCAAAATAATAAGAGAAATGTGATCATGCAAATAACCTGGGCTTGTGCAATGAAGTAGATGATAATCAACACCTTAAATTGCACCCAGGATCCTACTGGGAATCAGTGCAAATAGTGTTCAAGTATAATCCCATGTAAAGTACATTCATGTAATAAAAATAGGAGGTGATCATTCCTGTGTGATATATTTTCAAATATTTAAGAATACCATTCTATCTCCCCTCGGTCTCTTTTTCTCAAAGCTAAATGTAATCAGTTCCTTTACTCTCTCTTGATGGAATAGTTTCTAGTCTCCCAATTCTCATTGCTGTTCCTGGATTTTTTTTCTAATTTCTTTGAATTCTTCTGAAAGTGTGAAACAGGTAGCTGAAATGGTACTTAAGGTGGGTCTGATGAAAAAGAGGGGGGATGATTATTATGATTTGCAAAGAATATTTCTGTTAATGCAGCCTATAATTGCGTTTTCTTTTTCTGAAGCCACATTACACTACTGGCTCAAATTTACTTCACAATCAACTGTTGTTCCAGTACCTTTTCCACAAATTCCATTTCTCTAACCAATCAGGACTGTTTTGAAATTAACTATTCTACTCCATTTTGTATCATCCAAAAATATGTTATGAATTCTACCTCATCATTCAACTAATTAATAAAAATATTGAAGAGTTAGGATTCTTGTAGTTTCCCACATGATAAACCATTCTCCATTTTGATGAGGAACCAGTGATGATCACTCTGTAAGTGTAATTGTTGAGTTAACTATGTATCTACTTAATTGTCATGCCATCCAGCCCACAGATAATTAAGTTGCTAATCAGCTTGTCATGGTGTACTTTGTCAAATGATTTGCTGAAGTCAAGATATATTATATCCTTTTTGGACATCTTGCTGAAACTGATCAGAAACAGATCTGGAAAACCCAGCGATGTGAAATATGATTACATGAGGGGAAGTGCTATCTAATACAGCTGCCACAAGCACAATTATTTTTGTAATGTGCACTTCAAAAACATAATTGCAGTACATTAATGTAGGGAGGGTCATCGAGACTCAGTGGTCTCTGATCCTGAAAAGGACAACAATCAGAATTTTGGTGATCAACTACCCAACATTTACATATATTATCCAATTAATTATGTGCAAAATTCTTTGAATTTAAAATTTTTCAAGCTTGAAGCATTTCGTCCTCAGTAACTAACCATTAGTTTCAATCTTCATTATTATTTATTTCTTGGATTTCTATCCCACCTATTCTCCAGATGGTCAAAGTATGGTGCGCAGCACTCTCTCTTCTATGTTCCAGGTTTCTTTTTAAGAGCCCTTTGATGTGAGTTGGAATAATGTCACTGGTCCGAAGCTCTTAGTTAGCTCCCCTGGACTTAATCCTGGGTCTCCCTGATCCTACTCTCTAATACCTCAAAATATTTTGGATGTGAAATTTTTCAAACTCATACTTCTGGAATATTAGAAGTCTGACAGTAAACATAGAAATGCTGCATTAAATTTGGAAGACAGCATTTTGAATTCAAAAGATTTTACACTGCCATTAGAAATATCCAAACAAGTTATTTCTGATGGAGATAAATGTCATCACTGATGGAATAATAAAAGAAGCTTGGATAAGAACTGGACCTGAACAGATTTGTAAATTCTCTGAAATATGCTGCAAACATGCCTCCCAACCTGGATGCAGAGGTGGGTTTCAGCAGGTTCTGACCAGTTCTGGAGAAACAGTAGCGGAAATTTTGAGTAGGTCGGAGAACTGGTAGTAAAAATTGTGACTGGCCCTGCCCCCATCTATTCTCTGCCTCCCAAGTCCCAACTGATAGGGAGGAAATGGGGATTTTTGCTGTAACCTTCCCCTGGAATGCGGTGGGAATGGATATTTTACAGTATCCTTCCCCTGCCACGCCCACCAAGCCATGTCACACCCACCAAGTCACCCACAGAACCGGTAGTAAAAAAAATTGAAACCAACCACTGCCTGGATGATATGCCTCACTATCACTATCATCAAAATTACTGCACTATGAGCATATTTATGCATGTAACATTTACCCTAAAAGATACAAAACTACTAAACTATACAAAATAGCAAAAGATGTTGTCCATTTTCTCTGTTGCACTGAAACACACTGAGAAGTTGCTGGTTGTTTTTAAGATTTTACCTCAGAAGAGTGTAATGTAATATTTGACTTCCATCTGAGGGCAGTTCTACAATCTTTTTCTCCTCCACAAATGTTAAATGTTTTCCACCTTTTCATTCATATACAGCATGCTTATTCTTCTTATTCTTCTATTCATTGAAATCATCTCAGTTGTTATATTGTGGCTTCTTCCAAGTTAGACTTAATTTTAAGTATGCCAGGTTTTTTGGGGGGGAGGGGGGGTTCTTTTCTTTTTTTTAAAAAAGAATAAGGTCTCTGGGGAGCTGCCATTTATAATCTTTCATCACAAAGCTTAGCAGGAAAATATAGAGGCTAAGTGTGTTTTTTCCCTCCCCCCTTTTTTTCATACGCAAACTATAAATGCAAGCAGATTGAAAATCTTGATTGAGGTCAGAAAAACAACTTGCAGCCCATGCTGACGTGATTTCTAAAGTACTTGATATTTGACCAATTTGTGTCGGCAATTGGTATGTCATAATAATATTTATTTATGATACTTTTAGTTTCCCCTTTTGCAAAGCTAAGCCCATCAACTATCTTCCGCTCTCAAAGGAGAATCGGAGCACATGCGGCCTTGCTCTGAAGATAGAAACACTGTCTCCACTCCCCCCCCCACACACACACCAAGGGACAAGGAGGGGGGTCCCTTCTTCCTGCTCTCAGCGTATGTGGCAGTCTCTTTGCCCAGGGAGCCTCTGTCAATCTTGATAGGTGGAAAACCTCATCTTTACCATAGAATCAATGATTTCTCTGAGAGAGAGGGGAGTAAACCAATCTCTGCCCCAGCACTGAGGCTTTCTCCCTTAGTCCTGAAAATCCATGATGAGACTATTTTCTCCTATGTGCAAAGGAAGGAAGTAGTACCTTTGTTGTTGTTAGTTGTGAAGTCATTTCTGACCCATCATAACCCCATGGACAACGTTCCTCCAGACCTTCCTGTCCTCTACCATCCCCTGGAGTCCATTAAAACTCACACCGACTGTTTCAGTGACTCCATCCAGCCACCTCATTCTCTGTCGTCCTTTTCTTCTTTTGCCCTCAATTTTTCCCAGCATTAGGCTCTTCTCCAGTGAGTCCTTCCTTCTCATTAGGTGGCCAAAGTATTTGAGTGAAGTAGTACTTAGAGCAGTGTTAAACTGTTTGATCCTTTTGCCCCTTTTCCTAGTTTTGAATAACGTCATTATTCCTGCTACCCCTGAAAGATGATTCTGTTGTTTAACACATGTTCCTTGGCAGTAGCAATCTCAAACTCCCCCTTCAACACAAGCCAATGATTACAAATTGTTCCATTACCCCAAGACTTGCTTGATAGTGAGATGGGCAGTATATAAATAAATACATAAACAAGTAAATAAAATATGCCCCAATTCTTCTTGTGTGTATCTACTGTATGCCCAGTTGAAGAGCCATTGTTCTAAAGCAGGGATCCCCATCCCTCGGACCACAGACCACTAGTGGGCCGTGAGCCATTCTTAACTGGGTTGCGAAAGTGGTGGGTGAGCACGCACGTATGCATGCACATTTCCACTTGTGCAAGAGGCAGATGAGCATGTCCACTGCTCGCACAAATAGAGCTGCGCATGTGCACGCTTGCCAGCCAAAGGTGGGATTCTAATGGTTCAGACCGGTTTGGGCGAACTGATAGCTCCGATGATAAGCTGGGAGAAAACCAGTTTGCTCCAACGATCAGCTGGGTCTGCCCGCTCTGACGATCAGCTGGGCCTGCACTTTATTTATCTTTATCTTTGCCGCTGATTAGTGCAACAGAGTGGATTGCTGTGCCTCAGCTGTTTTAATTCCCTAGCACTAACACAGAAGGTGATTTTTTGTTGACCTATGCATGTGCGTGGTGTGCGTCTGGCGCAGGCGCACACAAATTGTGTACACAAAGCATGTGATCACCAAAACGGTTGTTAAACCAGAAGGATCTCACCACTGTTGCCAGCCACTCATGTGGAAACAATCCCCTCTCCCCCACATGGTCTGCAAAGCTAGAAAGGTTGGGGAACTCTGTTCTAGAGGTTCTCCAGGCTTGTTCTAGTCCATCTATACATGATAAGGGACTGATGCTCTCTAGAGACTCAAGCCATTATGTTTTATGGCTTTTTTGCTAAATCTTATACCTTCCGAATTCATTCATTTGGACTCTTTCTCTAAGTTGTGACTCCCACTGTAAGTCATGTTTCTGGAATATTTTGAGGGAGACTGGAAGCTGCCCTTTGAAAGTCTGGAATGAGAGGTGAGGAATTGAACTCTGTAATACCCAGAGGCATTATTTTCTTTGCTCCCATTCCTCGTGTTTTAGGGCTGAAAATGGATATTGGCAATTACTTCAGTGATCTCTTGCCTCAAATTAAACCCTGCTGATAGTGTATGCCTCTTCTTTGACTTTATTTCACTGCTAAACACATAATATGTGGTCCAGTTCTTTCTGGTCAAAAGAACATTAATGATCTCCTTAATATTCTCCAGATTAGGAGTCAACTCTGCTTGCACAGTTGCACTCCGATTAGATCCAGAGTGCCAGTAACCTTATGGTCATAAATGAGTGGCACATATATAGTTGGACAATTATATGTATTGTGACTAAATTTTCCCCTGAAGAGCTCATTCAAGATGTTAGAGTGAAAGATCATAAAATGAATTAATAGCTGATTCACTGTATAATTTCCTAGTTCAATATACTTTAGTGTACTCGCTAAATGAGCCATACACAGCATTCAGCCTGGCCAGTTAACAGCTTTATCATTGAGATTTCAGGCATAGAAATAAAAGCGATTCTTCTGAAGTAATTGTGTCTAATTAAAAGAAACATTTAAAAAGTGTAACCAAAAGGAATTCATTTCAAATGGAAAATTAATGCTGAAAAATAGCCCTAAGCTCTCTTGTCTCTGCTAATAGCTAAGCATTCTTGGAATAATTAAACTGTTTTGAAGGCATGATATCTTCCTTGGTTAGGAATGATGGCCAGTGGTGTGCCTATTAGGAAATTGTCAGGGAGTGCCTGGCTGTAAAAACAGGGCACCGTGTGCAGGATAAACAATAACAGAGATGGAGGATATCTGTTTTCTTATTTCATTGTTTCTAACATCTATAGATAAGTGGAGGGCAGCTTTCTCAATTTTCAAGACAAGTAAAAAACAAAAACTATCTCCCCTCCCTCCCAAGTTTTAGCAAGCTGCATGGCAGCCAGGTTGTAGTATAAATGTCCCAATGGTATCTATTTAATCCAATCATAGGATGCTGACAAAGTCCCTCTTTTTTTATGAGTCACAATATTTTGGTGAACAGTGATGGCTCTGATAGGAACATCTGGATAGGACAAAGTCAGAGGAGGCACAGGAATTTTTTTTTAAAGAAAGAATTGGGTGTCTTATCTAAAAGATGCTACAAGTTCCTAGGGGGGAGGGAATAACCTAAGATTTTTTAAAACAATCCACATCGTATCTTGTTGAGAATGGAATTTCGCAGCAGCAGATTTATAGTGAAATGAACATTAGTCTGGCTTTTCAGCTTGTCCTTGTCCACCTCCACATAGAGGTGGTGGGATGTCCATACTCCAATCCTATGGCAGGGGTGACTGCAGGGTATGGTCAAAAAAGTCAGAGATGGCAGCCAGTGTTTTTGTTATGTATTGTGTATGTGCAAATGAAAAATGGATGGGGCTTTGATCATACCACTGAGTTGCCATCTTAGGTTGTGTTTTTTTTACCACAGCCTTATAAGATAGAAATGCTATATCCCACTTTGTTTTATATTTCTAAGGTAGGTGCACTGCCAACACTTGAATAATCTAAATCTATGAACATGAATCCAAATCTAAGCTTGTACTTAGCATATCACTTAATACCAAGGATGATGGTGATGGTGGTGGTGGTGATGATGATGATGAGTCTCCATAGGCTTCCACGGCAAAGTATGGTCTTTTCTTGCAATCAGCCTCTAGAAGGAGAAGCATCGGTTGCAGTGATTAAGGGCACTTGAACCTGTGGAGAGTTTTAGTCCGACCTTAGGCACAAAACTGCAGGTGACCTTGAGTCAGTCCCTTTCTCTCAGTCCTAGGAAAGAGAAGGGAAATCTGAACATTTTGCAAAGAAAATTACAGAGACAAATCAAGAAGGTGGTCAGGAATCAAGCATCTCCCTCTCTCTCTCTCTCTCTCTCACACACACACACACACACACACACACACACACACCTCTGTAAGGCCAAACAAATTTACTCAGTGCTACATTTCTAGGGCAGTGCATACCTGTGGGGAAGAGAGATGGGCAAATGAAATAGTTGTTGCCACATTTTAACACAAGCTCAACCCCTTAGTAAGTACCACATACATGTCAAACACATGTACATCACAATGTCATAACCCTTGTTTTGGCCTTCTAAAACAACTCTTGAATTCTGCCTAGGAAGTGATTACAAAGAGACACAGTCACGCTTCCTTCAGTATTGTTGGGCATAACAATAAATCAAAGGAAAAGCAGACCTGGATGTCTGTTGAGGTAGGTTTTAGCCTGGGGACTCCTGGACATTGTCCAGAGGAATGGTGTAATAATACCTGGGAAAAGATATCTAGATTCATCACACTGCAAAACCTCCCTTTGCTCCTGAATCCAAATAAGATCTTTAATAGAATTTTAAAAGGTAATTTGGGATTTAAACATTATGAAAATATAAATACGTTCCCAAAGGTGAGCAATTAAATAAATGTCTCTATCACAGTCAGATAGTATCTACTGACAATTACTTAAGTAGATCCTGACATATTATACTGAAAAGAGTCATCGTCATCGTCATCATCATCATCATCATCATCTAATCCTCTGCCATTTATAATTGCTTTATTATTTTTATTAGGTGAAAAAAGCAGAGCCAACAACATAAATATTCATTAAAAGACAATAAATCAAAATAAATAGGCAGATTATGGTTAAATATTCTTTTGGTATTTATTATTTTGGTACTTTGCAAATAAAGTTGGTATTTCAAATGCCATTATTTATATGCCATGTATCATTTGATTTTATATACATTTTATAGAAAGTTACACTTTCAGTTTATTCCAAAGCATTCAGCCTGCAATAAAATTTTATTTCAAGTTATTATTATACATATTTTAGCCTCCATGAAGAAATGTGCAAGAATTTAAAAATGCTATTATTCATCAAATTTGTAAGGAAAAATACACAACACCCATATGGCACTGCAAGTTGGATGTTCACAAAATACAAGCAAAGGCCCTGCTGCAGAATTATTTCCATATAATCCAAAATAATTATGAAGGTATAAATAAAAATATATTTAGTTTATCTTGAATAAAATACAATTAATGCTGATTTTTAAATATTTAATATTTTATTAATATTAATAATAATATTATTATAATAATAATAATAATAAATATTTAATTAATATTTTAATTAAAAACCCTGACCTTTACTTTGTACATTCATCCATTTTTTTACTTCTTTAATGGGTTCTCTTTCCCCAAACATTTTATCCATTAAAATACCAAATAACAAAGCAAAAAACTAGCTCATAAAACCTTCAGAACAATTAATGCCAATCAGTAAAAACAAATTTCCTTCATTCTTTGATATTTTCTGTATGAAAATGTATTTCTAGCTTGAATATACTGCAAAAAAAATCCACTTCTTCATTTTTTTAATCAAAATATTTATCAAGTTTTCTATTCTTGCTCCCAATAACTGTAAAATGTTATATGTCAAAGTTACTAATTCATTATGTGTTTCTTAAATAATAATCTGAAGCAATTGACAGAGAGGTTTTTAAAAATAATAAGAGAAAACTGCATGGTGGATATCAAAATTTGGGAATATGATTTTATCAATATTAATCTTCCTGAAGAATCCATGCATCAATTTAAAAAAAGCTTCTAAGAAGAATATTTGACAATTTAAGAAAGTTGTATGTTACATACATTGTATGTAATGTTATCTCAAATTGTCTGTTTGAAAGTACCTGACAAATGACATATTTAAAAAGATTCCATTAGAAAAATAAAAGGAATTTAAGTAGAACTCATTTCAGCAATCCAAAAAGGGTAGTTCAGAATTCCTTTTCTTTGCATGGTTCAAGTAAATGTCATCGGCAGTTATTGTTATAAGCCTTGACCCAAAAGTCTGTTAATGATTTGATTAGGTAAAGAGTAATAATTTAACTTATTCTAGCCTGTTACAGATGTTTCTTTTAATAAAAAAGAGAAAGTCACTCTATTTCAGATCATGATTTAAAGGTAAATGCAGTGCCTTTTAGGCCCCTAGAGATGCAGGTGAAGTTTAACAGCCCTCTTCAAAAATTCTACAGTGTATTCTATAACTGATAAGCTAATTACTTGGCTAAAATACATCACATTTTTAAACACAAAGCAATAGTTAAGGTACTATGACCTGTCTGGGTTAGGGTTAGGATTAGATAGCAGACATAGGAACATATATCTGAAGCATGTATACAGTTTATATTCAGTCTATTTTCTTGGCAGTTATATATATTGAGTTCGTCGGGATTTTCTTCCAAAACAGATGGTGCTTCTTGCTCTCTTGTACTATAAAAAAAATTGAGTTATGCAGGAACCTGCCTATCTAAAAGCAATATGTCATAAGACAAACAATACAAAACTAAAGAAAAGAAGTGGAAAATGAAAGAAGTATAACAAAGAATAAATGAACTGAAACAAGTTTTAAGCTGCTGCTTTAAAGAATTTAACCATCTTAGACAGCAGAATATTCCAGTAAGAAAGAATGATTCTTAAAAAGAAATCAATTGCATAAAATGAAAATAATTCCATTACTGATCATGCCGAGAGCAGTTTTGAGTGTTTTCCTTCAGAAAATCTATAAATCCTAGCAGGAGCAAAATTTGGCTAGTATGCATTCCCACTTAAAAACAAAAAGAGATTGCTGCTTGATGTATTTATGATCCCTGACACAGATACGCAAGCGAAGGAAAAGCTGTGGATGAAATTCTTGACAAGGAATTTGCTATAAGCACTCCTGGCTGTTTAAAACACATTAAAAAGTGGAAAGATGCCCCTCAGCCAACGTGTACATTTTGAAAATGTATCCAAATTACTGAATATTTGCCCCTACTCCATAAAAGAAAGGCAGGTATTTTTAAACCAAAATTATCCTGGATTACTCATTTTTAATTGGGGGGGGGAAGGCAAAACACACTTTCACTAATAGAAAAGAAACTCATGAAACACTAAAAATGTGGAGACAATTGTCTGGAATGTGTAAAAAGAACATAGAGCGATCTTCTTTGTCACTTTTGTTTATTTAAGAGTAGGTTTGTTCAAGAGAGAGTCCCAATAGGTTGTTTTCGTCTCTGTGAATAGTATGTGTATGTGCCTGTGTGTGCTTTAAATCCCCTGATGTTCCTGAGCTAACATGATTAGATCTTATGGTTTTTTTTAACCACACACACACACACACACAAAGAAAACCCTCCCAAATTCTCTTTACATCTCAGTATCTCCTTAATATGCAAGGCAGCAAAAGACTGGGCTGGTCTAATTACGAGTCCCAGGAGTAGCCAGTCAGAAAATGAATTGATGCCTTTTCCTTTATGAACAATGCATGTACCACAAATTAGAGGCACCATCACCAGAGATTTAATTACAAAATATCATTACTTTCACACATCATTTCAGATTTGGCTGATCAAATCAGAGTTAGGAAGAGCAGAAGACAAGGAAGAAGAGCAAAAAGCTGCACTACTAACAGGGTCATTTGTTCAGGGGTACTTGAAAGCAAGGAAGTGGTTTTTATTGGAAAGTGTCAAAGGCCTGGCTTGAGAGATAGAGGGGGAAGAATATATTTTCCTGCTACCTTTCAAGGAAGCCCAGTTAGTTGTTCCTGAAGAAACATCGTGGCGCAGTGGTTAAAAGGCAGTCTTGCAGGCTAATTCTGCCGATTGTCAGCAGTTCAATTCTTACCCGCTCAAGTTTGACTCAGATTTCCATCCTTCTGAGTTCTGTAAAATGATGACCCAGATTATTGGGGGCAATATGCTATGTTGACTCTGTAAACCACTTAGAGATGGCTGTAAAGCACTGCAAAGCGGTATATAAATCTAAGTGCTATTGCTATTGAACAGACATAGCATGACACAGCACCAATGATGTTCATATATGCATGAAAACATGACTTTGGGCTTTTAAAAGACAGCATTTTCTCACTTCTATGATTGCATAGAAGAGAGAAAAGCTATTGTTTCCTAAAGTAACTTGGAAATAACCAATTCCAGAGACTTTCAGTGAGGTCATAGCAAGCTAGACGTCCTTATAGTAGAGATTAGAAGCCAGACACAGTATTCTGACCAGCGAAATCTCTCCCAAGAGAAAAGAGATTGTGAGGTTGCCCATATGTACTCCAGACATGAACAGACTGCAAGTTTTAATACTTAAAGTGGACATACAGATGTCAAACCAGAAGTTTAATTTGGATATCTCTTTTTACTGGATGTACAAAAGACATCTATTCAAGTTTTGATTATTTTCTGAGGAGGGACAAAGAAAACTGAAAAAAAATCACTTTCTGATACATTATTTAAAGAGATTAAAAACCAAGATAATTAAAAGTACAGGGAAGAAATATAGAGTTGATTATTTGAACAAGGTTAAACAGATACAATATACTATTAAACTGCTAAAGGACTTTTGCTGATAAGGAAAGAGTATCAAGGCTTGGGATTTTGTTTGTAAGTGAGAGATGAAATATGGGAAGCAGAGAATATTTATTGTATTTTAAGAAAAGATAAGAGGAAAATACTTTTTCAGTTGGATATCACTTCTGGATCTTGTGCTTGTGATGAAAAAAAATGAAACTTTAACTTTGGTTTTGATCAGAAATATTTATTGTTATAGGCTATTACATATTAATGTGTAAAAGTGAAAAGTTGAGGTTGCAGCAGGGGTGCTATTCAGCAAGTTCTGACAGGTTCTGAAGAACCGGTAGCGGAAATTTTGAGTAGTTGGGAGAACCGGCAAATACCACCTCTGGTTGGCCCCAGAATGGGGTGGGAATGGAGATTTTGCAGTATCCTTCCCCTGCCACACCCACCAAACCATGCCTACCAAGCCACCCCACCAAGCCACATCCACAGAACTGGTAGTAAAAAAAATTGAATTCCACCACTGAGTTGGAATGTTTTTATCTTGTACTGTGCTAAGAAGAGTCATGCCCCTTTTTTTTCTTTTTCTCTTTCCCCTGCTATGTCACCCCTTTTCTCCGTTCACTTTTCTTCGCTTCATTTCCTATTTTTTTCTTATCTTCTTTGTATTTTATATAACAAAACAAAACCTTAATAAAAAATGTTTTTAAAAAAAGATAAGATGATAAGTTACTAAAAAATTTACTTGTGATGAAAGGAAAAGCTACTTCTTTTTCCCTTATCTTTTCCACAATTTTTCTTTTTTTATTCTTATATCTTTTTGTAATTTACATCAGCATTTACTTTTCTAATTGTAATCTCTGATAAAATTATTACATATAAAAAAGGAAATAAAAGTCCCGCAGACCAATGCATTTATTCCTATGTTATTTTTAATGATTAAGATCTGAAGTAGTATTGAAAAAAATTAAACAAAGGAAAGCAGTAATAATACGCTGGAGAAATATTGGCAAAATATTAAAAATGTTCCTTTTTAAAATATTAAAAAAGTTTAAAATATTAAGATTCAGATTTAAAAATGCCAAATTTAAATTAAAAAAAATTAAAAATGCTAAAGAAGCATGGTGAGGTTATTGAGATAGAACATTCTGAAAATGAGACGATGTGACAGAAGAGGCCATGTTCCTAGGACCAGCTAAATGATTTTGCTTAGTAGAAAGCTACAGATGCTCTGAAGAGCAAGTGCATCTTTACTCACATTGCGCTAAGAGTGTGGAAGTGCCTCTCATTTGATGCTGTTGTTCTTGCTGTTAGGTTTTAATAGCAGACATTTGAACTCTAGATATCCTGCATTAAGGAGGAATGGTTATATAAATTGCCCCGCAAGAGCTGTTTCCTTTAGAAAATGGCAGGCTTTAATTATTTGTCCATTTAACCTTGACTTACAAGTTAGGACAGGTAGTCCTTGACTTACAAGTTCATTTAGTGATCATTCAAAGTTACAATGCAGTGAAAAAAGTGAATTATGATCATTTTTCACATTTACAACTGTTGCAGCATTCCCATGGTCAAAATTCAGATGCTTGGCAACCGGTTCATATTTGTGATGTTTGCAGCATCCCAGGGTCACATGATCACCTTTTGCAACCTTCTGACAAGCAAAGTCAATGGAAAAGCCAGATTCACTTAACAACTGGGTTACTAACTTAACAATGCAATGATTCACTTAACAACTGTGGCAAGAAAGGTCATAAAATGGGGCCAAACTCACTTAACAAATGTCTCACTTAGGAACAAAAATTTGGGGCTTAATCATGCTCGTAAGTCGAGGACTATCTGTATTATTTACTTTGACTGACAACAGCGGCCAGACTCCCAAGAAAAGTTGTCCATTCCTCTTAACTGGAGGTACTTCATGTTTATAGGCATTGTGATTCTAAAATCTGCTAGATATGCCAGAAATGAATTGGTGAAAAGAATAGAATAGAATAACACTTGGAAGGGACCTTGGAGGTCTTCTAGTCCAACCCCCTGCTTAGGTAGGAAATGGTGTATCATTTCAGACAAACAGTTATCCAATCTCTTCTTAAAAACTTCGAGTGCTGGAGCATTTACAACTTCTGGAGGCAAGTTATTCCACTGATTAATTGTTTTAACTGTCAGAAAATTTCTCTTTAGTTCTAGGTTGCTTCTCTTCTTGATTCCACCTATTGCTTCTTGTCCTGCTCTCAGGACTCCCTCTTCTTTGTGGCAGCCCTCGAGATATTGGAACACTGCTATCATGTCTCCCCTAACCCTTCTTTCCATTAAACTAGACATGCCCAGTTCCTGCAACTGTTCTTTATATGTTTTAGCCTCCAGTCCCCTAATCATCTTCGTTGCTCTTTTCTGCACTCTTTCTAGAGTCTCACAAAAGAGCTGTAACAATCACATCCCTAGTTGTGAACAAGAGACCAATATCTGGCGACCCCCAGGGGGAGGGCCTTCTCTGCGGGGGCTCCAGCCCTCTGGAACGAGCTACCCCCAGGGTTACACCAACTCCCTAACCGCCGGGCCTTCCAGTGTGAGTTGAAGACTCTTTTATTTCATCGTGCAGGACTGGCCGAATAGTTTTTTAATGGGGTTTTTTAATAGTTTTTAGAATTTTCAGCCTATATAAATTGATCTTTTAAATTTGTTTTTAATTTTTATATTTGTTGTTCTTAGTTGGCTGTAAACCACCCTGAGTCCTTCGGGAGAAGGGCGGTATAGAAATGGAAATAATAAATAAATAAATATCTGACTGGTGGCCACTGCTGGGACTAGATGGCATTTTGATTTGCTCCCGCAGGGCACCTCTTTCCTAAAACAGGACTCTTAGCTTGATTTTCACCATAATGGTTGTTGATGAAGTTGAGATTTGTGCATATATAAGCTGGCAGCTCTCTGATTGTCACACAGATGCAGGCCTTTCTTTCGATAGTGCTGCACATCCATATAAACTGGAGTGACAGTTGTGGAGGGGAGAGGAAAGTGCCCACAAACACTTGAGACTGATTTACAGCTGCAGCTTTCAGGCTAGGCCCGTGGCTGTGATTATTTCTCCAGCTGACTTGCAAAGCCAATCGTTTCAGGAAGTAAAAACACTCTTCAAAATTGATGAGGGAAATGACAGCTTGTTGAATACATGATGTTGTGCAATGTACTTATACATTAACTTAAGAGGCACTTATGGGGGCACTATTCATCGTTCCTGTATTATAGCAAGTATAACAGCAAAGGACGCTATGTCAGCAGGATATTATATCTGACAGTTACAGCGTACATGGGAAGCAACAGCGGCAGGTACGACAAAGAACAATATGGCAGAGGGTTGGGTTTGGGTGAGAGAGAAACTGTAGTGGATCCTCATCTAACTTACCAGTAATGCCCCTTTGAAGGCTATTATACCATACAGCAAGTTTCTTCCATCTACTGATATCCGGGTTCCTATTTCTTGTTTCATAATTGCAAGCAATGCTTCTGTGTTATAAGTGCAGATATTTGTGCTGGAAATGATTTAAAGGATTTAAATTCCATATTTCCCCCCTATAAACTGAGTGTGTGTATGTGTGTGTATGTGTGACTCATGCAAATCAAAGATTTGCATGAGTCACACATACACACACGTACACACGTAAGTAAAACACATAAGTACACACGTACACATGTAAGTAAAACACGTTAAGTACACACGTACACACATAAGTACACACGTAAGTAAAACTGAATAAAATATATCTGCAGGGTATGTATAGGTGTGTGTGTGTGTGTGGGTGTGCAATATCAGTTTGGCCGAGAGACTAGTAAACCTGCATCAAATAGTCATCGAATAAACTTCATTTGAGCCATTTCTTTCAAATCAGGACTTGAAATCAAACACGCATCTACTGCCTTGTCTAGAAAAAAAAATAATTCAGACAGCACCAAAGAGAACTGAAACAAAAGCTGCTGGGTGGAAATGAAGGAACAGAAGCATGACATACGAGTCCCATTAGATGGAGGGAAAATTAAAAGGATTTATTGATATCAATTATCTAGAACAATTTGTTGCAGTGCGGATGACATGAGAATCACCCTCCCTTGCTAGATTTTGAGTTTACCAGATTTTAAGCCAATCTCAGAGGTTTACAGTAACAATATGATGCTGATTTATCTCTCCTTAATAAAAAAGTGATCAGGAAAAACCTGCATCCATCATTCTATTTATCACTCACGGTGATTTATTAACTAATTATACTTACAGTGGGTCTTTTTCTATAAGTACGGATAATAGAGTGATGTAGTAGCGATCCCAGCAATAAATAATATCAGAGTACAGTATGTTTAATACTTAGTCAGAGACATTGCCCATAATACAGTGCTTTGATTAAGGTAGCCAGATGGTTTTGTTTGTCATGATTTTTTCCTGTGTGTGTGTGTGTGTGTGTGTATGTGTGTGTGTGTGCATGTGTATTTTTCCTATCATGTAATAGCCTAGTTTTTCCATCTAGAAAAAATTACAGATTTTTGTGAAGCATTTTACAACAAACAATAGTCTAGAACAGGGGTCCCCAACCCCCGCGGGGGCACAGCCCATTACCGGCTCTTAAGCCATCAGAAAAGGGCCACAGAAGTGGCGGGCAAGCTCATGCGTGCACAACCCCACTTGCTTGAGTAGCAGGCAAGCACATGCATGTTCCATTTGCATGAGCAAGTGCACTTGCCCACCGCTCATGCGGAACCATCCCCTCTCCACCCCCCACCAGTTTACAAAGCCAGAAATGTTGGGGAAGGTCTGGTCTAGAAGGTAAGATTCTTATGAGTACGAATAAGCAGGTTCATTGCAAGGCAAAGGGGGAGGGGGGATTCGATTGTTGGAATACTGTCTATGTTAGAGGTCTTCAAACTTGGCAGCTTTAAGACTTGTGGACTTCAACACCCAGAATTCTCCAGCCAGCAAACTCAAGCTGTTTGGAGAATTCTGGGAGTTGAAGTCCACAAGTCTTAAAGCTGCCAAGTCTGGGGACCCCTGGTCTATGTGTTCCAAAGTCCTCATTTATCAAGACCTCGTTACTACCTTAGATTTGTTTTATTTTGGAATCCTGATTTGATGGGGAAGATACTAGTCCTTATATATGATACAACAAAAACACCACTCTGTTCTTGCTCTGCAATATTTCGGAAATGTCCACTCCATGCCCAAATTCATGGAACTTCCTCACATCACCAGCCTTATCATAGTCCCCATTCCTACAGGGTCTAGAAAGAGAACGGCCCTTTCCTTAGAATAAGGAATATTCTAGATATTTTGTCTAGATAGATCTTTCCTCCCCTTCTGCATCTGCAATGGAAACAAATGATTCTTCACCCTTCCCCAGCTAGCTGAGGAAGTTTATGGAGTACAGAGAAATCTTTGAGGAAAAAAAGATAGGAACAGTGAAATATGATTTGGATTTTTATCCAGACCAAGAGAAGTCGAAAAAAGGCAACTGGCTAATCCACCCAGAAAAAAACATCAATTCAACTAGTTACTTGGAGAGAAACTGGGGAGAAGTTAGGAGAGGGGGTAAAAACTTAATAAAAAATCCAGATCTGATTCTCTGTAGTAAACAGGGACCCACATGGCAGCTCTGGATTACTGGATTACTGCAATGCTCTCTACATGGGGCTCCCCTTGAAGGGCATCCGGAGGCTACAGTTCGTTCAGAATGCGGCTGCGCGGGTGATAGATGGAGCCCCTCGTGGCTCCCGCATAACACCCATCCTGCGCAGACTGCACTGGCTACCTGTGGCCTTCCGTGTGCGCTTCAAGGTTTTGGTGACCACCTTTAAAGCGCTCCATGGCATAGGGCCGGGTTATTTACGGGACCGCCTACTGCTACCGAATACCTCTCACCGACCCGTGCGCTCTCATAGAGAAGGACTCCTCAGGGTGCCGTCAGCGAGGCAATGTCGTCTGGCGACGCCCAGGGGAAGGGCCTTCTCTGTGGGGGCTCCCACCCTCTGGAACGAACTACCCCCCGGACTTCGTCAGCTTC
This sequence comes from Ahaetulla prasina, assembly GCF_028640845.1. NCBI lineage: Eukaryota > Metazoa > Chordata > Lepidosauria > Squamata > Colubridae > Ahaetulla > Ahaetulla prasina. Next base: position 199,471,358 of record NC_080541.1, read on the forward strand.
CGGACCTTCGGACCTTCCATGAGCTTAAAACATACTTATTTAATTGCGCAGGATTGAGTTAGATTTTAAATTTATGGGTTTTAAATTGGGTTTTATTCTTATATTTTTAATTATTGGGCTTTTAGAATAAGTTTTTTAATTGTTTTTATATTGTATTTATGTGTTTTTTAAGTGCCTGTAAACCGCCCTGAGTCCTTCGGGAGATAGGGTGGTATATAAATATGATCAAATAAATAAATAAATAAATAAATAAAAGCTCTATTAAGAATCTAAAAATAGAATGTAGAATATCAGAATTCGAAGGTCTTCTAGTCCAACCCCCTGCTCACGCAGAAGACTTGATACCATTTCAGGCAAATGGCTAAATATGAATAAAGTCCATTTAGGTAAAACCCATAGGGAATTCCGATTCTCTTCCAGAAACATACATTGGGTGATGACCGGGGTGGGTTCTACTTACCTTTACTACCAGTTCGCAGATCACTTTTGATGACGTTCGGGTCAGTGGGTGGAGCCTCCCGCCTGTTTTACTACTGGTTCTATAGAACCAGGGGCAACCCACCACTGGTGATGACACTTGAACTTGCCATGTGCTTTATTATATTTGTTCCATCAAGTTCCTGGAGAATGAAATAACATGGATGGAGTAATAGAAAAAGTAGAAAATCCAGCCTGGCATCCCAAGCTGGTTGCAGCATTTGACTCATTTGTTGTATCATTTGAGTAACAGCATTGTCCAAGCTATTTATCTGTGCACCTACCTGTTGAAAGGGGGCGTTGCTGACTAATTCACCTGTCAGAGGTCCTTCAGTGGATCAGTTGTCATGGTGCAGTTCAAAAACACAAGGCTGGGTAACTGTTCTTATAAGGGGAATAGTGGATTTCCAAGATGGATATCAAACCATTTGCAGCAGTTCACAATCCTGAACTTATTTAACTTTCTCAAATATATACACATAGTCTATTGCAAAGAAAAGTAATTAAGTTACTAAATCTTGGAAATTGATCCTCATTTATCAGAGAGTAAGTTAAGGCAGGACCTCTCTGCTGTCTTTGATATTTCTTCTAACAGTCTTTATTTTTGGGGGGAAGATGCTAATCTCTTTGTGATGCCACAGAAATGTCTACCTATTCTTGTTCTACAGTACTTTGGAGGTGTCCATCTTCATTCCCATGGACAGAGAATTCTGTCAAAAACAGCCCCACATAGGACCTACTCTTATGCATCAACAGTCTCTACAGCAAATTCTTATTGGTGCACAAGTGTCTACCGTGATTATTTCCATCTTTCCAACCTAAACATCTTTGAGGAGGAAGACACAAAAAATTATATTTCCCCAAAGAAATGTATGTAAGCACAATAATGGTTCAAATTTTACCTTATGAGAACTTTATGATAACCTTTTGTCTTATCTAATGCTGTATTCTTATATAGTCAATTATTGGGCAGCAGTGAATTAAGTGATAAATTTACTTAATAAATATAATGTCAAACCTCAACACTCTCGCAGTTCAGCATCTAGTTCCACAGCCACCTGGTACCACTTGCCCAACTGGAACGGTAGGCCCCGATAGGTGCACGCCTGGTGTAAAGTCTGGTCCAGGCCCCGCCTTAAAATGATGGACCAGCAGGCAAATACTGGGGGGGGGGAATGGGAGGTTGGGTATAGTATATTACCTTTTTGCTATGTATCCTCACTACATGTGCTTACTATCTTCCAGGTGCAGCTCTGGTGAGCGGGGACCCACCTATCAAAACTTGGGGTTTGCTTTACCGGGGGGGGGGATGTTTCTGGTGTTGGGGTAAGGTTGTGACACTGGTGGCCTCAGCCATGCACCCGAGAACTCCTGTTGGAGCCAATCAGCTGCGTGGCTGGGAGGCAGCCAGCACGAGGCAACAGGAACATCTGACGATCAGTTGTGAGGGGGGTGAAGGTATCAATCAGTTGTGAAGCCATGAAGAGCTGATCAGAGCTCTGCCGGGCAAGGCCTGCACCAGCAGAGGGCATGGCTTGCTTATATAAACACACTGGGATGCAAATGTTTCCAGCGCTGGCTTTAATTACCAGTGTTTTTGGAGCTCATTTGTGTGCCTGAGTCCGGCTTAATAAACCCAGTTATCATATCCCCACATCCCTGGGGTTGTTACTACTGGATTAGGCCCAGAGATCGGACTTATATAGGCTAACTGGGACACCAAAGACAACAGAGTTGCCTGATGGCAAGATGGAAAATATATAAATTTAATAAACAAACAAACAAACAAAGTAACTGAGATTGTTCAGTTTGGAGAGGCAGATAATGTGACTGATGTAATTTCATCTCACAAAGTGAACCTATTCTGCTTATATCTTTAAATTGCTAAAAACAACTATTTTCATGTACAAGTGTAACAAGACCATAATCAGCCTAAATAAGTATTTAGCTGAGATCAGGTTATTTATTTTAATATCCTAATCACAAGATTAGATCAAGGAATTATCATTATTATCATATAATATATATATATATCCAACCCTTGGTACATAGGCAACAATTCACAGCTAGTTACCCTTCAGGCGCTCATTTTTGGTAGCTAATTTTGTAACCTGAGGAAAGGGCTAGTCCATCTGCTCCTTTCTTTTCTGTTGATTGCGTGTGCCTTTGAATATCATTCACATCTACATTTCAAGAGTTCTCTTAATGAACTGCAATTAGATACTTGTGCTTTAAAAATATATTATTAGGCCATCTTTTTATCATTTTTAATTATTAATCATCATCATGATTATCATTGTCTCTGTTTCTTGGCTAAATATTCAAAACAATCTAAAAGCAAGCGGCTAGAGTGATGAGCAAAGACTATTAAGAACAAGTTGAATACATTTTCAGATGCTAATTTCTCTCACTGTCTTCTTCTCCTCTTGGTATATCTAGGATAAGTTGCTGTGATTTGGGCAACAAATTGTATTCTACAATCTCTCTCTTTCTCTCTCAGCTACCAGTTTTTATGTATCCAAAACTAGAATAAGACAGATACTTAGCTTCTATCTCATAAAAATAGCAGTGTTTGTTCATTATTTCATGGTTTCGGAAATTGTTCCTAAGATTTTCTTGGCAGGAAATAGCAATAGCACTTAGACTTATATACTGCTTCATAATGCTTTACAGCCCTCTCTAAGAGGTTTACAGAGTCAGCATATTGTCCCCAACAATCTGGATCCTCATTTTACTGACCATCGGAAGGATGGAAGGCCGAGTCAACCTTGAGCCTGGTGAGGTTCAATCTGCCAAACTGCTGGCAGCCGGTGATTAGCAGAAGTAACCTGCAGTACTGCACTCTATCTACTGCGCTATGGTGGCTCTTAATAAGAAACATGTCTACCAAAAATTTGCAATCAGAGCTGACCCTATCAGGAGATGCCTTGAACAGCCTCTTTAATACCACCTTTGATTTGTAGCTTCCATTGAAACATTGGGTATTTTCAAATGTCTCCATAGCCCTTGTAATAACTGCCTCCCCTCTTCATGGGGGATCCTGCTCTGAACAGAGATGGACCACACATCAGTGGCGAGGTATACATTTAACTTATTGTAAGTGGACGAAAATACATACATGGCGGATAGCTTCAGTATGCATGTCGGCATGAGTAGGAACTGGGGGAAAATAAGATTGGAGGGCTTTTTAAAGTGAGTTGTGATTCCAGATTTTATTTCACAATTCTGATCTGTTTTCTGGCTCAAAATTAGGAGCTTAGGGCACAGGCAGCCCTTTAACCATAATTGTATAGGTCTTAGGTAAGGTCATTTTTTGGGTTCACCTCTGCATCCAATAATTATCTGCTTTAGGGGGGGTATGTGAAAGAGATCAGGCACTTTCAGGGAAGATGCCAAATCAAAGAAATTCCTCTTAGAAAGCTTTGGCCCCTTCTTTTTCCGCATTTAAACAAGTAAGCAGGCTGTAGTTCCTTGCTCTTTGATCACCTCGCTCTCTTGTCTCTGTGAATGTTATAGTTGTCATTCTTTAGGTTTAAGTGTTTCATTTATCACCTGTATTTCCCTTTTCTACAAGATTTCTATGTATTTGTCTTACAGTTTCATTTTACAGGAAGGCAAAGTTAAAATAAATCAGCGGACTGAACAAACATCCACGCAACAAAAAGGAAATAATGAAAAATAGGCATAGTTTCTTTCATTTCTCGGTGAGAAAACCCTTTCTCTATACCCAGCTGTCCCTATTTTATTTTATTTATTTACTTGTCAAATTTATTTACATCAGTTCCATATCTTAAGCATAGCTCCTGCTGGCTGAGAAAAGCAAAGTAAGGATAAAGCAAAAGAGTGTGTTTGAGTGCCGAAAGATATTGTGTGAAGTAGGGTCAAGTGCTGTTGCCAAAAAGTGTTGGCATAAGGCGACCACAGTGATTGGTATGTGGCAAGGTTGACTGTTCTCTGTTCCCATTTCACTGACGATTTCTTGCCTGCAGCTGTAGAAAAGGCAAGCCAGTCGCAAGGGAGAATATTCCCTACCTTCCAGCATTGACCAAATGAAAACAAAGACAGGTACAATACTTTCTGATTCTCAAAACCGCCAGAGCTCTACCGTGATTAAAAAAGATAGCATATTCATTTATTTGCCAATATCTGTTGTATTTTTCACTGGTTAAATATACAGGAAGAGTAAATGCTCTGCGGCTAAAGCATATTCTAGAAGGTTCTTGGATTTAAGATATTAATCCTCCTCTTCATGATTACCATTTCAGAATGAATTTTAACAGCCTGTAAAAGGAACGTATATACTGTGGAGTTTAATTTTGTTTGGTTTCTAGTTTTTCTGATCATCGTTCATTTCAGTCCAGAATCAGGAAAATGCATGAATGTGCCTCTCTCAATACCAGGAGTCGAGCTTCATTCAAGGTCATCTGTATCTTTATGTATTAATATATGTGCCGCCTTCTCAGTAAATTACCCTTATAGGTTTTATAGGCTTTGTTCCTAATCTCAACATCTTTTGCAAATAGTAATTCCCTAATAATGCACACACTCCCTCATATGCACACAATTCTCCCAATACACGTATTTTGGTATGAGAGGAGGAAGTTGTTGTTTTGAGCAATAAACTGCATTGCAAACATCGGGGGGAAATCAGTTAGTAGAAAACTATTACATTACAGTTCATACATCAGTTCTGAAAGTGTTGATTATCTTAGTTCACATTAAAAGGTGAATTTTAATCTGTGCATTGCCCTGGCCATATCGAGCACTTCTATGCATATAAATACAGGGGATTTTTTGGGGGCAATTTTAACTTGTTCAAGGATTAATTCCTAAAAGTGGCAGAATTATTGCTGAAATGGGCTGGCAGTTGAGGTTTACATTTATAGAATTGTGAGTTTTCCATGGTGATAACTAACAAAAGAAATCCATAATGAAACCTTCCTTCCTTCCTTCCTTCTCTTCCTCCCTCCCTCCCTTCTTCTAATATAGCTTGCCAATTTTGACATATAACATTATCGTATCATTTTTTCTGATATTCACATAACAACAGGACAAACTATATTCCCTCATTTTTCTCCAAGCATGTTTTTGCAGCAGTAACCATGTATGAAATTAATTCATGATAGTTAGTTGGTATCCCTCAGATAAGTTAACAGAAGATTAATGGATCTCAACATAATGATAAACTTGTGATTCTCTCAGTAGCAGCATTAATTTTATTCCAGAATGTTACCATTCATAAAAAAGTGGGATTTTTTTTTTTGCTTATTTGCTTTAAAATATAGCTCTATGATCATAGCATAATTTCTGTTAAGAAGGTTTGAAGATGTTTAAGGAATTGTAATTCCACAGAGGCATTTCCCTTTTGTGTAAGATATACAAGTGAGGCATGTAATCCACCCCTCCTTTACAGTTTTTGTTATTCTCTACATCCTGGTGGTGAATGTTTAAAGAGATCCATCAAAGAGGCTTCACCCACGTTTCTAAAATTTCGCAATAGCCTTTTGGGACAGAGTTGTCATTCTTCTTTCAAGTGTATTATAAATTATAAATCACTTTTTCTGGTTCCACTAACATGAAGATTACAATTCTGCTTTATTTCTATTCTCTGCCACAACACAACTTATAAGCTTTGTCCATGACAAAGATTGGAAACTAACAGCCATGATGGATGGGGCAACCCTAAGCCCTATTTCTGAATATTAGGAGTGAACCTGATTGCTAAGAATTTCCTACATTCAGTCTTCACTTCCACGCTGACTTGACTTTTAGCTGTGGAATTCATAGCTGAAACAATTGTCTTTGTTGATTTGATTCTTTCCTCACACAGACACAATCACACGTACCACACATACTTTTTTCCCCCCAAAGATCTTGCCTGATGAAGACTTTTGGAGTACTCAGACGTTTGCACACTCTTTTGTGCTAGTTTAATTGGCCTTAATAAAAGCATTGCCTGACTGTGCATTTTGGTCTGTCATGTCTATTATTAGTTTTTAAGAGAATTTTGCCTCAGGTAAACCCCTTATGAAATGAAAAAGGCAAGTAGCTTGAATTGTAGAATTTATCCCCTCCAGCACTAAACAGACCTTTCAGTCAAAATACAACAATCCCATGACAGGGTTGGTAAAAATGCAGCTTCTGCTGGACCAGCTTGTGCATGATGGATTTGTATTTCACTCAGTCACAGGCCAATGCAAATCATAAATAAACCGCCATGGATATTGTGGTGGGCGAATAGGACACTCACCTGGTAAATTAAGTAGCAATTCCTAAGTGGCTCTGGGATAAGAGGATAGCCATAGTGACTCCATTACCACTGCCAAGAGCTGAGGTATTCACAGGTATCAGTTTATAGGTCAAGGGCAACTTTTGGGAGGAAGATTTGAACCAATCTCCTTCCTCCAAAGAAGCAAAATAATCAGTCATCCAGTGAAAATCTGAACGGAGCTTCCAAAGAGAGGAACCGTGGAATAATCGTGGAAATAGGAGCGCATGAGTAAGAAGAGGCCTAACACATCCCAAGGCAAACTGGTAGGATACTGGTGGATTAATACGGGCCAAAGTACTTACGTTAATCCCAAGAGCTTCCACAACCATGGATGAGGAGGTACTTCAGACAATTTAAGACACCTTAATTCTCCAAAGGTAAGTATAGTAAATCGTTTTTGGCTTTATCAGTCTGCTTCTTGGGAAATGAGGCATAGATTTCTAGAACCATCAACCAGGATGATTAGGGGACTGGAGACTAAAACATATGAAGAACTGTTACAGGAACTAGGCATGGCTAGTCTAGTGAAGAGAAGGACTAGGGGAGACATGATAGCAGTGTTCCAATATTTGAGGGGCTGCCACAGAGAGGAAGGGGTCAAGGCACCTGAAGGTCAGATAAGGAATAATGGATGCAAACTGATCAAGGAGAGATTTGAGCTAGAAATAAGGAGAAATTTTCTGACAGAACAATCAAGCAATGGAACAGAAGTTGCCTTTAGAAGTTGTGGGAGCTTCATCACTGGAGGCTTTCAAGAAGAGATTGGACTGCTATTTGTCAGGAATGGTGTAGGGTCTCCTGCTTAGGTGGGGGGTTGGACTAGATGACCTACAAGGTCCCTTCCAACTCTGTAATCTGTAAACCACTGGAAGAAGCAAAACCAGCAGAAGGGCCACAGGATGGTCAGCCAATAGCCTTTAGAGCTTGGGCAAGAAGAGATTGTGGGAGCCCCTGGGTGGAAGAGAGTATGAAAGAAAGGGAGGGAGGGAGACTTCCCTCACCTTCATGACATATCTAATCTGATGTGATGATACTGTCTTAAATTCTGATTTTTCCCTGATATTTAGCTGTGGACGGCACAGCATTTTACATGCCCAGAAAGAACACACTGTCCACTAATAATTTTTCTCGGCCCTTGATTACAGTAACGTCCAAGAGGCGATCAGACACAAATTCAATTCAGCAGTTCGTAAGAGGTTTGTGTAGCTGGTTGCAAAGCATTGGATGCTTCCCAAACTCCAAAGAAGAGTTGAAAGTGCCAAGCTTCACCTTTCTCTTGTTTAATAAATATAAATTTTCAAGAAATCTAGACACTTTCGCTATTTGGGGAATCTAAATCGCAGAGTCTGACAGAAGACGCAGCTATTATTTATCACAACACTGAGAAGAAACTAACTTTCCAATTCCTCTTTTGTTGTTGTTATTGTTTTGCAGAGCAACAGCGCCACCTAATGGAAACATGACCAACCTTGTCCTTCTTTCAGCAGTGAGGTGATATACCCAGCCCATCAGACTGGTAATTACGCATAAAGAATGCTCATTTGTAGCTAGCACTGCACAAGGGAATGATGTGACCATCGCTATATTTGTCAACCTTTTGATTGCCCCCATAAATGCATTGCCTTAGTCGGATGCTTACTGAAAATTGTCAGTTGGGAGAATAGAAATGCTATGTAATGTATCTTGCTATATCCAATAGTAAAGGAAGGCTTTTAAAAACAATTGAATATTCCTTTCATCCCAAACATAAAAGGGCTTTTACAATTTGGAGGAATACTATCATACAGATGTAAAGCTAAGATGTGTTTAAAGCAGAGTTTTTCAACCTTAACAACTTTTAAAATAAGTGGACTTCAACTCTCAACCAGCTGTGCTGCCATGCTGGGGAATTCTGGGAATTGAAGTCCACTCGTCTTAGTTGCTAAGGTTGAGGAACATTGGTTTAACAACCTAAGAAGGACTATGCTGGGTAGAAGGCTCCACTAACCTTGAATTATGCTCTTCTAGTAGCCATCCAGATGCCTCTGAGAGGCCAAAAAACAGCAGAGAAGTCCAATATTATCCTCACAGTCATATATTTCTCAAGAACTAAGACTGAGAATCAAGCCACCTTTGATAGTGGAAGAAACATACAGATACCAGGACTAGTAGCCATTGATGGGCTTATCTGCTACAAATTTGTATAATCCCCCTTTAAAGCAACCATGTGTTTTAAGAAAGACAGAAGATTAGAAGTTAAAAGATAAAAACACCAAACAAGAGGTCTACAACCATTGCTTTTCATAGTTCTATGTCACTATTAAATCCTTTTAAAATATAATGCATTTCATCCAATTATTATATAGTAAGGTGCTTTATATACATTTGTACCTGAGCCCAAAGAAGCTCTTATCCTGTGAAGTGAATATGCCTTCGTTCAAGCTGTGTGCTCTCTGCAGCCTCGTCTGCAGCATACAAAATGTATGCCACATGGACACATTTTTCACCAGGCAAGTCAGTTCGGAAATGACTCCTGAAATTAGAAAAACTGAAAACTTGTTAATCTAAGACACAAAGATCAAAGAAAACAGAAGATCTGGTGTAAGGAATAAAATATTTCATGGTTTCAGTTCCCAGAAAACCCAGCTGGAAGGACAATACAGATGGATGGAACAATAATTAATAAAGCAATGATTTCTACGAGCAAGTTAAAAGAAAAAAGCATTTGTAACCATTTTTCAGTAGACCAGTTGCAGCTAATAACGCCATTGGCAAGATTTCTGAATCATGGGTTTTTCTCATGAGTTAGCAAAAAAAAAGCAATGTTGGTTGTTCACGATTTACAGTCTTGTCATCAATTACATTTTAAGACTAGAGTTTTGTATCATCAGTAAAGGCACTTTTTATTTTTATATAGCATCTGTAATACACACTTAAGGAGAATGATAGTGTTGTCAAAGAACATTGGGATGATGGAAAGGATGTGGGTAGTGTAGCTCAGAAGGAATTTAATCTGCAAGGTCTTTGTGGTTCACTGCACAACAGTAACAAAACTATTTTTACTTGCATAACAGTAATGCAGGTGATCTTCATGCATTACTATCTTCTGTAAAGATGACTCACAAATCCAAATGAAAGTTAGGAAGTACTTCTCAACAGTTAGGAGTCATTCTTGACTGAAACCAAGTTTAATAGGGTCTTGAGGAGAAACTAATATTTTACTTTGGTGAAGAAAAAGAAACTTTCGTTTTATTTCCTTTCGTTATATCCAATTAATATAGTTATTACATACTCATATTCATATATATGCTTATATATCGTATAATTATTTCATGCTTATGCTTATATATACTATGTGACAAAATAAATAAATAAATAAACTTCCTCCACTGCCCCCCCCCCAATTTTTCACTGGAAAAAATATTAATTTTTAGGAGCTCTCAAAGCATATCGGCAATCGTTCCATTGTAACCTATTTTAAACTCATGCTGGTTTGTAGTTTGATGTAGTTTGGCATCTAAGAATTGATACTATGGTACTATTTTACAAAAGTGGCTCAACTTTCATTGCTGACAGCTCCTACGTTCAAAAAAGTAAGATGCTCCATGTTGACAATCATATCAAGACTGGCCACATCACCTTGCTCAAAATGTCACTGGAAGCATGTTATACGTTTAAGTGATCATGAATAAAAGATAATCAAAGGCCATGGAAGGAGCTGCTTTGATGAAATTTAATTATGTTGAGTGACCAGTAGATATCAGGCACTGCTTTGTTTCATGGAGTAACCATGCAGGATAATAAATGAATTCAATATTTGACTAACCACTAATTTACAAGCTTATGATCTGGTTTAAACTTGCTATTAGATATGTCATAACCAAAAACAAAAAATGTTATATCATGAGTAAGAATCTTATTTAAACTGAGCTTTCTTTTCCCTAGCTGCAACAATAATACATGGAGGAATATTTTCATTTACACACTATCCATATATAAGGGATATGGACCAGATAAAACTAGGCTCACAGAACAAAGTACTATCTATGCCAGGGGACTCCAACCTTGGCAACTTTAAGACTTGTGGACTTCAACTCCCAGAATTCCTCAGCCTGCAAAACTGGCTGAGGAATTCTGGGAGTTGAAGTCCATAAGTCTTAAAGTTGCCAAGGTTGGAGTCCCCTGATCTATGCCACAGGTGTCAAACTCTATCGCGTCACATGATGTATCATGACGTATTATGACATTTTTTGCCTTTGTGGAGCCAAAGTGGGTATAGCCTGTGCATGACACATCTGGCCCCCAGGCCGCCAGTTTGACACCCTGATCTATGCCAGTGGGGGTTATAGAGCAGAAATCCAAGATATTTGACAGGAAAGATGATAGAATCATAACCACAGAAGCAAAGAAATTATACTATACATAAAGTAATACCACAGTACATATCCTGCCCTGGCTGCAAGTACATAAATCACAGGCTTCATGTTGTCTTATGGCCTATGTAATAATAATAATAATAATAATAACAACAACAACAACAACAACAACAACAACAACAACAGAGTTAGAATCACTGTTCCCTCTAAACTGCGCGCGTGCGCAAATGCGCACTGCTGACACGGTCTCCGCGCACAGAAAATCTGTGCTGCGCACAAGAAAAAAAATCCAACCTGAATTGAAAATAAAATAAACGCATATAATTCATTCTGTGCTATTTTTCAATGTGAGTCGGCCAGGCAGGCTCCTCGCACCGTCTGTCCTGAGCTTGGAAAGTGCGCGAAACCCCGGCTTGCTCGCTCGCTCGCTCGGAGCACCCCCCGGGGAAGGAGGGAGTCCCCGGCTGCACCTGCGGGGGGAGGGCGCGGAGCCACAGCAGAAGCTCCCTCCCCCGCCTGGATCGCCAGCGCCGGGTCAGCCGAAGGCAACCTCGCCCTCCCACCCACCCAACCAGCCCCCCAACCCCCGCGCGCCCACCCACTTGGAGGATATCGCGGCGCCCGGGGGCTCCTTTCGCATCTCTCGGAGCTGGAGAGCGGGCAATTCTGGCGTTCATGTCACCCCGGGGCCTGGGAAGACAACCAGCTCAAAGGTAAGGAGGAAGAGAAGTCGGCCGGCCGGCCGGCCAAGCAGCCCCCCACCCAGGCTCAATATCGGGAAGGTTTTGGAGAGGTTGCGCTGCGAGTTGGGGAGGGGGTGGTGTTTGGGATTTGCTGCTAGGGCAGAATTTGGGAACTAAGTGCGAAGGATCTCTCTCCCTCCCTCCCTCCCTTTCTCTCTCTGGGTCCCCCGAATTATCTTTTCTATCCTCTTCTATCCACGTACAAAAGTATTATTAGCAGAGCTGAGCGTGCATCTTATCTATTCTATCTTGGCTGATTTTCTTTTTCTTCCCGCAACTATTCCATTTTGGGATCCACCATTACTTTATTAAAGAAAGCAACGCTTTGCCCGCCTGGCTTTGCGGTGGGGAGATCCCTGGAGGTTTCTGCCTCGGATAGTCAGAGAGGAACGTAAAACACACACACATACACACAAACCAGACTAAGAAGCGCCAGAATATTACAACCCAAAGTTTTTGTTTTGTTTTATTAACTTCTCTCCTGGAAGGAATGCTTGGGAGCCCCAGGTATCAAGCGAATCCCAAAGACTTAGGAGTGGGGGTGCACTTTAGAAAGATAGTTAATCTAGGATCAAGGGATTGAGAAATACAAGGGGTTGCTATCCTCCAATGGACCCTCCCCAGGGGTGGTGTGTGTGTCATATACTGAATTTTGTGGAAAAAGAGTTATTTGACTGTCTCCCAGACCACAGTAGAACAATCTCACCCAGTGCATGGCAGGAGCTTCACACAATGGCTTATGCTCATAATGCAAGTCAGAGCTTTATAATAAAAATGTTAAGTATGTTTTCAAAATCGGGAGTTTACAGTTGGCTTGGTTTGGTTGGAAGCTCATGCTATGCCATAGTTAAAATTAAATATTTATACTTCCAATAGCGTTAACATACTACACAGGTCATGAACAAGATTTTTGTAATTTTCATTGTGTAAGGGGGCTAAATCACTTAATTAAAAGTGTTATAACAGAAATGTAAATGCTGTAATTTGATTCTTTTAATAAATCATGTGACTTGAATGGATGCGATGCTGGCATGACCACAGTGCGCACGTCTGATGTTGCTCACAGTGGTCCAAGGGACCGCTCAGGGAGTTAGTGTGCTTGCTCAGACTCGTGAAAAATTAGAGGGAACATTGGTTGGAATGGACCTTGGAGGTTTTCTAATCCAACCCCCTGCCCAGGCAGGAAACCCTACACCATTTCAGACAAATGGTTATCCAACATTTTCTTAAAAATTTCCAGTGTTGGAGCATTTACAACTTCTGCAGGCAAGTTGTTCCACTGATTAATTGTTCTAACTGTCAGGAAATTTCTCCTTAGTTCTAAGTTGCTTCTCTCCTTGATTAGTTTCCACCCATTGCTTCTTGTTCTACCCTCAGGTGGTTTGGAGAATAGTTTGACACCCTCTTCTTTGTGGCAGCCCGAGATATTGGAACACTGCTATCATGTCTCCCCTAGTCCTTCTTTTCATTAAACTAGGCATGCTGAGTTCCAGCAACTATTCTTCATGTGCTTTAGCCTTCAGTCCCCTAATCATCTTTGTTGCTCTTCTCTGCACTCTTTCTAGAGTCTCAACATCTTTGTGTTCTCATTTGTCCTCATATATGAAGTGTTTACAATATAAGAGAATATTAGACCAGGCTCAGGTAGATCCTTATATTCTTCCATCTAATTTACCTAAAAAGAAGAGTGTTCTTTGTTCTAAGCCCCCATCTAATGGATGGAATGGCATAATGCTCAGTTCGTGCTCCCCTAATATCATGTTAAAACCAGGTGTACAAAGTATTAAGAGAGGATTGCCCAGATGTTCAGATTCAAAGACTAGGATGAGATAAAATTGGATACATTGCATTAATTTGATCCAAATATGAAACATAGGTTCCAGAAGAGGAGATGAGGTTAGGTCCATCATTTCTAAGCTTCTGGAGCAAGACATGGTTATGCCAGCAAGTCTGTAGACTTCACAGGACTGGCAAACTATTAAGGTGGATTCATTATTATTAATATCCCTTCACCTACTACTTCTTGTCTTAACTTGTTTTTAGTGTTTTTGATGTTTCTTAATAATAATGATGATGATAATTACTTTAGGTACTTCTTGTTTTAGTTTTATTATATACCACCCAGAATCACTTGTTTCATGAAAGGGCAACTATATACACTGGATAAATAAATCAATAAAAATGCTAGGAAATTAATGGGGATATATTTTGTTCCTCCCCTTCTCACACTAATACCTCCCTGTGCCCCTTTAGCCCTTCCAGGAGCATAATTCACCTTCCCAGAGGGTGGGAGGTGGGGGGTGATTTTGTTATATTGTACTATATTAATTTATTTGATTCTTTTTGTTAGTTTTTATTGTTTTAAATGTGGTTTTATATTCTGTAAACCACCTTGAGTCACCATGGGCAAATAGGCAGCAAAATAAATTCAATAAATAAATAAATATTGAATAATGCAGGCAGCTGAAATGCAGACTGTTTACAACTTGGAACACCCTCTTTGATTCTACAGTGTAGAATTCCAAGATGGTGCCGCCGAAGGCTGCCTCGGTGAAATGCTCTCTAATACACTCAGAGCATATGCACCAAGACAGATTCCTTGTGTGTCCAATCACACTTGGCCAATAAAAAAATTTAATTTTATTCTATTTGCTCCTTTTAAGAGTAGATTTAGAGTAGTGGAAAACTCAGAAACCATTTTTATTGTATTTTGACTGCTGTATGTATACTGCAGATCTTTCTCACTGACCAACAGAGATGCGTTTGCTTTTGCTTCTTTACTCACGTTTTTTTTTTTAGAAAAATCATATTATTAGACAATAATAAGAACACAAGATTGCTTTGTTTTAGGTTCCCCTGAAAAGGAGTTCAACTGAAATATAATGAAGTGAATAATGCCCTAATTTAGTGAGCCTTCATGGATCTCTCTCTTCTGTCTCTGGAACTTTTATTTGGCAAATTCCTTTATGTTGTTGAAAGAAACAATAGAATTTTTTTAGATCTCATCTGGAATATCTTGGTAACCTTCACAATGCTTACTTTTATATGAGCTAATTGACTGGAGCAGTGTGCCCCTGTGCAAGTAAACACCACTGACCATTTTGTGAAGATAGGAATGTGCAACACTTTACCTGTAATCCTGAAAACGAAGACAATTTCTATCTGCCTTTTTTTCTCCACATCAAAGTAATGCTTTCTGATTTGTGGCAGCAAAAGTGGTCCTGTATAGTTTGCTTACAATGCTTATCTCATTTGAGACAAATCCTTCTATTTCAATTGTCTACTATGTCCTGTGGCAAGAACACCCTCCAATTATTGGTCTTTGTCCTCCATGACCATAAAAAAAAAGGTTTACTGATAGACGAGCAAAATGGTGGCAGGATGGACCTTTTCTTTTTAAAAGTTCACCAATGAAAGTGGATCTTTAAAAAAAAGGTGAAGTTGAACAGAATTCTGTCACTTTCCTGTTCTACAGTTTTCTTTCTTTCTTTCTTTCTTTCTTTCTTTCTTTCTTTCTTTCTTTCTTTCTTTCTTTCTTTCTTTCTTTCTTTTCTTTTCTTTCCTTTCCTTTTCTTTTTCTGTCCACTAGTAGATATATCTGATGAGAAGGCATCAAGTCAAGCAAGAACATAGATCAATGCATATAAAAAGATAAATCAATAAAGACTAAGGAGCACTGGTGGTGCAGTGGTTAGAATGCAGTACTGCAGGCTAACTCTACCCACAGCCAGTTCTATCCTGACCAGCTCAAGGTTGCCTCTGCCTTCCCTCCTTCCAAGGTCGGTAAAATGGGGACCCAGGTTGCTGGGGGCAATATGCTGACTCTGTAAACTGCTTAGAGAAGGCTGTAAAGCACTAAGGAGTGGTATATAAGTCTAAGAAGTATTGCTATATATCCTCAAAGAATCATCACAAAAGATAGATGCTACTTTCTCAGCACAAATGGAAGGAATAAAGAGACAGGGCCTCTACCAATCAGTAGCTCTGGAAAAACATCTGGATCTTCACCACCAACAGGATAAAATCCAGCCAGTTTACACAAAGAAGTCAAAGATATTAAGGCAGGAAAGTGGGAAAGCCCTAAAACTGGAGCTTTAAACATAGACAGAGAAAATGGAAGCAGACGCTCTTGCCACTTTGTATTAGCTGCGTACTTGCCTCCCAAGCCAGACTCCCAACTAGCTACTAGGATCTGCTCTGGTATTGATTTGGAAAATGGACTCCTGCTTGGATAGGGGTGCAGGGGTGGGACAAGTTAGTCAGGATGGTAGACACAACCATGTGATTAAAGCCCTGGCCAGTGGTGGGATTCAAATAATTTAACAACCGGTTCTCTGCCCTAATGATTACTTCCAACAACCAGTTCACCAAACTGCTCAGAAAGTTAACAACCGGTTCTTCCGAAGTGGTGCGAACTGGCTGAATCCCACCACTGGCCCCGGCCCTTTTTACATGTAACACCTATAAAAAGGGGTGGGGCTTTGATCACATGATTTGAGATTCCATCTTTACTTTTTAATTACGTTCACCCTTGCAGACACCCCTGTCCTGTTGTATACAATAGAAATTATTAGGGCAGCTGGGGTGGGGGGAGGAAAGAAAAGCAAGTGTTCTTCATTTCCATCCAGAGGAAATTGGATCTCAAAGGGAGAAAGACTCTTGCTCACTTCCCCCATGCTGGTAATCTCAATATTTACTGGGGCAACATGTTGTGTCTTGTCCGCTCTCACTGCAGCCGGGGTCTGCTTATCTGCTCCCGAACACGGAGGAATGTATGCCTCCCGGCCCCAGTTCTGGCTCCATGCCCAGACAAGCTGCAGAGGAGGGGGCACCTCCCGGTCCCAGCCCTGGCTCCATGCCCAAGCAGGCTGCAGAGGAGGGAGCATCCCCCGGCCCCAGCCCTGGCTCCATGCCCAGGCAAACGGAGCAGCTAGACCCCTCCCCCTCCTCCACAGCATGTGAGCCTGAGGAAAGTTTACTTCCAACAACAGCTGATTGGAGTGACCCTCGCATCAGAAGATTGGATAGGCGGAGGCAACAGAAGGAAGGGAGGGGCAGGCCTTAATGAGTGCTGAGTCATGGAGCCACACCCCATGGCCTATATAAAGGATCTGCTTTCTGGCAGTCTCTGAGTCAGGCAAAGTCGAACTTATCTTGCTGAAGTCACTTACTGGTCTCCTGCCTGCTCTGAGGACTTTGCTAGGACTTTGGGCAGAGGCAAGCCTGATTCGGATTTCCCTGACCCGGCCGTCAGCGGAGGAGTGGGACACGACACAACAACTCCTGGAACTTCTATGTGGCACTGTTGTATTCAAGAGGTTGTAGTCCCAACTGTAGGATTGGAGAAGACTATCAAGCGTGGTATGGACCTCTGCTCAGCTCTGTCAGAGAAGCTGCCCCCCAAAACCCACAAAATATAAATTAATCCAATGTGTAATATTTCTCTTCCCAACTGAAAGGCTTATACCTGACTCTTTGCAGATAAAGGAATAACTTGTAGGCAGCTTTAAAACTGTAGTTCTGATAATCATTTTTGTTTCACCCAGACGTTGATGAGGGAGCAGGACACCTCTTGATTCATTGCACTTGCCATCTTTTATCTTTATGATTTATTGATTTTATTGTAATTTCTTATTTGATTGTTGCAAGCCACACATAGTCATTGAGAGCCGGGTGACACATAAGGGAGGAGGAGGAGGAAAAAAAGAAGAAGGAGAGGAGGAGGAGGAGGAGAAGGAGGAAGAGGAGGAGGAGGAGGAAGAGGAGAAGGAGATGATTTACATACGTCTATACGTGCTGTATGGTTCACTGCAGTTCCTGTTTTTGCCCACTAGGTGTCTCTTGCTGCTCAAGAAAGTCGAGCTAGTCTCCCTTTGCAGTCCCGAAAAAAAAATTGATAACATTGTTGACATTTTTACACTGGCAGATTTTATGATTTTTTTTTAACAGCTCTCACCCTGTCTCGAGTGCATTCTTCCTGAACAGAATAAATATTCTGCTTATTTTTCAAAAAGGAGGAAGTACTTCTCCACAAGTGCAAATTATTTTGAGAGGGAAGTATTCTGACAGGTTTTTTAAAAAATATTAGTGAAAGAAAATTATTTTTGTACATATTTAGAGTTCCATCTTCTAACAGATGTAAACTTCCCTTTAAAATATTTTTTCTAAATTAGCTGCATATTCTAGAATACAAAATAAACAATAACCTTACTTCATTCCCTCGTTGCCAAAGCCTTAAGTTTGAAGCAGTTCCCAAGTCAGTAGGGCTTACAACTTTAGGACAGTCATTAAAAATGGCTGCAGTTTACTGTGTGATTATCACTCAAAAGGAATTCACTTTACACCATAAATTATTGTTGGAGAGCCAACAATAATGTAAAGAGAATGAGTCTGAAGTTCAACTTATCCCAACATTCAACTTCTAACAACAACAACAAAGCCAAATGCTTACCTATTTTAAGTCCTCCATATGGTCCTGTTAAGTCTACATATAAGGCTAGAGCCATCATTTATTTACCACAGCTAATAAGTATTTAGAGACCTATCTTAATTTTACTTGCCATTTCTAAAAAAATTAAGCAGTGCTTAAACTATGGCTGAGTTTTTGGATCAAATGAAGCCATATTTTGCTGAATCCTGATTTACTCAGTAAGCCACAGCCAAGTTCATTCTAAAACAACATTCTAAAACAAACCCAAAGAAATCATATTACAGGTTAGCAAGATCTTGAATTCAGTCCATGATACTCTTTGAATGTCATCTGACTTTCTGTGTGCCTGGAAAGCCTGATGAAAAATTCTGAAGGAAAACGAAAATCCAGAACTGTTGTTATATTTGGGTTGCTTCTACAATGCTGGATTTGGAACTGTTTTTTCCCCTCATGGACTAATAAAACTATCTTGCTTTTTGTAAATGATAAGAACATTGTCATCATTCTTCTCTGGGGCAGTATCTTAAGGCTGGAGATCTCAACAGCTACATTATGAAAATTCAAGTTGGGTGAAAACAAGAGAAATGGCAAAATTAAATTATCTTTATCTGTCTTCAGAGCCATCTGTCAGCTGGTGAAAATCTGTGGAGATGTGTCATTACAGAATTAATTGCGTATCTGGCTACACAATGCAATTCTGAGTCCTAAAATTACCTACTGATGAGACATAAAGTTTATTTTATTGATTCTTATGAAAAATACACTTAGAAATCTGTCAAAACACACACAGGCATGGGACATTAATGCAATTTGCTGAAGGAAAATACCTTCTATTTCCAGTGACCTCATAAGCTGCTAAGCTGGCAAAAATGCAGCAGGCAAAGCATTTGAACATTTTAAGGAAAGCTATTCCAGATGAATTTTTGGCTGGTGAGGAAGGGTTGTTTTTTTTAAGGCACTTTGGAGAGCAAGAAAAAAGAATGTCAGTAGCTATATTTAATAGACAAAAGCAACTCAAGAAAGAAAGTGATCCACTTATACAGAGGTATCTTCAGGAGAGGTCAAAGATGAGGGAAATTTTCCCCATCCCTTCCTGACTTTTGGAAAAAATATTAAAACCAAATTACTTGAAAGGATTTTCTCTTATATTTATATTTGATGCCATCTTTTTTCATGTTTCCTCCCCTCCCCATTCTCTTTTTCTCTGTATGTATACAGAGAATGTACACAAACCTACACACCTACAGAGTGGGTTTTTGTCTCATTGTCATTGTCATTATTTTGCTGGAATTGGTGTTAAGACTGGAATTAAGATGTTGTGGACATAGTTTACTTAGACTTCACAAGGCATTAGACAAAGTAGACTATAAGGGCCTCTGGTGGCTCAACAGACTAAGCAGTCTGTTATTAACACAGCTGCTTGCAATTACTGCAAGTTCAAGTCCCACCAGGCCCAAGGTTGACTCAGCCTTCCATCCTTTATAAGGTAGGTAAAATGAGGACCCAGATTGTTGGGGGCAATAAAAGTTGACTTTGTATATAATATACAAATGGATGAAGACTATTGCTTAACACAGGGGTGTCCAAACTTGGTCCCTTTAAGACTTGTGGACTTCAACTCCCAGAGTCCCTCAGCCAGCAAAGCTGGCTGAGGAACTCTGGGAGTTGAAGTCCACAAGTCTTAAAGGGACCAAGTTTGGACACCCCCGGCTTAACACAATGTAAGCCGCCCTGAGTCTTTGGAGAAGGGCGGGATATAAATTCAAAAAAAACAACAACAACCCTTCTTCTTGGTAAACTAGAAAAATTTGGGATAGATAGCTTCACCACCAGATGGATTTGTAACTGGCTAACAAACCGTAGTCAACAAGTAGTCCTTAATGGTACTTATATTTACATGGAGGAAAGTAAGTCGTATGGTATCACAAGGTTCAGTCCTTGTGAACTGAAATGATATAGGGCAGTGATGGCGATCCTTTTATGGACCGAATGCCCAAACTGCAACACAAAACCCACTTATTTAGAAGGGGAACTCATCAAATTAGCAGATGACACTAAGGTGGCAGGAATAGCCAACATCCCAGGATCCAAAACGATCTTGACAAGACTTGAAGAATGGGTCCTATCCAACAACATGAAATTTAATGTGGAGAAAAGCAAGGTTGTACACCTAGGCAGGAAAAACCAAATGCACAAGTACAGATTAGGTGAAACCTAGTTCAAAATCAGTAACTGTGAGAAGAACTTTGGAGTCCTAGTAGACAATCGCTTAAAAATAAGCCAGCAGTGTGTGTCAGCAAAAATTGATTGTATAAATAGCAGCATAGAATCAAATTCATGTGAAGTATTAGTACCGCTTTATAAAGCCTTAGAACCTGGAATACTGCATCCAGTTTTGCTCACCATATTACAAAAAAGAGGTTAAGACTTTGGAAAAAGTGCAAAGAAGAGCATCTAAGGTGATTAAGGGCCTGGAAACTAAAACATACTTAGAACGGTTGCAGGAATTGAATATGGCTAATCTAGAGAAAAGATGGCTGGCGAGGGGGGGTGGGGGAATGACACACACATGATAGCAGTATTCAGTATTTGACAGACTGCTACAAAGAAGAGGGGGTTAACTTATTTTCCAAAGCCCCAGAAGGCAAGACAAGAAACAATGGATGGAAACTAATCAAGGAGAGAAGCAACCTTGAATTAAGGAGAAACTTCCTAACAATGAGGACAATTAACCAGTGGAACAGCTTGCCTTCAGAAGGATGGATGCTTCATCACTGGAGGTTTTTAAGAAAAGACTGGGCAGCCACCTATCTGAAATAATATAAGGCAGTGATGGTGAACCTTTTAAGGACCGAGTGCCCAAACCGCAACCCAAAACCCACTTATTTATTAAAAAGTGCCAACATGGCAATTTAACTTTCCAAGCAGACGGAAGACCTGCGGGAGTGCAAGGCGCCTGTAGGTTCAGCAGGCTGAGATGGTCAGCCAGTTCCAGGCCATGATACAGTCCCATTTGAACAAGGCCCACCAGCTCTTTGCCACCAGCAGTGCTTCCCTCCAACCTTTGCCCAAAGCCCCGCACCTGAAGGCTGAAGCAGACCCCAAGTCAGAATTTCTGCCCCCCTCCGACCCACACAAAAACACCCTGAAGGGGGAGACTCTCTGCAGCAGCACAAGCGTTCATTGCACGTATCCAGCCCAGGGGCAGTAGTTTGAGGACCCGAGATTTAGTGCAATATAAAAAATGCAAATAATTTTTCTGTGGACCACCAAAATTTTCTCACAGACCACCAGTGGTCCACGGACCACCAGTTAGTGACCGCTGGACTAGAAGACCTCCAAGGTCCCTTCCAGCCCTATTCTGATTGATTGATTGATTTTAATTTGACTGTGGACATTTTAATTCCTGTTTGACCACAAAAGTCATTCAATTGCAGTGGGGTAGAAGTCTGCTGAATAAATAAATTAGGAAAGCAGCATTGCATCATCGCATGTACAAAAGAGTTGGTGCAATGCTGCTTTCGTCCTTTTGATGACAGTACTAGTTCCTGTTATTCCTGAGTTCATGCCAGTTTGAATCTCTGTCCTCACCTGATTCCTTTCCTACTTGTGTTGTGTTGAAAAGTCTTCAAAGGAAATTGTCTGCTCAGATAAATGGCAACGCCCAGCCAATCTGGGTCATCTGAAGAAGGTAAGCAATGTTCAACCTGGTTAACCCTTGGTTGGGAGATGCCCAGGAAATTCTACCTACACCTATAAATTAGTCACGGAAGTCAGAAAGACATCCAAGAAGAGAATGACAAGCATTCTGATGCGGTTGCCAAGAAAACAAGATGAACATGTCCATATAGCCACCAGGAGCTGAGCTCATCTCAAAGGAAATTTTATTTTAAATCATTACAAGGGACGTGCCAAGGAAGCCTGAGGGAGAAGAGGATAATCTCTTTCTTAGGGCCTCTTAGTGACTTCCCATTGACTACTTTTGGAACCAAAACAGCACAACTATGGGGCATTTAAGGGTTCTTGGGGTTTTTTTTTAAATAGCTGTAAAGGGCTTTATCTTGGGGATGCTCATGATTTTTTAATCGAAAGAATCCCAATCTGTTGTTTATTGTGCAAATAAGAGAGAAAACATTGCCTCTGATCAGTAAATGAGTGCGTTTAAGATTTCATCTGGGGAAAATGATATAACAGGAAGTTTTAATCTGTTCCCCAAACTCTTCCCCCCAAATTGGCAGCTATCTGCATAGAGCAGTGATGGCTAACCTTTCTGCCATCACGTGCCAAAATTGGGGGTAGCGGGTGGTGGTGTCATACACACGCATGCCCACACCCATAATTCAATGCGTCTCACCCCCTGCTTTTGATACGCGATGGTATGGCAGGCCCGGTAGGCCCATTTTTCACCCTCCCCAGGCTCCAGAGGCTTTCTTGGAGCCTGGGGAGGACAAAACGGCTTTCCCCATCCCCGGAGGCCTTCTGGAGGCTGAAAACGGCCCTTTTCCCGACTTCTGGTGGGACCAGAATGCCCATTTTTCACCCTCTCCTGGTTCCAGAGCTTTTCCAAGAGCCTTGGAAGGGCGAAAACAGCCTTTCCCAGCCCCCCAGAGGTCCTCCGGAGGCCAGAAACAGCCCATTTCCTGACCCAGTGGGCCCGGAAGGCCCAAAAATCAGCTGGCTGGTGCACGCATGCATGCTGGAGCTGAGCTAGGACAACACTCACATGCCCACAGATATGGCTCAGATGCCATAGGTTTGCCATCAAAGGCATAGAGGATTTAAACAAAAACAAAAAAAAGTCAGAAATCAAATCACAGACATCCTGCATAATATCAAGTTTGGCCACTTAATAACTAGATTAAAGAAGCTCAAAACTGATAAACTTTTCTCCATCTACCCACCATCACTTAATGCACTGGAGATTCCCGCCCAGGGGTAGGATTCAGCCAATTCTGACTGGTTCAGGCATACTGGTAGCTTCAATAATCAGCTGAGAGCGAACCTGTTTGCTCCGACAATCAGATGGGCCCGCCTGCTCACCCATCCCCCCACTATAGCCTACCTATATTTCTTTTCTTTTAAGCCCAGCTGATAGCCTGACAGAGAGGAATGCCACGCCTCAGCTGTTTTATTCACTCTGGATTCAGTAGAAGGTAACTTTAGATCGTAATGTGCCTGTGTGGAAGTGTGAGTTTGGTGCACAAAGCGCATGTTCAGCGCGTTTGCAGCAAACCGGTTATAACCACAGGTGAATCCCACCACTGAACTTGAAACATACATAGTGAGAAAATTCTGTTCAAAACTTCAGGGAAATTTTATTTTTTTAATACTTTAGAATAAGCATGCAAGAGTTCCAGGGAAGAAATTGCAACCTGAAGGTGGCTCCACTAAAAGCGAAGTCAACGATCACCACAGAATGAAGAGCTGGCAAATAGACCGGCTCTTTGTAATTCTTCTCCAGACAAGGAGAGAATTTGAGATCACACATAATTGCTCCAGACAGTTGCTCCTTACAAGGAGACCACATGATAGCTGTCTCTAGCAGTTTGAACTCTGGGAGACAAGGGAACAGACATATTTTTGCTCAAACTGTGGTCAGCGCCTTCAAAAAGGACACTAGGTTTGCATACCTCTTTTTCTAATCACTTTCAGAAATAGATTGCTAATTGCTTTTTAGCTTTTAGGAACCATTGAATCAGTGGTGAAATCCAAATCTTTTTACTAATGGTTCTGTGGGCGTGGCTTGGTGGGCGTGGCAGGGGAAGGATACTGCAAAATCTCCATTCCCTCCCCACTCCTGGAGGAAGGATATTGCAAAATCCACTCTGGGGCCAGAGGTGGTATTTGCCGGTTCTCCGAACTGCTCAAAATTTCCGCTACCAGTTCTCCAGAACCAGTCAGAATCTGCTGGATTTCACCCCGGCATTGAATGGATAGGCTTTTCAACAATGGGTTTCCTTCAATTCTTAGCAGAAGTTTTAAACAAAAGGTTAAGGACTTTAAAAAATATAGGGAAGAATAAACAGCAAAAAAGTAATTAAAACTTTGATTTCAGACAGTTACAAGCACACTAAAGATCCAGATAAATTGGGAATAAGATTTTGAAATTAATTATAAAGAGTCCTTCCCATTGGAAAATGCTTTTTGCTTTGAATTTTTAAAAAACAAGGGTAGGATGGAATTTTGAGGGTTGGACACTACCCTGTCCAACCCTCAAAGAAAGAAAGATTAAAATTAAAGAACACTTAAATTCAACTTACAAATACAGAATGAAGCAAGATATTGGGCACATTGAATGATATTTTTGAACACTGAACATGGAAGTTAATTTTAAGACAGACTTTATTTAAAATAAGAGGAATGTGTTTTACCTGACAAAACTGAGATTGATCTGAAAGATTGTTAAAAGAAAAAGGAAGGAATATAAGGAATATATTATTTGATCAAGATTAAAATAGATAGAGTGTATCTCCTATCTATCAAGTGGAGGTCAAAGCAGGGAAGGTAGCACCTCTGATGGAGGGCACCCGTTGCGCTATCCTTCCTTGCTTTGGCTTCCATCCAGTGCTCATTCTCACCGATGGCTCACATCTATAACATGTGAAGGCCACATCCCCAATAAACCATCCTGACAGATGCACCAAAGTAGGTGAAGGTAGGCAGTGCATGAGGTCTGGCACTGGTAGATTGAGTGGAGGAGACTGATCAATAGCCCAACCTGCAATTTGGACAAGTAGTCATTCATCTCAGTACCTAGGGCCGTAGAGAGGTCCAACAGCATCCAAGGTGACTGGGAAGTCCTTTTTAGGATTGCCCCCCCACTTGCTTGAGAGATGAGGTTATCAAAAGTTGGGCATCAAGAATAATAAATAAAAGAAAACTTATCATTGGAGCTTAGAATATCTGCACATTGATGGATAGAGACAAGGTGTCAAGGCCTGAAAGATGAACAGCAGTCATAGTAGTCAAAATTCACCATTGTAGTATTGACTGCAGTTACTAGTACCAGGTTTGCAGAAGAGGATTCATAACAGGAAGTAGCAAGTGGATATATGTTCTTTTGGAAAGGGAAACCACAGACTGACAATAGGAGTAGTTTTGCAATCAAAAGTACTCTGCTAAGAATATATATATTCTACCCGCTGGAATAAATCAATGCATTATGAAGTTTTATTTTCCTCTCAGCTAGTTCTGTTACTATCATCAGCATCTACACACAAATTCTCACAAGTCCAGAGGAAGACAAGGAAGGTTTCTATTATTCAAACAACTTCCACCAGTGACATCATTCTGGGTAACCTTAATGCTAGGGTGGGACAGACAGCGATAGCTGGTCAGAATTTTGGGAGGCATAGTGTGTGCCCTGCACAACCTGTACATTCACTAATATGATTTTCAGATTTGCAGACAGGTACAAAACAAACTGGATGTATCCCAGGTCCAAACACTGGCACTATCCAATTATATGATAGTACGTCAGGATGACCTTAAAATATATCACCATCACTTAAGCCATGGGAGGTGCTGAATGCTGGACAAATCACAGGCTGGTCCAGTCAGTCTTCAACCTGCATACAGTCCCTTTACACCAGGGGTGTCAATCTCAATTTAATTGAGGGCCGCATCAGGGCTGTGGTTGACCTTGGGGGGGCCAGGCATGCGTGGCCAACTTGACACCACTCCCCAAACTGCTGGCATGTTTCCTCTTTGCACTGGGTAGACCGAGCCGAAGCCACACTGGCCTGTTGTTTCCTCATTGCATTGGGTAGACCGGGCCAAAGCGATACGGGCCAGCCCCTTATATTTTCCAGGACGGCCCCACAGGCCGGATCTGACCACATCGCTGGCCGGATCCAGCCTGCAGGCCTTGTGTTTGACACCCCTGCTTTACACCATAAGCAACCAAAGATTGTTGGAATAATATATCAACATTGGCAGTCTGCAAGATCCAGGCCAATGTTTCAAGATGTACTTAGTGAAAAACTCTCTGGCAATTTACCACTTGTAGGAACCTGCTCTGAAAAGTAGATGATGAGGTTCAGAGGTGCAGACTGCAACAACTGTACTTGGACTGAAAACCTTGGTGATCAAGACTGATTTGATGAAAACCACAAGATCATTTAAGCAGCCCGCCATGCCAAGAAGCATGCCTTTACAGACTGGCAGAATGATCCATCATCTGTCTCAAGAAAGAAGAAAAGACAAGTTTAGACTTTAGTCCTAAGTAGAGATGAAACTGCAGGAAATGCAGGATGAGTAGTGGCAAAGAAAGACTGAGCAAGTAGAACGCAGGCCATCTCAGAATTCTTCTGTGTCCTAAAGGCAGTTTATGGTCCTTCAAAATTAAAATGGTCTCCTTTGCTGATTTGATAGATTGAGGCTAATCAAAGACCAGGAAGGACTGAAAAACCGGTGGGCTGAACCCTTTTACAACCTACTCAATAGGCTATCCATAGTTGATTCTGATGTTTTATAGGGATTTTCTAAGCTGCCAGTCTTGGATGCCCTAGACCTGCCTCCCTCTACTGATGAGATCAAGAAAGCAATCTCACAGATGAACTCAATTAAAGCAACAGGGTAGGATGGCATTCCTGCTGAGATCTACACAGCACTAAGTCCAAACATCTTAAAGGCATTCTAAGATGCCTTGACTCACAGAGTAGATACATGATGACTTCTTCAATGTCCTCTTCGTAGCTGAATATAAAAATAAAGGAAGCGAATCAGACTGTGGAAACCACAGGAGTATCTCACAGCTGCCCATTGGAGGCAAGAATTTTGCCTACATTCTCTTGAACAGACTTGTCACAATCTTCGAAAGAAACTTCCCAGAGCCACAATGTGGATTTCAGCCAGAACAGAATACAGCAGACATGATTTGCCAGGAGACAAGTCCAAGAAAAGTGCATCAAGTAGTACAAACCACTTTACTCTGTCTTCATTGACCTGACAGGCATCTGATATTGTAAACAGGAAGGCTCTCTGGGCTATCCTGAGACATTATGGATGTCCAAGGAAATTCATGTAGTTGATTCAGCTACTCCATAATAGAATGTCAGGACAGGTTCTTTACAATGGGAATACATTAGCTGCATGTGCCATTTCCAATGGAGTGAAGCAGGATTGTGTGTGCTCAGCCCCATCCTGTTCAATCTATTCATCGCTTACAGTCCAGGGTCTGAAGGAGTGTATGTCAAGTACCGATTGGGTGGCTGTCTCTTTGATCTTTGCTGCTTGAATGCAGGGATGAAGTGTTTCAATCCAGTCATTCAAGAAACTCTCTTTGCTGATGACTGTACACTCCTGGCACACAAAGACAGTGACCTACAGTTGGTGTTGAACAAATTCTCAGATGCTGCTATGCTCTTCCACCTGACTAAACAGCCTGAACAAAATAAAAGAACTTTATCAGCCCATACCAAATATAGAGCAACCTCTGTTGAAGACACCCAGTTGACAACTCTAAACAGCTTAAATACTTGGAAAGCGTCATCTCAAGTAGTGGTTATTTTAACAATAACTTAAGGATCAGTGATACCAGCCATGTTCTGCGGTAGCTGCATATTAGAACGCTCAGTTAACACAATGTGTTTGTCTTTACAAAGCTGAAAGTTTACCGAACTGTGGTTACCTCTTCTTTCCTATATGGATGTGACTCTGTACTGACAACACATCAACAATTTTTTTTTTTGCATTTATATCCCGCCCTTCTCCAAAGACTCAGGGCGGCTTACACTATGTTAAGCAATAGTCTTCATCCATTTGTATATTATATACAAAGTCAACTTATTGCCCCCAACAATCTGGGTCCTCATTTTACCTACCTTATAAAGGATGGAAGGCTGAGTCAACCATGCAGCTCCACTCTGTTGGCATTCCGTAAAATTTGAAGACTTGGTTATTCTCCCAATAACCAAGAGATGAGATGGACGGGGTTTTGGGGTTATATGTAGTTATTTTGGTTTTCAGTCTGTACAGTATATTTTACTGAGACCCCATCTTGGTTCTGCTCTACGTTTTTTAAATTTTATTATTTGTAAATCACCCAGAGTCAGCTGATGTTGGACAGTGTTCAAACTGAATTAATAACCATGCCCATCGTGCTTAACTCTCACACACACACCCCCTTTTTTTTTTTTTGCAATCAGCTAAGGCTAGCTAGATGTCATCTGCATTGAAAGGGGCAAGCATCTATGATGGGAATCAGTGTCTATGTGGCATATTCTTGAGATAGCATTTATTTTACAACAATAATAAGATCACTGGAATTTTTAACAATGTCTTTAAATCAAAATTGAGATAAAACTGTTTGAAATATTTATACCCATGATACACTTTTGTTGGAATAATTATTTCAAGATCATGAATAGAGGTAAAACTGAAATAAATGCAGCCCTAATTCGTATGGATTTCCATAGATGCATTAGAGTGTATAGGAAGTGAATGCAACTTTCTCTAATTTAGTTGAGAACTTGATATGTCATCAAGCTGTTGTATTGTATGAATAATATTTGGCATAAATGTTCATAATTATCAATGGGACATAAAATATCACTTCCAGCAGTTTTTATGCTCTGCCTGGCCTTCAGTTAGTTATCTGACAAGGCAGAATGGTGGTTCTGACATCAAATTAAAGAGGATATCTTTGATAAATTGTACAAGACATCTTGATAGGTGAAAAATAATAATTTCTGAAAGATACCTCACTGAAGGATTAGAACATCACATTTTAATCCAATCAATTTTTAAAAGACTACATTTGACCAAAATTTGCTTTCAAAAATTTGAAATGCATCATAGCAAAGAATTTTTGACATCTAATGAGGCCATCACTGCCAATTCCAATGTATCTGAATATGTAGCATAAATGTCAGTAATCTAATATTATACAATGCTTGTCATATTTTTATCAACCCAGACTTTGCAAGATGAACAGTCAAAAGTAATATATGTACCAGAGTCACTGTCAAAATTTTGCTATCAACATTTAACAAGGTTAAATGGTTTTCAATGGCTAGCTTGCACTATCAGCAGAATCTTTACCAGCTTTCAAAATTAAGTTACATGAACCTCATTAAAGGAAGTTGGAAAAATGTTATTCAGAAAAGTATCATTCTAAACCTCAAACATTATAAGAGCAAATCAATATGTATCCTATTCCATTCAATAGGATATCCATCAGGACAGGAACTTTCCCTGCTTCCATAGATTCATTTATATCCGTTATTTCCTGAAGAAATAAAGAAGCACCTAAATAAACTGCTTGGTTATATGTAATCTTTGGAAGAGGAAGATAACTTAAAATGAATAATTTCTTCCTCTTGTTGGAAGAAATATCCATCTGGGTTCAGTTCCAAGTGGGGACAAAGACACGAAACATGGAGACTGCTTGGAAAGATGGTTTAATGGTGGCCAGGATCACATGGCTTGAGATCCTGAACAGAAAAGGCTGAGATCCTGTGTGCTCCCTGGTTTTATGCTTTTTCTGAGCTTTGAACTTTCTGGGACACAGGAAGAGTATCCTGATTGGTTGTCAAACTCCCAGGAGGTCTAGGGGTCTTAGCTAACATTGTAGGTTGTCCCTCAAGCTTGCCTGTGCCTTGCCATGTGGTGAGTTTCTGTTTTATTGTGTTGCAAATGACGGTCATTGACAAAGGTGGGGGGATTGAGTGAGCTTGGCTGAAGCCTTAATTGCCCATTGACAAAGGTGGGGGGTGGCAGGAAGTTGCTTTGACTTTAAAATATGTTTCTCCATTTCTCATCCAGGGAAATATATTCTGCCTTTTAAATATTTTCTAAAATATTTCATTCTTCTAGGAGGGGGTGGGTGCTAAATTCCTACACTCTAACTTCTGATTCAATATTATAATGGTGAATGTTAATGTTAAAAGCTATAATGTTAAAAATAAATATTAAAAATTAGTTGGATATATTAGGTCATAGTCTTTAATATACTTTGCGCCAAGAACCTTATATAAGAACTGATAATATTTTGCTGTTAATAATTTCAAATGAGAGGCCCATCATTTTGCAGCTCTTTTCTCCTTGATTCCAAAATGTTTGAGATTTATGTGATTAATTGAACATTCTGTATCAAATGCATAACGGGAATTGTGGTCCAATTTATATTCAACATTTTCTTAACTTTATATTTTTCTGATTTATTTATTTTTATTTTTCATGATACATAAAAAATCATATGACCACAACCTTAAAAATATTCCAAATACCTATTACATTCACCAGTGTTAATTTTTACAAAATTCTTCTTCAAAATGCTGTAAGTATTCATTCTCGTGAAAGAATCAAGTCTATTATGTAAGTAACCACAAACTTCCCTATAAACAATGAAGAGAATAGCCTCCTCATCAGTTCATCAGAAGGCTATTAGAAAGCGAATCCGTGCCTTAATTGTACATTAAGGGTGTTTTTGTTCTGAAGACATTCAGTTGTTGAAATTCTTGTAACGGAATCCTTCCATTTTCAATAAACCTTATTCAAGAGAATTCTATGAGACTCATGCTTGGAAAAGAAACATTTCCATTTTGGATGAATGCTAATCTATTTATAAAATATACTGTAAACCTATTAGGAATAATGTATTTAAGAACTATCCTGGGGAAAATGACTTTGTTTATAGTTATTGATGGAATAACTGCAACATCATTAAATTCTGCAGTATAATCTATATTGCAATAGAACATAGGCAGTTCTGGGCTGAACTGTGGAGTCCTTGTTGCTCTCCGAGATTGGTTGTTCGCTTGCAGACATTTTGTTATTAGACTAGGTATCAATTTTAAAGCACCAAGTACTCCACAGTCTATATTACAAGTTTTCTATCTGAATAATTAAGGGAGTGAGATATTAAAAAAAAAAAACACAAGTTGGAAACATACCTAATATGAAACTGAAAAAAAGGTACATCCTTGCTGTCTCCATATAGCCACCAAATTAAATTCCATCTTCTGCATAAAAGATCTTTCTCATTTGGAAGGATAGGAGTTTCCTGTGAAAACAATATACAGGATTTAAATGACTTAAGTTTAGTATCAGTCTAAGGACTTTTAGAATAGAATAGAATAGAATTTTATTGGCCAAGTGTGATTGGACACACAAGGAATTTGTCTTGGTGCATATGCTCCCAGAAAACAGAAAACAATCAAAGACATAAAACAACATTGGGATAGATAGATACTGTAGATAGATAGATAGATAGATAGATAGATAGATAGATAGATAGATAGATAGATAGATAGATAGATAGATAGATACGGATGGATGGATGGATGGATGGACGGACCAATTGACAATAGAGACAAAAAAGTAATTTTAAATTTTAAAAAAATATAAGGCGGCACAATAATTTAAAAAGAGAAAACATTTGGCAACAACATTATTTTAAACAGAGTTTATGTTCTGGTTTGTTTTTGCTTTTTTTAACAAAAAAAATCCCTGTAAACACGTCATAGGCGTGAGTTTTAGAAACACTGAACACCTGAAAACATGCTAAAAATATGTGATATCAGCATCCCTTTTGTGGCACTCAGAACAGGAAAAATGTTGCTTCTGATGTATACATATCTGTGTGTAGTGTTTGTATACATCTTTGTATTGCAAACATAAACAAATCACAGCAGATTCATCACAGCAGATTCATCAACCCATTATAAGCCTCTGAAAAATATACAATTGCACTTTAAATGTACGGTCTCATTGGAATTAGACTGTAATGTCTTCCAAATTGCACAATGGGAACAGCAACATTAAAAGATCTTATGTCTTATATCTAATGAACTTGTCTTTGCCATTTTGAACCAATTATGTACAAACTTTGAGATTCGGAAACAGGCATACAATATTTATCATCTCACAATATGTACTTTTGAAAACTGTGATGATGTGTTCTCCTATATGAACAATTTTAGATTATTAATGGAATTGCTAGGAAATCACTGTGGCAATTACAAGATGTTTTTGATTTACATATTGTCCAGTGCCAATGGGGGTACTTAATTTCAAACACTATCCGATTACCAGCTCAATTACTTAAGTACTCATTTCAAGGATATATGATACACCCTCTGTCAGAAATGGCTAGGCCTAACTGTTATCGTCTGGTTTCATTAATTGGTTTTATTCTTATTTTAATCTTCTGCTTTTCATTATAGCTAGCAATTGAAAGAAATATAACTAAACTAACAAATATAAATATAATATTTGCTTTGATTTAGGAACTTGGCATTCCCTTCCTTTATATAGGAATATAGGTTATATATATATACCTTTATATAGGAATATAGGTTATTCAAGCCTGGTAAAGCAACATATTCTCAAGAATTTGAATTTCACCATATATATTTTTTACAAAAACGTTATTCACTTTCATTTGAAGTCAGAGGGAATTTTTTCATTGTGCTCACTGAATGTTGCCCTATTACATTCTTTACTTCTCAGAAGAGCTGTTTGCCTCACTACAGGCATGTAATTGCTCATCAAAAATCAAGAACATGGTCACCTCCAGACAAATGGGTAGAAACTGCTCTGCTTTGCTATAAAATACCAGAGATAAGCATATTCACCCTTAAAATTCAGATTGGTGAAGAATGAAGTGACCAACAACCACCATGCTGGGTCTGAGGAAAGAGATGCAGGAACCTAATTTGGTTGGGAAACATAAACTAAACAAAATGTGGGGTTAATAGATGGTGATTGGCTAACTATATTAAGCGTAGTATCTTTCAGACTTTTATTGGCATCTCTGTTATCCTTAAGATAAAAGAAAGCATAAATGCATCTATGGGACAACCATGACCTGGATGATTTGATTCCATAGACCACAGGTGTCAAACTCAAGGCCTACAGGCCAAATCCGGCCCACAGGGCTGGCCTGAAATAGCAAAGGACCGGCCCACTGTGCCTCTGGCAACCAAAACAGGGAACAAGGCGTCCACGGCCCCAGCGCCCTGTTTTGGCTGGCAAGGTGCTGCAGGAGGTGTCCAACCCATCTCTTGCCACCCAATCCCCCGGCCAGCTTGCAGAGGGGAACTACAATGAAATCCACTTTGACACCCCTGCCATAGACAGTTACCCTCAAGACTTTTTCTTTTTTTCCAAGACCTTCACAATAATCCCCCCCCCCCTGCAAAAAAAAACCCCACAATCAGTCCAGAAATCTGGATTTCCCCAATTGGGGCAAAGGACTGCAATTCAGATTGGTGAAGAATGAAGTGACCAACAACCACCATGCTGGGTCTGAGGAAAGAGATGCAGGAACCTAATTTGGTTGGGAAACATAAACTAAACAAAATGTGGGGTTAATAGATGGTGATTGGCTAACTATATTAAGCGTAGTATCTTTCAGACTTTTATTGGCATCTCTGTTATCCTTAAGATAAAAGAAAGCATAAATGCATCTATGGGACAACCATGACCTGGATGATTTGAAAATCTCCATAGACCACAGGTGTCAAACTCAAGGCCTACAGGCCAGATCCGGCCCACAGGGTGCTTAAATCTGGCCCACAGGGTGCTTAAATCTGGCCCACAGGGTGCTTAAATCTGGCCCACAGGGTGCTTAAATCTGGCCCACAGGGTGCTTAAATCTGGCCCACAGGGTGCTTAAATCTGGCCCACAGGGTGCTTAAATCTGGCCCACAGGGTGCTTAAATCCGGCCCACAGGGTGCTTAAATCTGGCCCACAGGGCTGGCCTGGAAATAGCAAAGGACCGGCCCACTGTGCCTCTGGCAACCAAAACAGGGAACAAGGGGCGTCCACGGCCCCCCGCGCCCTGTTTTGGCTGGCAAGGTGCTGCAGGAGGTAGTCCAAGCCAAAAATGGGGCATTTTTGGCTTGCCCCATTTTGGCTGACAGGTTACTGCAGGAGGTGTCCGACCCATCTCTTGCCACCCAATCCCCCCGGCCAGCTTGCAGAGGGGAACTACAATGAAATCCACTTTGACATCCCTGCCATAGACAGTTATCCTCAAGACTTTTTCTTTTTTTTCAAGACCTTCACAATAATGCCCCCCCTGCAAAAAAAACCCCACAATCAGTCCAGAAATCTGGATTTCCCCCAATTGGGGCAAAGGACTGCAATTCCAGATTGCCAAATTCGAGTTGGTTAGGTAGTAATAAAGGTAATAAATCTGGCATCAGTAGGTATCCAAGAGAGGGGTGGGGGGAAGAAAGGGGAGCAATGTGAAAGTTCAATTGTGGGCTGATTGTGACTTGTATTTATTTAATTTGTTTAAATAATATTTATGGCCGATCAACTCACAGAGAGATTATGGGCAGTATGCAAAGATTAAAAACCCAACAAATAAAAACAGTAGCCTATGACATCCAAGGTAAGGAGGCTTTCTAACCATCAAGAGAGCTGCCTAATTTCCTGGTCTAAACATGTGCAGAAACAGCCAGGTCTTCAAAGCTTTACAAAAAGCAAACAGGGACAGGGCCACTTAGAGCTAAACTAGCAGTTGTCAAAGCAATGAACAAAGGCAGGCTGCCTGCCTTGACAAAGGGGGAGCTAGAAGACCTTCTTCCCTCTTTATAGCTTCTCCATTATAAACCTTCAGTTCTCCTGATTTAATTACGGTAACTATATGTAGAAACTAATTTGAAATTAAGGCACACGGTGGAGTTCTTGTACTGCAATCTTATCCTTCTTTCTAATAATGATCATACTCTGGATTCTTGTTTCTTGAATGACCTGTTTCCTCCTAAGGTAGCAGGAGAAAAGTCTGATAAGCTAGTAACATTGCACACATCGTGACCTCAATGCATTTATATTCATTTCCTTGGAAGTAACTCCCGTTGCAATTAGTTCTCAGTAAATTTGAATAGGATAGTGCTTCAACATTTCTGGCAGTGTTGTAATGTGTACTTAATGGTTTATATTTTACACTGTTAAAGCTATAAAAGCCCTCCTCAGTTTACCATGCTGGCTGTGGAATAATTAGATTAATTGGGGGAACTCTGTATTAAAACAATACGGGCTTTGTATTGTCTCTTTTTTAGGCTTGAATTCCAAGAACATGATGTGCCATAATCCAGAAATCACAATATTTGGTTTATATGCTATGCTTTCCTATACCAAACAAAACAGTTTATGATACAACATACTGCATGAACCCAATCATATTTTCTCTTAATCTCCAGCAAATGGATACAGGCAAATTGAGAGTGACATTTCAATAGATGAAAAGGTTTGTCTTCCCTAAAATTATCAGATTTCACTGTTGCAATCAGAAACCCTGCTCTTGAACTAAAATAGCAGACTGCTACTTACCATTTTGCTAAAGCAAAACAAAGAAACACCGTCTCTGTCCCACATTATTACTTTGGAAAACCCATTTCCCAGGTAGAATCTGAAAATTTTAAATAGTATGGATCTGGTCCCTGTCTTTGAATGTAGAATGGTCAGAACAAAGTAATTCCATTCACCACTCATACAGATTTGGTAACTGAGCTTCTAGATGCTCTGGTTTTCATATAAGCCAGATCTTCCCCATCTGTCATTTTCATGTGAGCACAACCTAATTCCTTGTAACTTAGGCTACAGATCTGCAATACAGTAGCCAAAATTTCATAGAGTTACCTTGTTATATAAAATGAAACTGAGCAGAAAGGAGAAGTGAAACTAGCAGATGTCACATCAGAGGTTCATAAATGTGGGCAATTGTTATGCACTGCACAAAAAGTGATGCTTACAAACTAACTTATCGAAAGAGATAAAGACACTTCCTAGCAGGACAGTTTTGCTGCTTAAGTCAATAGTTTCAAAACTCTATGCATCTTGACTTTTGTTCATTTAATAGTAGACTTGGAGAGCAATTCCACATCTTATTTTTAATATGTGCTGTAGGAATGGCTCGTTTCCTTGTGATGCATTGAGAGCAAAAGATTAAAACTCATTTTGGGGTTTCATGTGCAGGAAGTTTTTAAATGTAGATTACATAAAAATAAATATGGAAAAAGAATATAAACTTTCCCCAAAAGATCTTTCTTTGGAAGCCAGTCTGGTTGCATAGCACTTTTTAACACCAAATTTTCTTTGAAACTGAAATAGGAAAAAAGTGTTAATTTCCTTTTTATACACACACTGAACTGATTAAAATCAGAAACTAGCCTTGACTGCTAGGCTTGGGCACAGGGCTTACCAACATTGCCAACTTCCTAGGAGCACTTCAACTCCTAGAATTCTTATGAATGGCAATGAGGAATTTTGAGACTAATAATCCAAACACCTGGAAATTGCCAAAGTTGGGAAATAGTGCTGTGGCAGCAGGTTCTTCATGCATAGGGAAGGAAAGTTTCATTCTTCTTTCCTCAGTTGCTTTCAAATGAAAACGGCTCCCATAAATCGTGGCTGGAAGAATGGGTGCCTTCCTACTAAGTGACTGGCTTCTGTAAAATGGGCCTTCACAAGGGAGGTATGATTGAATGAAAGCTTCAATGGTTCAAATGATTAGTAAAAGGTCAAAGCCCTGGAAAAAGACTCATCATAAAGTTAATGACAAGAAGAAACTCTGAAAGTTATGCGTTTAGAGGCTGGGTGAGCCAAGGAAGAGGAGCAGAACAAAGAATATTAGGAGGTAAAACTGAAGGATTTGATATTAAAATGGGTGTTAGACATAGGAAATAAATTCAGGAAGTTCCAAAAAGAGAAGAGCTAGAACAGGGGTGAAATTCAATTTTTTTCTCTACCGGTTCTGTGGGCATGGCTTGGTGGGCATAGCAGGGGAAGGATACTGCAAAATCTCCATTCCCTCCCCATTCCTGGGGGAAGGATACTGCAAAATCTCCATTCCCTCCCCACTCTGGGGCCAGCCAGAGGTAGTATTTGCCACTTCTCCGAACTACTCAAAACTTCCACTACCGGTTCTCCAGAACCTGTCAGAACCTGCTGAATTTCACCCCTGAGAAGAAAACTTTCCTGAAGACTTAGGGAAAGATGAGACATAGAGCTATAATAAAAGTGGATAGGGAGGGAAATATTGTCTTAATACAGTTTTTAAAGGAAGAGATTTTTATACTAAAGTATTGAAGGTTGGAAGTTTCCCATTGTTAGAAGTTAAGATTGAAGGAGAGGTGGGAATGGTTAAAAAAGGGGAAAAGGAAGCAAAGCAAATACAACCTAAAATTGGGGCTGTAAATTTGGGAGAAGAAACACAGAAAACTGCAGGGGATGATCAAAGTATGATTGTAACTATTAAACGTAAAGAGTAAGGAGTAAAGAAGTAATATCTTCAAATGAAAAGACTTTCCTTTAATGGGATAGGGTAAATTATAAGGGATATTTCCGAATATAAAAAAGGATAGCTAAACTAGATAGTACAAAGGTTTTTAGGGTATGATGGATATATAAATTTGAGGGAATATAAGATATATTGAAACCTTTTGATAGTGTAATATTGTGTAGGGATAAGAAATATAATTAGTTATGGATTGTATGATAAATGGGGTGTAAAATGCTTAGAAATTTATAGTATGGGGAATATGGGGAGGAATATGAGGTAAATCTTAAAATTATATAAGAAAAGATGATGTTTATTATTATGTATGATGGATATACAAATATGATGGATTATAAGGTATACTGAGGAATAATTTTTAATATTACAACATTGGAAGATGGGATATTGTTTATTATAGAAGATTGGACTTTAAACCTAATGGATTTAGATGAGAAGGTAGAATTATCAGCATATTTCAAAGATTATTTTTGAAAGATATATATAATGGAGACAGTTTGTTTGTTTGTTTTAAAAAAATGGATTGAAATAACAAAATACTAAATAGCTTTTAAATGAATAGAATGTAACTGTATTAGTATTAATATTTTCCTTTTTCTTCTTTTTTATGGAAAAGGGGAGTTGAGGTTCAAGAAGAGGGATGGGAGTTTATGTTAATCATCATATTTTAGTTTATGATTGTTAGATACGATACCCTGTATTTGCTCTGGGAAGTCGGGGGAGGGATGGGGAAAGAGGGAGGAGGAGGGAAGGGTTAGGGTTGGGGAGGGGAGATGTATGGGGGAAATTGTAAAACTTTTCAATAAAAGAAAAGAAAACTTTCCTGAAGACTTAGGAAAGATGAGACATAGAGCTACAATAAAAGTGGATAGGACAGGAAGGAGAGAGAAGTGAGTAGATCCCCATGATCCAATGTTAAGGTATAATCATGGTTTATTGAATTCAGCTATATTTGTGTCAGACATAGCTACAAAGCTAACTGAAGAGGGCTTCTGGGTTGAAAGGATTTGCCAATGACAAGACTGTTGTCTAGAGGATATCAGATTACCAAAAATAATGCAGTGTTTGAGGAGTCTCCATTCATGTCTCCTGATTGTTATTGAATAAGTCACAATAACCTTATATTTAAAAAAAGTAAATTACATAGCTGTGGTGATGTTGAATTTAGTCAATAAGGAAAAAGATATAATAAGTTTAATATTTCCTATCAGTTCAAAGCATGTTATTTCTTGTTCTCCCTGTAAGAAAAGTCTTCACAGGAAATTTTTAGAATTTATCCTGAAGACACTCTGTTTATTGCATTGATATTCCATTTTCTTTGATATTTATTCAAGCCAAAGTTCATGGTTTTCTTTTTGTTTATTCTTTTTTTTTTTTTTTTACATTTATATCCCGCCCTTCTCCGAAGACTCAGGGCGGCTTACAGTGTATAACATTCTGACAACAACCCTGCAATATAGATTAAACTACCACGGAACCAATCATCTGAAATCATTTAGTAGGTGGGCAGCTATCGTATCTATGTCTTCAGTGTCTTAATTTTACACTTTAACTTGTTTTTATCTACCATGCCACATACTTGCTACCCAATTAATTACGAATGGTCAGATGAGATTTATGCATGTGAACAATACATGGTAAGTACTACTACATGAGAACAAGTCAAAGATCTGTCTTTGTACTCCTCCCTGAGATTAATGATATTTCAACAGTCTGATTCATTTATAGACAAGCAGTGTAGCAAGAAGTTTTATATAGTCCAAGCAGGCAGTATTAGCTACTTATCTCAAGGTTATAATTACATGGGATTATACTATGTACCAGTAATTAAATATTACCTCTTATGTTCACTTAAAATCATAGAACCATATAAAAGCTTGACCATACAATTACCTTGTTCTCAAGTAGCTGGAATATTATACTCTGGATTGTATTGTGCCATCTTGAAGTTGATCTAAAATGTAACCAGAAATGTATCCAAAGCAAAAGCTCCCAACAAAT
Organism: Ahaetulla prasina; assembly: GCF_028640845.1. Taxonomy (NCBI): domain Eukaryota; kingdom Metazoa; phylum Chordata; class Lepidosauria; order Squamata; family Colubridae; genus Ahaetulla; species Ahaetulla prasina. Next base: position 199,510,888 of record NC_080541.1, read on the forward strand.
ATTTCATTTCAAAGCAATTTTTTACAATTCACATATTACATAAATTTACATATTTTGTACATATGTATTACGAGTGATTACACTGCACATGTGATTTGAGGTTTAAGCCTATCAAAGATCCCAAACATTGCAATGACTAGACTCACAAATTACATTAATCCATTAATTGTGAACCAAGAAATGTCTTGTTTCATACAACAAAATCAACCTAAAAGTCTTGTGTGGAGGTAAGTGAAGGAATAGACTAATTCTGAATGGTGTCTCTCTGTGTGTGCCTGTGTATGCAGCTACTTTTACAATACAGGCAATACAAACAATACAAACATGCTGGACAAATTTCCTACCATTAGACAGAAATCTCAGGTGTTCAGAACTAACTGGCAGCCACTCAAATACAATCCTTACATGAGTACTTTAGACTGATTACAATGTAAATGAGACAAGACAGAAAACCTTACAATGAATTTTCCACCTCCTCCATAGTCTTTCCAGTTGTCTTCTGGGAATTGAAAAGAGTCTTTTAGTCTTTACTTGTACATCTCAGGGTCCTTTCTTTCATATCTTTTGGGTGGCATGCTTGTTGGTCAGTCAGGTTTGGAAAGGTCTGCTCCAATCTGGTTGCTGTGATGACTTTCAGTGGGGGCTGGATTCAAACTCAATTCCTGGCTCCAACAAATGGAAGGTCTCCTCTGGGGGCAGCATCTGGAACCATGTGCTCTGCTTCCACAGTTACAGAGTCATCTTTTCAGGGCTGAAAGACATTAGAACAGAATCTCCTCCCCACTTTTGTGGGTAATCTTCTCAGGAAAGGCATTGTAACAGGATTAAAAAAAGAGGGGGGTAGATATCTTGCAGGCAGAGTTTGAAAAGAAACAACACATCAATATTGCAGTTACTAAAAAAGATAATGCAGTTTCAACAAAATGCAGTTTCAACAAAATGGAGACACAACTGATGAGAAAGAAAAAACTGGATTTGCATGCTTCAGGAACAGGTAAAATCATTTAAACACACAGTAAATGCAAGACTGAATTTTTTTTTCTCTTGTAAGTGAACTTAAAACGTTTCCTCATAAACTTATCTTGTAAGTGAACTTAAAATGTTTCCTTATAAACTTGAGTTGTTACTTTAAGATAAAGAGGAGAAGGAGATAAAAAGCAGAAATGAAAAGTTCTGTACCCTATTCCCGGTGGCCACACGAAAATAGGGCAAAGGCTTTCTTTCTTTTCTCTCTCTCTCTCTTTTCCCTATTTTATTGCTTCAACCTTTTGTTTTTGTTTTTCCCTAACAATTTAAAATTCTTGTCTCTAGAGATCAGATACATTTTACAGTTACAATTACTTCAAGGGCCCACAAAGACAGACATACACACATAAAAACAAGGAGGACAGAGAGGAAAACAAAACTCTGAGATTTACACACACACTGATCATTCCCGCCATAAATCTCAGTTAAATTAGGGAAGGCACAAATCTTAACAGACAGACCACGTGGTTCCATAGAAGACAGAGAAAGAGACAAACAAACAAACAAACAAAACAAAAACCCAAACATTCCTATTTATATATTTCCCTTTTCTTTTAAGTACCTTTATTTAGCCAAATTTGTTTCCTATTCTCATCTTTATTACACAATTTCCTCAATTTCTTTTCCGCATACCAGGTAAAACTGGCAGCCTCCGGGCACTCCAGGCCCCAGCAGGTTTTCCAGGATTTCCCTCCACCCTCGAGCTACTGCTTCCCATGTTTCCCTCTCCGATGTGAGGTTTTATTTTCACTTTGGCTAGCCGGGTGGATCCTCCTACAATTTTCAGAAAAAAGTTCTGGGAAGGACTTGACTCCCTTCTGTCAAGTATGGGCACCTTCCTGTTAAGGGAGCTTCCAGTTTGGATCAAAAGGTGATCCCAGAGGACCTACTGCCCTGCCAGTAGGTACGAGCACCTCTTCAACACTGCTTCCTGCTTCCTTTTTAGCATACCAGGCAGTACTGGCAGCCTCCGGGCATCCAGGGCCCCAAGCAGATCTCCTGCTTCCTTTTTTTTCTCCTTTTTTTCTTTTTTACTCTCTTAATTGCTTCATTCACACTTACTTTCCTCTCGCCGGCTTCCGCTCCTAATAAACACAAAGTTCCACGTTTGGCTTCCCCTTGCTTTCTCTATCCTACCGGTCACGGCTCGGTGGAGCTAGCAGTAGGCAGAGGTGCGGCTAGAGGTTGCTCAAAGAGGTGGAATCAGACTGTTTCCTCAGGTGGAATCCCACACACACACTTCTTCCTTCCCTAACAGAAGGTCCTGTGCTCTGGCAAACCCCATGCTCTCCAGACTTTTGGTCTTTCATGTTAGGAAATGCACAGAGGCTGCAAGATCCAGCTGTGATTGGGAGGAGGGCTCTCTCATTCACACACATGCAGGCATACACATATTTCCCATGCTTTTCCATGCTTAAAATTAAAATTTAGAGGTACTCACCTTCTTTCCAAGCACTCTTTGAGCTCAACACTCAAAACCCTTTAAAACCTAGTTCCAAATGGCCAAGGTCCAGGAAAACTTACCCACAGACTCAATGGGTCTGCTGCTAGCAAGGGAGGCTTACCTGGGCCAGGTCCATTGGTTAGGTTAGCTTGGAGTCCCATCTGGGTCGCCAATTGTTGGAAGAAATATCCATCTGGGTTCAGTTCCAAGTGGGGACAAAGACACTGGAAACATGGAGGCTGCTTGGAAAGATGGTTTAATGGTGGCCAGGGTCACATGGCTTGGGGTCCTGAACAGAAAAGGGCTGGGATCCTGGGTGGTCCTGGTTTTATGCTTTTTCTGAGCTTTGACCTTTCTGGGGCACAGGAAGAGTATCCTGATTGGTTGTCAGACTCCCAGGGGTGGGGTCTTAGCTAGCCTTGCTGGCTGTCTCTCAAGCTTGCTTGAGCCTTGCCATGTGGTGAGTTTCAGTTGTATTGTGTTGCAAATCATGGGGGGATTGAGTGAGCTTGGTTGAAGCCTTAATTGCCCATTGACAAAGGTGGGGAGAATGAGTGAGTTTAGCTGAGGCTTTTAATGGCCCATTGACAAAGGTGGGGGAGTCAGGAAGTTGCAGGAGCTCCTTTGTCTTTAAAATATGTTTCTCCATTTCTCATCCAGGAAGGTATAATATTCTGCTTTTTAAAATATTTCCTAGAATATTTCATTCTTCTAGGAGGGGGGTGGGTGCTAAATTCCTACAGGGGAAAGAGGGAGGAAGGAGGGGAAGGGTTAGGGTTGGGGGGAGAGGGAGATGTATGGGGGGGGAAATTGTAAAACTTTTTCAATAAAAAGAAAAGAAAACTTTCCTGAAGACTTAGGGAAAGATGAGACATAGAGCTACAATAAAAGTGGATAGGACAGGAAGGAGAGAGAAGTGAGTAGATCCCCATGATCCAATGTTAAGGTATAATCATGGTTTATTGAATTCAGCTATATTTGTGTCAGACATAGCTACAAAGCTAACTGAAGAGGGCTTCTGGGTTGAAAGGATTTGCCAATGACAAGACTGTTGTCTAGAGGATATCAGATTACCAAAAATAATGCAGTGTTTGAGGAGTCTCCATTCATGTCTCCTGATTGTTATTGAATAAGTCACAATAACCTTATATTTAAAAAAAGTAAATTACATAGCTGTGGTGATGTTGAATTTAGTCAATAAGGAAAAAGATATAATAAGTTTAATATTTCCTATCAGTTCAAAGCATGTTATTTCTTGTTCTCCCTGTAAGAAAAGTCTTCACAGGAAATTTTTAGAATTTATCCTGAAGACACTCTATTTATTGCATTGATATTCCATTTTCTTTGATATTTATTCAAGCCAAAGTTCATGGTTTTCTTTTTGTTTATTCTTTTTTTTTTTTTTACATTTATATCCCGCCCTTCTCCGAAGACTCAGGGCGGCTTACAGTGTATAACATTCTGACAACAACCCTGCAATATAGATTAAACTACCACGGAACCAATCATCTGAAATCATTTAGTAGGTGGGCAGCTATCGTATCTATGTCTTCAGTGTCTTAATTTTACACTTTAACTTGTTTTTATCTACCATGCCACATACTTGCTACCCAATTAATTACGAATGGTCAGATGAGATTTATGCATGTAAACCATACATGGTAAGTACTACTACATGAGAACAAGTCAAAGATCTGTCTTTGTACTCCTCCCTGATTAATGATATTTCAACAGTCTGATTCATTTATAGACAAGCAGTGTAGCAAGAAGTTTTATATAGTCCAAGCAGGCAGTATTAGCTACTTATCTCAAGGTTATAATTACATGGGATTATACTATGTACCAGTAATTAAATATTACCTCTTATGTTCACTTAAAATCATAGAACCATATAAAAGCTTGACCATACAATTACCTTGTTCTCAAGTAGCTGGAATATTATACTCTGGATTGTATTGTGCCATCTTGAAGTTGATCTAAAATGTAACCAGAAATGTATCCAAAGCAAAAGCTCCCAACAAATATTTCATTTCAAAGCAATTTTTACAATTCACATATTACATAAATTTACATATTTTGTACATATGTATTACGAGTGATTACACTGCACATGTGATTTGAGGTTTAAGCCTATCAAAGATCCCAAACATTGCAATGACTAGACTCACAAATTACATTAATCCATTAATTGTGAACCAAGAAATGTCTTGTTTCATACAACACACTAAACCATAAAAAATGGTTTATAGGCTAAACAATGACACACTAAAGTACAGACAATACTATAAGTGAATCCAACTGCATCGTGTCCATGATTATACATACACAATGTGTGTACATACACAATACACAATTTTCCCAGAGTAATTGTTTGTGACAAGCATGTAAGACTGAAAAGCTCGCATTCAAATTCCACGTCAGCCACTCGTTCATAAAGTAAGCCGGCATACACTCCCTGCTACCTGATTTGTAATATTCAGATTAGACAAATCTAATTTGCTGTTGGGTTAGGCAGGTATGCTGAAAGAATATATAAACTGTATTTAGATCTACTGATTTAAAAGCTCTAATTTAACCAAAGAAAACAACTACATTTGATGAGTAACAGCAGACTAGGCCAATCATTATTTCCATGAGCAGGCAGTCAAAGAATCTCAAACAGGTCTCTGTCAGATGGATCTGGAAAACATATTCAGAAGGAGATCCTAATTACAAATAGTTTCATTTGAAAGAATTTTTAAATTCTTATACCCAAGAGATTTAGGCTGAAAATCATATAGCTCATGTGTTAGTTATATCTGCATCAGGTTGTAATATTAATTGCTTTCACACAAACAAGCAGAGTCCTCATATAAAATCCATCTGTTGAAATCAAAACTCTTCCCATTTTAGGAGACAAATAATACAATGAGTAGACAGACTATGTCAACAACTTGAAATAATAAATGAAATTAATCTATAACAGGATATGCTGGTTGTTTCCTGCTTAAGATGGCTCAGGAGGGCTAGATATGTTTATAAAAGCATATCCATCATAAAATCATATGGTTGGAAGGAAACCTGGAAGTCTTCTAAGCCAAACCCCTGCCCAAAGCCCAAATTCTCCTATCATTCCAAACAAATGGCCATTCTTGAAAGAAAACTCTATCTCCAGTGTTAGAGTATCTGCAGCTTCAAGTGGCATGGTTCCACTTTTAATAACTCTGTCAGGAAATCTGGACCTCTCATTATAAAGCTTCCACCTATTGTTTTTATCTTATCTTTGATTGCTATGGAACAGTGTTTCTCAACTGTGGCTAGTTTAAGATGTGTGGACTTCAACTCCCAGAATTGCCCAAGTTATAGAAACACTGTAGAAAATAAACCCAAATCCTCTACCCCGTAACATCCTTTCATGTATTGAAAGACTGCTATCATATCTCCTCTCAACCTTATCTTCTTTAGAATAAACATCTTGAGATTCTTTAACGATAGGATTGGGCCTCCAAGCCTTCTACCATTTTGTCACTCTTCTCTGCACAGTTTCGACTGCTTAGGAATTTTCCCCAGTCAAATAGTTACTATAAAGATTACTAGTGATTGGACTAGATGGACTTTTGATCTGGACAGAGTTCATCTGGTGATCTTACATTCAATTTTTCTAATACACTTTGAATCAGATGTTTTAATGGGAAAGCTAACACAGGAATATCCAGAAATAAAGAAATATGAACCAAGATCATTTTCAGGAAATTTGGAGAACTTCTATGATTACTGTATGATAATCTTTTAGGATCACCAGCTAATTCATCTCAACTCATTAGGAAAATATCAAACTGGAGAAGGCAGGGTTAGATACTGTATATGTTTTTTTTTTCAAAACAGCAAAACTGGCATTAAAGAACTCTCAGTTATGCAGCATTACTGATGCTAAAAATGCTATCAGATCTATTTTTGCTGTGTCAGAAGTAAATTTTTCTTAATTCAGGTTTAAAGATTTCACTTATGCCACAGAATTCTCGCCAAATCAATAAATATCAATAAACAGAATGCCAAAGATAAGGATGAGGGTGTTCTTTCAATACAGTTAATATAGGATTGATAGAAGGCACTGAATATTCAGCATAATTGCAAAGATCTACTGCAGGACAGGGTGACCCAGATTCAAGGCTACATTCCACTGATGTGAACAGGATAACTGGACTATCTCTTGGCTCAACTTCATGAAGAGAGTGAGTTACTGGAAAAAGATGGATCTAAATAGGAATTAAATCTAACAAATAAATAAAATATATCACGGAAGATATATACTTTTCAGGATTACAGACACTCTATTCATTCAAATATTTTTATTCCCCGCTCTTTCAGTTGTCAATCAATTGGATGATGGGGGGGGGGATTATTTCCAATCCTATAGATATTTCCCTCCTATAGATTTATACCTATGAAAATTATAGGGTTCCCCAGTCTGAGTTGATATTTCTCTCTCCTTATACTTAGGTTGTGCAATGTTGGAAACAATGGACTGAGAATGTTGTTTAAGATTAAGATAATATTCATGTTATTTGTATCCATGTGGTTCTTGAATAATTTGAATCAGTCTAACTATGGAAAAACAGTTAAAAAAAACCTATCACAAAACATATCCATGATCATTGAACATGTGAATGTTCTGTCCTCCTCTGCCTCCATCCGAATGATGGCTTAATTAGCCGGCACTATCAGCTCTGGCGACAAAAGAGCCAGCGTCTGCCAAGAGCCCTCGTTATTTTCCACGACGCTGGTGAGTCACAAACTTCAGCTCTAGTCAATCAGTGGATTTGCCTGATACAAAGAGACACACCAGCTCTTGCTGCCTTTTATATCCTGTGGGGTGTGGCTCCATGACTCAGCACTTCCTAGGCCTGCCCCACCCTTGCTTCTGTTGTTCCTTTCTCTCCTGCCTACGAAACCTAGGATTCAACCATGCCTGATTGCTGTCAGCTGGGTCTGCAGGCGTGGCCGGGGAGGGGGGAAGAGTCAGGGGATGGAGGCCTTGTTATCTCTTTCACCTGGCCTGCTTCTGGCTCCTGGAGCTGAGCCTGAGAAGCCGGTGCTCCCGAGGTAAGTCCTGACGGCCCTTCCCTCTCACTGTCCAAGTCACTTTCTGGCAGCAGGCCCGGCTCCGAGTCACTTTCTGGCAGCAGGGCCAGTTCGGGGGGCGCAGACACAAAAGCGAATCAAGGTCAGTTTCTATATGTTAGTGCACAGAGACTATGCATGTGTGCAAGGATGCAAAATGTGTGAATCCAAATCAAAGCATGCAGATAGAGGTGAGCCATGGAACTTGATCCTGAACATTTATATCCTTTCAAACGTTGATGATACAAGCCATTCGAAACCAATGTGCAATTGGAAAATTGGAATTAGCTATTTTTTTCTTTTTGCCAACAGCATAGTAAATAAAACATAATTGCACATGTATCTAATCTATTGGTGTAATAGCATTAGCAATAGCATTGACTTATATACTGCTTCACAGCCCTCTCTAAGCAATTTAGAGTCAGAGTATTGCCTCAAACAATCTGGGTCCTCATTTTACTGACCTTGGAAGGATAGAAGGCTGAGTCAACCTTGAACCTGGTGAGATTTGAACTCCCAATTTGCAGGTGGCTGGCAGGCAGAAGTAGCCCGCAATACTGCATTCTAACCACTGCGCCACCGCAGCTCCCTAACTATTATGGAAGGCATGTTCAGGCTGGAAATAGTTAGCATCAGTGTTAGGGATTAAAAGGTAAAAGTTTCCCTTTCACTTGTGTCTAACTATATACAGTGTGGTGCTCATTCCATTTCTTAATCAAGGAAATCAGCATTGTCTGAAGATATTTTCTGTGGTCATATGGACTGCATGATTCATAGAACAGTTACCTTTCCACTGAAATGATACCTATCAATCTACTCGCATTTGCATAATTTCAAAGTGCTAGGTGGACAGGAACTGAGGCATGAACGGGAGCTCACCCTGTTGTGCAGCACTAGGGTCTCAAACCTAGGCTGTCTGTTTTCTAGTTGACAAGCTCAGTGTCTTTAACCACTGAGCCATCGTTGCCCCCTAATTAGGGATTTTCTTCAGAGAAATGGCATGCTTTCCTCTGTGTCATTTTTACAGTAATTCTTTTTGATACTTCTTGTTGGTCATAATTACAGGTGTTTAATATATTGGCTCTATTGTTAATGCTCTATTTCTACACTTTACTGGTAGATATGTGGGATTAAATAATACTCATACTAATATATATCATACAGATTTTCAATAATCCCATGATTCACTGAATGACTTAAAGCATGGGCCAGCTATGCTTTAAGCCAAACTTTAGCTGTCAAGGTATTGCTGAAATGTTTTGCCAAGCTAGCTAGGATTACTGGTTCAGCAAAAGTTGGAAGGCTATCGATTACTACCTTGGTTTAAAACAATAAATTGTTGCCTGACTTTTAAAGCCTATATTTGTAACACAAGCATACAGCCTGGCTTACGACACAGTTAAATATATATATATCAATACTATAATCTCACTGCAGATCTATACCTGGTGAAACAAAATATTTTCTCATGCAGTCACGCAACTTGCAGAGAACATAGAGTGCACTGTGATAACTGAATTCTGTAACGGGAAACATTTAGATATGGGTCCAAGAGTAATGTAGTTTAATATTTTAAAAATTGTTACCTGTTAAAAAAAAACCTGAACAAAATCAAATAGAACTGCTACCATCTACTTTAATAACCAGCAAAAGCCTACATTCACCATTAAATACAAACATAGTTAATACTTGGAATATAATACCTGACTCTGTGGTCTGTTCCCAAAATCCCCAAGCTTCAACCAAAAACTGTCTACTATTGACCACACCCCATTCCTAAGAGGTCTGTAAGGGGCGTGCATAAGAGCACAAGAATGCCTACCGTTCCTGTCCTATTGTTTCCTTTCGTTATATCCAATTAATATAGTTATTACATACTCATGCTTATATATATGCTTACATATTGTATAGTTATTTCATGCTTATGCTTATATATACTGTGTGACAAAAATAAATAAATAAATAAATAAAACATAAAATAGGGGCCTCCTGCCTTCTATATCTATCGAGTCAGAATTGCTGAAAGCCGGCATTGATGTTCCAGGAATGCAGCAAATATAGGCCAGGATTGAAAATCCTGTAAGGAGGCAGACTAGAGGCATTCTGCTGATATACTGCACTCTTTGCTGTCCATCCACATACTGTTTATTTAGAAAAGTGATGAGAAAGGTTCTTGGTATAAGATGTGAGTTGCTGCAAACTTAAGAAGGGAGGGAGGGAGGGAGGGAGGGAGGGAGGGAGGGAGGGAAGGAAGGAAGGAAGGAAGGAAGGAAGGAAGGAAGGAAGGAAGGAAGGAAGGAAGGCTTGATGCAAGCATAATTAGACCATTCAAATTTCAGATAAGGAGCTCACTGGGAACAAGTAAGGTTAACTCAGGATTTGTTACGAAATAGATTAAACTTGCAGTTGAAAACATAATAATGGAGTAAAAGGAGGGCAGAAAGCAAGTTTACAAGATAATGCAGGCTGCAAGGAACACCTAGCATTGTGTTCTAATATTTCATTTCTGTTTCCAACCCCCAGCATCTAAGATGACATAAAGAGAGAATGTGCATTACCAAAATTAGACAAAAAAATAAATAAATAAATAAATAAATAAATAAATAAATAAATAAATAAATAAATAAAACATAATTGCAAAGATCTACTGCAGGACAGGGTGACCCAGATTCAAGGCTACATTCCACTGATGTGAACAGGATAACTGGACTATCTCTTGGCTCAACCTCATGAAGAGAGTGAGTTACTGGAAAAGATGGATCTAAATAGGAATTAAATCTAAATAATAAATGAAATTAATCTATAACAGGATATGCTGGTTGTTTCCTGCTTAAGATGGCTCAGGAGGGCTAGATATGTTTATAAAAGCATATCCATCATAAAATCATATGGTTGGAAGGAAACCAAGTCTTCTAAGCCAAACCCCTGCCCAAAGCCCAAATTCTCCTATCATTCCAAACAAATGGCCATTCTTGAAAGAAAACTCTATCTCCAGTGTTAGAGTATCTGCAGCTTCAAGTGGCACGGTTCCACTTTTAATAACTCTGTCAGGAAATCTGGACCTCTCATTATAAAGCTTCCACCTATTGTTTTTATCTTATCTTTGATTGCTATAGAACAGTGTTTCTCAACTGTGGCTAGTTTAAGATGTGTGGACTTCAACTCCCAGAATTGCCCAAGTTATAGAAACACTGTAGAAAATAAACCCAAATCCTCTACCCCGTAACATCCTTTCATGTATTGAAAGACTGCTATCATATCTCCTCTCAACCTTATCTTCTTTAGAATAAACATCTTGAGATTCTTTAACGATAGGATTGGGCCTCCAAGCCTTCTACCATTTTGTCACTCTTCTCTGCACAGTTTCGACTGCTTAGGAATTTTCCCCAGTCAAATAGTTACTATAAAGATTACTAGTGATTGGACTAGACAGTCTATCTTATAAAGATGGTCTTTTGTAACATAGCTAACCTATAAGACCATGCCTCTTGAAGCAAAAGATAACAAAATAGTTCTGTAACACCTTAAAGCTAATAATGTCCATTTTTATTGTATAGTTTCAGGATTACAGACACTCTATTCATTCAAATATTTTTATTCCCGCTCTTTCAGTTGTCAATCAATTGGATGATGGGGGATTATTTCAATCCTATAGATATTTCCCTCCTATAGATTTATACCTATGAAAATTATAGGGTTCCCCAGTCAAATAGTTACTATAAAGATTATTAGTGATTGGACTAGACAGTCTATCTTATAAAGATGGTCTTTTGTAACATAGCTAACCTATAAGACCATGCCTCTTGAAGCAAAAGATAACAAAATAGTTCTGTAACACCTTAAAGCTAATAATGTCCATTTTTATTGTATAGTTTCAGGATTACAGACACTCTATTCATTCAAATATTTTTATTCCCGCTCTTTCAGTTGTCAATCAATTGGATGATGGGGGATTATTTCAATCCTATAGATATTTCCCTCCTATAGATTTATACCTATGAAAATTATAGGGTTCCCCAGTCAAATAGTTACTATAAAGATTATTAGTGATTGGACTAGACAGTCTATCTTATAAAGATGGTCTTTTGTAACATAGCTAACCTATAAGACCATGCCTCTTGAAGCAAAAGATAACAAAATAGTTCTGTAACACCTTAAAGCTAATAATGTCCATTTTTATTGTATAGTTTCAGGATTACAGACACTCTATTCATTCAAATATTTTTATTCCCGCTCTTTCAGTTGTCAATCAATTGGATGATGGGGGATTATTTCAATCCTATAGATATTTCCCTCCTATAGATTTATACCTATGAAAATTATAGGGTTCCCCAGTCAGAGTTGATATTTCTCTCTCCTTATACTTAGGTTGTGCAATGTTGGAAACAATGGACTGAGAATGTTGTTTAAGATTAAGATAATATTCATGTTATTTGTATCCATGTGGTTCTTGAATAATTTGAATCAGTCTAACTATGGAAAACAGTTAAAAACCTATCACAAAACATATGGAAATAAAAACAGGCTTTGGACTGATGTATTTTTTATTTAATTCACTTTAGATTCAATTATGTTAAGTGTAGTTAATATGGTGATCTCCACTCATATATTTAATGATTTTTCCATTGTGGTAAAAATTACAACTTGTAATAACAACTTTTGGAAGTTTGGGGATTGTATTTAAGTTTTATGGGAAACACAATATGCCCCAGGTACTTTGGGTTGTAGATCTCTGTTCTAGACAGTTTCTACAGCAAACCTTTGTTCCATGGAAAAAATTCTACTGGGAATTCTACTGTTGTTGTTTGTTGGTACAGTAATATTATTGTGAATATTTATATTTACTTTATGCTCTTCTACAATAGTTGCAAGCCACTCAAAAGATTTTAAATCAAGAGCAGTACCAACATGCTTTTCAATAAAGGTGGATTTTTTAATTGCAGTAAAAAAAAATGCTGCCAGATGGCATTATACGATGAACAAATGGCTGCACACACCATATAACAATGAGAGGGAGGGAGGGGGAGAGAGAGAGAGAGAGAGAGAGAGAGAAGGGTTCCTCAATATTGGTAGCTGTGTCATAATAAATTTTGTTTACCTGAGTGCAGAGTTCTCATCATCTTAACATTATCTATATTTTTCCCATATCATTTGGACCAATAGTATGTTTTCTTTTGTATATCCTCTTCAATAAGAAGGAGTATCAGCCAACTCTGAGGAGCCCAGATGTCTGGAGAAGTACAAAAATAAACTTCTAGAAAACAACAACAACTCATGTCTGTGAATGCATTATGCTGTTCTGTATTTTGGTTACATACTATAAAATGTTGTGCCTGTTCTGCAAAAGCTTTTTAAAACGCAGCCTTCTTTTTGACCAAGTAATGGGCCTGTCTACATTAGTGCAGGCAGAGCCTTTAGAACTATATATCCACATTGGAAATCCATATCGTTGCAGCTGATTGTAAATGAATAGAATAGAATAGAATTTTATTGGCCAAGTGTGATTGGACACACAAGGAATTTGTCTTGGTGCATATGCTCTCAGTGTACATAAAAGAAAAGATACGTTCATCAAGGTACAACATTTACAACACAATTGATGATCAATATATCAATATAAATCATAAGGATTGCCAGCAACAAGTTATAGTCATACAGTCATAAGTGGAAAGAGATTGGTGATGGGAACTATGAAACGATTAATAGTAGTGCAGATTCAGTAAATAGTCTGACAGTGTTGAGGGAATTATTTGTTTAGCAGAGTGATGGCCTTGGGAAAAACTGTTCTTGTGTCTAGTTGTTCTGGTGTGCAGTGCTCTATAGCGTCGTTTGAGGGTAGGAGTTGAAACAGTTTATGTCCAGGATGCGAGGGATCTGCAAATATTTTCACGGCTCTCTTCTTGATTCGTGCAGTATACAGGTCCTCAATGGAAGGCAAGTTGGTAGCAATTATTTTTTCTGCAGTTCTAATTATCCTCTGAAGTCTGTGTTTTTCTTGTTGGGTTGCAGAACCGAACCAGACAGTTATAGAGGTGCAAATGACAGACTCAATAATTCCTCTGTAGAACTGGATCAGCAGCTCCTTGGGCAGTTTGAGCTTACTGAGTTGGCGCAGAAAGAACATTCTTTGTTGTCCTTTTTAATGATGTTTTGATGTTAGCTGTCCATTTGAGATCTTGCGATATGATAGAACCCAGAAATTTGAAGGTTTCTACTGTTGATACTGTGTTGTCAAGTATTGTGAGAGGTGGAAGTATGGAAGGGTTTTTCCTAAAGTCTACCACCATTTCTACGGTTTTGAGTGTGTTCAGTTCCAGATTGTTTTGGTTGCACCACAAGGCTAGTCGCTCGACCTCTCGCCTATATGCGGATTCGTCATTGTCTCGAATGAGACCAATCACTGTTGTGTCATCTGCGAACTTCAGTAGCTTAACAAATGGATCATTGGAGATGCAGTCATTGGTATACAGAGAGAAGAGAAGTGGGAGAGCACACAGCCTTGGGGGCCCTGTGCTAATTGTACAGGTATTTGATGTGATCTTGCTTAGCTTCACCTGCTGCTTCCTGTTTGTTAGGAAGCTTGTGATCCACTTACAAGTCTGTTCCGGTACCTGTAGCTGGTTTAGCTTAGTTAGAAGAATGTCTGGAATGATGGTATTGAATGCTGAACTAAAGTCTACAAAAAGGACCCTTGCATAGGTCTTTGGAGACTCAAGATGTTGTAGGATGTAGTGCAGAGCCATATTAACAGCATCATCTGTTGATCTATTTGCTCGGTATGCAAATTGCAAGGGGTCTAAGAGCGGATTCGTGATGGTTTTCAGGTAGGAAAGCACTAGCCTTTCAAAGGTTTTCATGACTACAGATGTTAGAGCAACTGGTCTGTAGTCATTCAGTTCCTTGATGGTGGGCTTCTTCGGCACTGGGATGATGGTAGAGCGTTTGAAGCAAGAAGGAACATAGCACATCTCTAGTGATTTATTGAAAATATGGGTGAAGTTGGGGCCAATTGGTCAGCACAGACTTTTAAGCAAGAAGGAGTTATCTTGTCTGGGCCTGGAGCTTTTCCTGGCTTTTGTCTGTGAAATAGGTCCTGCACTTCCTTTTCTGTGATCACTAGGGGTTGTGAACCCAATGAAATGGGGTCAGTTGTAGGAGGCTTGGCTGTTGTTGGTGTGTCTGAGATAAGGGTTGTGGAGATAGGTGGCTGTAGTTTCCTTTCAAACCTGCAGTAAAACTCATTCAGGTCATCTGCCAGTTGTTGATTACCTTCAGCCTGGGAAGGAGGTTTGCCATAGCCGGTGATATTTTTAAGAGTTTTCCACATGTTTGCTGGTTCATTTGCTGAAAATTGATTCTTTAGCTTTTCAGAGTAGCTTCTTTTGCTGCTCTTATCTCCCTTGTTAGTGCATTTCTGGCCTGATTGTACAGCATTTTATCACCTTTTCTGTAGGCTTCCTCTTTGGAATGTCGTAGCTGCTTAAGTTTAGGTGTAAACCAAGGTTTGTTATTACTGTGTATTCGCAAGTTCCTTGTAGGTACACATAGGTCTTCACAGAAGCTGACATATGATGTTACAGTATCTGTGAGTTCATCCAGGTCTGCAGAGGTATCTTTAAAATATTCCAATCAGTGCAGTCAAAACATGCCTGTAGCTTTAATTCTGATTCCTCCGTCCAGGTTTTCACTGATTTAATTATTGGTTTTATGGCTTTAAGTCTTTGCCTGTAAGCAGGTACAAGGTGAATCATGCAATGATCAGAGTGTCCTACAGCTGCACGTGGTAAAGACCGATAGGCATCTTTTAGTGTTGTGTAGCAGTGGTCTAGAGTATTCTTGCCTCTGGTGGGACAATTGACATGCTGAAAGTACTTTGGGTTGTAGATCTCTGTTCTAGACAGTTTCTACAGCAGACCTTTGTTCCATGGAAAAAATTCTACTGGGAATTCTACTGTTGTTGTTTGTTGGTACAGTAATATTATTGTGAATATTTATATTTACTTTATGCTCTTCTACAATAGTTGCAAGCCACTCAAAAGATTTTAAATCAAGAGCAGTACCAACATGCTTTTCAATAAAGGTGGATTGTTTAATTGCAGTAAAAAAAAATGCTGCCAGATGGCATTATACGATGAACAAATGGCTGCACACACCATATAACAATGAGAGGGAGGGAGGGGGAGGGGGGAGAGAGAGAGAGAGAGAGAGAGAGAGAGAGAGAGAGAAGGGTTCCTCAATATTGGTAGCTGTGTCATAATAAATTTTGTTTACCTGAGTGCAGAGTTCTCATCATCTTAACATTATCTATATTTTTCCCATATCATTTGGACCAATAGTATGTTTTCTTTTGTATATATCCTCTTCAATAAGAAGGAGTATCAGCCAACTCTGAGGAGCCCAGATGTCTGGAGAAGTACAAAAATAAACTTCTAGAAAACAACAACAACTCATGTCTGTGAATGCATTATGCTGTTCTGTATTTTGGTTACATACTATAAAATGTTGTGCCTGTTCTGCAAAAGCTTTTTAAAACGCAGCCTTCTTTTTGACCAAGTAATGGGCCTGTCTACATTAGTGCAGGCAGAGCCTTTAGAACTATATATCCACATTGGAAATCCATATCGTTGCAGCTGATTGTAAATGAGATTTATTTCATTGATAGCTTGAATTAGGAAGAGCACAGGATAGCAAAACCTGACCCAATTCAAACAGAATACATCACAATTTGGTTTATTTGGTTTTCATTTAATAGACTGCATTTTTATTGTGTGTGTGTGTGTGTGTGTGTGTGTGTGTGTGTGTTTATTTTGATGTTGAAAATTGCCCAGAGTCTCATTACAGTGAGATAGGTGGCAAACAAATTTAATAAACAAACAAACAAATGAACACACAAACAAATAAATGTTGGTGTGTTCTATGAATCCAGTCAACTGTGATTTTTTTTAGTAAATCATGATTAAATAAAACCAATCACTGCTGGGTTTATACTTAACCAGGATCTGTTGAATAAAACGTAATTCATTTAGTTTGTGCAATGTGCTAAGTTAAAAAAAAATAAGCAAACCCTGATGTGGTTTGCCAGTTACCATAAATATTTGTTCTCCGTCTAATATCAATCCCTACAATTGCCTAGAAAAAGCAGATGCGGGCAAACAGTAGCACCTGTAATGGCCAATAAGGAATCAAAGAGGAATAACCTAAGCAATAAGTCACCTAATGAATAAGTTGGCTGGCATCCAACAACACCAAGTTAGTCATAATATCTTCAAAAGGTAGACTGGAAATAGTAACAGATATTTCAGACTGCAGTCTTGTTATGCAGGGGTATCAAACTGGCAGCCCACAGGCCAGCTGTGTCACGTGCAAGCCACACCCACCCAAGCTCCACGAAGGGAAAAGCATCACGAAATGTCACATGACGGGCATGTTTGATACCTGTGTTATAGAGAATAAACAGCACTCCACTCAGAACCTCACTTCAGATATGTGTTTGTGTGTGTATAGGATTGCATTACTAGTGAATTTCAGTGCTAAGTCAAAATACTAGTCTCCTGAAGTTCAAAGTTCAGACCCTTATGATTCACTGGCACTTGATTTTGAAATTACGACAATATTAAGCCCATGAATGTACATTAGCAATCATATTCTATGATAGTCATGCCTAACATGGTTGAAACATCACCATCCACATACATGCAGAAGAAGCATCAGTAAGTTTGATTTGTATTTCGGGGGAGGGAATAAGATTTTTTTAAAAAAAGCAGAATAATTCAAGGGTTATTTGAGCAAGTTGGTTGGCAGGAAATATTAATTGGCCACTGGGATGCAGGAATTTAAATAATAATAAATAGATGGAGAAGAGAGTAAAATAGAAAACAAGTCTTATTAGCTGAATTACTCAACAAGAGCACAACATGCTACAGCAGTATGTTGCACTTCCCACTGGAGATATTTGCTGTTGACTATAATTTGCCCTGACAGGCTTGTTTGGCTATTATGCCATCCAGGATGTTATTAGCTTCCCTGCCCTGGATTTTTTATTTTTAATTAGATTTGTGAGCCATTGCAGGAGGATATTTGTTTTGCTGTCTTTGTGTCTGTCAGGAGAAAGGTCTCAATAGTCTTCAGTTGATGGCCTGATGAGATCGACTAGAGAGAGCAAATGATAAAGGAAGAAATGATAAGAAAATATACTCTAGCCAGAACCATCACACCCTACCACTCACAATCTGGTTTTTCTGCTGGAGAAAGTATGATCAGGGAATTATTTTACCTGAAGTCCCTGTGTTATTTAAAACCCTGCGTGACTGAAGTTCTAATTTGGCAGGGTGCCTACAAATAAATCAGGATCTCTTCTTCTGGAGACATTCTTCCACAGTGGGAGGACAAGAATGGCATGACCAGTCAGGCTGCAAGGAAGGAGGCAGAGCTACTGAATGCACAGAGCTCCATTTTTCTTTATGTAGTATAATGCAAGCATTGTTGTTGTTGTTAGTTGCGAAATCTTATCTGACCCATTGCGACCCCATGGACAACATTCCTCCAGCCTTTCCTGTCCTCTATCATCCTCTGGAGTCCATTTAAGCTCACGCTTACTGCTTCAGTGACTCCATCCAGCCACCTCATTCTCTGTCGTCCCTTTCTTCTTTTGCCCTCAATCTTTCCCAGCATTAGGCTCTTCTCCAGTGAGCCCTTCCTTCTCATTAGGTGGCCAAAGTATTTGAGTTTCATCTTCAAGATCTGGCCTTCTAAAGAGCAGTCAGAGTTGATTTCCTCTAGGACCGACCAGTTTGATCGCCTTGTAGTCCAAGGGAGTTGCAGGAGTCTTCTCCAGTACCATAGTTCAAAGGCCTCAATTCTTTGGCGCTCAACCTTTCTTATGGTCCAACTTTCACAGCCATACATTGCAACTGGGAAAACTATAGCCTTGACTATGCAATAGCCTAGCTATAGCTATGCAAGCATAACCATAATCATTTGATGGAAACACATCTGGAATGAACTCCCTAGATGTGATTGACTATCCTGTCCTTATGGACAAAGACATGGTCAGATGGCATTATGCATGTGAGAAAGCCTCACACAACACCATGAATGCCATTGCTCCTTCCTATTTATGCTCTGACAAGTAAGCAACATTAGAAATGCAGAGGAACAGCAGGTATCTGCTCCTCCAATTAACTTTTTTCCCATTATGTTGGCATAAAGAAGCCAGTGGATAATGGACAGGAGGAAAAGAATATTCAGGTCGTGAGCTGGGACACCTCTAATTTGAATATACAATAAATGTATTAATAATAGTGATAGTAGCATTATAGCAAGCTCTACTGCAATATTACAGCAATAGTAACGAGTTAGCAATCTTTAAAAATGTTAACAAATAAAGATAGTAAAAATATTGTTAGCAATACTATGGTATCATTTGAAATGTTGAAAATAATCTCAGTCTTTTCCTGAAATTGATTTACCTGTCTCTACAAACACCCACTCACACACATGTATAAGCAGACAGCCATATACAAAATTCTATCTCTACACAAAAGAAATGAGGAAATGTCAAATGCTGGATCATTAAAGGGATCCGATGGTCACTGATTCATACTGATACTAGTACCTAGAGAGGCTTCATGATCATTTAACAGCAAAGTCAGCCTTTTTAAAATCAATAATTATTTTATATTGTGATGAGTCTGCAAGGTTAATGTAGTAATAGTCTCACACGGACAAGCAACTTGTGCTTTTACTATGCTAGATATTGTTGCACTAAATACTATGCAGTAGAACAGCTCTTGCATGAAATCAGAGAAATGAAGTGAAACAACCCAGCTCAGATTAGATGTCACATTTTGGAGAAACAGTCCTGAAAATAACACAATGGGAAGCTAACAGTTTGAAATATAGATGTTGCTATTATTTATACTATGCTGTAACAGTGCCTGGGGCAGTATACAAAGGGAAATCTATCATACTAAGTGTTTATTATATGAAACTATCAAAGAGCAAATGAATGAATTTTGAAATGACTGTCACTGAGACTTTACTTTAGATAGGAATCTTAAGATACGTTTATATAAATGTATACAAATGATAAATATGTAGGGGGTGCTTATACAATGCACTAAAGCATGATTAACCAATCATATTGGTGTATTTGCACAATATATGAAGGCAAACTCAAATACTAATTTATAATATAGTATATTATGTGTCACAGGCTCTCATGCTATTATATAATGTATATTTTTACATTGACTAGTTACTATGGTTTATTTGCTTAACAGAAAGGGATGTTAAGAGTACAGTCTTTTGCCCAGTTCTCTGGGAATTAACTCAATAAAGTCAACAGTTTCATCAATAAATAATTGCATTAATTATAATCTTTGGTTTTCCTTCAGCGGTTTAGTTACAGAATAATTTTTATTCTACAGACCATCGCTTTGTATATATTGGTATGTTATAAAGTCACATCTTGAGATGTTTCTTGTCTTTTTAATAATCCTACTGCACAAAGACAAAAACAACTTGAGTTTCTTGTAGCCCACTAACTCCATGGTGTCATGTTTACATATCACCTTTTCTTCGCTAAAGAGAAAAATGTTATTTATTCCATAAGTTAATGATGAAGCAAATGAAGTCCTTACTCCGCATATACTGCTACTTGATGGGTTTAGAGAAATCTGCACAGAACATCTACAAGTAAGCTTAGAGTTTGATGGTATTTGTAACCATGTTAGCTAATATATAAAAATTGACCTGTGCTGTCATTACTATTAAAAGGGAATTATGATTATAGGTGTATACTTTCTATATCTAAACATTATGTGAAAGCTTCAATTGACCAAGCCTATAACAAGTGGCAGAAGTCAAGTCTATGTATTCATCTAATATCATATAGAAAATAGTGATTTGGATTCAAAGAGGAATGAATGACAAAAAGAATGAAATAAATAAGTAATAAAATAAATATGCTGTATTTCTGTGAAACTAAGAGACAGGGCAAAGGTTTTTAATCTGAATGCAATTATCTTATGGAAATGATAATATACAAATGAAGGTATAAGATTTTAATGTATAAGATTAGAAATCCATAGGTTGTGATGGTCACATTACACTCTGGTGAATGTTTGCAATGGAAGAACCAGAATAAGAAATATATATTTGGGAAACATGTGAATTAGATAAATGGGCAGAAGTTTCTTGATCTGGTCTATCTAACGGAGTTAAAATTAGAACTACAACTTAATATTTAGAAGTGAATCAGGCAGAGGCCTCTCTGGTTCACTGAACTCTAAGGAGGAAAAAAAGCAGAGCACAAATAAACTTAGAAATTTCTTTTTATTACAGCCAATTTCAATAAAATTAGTTTTAGCCATTTGTAGGTTGATCTGAGCTATCTAGTGGTCTGTCACAAGATGAGAATGTATGGGAAACAATGTCAGGCCATTTTTGGAAATGGAAGAATGGGTAAGAATAGCAACTGGTCATTATTTGTTCAGGACCAAGTGTCTTTGAAATCTGTATTTTAAGCATAAATGTATTCATACATATGTCTGGCAAAGGACTTTAAAAGTATGATTTTACTGGAAAGAATTATGCAAAAAGAATTAGCAAATGATACAAGAATTCAAGAGGCCTTGAATGTGGATTAGTGGAAGTAAAGTAGGGGATTTAGAACCTGCTTGGAACAGAATAAAAAGAATTGTTACACAGAAAGCTATGATGTTACGTTATACTTGTATAAGAAGCTTAGGGAAGGCTACTTGATGGAATGATGAACTGTGAGCTGAGCTGGAAAGGTGCAAAACAAGGAGTTTGAAATGGAATAAAGAGTTTTGTAATCAAAAACTATTTGAAGGGCCAAGGGCCAGGAAAGATCTAAAAGCCGTTAGTTGCAAAAGAGCAGAAGAAAACAGCTCAGAATTTAAATCCAGGGATACGCATATAAACACCATTAGATTCTTCACTTAATAGCATCACTTTATTTTCTATAGCTCCTTGATTCTGTAATAAAAGTATCATCTCTAAGACAACTCCAGACTTTGGGTGAGTGCCAAATTCCAGAAAAGGAATATTGCAAGAAACCACTATCTAACAGTGCAGGCATACAAAAACAGTATTGGTACAAAAGATAAAGGAATAAGGCAGATAAGATTCTACAAAGAATCTTGTCAAAGAAAACCTGTAACAATGACGTTTGAAGACATAAACACACGTATAATTTTGATGATGTGTTGTTGTTGGAGAATGTTTTATAGACTATATTAATTTTTGAATGTAATTTTTGAATTTTTTAAAAATTGTTTTTATGGTTAGTTTGTAGACTGTTAAATTTACACTACTGCACTTGAGATGGGCAGCCATATTAATATGATCAATAAATAAAACCTATGTTTTGCATTAATTGTTAGAGAAACCTCAAGATTTCATGAGGAGTATAGATATGAAATAAATTAATTCAAGAATTGCCTTTGAAGGGAAAATAAAATGAATAATCACATTAATACATAAAGGAGAGTTACAGCAAGTAAATGAATGTCTGTACCTTAGTAGAATGTTTCCATGTTAACGATGGAAAAATGGATAGACCAATTTTAATCAGTGCTGAGGGAAGTGTAATGACTTGTAAGGAATTAGAATTTGTCAAAGGAAACTAAAATATTAGGCAAGTATTGAATAGCAGAAATGTTGAATGCAGCAGGAATGGGGTATCAAGGAAAGAGAGGGTGGTTGAAAAAGTTTATTGAGTGAACTTTCAATAAATCAAATGCAATTAAGTATAAAGGCATGTGACTATATAAAAAAATCTTGAGATGTTTTGGTCATAGAATGAATGAAGATTAAAATGCAAAGCAAATATATGCAGAAAAAGTGAATTGGTTTAGAGGATGATGAAGAATCAGAAATTGTTAAATGGAGTTTATGAGACTCTCCAAACAAGAAGTGAGAAAGATATAGTAAGCATCAGTGTATCAATATGGTAGAAATAACTGCAAATGTGGAAAGGGATAAAAAATATATTGAATGAGATTACTGTAAACTAATTTAGCCGATTCTTTTTCTCATCTTCATGCATTTCTTTGGCTTACTAGTTCTTACTCCATGTCTTGCTCTGTATACCCATTGAAAAGGATATATAATACATATTTATTTGGAGACTGAGCACCAATATGAGCACAGAATAGGATATTTTCTTCAATTAGATCCGCTTTCCTGGTTGCAGAACTAAGATAATTTTCTTTGCATAGAAGACACCACTTTCTTTGGCTTTGCAATGCAAATCAGCTGCTAGACAGCTTGGATAACTTCAGCTATTATTCTGTGCTTGGTAAGTTTAATTTTAAAACAATTATCTTACTTCATAGAATCCTATGATTCCATACCTGGCACAGGATAACAGCAAATATACCGTATTTTTCAGAGTATAAGTCGCACCTTTTCCCTCCCTAAAAGGGGGTGAAAATTTAGGTGCATCTTATACGCTGAATGTAGCCCCCCGCCCGCCCACTGGCCCCCACCCTTTGGCCTCTACCTCCCAGCAATTTACCTCCTTGCAACAAGCAGCAAGAAGAAACAGTCCATTTCAGCTTCAGCACAGCCTAATTAGCACAAGTTGATTGTCCCTTGGATCTGCCTCCCGACTCTCAGCTGTTTCAGGCTGTAGGGATTGCCACTGCCTATTACTGCAAGGGTCTCTGTTGCTTGCTGCAAGGAGGTAAATTGCTGGGAGCAATATTTTTTTTCTTGTGCTGATCAAGCTATGCTGAAAACGAAAATGAAAGTAAAGCAGGCTATTTGCTATTTGCTGCAAGGAGGCAAAATTGCTGGGAGGCAGAGGCAGATTTCTTTTTCTTGTTTTCCTCACCAAAAAAGGTAAGTGCGTCTTATACTCCGAAAAATACAGTAATTACTTTGAAACACACTAGATCACTACTTACGATAACAAAAAAAGAACAAGGTAATCTAGGATCTGTCCTTTTTGTTGTATTATGTACACAAAAGTATTTGAACACTTAGTGTAAATGCATAGTAGCAACATAACATGCCATCTTCCCTAGCATTACATGAACATTTAGTAGAGCAATAGAACTTTGAAAGTTACTTTACTGTAAGTGGCTAACTCAGTGGTAGCCAACCTGGTCCTTACTGCCCACTAGTGGGCGTTTCAGCTTTCATGGTGGGCAGTAGGAGTTTTGTCCGATACTGAAGCACTTTCCTTTTGTTTAATTTAATTGACTTTTTTAAAAAAACTCATAGCATTATTTAAGAAACATTTTCATTAGGTTGTCATAAAATTCCCCATGACAATTTAAATTTCTGAAAATATACTATTTGTATCGCCCGCGCATAAGTTTAGTTCACATTACGTAAGTGAAACTAAATGGCGCTATAGTGCGATCGCAAACAAAAGAGCCTCGTCCCAGAATAGCTCATGCATCTCCACCCACACCACCCAGCTGTAACAGACAAGCAGAGTATAAAAATCTAAATAATAAATAAATAAATAAATAAATAAATAAATAGAGCTGATAGCCGGCGGCCCCCCTCACCCAATCCAATCCACGATGTGCAAGAGGCATGTGCGGACGACAATATACGGTGCGTTACTATGGAACCAGTGAGTGGTTAGAAAATTTTACTACTAAGAGAGATACAAAAGTGGGCGGTAGGTATAAAAAAGTTGACTACCCTGGGCTAAATGCATCAAACTAGAAACCAGGAGACTGAATTCTAGTACTACCTTAACTGGGTGATTTTCAGCCATTCACTCATTCTCAGCTCTAGGAAGAATATAGTAGCAAACTACCTCTGAAAATATTGGAAGCAGTCCAGGCAGTCACCAGAAGTCAACTCAAAGGGTAAGATGTGTGTTTGTGGGTTTAGAATTTGAAGCAACTTTTGATATCATTTCCAAGACTGGAAAGTTGGGATACAATAAATAGCATATTGGCAGCAAAGGAAAAAGATCTCACAACTGTTCTGAGACAGCTTTTTTAGTCATGTAGTACTTAAGGTTAAGAAATGCCTTGTAATTTAATGTTTTCCCCCTTCTATTATGTCTTCTTATGACTAAAAATATTCAGCTTTTTTCTATTTTCATCAAAGAACTTGATTTCTTCAATGTGTTCTTCTGCATATCAGACTCTCAATTGGTTAACATTCTTGTTAAAACTTGGCACCCAGGACTGTCTAGAATGAGGAAATGTTTTGTGAAAATATATATAAGATTGTACCTCACTTGCTATTTTATGCAAGGTAGTCCTTGACATACGACCACAATTGAGCCCAAATTTTCTGTTGTTAAGTGAAACATTTGTTAAATGAGTTTTGCTCCATTTTATGACATTTCTTGCCACAGTTAAGTGAATCACTGCAGTGGATAAGTTAATAACACAGTTAAGTGAATCTGACTTAGCTTGTTAGGTCACAAAAGAGGTTCACATGACCCCAGGACATTGCAACGGTCAGAATTATAAACCAGTTGCCAAGCATTTGAATTTTAATCACATGATCATGGAACTGCTACAAAGGTTAAAAGTGTGAAAAAGGTCATGTCACTTTTTTCAGCGCCGTTGTAACTTTGAATGTCACTAAATGAACTGTTGTAAGTCAAGGACTACCTGTACTTAAAAGCCATATTTGATTGGGCTTTTCTACTGACATTCATTCTTAATGTTTAAAATAATAACGCAATCAGAACAGTTAAATATTTTTAAATATTTTTGTTCTTATTTCTTTAAAAAATTTTATGAGTTTGAATCAACTCTCCATCAGCAGGAAGTCTGAAAACACATTTCCAGCACTGATAACATTTTGTTCAGAGAGAAATTCTAGTGCAGCATGAACCTTTGCACATTTATATAAGAGTTCATAAAGCTAAGTGACAGTCAGAGAATCAAATTCAGTTTAAATTTAGCCAGACTCCAAACCCGACTTTATATATTAATAATGTCCACATATCCAGACTTTATTTGTGGTGTAGGGTTTTCTGCCTAAGAAGGGGGTTGGACTAGAAGACCTCTAAGGTCCCTTAGAATAACTCTGTTATTCTATTCTATTCTATTTTTGTAACTGCGACAGGAACAAAACAAGAAATAAACACCGAAATAACAAGATAGTCCTTCTACGTCGTCTCCATACCTACCTCAAGATCTCTAACAGTAAACGACGTACATTGAGAACTTAGCTTTTCTTAAAAGTGGTCTCTAAACGGAAAAACACGCATGCGTAGCGTACTCGTGCTAGAGCTCGTACAAATGTGCCGCAAGAAAATATCTCCCTCAGATAGCAATAAGAGGGAGGGGCTTGTAATTTTTAATTTCAAGACCTCCCCTTATTGCTTATTGGCGGCGAGTGAAGGGGCGTGACCGGATATGTAAATAATAACCCGGCTTTTGCAGACGGAAGCAAGGGAAGGGGGGAAATGCAACCGGCATTTTTCGTAAATGGCGGAGAAGGAAGAGGCGCGGCTACGTAGGAAAGGGCGGGCCAACCAAGAGCTGGCGGGCGTGGCCTACATGCAAATCTAAGCACAGATATTACTGATTGAAGGAGAGGCAGATGATAGGCTGGGTTATGGAAAGGAGGGCGTTCTTATGTCGGATCTGTGGTCTAGCCTCCGAAGCTTCATTTAGCTCCGCCCCACCGTTTAAAAGTCGCGGCGCCTGCGCAGTGGATGGAAATGAGGACTTAGTCTGTTACACAACTGACTGGGCTGTTTAGGGAGCTGTGGTTTCCCTTTGGCCTCACGTCCTTCCCTCTCCCCGGGTTTTTCTTGCTTACGACCGTGGTATAGGCATGAGTGGAGATCAGCTGCATAACGACTCTCAGGTAAGAAGGGCTCTCGTTTTTCTAGTAGTTTATGGAGGGGGGGGGGAAAGAAAGAAAAGGCTGTGGACATTGAGGCCTTTCCTCTCCCCTTTGAGGGAAAAAGTGGAGGGTTTCTAATGGTGGAGAAGAAAGGTTTATGCTCATAATTTAAGCCGTTCTCAGAAAGACGGATGATAATATTTTAATATTAATATTTTCAGGCCGGGTGCAATCTTGCTAGGTACTTGGGGAGACGGAGGTGCTACTCCCAGGTTTTCTAGAGAGGTTTCTTTTTTGAAGGGTGGGGGGGTCACGTTTCCTTGGCTCTGTCCATGGGCCCTTAATCATATTCCGAGCCTTTTGGCCTCTCCTCCGTGCTTCTCTCCGGGGTTCCCTTTAAGTTGCTTATTATTCCAATAAGCCCTGATTAAACTGGCCTCCATTCCCTAAAATGGGGGGGGAAAGGATCCCTAAGGTGGCCAGTTCTCTGTTTTTGGCGATTACTTCCCTCCGCTTGCCGGACATGGGGTGGGGGTTGGGGGGTGGGAAGGTAGGGAGGTCTGAGGAAACCTGGGAATTGAGAGCTACGCACGAGGAGGAAGGCAATTAAAACTGGAGGGCAAAACTTCGGGGGGTGGGGGAAGGGAGGTGGTGTTAAAAATCGCAATTCGGTCTCCCCCCCCCCACACACACTTTTTTTTGTCATGTTATTGATGTACTTAGTCCTTAGGAATGATTTCTTTCCCTTACCCAGGCTAGCTTGTTCAAAAATGCACGTAGCTTTTTTTGTGTGTGAAACCATTCCTTGGTCCTGGGATGCCTTTTAAAACGTATTTTTCCCGTTTTCTCCTTTTCAATAATAGATTGATCCAGGTTTCCGAGCGAATGGTGAGTGCCTTTTCCCTAACCTTGTGAAAGTGGGATCGGGGTGTTTTTGTTTTGTTTTTCTGCCCCCGCTTTCTCTTTTTCTCCCTTCTCATTGCTAAGGATAGTAAAGGACAGACATGGCGTCCCAGAGACTAAGTCCCGTCTCCTCGCTCACCGGCCCCATTGTTCCTATCGAGGTTCCTAATTCTCCGAAATCTTAAGACCCTCGGCCTTTCTGACATAGTTTCTCCGTAGTGAAGACAATCGAGACCCCGGATCAGTCTTCCTTTGTTTTCTAAAAATTTCTCCTGGGCCTCTATTCGCCCCGGAAAGTCGCCTTGTCGACGGTCGGGACTTAGTCTCTGCGCCATTTTCTTTTTCTCTCTCTTCCCTGTGTGTGTCTTTCTCCTTCTCCTCCTCCCTCGAGCTGCCTAGAAGGAGCCTTCCGCAGTAAAAAAACACACGATATAATCAATAACCATGTTTAAGATACCCTTTCTGAAAAGGGGGAAACATCGCTTGGTTTTGGTTTTCATTTTTAAAAGCCTGACTTTGACGCTGGGTTGTCTTTTTTTATTCATATCTCTTCCCCAGTTCCTTCTCCCCCAGGTCTGTTTCTTTCAGTCCATTCCGTTTCCTTCCCTTCCCCCTATAACAAAAGGTGGTTGCAACATGTTGCTCTTGAACAGATTCTCTATCTTTTTGAGTAAGGAACCTATTTAAGATCTAAATGCAGAAACTGATTGGGTGGGGTTTCTGTGTTAATTTCCCCGAAATAAAATGTCATAAAACTCAGTGGGTGGTTTCAGAATAGTATCCCACATCACTTTGGTAAAGTTTAATACTTGATAGAGGATAATCTTTTGTCTTCAGTTTGAGGAATAATAAATATATTGTGTATTTTTTAAAAAAAAAACTGTATATGGTATGTGAATGGGTGGAGGAAGTCATTATTATCTTATGAAGGCTTTGTCACTTTGGATAGCAAGCTTTTCTAGCCCCTTTGAAAGAAGAAAACGAGAGACAAAGTTGGAATGGCATATCTGTCAAAAATGCCAAGAAGGTTTGCTCCACCTTTTAAAAAGGTGATTTTCTCCTTAGAATGCAGGTCTCAGATACTGTATGGTACTAGGTATTTTGCTTTCATAAAACTGCCATATTCGAGGTAACATACTTAAACATTAGTTACTAGTGGACTCTGTCACCTACATTTCTGCTGTTGTGTAAGACATTATTTCTGATACAAGAACAGTATATTAATGTATGCCGATATGGTTTCTTCCTTTATACAGATATATTTAATTGGAGAGATTTAAAATTTTTAAAGAATATCTTGGATCCCAAAATGAAGTTCATAGAACTGCTTGAATTTAAGCATGAAGGAATTGTTAAAGGGAAGATAATCCCTCACATGAATTACATATGAATACATATGTTTAAAATTTGAATTGAAAGTGTTTCCAGTGCTCTGGCTACCCTTTTTTTAATGGAATAATTCAATTGAAACTATGTTGAGTCTTTCAGTTTCTGGTTTAATTTAAAATGTATATTGGGGGATCTAACTCATGTATTTTTTTCAGGCTCATAATTGTCATGCTAACTCTTTTATCTCAATATAGAATTGACATCAAATCATTTGTATCTTGTTCTTGGAGGTGTTTCTGGTTTATTTCTATTGGCTATTTCAAGCAGAAGGGGTACACATATGTTATTTTTCTTCCTATTATAGACCCAATCTTTCACCTCAACTGTTTTATCATTGTAATTAATAGAGCCACAGGTTTCAATATTGTTCAAGTAATAAAAGTGACAATACTCATGTCCTCTGTGACCTTGCTGCTAAGACAAAATTTGCTATCATGTTCTTTTCTACTACTCTATAGTATACACTGTATGTATGCTATATTATATATTGCTCCTGATTTCTCCGTCTATAATTGCCTGTTAGTGTTTTCAATATCCAATTTAATGTGCCCTGGTGTTTTACCTAAAAGTTAATTTTACCTACATATTTGACTTGTGTGCCAAGATGTTACCTATTTTTTATTTTACTAATTATAAACTGATTTGCTACAGTTTTATGCTGACAAAAACCTTCTAATGGGTAGTTTTAAATTATTTTAATTTTCATTATTCTAGCATGTGTATGGAGTTTTCCATTTTCATTTCTCTATTCTCTCTGTTGATAAAGTTTCTTTAGTTCTAAAATTGCAAAATGTTTTTAAAACTCAAAATTGGCAAGCTATTGTCTCCTTAGTTACATTTATTAAAAAATAGCTACTGATTAAAACAGCATTCCCTATTTTTCAACATATATTAGCTATTCATATGCAATTACAGTATCTGTATTCATGTAATGAATACTCAATTGATATAGTGTAATGTGCCATCTTATATACATAGTTTCAGATTTTATAAGCTAAGGAGAAGTATAGCTGGAATTTTTGTTGTTGTTGATAGGAGATGTCCAGGGAATCGGACTGGTATTTGCTGTGTTCTCTGCAAATAAAATTAAACTCTTTATTTATAGTGGCTTCAGAAACAAGGTGATTTTAAAGGTTCTGACTGATATAAATTGACTATCAATGTCTTAGTGAGATTATCAGTATTCAAGTAGTTTTCTAAAATGCAATTTATGTGATTTTTATTTGATATTCTGTTTTTTAACTTAAGATTCTGACTTCTGTACACTCTTAAGCATTAATATTTATACTTATAAATATCTAATATTTATTTTGGTTATTTGGATGATTCTTTCTCACTCCACAGATGTTTGCACTCCACATGTTTGCATCAGCCACTTAAGAAATTTTATTAAACATTTGAGTAAAGCACCAAGGAAAATCTTTTTAATCTTGACCATTTTAGGATAAAGGTCAGCTAATTTACTTCTCTATATCTCCCCACTCCCCATTTAATATATATTTACAACCATTGTTGCCATTTTGAAAGCTATATACATGCTTAACTACATACAGAGTGTTGTTAGCTCATAGATTACCTCGACTATATTCTGTCAGAGTACAGTTCTGAAAGCACTTTAGCCATCTGCTCATGTTGTAGAACCATAGAATTCAAAGGACTAGAGGTCAACTAGTTCAATCTGCTGCTCAGTGCAGGAGCCATAGAACATTTCTGACAGATGACAATGCAGCCTCTATTTGAAGGTCTCCTAACTTTGTTTTGCAGCCTATTCCACAGATGTGGGATGTTACATTTCTCCTTTTTAAAAATCCATCTTATTTTTTTCAACAGGCTAAAGCCTGTTTACATCTTTTTGAATTTTCTCTTTCATCAAAATATTATTGCTACCTATTGTGTCATCTGCAGCTTCCCTCATCCAAATTACTGATTAAAAATGTTCACCAGGACAGGGCCATGAGGCATTCTATTGAATAGTTTTCTCAAGATGAATTGGTGCCTTTGAGTACTGAATCATCCAACAGTATCATCTTCTAATCCTTATTTTATCATTTTGTAAAGGAGAATTTAAGCAAGACTTTTGAAGGCTTTCCTAAAGTCCAGGTACCCTTTGTCGGTAGCATTCCCTTGACCTACCTACTCTATCAAATAACAAACAGATTAGCTATATGTCAGGCAAACTTTTGCTGGATCTTGTTAATGCTAACAATAAGATGTACTCCAATGTAGATGTCAGACTGACAGGTCTCTAGGTCTGTGGCTTCCCAGGTTGTCTTCCTTTCTCTTTTTAACAATGAGGTGACAGTTACTCTCTTCCAGTCTCCTGGGACTTTGCCAATCCTCAGAATAAGTAGATTACGACTAGTAAAATAGATCCATTGCAAACTTAAAACTGCATATCATTCAGCTTTTAATTAGCTTTTATAAGAACATGTTCTGTATTTTATTCTAATGATTACATCTTTATTCTATATTGGAAAACCTGGAAACATTATCCAGTTATGCTAGACCATTTGATACCAGGATTTATATCTTCTTTCAGGATGTAATTGGTTAGATGACTAAACTTAAGTAATATTAGGATTTTAAAATCATTACATGGTGAGCATTTGGAAGTAAATGACCCCTGTTGTAATAGTTCCATGGAAAATACTCTTTTGCAACATGAATTTGCATGTGAAGCCAAGGAAAATTTTTGAAATCTATTTCAGCAGAGTTTTTCGCCCAGCTAACAAGAGTGTATGTGTTTGAATTCCTCTTGCCCTTCAATATCTGCATTGTTTGCAAAACATGGCTGGGTTTTTTTTTTCTTCATTTTACAAATAAAGATTTGGAGCTGCTAAGAGGCAGTAACCCTGATTTTTTCAATAACTTTTTTTTGTAGTGTGTAAGACTTCTTGTGTGTTTCTTAAGGGAAGAATAATACATTTTAACTAACTTGCAATGCATTCTCAATAAACATTATTGAGTGCGATCTGATTTTACAAGATATTATTTGATTAATACAAGTACATAATTTTCTGATGTTTAAGGAATCATCTAAACCAATTTTTTGGTTTATATTTGTAAGCACTTCTCACTGAAGTAAATATGCAATATTATTTGAACCATTTACTTGGAAATAAGTTCTAATTATAGCAGGATCCATTTCTTAGTAAGTGTTGTGTAGGTCAGCAATTTTGACAGCTTTAAAGAGGGAGTAGATTGACAGTCAATGTTACTACTCAAGAAGATGATAAAGTAATTCCAGAATCAGAAGCAATGCAAATTGCAGGCAAATTTAAGGAGTATATTGCTGCACATGTCCTATTTGTAAACTTACAGCATTTTACTGTCTAGAAAATTATTACTATAGCACAGTATTACTCAATATATGTAAGAGACCTAACAAAGAAGGGTCTTATATAAAAGATACTAATCTTAGTGATGTTTAATAAGATGGCTAAATTATTCATTTGTAAATAGTGATACATAGTGTAAGGATATTACAAATCTAGATCACTTGAATTTGTGTCCAAACTTAATATTCAGACAGGAATATATCTATTTAGTGTTGTTTGGAAATAAATTTGTTTGCAGTTTCCTAAAACAGCTAATACTTAAAAAACCAATTCCTTTTAGAACAAGGCATGTGAAAACCTGGTGCAGCAAATCAAATGATACATGCTGCAGTTCTGCTTTGCCCTCTATAGGCATAGCCCCTGTAGTGTCCTTTTATTTGGCTTTTTAGCTAAGATTGTATGTGACATTTAGTAAGCTGCTAAGGGTTTTATCTCAGTTCTTCACATTTTAATGCAAATAATCTTAAATATAGTATCTGATTGAGTCAAAATACTGAAAGTGCTCTATGGTTGAGCTCATTAGCTAAATTGGATTGTTTATTAACAACTCTGGGGTCAGGGCAAAAGACTAGGGCCACACATGAAAATCCAATTAAAATTATTTATTGCTAAAAACCTAAGCTCAGGAATCTTCTCCACTAATGGTCAGCACCTGCTTGGAGTTAGATAAGGGCCAACTGAATTTAAGGGGAGTGGTTGGACTTAGTCTGCTTGTGGCTATGTGGGGATTCTAGGCTTATCCCTCTTTTAACTCCACCCTCACATTCTGCTACTTTCCTATATCTGCCTAGTATAATAGAAAGATTCTGTCTTTAAAAATGAATACAGTCCTTTATTTAGGATTGGCCACTTAGTGACTCTTTGAAGGTATGATGGATGCCTCCCACTCTGGTTTGTACATCTCACAGTCCTATGACCACAATTTATGACATTTCTGCTGAAAATTACTGTTTACTTCTGGTGTTCAGCAAAAACACCTCATAGTGAACAATGGGGTTTTTTTTTAACAACTATAGATTCACTTAATGACTGTGGTGATTTGCTTAATGGCCACTACAAAATCATAAAATTGTGTTGGTTAGGGTTGGTCACACGACTAGCTGCTCTATAAACATCACAATTCACAACAGTAATGGACTTCATTAGTTGAGGAGCTGTATGAAGGTTTCATGATTTAAAATTGTGTATATTTGATTCTTTGCCCTGTCATTGTCAATATTGCAGACTCTGCTTTGGATAAAAAATACCCCAAATATGCAATAGGCACTGCACTAGGAGTTTAAGATGCCCCTTGCCTAGTATTTCAAGCATACGTTTAAGGAACCTTGGATTTAGGCAAAGCCATATGTATCAAATAACATGTGCAAGTGGTGTTTTTGAAAATTTCTGCTGAGTTTCTCATCCCATCTTAGATCCATCCTATTGATAATAGATTCTTGTGCTACTTATTGCAGGTAATGTACCTACTACTTTGCAGTAATGTAGGTTGTTGCATAACCGTGACATTTATTTATGAACCAATTAACAGCAACTGAAATGTTATTGATAAATATAATTATTCTAGAAAACAGTTTGCTTCTAATGACATTGAATAATAATGATTTGTCATGTTCATTTGTTGAAGCAAACTTTTGATTCATGTTCAAAATAAACTCTACATTTACTTTGAAACAGAAAATATTTCTGTTCCTAGTTAGTATTATGACTGGTATGCAACAGCATATTACTAGATTTTCAAACCTTACTTCACAGGAGGAAATGAAAATTAGGACCATGTGTGGACAAAGAAAAAAATTGAGTTCTGTATAATAAGATTATATATTTTCATTCTAAGCTTATCTTATTTTAATGTGATTACTGTTTTTTAATTTTGCTAACCAGTATCACAGTGTAATTCCCTTCAAAGTGTTTCAGAAATGTCAAGACTCACCCATTGTGATCAAAAAAGCAATAACTACACAGATTTCATTACAATTTATTGCTTATATATTGTTGCTTCCCTCAGCCTTTATTCCTGGCTACTGTCAGGACAAGTTCATGCAGTTTTCTTGCCATTGCCTTCTTCCTAGAGCTGAAAGAGTAATTGAACCAAAGTTACCCAGCTGGCTTCCATGAGAACTAGAACTCACAGTCTCCTGGTTTCTAGCTCAGTATTTTTAACTTCTGTGCCAAAATAAAAACAAAATCTTGGAAACCACAATAGAAATTTTCTAGGATTATTCATAGAGGTTTTTTGTATGTTTTAGAATGCTTCTTTTTAAATTTCTCTTCACCTGGGCTATGTTTTGTTTATGAGTAAACTGTCATCTGATTTGGCAACTATTTTTTGATATGTCTGATTTGCCTACTGTTCGTGCATGTTTTCTCTTCCTTTCCTTTCCTTTTCTGAACTCTATAATCTTTCGCAGAGAGATAGCAAAGACTTATCTTTATAGGCATACTGGATTCTCGAAATACTCCAAACCCAGCATGATTTCAGTTTGCTAATCCATCCTTGAAAAGAATCGCTGGTTTTGTAGGTTGCAGCAAGCTGTAATTTGTGGCCTCCTGATGTGGAGAGAAACTTTCTGAACCTTTTAGAATTATCCATGATTTTCTAGCATTGTGACTACAATGTGATCAGACTTTTGTCTAAGCCCTGCTCGTAGAAAAATACATTTTTTAAAAAAAAACACACACAATATAATTATTGTGCTATGATACATAAAATATTATATGTAGGGTGAGATCAGCACCCATTCTGTTGGCACTCAGGAAAGTCATCAAGACCTCGTAGTTCTGGAAAACCTTTAGGGTCTATTGCTATAGTAGGTTTCATCTTTGCAATAGCTAGGGACGTTTATTGCTAGAATTGTTTTCCTCAGTGTGCCAGTAGCTATGAAGTTGAATATCGCAGTTTTTGAATTTGGTCATTACTACTTTTAATTCTTTCTATTCTATTTTTTGTAAGCTGCTCAGAACCTTAATGAACTGAGAAGCATCTATATTCCAGTAACAAAATCAATGTCTTTACTGAACACATTAATTCAATGTTGGAAATGGGTGATGAAGCCCCAGGATAATCAGTCCTGTTAAGTAGATAAGTTGAGTCAGATGTTACTCAATGAGATGTTAATGTGTGAATTTGAGTGGCTGCTGCCTATTAAAAACATGCACACATTGACACTATTAGAGTCTGCTGTTGATGATACAGATTTGTAGACATGTTAATCAGAAAAGAGACTTGCAAGACTGGAAAAATTTACAAAATTGTTGCAAAAAACATTGCCCTCCATCATCCACAGATGATGAAGTTAAATGGAAAAAATGCAGCACCATCTTTTCTTTTTCCCAGAGAAGATGTGCATCAAAAATAATTCCAACAACACAATGTATAATATTCTGGAAAGTGACAAACAATCCAGGAATAGAATAGAATAGAATAGAATAGAATAGAATAGAATAGAATAGAATAGAATAGAATAGAATAGAATAGAATAGAATTTTTATTGGCCAGGTGTGATTGGACACACAAGGAATTTGTCTTGGTGCATATGCTCTCAATGTACATATTAGTGCGTACATATTAGTGTACATATTAGTGTACATTAGTGTATTAGTGTACATATTAGTACATATTAGAAATAAACTATCAGTATGATGACAAAGGATCTGTAGCATTGTCTGACAATGTTCAAGAAGGAAAGCACGGAAGAAGAGTGATGTGCATGGGAAGTTAGGAAAGGGGAAACTCCTATCCAAAAAGCACACCACTTCCCATCTCAGGAAAGACTAACTGGATGTTCCACGTGCTGATGGAACAGTCTGTTCATTTGGACAGATGCAGTGAAGTGGAATTGTTTTGAAAATAACACTACATTTCAACAAAAGAGCCACATCCCGACCATGAAGTATAATGGTAGAAGCATAATGGTTTCAGGCTTGCTTTGCAGCCTCAGGACCTGGACAGCTCACAATCATTTACAAAACAATAGATTGTACCAACATTTCCTTCAGAATGTCAGGGTACCTGTCCATGAGTTGCAACATGACAGTGATCATAAATGCACAAGTAAATTCACAACAGAAACAGAAGAAATGGTCTAGTCAAAGCCCTGACCTTAATTTTGTTGCAGAGTTGTAGCTTGTCTTGAAGCAAATAGTTCATGCAAAACTGCAAAAATAACAAGTTGAAGGCAGTTCTGGAAAAGGGTAATGTGCAAAAATATTTTCAAGCGGTATGATACAAGTATGGAACCTATAAATATTTATTTATATCCTGCCCTTATTTTTATAAAATCAAGGAGGAGAACAAGTATATTGATATAATTGTAAGTTAACAATGACATTGTTTACCAAT
The DNA here is from genome assembly GCF_028640845.1 of Ahaetulla prasina. Lineage (NCBI taxonomy): Eukaryota > Metazoa > Chordata > Lepidosauria > Squamata > Colubridae > Ahaetulla > Ahaetulla prasina. Next base: position 199,547,234 of record NC_080541.1, read on the forward strand.
TGATCCAAAATAGGATAATATTACAGAAATAAACATTTCCTTTAATTTTAGACATATTTAGGGCTTATTAAGGAGAATGTTTTAAAAATTATTTTAGAAAGACTTCTATGTAGTATTATTTATTGTATCAGATTGTTACAGTTGTAGTACACAAATCACTGTGAAATATAACTTCAGATATAAGATAAAATTTCTTTTCCTCTTCAGGGAACACTGGCATTACTGAAAGAAAAAAAAATGTTTTTTCTCATGACTTTAAAATTTCTTGCAAATTTACATTTCTGTTTATATGTTATTTTTGGGCACAAAATGTGTGCCAAGCCATCTGTCACCTGCCACAACACAATGATGCATAGTAGACTAATTAGGGCAGTATATGGAGATGTTTATTGCTGTCCACTTTCTATTCCAACTAGTGTTGTGGAAATGTCTATGATCAGGACAAGAATCCTTTCTTATATTTAGAGGAGTTGACAAACCATCACCATTGTTGCTTTGCATATGCTGCTCTGCTGTTAAAATAAATACAGTGGGGTTGTTTGGTTCTTCTTCAGGGAAGTTATAGTATTATATTCATGTAACATATTCATTACATGATTTCTGAATTGATGGAGATCACAAAACAAACTTTGAAGTACAAAACAGAAGTTAGGACAAAACTAGTTTTAAAAATGTAGTATTCTTTATTTCATTAACCCTTCACAAGTTTGTCATTTGTCACAATGTCCTAAGCTAAAACATTTATTTATATAATGACAAGCTTTTTTAAAAGATGAAAGTTGTCCTGGTGTCTCATGATGGAGTAAATGATGGAGTAATGTGTCTCCCATTTATGCTGCGTGACGCTGAAATAGTCAACCATTTCTTGAGCACATCTGTAGATCAGATAGAACATTTTAAGAACACTGATGTAACAGTTTATGAGGAACTATCTGAGCATAAATATCTCAGTATCCTGAACTGCACTTATTGCAGAAATGGGATTGCCTTCCATCTATTAAATGAGAACTTAATGCTAAAATTGTAGTTTAAAACTTACGTGTCTTGGTTTTAAGGAGTGTCTTTGGTTCAACAAATACACATACACATTTAAGTGGTTGTGTAAGAGCAAAGATTGCTGATGAAGCCTCAGAAGTTTCTTTGATAGCTCTCTGGATTTTATTCATTTTCTTAGTGCATTGTCAGCACAAAATGTGAAAATTGCAATGAATGCGCAACATGATTCACAATAATTTTTCTGTTTAGTTTTATTTTAAAATAATTGTGCTGATAAATCTTGGCAGATTACTGTGCTGTTGGCATCCAAAAATTCTCCTTATTTTAATGAGAATGTTAGTTCAGCTAAAGCATAATTCTTAACAAGAAGTCTGCCAATTTTAGTTAAACTTTTCTCCTTTTTATAATTTTAGCCAGAAAATAATTTACATAACTGTTACTTAAACAGTTACTTAAAACATTAAGAAAAGAAAAACATTACATAGAGTATATGAAAATGAGTGATAATACCAGTTTACTGCACATACAGTTCCACTGATTTGACAGACTGAAAGCATAACTTGGCAAAGCAGTTCACTCAGATATTAGCTATATTAAGTGCTGAAATGCATCCTTGAAGATGTGTATACTTAATCTTGTGCATATGTTCTCATTATGTCAACGAGAATTTTATAAAATTACTATATTGAGAGCTGTTCTTTTCACTAAATGCTTGGAGTGGAAAGGGGAACCTGAAACACTGTACCAGGTTTTGGAATCAGTATTATTACAATCTTCTAGTTTCTAAAATGTTCTTTGTTAAGAATGAATACACGTAATTCTGACTAATGAATTCCAGAATACATGAAAAGATCTGAAAGGCTGCAGTATTTACCAAACTACTTGAAAATGTATACAAGGAATGTTTTTTGTATTACAGTAAGGTCAAGGCACTATTGTGTATTATGCATACAAAATGTTTTATTCCAGATATGTCTTGTTTTGACTGTAGCATTTGTCTTAAAAGAATGAATTAAGATACCAAATTCTGGTTAAGTTGTACTATATCTTCATCTTAAAGTTGCGTCATCCTGTTCCCTGATAACATTTCACTGTAGCAAGATCTGTCTTGTGTTTACACATAGCAAAAGGAGATGTCTGATCTGTCTGGATGTGATTCTTGTGGAATGGACTAGCAATCTTATCTAAGCAAGCCCTTTGTATCCATTACAATGGGAAAAAATTTCTTGGAGATAAAGTTATTGTTAATGGTTAAAAGTTCTGATAAAAATTACATCAATGGAATTATAAGGTTCTTTTGAAATATTTTGGCAAGCTATATTTTAAGGGCAAATGAAGTTTTCTGTGGGCTGTTCTACCCATTTTTATTTTAATCTGAATGTTATAAAACAACACTTTTTATCCATTGAAATGTACATTAAGTCAAGAATTGAAATTTTACCCATTTTTTTGATAAATGTGTTTAATAAATTAAATATTGGTTATTACACTTGTTCTAAGAAATTCCAGGTACACAATATCAGTATCAGTATTAATACCTGTCTATTAATATAGTATATTAATATTGATAAGTATTGCAGGCCCAATTGGCAAATGAAACTTCAGGACCATATTGGTTGGAAACGTGGAAGAAGCCTTCATCCTGCAGTGGATAGACAGCGGCTAAGATGATGATGATGATGATGACAGCCTATATATTAGTTTATTCAGACAAGCCCTCTAAAGAGGCTTTAACTTTTTATTCTGTCTATGTACAGCAATAATAATCTGTATCCTACATCATTATACCACAAGTGAACATCGTGGGAAAAAGCCAAAGACAATTGTTTTGTAGAATATTAAATTTATAATGTTTGTAGTTTTCCTTTTTCCTTTTATTTATCTAATGTGTATAATGGGATACAGACAGAAATATTTCTGTAATAGAGCAACAAACAAATTAACAAAAATGTGATTGGGTTAAAGTAAGACTGAAGAAAAAGGCAAGGTAAGATTACAAATGAGGAATAGCAAAGAGGCAAAAAGGGACAACATCTGATACAACGACTTTTATCAGAAACCTATAGTGAAATTACTTTCTGCTGCTTCATAATATACTTCAAAGGTCAAGAGTGAAGAATGAATGGTTCAGTAACCATCTACATCTGTAAACTCTCAGGCTTCAGTGATAGGTTTTTTTACCCCTACAATAACCTCAATGTTGGCAACAGTGTGCATTTTAAAATATATGTACAATGCTATTCTAAGCAAGCATTCAGATTATGAAATCTTTATATACAGCTGTATCTTGTTTTTGTAGCCAAAAACAAACTTGAGCCACATGTTCATATTTGACTAATGACCAAAGTAATGTCAAGAACCTCTTACTTTAATATTCCTTTTGTAGTATCTGTCTTGATAGCATTACTTTGAAATGTAATAATTTCTTATATATATTAACCAATGATTAAAGAATTTTGTCTTTTCAACTGCTGGGAAATAATTTGTTTTTTGTTTTTTAAAAAAATTCCCTTGTATTACTTGATCCTAATTTACTTTTTTAAAAATAAAGAACATAGAAGAACAGAGTTGGAAGTGGAGGTCTTCTAGTCCAACCTCCTGCTCAGGCAGGAAACTTTATACTCATGATGGCGAACCTATGACAAGCATTGGGTTCAATTTGTCTGATTAGCCAGAGACTGAGTTGCAAATTCTTTGGCCTCCTCCCGACTGAGCTTCAGTTTTTTTAAATACAATCGGCCTAGAGAGACATAATTTGAGATGGTTCTTTAATAATTCCTTATAATTTGGGAATTGGGCATATTTAATAAAATAATAAAAAAGTGTGGTGAGTGGTTGAAGCACTAAGTGGGGGAATTGCCTTCCATGCTGGGAGCGGTGCTGTTAGAGCCGCCGCGGTCATCATTGCTGCGTGGTTGGCTAAATTGGTCACCAGTGGGCCACGAGCCACAGGAAGAGTCGGAAATGCCTTTGGACAACTGAGGCTTCAGTCTGGGGTGTGGCTGGCTGCAGCAGGCATTGGAGCAGGGCTTCAGCTTCAGCACGAAGATCGGAGTGCCGATAGCCGCCATTTTACGAGTGGCAGCTGAAACTCCAGAAGCCAGCATAGGCTGCTCCATCAGAGTCAGAGAGCTCAGCAGAGAGCACAGGAGCATCTGACATATCTCCGACTGAGGCTTCGGTCAGCAGCGAGGAAGGCAACCAGCGCACAAGTAAACCGTGTCGCCGGTTTCATGCTTATTGTGGGGAGGTGTTAGTGACCATATTGCAGGTTTTGCGCCATTTTGCCCTTGCTGCTAAATGTTGATTGCCTTGCGCTTACAAATCGTGTTGCCCGTTTGGCGCTAACATTGCGGCCTGGACTGCGCAGTGAGTACCATGGCTTTATTGCTTCGTGATACTACAACCCCCTTTAGGGTGTGTGTTTTTTCTGCAGTCTGTGATTCACTAATTGTAATTGCGGTTGCAGCATAGAATGGCTGACCGCAGGAGCTCTATTAGCAGTATTTCTTCTGGATCATCCCCCAGACATCAAATGGCTAATGTTCTGAGCCAAAAAAGGCAAGATCAGCACTTAAAGGGCCTTCTTCTAGATCTAAGGCCAAGCACTCCAAAGCAACCTCTTCAGCATCTGATAAAGATCCCAAGAGAAGGCAGAAGGCCCTGGAAAAACATTTTGCAAAAGCGGGCTGAGGCAGCAAAAGCCCCAGGAATTTCGGGGAGCGACAGTGAGGCTTGCATCCCCTTAGGGATGGAATTGCCACCTCACTAATAGATGACCAATTAAACTGGTCTCCCAATGTCACCATGGAGCTGCAAGCAGGTCAGGCTACCTCCTATGAGGAAGAGGGTGATCCTGCTTCAGGCCTGTCCACTTCGGCCTTAGCAACGGGGTCTAGCAACAGCCATCTGCCACTTTATGCCTACAGTGGCGGGACTCCATCCTAAAGAGAATATAGATCAGGGTTTGTCTGTAGAATTGTGTGACGCCATAGCACTGACCATTCCACAGGGTATTGATGTAGCTCTCCTCCAGAGAGGATTAATGGGGCCTTCTCTCTCAGGGACCCTGCACTATCACTTGCAATCAAATAGGGGCTATCTTAGAGAACGTCATTTCCCACCCCCATCAATACAAAGCGAGGCTTCACTGGAAGGAGAGGAAGAATTGGGGGAATTTGAATTTTCAGAGGCTTGAACGAGTTTCTCCAGACAATCCCACATGTTCTGGGCTTTTTCGGCCTAACTTGTTTTAAGACATTATTATTTAAGGCAAAAACCACAATATGAGGAAGTAATTCCCTTGCCCAAGTTTTTTGTAGATGTCATTCAAAGGCAGTGGGATCAGCCTGGTTCTATTCCTTCCCCTAGTGGAATGGACAAGAGAACGTACACAGCCGAGCAGGAGCTAGAGGAGCTCCTACAGATTCTTGACCATAGATGCCCCACTGGCCACATTGACTTCAGCAGCCATTCTTCCTTCTGAAACTGCAGAAGGGTTAAAGGCAGAAGACAGGAAAGCTGACCAGTCTGCCCGTAAGCCACACCAGGCAGCCACTTGGGCAATTAGATTGGCTACAGCCGCTTCCTTCTTTTCCAGAACATCACTTCTATGGCTGCACCAGATGAGGCCAAGGCCGCCTCTGAGGATATAAGGTTGTAGCAGGATATTAGCAAATTAATAGCAGCAGCCGAGTACTCGGCTGATGCAACACTCAATGTGGCCAAGTTTACCTCACAGCCCCTGACATCCAATGTTGTTCCAGCCCTCCACTTCATTCAGTGCCCCGTTCCCAGAGATGCCACCAAGAGGGCCCTAATGGAAGCTAAGATTCAGTATCTGCTGAACATCATGGCCATTGAGCCTGTGCCAGTGGGTCAGAAGGGTCTGGGCTTTATTTCGTCCTCTTTCTGGTCCCCAAAAGTTCAGGAGGGGTACAGGGCCATTTCGAATGTGAAGGAACTCAGTGTACACATAAAGTACAAAAGCTTCAAAATGCAATCCCCACATACTATCCTGGGTTGCATCAGACAGGGAGATCTTTTAAGTTAACATCCATAGAACTCAAGGGTGTCCCCATCCATGTCCTCATTAGATTGTCCCACAGAAGGTTCCTCAAATTCTCATATGCAGGTCACCATTGGCAATACAGAGCACTCCCCTTTGGCCTCTCCTCAGCCGCACAAACTTTTACAAACCTACTAAATGTCATAGCAGCGCATCTACAGGCGAGGCCCATCCACCTGCAATGTTCCCTGGCTGACGTATTAATTCAGTCATCGTCCTTGCGGGAGGCAGAACAGGACCTTCAGATCATGGTCCAAACCCTATAGTATCACGGGTTTTCAGTAAACTGGGAGAAGAGCCAGTTGACACCATCCACCAGCCTAACTCATCTAGGGGCGGTGATCAACTCTCTTGACATTGCAGGTAGTCCTGTCTCAGGAATGCCGAGCAAGAATAAGGGAGATGGTGAGACAGATCAAATCTTTAGAGCTAGTTCCCTTACTACTTCTTTCCCAACTGTTAGGGAAAATGATATCCTGACTGGCTACAGTTCCTTGGGCTCAATTGGACACAAGTGCCTTACAATGGCTACTTTTACCCAGTCAGAGATCAGGGTGCAGCAATTTATTGTTCAAGGTCAGGGTTCCCAAGCAGGTTGTCCATTCCCTGGACTGCTGGACATCAGCCGGAGAAAGGCTGTTTCTTCCAAGAACTTTCCAGACTTGTATTGACCTCAGACGCCAGCCTCTTCAGTACTGACCTCAGATGCCAGCTGGGTGCCCACCTAAACTCCAGAGTGACTCAAGGTCGGTGGTCTCAGCAGGACCTTCTCAATGACATCAATTGGCTGGAACTAAGAGCAGCCCAACTGGCACTTTGCCATTTTTGAACCTAATTGTCCAGTCAGCATGTCCTTCTGCTGATGGACAATGTAACAGCCAAAGCGCATGTCAAGAGGCAGCGAGGCACCCACTCCAGAGTCCTGATGCGTGAGGCAAAAGACTTAAGTCTCTGGGCGGAGAAGCATCTTCGGTCCGTATGAGCGGGACACATATCCGGGACGTCCAACTTCCAAGTGGACTGGTTGAGCAGAAAACCATTGATCAATCTGAATGGAGACTCGACCCAGACATATTTCAACAAATTATAATAGGTTCGATTTTCCAGCCTATTAAAAAACCCATGTAAGCGATGTCAAGTGGGCCATGGTCCCTGGCCACACCCAGTTGATTTTGACCACTCTGACCACACCGCCCCCACCCCGGCCCGCAGAGAACAACCACAATGCTGATCTGGCCCTCAATAAAATTGAGTTTGACACCCCTGGTATATGTCATCAGAGAAATTGTGTAGAATTTATAAAGGCAATTCAAATTTATGTTGAAAATGTGAACAAGAAATGTTTTATCATGTTTGGTAGACATTTAAAAACTAGAAAATTTTGGATTCAAATACTTATACACTGATTCAGAGGATTTTAAGAATTAATATATAATTGATACCAGAAATTTTTCTTTTGAGATTGAAAAAAATAACTTTTTGGTTTTGATGATTAAACAGAATAGATTATAGAAAGAAGAGAATCATGTTGCAACTACAGAGTAGGAATAAGTTTATAACTCTACTTTCAACTCTTGTAAAAGAGATCCTGGTAGTCCTCGATTTAGATAACTGAGCCCATAATTAGTCATAAATTATTGTGGTCGTAAATTGAGGCACCATATGTTCGTGCCTATTTTATATTTCTGCAACAGTTGTTACTAATAAAGGAGGCAATAAACAGATTTTACATGAATACCATGGTCATTAAGTGAATCAATTTTACCCAGTAACCAGAAATCAGAAGTAAAGGCCAGAAACTGATAAAATATGTAGAAAATTGGGAGTCGTATAGCCACAGGATAGGACACTACTGATAGCTGTCAAAGTGACAGTGCAAAGCACCCAAAATGCAATCATATGTCTGCAGGGGTGTGTGTGCAGCTATCATCTGAAATTGGGTCATAAGAAGCTTTTTGGTGGGTCTGTACTCTCCCCCCCCTCCCTTTGTTGCACTTTTAGATATCTCTGAATTTTTTTCTTTTATATTAACACAAACACTATACTGATTTGGGGGTTCTTATACTTTGAACTCAACTAAAAATGGGATATCAGTAAATTCCCCTTCCTTTTTAAATAGATTATTGTTTATGACCCATAGACCTAACGTGAACGTTTTGTTTCTACGCTATTTCCCATTTGTCTTTCTTGTAACAATTTAGCAGTACAATTAATACGTCACTATCATACTCAAAATTATGCATTGGTCACTCAGTAAGACAATTGATAAGTTTTTATTAATAAAATTCTGACTTGTTATTTACATTTCTTCATAATTGTAATGCGATTTTGAGGATTGGTTGAAAAAAAAACCCAGAAAATGTAGCTACATTTCAGTGTAACACTAAATCAAGATTTTCTCAAGATGTTTTAGATTTTGACTCCCAATTACCCCATCCAGACTGCCAGAGATTTTAAATGGGGAACAGTAGCTGAAAGGGGCCAGCATGCCTACTTTTTTCCTAAAATAGTATTTAGCAGCATGAGAGAAAAAACTGATCCCACTCATCTTTCCTTTCCTTGCACAGTTAAATCCATGGCTTTTTTAATCTAAAAGGGAATTGTGTGTTCATTTGTGAGCCCTTCAAATCAAGGTTGAATCCTCCTGACTATCTGGACAAGTCCCTGCAGTTTTCTTGGCAAGATTTCAGAAGTGATTTGCCCTTGCCTTCTTCCTAGGATTTTAAGAGGGTGACTGGCCCAAGGTCACCCCATTCATTTTGTTCCTAAGGCAGAAAGAACTTACTGTCTCCCAGTTTCTAGCCTGTCTTAACTACTACACCAGATTGATTCTCAAAGGGGAATTGTGATCACCTGTAATTAAGTTGAAGAAATGAACTTTTCTGTGGTCACAGGAAGTGATTAAATAATTCTGTGCTAAATTGTGTTAAGTAAAACCTAGTGGAAGATAAATAGGATCTTGATCCCATCCCCTTTTGCATACTTAACGATGTATTCATGCATTCCTGTGTTCCTTCAAATTCAGTTGCTATAAAAAAATCCAATGAGTTTATTTTTGTGCAAATATTTTCACAGAATAGGAAAAACTACTTTTTCCATTGTTTTCAAAAGGGAAAACACCAATTATGAAACAATATTGAAATTAGTACAGGTATATTTTTATTATTTTTATTAAATTTGTTTTTGTAGTTATATTAAAAACTATGACTTTGTGGCAAAAAAGCAAAAACAATGTAAAATAACATAGCTCATTAGAATATTATGTAGTTTTATAGGTGAACAAAACTAGATTTCTACAACTGGTGACTTATTTCAACAGCCAGATTCTAATCACGTTCCTCAAAGACTATATGGTTGGTACCGATTATACATCCAGGAAAAAGATCATTCCAAAAGGCAGATGTTCCCATAGAGAAGGCATACCTCCTGGGTCTCATAAGTGTGTCCTTGTCAGGATGTGCAAAACAGGCAGATAACTTTCCATCAGTAATTTGGTCCTGTGCCAAAGCGGATGTTGTAGGTGATTACCAGCACTTTAAATTGCATCTTTATGCCTGTTGGGAGGCATTGTACCTTTCAGAGTAGAAATGGGGGAGCTGGTAGGAAGCGCCTGCCCACTCACCTGGATTCTGTAGTGCCTGCTCTTGCACTCCTTCTCCTGTGCTCCATATCACCTGCTTGTGGCAACCACTCACCTGCCTGCCTATTTTTCATAGTGCCTATCCATGGCACCTGCCCATCTACCTGCAGCTTTCGCCAACCTACTTGCCTGGGACTCCCACCTCTTCCCATGTCATGGCCCTCGTGAAATGACTCGTACAGTCCCAGAGTTGCAGTGACAGCCAGGATCAGTGGGATTGCCATCACTCAGCAATGTGGTCATGTGTCTTCACACTTTCTGATTGCATTGTTTAGCATATCCAATCACAACAGGGACATTTGAATTACGTAACTTAAACATAAAATGTTTTATCTACATTTTGTAAAAAGAACTTTCAGAAAAGTGGTTTTGGGTAAAGAAAAAAAGTTTTTTTCAATTCTTAAGGTGTTTATTTTAATTTTTTAAAAAACTTAAAAGCAAATATTCTTATACAAACAATAGTAAATTAGCTTTAATCATCTGAAATATATAAATTTATTTCATTGTCCTCTGGTTAACAACACAATCCTATACATGTTCATTGAAAAGTTAAATCCTAATGGTTTGCTGGGATTTGTTCTTTGGAAAATGTATAAAATTGCCTTCTAATTACAGACTTATCTTAGCTAAGCCTGTAGCTAAGTATGAAATATAAAAAATAAATGATTGCTTATTCTTTTCATATCTACCCATCTCCACCTCATTTTACTCTGTAAATCTTATATGGCTCAATTGCTATAATAAAAATAAATCCTAGATTTTTATCTTGTGCTGTGAAGATTACTATATAATTACATTCCTAGTTTATTAATTCAGACATGGGAATGGAGTGGAGGTGCTAGTATATTTAGGAAACCAAACAAAGTAACATGGCTTAGTGAAAACAAATTTACTGCATTAACAGAAGTAAAAAAAAAAGTCATGTTGAACACCAGTACTTCCTTGTGCTTCGTTATGCCTCCTTATGGCTAAAGTAACAATGTGTTAGAAATTATTCTGCTACAACCTAAACATAAATGATCTAGCCTTCCCTATTTCACCATACTTTATTGAGTGGTGATTCGAAAACAAGTTTCATCTGAAGTGTTTTAATTCATGGGAAAAATCAACCAGTCAAATGGATCTAGCATGAATAATGCTCAAAGTTATAGAATAGCTAGATTTCATACCCCCACCCCACCCCCACCCACCCGCCCCGTCTGCATATACAAAATAGATAAGAAAGCTGTTGCTAAGATAATAGTGATAATTCTGAGAATAACAGTTTCCTAGCCCCAGGATTATGGGAGATTCAGTTTTCATTAAGGTCGTGTGGTACTCTTGGGAAAGTCAGAATTTTATTTTAATCTGTTTGGCAGAGTGATTGCAATGTCAAAAAAGAGAAAAATGCTGTGAATTCCAATGACAGTCATAATTATTTAAAAACATTAAAGAGATTGTTTTTAAAATCTAAAAATATTGGTCAAAGGGATGTTAATAATAACAGAGATACTTAATAATTCTCCAATCCCCAGTACTTCAAGTGAAGCTGGCTTCATCACTTTTGACTTTCCAAAGGACCCTTGAATGTCTTGAGGGTCCTTTGGAAAATCAAAAGAAATGAAGCCAGCTTCACTTTTGCCAAGCAGAAAAGGCCTGCCACCTAGAGCCTAGCAAATGTAGCTCTCTAGCCTATGAAACCCATAGCATGTTTTCTCTACTATTTCTAGTGGGACAGGCAGATATAATTGAAGAGAAGCAGTTCCTCAGATAACTGGTCCCATGCTATGTAAGATTTTAAAACTCAAAGCCAGCATCTTGAATTGACCTGGAAACAGACTTGTAATTCAGTCTCTTGTCCCTATTCAAAAGAAAAAAATGCCAACTTACACACTATTAGGTATAGCCAGAGTGAAAGAGACAGTTTTGCCACAGTTGAAGATTGGACAAGCATATCTAAGTGCCAAGCTATAATTGATTTTATAGATTAAGGGCTGTAATTTACCCAGAACTGAATTGGGACCCAGTGCAGGACCCTTACACGTTCCCAGTTAATACATGAGGTGCTGCATTTTGGACAAGTTTTAATTTCTAGTCTTTTAAGGCACATTTACATAAATCAATTGCAAGACATCAGTTACTATAACTAGGATGTCCTGGAACAGGTAAGGCCAAAAATTACATAGCATAGTTGGGCAAAGGCCGTAACTAGCCACAGTCTCTGGCTGCTCTAGAGAGAAGAATACTAAAGGGTTTCCAAATTGTAAACCTGCTCTATAACAGGGCTTCTTGAGAGACACATCTGGTGTCAGTGAAAAAACCCTGATGTGCAAATAGCAATTCTGTGTTGCTTTTGTTTAAATGTACTTTTGTCCCATGAAGACCCTTACAATCTCTAGCCACCAAGACAACACTGATAGTATGTGTCTAGGAGCCTGGGGTGACAATGTATAATTAATAGCATCATAAAAATTTAGACAATACTTTATTTCCTTGTTTTATTTCTTAATTCCTTTCTTTGCTGTTCTGTTCACAGATTCGCACAAACATAAAGATAAACACAAAGACCGAGAACATCGACACAAAGAGCACAAGAAGGATAAAGACAGAGAAAAATCCAAGTACAGTAATAGGTAAGGTCAAGTGCTTTTATGATCTTAGCATGCAAAATCTCAGCTTTCAAAATCTTCAATAAATTTAGATTATTTCAATCTGATTGTTACTACAGAGATGAATTTGGACAGTTTGTCTAAGTTTAGTTTATCTTTTATTAACATTCTGATTATTCTAAAGGGCTCGATTGTTTCAGGTTGATTTAATCTGATAAAGACCCGTGTTGGTAGGCAAGTTATACTTGATCCAATGATAGCATTGGGAAGTGTAAAATAATTACATGTTCTGTAGTAATAAGCCCTGTTCCTGTGTTCTGTTTGCCATAGTAACTAATGAAATGGAAAGCCTGTAAACACGAAATGATAGTATTAAATGATTCATACTAACACAATATATCTTGAAGTAAGTCATCTTGACAGACCTGTGATACTGCTACATATTTATACAGGTCTATAAAAAAGCTGACCATTTAAAATGTTACGCATAATTGATCGTCACATCATAAAATGATATTGAAATAGGAAACATTAAGGCTACAAAAATACATATTATGTATATGATTTTTTAAATTTTTTTTAAAAAAATGATAATACTAATGTAAGAAAGAAAAAGAAGGCAAACTGTACAATTAAAAAAATTGAAGAAAAAGAAAAAAGATGCAAAGAAGGGACTTCAATATTCACACCGGTTATAAATATAATATTTTAATCTCTCTCTCAAGTTATTTTATTTATTTATTTATTTATCAAATTTTTATACCGCCCTTCTCCCGAAGGACTCAGGGCGGTGTACAGCCTAAATAAAACACAATATATATACAATTAAAATCAAAATTTAAAATAAAACATATTACAAAAAGGCCAATGTTTAAAAATTTAAATTTTAAATTTTAAAAATTTAAAACCCCACAACAATAAAACCCAATTAAAATGTTAAAAAACCATTATGCCAGTCCAGCTTGAATAAATAAGTATGTTTTTAGCTCACGGCGAAAGGTCCGAAGATCAGGCACTTGGCGTAGGCCAGGGGGAAGTTCATTCCAGAGCGTCGCTGCTCCCACAGAGAAGGCCCTACTCCTGGGGGCCGCCAGCCGACATTGTTTGGCGGACCTGAGGAGACCTTCTCTGTGAGAGCGTACCGATCGGTGGGAGGCATAAGGTAACAGCAGGCGGTCTCGTAAGTACCCGGGTCCTAAGCCAAAGTTACATCATAGTACCCTTTTTTCTACAACTTCTGACTCTAATCTTAGTGTAGAATTTGCAAAGATACAGTCAATCCTCATTTACTGACTGCAATTGGGACTGGCAACTCTGTTACAGTGTTAAGTGCAACACCATGTGACTACACCAACAGATATCAGTTAGATTATTGGGCCACTAAAGATATAGTATATTACTAATTATGATTGATGAGGAACACGCAATACTGTATAGATTATTTGGGCCACTAAAGATATAGTATATTGCTAATTATATATTGCATACTCTTACATGTTCCTCTATCAATTATACATAATTAGACTTTGGGACAGGTCAACCTATATACAATACAAATCCTAATAGTCCAGAAATCATAACCAATAACTTTATAATAGCCCCAACATATTTAGAGGGCATCAGGTAGGTAAGATTTGGCCTCCTTTCCATTCAATGTTTTATACTTATGAAAGAGGAAATTTCAAAATATAGTTGGAAAGAGCCTGAATGATAATTAGGCTTAAAGGTAAGCCATATAGCCTTCATGGCATTCTTGATTTGTTTTCATTTTTAAATCACAGTTTGAAAAGAAAATATATCTTTGGCAAAGGCATTAAAGTAATATATATCTTTTTTCCATAATCCCTAAAGCTCAATTAAAATAAATACTTTAGGAAGAAATACCTATATGTCCATTTATTAATTACTGTGTGTGTATGTGTGTTAGATTTTTATTAATAAATATATAAAAATAAATATTCAGAGTACTTGCCTTCCTATGAATTAACACATAACGTGCCTTTTGGAGCAGAAATGTGGGAATCTTTAGCTTTCATTTTTATTTAAACTGTGTGCTTTCATAAATCAGAGGGGGAACATAGCTTACTGACTTGTGCCCTCCATTGTTTGCATGTATTTCAGAATACTGTACTAAAACTTCTGTTAAAAACTACAGAAGCAAAATTTGTCTTTCATAGAATAGAAACTAGTTAAATATGTTTTTAATATAGTTTATTTATAAAAATCTTAAGATAATACAGTATTTCATCACAGTCAATATGTTTTTAGGTAATGCTTTAAATCACCTATTTTAGTTTTGGGGTTTTTTCCCCCAAAATTTGCTTTGATTGTGAGTAATTGAATATTTGTTGCAGTCTGGCTAATCCAGGGCTGTCCCGGCCCACGGGCTGGATGCATCACGCATTGCCCATGCCCAGCTTAGCAAAGAGGGGGAAGTCCTGCCATGACAGTGTGAATTTGACACCCCTGATCACAGTTTTAAAAGAGAATAACTCAAAAGGAGGCAAACTTTTTAAAATACAAGTTTGACTTTGTGCTTATGATGTTTCTGCTTTCTCCATGAGGTCATAATATATTAATATAAGTGACTGATAACAGCTGAACATTATACTTTTTTTCTGTTCTGTGAAATTTGCTTTTGGGCAGGCTATCCAACTGCTTAGACTTGGCCTTTTCTGGATCTTAATTCAACCATTATATTTCCATGGCTGGGAAAGCATACTCAGTTTAACTATGAATTGGGATGTAACTTACTAGGTTTTTCTTAGTTTGTCTTCTCCATTAGCATAATTTTGTATATATTGAGCATATATATTGCTGCTACTAAAATTATGTATGAAAGATAAAAAATAAAATGGAAAATAAAAAGCTGCAGAAGTATAAAGTATCCTAAAAGAACCAGCAGGATTTAAGTAGCATCTAAGCAATTTTAAAAATTAGTGGGAAATTCTATTTGGTGGGTGGGGGACTCAGTAAAATAGTTGCTGAGAGAATTCCTCTGGAGAAAAGACTGGGGTGCCTTTACTCTCTCTGCACACATTTATTGGGTTTCCCTGGTGAGTAATTAAACAAAGATGTGTTACTGAAATGTTTGTGCCTCCGTTTTTTCTTTAAAGAGAAAGTATTGAGTAATTTAAAGAAACTGAGTCGCGTATGTAGCGTTATAATTGCATTGTTTTCTTTAAGTTTACATGCTCCTCGCTGAACTAGGATTATACCATTGAGAATTCCAGTTAGCCTTGTATTGAAGATCATTTGAATTGAGATACATTAAACAAAGCACACATACGCTTGCAATTATGTCAGAGAAATGCAGTTACTTGTGAATTTTATTGATTTCTCTAAAGCAGACTGGCTTTACTGTTGCTAGAAAAGAAATATAAAGTTTAAGTTAATGACAACGTATTCCTTCCTCTCTCAATACAGTCATTGCAATAAATTTTTGAAAGCTTGACTTTAGATGCTGATAACTCTATTTGGATACTGATAATGCGTCATATGTTTCAGTTGCCTCTTCTTTGACTGAAACTATTCTTAAATCTTACAGTGAACACAAAGAGTTTTCAGAGAAGAAACACAAAGAGAAAGAGAAAAACAAACATAAAGATGGTAGTTCAGAAAAACATGACAAACACAAAGACAAACACAAAGATAGAGAGAAGGAGAAGCGAAAGGAAGAAAAGGTACAGTACTATGATGGGGATATTACTTCTTTGGATTGTCTTTTTGTCAGGGATAAAGCTACTCTCTATTTTCAGGTTCTAAGTTATCTGATCTGCAGCTCTGGATGCCAAGAAAAAGCTAAGGTCCTGAGAACAAGAAAATGAAATTAAAAATTTTGTACAACATCATTGAAGTTGAATATTTTGCTTGTTTGTTTAAAATATCAACAGTGTGTGGGGGAGAGAAAAAATAAAGATAATTATGATAAAAATACATTGTCAAAAGAAAAAATACATAGAAATACTTACCTTTTAAAAAGGTGAAAAAATGGAACAAAGAAAAAAATAATTTTAACTTTAAATGCTTACAATTCTATTTCTACTTATCTAATGTGATTATTCAAGTACATCTGTATTTTTCATACAATCATGTAATTATCATGCGTATTTTACCTGCTGCATTTTGTATGAATAAACACTTCATACAAAATACTCCATACTTTGTATGGAGAAATTACATTTCTCCATACAAAGTATGTCAATAGGCGATCTGCTCATAATTGACAAGTGCAACTATTCTGTTTCCCCAAAAATAAAATCTCCCTGGATAATAGCCCAATCAGGTTTTTGAGCGCCTGCGCTAAAATAAGCCCTCCCTGAAAATATTTAACCGCATGTGCAGCTGGTCCCCGCCACTTCCTCTAGTTGCTTGCCGCACAAACAACACGAGGTGAGGAGGTGAGGCCGGAGGGGGGGAAGGGAGAGGGGAACATGCCCCATGCACCCCACACACCCTTACCTAACGGATACTCCTGCAACCCTAGCCACTGTGCCCCTTATGTCATACTAATGGCTGCCGCAAAAGCCATTAGCGAAGAACATCCGGTTGCAGCGGCATGGCATGGCCAACGGCATGGTGCAGAGTCCTGGGAAGCATGGCTGGAAGCGCGTGCATGGCCTCGGGCAAACAGCTGACAAGTGGCTGTGTCAACATCAGCCATGAGGTGACCACACTCCTCGTCTCCTGCACCTCAAAAATAATAAGACCTCCCCAAAAATAAGGTCAAGTGCTTATTTCGGGGGTCAAAAGAAAATAATACCTTGTCTTATTTTCGGGGAAACACGGTAGATATTCAATCCATTAAGTGAAAGGGACCAAACATTTACCTTTCCAATACTGCAATATTTGCCGTTTGGCCATAGTAAGGCCATGGAGAATCCAAATGTATTATCTAGTTGTCAAATTCCAAGTGCTGCATATGTAGTTCAAGAGAATATTTTTGTCTGAAAAATTTAATTTTTGTCTCACCAATTACATTGTCATCCACTACTTTCTCCCAAATCTTAAGTAAGCTTAAAACATTGTAAAAACATGTGTTTTATTGTCACAAACCTAAGACATTTAAAAATAAAAACAAGCATTTAATTGTATTTGAATGCCTTAAGTTTATTAAAATAAGTGCCATTGGAAATAGAAAAAGTGCAATGTTTGGGATTAGTCTCACAGATCGAAGTTTCTCAGCATATAAAGATACAAAAGCTTCTGGTGCAAGGTCTTTTGTCAGTCCCATGGGGGGGGAAATCTGATGTCATTTTTTGAAAGCATAATGACCTAGTTCTCACTTACGTCTTTTAGAGTAAATTGTCTTCTGGTGAAATGAAAATAAAGAAAGAAAAAGAAAATGGCTTCTCCAGGTAGGCAAATAATAACTTTACATGAACATGCTTTCTAAATTTTTGCTCTTGTCTGAAAAGAATAAAATTAGTTTCAACAAGAAATTTTGCTCTATATTATCTGCAAATTAGCACAGTGTTTCACATTGGGTAACAGGCACACCCCTACTAGTATGCTAAATTGGATATAGCCTATTCTGAATCGGCATGAGAAAGCTGAAAGATAGCAAAGAACCAATGAAACGACTTGTTCTAAAAAATATTGAAACAGTGTATCAGATTACCTGAGCTCTGTGTGACAGAGTTATTTTCCATTACTTGCCCCAGCTCCTGCCCACACCTAGCAGTTTGAAAACATGCAAATGCAAGTGGATTAATACATAGCATTTCAGTGAGAAAGTAATAGCATTCTGTGCGCTTTTGGTGTATAGCAGTGGTTCTCAACCTTTATAGTGCTGTGACCCCTTTAATACAATTCCCCATGATGTGGCGACCCCAACCATAAAATTATTTTCGTTTTGAATTTATCGCGTCTGAAGCCGTATTGGCTAGCGATCTGAATTGCTTGTGATTGCCTTGAGGATGGAGGCATTAAAGCGGAGACTCCTCCCCTATTAAATTTATCGCGCCTGAAGCCAGATTAGGCTAGCGATTGGGAGTGATTGCAGCTGGCTTGAGAGGAAGACATCAGAGCAAAGATTTCTCTCTTTTTTAATTCATCGCGCCTGAAGCCGAATTCAGCTAGTGATTTGAAGAGCCTGCAGCTGGCTTGTGAAGTCAACCATTGGAGCGCGATTCTTCGACTCGCAAGTATACTTCCCATATTTCCAATGGTCTTAGGCGACCCCTGGTAAATTGTCATTCAACCCCAAATGGAGTCCCGACCCACAGGTTGAGAACTGCTGGTGTATAGCCATGCTGGTCACATGACCACGCAAATTGTCTTCAGACAACACTGGCTTTCTCAGCCAAGAAACAGATAAGCAACCATGCCCTAGAGTCGGACACAACTGACAGGGTAATGTTTACCTTTTGCTTATGCTCGGAGGCTTATTTTTTTATTGTTGAGGGGATTTATTCTCTTGTTTTTTGTCATGAAATTCTTGCAGGAATTTATGTTTCCATTTTAACATTGAATATTGGAAGGGCTTCATTCCAGAGTAGATAGAAATGCAACGATAATGAGTCAGTTCTTGTTGCAGGTAAAATTAGTGAGCAAGGTCAGCTTCCAGATGAAGTTTTAATGATTATTTTTTGTAAACATGTGTTCCTTCCACATATAGCCCACCACGTATAAAGGAAGAAATAGATGATGATGGCTATTATAAAGAAGATTACAAGAGACCTCGAGAGGATGATGAGTGAGTGTTAAATTCAGCTGTCTTACCAATTCTGAATCTTGATCACTAAGCTAATTAGCTATATCTCTTTTGATAAGATCAGAACACAAATTTATATCTGGTCTACAATTTGGAATATATCAGAGACTTTCCCAGTTGTTGCATTATCATATTTTGCAGAGGTTCTCTAGAACAAAGTTGACCAATATAAAGAGCAGTGAGAGGCAGTAATCTGAATCAAGCACTAAAGCATGAAATGTATGCTGTTTCACAGATATAGCATAGATAGATACTTCATATTTATTGTCAGATGCTGGGATAATTTCTATAGTCTTGAAAAAGGCATCTAAAACAACCAATTATTAAACCAACAGTTTAATGACAACCTTATTTTAAGAATGTTTACTTCTCAGAGCTGTTTGCTGAGATGGACAGCCATACAAATTGAAGGAAGATAGATGGATGATTGGACGGACAGAGAGACAAAAAAGTAACCTTTTGAAATGGAGGCAGGGTAATTTTTTCAAGCACTAATATTCAAATAGAACTGATGGGGCTAAAAAGAAATGAATTATTTGAAATTATTTTGCAATTTCAGTATTGACTACAAACCTAAGAAGATTAAAACTGAAGATGTAAAAAAATCAAAAAAACGAAAACAGGAAGATGAAGAGGTATTTTTTACATTTTATTTTATTGTATGGACTGCCAACAATTTATGACAGCAGATCAGTGTTAATCCCAGCATAGATTTAAATGTTGGCCAATATAGTAAGAACCCTAAATTTAGCCTGAACTATGGAGGTAATTAAATTTGTAGATGATGCAATATGAATATAGCATATTTACTTTGTAACTATCTCTTTTATTTATATATATAGCATATAGGGCTTATAGAAAATCAAATTAAATTTGAGCAGTATTGATAATGTTGCTCAGATCTATTATATCCACTTAAAAATAATTATTCATAATAATCTTGACATATTAATTTTGATGAAACTTTCTCAAAGTCCCAGTGTATAAAATAGCTGAAATACTTGCATGCTAAACTTCCTTTTCTATTAAGAATATTTCAGATGGATCTCATTTTGCACTAATTTTTGAAATGTAAAAGAATCTTGTGTTACTATGGTACGTTTTCATTTATCTTTTTTTAGGAGATTAAACCGAAGAAAATAAAGAGCAAAGATAAGAAGCCCCCAGAAGGAGAAATGAAAAAGAAAAAAACAAAAAAAGAAGAGGAACAAAAATGGAAATGGTAACACCTACATGTATACACATGTCCATCATGTAAATTTCTTTCATATTGATCAATATGTACAGCATAGAAAAAGAAGTAAGAAATAATAAACCAACAAAACATACAGACTAGAAAAAGGAAAGGAAATATAGCTAACTTTCTTTTATACCATTTTGCTTACATTTCTATCCTTGCAAATTACCTTTGTTTCAAATAACATTGTCAAAGCCCAGTTTAACTGCATTTATGTTACTCCTAGGTATCTTTACCAGTATAAAGTAACCAAATAAATATACCATCGCATGTTCGGGGAACTCTCTCAGGAACGTGGGAGAGCATTATTGGCCAGGTGGCTGGGCCTAGGATTCAAGTGACTACAGCCTGACTTTATAAACACTGCTCTTGTTTGTCCTAATATGTACAGTGAGTTTTTGAGGTCCAGAGCACTATCTTGAAAACTTACAAAATTGTCATTTTCTCCCTCCTCCTATCTTGAAGGTGCAAAGCTATTCCACTTCCCTTTCATCCTCTCTCTTCCTTTCATAGGACTTGTCTTTCATGTTTAAGGCTATGTGCTCATTAATGGCCTTCTCTAAAGAGCCTGTTATTAGCCTCAATCCTGGTTATGAAGTTTGGGGAACTAGAAGCTGTCTCAGTGAGATGAAATCAGTTTGTTATTCCCCTTTATTTTATGAAATCCCTTTTATTTTTGATTTACAGAATGTTGGCCTTTAAAACAATACAACCAGCCTCATCCCTAACTATAACTGAACTATTAGAAACTAAGAGCATTAGTTGGTTAGGAATATTTAGTTTATTTATCATCTGATTAAATTAAGGATGAAAAACTAAATTTGCATACCACCCATTTTTATATACTGAATACTTTGATGTGTATTTGTTCTTTTTCATTTTTATTTCCTGTTACAAAATAACTTCAGTTTTTGTTTTTTAGTTGTTTCAGCTAACCAGCTCTGAGTGTTTAGAAATAAAATTCCCCAATGAGCGGATTATCGGTTTAATTTTCATGAAGAGTTTTTTTTTATTTCAAAAATAATAGCAACTCAGGAATAATGTATTGGCATTATATTCACATACCTCGTAGTTCTTCATTCACACTCACCATACACATTGTCGTATAACCTGCTGAACTTTAAATATATGCTGCCATTTTCAGTTCTGGGAGCTAGATTATGCCTAGTATTGGTATGCCTAGAATGTTAAGATTTAGTTATAAAGATGGAGGGGGATATAAAGAACCTGATCAGTCATGATTGGTTGTGATCAGTGGTGAAATCTTCCGCTGATTGCCACCAGTTTGCTTTCCCCGCATGCACAGTACATGTATGCATGAGCAGTGCGTGATAAATACACGCTGCACAGACATGCACAGTGTGCACTAAACACGCCCTTTGCACGGAAAAAGGAGGCTTAACAAGGTAAGGAGGGGAGAACAGCTATGTGACACGATCGCGTGGCACAGCTGATCATCGGATATACCGGTTTGGATGAACCGGTAGTTTTTATCACTACCGGTTCACCCGAACTGGTGTGAACTGTTAGCATTTCACCCCTGGTTCTGATTCCATGGAATAAAATGGAACGGACCCTTACTATGGACTAATAAGGTAAGCAGTCTCTGTTGCTTTGTTAACGGTCTGTTCCATTTTATTGCTGCTTTTTGAGATGCGGTCTTGTGTGTGTTTTGTAGTAGTTATTTTTGCTTCTGTCTGAAGCTAATGTTTAGTAGTTTTGAATGCCATTGTGTTTAATGGATGCTTGGGATATATACATTTGTAGATGAGAAATAATCTAAGTAGTATCTTTGTTTCTTTCTAGAGCTGTGGCTTTTTTCTTGAGTTTTGTGACCATTATCCTATCCTGTATCATAATTGCTATTCTTTACTGAAATACAGGCATTATGATCAGTGCTGCAATTGTTCGTATTTCCTGCCTGCTAGTGTGCTCTGCAGTAGCTAATTTTAATGCAGAATGTTTGTTTCTGGTGCATTTGTTAGTCTGGGCTTTCCTAGTTATATCAACACACTTAGGGTTGTTTCACATAGTGTGCTTTTTGCAAGCAAAATGCCCAGTGCCTCTAAAATATGTCACCAAATTCCAGTGGCAAACAACTGAGAAATGACAGAATATTTTATATCTTTTTTATGGGCAGGGGAGAGAGATGAGAAGACAAGAGGGTAAAAATGTTCTTTCTTGCATCACACCCAATGAAAAATGAACCTCTCACCAAATCAAAAACACCTGAGACTTTCTAGTCACACCTACTTCACTGATGTCAATAATGCTGCTTGCTCCAACAGCCCCAAATAAAAGGATTTTAAAGAAATGCATCTCCTGGCTTGCACACCATGATCCGGCCAAAATAAAGACCTTTACATACTACTTATTTCAGTGGGCAAAATCAACAACCCCAAGATGAATTTCTCTGCCTCATGTTTTGCTAACATATTGCTATTATTAACTTTTTAAATGATCTTTGAAATCTGTTGTAATAAACCATGAGACAATGGGCATCTGAATATACACTTGTGCAACATTTAGAGCTTCCTATAGCCTAGGTGAAGGCATTCACATATATAAGATATTCTGAAATTATACTGTGATCCTGTTGGATAGATACTGTACTAGATAAATTAATGTTTATTAATGGAATTCTGATGGGGCAATTTTAAAAAATTAAGTGCATTACTTTTATACATGTTCTAATGTGATCTAAAACTGATTTTCAGTTTCATTCTTGGCATATAAATTCAGAAACTTGGTCTTGAAATTCCTTGGTGAGGCATCAAAGTATGTAACCCGTTACCCATTTTATATGCTTTTCAAAAATGGTAATTTGGGGTTAATTCATCGGATGTTTCCTGAGATTCTACATTTTAATGCAGAAATATAGTAAATATATATTAATATGGGATTTTATATTAATATGAATTATATGTTACTAATAAGTTTGTAAGTTTTAAGTGTTATTTTATGTATTTAGGAGTATTAGCAAGAATGAATTCAGCTTTGTTCTATTATCCTCATTTACTTGTTTTGTACTTTTATATAGTAGTGGTCAATGATTTATTGCCTATTATCTTTGAAATTCTTATTTTATAAAATATCTTGATTATAAGTAATTTAAACATTTGTACAGAAAAAAAATTACTGTATTTTTCAGAGTATAAGACAGATGCACTTTTCCCCCCCAAAAGAAGCTGAAAATTTGGGTGTGTCTTATACTCTGAATGTAGCTTTTTTCAAAGCTTTTTTTCAGCCCTAACAAGGCGCTAGCGAGTGAAGCAGTCCCCTGTGCTTTGCCTGCTTTTCTCATTGCTTGTCTCTCCAAAGATCAGTTGTGCTTTAGAAGATGTTTTTTGTCCCCAAGTAACACATGCTCAAAACCAGCAAACTAATGTGCTGAAGCTGATCAGACTAAGGATGCTAGCCAGATGAATATCTGGTAGGCAGATTTTTTTTATTATTTCCTCCCCAAAAACTAAGCTGCGTCTTATACTCCGAAAAATATGATAAAGATGTGACATAAAGGCAAATCAAGAAATTAAGTGAAGAACATTATTATAAATAAAAAGATACGTTTTTCGACACAAGAGAACAATGAAAGACTGATTGAATTGACCAATTTAGATATTCAGATAGAATGCCGTGATCATGCTTTGTACATTCTGGATTTATGTGCAGTAGCTGGATGGATACTAGCCTTACTTATTTCATCTCTTCCCTCTGTTTTAAAGGTGGGAAGAAGAACGCTATCCTGAAGGTATTAAATGGAAATTCTTGGAGCACAAGGGTCCTGTGTTTGCTCCCCCATATGAACCGTTGCCTGAAAATGTCAAATTCTACTATGATGGTAAGTTATAAAAACTGGTGCTTTGTAGAAGAGCAGAATTAACAGCTGTTTAGTATCCTAAAGCTATGAGTTTTCATGGGCAGAAATGGTAATGGTTTTGTTTGCAACTGATCAGTATTTATCTGGATTTTATAATAGGAAAGGGGCCAAAATTGCATTATAGGTTGTGTTGTTTTGGGGCTTAAATAGGTACACTTCAGAAGAAAACATGGGTACCAGGATTCTAAGTTCCATGATGCTCATATATACTTCAGCCTACTAAATTGGTGGCACAGTGGTTAAAGTGCAGTATTGCAAGCAAACTCTGCCCACAGCCTGGAATTCGATCCTGATGGGGCTCAAGGTTGACTCATCCTTCTGAGGTTGGTAAAATGAGGACCCAGATTGTTGGGGGCAGTATGCAAAATAATGCTTCTATATTGTAAACCAGCCAGAGAGTGCTATAAAGCATTATAAGATGGTATATAAGCCTAAATGCTATTGTTATTCTATTACTATTGTTAAATTAATTTATATATCAAGTTACTGTGGGCAGGGTGGAAAGAAATAGTTGAATGTCTTTTGTATTTTGTTTACTTTCCATTTACTTCATTAAATCCTTTTTATTGTAGCTTCATTGCTACTTCACATTGCTACTTCTGAAACTATAAGCAGTTTAGTAATTTTTTTAGCTGTTTTTAATCATTACTTACTGTTATGGCTTCATTACAATAGTGTACTCTTGCTGCACTCTAAAGCCCCCACTCCCAATCTCATTAGAGGTGGTTGTTGAATTAAGAGGCAATCCCACCTCTCCCCCTCCCTCTGGCAACCTGTTCCTAACCTCCCCATCTTTTAACTACTGCATTTCTCAGACTATAAGACACACATTATCTTTAGAGGAGGAAAAACAAGGGGGAAAAAATGGGCCACTGCCCCCGCCCATTCACTGCCACCCATTTGCCGCCACCACGGCCTGTTCGCAACTGATCAGCACAATCGGCGGCGAACAGGCAGCCGCAATAGGCGGCAGCGGCAGGGATCCCCGCCACCTAGAACAGCTGATCGGCGCCACACCAACCCCCTCCCCCCACCACAATATTCGCTCTATAAAACACACAAGACATTTCCACCCACTTTTTTGGGCGGGGAGAAGTGTGTCTCATAGTCCGAAAAATACAGTATATTTTACCTTGACTAGGAATTCTATTTTTTTTAAAAAAGATATTTATGTGTTCAGATTTTAATGTTTTAGTGCTGGAAACTGCCCAGAGTTGTTTGCTATAAGATGGGCAACAAATCCAGTGAACAAATATTTTGTTAATAATTAAATTGCCAGGGTTTTTTTCAAACTATACTTGGTTTAATCTATAGGTGACATTTAGACTGACAAAAAGGTATCACCAAGATGGTTATTATTTTTAATAAATTCTCATTTGCCTTGAAGAATTGTCATTCAATTGCTGTCTCTTTATATGCTAAAAAGGAGTTTTAAAGTGTGGGTTGTGCTTTCTGTGTGTAGGCCCTAGCAAATATTTTAGAGCCATGACAGATATATACCAATATGCTAATCAAAGCCTTTTCCAGTTGATTTTTCAGTGACTTAGTCTACCTATTTGTTTGCTCATTCTGCTTCTGCAAGTAGGATATGAATGACAGCTATTAAATTCATTAATTTACTAAAAAGAGAAGCTTGTATTGTAGTCGCTTATATGCAGAGGCATTCTATGTTAACTGAAAGGGAGTAAGTTGCTTTTCCGGAAATGTTTGTATTGCCAGACCTTGTATGAGGTATATGAACAATATTGTGGTCTTCTAGATGAATCCTTATGAAGATACTGAATCCAGGAGGGCATTGTTTGCCCTATACACTTAATTACTTCCCACTTTTGAGATATGAGAATCTCTATTTAGGGTCTATACATCCTTTCTCCTTCCGTTGCTTAAGGGGAATCTGAAAGTTACAGCTGCTTCATAGGCAAGCTACCTGAATCCTCTTGTAGTTCATAGGCAAAATTTTTGACCTGTTCTTAATCTGTAGATGTTTTCAGTATTGTTATTGGAAGTAAAAGCTGGATACAATGTTCTTATAAACACACAATACATTTTCAACCAAAGATCAAAATGAATGTGTTTTAATGCATGTAATTTTGTTTATTACTCTTGAGATATTAAACAATATTTTTAAACTTTACATTAACATTGTTCTTCTAGGTCTTGAAGGCAGGTTAATTACTGAGCTCTGATTAGGTTTGATTTGGCATTTGTTTTTCTAGCAGTTCTTTTATATGTTGCTTTTTTATTTGTAAGCCACCTGGAGTTTTTTTAGGAATTGGATGGTCTATAAATAAAACAATGGGTAGAGGTTGATGTAAAGATAGGTAAGAGTATTGAATGATAACAAAGTGGTATCTGAAACTGAATTTGCAAGTCTGTCACAAGAGTTTTGTTCTCAGTCCAGTTCTACCTTTTTGTTAAAATTCTGCCTTTAACACAGATTTTCAGTGTACTGGGTCTCTTGTTTCTGGCCTTGCAGGATTCTAAGGAGAGATAGAAGAGGATATTTTAAGTCCTGTTGCTTTATTTCTTCTGAAATGTTTATATTTAAATTCACAGGAAAATAAAATAGAGCTAGTTTTTGCCTTATATTCCATGCACTGATATCTCTGTGCTTCTAATGTAGCCTGAAAGAATGGACACTTGCTTTTTCTGACTATTTATGTATATTTGGGGGGGGAAAACCATACCATCACTTTTCTGTCCTTCAGAGTTCAGTATCTATAATAGAGAGCAACGTACATTAATGACAGTTGCTGCTATGTTACTAAATTATCTTTTGAATTCATTTGAAAGATACCTTAGGAGCCTAAACCAAAGGTGGTGAGGCATTTTCATCAAACTTGTGAAAACTCTCAGCTTTTTTCCCTAGTATGACTAATATTCTTAAAACTCACAGAGGAAATTTTTCCTTCCTCCTACCAAACATACCCAAGAGGATTTAATGTTTGTTTTTCCCCTGTGTTATAATTACACCAGTAGAAGTACTATACTTCTAACTGGATTTCTCAAGAATCACATTTTAAAATGACCTAAAGTATTCGTTTTTCTTTGATACTTCTCTGGAATGC
This sequence comes from Ahaetulla prasina, assembly GCF_028640845.1. Classification (NCBI taxonomy): domain Eukaryota; kingdom Metazoa; phylum Chordata; class Lepidosauria; order Squamata; family Colubridae; genus Ahaetulla; species Ahaetulla prasina. The sequence continues at coordinate 199,574,426 of NC_080541.1, forward strand.
TGACAAATTATGCAGCCTGAGTCTGTGTTAGGCATATTGGATAGGAAAAAGAGACATAGTAAGTACTGTATGTTAGTGCAACAATTGCTTACCCTTTTAGCTATAGAAGAAGCTGGCTTTCCACATATCTATGATTTCATGTTGAGCTTCTATTATATTCTTGAGTGAAGGGGAAATCGGTCAGTAACAAATTGCTGAAATGTGAAGAAGACAGCACTTGAATAACACGTCCTTCGCTGGTGAATTTAGAAATACCAATATTCTTGACACACCCTTAGTCCAGTGTGATGCTCTAAAATAGTTATGAATCTGCAGCCCATTTCTTAATCCCAAATTTTTCTGGAATGAAAGCATTCCGATAATTCAGAGTAGGAAAAACTTGATAAATTTTCTCATGTTGGATTGTATCTTTTATTTTTTATTTATTATATTTATATGATGCCCATCTCACTGTACAAAGTGACTGGGCCGCTTACAATGCATTAAAATAATAGATATAAAAAGATTAAAATTAACAAGGATTAGAAAAAACTAAGAACCAAGAACACAAGTGGTATCAAGCAGTTAAAAGTGGAGATGGGAAGTTTGTACTTTCAACCTTGCAAGATTCTGTTAATGTAGCCTTACAATAAAGTAGAATTAGTTCATCTATTTGTATCTCTTATCTAGCTTACCTGGGAGAACTGACATCAATCTTGCAAATCTGAAAATACAAACTTCCCACTGCCACTTTTAACTAATTAATTTGTTATGGCGGGTCCCTCCTAAGTTTCTTTCTCTGATTGTTAACCCACTGGGGGCTCCTCCTCATCTGATTGCTTCCTAAGCAGCATCTCTTCTCCTCTGCCGCAAGGTCATCCATACATTCCATTACAGTTATCTTCTTGATAGCCTTCTCTAAAACAAAAGGAAGGTTGAAGATCGATAATTATCCAGTACAGGGTGGTCAAGGGAGGCTTCTCTTTCATGGTCAATGGAATCAACCCCCTTTCCAAGAATGCATGAATTCTTCTACTTTGAATTCTATTTTCAACTAGCCTCCAATGCCACCTTGCTGACTTTCACCAAGCCAGTGGGGCAGTGATGCAACTAATCTCACAAAGAATTCTGTGCACTTCAAATCAATCCCAGACCACCTCACAAGATGATTTTTCTGCTTCTCAGCTGGACTTGACTAACTAGTGACCCATTCTGAGGTCACACCGACCATTATAGAATTGGGAATAAAACTGAAGACATTTGTCATTTTCCTTTGAAACAAAATAGCTTGTTTTCAGGATGGTTATTCTGCTTTCACTGTTTATCTGCTGGTAAGTGTGCCTCTGGATCTTTTCTAAGAGTAGCTGGAAAGTTGAATATATCTTTAGAATGTTGCCTTGTTATTTCATGCCTATTTTTCTTGTGCAGGTAAAGTCATGAAACTCAGTCCCAAAGCAGAAGAGGTTGCAACTTTCTTTGCAAAAATGCTTGATCATGAGTACACTACAAAGGATATCTTCAGGAAAAACTTCTTTAAAGACTGGAGAAAGGTATGAACAGCCTTTTATGGAAAGATAGTGTGTGATGGGCTTCTTCATCCTTTTAAAAATAAGAATATTTACAGACGTCTCCTCCTTGGTAGATCAAAAATTCTCTCTAATGCAGGGGTCCCCAATCCCCAAGCCACAGCCCACTACCAGACTTTAAGCTGTTGGAAGCAGGGCCACGGAAGTGGCAGGTGAGCATGTGTGTGCGCACTCCCACTTCCGCAAGCAGCAGGCACACTTCATTTTGCCCACTGCTCATACAGAACCATCCCCTCCCCCCCACCAGTCCACAAAGCCAGAAAGAGAACTCTGCTCTAGTAGAACCTTAAAGCGTGGGATCCAGCTCCATATATATATTTATAAAACCTAAATTTATAAATGCTTAAACACTGATTTCACATGTCTTTTAGTGGTGTAGTTCAATTTAGAAGGAATCTAGGTGCTTGTTACTGACAGCGAAATTGTTTCTTGTTAGCTTTCTTAAAAAGTCTTGGCTATTAAAATTAACATGATTTCTAGAAATGTCCAAAGAGATGTTGGTTTTTATTATTATATGCCTACTTCTACTTTGACATTCAAATCAGAGTTTAGTTCGTGGAGGAAAGACAGGATATAAATATAATAAACAACTACATTCTTTTATTTATCTCATTTGACTAATAATACTTCTGTTTTTCTTCTTGCAGGAAATGACTTCAGAAGAAAAGGGAACCATCACCAGCCTCAGCAAATGTGACTTTGGTCATATGAGTCAGTATTTCAAGGCCCAAACAGAAGCTAGAAAGCAAATGACCAAGGATGAAAAGCAGGTATCTTTACTTAGAAGTAGGCTCTAAAAATAGAAGTCATGATTGGAGTGCTCTCCAGCTACACTGCATGTTCTAGTATATCAGATTTTACAAGTGTCTTTATTTCCACTAGTTCTTAGTAGGGTTGCACTACGCCAGATAGAAATCATGCACAATTTGGGGGTCCTTTTAGACTCACAGGTTTTGTTTAAGGAATAGATGGTAATTATGGCCCCAAAGGCTTTTGTACATATTGGTCTTATCACTTGTTTTGGACCAGGAAACATTTCATTGCTTATGCCTTACTGGTAATGCACTGTACATGGATCTGTCCTTAAAAACCACTTGGCTAGAACTTGGTGGCATACCACAATATGCCTATGTTACATTATGATTCCATGAATTTCCCAGCACTCAGTAAGTTTCCGGATGCACTTGAAGGTGCTTTTATAAAAAGCCACTCATGTCATTGGTCTGGGTTATTTGTAAGACTACCTTTCCCCAATTGTTTCTGCACAGCCCATTAGACCTGGAACAGTGGTGGGTTGCTACTGGTTCTGGGGCAAACTGGTAGTAGCAGTAGTGGGAGGCTTCCCCACCCCCACCCCCAGATGTCATCAAATACGCTCTGCGCATGCACAAAAGCTTCTGCACATGAGCAGAAGTGGCATGCGCGAACCAGTAGCAAAGGTAAGTGAAACTCACCACTGACCTGGAAGGGTAGGAATGCTTTTAGACCATCTGTTAAGCAGTGCCATCTAAAAAGACCCAGGAGATAGGCCTCCTTAGCATCATCTGCTCTTTGGAATAACATATCATTTATTTATTTTTATTCATTTATTTATTTTTATTTATTTTATTTAGTTTGTCAAACATATACGAGAAAACAGGTATAAGTATAAACATGGACATGAACACAGGAAATGAGTACGAATAAATGGCGACAGTAGGACAGGGAAGGTAGTAGGTACGCTGGTGCACTTATGCACGCCCCTTTACGGACCTCTTAGGAATGAGGTGAGGTCCACGATAGACAGTTTAAGGTTAAAGTTTTGGGGGTTTGAGGATGTAACAATAGAATCAGGTAGTGCATTCCAGGCATTGACAACTCTGTTGCTGAGGTCATATTTTTTTGCAATCGAGTTTAGCCCTGACCTTGTGGACATTTCATAATTCTTGAAGATCTGTGTGTTTCCCCAGCTCTAGAGCCTGTCAGTTGAATAAGGCCATCATTGTAGTTTTCTCTGACGTGATTATGTGTTTATCCTCATGTGCTACTGCACTGTTACTTTGACGTTTTTTAGTATTTATCTTTTTGTTCTGTTCATTTTTATCCAGTATTTGCTGTCCAGAATTATGGTTGCAAGACAGGCACTACCTAAACTGAAGCAAAATCCTTTCATTTTCTTTCTACATAATCATAGAAAGGAAGGGATATGGCAAAGTGGAATACAAAGGGAAAATATATCAGCCCTAAACTGCCATCTTGTAACACCCATTATTTGATATCTCTGAATTAGGTCATTGTCTTACATTTCTATTTATTTCTCTTTTTTAAAAAAAACATTATCTGAAATAGCTGGTTCTGCATTATATAGAAAAGAATAAATCCTTCTTGTGGATTGATGATTGAATCATGTATTATCTTGTTAGGAATAAAAGGGATGCTAAGGAGGGTCAAGGATAAAGATATGGGATATGGGTCCTTTACCTGTAGTTTGAACATTTTTTCAGAACCGCCTGTAATACACTATACAGAGCACTTCTTGTTTTAAGCAAGGAAACCTGAAAATTTCTGGGGAGAGTGAGGAAAATTTATCTTGGATGATGCTAAATTTATGTTCATTCAGGTTTAGCCCTAGATTAGTATATGAGGGCACACTATGAGCTACTTATCTGAATAAACCCACTGAACTAAATGGGATTCACTTATTAGTAGATCTGTATGCAATTTCCTGAGGTAAGCGTACATACTACAGTTATAAAGCAGTCAAATGATCTTGCTGATCAACTTTCAAGCCCTTTCTATGATGTATAGACCAAATGGCATTCTTGTACTGCACATGCACTAAGAGTTCTGTGCTTGGGAATCTGCTAAAGAACAGCTAATTTATTTGATCTGAATAATTGATACAGCAGATTTGGATGTGTTATAATTTTTTTATCTTTGTGTGCATGTGTTCCTCTAGAGAATTAAAGAAGAGAATGAGCGGTTATTAAAAGAATATGGTTATTGTGTCATGGATAACCATAAGGAAAGAATTGCCAACTTTAAGATTGAGCCTCCAGGTCTCTTCAGAGGGCGTGGCAACCATCCCAAAATGGGCATGCTGAAGCGACGAATAATGCCTGAAGACATCATCATCAATTGTAGCAAGTGAGGATGGGAGACCTTGCATATTTCTAGGAAAGGGTTCTGATTAGAGAGAACAGCAGCTAAATACAAGCTTTTCACTCAAATAGCATCTCTCTCAAGTTGGTTCCTAGAAGAGGAAAACCAGTGCTTTTTATCAGATGATGCCAATTGTTCAAAATACACAAAACAATATTGTATCATTAGTATGTAAGAATAGTTTTTCTTTAATGTAGTACGAAGTGTTAAAGTAACTCATACTCGGGTCAGCTTTGTAATTTATAAACAGCAACTGCAAGTGGTTATATTTACATCTTTTTTTTTTCTGTAGAAAATTTAGATCAGCTTATATTTGGACACATAAGCAGTCTAATTGTTCTAATATGCAAACTACCTTCCTGCTGTTATATACGCTGCTTATAAAATAAAATATTAAAAAATAACAAAATCCCTACAACTAAAATAAGCACTAAAATCAAGACAAAATTAGTATATAGGTCAAAAGAGACACAGTTTTGCCTTCTTCCTAAATACTGGGAAAGTGGGTTTGATCTGTTAGAAACTCTTTGATTCATGACCTAATGCAGTCTAAGGCAGAAGAACTGCCTGGCAACATTGCAGAAAAACTTAAGAATCATTGGTAGGTTTATGTCTGAAAGCAGCATTTTATCCGTAATTTAACAAATTTAAAGGATTGGAGGATAGGAATGGGTAGCATTGGGCATGGAGCAAATCAAGGCATAATAGAGGACAAAGTCATTGTGAACCTGACTTCAACATCATTTGACTTACTGTCTTCAAAAAATAGTGTAATGCACTATTTACCATCTGAGGGTTTTTTAAATTTACAATTCAATCTTATTGAGGCAAATAATGGCAGTCAGGCAAAGAAGGACAGAGTGATCTATCCTCTCCTTATCCTTTTTATTGGCTTCTGTGCTGCCTTGGAGAAAATGAATTCGTATGGAATCATAGAAGCTAGTTAGACTAATTTTGGAGAATTTGGCCATAAAGCTGTGCTAATTAGCTTAAAATTGTGGCTTATTGACACCATTCATATTGTTTGTTGAATAAGGTATAATGACCAGATTTATTTAAGAGTGTTGCCATAATAGATAAATCCACATGTCACACTAAAGCAAAAACAAATTGACCACATTAATGGCTTTTTGCTATTTATAAACCCTGCCTGTCAAGTTTTGCTCAGAATAAATTCTCATTTTTAAAATCTATTCATGAATGTATAAAATTGAGATTCACATGTTCAAGCGTGTCTAATTATTAGGCATTAAAGTCTATGAATACTGGCTGTTATTCATCTAAAGTTGTGAGTGGGGATCAAACAAATCGAATGAAATATTCATAACAATATTAATAATCCAACATTTGCCCAGTGGTGGGTTGCTACCTGTTCGCCCGGTTTGGGTGAACCAGTAGTGGTGGTGGGAGGCTCTGCCCACCTGCCCAGACATCTCTGTGCATGCACATCGCGAGGGCAAGCATGCCCATGAGCGAACTGGTAGTGATGGGATTTAAAACCCACTACTGCGTCTGCCCATCTTAGGTTCTTGGGAAAGACTCCTTAAGTAGATAAAAATGCCAACTCTGTGACTACCCATAATAATAAGCCAGTCTGGTCTAATGGTTAAGAATGGAAACCAAGAGACTGTGAGTTTTAATGCCCCTTAGACATCAAAGCCAGCTAGGTGACTTTGGGCTAGTCACTGTGTCAGCTCAGCCATCTCACAGGGTGTTGGTTGTGGGGAAAATAGGAGGAGGGAGCATTAGGTATGTTTGCTGCTTTGAGTTACTGATAAAAATAATAAGGATATAAATAAATAAAATGTCATAATGTATCATACTGTAGTAGTTGTTATGATGCCGCTGTTCATTGTCAGAATCTTGCTGAATAATTAATTTGCTTGCTGATATTCTGTGGCTTCCTTATGAATTTTCCTGTTTTGAAACGTCTGTGTTTTTCCTTCCTAGGGATTCTAAAGTCCCTCCCCCTCCCCCTGGCCATAAATGGAAAGAGATTCGGCATGATAACAAAGTAACATGGCTGGTATCATGGACTGAGAATATTCAAGGATCTATTAAGTACATCATGTTGAATCCCAGCTCTAGAATCAAGGTACTTTTTGTGTCTAGACTATTTGTGTCATGACTAATATGCTTTTGGAAAAGATACATTGCATATCTGAAGATCCAAACTGGACTTTTTTATTTAAAAAAAATTAAGATAAATTATATCTTAAATGGGGTTTTAAACTGCTTTTCCCTTCTGAAATCAGAAGTATCAATAAAAAATTAGGTCATATCTGATCAAAATAAATGAAAAATTGTATCTCCTCTTCAAATAAGAGCCCTGCTACACTTGAGCAACCCATCACATTGTTCCCTGTGATTTTCTTGGCAGGGTGAGAAAGACTGGCAGAAATATGAGACAGCTCGGAGATTGAAGAAATGTGTAGATAGGATTCGAAATCAATATCGAGAAGACTGGAAATCTAAAGAGATGAAAGTGCGACAAAGGGCTGTGGCATTGTACTTCATTGATAAAGTGAGATTCTGACTTTTACAGATTTTTTTGGTGTAAATAAACAGAATTCCTGAATCCAACTTTGTACAACTTTGGCATAAATGAGGTATAACAGGTACCAGAGAAGTCTTTGAAGAATGACAGGAAGGAATTTAAATGAAAAGAACTATTATCTTGTAAAGCTGGGGATACACAATCTCATCTAACAAATTGACTGTTTGGATAAAACAACTGTACCTGCACAATGTACCTGCACAAATAGTTTGGCTTTTCGTTTTGCAGGGTCAGAGGTGTATAGAATATTCTGCAATAACAGCTCTGGTATTAAAGAATGAAAAACAGAGTAGAAGCATCTTGGCTAGTGTTGCGCTTCTCTTATTTACTTCAGTTTCCATGTCAGTTTATCTAAAGTGCATATACCCATGGATCCAAGTAGTCTAAATATGCCTAACTTTTAAATTAGTGTAATCCTTCTAGTGAATTTGCAGATACCTCAAATTTCATTCTGGAATTTCAAATAAATAGCTTCTTAGCTTAGTGATGTAACCTCCTGCTGATCAATTACATGATTAAAATGTTTTCATCTGTTTAAACTGACCTGTTTTTTCTTTCTCACTATTCAATATTTGTAGCTTGCTTTGAGAGCTGGCAATGAGAAAGAAGAAGGGGAGACTGCTGACACAGTGGGGTGTTGCTCCCTCCGTGTGGAACACATTAATTTGCATCCAGAATTAGATGGTCAGGAATATGTAGTAGAATTTGATTTCCTTGGAAAAGACTCCATAAGATACTATAACAAAGTACCTGTTGAGAAAAGGGTAAGGGACTCTACTAAAGAAATCCACAAACTGAGTAGTTTTATCTTTTAAATCTCTTTTATCTTTTGGTTGCTCTTCAGGTAATCATTCCACTTGATTGGGTCAATATTTCATCACATTCAGAATGCATAGTGCTATAACTTTATGTTTTGGGAAATCCTCAAAAAGTCAGAGGCAGAGCCACCTTATTATACTTTGTCTCCAGCAAATGGTGATAATAAAATCCACATATTTTTTTCTATTGAGCATGAATAATAGTTTTTCAGTCATAATCACTGACATTCTTCAAAATTCCTACCTTTAGTATTTTTAATTTCAGAAACACATTCCTTATGTAATCCTCCTATTACTAAGTAAAAACAAATACTTTCATCTATTCTCATAGAAAATGGGCTCCAATATATTGATTCATCTTTAGAATTCTGTTGTGAATCTGGGAAATTTATTAACTGAATTAATAGCCGCCTGACTTTTGTAACATATTACAAACAAAAGTAGCATGCTACACATAAATGGACACAAGTAAAATCTGATGTCACGTATCTGGTTATGGTTTGCATAGCCATGGTTGGTTGTACACATTAGGCCATCAATCTTGGTTTACAAACCACAATTCCTGAGTTTGTACTTGCAGCCAGAACCAAATAGTCCATGTCATTCATAGCTTAGCAAACTCTGTGAGTCCAGCAGCCATATTAATATGGTATCAGATAATATAGTGAGGAAAGCAACATGCCAGCAGAGTCTCCTGTTTCTTTGCTTCATGTTTCTGTCCTTTGTAATTACCTTTCAGGTATTTAAGAATCTTCAGTTATTCATGGAAAATAAGCAGCCAGAAGATGATTTATTTGATAGGCTTAATGTGAGTATCTTTGCTACATTTGAAAGCTATATGAACTACTGTAAGCTTGAAATGATGTTTCTTAAACTTTCTTCTGTGAAATAAATGCCTATTGGTTGTTCTGGTATGGCTTGGCATAAGAGCCAGTTTGATCTAGTGGTTAAGGCACCATGCTAGAAACCAGGAGACTATGAGTTCTAGTCTTATCTTAGGCATGAAAGCCAGCTGGATAACTTTGGGCCAATCACCCTCTTTCAGTTCAACTTCATTCCACAGGGTGGTTGTTGTGGGGAAAATAGGAGGAGGAAGGAGTAATAAATATGTTCACCACTTTGAATTATTTATAAAAAATGATGGGTTAAAAAAAGCTTTTAAAAGATGTAATTTTGAATTTAATAAAAGATACAGAGCTGCCCCAGAATACATTAGCATCATATTGTTAGCAGCCTTGTTTTGATTTTACAAAACATTGGCAAATGAAAGTACATGTGTCATTGGATCTATGGTATCCTAAAGTACAGGTAATTTAGAAGAGAATATTTGCAGCTCAGGGTTGAACTGTGGGTCCTTGGTGTTTTCTGGGTTTGTTATTTTCTTGCAGATGTTTCCTTACCAAACTAGGCAGCATCAACACAAACATCAGCACTGATGATGTTGCCTAGTTTGATAATGAAATGTGTGGAAGAAAACAACTAAGCTCAGATAGCATAAAAGTCCTTATGGGTAATTTGTCTGCACTGGGAGAAAAAAATAAGAAAATGTGAGAAAAGCCATATATATATAATTTGTTTTACTCATGAAAAATTACTTTGCTTTAATTAACTCCTTTAAATATCTTTCCAAAAATGAAAAATATAGTATTTATATCCTTTAACTGTTTTATAATGCATTTAAATAATAAGATAGAAGATGCAGAAGTATAGAGAACTTTGGTTATTTATCTTTCCTTTAAAATTTAAGGAAATACTGCTATGTCTATTGTTTATTTCATTCATTTTCACCATCCTTTTATGTTTAATAGCCATCATGTTACTATTAGAAGACATCAGCAATTATCCAGCTCAGTAGAAAGGAAGCAAAAGTAGGGAGTCATCCTCTACTTTTAGGTTTGCAACTCCCATTATTTGAAATGGTTTAGGGCCAGGTTGAATAAGAATAAATTAATGAAAATATCTGGCTCATATGAAGGAGAATGCAGGCCATTGTACAAAATGCCTCAACTTTATAGCTCCTCTTGTTTGGGATAAAATTACTGTTTCTATGATTTGCACTTCCTAATTAAATTCGTTTATATCCTTTACCATTTGTTGAATTGGTATATAATTTTTTCCTCCTTTCCTCTCCCATCTTCCAGACTAGTATTTTAAATAAGCATCTTCAAGATCTTATGGAAGGGCTGACAGCTAAGGTATTCCGAACATATAATGCCTCTATTACGCTACAGCAACAACTGAAGGAACTCACAACCCGTAAGTATCTTTGAAATAGCCTGTCTCATCTTTTCTATGTTAATTACAATACACACTTCACTCTTTTTTTTTAACAGTATTTACTCAAGATATAGACTGCATAAAGTATCTGACCTTCATAATTAGGACGCAACTGCTATATATGCTCAAGACTCCCTGACATTCTTTTTCAGTTGTTGGAAGTTGCTTTTTTCAGTTGCTTTTCATAAATGTTCATCTTGCGATATGGAAAGAAATGTTTCCTTTGAATTCTTCCAGCGGATGATAATATCCCAGCAAAGATCCTATCTTACAATCGTGCCAACAGAGCTGTTGCTATTCTTTGCAACCACCAGAGGGCACCTCCAAAAACCTTTGAAAAATCCATGATGAATTTACAGACCAAGGTAATTAAGTTATTAGTTAAGTTATTTAGTTAAAAGATAAACTAATGTTAATTAACTCCTATTAACTCTTTCTTGTCAAACTTCTCAAAGTATTTCACAAATTGCTTGGGTTTGTTTTTACAGACTTCCCGAGTATTCTATTAGGTTTTGTTACAGAAATAACCTTCTTTGCATGCAAGATCATCATATCCAGCCATTCTAAAATATGTGTTATCTCTGTGTCTGTAAATTTTAAGTCTGCAAAACAGTAATAAGAGATAGTAAAAGCAAAATAAATTAGGTATGCGTGAAGAATATATCTAGTGGTTAAGGTGCTGAATTAGAAGCAGGAAGACTCAGTCCTCTCTCAGGCATGGAAGCCAGCCCTGATGACTCTGGGCCAGTCACTATTTCAGCCATAGATTGGGATTTTTTTTAAAAAAAAGTCTACCAATCTGTATTGAACCAACATGAGACATTCATTGAGCAATGAGCTGATTTGTGATAGCAACAGCAAAATAGAGAAAATGCATTTGGTTCTTAGGACATTGTCATTTTCGATGTAAGAAGTATTCTGGCTCAGGGAAAGGCAGTTAATTATTTACGTGTGTGTGTGCCGTTATATATAATTATAAATATTACAGTTTTCACTAATTTACTGACCATGCCTTTGTGAAATCATTATATACCATTTAACAAAGAAACCACCACCCTCAGGAGCAGTTTGAGGTGTTAGGACTCAGATCTCAGTTACGTAACAAATGGAGCAGTTTTTGCTCTGTAGCTCCAGGAGGCAAAACGTGGCACTAATAAGGTGACATTTTAAGAAAATTGTTATTTTGAAGTGGGGGGAAACGGTAACAGCTGTTTGACAGTGTAACGGTGCTTCTCTAGAGGATTAGCTCTTTTCTACTATTTAAGCAGAAGCTAAAGAGCCATTTTTCAGAGTAGCTACATTCAAAATTATTTATTCTGTATGTTGATACTAGATTTTGATGTCCTCCAAAGTCTTTTAATTCTAAAAAGTATACAAATGCCTTAAATGTAGTGTTTAGAAACCTGGCTCTTTTTTTCCCCCCAAGGTGGAATCTGTAGAACTTTGTTCTCTTCTCTTATTTGATTAAGACAAGAGGGAGATGCTTATTGTGAGGGGCGATAATTCCAGGGAATTTGCTTAGTCTGCCTGGAAGGAAGACAGTTAATGGTGCTTCTGAATACAGATCTGCTTTCCCAGATTAAGGCAATGGCCACTGGTACCTTTTAGCAGATTTGATTGATATACCAACTATGTCCTTGTCTGGGTAATGATGACTTTAAAACTGTGGTGGGGGGTAGTCTATAATAATGTGTTCCATGTGGGTTACCCTTGTGTTTGATTAAGAACTCAGTAGTTAGGTTATGTTGGTAAGAATGTTGTTGTTATACTGATGCCTGGATTGATATAAAGTGCTGCACCGTCAATTTGTTTCTAGAGAAAAATGATCAAAATGATAGTTACCTTTAATGCCAGAAATGGCTTTGATCCAGGCTGTCTGAGGGAATACCCCCATGTTTGTTGATACCATTTGAAAAGATACACTGGTTGTGAGCTTGTTTAGCAGTGACCCAATTCTGAACCTTTGGGAAGGGGAGAGTTGCTACTCCAGCTCTTTGGAATGCACTGTATGAAAGTTAAGGGACTTAATATTAGCTTTTTAAAGAGCCATTTAAAGCACATATTTTTGTATGGGGTTTAATCATTTTAATTATTTATTTTATTAATTGTTTACCTGATCATTTTAATTGCTATTTTAACTGTTAATGTGTACTGGGACACCTTGGTAGCTGATGATACATTCTTTTTTTTTTCTTCTTAACTTTTTTAGCAAGTGCAGTATTTGATTTTTTCTGATGAACTGAGTGTTGATTCATTGTTTGATAGAATCAACCAACTTGTTGCCAGAGCCTGACATTGTAGGCTAAGAGAGAGAGTGACTGGCCCAGCCGCCTTTCATGCATAAGGCAGGACTAGAATTTACAGTCTCCTGGTTTCTAGCCTGGCATTTTAACTATTAAAACAATTCTCTAGTTTAATGAGCATCATAAGACTTAGAATCTTGCTATCCATGTTTTCTGCTGTAGTGGATCTTTATAAGCCCCCCAGAAACACAGCCTATTGCAATTTTGGGCCCCCTCCACACTATTATAAAATCTAGATTCCTTGCAAACAAAACCATTACTATTTCTGCCCATTAAAAATAATAGTTTATCCACTTTAGGGTACTCAAAACAGCTATTAATTGTGCTCTTCTCCAAATACCTTTTTAAATTTCAAAAATAAAACAATAAATAAATAAATATTAGGCTTTATTATTCATGAGATATAAGATGGATTCTTGAGAGTTTTATTTTTTTCTGGATATTCTGTACGAAATCTGAAAGTAGAATCTTTAAAAAATAGTTGTCTAAATGTTTCAGCTTTTCTATTGTAATTCCTTCCCATATCTGTACTATGATTTATCTGTTTGCATGATCTAGATTGATGCCAAGAAGGAACAGTTGGCAGATGCCAAGAGAGAACTAAAAAGCGCCAAAGCTGATGCCAAGATCCGAAGGGATGAGAAGTCTAAAAAGTAAGTGACTGCTCTAATGCAAGCATTTCCTTATTTCATATTGGCCCAAATGAAAGATCTTTTAAAATGTCTATTATGTGAATATTCAGTTTTTGAATGTGCTATTTCAGATCTTGGCCTGCAATTTTGTGCCTATTGATCAGAGCAAGGAGTCTTCCTTCTGAATAAATACATACAGGCTGCCTTGCTCTTTTACCTCTGTTCCCAGCACTGTGCATGTAAAAAGTTTCCTAGGCAAGGTATAAAGTAGAAGTCTGTAGTTAACTCTCATGTTTTGCTTTTATTTTATAGATTCCTCCTACTCCCAAAAAGCTCCTAGTTGGGTTTTTAAAACACATTTACCGTATATACTCGAATATAAGCCGATCCGAGTATAAGCCGAGGTCCCCAATTTTACCCCAAAAACTGGGGTAAACTGGGGACTCGAGTATAAGCCGAGGGTGGGAAATGAGGCACCTACCGGTTGGGGAAACCCTCCCTCCCTCAGCTGAGAAGGCTGGCGGCTCCCCCGCCCCGCCCTCTCACTGCACCGGCAGGGCTTCCCCGCGCCGTCCGGTAAAATGTGAAAAAAAGAAAAAAAAAAACTCGAGTATAAGCCGTATATACTCGAGTATAAGCCGAGGGGCTTAAAAAAAACAACAAACTCGAGTATAAGCCGTATAGACCCGAGTATAAGCCGAGGGGACGTTTTTCAGCACAAAAAACGTGCTGAAAAACTCGGCTTATACTCGAGTATATACGGTATATGTTGCCTTCTGTGAAACAATGTTCAGTCCTTCCATTTCCTAAGATTTCTTATGTCCTCTATGTATCACATTTATTGGATTTGTGCGTACATTGTCTTGAAACTTGAAAAGTTAGCTTTCTGGGAGTAACACCCTTGCAGAGGTGTTTTTTCCCACACACAGAAGAGCACTGGAAAGCTAGTGAACATCATCCTTCTGAAGGTTAGAAAGATTTCTAGCCTTCCAAACTATGACATTTGCCGCTCTGAAGACTAGAAGGATTTCCTAGGCTAGTGAATGTGATTGTTATCACAATAATTTGGAAGACCCTTTTACCAAATCATGGGAAATCAAATGAAATCTTGCATTTTTAAATATCTATAAAGGGCAATATTGTTAAGCAATGGGATGTGACTGTTAAACTGCTAGAGAATAGGTTTTCTTCTTTCCTTATATGGTTCTGATTGCAAGGGCAGTGAAAACGCACGTAGGACTGTTTAAATAAATACTTGGATACACACAAGAGTCACAAGATATGAAAAGATATCACTGGCAATTGTCCTACACATTTGAACCAGCAGCATTTCAGCCTTCTTATACCAAGTAGAAAGATACCCAGGTATGTCTGGAAAGATGCTTCAACTTTAGGGTATACTAGAGATTTGACTTGTTGGGTCATTGTTTCAGAGATATTCCTTACCTAAACTGAAATAGAATGACCATGGGTGGGCAAAAAAAAAAATAAGTGAGAGTGGAAGCTACTTCCAACTTCCCAATAGCTTGATCACTACTGATCATAACGCTGGTGGCTGATGGCAGGACCAGTCTACTCAGGCTATGGACGGCTAGGTAGAACCAATCTATTAAATCTTCAGACAGCAACATGGTAGTGCAGCAGCACTGAAGTGGCCACTAATTTATCAAATTTCAGTCCGACGAGTCATGGCTCCTGGATTTTGGGCATAGAATTGTGAGTTAGCACATTTGAGGTCCGTTGGTTCAAAACTTGTTGCCCTTTGATGCACTATTTCACCCAATTGAAGGTTATAGACATCCATTTTTAGTAATACAGATTTTTCATGACGCCAAGAAATCCGTAATATACACATTGCTCTCCCTGGGCAGATTTTCCTCATATCTGTACTGTTCAAAAACATAAACATACACATCAAAATTGGCTAATCAGATTATGAGCACTATTTTATCTATAGCAAGATAATTCATTATTCCTTGCTTCAGCTATCATATTAAGATGAGGTATACATATTATCAGTTTAAAAGATCTATACAAAAGAACAAATTAAAGCAATAACCATGGTCTTCCCAGTGTCTGCAGTTTAAGCATCCTGCAAAAGCTGGAACTTTAACATGGACATTTGTTGGAATGAAGCCCAGAAGGCCTTTGATTCAATTTCCTTCCCAACCAAGGTCTTTCTGGGCCACTTTGGATAAGTCATCTTATCTGCCCATTGCATCTATATAAGGGACATAGTCCTGACCTACTGTAAACTCTGATTTGAAGACCATGGGAAATAAGCATTGTTAAGCATTTTACACTTCTAGTACAGGGAAATGACGATAATCCCTTCTCAGTTCTGCAAAGAGTAAACTTAACATGTGCTTAGCAGTCCACTTAAGGGATTTTTTTTCTTGCATTGATATCTAATTCCTCTTAATGAAATACATTTCAAAAGGTTACTTAATGTTCTCACCTATTTTATTTATTATCTTTTACAGGACTGTGGAAACTAAGAAGAAGGCTGTACAAAGGGTGGAGGAACAGCTGATGAAGCTGGAAGTTCAAGCAACAGACCGAGAGGAAAACAAGCAAATAGCCTTGGGTACCTCCAAACTAAATTATCTGGATCCTAGAATTTCTGTTGCTTGGTAAGTTCTTGTTTGAGAAAGGAGGATAATATATATATTTTTTAATTTATTTATTTACATTTATACCCCGCCCTTCTCCGAAGACTCAAATTAGGCTTATGTTTTCTGGGTTTGAAGGTCCTTGTTTGCTTTTGTTTATACTTGGCTTTCCAAGACAGTTCAAAAGGCTGATGCAGATAAAATTCAATCTGTATCCCAAACCCCCTGCGCATCCCATTTTTGCAAAAAACGGGCCTATTTTTTTACAAAATGGGACACATGGAGGCTTTGGGAGGCCTGCAGAGTGCTCCTGGGGCCTGGAGAGGGCAAAAACTTTTTTTTCTTGTTTACCTGTTCAAAATCTTGGTGTGTCTTATACTCCCGTTGTGTCTTATAGTCTGAAAAGTATGGTAAATAAGTTACCTATAAATAACACCAGTTAGTAACTTATCATCACCCATTATGTAGTCCTTTCTGCTTCAAATTCTCTGCAAAAAGCAGGTTTTATAATTTTGACCTTGAGAGCAAACTGTTAGAGCAAAGAAAGCCATCTATTTAATGTCCTGCCCTCTTAAGATTCAGATGCAGCATGCTTTCTTAAGCAAATTCTACTTGGAGCAGACAATTTTGGCAGTAAGTAGGAAGTCAGTCTCTGACCAAATTGGCAGTAATGTAACATAAAGAAAAAAGCACAGACCTGGAAATTCAGATTCTACTCAAATCAAATCAAGAGTAAGGAACGATATAAAGAATGAGTTGCAAATATTGACTTGCATGTTCTGAAGATTCAGGAAACCACAGGCCATGTAGGTATCACATGTTGAAGTCACACCGAGGGCTTGCTCTTACGATTGTTATGAAATTTTTAAAAATGAAAAATACTACATTGAGCATAAGGATAGGGATTTGGTCATACTTGCTTTCTAAATTTAATAGCCTTTTCCCTCAGATTCCTAGTTTGTTGACTGCATTTGAACTAATTATGCATAATAAATTTCAGGGAAACAATGCATTGATGCTTTAACCTTGGATGGTAACAATATATGCTAGTGCTGTGCAAAACACATGATTCAGAACTGTAGAATACCTTCCATCAGGGCTGTGGATTGGCTGACTCAGAGAGACACACACAGAGAGAGAATATATAGTTATATTTTGCAATTATATTTATGTTACAATTTTTATATACTTTATATAATAAATTATAAAGATTATAATTATAGAGATTATAAAATTTAAAATCACAATTTAGTAGGTTAGGGATGGGCATATATACTTCTACAGCAGGGGTGTCCAAACTTGGTCCCTTTAAGACTTGTGGACTTCAACTCCCAGAGTTGAAGTCCACAAGTTGAAGCTTTGCTGGCTGAGGGACTCTGGGAGTTGAAGTCCACAAGTCTTAAAGGGACCAAGTTTGGACACCCCTGTTCTACAGGTATAGAAATATCCTGTAGTGATCCACAGTTAAGTATAATGAGAGGGTTTAGCAACAAGTCATAAATTTGCCCATGTATATCTTAAATATTAGAGTTTCAAGCATAATTAGAAGCTTTTGCTCCTACTCTATGAATGCCTATTTTACAGTGTCCACTAAGATTTCAGGCAAGATTTTAAGAATTGGTACTAGACATGATCAAGTTACTCTATCATGTATATACTATAAATTTGGAAAATGTATCTCTGAAATTTTGACTTCTTTGAGAGTACAATACTTGCATTTTGTTGTCATCATCTGTTTCTGATTTGTCTCTATTTCTCCCTCTCTTCCTCCCCCCCTTTCCAATTTTAAGGTGCAAGAAATTTGGAATACCGATAGAGAAAATATATAATAAAACTCAGCGAGAGAAATTTGCCTGGGCAATTGACATGGCAGATGACGACTACGAGTTTTAATATGATTTTAATGGGCTGGATTTTATGGAAGAAAGTAGCCTGATTTTAGGGAGATTGATAAACTGTGAGCCTTACTTGTTCTTTATATTGGGGGGTGGGGGTGTCAGAGGGGAAAGTGAGTGATGAAATACCCAACATCTTTGAGTAAAGATATGCCTGGAAATATTATAGAGGAGCCAAGACAGTTGTCCTATGGACAACTTATTTAAATCTGTTTCAGAGACCTAAATTCTAGCTGTATGGTTGTGTTTTATCTCTGGAGTACAGTAAGGACAAGTGAATGGAGGAATTTGTTAATGTTCTACCTGACAAATTTGCCATTACATTGAAGAGCTTGGAAATCATTATTTACTGTATACAGAATCCAATGAGATATTGATATGTTTTTACAGTTAGGGTTTTGCAATAACTTCTATATTTTAATAGAAAATGGACTCCTTAATTTCTCCCCACCCCACCCTCATTAATTTAACACAACTGAAGCCCTTAGCACACTGGTTTTGGCCACAATGGTCATGGAAACACCCTGTTGTTTTCATTTTTACTTGTCACCATCATGGTAATGAAACCTAGAATTAAAAATGCAACATCTCTTCAAAGCAAAGCATGATGGGAAGATCCTTCCTGACTTGAGTGTTACTTCTTTTGTTAATGTGAATTTTTAGTACTTTTAATTATTTTAAAATATTTAAACTTTTTTTTTCTTCTTGATCTTAAAGATCATGTAGATTTGCAGAAGATAGGAGGGAAAGGGCTGGGGAGGGTTAATAGATTATGAGTACAAACAAATTTGTGACAAAATGTATTCCCATCATACTTTGTTCTGAGTACATTATATATATATATATGTATAGATATATATATGAGAAATATCCACATTTGTGGGTTTTGTTTTGTTTTTCCTATGGCAGATTTTTTCTCCTCCCCCCTTTCCAATTTTAAGGTGCAAGAAATTTGGAATACCGATAGAGAAAATATATAATAAAACTCAGCGAGAGAAATTTGCCTGGGCAATTGACATGGCAGATGACGACTACGAGTTTTAATATGATTTTAATGGGCTGGATTTTATGGAAGAAAGTAGCCTGATTTTAGGGAGATTGATAAACTGTGAGCCTTACTTGTTCTTTATATTGGGGGGTGGGGGTGTCAGAGGGGAAAGTGAGTGATGAAATACCCAACATCTTTGAGTAAAGATATGCCTGGAAATATTATAGAGGAGCCAAGACAGTTGTCCTATGGACAACTTATTTAAATCTGTTTCAGAGACCTAAATTCTAGCTGTATGGTTGTGTTTTATCTCTGGAGTACAGTAAGGACAAGTGAATGGAGGAATTTGTTAATGTTCTACCTGACAAATTTGCCATTACATTGAAGAGCTTGGAAATCATTATTTACTGTATACAGAATCCAATGAGATATTGATATGTTTTTACAGTTAGGGTTTTGCAATAACTTCTATATTTTAATAGAAAATGGACTCCTTAATTTCTCCCCACCCCACCCTCATTAATTTAACACAACTGAAGCCCTTAGCACACTGGTTTTGGCCACAATGGTCATGGAAACACCCTGTTGTTTTCATTTTTACTTGTCACCATCATGGTAATGAAACCTAGAATTAAAAATGCAACATCTCTTCAAAGCAAAGCATGATGGGAAGATCCTTCCTGACTTGAGTGTTACTTCTTTTGTTAATGTGAATTTTTAGTACTTTTAATTATTTTAAAATATTTAAACTTTTTTTTTCTTCTTGATCTTAAAGATCATGTAGATTTGCAGAAGATAGGAGGGAAAGGGCTGGGGAGGGTTAATAGATTATGAGTACAAACAAATTTGTGACAAAATGTATTCCCATCATACTTTGTTCTGAGTACATTATATATATATATGTATAGATATATATATGAGAAATATCCACATTTGTGGGTTTTGTTTTGTTTTTCCTATGGCAGATTTTTTTTCTCCCCTCCCCCCCACTTTTTTTTTTTAATAAAAAAGCCTTTCTGCTCTCTTTTACTTGAAAGATTTTATTGTGTAAAAAGAACTTTCACAGGTCAATAAAATTTTGAGGGAAGTGAGCTTTGGTCCAGAAAAAAAATAATAAAAAAAATCAAGATTTAGGGCTTTTATTTTTTTCTTTTGTAATTGTGTACAAAAAATAATAAAAAAATAAAGCAGAATTTTAATGTGAACCCTTTTTTGCTATATAATCCATTAGTTTTAGAAATATTGTTAGCTTAGTGTGGTGCAAAGGCAAGTTTCCCCACAGTCTCCTTGACAAGTATCTTCTATTTTTATCATGAATTCCCTTTAAATCAACTGTAGGTTATTTAAAATAAATTCCTACAACTTAACACAGTGCCAGCATTTGTGTGTTCTTGTACCCAGAAGGCCACTGGTTGGCTGCAAACCAAGAGCTGCAAAATTCTTTGTGGGGAAGAGGTGTTCCAGAAGAGATTGCCCCCAAAAATTCGGCTCAAGACTAGAAGTGGGGGAGAAATTGGGTTAACTCCTCTGTGTTTAAATTCTCCCAATTCCCTCTTAACCAAATAGGTTTCCTTCAGCATTTATATTTCTGTGAGTTTGGTGATAGTTTTCAAATTTTAAAAAGTGTGTCTTAATTAAAAATATCTTCAAAATACACTCTGAAATGAAGAAAATACTGTTTACTAGTCATGCATACAAATGTTAGTGCTATTTGTGAACTGTTCAGAAATTGATGCTTAAATTGGATGGAATGAGTTTCATGCAAGAAGATGAGAAACTGAAAGTAACAGATTTGCTCATTTAGTTGAGGAGTAGTCCAGTTCCCATTGACTTTCAACATTACCTAGATTATATTTCTTGGCCTTCGTGGATTGTTAGGCAGATAAGATTCTGCATAAATGGCAGAACTCTGTATGTTCATAGTTTTTTACTTAGGTTTGTATTCACAGCTATGATTTTGGGGGTGAGAGAAGGGCATCTGTTTTTTGCCACTTGAAAGCCAAGAACAATGCCTTAAAAAGAAACTTCAAATGATCCCATCTATAGCAACAGCAAAAGCATTTAGGCTTATATACTGCCCCATCTAGCACTCTGAGCAGTTTGCAATTTGAGCATTATTTGCATATTACCCCAAACAATGTGTGCAGAGTTTGCCTGCAATACAGCACTTTAATCAGTGTGCCACCAATAATAGGCAAGGGTTATCCTTAAGCTGGATGTTCTTAACATGAAGACTGCTTGTACATCTAATTGTACTTAAATCTTAATTAACTCTCAATTTTCTATTTAATAAATTAAAAAACAAATCTGCCTGCTAGCCTATGGCATGATGCTTTGGTTCATCTCAATTTGTATTTAGAAACCACATATTAAAATGGCATTTTCAGTATTATCAAGTAGATGATTAAAAAAATTAGGACTCTACTACCAGATTATTTCTGATTTTTTGCCATCTTAGATTAATATGGTTTTCCTACAATGAGTAGGATAAAGAAATACTTAACACAGAAAATTTCAAAGATAGGTTTCCAAAGTAAACAAATGTGTTTTTGCCCCATTTCTCTCTAAAGTCACATTTAAAGCAAGTCATTAAAGCAAGTCATTTCATATAAAGAACAGCATGTTCTTCACATAGTACATTGTGTTGTTTAGTTTGATCTGTTTGTAGGCGTCAGAATTTCATTTAAAAAATACTGAATTACCAAAATGGACAAATGGGATGAGTACGAGGGAAGGAAACTAGACACTAAACAATGACGAAGACATATGTATCCTTGCGTATTAGAAACCTTGCTTTTTCTATATATAATGGCTTTCAGCATATTTTCAGCAGCTTAAAACCACCTGATAAATATATGTGTGCAGTCCTTATTTAGAGAGACTTGTCATTTAACAACTGTTCACGCTAAAGATGGTGATGAAAAAGTAATTTCGTGACCAAGGCTCACATTTGCAATCTTTGCAGGTACAAAAGCAAAAGAAAGCTGCACTAAGATCACAAGCACAGTCACAGTTGCACTTAGCAACTGCTTTGTTTAATGACCAAATTGCTAATCGCAATTGTGGTCTCTAAATAGGACTACCATACAGTAATTCTCCACATGTAGTTAGGTAAGTTTCTTCCTCTGTTTTTATTCTTTTAGCTATTTATTCAATTAATTCAATGTAGACAACAACCAACTCAAATGACTCTGAGAAGTTCACAAATAATGTTAGCCCTCAGGTTGACCAGACGAGTAGCCAGCCAGGAGGACTAGCTCTATATTAGAAGTTAACATTAACAAAATCTTGCAAGTCTGAAAGTATTTCTCCTTTCCTCTCCTTTTGCTCTACAAACTAGGGAAGGTCCCTTCTGAAAAAATTCCCACAGTTATCTCCTTTTTGGGGGCAGAGAGATACTTCAGATAATGGTTGTCTAGTCTATGAAATAAAAACCAAGATGGGAACACAACACTCATGAAATCAAAACCAAGATGGGAACACAACACACAGACAAAAGTAAGGAACACACCCAACAAGGGGCTCCATCCGTCACATACCAAGGTCTGGGAAAACAATCAGGTCTTCAAAAATACAAGTAGTCTTCAACTTAATGGTTCATTTAGTGACCATTCAAAGTTACGGCACTGAAAAAAGTGACTTATGACTGTTTTTTGCATATACGACCATTGCAGCAGCCCCATGGTCATGATCAAAATTCTGATGCTTGGCAACTGGTTCATATTTATGACGGTTGTAGTGTCTTGGGGTCATGTGATCACCTTTTGTGACCTGACAAGAAGAGTCAATAGGAAAGCCAAGTTCACTTAACCATGTTATTAACTTAACAACTGCAGTGATTCACTTAACAACTGTGGCAAGAAAGGTCATAATATGGGGCAAAATTTGCTTAATAAATGTCTTGCTTAGCAACAGACATTTTGAGATCAATTGTGATCATATGTCGAGGACTATCTTTACCAGCAAGATGGGATCACACACATTTCAAAGTGAACTTATTCCAAAGGGCAGATACTGCAACAGAGAAGGCACACTTCCTGGGTCCCAATAAATGAGACTGTTTAATTGAAGAGACGTGGAGAGTTCCAATTCTGCCAGCACATACTGGACAGACTGAAATCAAGGAAGCTAGGCAATCTGTCCGCCTTGGTCCTGTGCTATGTAAGATTTTACACCTAATAACCAGCACCTTGAATCGCACTCAGAAGCAGACTGGCAACTAGAGCAAGTTTTCACATTGGCATACCAAGACATGCCCATAACTGCCTGTGTCACTGCATTCTGGGCCAACTGAAGCTCCCTGGTGCCTTGCAAGAGCTTGTCTCAGGTACAATGTATTGCAGTACCCAAATCTTAAGGTAAGTAGGGCATGAGTGACAATCTGAAGGGCATCCTAATTCAGAAAAGGATGCCGCTGGCTCATTAGAGCCAAGCAAAGCTCCCCTTCCCTTGACTACAATAGTGATCTGTAAGAGTTGTGAGTCGAAAAGGCCTCCAGATGGCACACCACTTCTAAGTATGGAACATCTAAGACTGGATTGAAAATCTTCAGATGCAGGAGATCCTAATTTCCACAGGTACTTTATCTTGATAAGATTGAGTTGGTTCCTTTCCATCCAGGCCTTCACAGCCTCCATTGGTCAGCCCAAGTTAAATGGTATAATTGGGTATTATTAGCATATTGAATATATTGAACTTCAAACCAACAAATAACCTTACCTGATAGCTTCATGTAAATGTTAAAGAAGAGGGGAGATGGTGATAAACCAGAAGAGAGGCCTAGGCAGGGGTCTGCAACCTTAAACACTCAAAAGAGCCATTTAGACCCGTTTCCCACAGAACAGAAACTGGGAGCCACAAAACTTGGGTGGCGGTGGCCAACTCGATGTCACTCACTCCCACCCAGTCACATGACCCAGCCACCGCAGCCATGCCTACCCAGGTTTTGTGGAGCAAGAAAATGTTACATGATCAGTCTAATGTTCTATTCTTGCTTCATCACTGCTGTTTCAGCTTGTCATAACAGAATATTTGGGAACGATGATGTAAATATATAAAATATGTCCCATGATGGGATTAGGGATCAGGCATTGATAAGATATTTTGTATGTTAATGTAAGAATAATTAATAGTGTTCCAGGTTTCTGATGGAGCATGATATATTCCTACCACAGAGAGTTTTTCTTGTTGCAAACTGTTATGTTGCTTGTGCAGAGCTCAAGCTGTGTTTGTGATCTCTCCAGAGATAACCTCCAGTTGGACTATTTTAAGCAGTACAATTTCCTGTGAAATTGATTTTATCTTGCCAATTTTAAGCACACATGCAGGCCTACCAGAGGTGAGGAACTTCATCTAATCTGTTTGGTACAGTACAGGTATTCTTCAAATGAATTTAGCAAGTGCAGCACAGGAGTTCAGCATTTAGTCTTCAGAAAAACATACTAGCGGGTACATGAATTCCAATTTTTCTACCCAACTACAATTATGCTACCAGACAAATTTTATTTTTTTAACCTGGATGGAGCTCCTTAGTCTTACAACAGTTGTTTCTGACTCTCTCCCAGTTTATTACAAATAGAAAATTTGTGGAGTTTCTAGCTCATCATCTCAAGTTCCTGCTGTTGTTCCAACACCCTTGTGGGCATCACATTTTCCCGCTGGGGAGCCGTTTTGTTTTGCCCTGTTTGGCTCAAGTCAACCACTAAAAAGCAACTACAATACAATTTCTAAATATCTTAAGAATCCACTGTGCCTTACTGTATGTGTTATTTAAAATTTACTTATCTCTGGGCTTTCCCAGTACATACTAAGTTCATAGTTGTTATGTAAAAGCATCCAGTTGGAATGTTATTGTGCTACTATTACAATTCACTGGACTGATGTTCTTTGTGTCTAACTTTGTACAAGACAAGCTGACTTTGTATCAGTCAGCTAAGGGTGTGAGACAAGGTTCAGGATGTTCTCTAGTTCTTGACTCACGAAGAAATGGCAATGCTGAATGCACTTCATTTTTAGATTGATTTATGAATGGGACAATAATGGGTTGGTTTCTAGTTCCTAGGTAAAGGATTGTAAGATGGAAAGGATGGTAAGGTATCTGGGCATTTTCATACAATCAGCTACAAAAAAAGGACACTTTCCTTGACATAGTAGTCATAGCTGAAGCAGTAGAAGGAAGATATTATAAATAGCACTTAGCACTTAGACTTGTACAGTGCTCCATAGTGCTTTACAGCAGTCTAAGCAGTTTACAAATATCATATTGCTCCCAACAATCTGGGTCCTCAATTGACCGATCTTGGAAGGATGGAAGCTTGTGTCAGCCTCTTCGATGCTTGCTTGCTATTGGCTGCCATAGTAACAGGGAGGGGGGAAGATTGGCATTTGGATGGGAAAGTGAGCTGGAGTGAAGATGGTCTGTGTCATCAAAGAGGATGCTCTCATGATCTACTGCACAGCTGAATGGGGTTGTTTATACCCAAACAAGGTCAACCTTCCCAGAATACCAGATGGATAAAAACACCTGAAGATGTGCCCCACATGACACCATATGGGATGGGGATTGGACATTCAGCCTGGGTCCCTGGGGGGAGGGATTTGGGGAAATTTTCAATATGTAACTTTCGTGCCTTTTGGCTCAGATCTTGCTTTTCTTCCGTTGCTATAATTTCAAACTCGGTAAAAGTACTTCTCTAGAAACATGAGTTGGGGGTTTTCTTTCTTGGGTTCTGAACGAAGGCACGCCTGACATTCTGAGTCAACCTTGAGCCGATCAGGATTGAACTTCTGGCAGTGAGTAGTTAGCCTGCAATACTGCATTCTAACCACTATGCCATCATGGCTCCTGTTAAAAAGTAAAAGAGTAAACAGTGTAAATTATAGTTCTCTATTAGGCACAGAAGCTAGCTGGTGACTTGACCAGTCATTTTCTTTTGTAAGGTTGAGGAGTGGTTATTATCTTGTGATTGTTATTTTGCAACAGCCAAGTTAACAATTATACATGACTGCTGTCCTGTATTTGGACACATGCCCTTGAATTTTTATGTTAAATAAAGACCTACTCTGGTGCAAACCCGGAGTGACCGAGCCTGGTGGGAATGATTTTGAGTTGGGAAAACAAAGAGAAGTGGGGTATTTTAAAAGGAATGGAGACAATCAGTCTCTGAAATGTTTATATTGTTCTTTCATAGTGTGCCTCTTTCTTCTTACAAGTTTCTTTTTGTTCTATTTCCAATGTTGTTTTGCAATTGGCTGGGCATTTTCCAATGCTACAAGAAAGGTGGTGTTTAATAAAATAAATCTTTCCTCCATCCCAAAATGCATGCTGATTTTTACATGAGCCAGAGAGGAAACTGTTATTTTTAAATGAGGTTGTTAAAGGTTTATTTTAAGATACCATAGAGAAAAATGAATTTCTGTTTCTTGAATGTAGGATTCCTGTCTCGCACCCTTTTTTCTCTGCCATGTTTTCTAAATTTGAAATTTTATCTCTAGCTGACAAGCAGAAAGAACTTTAAAATATTAAATTTGTGTTGGAAAAGAGGAAGGCTTAATTTGTTAATGGCTGCTGTTGTATCCATTACCAATGGCTAGGAAATAGCACTAGGAGACTAACTGCACTCCTGTCCATCTCTGTACTACTTGAATGCATTTGGATGACAACTGTGTAAAATGTACAGTATTCTGAACTAGATGAGATTTTGGCATGATACAGTAGGATTATTTAACACATTTCACTGCACAGTAGTAAATATTAATACTTCATGATAGACTCATTTTTAATTCATTTATACTTTGAACATAATTTTGGTTTGGACTTAAGCAGAATCATTGATGGAAGTTCAGGAAATCATTGATGGAAGTTCAGGAGATATTGTTTAATGCAGAGCTTTGTGGCTTTGTAATGTTCAAGCATTTTGATAATTACCACCTTAGATCATCTATACCAGAAACTGTCTTCTGTGTGGGGTTTCAGTGTGCTTATTGTAAAAATCACTGTACTGTACAGAAATGGAAAATAATCCCATCTCTGTTACAACAGTGTAATCTCTTGGAGAGGCTGACTAACAATTTAAAAACTAATAGTTTATTATATATATATATATATATATATATATATATATATATATAGAGAGAGAGAGAGAGAGAGAGAGAGAGAGAGAGAGAGAGGGAGGGAGGGAGGGAGGGAGGGAGGGAGGGAGAGGGAGGGAGAGGGAGAGAGAGAGAAAGAAAAACTGAACCATAGTTGTTATAGAAAGACATTTTCAAATTTGAAAGTTCGTTGGAAAGCTTATCTAGCATTTATTCAATTCCATTCCAATATATTAAGATGATCTTCATTCATGTTATATCTTTCCCATTTCTTCTTAGTTTCAAAGACACACATTTTATTTCATTAATTCATGCTCTTTACCATTTACTCCTCTTGCATTCCAAGTTGAGTCTTCCATGTGTCAGGATCATAATCTGATATTAACTTCTGCTGCTCATCATGACTTTAATCAGTCACGTTTTTCACATATTTGTTAGCAAAATGGATTAGCCATTGACTATATTTCCATCCATAGGTTATTTCTGCACTATTTGTAGCATCTTCTGCAGTCATCCAACCATAATTGTGCCAAAATAACAGTAATAAAGATAGGACTTATACTACTTCAGCAGCAGCTTGGTAATGTTAGAAAGTCTATGTAAGTCACTAATACGGAAATGGCCTTAACTGAACTCATGACACAAGCAGTATTCCTCGCTAATAATGACCATCAGTTCCTGACATTTTTTGCAAATTTTGACAAGTATATTCAGAAGCTCAACAAAGCCCAAACAAGCATTTTAGAGTATTTCAACCAGCTAGAATCTTTCTTGCAAGCCAACATACCATTGTTCATATCCCCAACTACAAAGACCTACACAAGAGGAATAAACCATAATCTCATGTGTTCACACAACCTTACAGCATGGAAAGCACAACGAGGAAATGTTTTCAAATAGTGTATAATTTGGAATTCCTCTTTTCTTTTTGCTTTTGTACTAGGTTTATAGCAAGTATATGTCACAGAAAATAGAAAAGCTAATCATGCTTATTTGACAGGATTTTACTAAAAAATTTGTTATAATTTGACATTCTGCTCATTAAATTCAGTGGCACAATCTTGAAGGGCTTTCA
The DNA here is from genome assembly GCF_028640845.1 of Ahaetulla prasina. Lineage (NCBI taxonomy): Eukaryota > Metazoa > Chordata > Lepidosauria > Squamata > Colubridae > Ahaetulla > Ahaetulla prasina. The sequence goes on from NC_080541.1 coordinate 199,602,380, forward strand.
AGAACTTCACAAAAAAGACTTGCAAGAGCCCTGCGCAGTCTGCAGTTTATTTACCTTGATAATAGAGGTTCACAGCATATATATCACTTAAGAGGATGGGGAACCTGTGGTCTTTTCACTGTAGCTGAAGTGTAACTCTTAGCATCCTCACCATTGAACACTGTTGCTTACAAATGTCACTTAATGGAAATGGAAGTGGGTGGAGGCAGACACAAACAGAATTCTCTTCCCTGGATTCATCAGAAAGGTATTATATTTATTTATATTTCATATTTATTATCCACCCATATCAGTTTGAGAGGGGCGCTGGATGGTGAATATATGCAATATTATTCTAAAATTGACTGAAATCAGTTCCTGGAAAATTATTCCTTCGATTTTGTTTAGATGCTAAAGTAGCAAATTTGGAACATGCCTCAGCATACTTCCAGTAATAAAGAAGCAAGCATGCAGGCTGTGAAGTAAAATCTTTTCCCCTCATTAGTCATTTTTAATGTCACCCAGGCAGAAATGGGAAATGCAGATCAAATGATTTGCACCCAAATCAGCTTTAATGACACTGAATACAAGTGTCTTTTTGGGACATGATGTTTTTTTTTGCGCTCTGGTGATAAAGTAGATATTTGTTCATCTAAGGGGGATTAATTAAATTAATTTTAAAAGTCACTTGCACTTGAGATCATGAAAGCTTTAAACAGGGACTGTGAAGTATGGGAACTCTTCTATGCTTAAAAGTTTTCATTTATGACCTTCTCAAGCCGAATAACATTAAGGGGACAGCGGGATATGCACAAAGGTGTCTTGAACAGGAACATTAAGCATGAATCACCATTGCTTCCTCTTGTCTTTCTTCCAGCTCTTATGAGTGATGACCTTGTGACAAACCATTTCATTTTGAGCTGTTTCTTCAAAGAATGCAAGGAAGACAATGAAGTTGACACATTACCATTAACCTATCTTTTACTGTCGATAGAACTGAAATGAAAGGAATGGCTATATTTCTTGGAATAAACTTGTTGCATTCAGTATGACAGTTGCGCTCCAATGGGATTTTGTAACAACATCTGTAGATGAACTCAGATTTCTCTATCAACAAATTCTAGACAATGAGAACAATTTCTTGTTGCCTTCCACATTATTTTTATGAACATATGAAAAATGCCAGCGCAAACATACACACAGAACTAAGAAGTGATGTGAAGAAGCATCTTTGGAACAGGGAAAGGGGCCAACAGAGAATTTCCTGAAAACTCCTAAAAGCCATGTAGCCTCTTCATGGCCCTGAGGTGGGGTATGAAAACTGCTACCTCGTAGGAATGGATGCTGTTTCTTCCCCCCTTGTGTTCTGCCTAGTTCACATTTGTGTGCCCCTAAAAGTTCAGTTGCTTCTGGCAACTGAGTGGACTCACCCTTGCAGTTTTCTTGGCAAGATTTTTCAGAAGTGGTATGCCATTGCCTCCAACTCTTTGATTTATATAGTCACACATCTCACATACATGACTCTGGGCAGCTTACCATAGAATGAACCAAGTTTGTTGTTCCATTTATTCAAACCCAGATTTATTATTGGAACTTCTTATCAATTAGAGAAATGGGAGATGAGCTTTGCGTAAAAAGTACAATTTAGATTTTACAGTACTACACCCCTCCCCTCCCTTGAATATTAAATTATAAAAAGTTTCAATTCTTTGCTGCCATTTAGTGGTCACCTGGGTTTTTGCAAACCTGATATGGTAACCCAAACCAACTATAATGTGGCTTATTTGATTTTAGCTTAGCACAAAGTATGAACAAAACGACTGTGGTTTTTAAATCAAAATTTTTAGCTTGATATTAAATGAAGAAAGCCAAATGTGACCTCTGTAATAAATTAATATTGCACCATGACTTAGTGTGATGCATGAACACATCAGTACCATTTTCTTTTCCATTAACACTGCCTCTTTGTTTGCAACAAGTGGTCTCTGTTCTTAAAATGTCAGGCCAATTGGAGGTTTGTTTTGTTGCAAATATTTTATTGTTCACTTTCTGCCTGTTGTGCACTTATTAAAAGCAGACAAGTTTGTCTATAAAGGGGGGAAAATTAAGCTACTTCCCTGAGTAGATGCCATCATTAGTAAAAGGCATCTAGGTATGTGTGCATAAAGGGAAGGTTGGGGAAGGTATCTGTTGTTACAGAAGTTCTCATTTCTCTCAATAATACACCTGATATTAATCAATACCATATCGCTCAACTACCTAAAGCCTATGCATGCTTACTTGGCAGTAAGGCTGCTCTCTTTCAGTGGAATTTACTCCTAATAGATACACGATTGCAAGCAGGCAGCTAGATCAGTTGTTTAATAGGCTGGAAGTAAAATTTCTACATTAACAAAATTTATACTTAAACAACAGAATACAGGAGCAAAAATCATGAGAATAGTCTGAGCTATGCTTTTCTTCTTTAAATGGAAGTACTACCCATTTTAATCAGACATTAAGACTCATTGGTTTGGAATACTAGTATGGCTTGCATTGAACCTTGATAGTACTTGTTTTCCTTACAAACTACCTCAACTTGGTTTCCCTTAAACCTGATCAGTGGTGACGTAGGTATTTTCCATAACCCCTTCCTTTGAAAATGTTGGTAAGGAATTATGGAAACTGATGTCTAACACTTATGGACATGTGAGATCACATGAAACATAGCACTTATATTTCTTCAAGAAGCTCAACCATGGTTTATAGCTCATAATTATTGTAGACATGCACAAACTGAGGTGCTAGAATTCATGCTCCCTGCTTAAACATTCCATCAAAGGTACCACCACCTGTTGCTTGATATAACCAAAGGGGAAATTATTTAATAGATGAAAATAATGCTATCTTCATTGAATTCATTTGTTCTTACATGAAAAATATAAATAAAATGAAACATAGTATAATCACTGGCTGCCATTTAAAGACACAGTGCAATCAGTACTAAACCAAATACACCACAGTGTCTGACTGTATAATATATTAAGCTACAACCTAGCCAGTTTGTGTGTTGTGCAAACTAGCCAATGTACATCCTCCATAGCTCATTGTGCTGCTGGAACTAAAAGAAAAAAATCAAAAATAGACACCCAGTGGTGTTTATCTGCCCAGTAAGACCTGGAAGATTGGGCTAAAGATCCCCAACACCTCAGAAGTGAGGCCATTAGGGTCCACAGAAGCAGTTTTCTGTCGCCATTTCCCTTCTCTGGAGCAGTTTTCCCACCCACTCCAAAACATTGCTAAAGGATCTTTAAATGACTCAGTTTGATGTCCTTCAGCAATCAACACTGGTCATGTTGATGATTTTCTGGAGGCCTATGTGCTCCAATAGAAGATTTGGCCTGCATCACCTGCAAGTCCAGAATACCAATGACAAAAGGGCAGCAATCAAATATAATAGCAACAATAGCAAAATACATACAACTTGAGATATTTGATAACAAGGGTTCATTTGGATTGGTCTCTCCTGGTGGCAAATGCCCAGAGTGATCCTTATCAAATATCTCAGTGCTATGAGTCATTCAAGGATACTGTGTGAATGCAATCAGAAACACCTTAAGTTAACTACAAGCCTTTCACAGTAGCTCTAATCAGCGGGTGGCTGCTGCCGCCGCCACTGCCACACTTTGCCCAACAAGCAAAGCGGCGCAGTGTGTAAAAAAGCCCAGAGACGGGTGCAACTTAGCTGACCTTTTGTCTACAGACCTTTACATTTGGCAGGCGCTGCTCACCTTCCCATTCTTAAGCCTCCCAAGAGAAGAAGAAAATGAGGTAAAGCATAACGCCCGCGGGGAGGACGGGGGCGTAACTTTCAATGGGTGGAGAGTCGTAGCGTTTTAAGAAGCTAATCCCGCCTCTTACACCCCCCCACCCCACCCACTCCCGCTTTAATATAGTTTAGGAGAGCAAAGTGGAGGGGGGGGGCGAGGTAATTGGCGCGTGCTGAAATATTCCTCTCATTTTGTTGCGTGTGTGAAAAAAAAAAAGCAAGCAACTCCGAGGTCGTTTTCCGGCCTTCCGCCTGGGATCTTTTGTCTTCCTCTTGCAGGGTTCAGGCGCCCCTGGAGTCGGCCGCGTCGCTCCTGGGGCTCCACGGCGAGCTCTGCAACCCTGACGAGGTGGAAAGCGCTAGCCCGAGAGAGAGAGAGCGAGCGAAACAAATCTTATCTCGCTTTCGTTTCACGCCGAGGCCGTGGCGAGCGTGCCATTGGCTCCGTCGCAAGAGAGCTCGGCGGGGTTTCTCGCTTCCCGAGCTGTGAAAAAAAGTCGTCGTCCTCCTTCTCTTTCCTTCCAGCCGTTACTGGCCCAGCTCTGAGGCGAAAGGGGTTGAACCCGCCCCGGCTCGGACCCAGAGCTCTGTTTTTAGGGAAACAGACGGTGCGGGGGGGGGCGCTTTGGAAATAAAAGCTCCGCAAAAAGAAGGGGAAAGGCGCGCTCTGGGTTCCGGCCTCCGAGCCTTCTCTGAGCCGGGAAGCCCTCCTCGTTCTCATTCTTCCTTCCCTGCCCACTCCCGGCTCCTTGTTCCTCTCTTCCCCCCCCCCGCACCCTCTCGCTTCCTTTTACTTAAAGCGCCTTTCAGGATAGGAGGGAAAACCAAATTAAAAAAAAGACGGGAAGGAGAGAAAATGGTGCATGGTTGTAAAACAGGAGGAGGGCATTTTTCAGCTGCTTTCTGGGACTGAAAAGTTGAGGGGGCCCAAGGAAGCAGCAACCGGCCGGGACTAAAACGACCCCCGCTCCCACCCCCCATCATCCCGCGCCGCCTTCTTTTTCTTTCCCCGCCCCCGCTCTTCTCCCTCTCTCCCTCCCCGGGAAGAAGGGGACTAACCTTAAAAAAAAAAAAAGCGCTGCCGCTGAGCAGAGAAAGGAGTAGCTTGTAGCTGGGGAGGATGTTGCTACGGAGTTAAAACGAGGAGAAAATTGCCCTTCCCCCGTTCCTAACCCCCTCCTTTTTTCCCCGCCACCAGTTTCTTTTGGCTTTGGCTCCAAAAGAGACAATTCTCTTTTGTTTGTGAAGTCCCCCTCCTTTTTTTTCTTTTTCTTTTTCTTTTTTTCGCCCAGCTGGAGAAAGGAGGAGAAGGCTGGGGAGTCACCATGGCGTCTCTCTTCACCAATGGACCCTGCATCCAAAGTGAAGCCGAAGTGGGTCACCTCTGCCGAAGCCTGGAAGTGGGTACGGTCATGACACTCTTTTACTCCAAGAAGTCCCAGAGACCCGAGAGAAAAACGTTCCAGGTCAAGCTGGAAACCAGGCAGATCATTTGGAGCAGGGGGTCGGACAAAATCGAAGGCGCAAGTAAGTGGCTTGGTTTTAATCCTTGCTTAGTACCGGAAAAATGAGCGAGTAAAATTTGAGGTAATCCCTGCATGCGGACGGCCGAGATTTTTGGCCGACCACCAAAGCATGTTTATGGTGGTGTTGGCTCGTTTGAATGAACTTGGAGCTACGTTGAAGGTCTTCACGAGTTAATAAACGCCTTCCCTTCCCTTCCCTTCGATAAGAGTAAACAGAAACGATGCTGAAGATAGTCCCACATCTTTGGCTGTTTATGCCTGTGGTGTGCATTTGTGGTGTAACGCTGGCCTAAAAAAAGAAAACTGGGAGTTGTAGTCTAATTACCTGGTGTAGGCAACCTGCCAGTGGCTTGGCTGTACTTTGTAGATTTGTTGACATGTTGTGGTAGAAAGTACTCTGGCCCACTAGGCTTTTTGATTTAAGATTTGGGTTCAAATCTTCGGCTGATCTAGAATCGGTTGCTACCTCTCAACCTGCTCTAATGTGAAAATACAGTTCGTCACACAAAACATAGTTTGTAGAATTTGGAGGTGGGAGTTGCCTGCGATATTCATATATTTAGCTGGGTCTAAAATTGAATCAGCCCCATTGGTTGGAGGTGTGTGGACTGTTGTTGACTGCTAGAATCTCTGCTTTTTCCATTCGATGCTAAAATGGGCTTTATAGCCTTCCTAGGAGTTTCTGAGAAGCGCATGGTTGCCTTTTGTAGAATAAACTATGTGGACGATCAACCAGTTCTTTCAGCGTGGAACCTATTTTGTACTTCTCTATCATTAATAAACATTGTTTTGTGCTGTTTTGACTGGTCCTAGTAAAATTATTTTCCCACAGTTCATTTTAGAGAACAGTTTGGTATTTTTAAAAAAAATCTTATTTAATGTGGAACCTTTTACCTTCAAACCTCCACTATACTCAGAATTCAAAATATTTTATGTATTATCTTACGTTTATGTAGTCGATGATGGTTTAAATATCCGTTTCAATAATTTGAGAATCCAAATATTCTGGTTCTCCCTCTTTTCAAAACATCAAACCTATAATAGGAAAAGAGAATTCTGATGTTTCTGCATATACAGAGAATAGGTAAATGCTCAAAATGGAGAAAGCATGTCCAAATATTTTAAAAATGGAAACTCTTTCTTTACATTTGTCCTGAAGGCCACAACTCATGTTTTCTACAGGTAGGAAAAATGTTATCTGAAGACCTATGGTGTGCAAAAGTTGCTTTCAGGTTACTAGATAAACAACTGTTATTTGTTTTGCTTTTGAGGAGGTCATAAGTGAATAAGCAGGATGGAAGCATCAGAGCTTATTGCACAAATTTAATTATTAAGTTTGTATATTAATTACCTCTTAGTAAGTTTGCTTGATTTTTATGGACTTATTTTGAAAGATGAATTTTTTCATATGTAGGTCTCCTGATTTATAGTGCTACACTAACAATTTTTTATTACTATGAACAAAAGGGATGCGGTGTTCTATATGCGGTGTCATTCAAATCTGAAATTGTTTTATAACTGCACTTTTTGACAAACACTGCTGGATCTGCCTTGGAAAGTAAAGACAAGCAGAGTTGGAATTCTTTAATATAATTCTTCCTCCCTTTGTCCCTGCAGTGAGGTCATCCATACAAAAAGCTCAGAAAGCTGGGATATTAGATTCCCATGCCAAATAAAACTGAGAATTAAGCAGCTTTTTCTCCCTTTTTGTTTTCCTAGAGTTAGAAACTCATTTACAAAGCAAATAGACTTGCAATACCTTGTGGTAGGCTCTCTTAGACCTTTGGAAGAAAGAGGTGATATAAATCGAATGAATGAATGATTAAATACTTTCAATTCTAATAGATACATTGTGGTATAGTCTTTGTGGATTAAATTCTGCTTAGAAAATGTATGAAGAATTTGGAGGGGGAAGAAATATAAATATTGGGATGAAAAGGTCATGAAATTTAAAACCGCAGTAGATCTAGGTTACTTCTAGAGGTCCCAAATGCCCATTTTTACATTTCCTGGTTTCTGGATCAGCTACTTTTTTGTGTATGTGCATGTCTGTAAATGTAATTTAAAAAATACATACATTCAGACATATGTCAGTTCACAGCATTTATTGTCAGCCCTGTTTCTTTCTGTATTAGACTAATAGTGATATCCTTTGAAATCTGAGCTGAGAAATGTTGATCTCTTAAATAGTCTATTAGCAACCAATTTATCACCTTGCAAGCAGATGTTTTCACAGCTGGATGATGGATTGATTAATTGTATTGTAATCCTTTTTCTATGTTCATGAGATATGTTTTAACACTTATAATTAATATATGTATTAAGTTTGGAGAGACCAGGAAAACTTGGGTTCTCTGAGAAAGATGTTCAATTTGAGATGAATAACTTTAGAAGCACCAAGATTCCATAGAGGATGAGGACAAGGATTCTCTCTCTCTCCCTCTTCAGTCAGGTCTTATTTTTCCTCCTTCTAGCAGCACTATTTGGATAAAATAGTGTGAGATTTTGTAATTAGTGAGAAAATACTGTTTAGAAACATACGTAATTGAATTTGTCACTGATAGATGCTTTTCTAGAGATACCTTGAACAAGCAGCAAATTAAATTCAACCGCTTTGAAGTCCATAAAAATATGTTTCCTAATTTATGTGTAGTTGAAAAGAGTTATAATGAATTAGTTGAGAGATACTTTTAAGTAGCTCATAATTTCCAAAATACAAGATGCTCTAAGGCTGTATTATTTGTTCTTACTGACTCACACATCACTTTAATATTTTAATATTATCTGCTTTTTTGTGAGTATAATGCATAAAGCCTTGCAAAAATAAAACGTGGTTTATAAATTGCACTGAATGCTTTGAATATCATGCTAAGCAAATTGCATAGTATATAGTTCAGTATGGTGTGACTCAGAAACCTTGTACTGCAGTCTTATAGGCAAATGGTGTCTCTCTAGCTACATTTAACTATATGACCCAGGGCATTCATTTTTAAGTTGTTTTATTATTTCTTTTTTTGAAAGGGATTCCCTCTTGTCCGAGGTGAAGAATATATACAATGATGATTTTCAAATGTGGCAATGTTTAAGATGCTGGCTGGGTAATTTTGGGAGTTTATACATCTTATATTTGCCAGGTTGAAAAATGCTGATCTAGAAAATGGCTTGCAAGGTGGGAATTTGTTTTGGAATAAGGAGGGAAGAATCCAGGAAACTAGTTTTGAAGCTAAGCTAGTTCCTTTGTGAATATATAAGTTGATTTCATTAGAAAATGATGGAAGTCATAGGAAAATATACTCTTCCCTTTCTGCTGCCACAATGTAGTATTGTGGTCTGTGATGACTGCTGATTAACAGTGTGCACATCAATACTTGGTGGTATTATCTGTGAAAGAGGAAATAGTTTTACTAATTTTATCTGGATGAAGTGTTCAAGATAGGCAGGTCATTCCGAGATACAGTCAGACTTAGCACTGCTTCTTGAGTTTCATTCAGTATGAAGGTATTGCGTTCTAGATCTAAATGTGTTTGAGTTTTATAGTATATTTTATAAAACAAGGTCTCATCCTCAGTGTCTGGCTTCCTCTATTTTAAATTAAAAGGTTGCCTTTCAAAAGGTGCCTTCTCTTTCCGTAATTCAGATCTTGAGTTAAATAGTACATGGAGTTAAGTAGTACATGGAGACATGTACTGTTATTTGGTTTATGGCCGCTTCATTTGTCTAATATGAAACACACACACACACAAACCAATAAAATTTGCCAATCTTGAAATTAAAGAAAAGAGTGCCTGAGTTTTATAGTCTACATCCAATTAAACTAATATAATCTTGACATGAATAAAATCGGTTCTCCTAGAAATAAGTATAATTTTCCTGCAGAAAACAAATAAATAGAATCCAGCTATGGAAACCAAACTTTTGGATGTGATGTGATATGGAGAATGGAATATGATCTCACAGACCTGGCATCACCATGTTATTCCAGGCCTTAATTCAGATATATTCTGATCCCCATTTATTATTCCTTAGAATATTTCTAAAAGGTTTTACCTTATCAGTGTCACTGATTTTACGTATAAATGTCTGAAGCAGAATGCAATGCAGAAAAAGCATCTAGATAGTTCTAGTTCTAGATGATATACTTGATTCTAGTATAACTCCCAAATGCCAAGGAACAAAATTTTCCACCTTTTTCTCCAATAGGCTTTTGAGGACTGTAGCTTGAGTTCTAGGTGGCTGCCTAGTTAAAACAGCTGCAATTAAATAATTATTTTTTTCCGATGGATCTCAGAAGGAACCTTTTTTGTGAGGAGATCCTAATTTTCTGTCTTTAATCATTTTTTAAAATCTGACTGCATAAAAACATAACATGGCCTCTTTTCAAGATAGTTTAGAGAGGTATGGATTTCTTTGTAGGAAGTAGCTTTTGGATAAAAGCTATGAATTTTTTAAGAAAGCATTTCCCCCCACCCTTAATGGCTATGTTGCTTTTGGCAGCAGGGGTGTCAAACTCAAGGCCCGGGGAGAGGATTCGGCCCACGGGATACTTAGAACTGGCCCGCCCTGAAAACAGTGAAGGACCGACCTGCAGTGCAACTGCCAGTGAAAACAGCGTTCGGGAGGGCCATAGCCCTCCCAACCTCTGTTTTCACTGGTGGAGGGTTGCAGGAGGCCATTGCAGCTAAAAACGGAGCTTGGGAGCCTGTTTTCACTGGTAGAGTGCTTGGGCCACCACAGGCGCCCCCAACATCTCAGCCCCCCAAGGTCAAACATAACCCTGAGGCAGCCCTCAGTAAAATCGAGTTTGACACCCCTGGGCTAGAGTAGTGGGTATACACTTTCTATTTGTGGTGCGTATAACCACAAACGTACCATCTCTCTTTTTACATCTATTCACTCACTTACTCCCTCGCACCAACACAGAAATACACACACACAACGTCTATGCTACAAAATAATTCCCTATGTAAAATTTGTTTTTTTCCATGTTGGTATATTTAAAAAGCTAGATTTTTACTTATTCCCTCTGGAACATTTTAGGGGTTTGGTTCAGTTGCATCAGGTTTTTTTTTAAATGTTATGTTTTTCTGGAAAGTCTGGTATTCTTACATATCTGTTTTTGTCATTTATTTTTGAAGGATAAATGTACATTCATGTCATCAGTGATTTTCCAGATCCTTGAAAGCAATAGAATGTTTACTCGAGTACTCTATTTCTGTTTAATTGAAACCTTATAGGATTTAACTGTGCTCAAAGGTCAATCGGACTGATTTTATAGATCATCCAAATATAAGTTTAACATGCATACATACATACATGCTGTAATGTACCACAATAAGAAAACAATAAAAGCACAGTTGTTTTGTGATAACATCCAGATGACTTTAGGAAAGTCAAGCCAAACTCTGGATTTACCCTATTTTTCGGAGTATAAGACGCACCTTTTTTCCCCAAAAAAGAAGGTGAAAATCTGGGTGTGTCTTATACTCCAAATGTAACCCCGCCCAGCTTCTCAAACGGAAGTTTCAGAGGCTGAAAAAAACATCAAAAACGAAGATTCAGAAAAGAAGCTCCCAAACAGAGCTTCAGGAAAAAAGCGCCCAAACTGAGCTTCAGAAGCTTTTTTTCTGAAACTCTGTTTCAGAGGCTTTCAGAGGCAGAAAAAAAAAGTTTTTTCTGAAAGGAGTTTCAAAAGTTTCAGAGGCAGAAAAAAAAGCAAGGCACATAGCTCACAACCAAGGAACCTGTTGCTAAAATTCACCTCTGGGAACAGCTGATCGGGGGTATTCCGGGAGGCTGATCCACCTGCCAATCAGCTTTTTTCTTATTTTCTTCCCCAAAAACTAAGGTGCGTCTTATACACCGGTGCGTCTTATACACCGGTACATCTTATACTTCGAAAAATACTGTATTTGCTGTGTAAATCTTCATCAAATATGAAAAGAGAAAACTTTTCAAATTTTAGTCAGTATGTTATAGCACATTAAAAGAGAGGAGAGTCAAATCATAAAGCAAACTTTACTTCCACAGTGAGTGCTTCCATTTCTTTCCACTATGCTTAGTTGTATTTTGTGGAGCAATTTAGTAGTATTGTTCCAGGAATCCAGAGGCCAGTGTGGTTGTATCTATTTGAATGCTTTGCCAGATGCTCCCCGTATAGTTAAAGAAAGAAGATAGCTAAGTGTTTGCATTGTTTTATTAAATACATTATGCAAAACTTTTAAAAGTGTTGCTGTGACCTTTTGGGCTGAATGACAGTTCTACATTTAATATTCACATCTATCTACCTATCTATAGATATACCCAGTGATTGCTCTTAAGAGTTTATTTCAGAGATGATCTATATGAAAGACGGAGTCCAAGCACTTAACTGAGAAAAATGTACACTAGCAGAGACCTAATAAATGGAGCTTCTCATCAATAAATTAATCAAAGGTTTGGTATGGATCTAGCCTCAGAGCCCATCCGTCCTATAACTGGGTATCATGCTTGACTGCAAGATTCTTTAAAGTCCTTCCTTCCTCTGGCAAGCTCTTCATCACTATAGCAACTGATGAAGAGCATCGATGTTGCCATAACAGGAACATTATTTTTCCACAGCATTGAAACCTCAGACACTGTATCTCTCTTGATCATATTGACTAACTTATCATCACATTCATATTTAAATGTTAGCTTAATGACACCTGGAAGCTGGTGGGACATCTTGATATGCCCCCTATAGTCTACTGAGCATCTTCCTTCAATAATTTGGAAAGCAAATTGTATGAAGAATTGTCAGCTTCTCTTTGAAATATTCATATCAAATGGGTTTTTTTCTTTATGAAGCTGAACAGAGATGGTGACCTGAGAAATGCATAGTAGTAAAATTTGGACAATTCTGCTCTCATGTTTTCCTTTACTGTATTTGGGTTGGTAGTGAAAAGAATAGAAATGCTTCTAACTTACAATAAAACGTGGCTGTTGTTTTGAAACTAGATTTAAGCCACAAAGAAGAGGAAGAAGGAACAAAGCTGACAATTGCTTTGTTTCTGAACCACTCTTGATTTTCTTTCTTCATTCATTCTGTCTGCTGACAACAAGATTTGAGATAGAGTTAGACCCCATTTGGCTAATGCATGTAATTATCCAAAGACTATAAATTAAATATTCAATAGTTTAATACCACAATCCACACATTATATTCACAGCACAGTATATTTTTGAATGTATAGCATATGTTCCCTGTATACAGTAGCATTTTTTAAATATCTCAAAATATATGCCATAATCAGAGGCCTTTAGCAACTCTAATAGTTGTAGTTGTCTGCCTTTGAATCATGTTTCCTAAGTAAAAAGGAGTTTGGAGAGGAATACATTGGATTTAATCCCATTGGACACAGGGTGGATTTGATTTAAATCAAGTCAATTTAAATCATGTTTTAAATCATGATTTAAATCACTAGTAAAAAGGCTTGATTTAAATCAACTCAATTTAAATCATAATTTTTAAAGAGCAACTTTCATCTCTGTCCCGCAGCAGCTCCTCCTCTGACCCACTGTTGACTCACTAACAATCCCATTCACTTTAATGAAACAGTTGGTGATGCGGCAGTGACACAACAAGGTGAGGGATGTGGCGGGCAGCAGGTGAATGGATGCCCGCTAACAGCGCTGCCATGATGGATCTGAAATGACAGGTGCTCTTTAAATGTAAGGACTCATTCTTGCTGGTAGTTAAAATCTTTAATATTATTATTTGCAAACAAAATGGAGGTTTTCTGTTTAGCTTGCAGAGCTTGGATTCATTAAATGAGTTTACCAAAAATGTAAATATTGCAGAATATGTAGCCTCATGCTATATAACTAAGCTCCATTTCATGGTAAATAAACTAAATATTAATGTATCTTAAATAGAAAACTCTCTTTAGATAGATTTTTATTCCAAAAGCATTTTATTAAAATAAATTTGATTTTAAAAATCCAATTTAAATTTTAAAAATCGATTTTTATCCATCCTGATTGGAAAGCATCAGATAGGATACCATAAATGTTTGGAAGTGCTCCAAGTATTTTTACTTTTTTATGACCAAATCGCTACAAGATGTCTTGACCAAGCATCTTATTTACGTATTGGATTTTCTTTGAAGAGTTTAAGGGAGCAGCTCTTACTCCAGTTCTTCCACCAGCAGCCTTATCAGGTTAGGTAGCCTCCAATGAAAGACTGCATATGGCTTGAAGTCACCTAATGAGCTGATGATAGACTTAATCGTGGCTCTTAATTTTTCAGTCAAGTTACCTTAGCCAATATACTTGCTAAATAATCACTACTCTTCCTAGTAGTGGCACAGTGGTGCAAACTCTGCATAGTTATCAGAAAAAAATCTAACTTTACAGCATCAAAGTTGGGAGGAAAATTGTCTTGTGTCATACTTCTAGAATTATTAAAGCTTGGCTGTAATATATTTTTAGGAGTTTATAAATAGAAATATAACATTTGTGCTCTTCTAATTGAACTAAAATGAGGATAAATAAAGATATTTTTAGAAAACATTATTTTATTAATAATCTACATCAATCTCTATAATTTTTTTAATTAACATTTTTTGTTTTATAGCACTTTGGCATTTTGAATCTATAAATAAATATCATTTTAAAATGCCTCAAATGATATGTAAAATATCTGCTGGCATTAAAAGGCGTACAGTATAGTCTGTATTTTTTCTTGAATGTTGGGTTATCATTAGATACTTTTTTAGAGAACCACTTTGGTCTGGGATTAAGACAGAATAGAAACCAGGAGACTGAGTTCTAGTCCCACTTTAGGCATGAAAGCCAGCTGGGTGACTTTGGGCCAGTTATTTTTTCTCATCCAGGGTTACAAGCCTGTCACACAATTCCTGTTGGAACCAATGAATGAACACTCAGTTTATCTGGAAAAAAGAGACCCTGCATTTGCAGAGAAAATTGCTAGGAAAATTAGAGTATTTCAATTTCTACTCCCAATCATAGAAGCTTCCTTTTACAAGAACTAGAAGTGTCATTTGAAAGCACTTAAATACTGCATCATATTAAATAGTCAGAATCTTATAATTCAAGCAATTCGGTGATTAATACTTAAGATAAATAGTATTTTTTATTATGAAATCTTGGGCAGATTTTATCAGTGTATTAATCTCACTTGGATTGCCTTTCTTTTAAAAACAGATAAAGTTTTCAGGACTTTTTCCAATCATTTGGCTCCATTCTTCCTTTCTAACTATATATGCATTTTCATTTGATGTCCCTCCCACATGTGAATATTTATTTTAGGACACTCAATATCTTCCTAATATCTTTATGCAGAAAATAAGAATTATCTATTACAGAAATTGTATTTGGCTTCTTGTGAGATTATTAGAATTCTTACAGATCTTACAAATCTTACAGTTTACTTTCTTTCCCCAATGTATGGTCAATTTCCTTTGCAAATAAATCCTTTTAAGAATTCTTAAAAATTTAAGAAGCTGATGTGAAGATGATAGAATTAGAGATGTCAAAATGTATTTATTTGTTTAGAGAAAAGAAAATATCTACATTTATTAGTGACTGGAAACCCTTTATGGACTTTTACTGAAAAAAGAAAAAAATATGAATTTAGGGGTTTGATTAGAAAGAGTAGACTTTGGAAAGAAGGAAATTGTGTTGTAACTGTATTTGTAACCGCTCTTAAGATCAGAAGCTGCTTCTTTATAAACTTTCCTTTCCCTCTTTCTTTCTTTGCCCTTTATTTCACTTAACTACTTTCCTTTCCTTTTTTCTTTCAAAATTTCTATTTGTTTTATTCTTTTACAAATTTCTTTAATAAAATTATGTATAAAAACAAGGAGTGATGAATATTTTAAAAGATGCCTTTGGACTCTTGTATCTCAGGGCAAAATGTTTAAAATAGAAATATTGTAAAGTAAATATATTTCTACCACCTATTGCCTGACATGACATTTGTTTTACAAATGAACTGCAGAATATTTCGGTTGCATGACATGAAGAGGCTTGACTAGCCTCTACTCCCATTATTAAATAGCGTGACATAATGTTTCAGAGATTTCTTGAAAGATTGGCTTTATAGGCTCCAGTGCAACTGTCAGGCTCATGATACTTTATGAAGTTGACATAGAAGCTATTTAATTTTTAGAAAGAAGAGTTATTTTTTTTACTAATTTTATTTATTTAATTTATATGCCATTGACCCCATCGATAGGGCAATTCTTAAACTTCACACTATCTTAAGTTTCAGATTTAGAATTGAAAGAAGAGACTAGCAAGCAAGTTTTCTGCCGTAATAAGCCACACATGGCCATTTGACAGTTGTTGGAAGGTGGAAGACAAGCTGCACCTATTAAGGCTATTTCTCACAAAATGATTTCAAGCAGTCACAATTATTCTTGAAAATTGATTGTCTAAGGAGATTCTCAGTCATCCAGGTCATGGTTGTCCCAAAGATGCTTTTTCAAAAGACAACTGGGCTTTCTTTGTTTTTTCTTGAAGACTTTTTGCTTCTCATCCAAGAAGTTTCTTCAGTGCATGAAAACTGATTCTTGTACAACTTTCTCCAGCCATCATCTTGTTGGAATCTTTGGCTATGAAGTTTTGATCATAAGAAAAATGAAAATGCAAATGTTCCTGATTATAGGTCTAGCTGAAATTAGCAGTTCAGAAATCTGCACTGAGAAAATCTAATAGCCGCCGAATATTTATAAAGGGAGGAATTAAGGCAAAGAATTAGTGTTGGATAGTATTAATAATATCCTTTTTCTAGATGCTGCTTAGGAAGGTCCTGCAAGAATACTGTATCTGTAATGGTACTTGCTAGTAAGGCAGTTGATCCTCTTGGCTTTTCTAGTCTACCAAACGTACATTCTTAAATCAATCCATTTGAAAAATGATTAGCTCTAGAAACCAGATACAGCAGACTAGTTTTGAAAATTGGCATACCACTCTTTTCCTTCTCCCAAGTTTTTAAATATTTGTCAGCAAGGTAAATAACTTTCTAACTTTGTACAGATTTAACTTCTCCCTCTACAACAGAACTTGGATATCAGAATAATAAATGGGGGAAGAAAAGTGTAGTTGAGAGAAACGGGGAAAACCGTTTTCAGTCTATTAATTTATTTTTTGATGGATAAAATTCATCGCCCCTTTTTAAAGTGAAGTTCCGTAACATTCTCTCTATGATTGCCCTGGGCTAGATAATTTAAAGTTCAGATATTAAAGCTACTGCATCATATCAAAGTTTACTTTGTGCTTCCCCCCCTCCAAATTACATAGATTTTGCTTGTTGTCTTTTGTGAAGTCAAATACTATTGGCATAGTGCTTTATCATAAAATAGTTACTCTATCGATACTTATGCTTGCTCCTGTGACTTTGCTATAACCTTCTGGTTGCGTTAAAATAAAGGTTTGTGTTGGTAATGGATGTTCCATGCAAAATACCTGAAGAGTGCATGTTGGTGAAGGATTTCACTTCTCACCAGCATTATCAAGTTATTTCTGAAAGGACTTTTGTTTTAACTTTGGTTTCACAATGAACAGGATTAGTGATTATGTTGAAATGTTTCATTCAGGCATGATATCCTCTGTGGAGTAAATTCTTGGCCTTTCAATATGCTGATATATATTAAATTAAAATATTTTTACCATGTTGCATATGCTTTGTGAAAATCTGTTTTAAATTATTATTGTATCATATGCTGAAAGCTTTAGAAAAGAAGCATATCTTTATTTATAGATAAGAGATTTTTTCCCCCTTGCAACAAATAGCGGGGTGTTTGCCCTTGATAAGAATAGAATAAAAAGTTGAGAACAAAAGAATTAGCATGTTGTGTTGTAAAGTTAAAATGCCTTTGAAAGTTAGTCTGAAGCTTAACTACTGTTTGGGTAGACTTTTGTCTAGTTAATGTTAACCCTTTATGGGGAAGATGGATGGGGAAGAAAAGAAAAGAAAGACCTTTTTTTCTCTTCTTTTCTTCCCCATCCATTTTTTTCCCTTTGGGTTAGTCTAGTTTTGTTCTCCCTTTTTTCTTGTTTTCTCTTCTCCCTACAAGCTACCCTTTTTTCTTTTCTGTTGTTTCTTTTTGTAGGCGGGAGGGCTCTGTTTATGTATTGTTATCTGTAGATGGTCAATTAACATTACTTTTTTGTTCTAGCCTGATAAGTCTTTTTTGAAGTTTAGCATCTTCTAGTAGATGCAGTTGCATGTGAATATCATGTATATAAGAATCTCCCTTCTTCTTTCCCCCTCTCTCCTCTCTCTCTCTCTCTCTCTCTCTCTCTCTCTCTCTCTTGGTAGAGATGGTAGGAATTTCTAGGGTTGGTTGCAGCTAGCATTGACAATCTAATGTTGACAAGATAGAGATGTTGAATGCTGTACAGAATTTTTATCTGTGTTAATATTGTTTTTCTACCTGCTTTTTGGGAAAATCTTTTTAAATATCCAGGTCATCTTTTTGGGGGGCAAATATAATAGTCATTAGACAGTTGTCTACTTAAATTGTATTTTCTTTTATGTATAATGGGTGCAGTCCGCTCTTTTAAGGGTATTATTCTCCATTTCCTAGGAAAAGAACTCAATCTAAGTTTTGAAAAATAGTTAATAACATAGGAACCCTGATCTTTCAAATGTGTCTTTGCCAAAAGACAGTGCTTTTCAGGAGTCTTGCCACCCCTGTATTTATATTTTTTTAGAAATAAATCTCATTAATTTGCAGGATGCTTCCTCCCAAGGCTTATTTGCACTGAATTGTACTCTTGGGAGCAGATGTGCAAGATTTCTTCTAAGGATTTGGATTGTTAAAACCAGAACTTGTTTGGCCGAAAAAACCCATACTTCTGGCAAATGCTAATTGAAAAACTGGGTGCTAGCATACATAGTTTGCAGCATCACCAAAGTTCTTTTCTAATTTTTAAATCAGTCCTGCCATGATCCCACACAGAAGCATCTTCATCCACCTTGCTTAGAGGTCCTTAGAAGGTCATGATTAGTGATTTCTGATATTATTTTTCCATATCCCATTTGTCACTAATTGCCACTTTGGGCACTTATCCATCAATCTACTTCCATTTCCCTAATGTGAGTTTAATAGAGAATGCTTTCTATACCTTGGTAAGAATTTGTCTTCAATTCCATTCCTTTTGGAGATAATCTACCATGCTAGTATGGCAGCACAGCGCTTTTCTTCTTCTACCCCACACAAGTCATTCTGTTGTGTTCACAGCAGACAAATTGATTATTGAGATTATGTGGAGAAACAGAATAAAGCACTAGCTCCTGTTTTCTTTCTTTGGGGGGGATTCTGGCTGAGCCATCTCTTCACTTCTCAAACAGTGATCTAATTCTGGGGGAAGGAAGATAACTGGGTTGATTGGTTGATTCTCCAGTGCGCTGCTTGGAGAATCCAAGCATGGGGTTGACTTCAATCCTATTGCCAGAGACTGAGTGGCTAGAGCTTTCTTGGCCACGCCTCCTCTGCTCGAATGAGCTCTAGTTTTTTGACTCAGTCCAACCAAGAGAGATGTGGAAAAGTTTGCTCCAGCAATTCAAGTCTCACAACAAAGGATCACGCTTGGATTCTTCAAATTAAGAGCCCTTGGAGTGGAGGAAGTGAAAAGGGAAGCTTTTTAGCTGGTTTGGGGCTTTTGGCCCTTAATTGGAGCCTGCAAGCTGCAGGTGTGTGTGCTGGTCTCTCCCAGCAAGTCTGGCATGTCTGACACCGCTCAGAAGACACAGACAGGAGGCAGCAAATCTTGGGCCAACCCATTTGCGGGAATCCCCTTTGTGTGCAAGCACCTGCTTCTCCACCTGAAAAGTCTCAGGTTAGTGAGCTGGTTTCCCCGTCTGCCAGCAAGAGCCGCCACCACCTTATCTCTTCCCGGCTGGGAAGGCAGCTGTAGAGTCACTGTCCGATTGGAGGGACATACTCTGAGGATTTCAGCCTGCTCAATCCGTGCAGCGTTGAGAGAGCCAGAAGCTCAGCTCTCGGGCCATTTGGACTCAGCTGAGAGGCACGGCTATGTATTTTGGCGCAGCGGCGTTGCTGGGCTTCGTACTCAAGAAATTTTACTTGGGCTCGGTGATTTTGGATTTGGCTGTGCGGCACTTGGGAGAGTTGAGATCTTTACTCTCACGCCATTTTTGATCAGCTGAGCAGCGTGGTAGCAGTTTTGGCTCTTGGGCACTAGAGCTTTGGAGCTGCTGGTTTGGGAGCTTGCATTTCTCAGCGCCATTTTGAGTCAGCTGAGGGGTGTGGCTGGACATTCAGCATGGTGGCATTGTTCTCGTGCTTTGAAGCCAGTGTTTCTATGGGGGTGTTGGTCTTCCCTGGTTTGCCACGTGGATCCACCACCACCCTTGAGCCTGCAGAGGGACCAGATCTGGTAGAGGAGGCCTTCGGACTGGTCTGTAAATGTGTGGGCGGTAGCAAGATAGCAGAGAGAGCCCTGTCCCCAGACAGAGGCCAGGCAAAACCTCCCAGACTCCATAGAGCTGGGGATTGTAGCCCCAGGAATACTGGGGCTACCTCTAAGGGAACAAACGGATGGTTCTAAGAAGTCCTTATCCAAGAAGGCTGCATCTGCCTTAGATAAAGACGCTGAAAGGCACCCCAAATCTCTAGAAAAGCAATTTTCTAAGGTCCAGAGTAGGCCCAGGAACTCTGGGAGTCAACTGTCTTTTGCAGAAACTGTATTTCCTACATCCTTCCAACCTGCTCTGTCTCCTCAGTTCAATGAGTTACAGCAACATGAGCAGTCACCAGAGGGAGCTGGTGAGCTTCCATCTGCCTTCACAGCAGGACAGGAAGAGGACTTTCTACCATTATCAGGTTTAGCACCTACTGGCTTACATTGTGGGCGGCTCCAGAGTTGTGCCCGGTGTTCCGTGGCACACTCTGATGACCAGGTTGGCTTAGCGGCCCTGAGGGAGCTTTTTAGCTTTTGTGCCGTTATTCTGCTGGCTGGGGAAGCGACTGCGGTGGTGTGAGGGTGTTTCCGGATCGCGGCCGCCATTTTTGCTACAGTTGCAGCTAGGAGAACGGAGATAGATGTGGTGATATTTTGCCCCAATCAGCTGTTTTTTGGCTCTCTGCTTTTTAAAGCAGTTTGGCTGGTCTTTGGTGGAGCAAAGCAGCATTTGGGAGTCCATTTGGTTCCCATGCTTTGTGCCTGGTTCATGGCTTGCCTTAGCGCTGGGAGAGCGGTGCTGTGCTCTCGCACCGCCATTGCTGGAGAAAGGCCAGAGTGAAAGGCCAGGCTTGACCTCATTGGGGTTTAAGGCTCTCTGCTGAGGCTTGGTGTTTCAAAGCTCTTCTCCCTTAGAGGTTACTGGAGCTTGTCCTCATTTTTCTGGTTACAGTGACCATTGCCTGAATTTAGCCTAGTATCTTCAATTTTACTGGACTTCAATTTTTGAACCTTTTATTATGGCTGAATCTGATCTTTCTTCAGACATAGAGCAGGCACCCAGCCCCCCCCCCCAAGACACATAAGGGGCATTCATCAAAATCAAAGAGTTCAAAGTCAACACGGAGCACAGCTCCTATAACTCAGCCTGAGCCAGTTTTGCCATCTAAAGGGGCCCCAGGTGGGGATAAGAATGCCCAGAGGAGGCACAAAGTCCTAGAACGCCAGTTTGAAATAGCCCAACGCAATGCACAGGTGTCTGTACCACAGCGTGATTCTGCCAGAGAGACTGTGTTACAACCTCAGGCAGGAAGGTCTCCCTTGCCTCTTCAGATGTCTGAGGGTGTACAAGAAGAACTCATGGCGGGGACTTCTCATGAGGTTTCCTTTGCCTTGCCTTCAACATCTTCGGCTTCAGCTCATTTTCACCCTTTGGTGCAGCGCTATGTGGCAGAGGCAACCTTCACCCCAACCTCTGCAGGGCTCCATGAGGGGGAGGAACAGAATCCAGTCCCATCAGTGGATTTTCAAGCCTTGCTTTCAGATGCATTTTCTAAACTCCTGGCAACTGGCATTCAACAAGGAGCTCAGATCCAACACAATGTACCCATACCCAGGACCCAGGCTCCAATGCTTTGACCCAGGGTCGCTGAGTCCTCATCTCAACATGAGTCTTCTCATAGTGAGGATTCTAATTTAGAAGAGGATTGTCCAGTAGAGTTGGAATTTTCTGAGGGTGAAGGAATTGCTCCGGATAAGCCATCCTTCTCGGGCCTTTTCCACCCTTCTGTCTTTAAATCATTACTTCATAAAGCAAAAGTCACAATGAATATAGGATTGGGGGAGAGTTCCGGTTCCCAGCTTCAAGGTCTTGAAAATCTTCATGAAGGCTAAACCTGAGCAAGACTTTATTCCTTGCCTGACTTTGTTTACAGAGGTAGTTCAGAGACCATGGGTACAACCCGGCGGGCCCTAGTGGTCATGAGAAAAAATTGTATTGTTCTGATCCTGCTCTTGATCAGCAACTCCAATTACCTTCTGTAGATACACCAGTTGCTAGCCTCACATCATCCACTGTTCTTTCTAGTGATATTGGCGAAGGGCTTAAGGTTGAGGATAAGAAAGCTGAGATAGCCTTTTGGAAAACTCATCAAGCGGCTGCTTGGGCCATCTGGGCGGCTACATCAGTTTCCTTCTTTAATAGAGCCTCCTTGATTTGGCTTCGTCAATTACAGGAACATATACCACCTGAGGAGGCAGAGTTCACCAGGACATTAAGAAGCTGGTGGCTGGGACTTCCTGTTTGGCACCGTAGGTGATGGCGGTGATCTTACGATCACCAACCTCTGGATTATGTGGAATCGCTAGGACAGTTTAAATCTGCTGTCCAGCGGTTTGAAAAACCCTCTTTTCGGGAGAAGAAGAGATGGTGAGTTGAGGGCAGAGGTTGAATTTCCCTAAAGCCCCTGAGAAAAAAGGGGTTTGAAGGGTTAAGTTCCCTCCAGCAACCCGAAGTGCTCCAGATCCAAGGATTTTTCTGCTTTGGCGGAACCAATCACCACGACCAAACACCGAGATTTATTTTGGACAATAAAGAATTATACCGGACAGAACGAAAGTGGGAGAACTTTATGCAAGTAGCCAAGCCAATTCCCCGATACTTTGTAACAAGTTTTAAAACAGCAAGAAAATGGAGGCGAATTGTTAACAAGTTAACGAGTGGAAAGCGAAAGTGATACTTTTAGCGTGCCGTCTGTTGCTGGTATTGTTATTTGCTACTTTAACTCTTTAACTCTTTGCTGCCTGCTGTCTGTTGATAGAATTTAGGGGAGATTTTTAAATATTGCTTTAAAAGACTGTGTTTCTCAGAGGTTAAGAAGATTTAAAGTGAATATTAAGTTGGAAATAAATAAATAAATAATTTTATAGAAGATGGCAGCTAAACAATTAAAGTCTACTGTAACAAAGGGCTCTGGAATTTCATCAGCTGGTGCCTCTCCAGCTCATACAGCAGAGACTAGAACATTGAATTTAGAGGCGGTACAAGAGAACTTAAAAGACTTTATGCAAGAAAAATTTAAAGTAATAACTGATGAGATGTCTGAAATGAAAGAGCAGATATCAGAAATTCAAGTGGGAAATAAAGAAGTTAAGGAAGGATTTGTAATTGCAGTACAAAGTTTGGCAACAAATGTGATTTTATTAGAAGAGGAAATGGAAGAAATTAAGCAACATAATTCAAAATTAGAAAATAAAATGGTTGAATTTCAAAGTAAAATGGAAAAAACAGATGATGAAATAGTTTTGATACAATATAGAAATATGGAATTTGCTCTAAGAATCCGTGGTCTGAAAGAGAATAAAGAAGAGAATTTAAGGGAATTTTTTTCTGAAGTATTTGCTGAGATATTAGCAGCTCGCCCAGCAGATGTGGCTTATCAAATTGATAAAATATATCGTGTGAATTCTTGGATAGCAAGGCAAAAAAAGTTGCCAAGGGATGTTGTTATTTATTTTACAAATAGAACAGTGAGAAATCAGATTTTGCAAGCCTCATATAAGGGGGAGAAGATTCAGATTGCTGGTCAAGATATTTTAATATTAAAGGAAATTCCACCAAAAATGTTAAGGGCTAGGAAGGAATTTGCCTTCCTGGTGAATGAACTTAAAAAACGTCAGATTGAATATAGATGGGATATTCCAACTGGTATATTAGTATATTATGCAGGGAAAGTACATCGTCTCAATACAGTTGGAAAAGCAAGAGAATTTTATGTTGAGGCATTAAAAGTTGGAAGTCCTCTTCCATTGGAAGCTAGAAGAAGGGAGACTGAAGTGAAGGAAAGAGAAGTGAAGCAGGTACAAGAACAGATTGTGATGGAAGAAGATTTATTACAAGTGTTGGAAATACCTACGAAGGGGTCAGACTCAAAAGAACAAAGGCTGACAAGAGCTGCTGCTAAAAGCAAGGAACAAGAGATGAAGGCACAACAACAACTGGCAACTACTACAACGGAAATAGTGGGAGGAGCAAGGCCTAAAGCAAAATGTGATCTGCGGCTAGTGTTCCAAAAGTTTCCTTTGGCCGATAATGGCAATTAAACTATTATCTTGGAATGTTAATGGTTTGAATTCACCGCAGAAGAGAAGGAAAGTATTTCACTATTTGAAACAATTTAAAAATGACATTACCTGTTTACAAGAAACACATATTAGATCTTTAGACCAGAAATATTTGATAAATTCAAAACTGGGAGTACATTTTGTTGCCTCATCTTTGGAGAAAAAAAATGGTTTAGTTATATATATAAAGAAGGATAATTACTGATTGGATTAATTTGACTGAGGAAAGAGTTTTGAATATAGAAGGTTATGGTTTGTTATATGGGTGGCATGCTTATTTATTATATGATAAAGTAGATAAAATATTTAAAAATAATATAATTAGAAATGCATTATTGAGGGTCTGGAGGAAATATCAATATAAATTAGATGGAAAGATTCCAATATGGGCAATCCCGAGACACATGATAGAAAATATAAATATATATCAAAAGATGGAGGTAGTTACCTATAAAGAACTTCTTTGTATGGAAAAGGGGGAATTACAATTAAAATCCAGAGAAAAGATGGGGGAAGAAGGGAAAAATTATACATGGTTCCAATATGGACAATTACAAGCTAGATGGAAACTAGATCAAAAAATAGGTGTTAAGCAAACTGAGGATAATTTGTTAAAACAAATGAGAGATCAAGGCCAACAGCATATTAAGAGGTTGTATAGTGTATTAGTAGAAATAGACTCAGAGACTGAACTGGTTAAGGATTGTATGATTAAGTGGGCACAAAATTTTCAGCAACCGATAATGTTGGAAACTTGGGAAAGAATTTGGGTGAGGAATGTGAAATTTACACAAGCGCAAAATATGAGAGAAAATTTTTATAAGATGTTTTATAGATGGCATTTAGACCCCAAAAAGTTGTCATGTATGTATTCTAATGTACAGGCTAAATGTTGGAGATGCGATTGTGAAGATGCCACTTATTACCATATATGGTGGACTTGTAAAAAAGTTAAAGCATTTTGGATTAAAGTATGGTGGATCATGCAGAATATTTTGAAAAAGAAGATTAAGTTTACTCCGCAGTTCTTTCTACTAGGAATAATTATGGATTGTACAGCTATAGAGACTAAATTGATCTTGAACCTAATAACAGCCGCAAGACTTTTGATTGCTCAATATTGGAAGAAAGAAGAATTACCTACAATTGAAGAATGGACACTCAAAGTATCAAATCTGGCAGAAATGGCTAAAATCTCTGCTTATTTGAAAGACTATACACAAGAAAAATATATTTTAGAATGGAAAATGTGGATTGATTATATTCAAAATAAGTATCAGATAAAAAAATATCAAATAGCATATGAGTAAATTTAGGAAATATTTTGTATTAGATATATTTCTGAAGGAGAGGGGAATTGAGAGTGTGATTAAGTGTGGAGTGACTAGAGATTATAATTTAGGAATTATTTTGGATTATGATTGTTAGTTTTGATACCCCGCATTTTGTTCTGGGAAGTCGGGGTGGGGGGGGTTGAGGGTAGAGATGGAGTGATGGTTAATGTACAGGGATTATTGAAGAATTAATGTAGGGTCGGGTCTGCCCAGTTACCATTTTAGAACGGTGGGGAGGGAGAAAAGAGAGAGTAGGAGGTAGGAAAGAGGAGAAGAGGAAGGAAGAGGGGTAGAAGAGGGAGAAGGAGTGGAGGGTGGAGGGAGGAGAGGATGTAGATAAGAGAAGGAGAGGAAGGTTGGGAAAGAAGGTAGAAGAGGGAAGAGAGTTAAAAAGGGGGGTGGTGACTGGGCAAGCCCGACTAATTGTATATAATTGTACATTGGATGAATTATTTGATACGATTGTAAAAATAAAACTTTTTTATTAAAAAAAAAAAAAAAAGAAGCTGGTGGCTGCTACGGAATATTCTGCAGACGCATCTTTAGACGCTACGAAGTTCGCGTCCCATGCTTTGGCATCCACTGTCACTTCTGGCAGGCTCCTTTGGCTCCGCCATTGGAAAACAGATAAGAAATCAAAGTGGAGACTGGCGGCTGCATCTTACAAAGGGTCTTCTCTACAAGAGAGGCGGGAACAACAGAAGCAGGGGTGAGGCAGGCCTAGAAAGTGGAGTCACGGAGCCACACCCCACAGGGTATAAAAGCAGGAGGGGCTGCTATATTACTTCGTGATGAACAAATCAAACTGCCTGGAGAGAACTTGAGCTGAAGTGCTGTTTATTCCTGACTTCCTGGTATCAAGAAAGATAACAGAAAAACCTTGGCAGACGCTCGCTGGGTTGCTGCCACAGCTGATAGCTGCCGTGGACTAAATTGCCAGCTAATTGAGTCATTTCTCGTGCCTCCCGGACTGAGGTGGGGGGACAGAACAGACCACATAAATCGGGAGGGGGATACTTGCTCCAAATCCCTCATGACAGAGGCAGAGAAGCTAGAGCTCTTGGCAGAGAAACATATTCCTTCCAGCAGAGCAGAGCAGAGCATATATCGGGGGTAGCAAATATACAAGCAGATTGGTTGAGCAGGGCGACTCTAGACCAATCAGGGTGGCGCCTGCATCCGGATCTCTTCAAAGAACTATGAGAGATTCGCCACCCAATAGTAGATTTGTTCACTCACCTGATGAACATCCATCTGCCAAGGTTCCTCTCCAGGTTCAGAACACCGGGGACGGAAGGGGTTTGATGCTCTCCGCAGTGCCTGGACTCAGGTTCTGCTCTATGCATTCCCTCCAATTCGCCTCATCTTGAGCGTTATCAGAAAGGTGTTAGAGGAGATGGCAGAAGTTCTTCTTCTCGCCCCGCATTGGCCCAGAAGCCCCTGGGATGGCGATATAGTCAGCCTCTCAGTCTCTCATCCCTGGAGAATTACCTATAATTGAAGAATGGACACTCAAAGTATCAAATCTGGCAGAAATGGCTAAAATCTCTGCTTATTTGAAAGACTATACACAAGAAAAATATATTTTAGAATGAAAAATGTGGATTGATTATATTCAAAATAAGTATCAGATAAAAAATATCAAATAGCATATGAGTAAATTTAGGAAATATTTTGTATTAGATATATTTCTGAAGGAGAGGAATTGAGAGTGTGATTAAGTGTGGAGTGACTAGAGATTATAATTTAGGAATTATTTTGGATTATGATTGTTAGTTTTGATACCCTGCATTTTGTTCTGGGAAGTCGGGTGGGGGTTGAGGTAGAGATGGAGTGATGGTTAATGTACAGGGATTATTGAAGAATTAATGTAGGGTCGGGTCTGCCCAGTTACCATTTTAGAACGGTGGGGAGGGAGAAAAGAGAGAGTAGGAGGTAGGAAAGAGGAGAAGAGGAAGGAAGAGGGGTAGAAGAGGGAGAAGGAGTGGAGGGTGGAGGGAGGAGAGGATGTAGATAAGAGAAGGAGAGGAAGGTTTGGAAAGAAGGTAGAAGAGGGAAGAGAGTTAAAAAGGGGGGTGGTGACTGGGCAAGCCCGACTAATTGTATATAATTGTACATTGGATGAATTATTTGATACGATTGTAAAAATAAAACTTTTTTATTAAAAAAAAAAAAAGAAGCTGGTGGCTGCTACGGAATATTCTGCAGACGCATCTTTAGACGCTACGAAGTTCGCGTCCCATGCTTTGGCATCCACTGTCACTTCTGGCAGGCTCCTTTGGCTCCGCCATTGGAAAACAGATAAGAAATCAAAGTGGAGACTGGCGGCTGCATCTTACAAAGGGTCTTCTCTACAAGAGAGGCGGGAACAACAGAAGCAGGGGTGAGGCAGGCCTAGAAAGTGGAGTCACGGAGCCACACCCCACAGGGTATAAAAGCAGGAGGGGCTGCTATATTACTTCGTGATGAACAAATCAAACTGCCTGGAGAGAACTTGAGCTGAAGTGCTGTTTATTCCTGACTTCCTGGTATCAAGAAAGATAACAGAAAAACCTTGGCAGACGCTCGCTGGGTTGCTGCCACAGCTGATAGCTGCCGTGGACTAAATTGCCAGCTAATTGAGTCATTTCTCGTGCCTCCCGGACTGAGGTGGGGGGACAGAACAGACCACATAAATCGGGAGGGGGATACTTGCTCCAAATCCCTCATGACAGAGGCAGAGAAGCTAGAGCTCTTGGCAGAGAAACATATTCCTTCCAGCAGAGCAGAGCAGAGCATATATCGGGGGTAGCAAATATACAAGCAGATTGGTTGAGCAGGGCGACTCTAGACCAATCAGGGTGGCACCTGCATCCGGATCTCTTCAAAGAACTATGCGAGAGATTCGGCCACCCAATAGTAGATTTGTTCACTCACCTGATGAACATCCATCTGCCAAGGTTCTTCTCCAGGTTCAGAACACCGGGGACGGAAGGGGTTTGATGCTCTCCGCAGTCCCTGGACTCAGGTTCTGCTCTATGCATTCCCTCCAATTCGCCTCATCTTGAGCGTTATCAGAAAGGTGTTAGAGGAGATGGCAGAAGTTCTTCTTCTCGCCCCGCATTGGCCCAGAAGCCCCTGGGATGGCGATATAGTCAGCCTCTCAGTCTCTCATCCCTGGAGAATTCCCTCAGGACAGTATTTCCCTCAAACGGGGTTGTGGTCCATTCGGAGCCTCAGTGACTCCAGATGACCGTCTGGCACTTGAGAGGAACTTTCTGAGGAGCGACAAGCTCTCTGGGAAAGTGATTCAGACCATCCAGGCTTCCAGACTGCCCTCAAATAGGATTTACAAATAGGAAATTTGTAAATAGGATTTACAATCCTATCTGGTCAGCTTTTTGCCAATGGTGTTCTAAGGGACACATTGAACCATTAGGGGCCTTGGTCCTGGAAATACTGGACTTTCTGCAAACCGGTTTGGACGGGACTGTCCCAGCACCCTTCGGCGACAGATAGCTGCCTTATAAACAGTATTGTCCTGTGAGAATCGGCAACCCCTCACTTACCACCCGAGGATCTGCAGTTTTGTCAAAGGGGCTGCTAATCTGAAACCCCTGGTGATTCATTGTTATCCCACCTGAGACCTGACCTTAGTGCTCCAGGCACTTACTTCTACACCATTTGAGCCATTGAGGACTTCTAGCCTCCAGTACTTGACCCTCAAGATTGCATTCCTTGTGGCCATAACTTCAGCTAGGAGGATTTCAGAATTAGTGGCTTTGTCACTACGTGAAGATTTGTGTATTTTCCATTCAGACAGGGTGGTTCTCTGATTGGATCCCTCCTTTCTGCGGAGGGTGAACTCCTGGTTTCATAGGGCCATGGGGATTATTCTGCCTGACTTTTGTCTGGGGCTTAATCATCCCTCGGAGGAATGATGGCATACTTTGGACGTCAGGAAGGCTCCTCGCAGATACATCAAACAAACTGCATCCTTTCGGAAGACAGAATCATTCTTCGTATCATTCCAGCCTTCACCCATGGGCAGGAAGGTGATGTCTTCCACTATAGGCCGTTGGTTGAACGCCTGTATTGCTAAGGCTTATGAGATACAAGCTCGACCCGTACCCAGACGGATTATGGCCCATTCCACTACTGCAGCATTCCACTATTCCCAGCCACTACTGCAGCTTGGACTGCGTAAGCCCCCATTGAGGACATTTGCAGAGCACTGACTTGGTCATCTCCATCGCGCTTTGTTCGACATTATTAACTGGATGTGCATGCCTTGGCTGAGGAGTCTTTTGGACAGAAAGTTCTTCAGAGAGTTCATACCACCTTGGGGACCCAGGACCGGTTGCTTTCCCTCCCCTAGTTCATTAAGCTTCGGTGTTTGGATTCTCCAGGTAACACACTGAAGAAAGGACTTTGGTCTCACCTGACACGTCTCTTCTCAGTGCACTCCAGGAAAATCCAAACCTGCCCTGACGACTATCCTGGTCCGGGGGTCCAGGGTGGTATTCATCTTCGCCAAATCCACCTACATTGCACAGCCTTCTCTTTGTCGAAAAACTGGAGCTCAGCCAAGGAGAGGAGATGTGGCCAAGAAAGCTCTAGCAACTCAGTCTCTGGCAATAGGATTGAAGTTAACTCACGCTTGGATTCTCCCGCAGCGCACTGAGAAGAGATGTGTCAGGTAAGACCAACATCCTTTTTGGATGAGTCATGCTGGCATACACCCACCGGTTCTACCATGATTCTGTTTTGGATGTCAATAATTGCCCAGATATCATTCTATTAATTTTATGAGCCAATAACCAGACCAAGTTGTGCTTTTGAATATTTGACTGGAAGAAATGAAACACATTTGTGGAATGAAAAACTTAAAAGTGCATTGAAAGAAGAAGAGAAGATGCCGCTCTGCACCTCCTGCCCGCCTCAACATTTTGCTAACTCTTAGGAAGTGACAAGTCCCTCAGTTTAGGATTATTATTTATTGCTCAGTAAGAGAATATGCAAGTTATGAGTGCTCTGACAAATCACATGGTTTACCCATTACTCCTTATGCTTTAGATTTTTGAAACCATTTTGTGTTAAATATGGGGATATACAGTTAAAAACCAGAAGAGATTGACTGACAGTGGTAGACTGATAGAAACTATTTAAATTATTTTTTTCCTGTTTATGTGGTGGGAATGGTACCAGGTGATGAATAAAAACTCAAACTCCTTTTTGATATTGACTCTGTATATATACACATACAGTATAGGTGTCTTTATATCACTCTGAATATAGGGAACGTATGCCAAAGATAAAAAGAATTCCAATCTTTGATATGTTTCATTAAACCTGGATTTTTATCATCTTTGATAATCTTTGGCCATTGATAAAGATTTTTAAACCACTTGTTGTCTTTTAGCCACTTTCAGATATGCAATTACCAATATTGCTGGTATTTGTATGCCACTCTTTTATTCCATCACGCAGGACTGGCCTAATAGTTTTTAATGGGTTTTTTTTTAGTTTTTTAGAATTTTCAGCCAATTTTGAATTAGTTTTTTAAATTAGTTTTTAATTTTTGTATCTGTTGTTTTATCTGGCTGTAAACCGCTCTGAGTCCTTTGGGAGAAGGGCGGTATAGAAATTGAAATAATAAATAAAATAAATAAATAAATAAATTTGTAATTGTGCCACTCTAATCCCACAACTACTTCCTCCTCCTTTCAAGCATGTAGTAGAATTTGTTTCTGAGAAACACTGAAGCAGCGATAATCATGATCATCAGTGACTGAAAATGTTTTCCTTCTTAAGTATACTTTCCATTGGGATAGGGAGCTACAAGAACATTCCATATGGAGCTGAAATGTTTGAATGCTAGTTTGTATTCCTTAAATTCTTGTTTATTTAGATGATGTTTCATCAGCCACTGACTTGGAACATTCCCTGCTTAGCTGCAGGAGCGTCCTCCATACATCATATGGTTTCTGTGTCTTGTCTCATTGATTACTGCCATTTATTAATTAATTTAAAAGCACATTTCTTTAGTTTTTAGCCAGTCTTTTTATTCAACCAGAAAAGGCACCAAAATGTCTGCCTTCATTTAAATTAAGAAAATAAAATGTGACAGTGTATTTTAGATTTTATTATATTTATTTATTTAGATTTTAATTTTAATTCTCCTTCCTCTGGCAGTAGAGTTCTAAAGGCAGTGGACCATACAGATACAGTATTTTAATTCATATCTATTGGCTATGGTGGACTAAGAACAAACCTGATTCTTTGTCAGAGCAGGGATGAAATGCTACCGGATCGGACCAGATCGGATGAATAGGTAGTGGAGATTGGGGCTGGTTCGCCAAACCGGAAGCAACGGCTGGCTGGCCACGCCCCCAAACTCGTCCACAGCCCGCAGTCCTGCCATGCTTGCCTACCTTCCACGCTGCCTTCCCAGCGTCCCGGTGGCCAGCTTGTGAAGGCAGGCAAGCATGGCAGGGCTTTGGGGAAGGGAATAAGCTGCTAGCTCCTTCCCCGCAGCCCTTGATATCTCGGCCTTCCTCGGTCTCTGTCACTCTTTTCACTCTGCGAAATACCAGAGGAAACTGACAAATGTGGCAATACACAGCGAGGTGAAATGCCAACTTAGCAACAGTGTGAGAGATGACACCTCGTGCAGAGCTGGAAGCCTCCCTCCCTTCTCTGCAAGAGCATATCGTAAGCAGTTCCATCTGCCTGGTATTCCTTTGCCTTTCCTTCCTTTCTCCTTTCCCCACCCCACCCCAAAGCAGAACGGATCACACCAAGAAGGAAGCCAGGGCCAAAGCCAGCCTTGTCCAGGAAGGTGCATCCCCCCACATCTGTCAGGCTGGGTCCTCCCCATATCTCTTGTAGAAGTAGTCAGCCACGTCCTCCGAGACCTGCTTGACGGTGGAGATTTTATCCAGGTGCATCTTCCCCCTCCCCTTCAAATGACCGATCAACCCCCCACCCCCATTCCATGCTATGCTATGCTATGCTATGCAAAGCGCTGTTTTCAGAACTGCTTCTGGAGAGGTGAGGTGCGACCTGAGGAATCCACATTGGCAAAAGCGGCACCCGCACACGAAAGTTCAGGAAGATTGCCTTTTGCCTTCCTTCCCAAAGCATCAGCACCCCCAGCTCCTCCGCCTCTCCTCCTCCAACACCAACCATGGCATGTGCAGTTAAGAGCATGCATCTGCCCCTTCCCTTCAAACGACTGATCAATCTCCCGCCCCCATTCCCTGCTATGCTATGTAAAGTGCTTTCCTCCCCGAATCCAAAAGCATGCCGTGCAGCTGGCGCTGTCACCTGAAAATGCTTTCCACCCTGGTTCCCCGAAGCACATTGGAGGGAAACCGGCCACCGCCTGAAACGCAACTCTGCGAATTGCATCAGGCCAACAGGTGGCGGTGTTGAAAAAGAGGGATGTTTCAGTTAGGGGCTCCCAGGCACAGAGAGGGCTTAGACCAGTGGTTCTCAACCTTTATAGTGCTGCAATCCCTTTAATACAATTCCCCACAATGTGGCGACCCCTTTAATACAATTCCCCACGATGTGGCGACCCCAACCATAAAATTATTTTTGTTTTGAATTTATCGCTCCTGAAGCCGTATTGGCTAGCGATCTGAACTGCTTGCGATTGCCTTGAGGACGGAGGCATTAAAGCGGAGACTCCTCCCCTATTAAGTTTATCGCGCCTGAAGCCAGATTAGGCTAGCGATTGGGAGTGATTGCAGCTGGTTTGAGAGGGAGACATCAGAGCAAAGATTTCTCTCTTTTTTAATTCATCATGCCTGAAGCCGAATTCGGCTAGCGATTTGAAGAGCCTGCAGCTGGCTTGTGGATTCAACCATTGGAGCGCGATTCTTCGACTCGCAAGTTTACTTTCCATATTTCCGATGGTCTTAGGCGACCCCGGCAAATCATCATTCGACCCCCAACGGGGTCCCGACCCACAGGTTGAGAACCGCTGGCTTAGACGGTGGCAGTGGCTCCTCATATTGCTGGCAAGTGAAGTCATTGTGGCCATTGTCTCCCCGGAGCTGCCCACTGGGCAGCCAGAGGGGGAACCAGCTGCGAACTGTGGGGCCCACCTCGGTTGTTCGCCGAAGCTGCCCCGACTCAGATCCCCGCCGCCTGGAACCACCCAAAATGCGATATGCGGAGGTCGAAAATGTCCAAAGGGTGGGGGCTAATGGGTGGGTATGACTACATCCGGAGTATAAGACGCACCCATATTTTCACCCTCTTTGGGGGTAAAAAGGTGCATCTTATATGGTAATGACCAGTTCTTGAACTTTCGACCATTGCAGTATCCATGTGCAGGTTATATGATCAAAATACAGACAGATGCTTGGCAACTAGAGCATATAAAACAATTTGCTAGGCCAATTCTTGATTACAGCTCGCCTATCTGGAACCCATGCCACATTTCTGACATCAATACAGTTGAGCGTGTCCAGAGGTATTTTACGAGAAGAGTTCTCCACTCCTCTGTAACCAACAAAATACCTTATCCCACCAGACTTGAAATCCTGGGTTTAGAAAACTTGGAACTCCGTGTGTATACACACACACACACACACACACACACACACACACACCCCTAAAGAGGAATATTAAAGCATTTTAAACATAAATGTCAGCCTATTAAGTTGTTGTTGAGTAGCATTTTAAAAGAAAGAATATTTGTATTAAGCGTAAACAGGAGTATTAATTGTGCAAGATGTAACTCCTTGGAATTTTCAAAGGTGAAAGGCCAAAGGGGCAAGATTCAGAACAGTAAGATAGATAGATAGATAGATAGATAGATAGATAGATAGATAGATAGATAGATAGATAGAGAACTTTTCTGAATCTAAGTTTCTATACTTTTCAAGGGTTAATTCCCATATGATTTCCATAAGATTTTTCCATGTGTAACCTATGTGCCAGATTATGTCTTTTATTGCTATTTCTTCTCTCTGTAAAATACAATGCTTTCCATTTTCTTTCATCATTTCCTGTGTATTGATTTCATAGACTATCTTAGTGGGAATCGTAAGAACTTCCTAAGAGCCCTCCTGGAACAGACTGAGGGTCCACTTAGTCCAACATCCTGCTTCCTCCTGCGATTAGCAAGATGCCCCTGGGAAGCCCACAAGCAGAACATTAAAGGAATAGAGTCCTTCTGCCCTTGTCTTCAGCAAGGCAGTCTCATGATACATGGCTTAGGATTCCTTATAAACCTTACTAATAACCTGTACTAGATTGTCCCTTCCTGAGTTGCATGCTCTTAAAGTATGTAAAGTAGTAGCTACCAGTTAATGTTATGATTGTATAATCTATTTATCAATTTTGGGCTGGATGAAGAATTACTTCGTTTTGATTCAGTTGAATCTATTTTAAATCATTTCAGTTGAATAAGCATGAAATTTAGTCATTTGGGAAAAACATAGATAAACTTTCCACGTCATGCTTCATTTTATGAACTCTATCATATACCTGCTGCCTGTTTAGAGGTGTTCCTTTCATGTGTGTGTGCATGACAAAACTTTAAAAAAAATTCTCCCTGAGACACTCCAAACCCTTCCATGATTTTGATTGCCTTTTCTGCATCTTTCCCAGTGTTTTTTGAGATCAGAGGAGGAGAAATCACACAGTCTTCCAAATGTAGCTGTGTTCTGTAAAAATCTAGGCAGGGATTTTTTTTTTAATTTATCCCACTTTTCAGTTTGCATAAGATTTCTAGAATGGCATCAGTAATGAGATATTCTTTTATATATGGGCTAAAAGATAGAGTACAAAAAGAAGAAGAATTTGGAGGTTATGAAGGGGAATGATTACCAAAAATAGACACCAAATTCAGCAGATTACTCAGCAAGTCTTATGATTGGGTTTCAGCACAGTGGAAGGGTAGCAGTTTATTTCAACAATAGTGATAGCAAGAGGAGTCTCCAGAAGCTCTTAAAACTGTCTTTCCAAATCTCGAACAAAGCTTCCATATAATGTAGACATAATTTCTTATCTTTATATTTCCAGCTATATAAGTTTCAGTCTAAGATAAACACGCTATCCCAAATCACCTATGTCCAGAAATCCTATTCTTACATACATCAGTAGTATTACAAATTAATGCCTTTGTCTACCTTATATCAAATATCATCCTACTTGCAAAAGGCTATCTATCCTCAATCTAGGCCAGGAGTGTCAAACTCGCGACGACATGTCACATGACGTATTGCAACTATTTTTGCTAAACCAGGGGTGGGCGTGGCCAGCGCGTGACTCATCTGGCCCACGGGCCACAAGTTTGACACACCTGATCTAAGCAGTTATGGCCTAGAACATCATTGCTGCTAGTGTATTATCCAGTCAGATCCTAACATTTATCCTATTCTATATCAAAATCAATTTTGCTCATGATATTATTTTATAGTTTTCATGGCCTGCCCCAATCCATACTTTCTGGGCAATGTATGATAAAATAAATACCCTGCACAATTAATACATTCCCCTACCTCTCCCCCACTTTCCTACATATCCACTGTAAACATTTTGGCTGAAGCCTGAAAGAAAATGAGCTATTTTAATGGCTTTATGGAATGCCAAGAAGGAGAGGATTGCATGAACCTCTGACTGCAAGGACATTTAAACCGTGGCAGTCACAACAGAAAAGGGCTGATGCCTTGAACATGTCCTTGACTCAAGTGGAGTGGATCTCTTAGAAGATCTTTTTTCAGTGTTCTAATTGGATGGCATTGGGCCAAGGTATTACATGGCCTTTTCTTTAGGGAACAAATAGGCAGATGTATGAGTGGCCTCAGATGTGATATGTACAGTTTTTTTTAAGATTGTGGTTTCATGTTCTGTTTCTTGTTTTAATTTGGGTTGCTTTTGCGAGTTAGGCTTAGTTAGTGAGTATAAACCGAATCAATCAATAAATCAGAAAACCTTGGGAACACAATCCCCGATGTAGTCTGGGATTACTGTGTTATGAGGGATTATGTAGATGATAGCAAGCATTTTGATCATACGGAGTAAAATGCCATATATATGTTTTTCCTGATTGTTTCTGATTTGTTGTAATTTTATATTTATATAAATAAATAAATAAAAAAAGATGTATTTTTATTTACAATAATTTTAATAATGCAATATAGTCCCTTGTTAATTAGCAGTTCAGTGAGGGTTTCCTCCATCTGCCAGGCAAATAGGCTGGCGATGACATTTGGTTCCATGTCTCAGATATGGATGCAGGACAAAAATGGGTACATTTTCTAGCATCAGCTAGATAGCATAATACGCTTTGCTTTTCTGCAGCCCCCTCAGCACATGCCATGCCATACCCCCTCAAATTACATGTTTTTCCTCTGTGCCCCTGTTGAAATATCCTAGGGTCCCTGTGGATCTATGTCTCCCACTTGAGAACTCCTGCTCTACTGCTTAAATTGACTATAACATAACAACAGAGTTGGAAGGGACCTTGGAGGCCTTCTAGTCCAACCCCCTGCCCAGGCAGGAAACCCTACACCATCTCAGTCAGATGGTTATCCAACATATAAGAGCACAAATAGTTTGATTAATAGAATTATATATGTTAAGCATAAGAAATCAGGAGCCAGAGCAGTTCAACTTTCACTTTATAACAGGTTTATTGCATGCTAATATAAGAATCTGAACTCCTAAACTACTAAACTACTTAACGGCCAAAGCAAATTGGCAGTAGATAAAGGTCAAGGGAAGTTAAAATGGACTGGACTTCTATCTCTTGCGGATGTGAAGAAACTTAAGACTGACGGTGCTCTTGACCCTTCCCTCAAACTCATCCTAGACATCTCCTATATCATATACATATTTGAAAAAATGAATATTTGTTTTTTTCTGTTAGACCTAGAAAGAAATATCTGCGATTTTTTACATTTAATTTAATGTAAAGATTTTTAAACTCCACTGGCTAAGTATTTTTCACCACTCCCACCCCCCCCAAAGTGATATTGCTTGTGAAAGATTGGTGTTCTTTTCTATGGCTATCCAGCTCTTTATTGATGCCTCAAACATGTTGATGAAAACAACAGTTTCTATTCTTTTCATTCTATATTTTTGTATATTTTAAACCTGCATTTTCCCATCCCAATAAACCAACTTTTAGTATGATCGTTAAACCTTCGGAGTGCTAAACTTGAAAAACTTGAATTGTTTTCTCACTATTCAGTTATATTTGCCTCTGCATATTTATTCAGGGAAGGATGAGGGGCTATGTCACTTATGGGACTATTTATCGTGGGAGTCTTTGTGGGTCCCTGTGCAACTTTTTTTGTCTTTTGAATTCTGAAATGTTCCTTCAGTTGCTTTGTGTCTTTGTCTAATCCTGGAGGTCATTTTGGGTGGTCTTAACACAGTGTCATAAGGCTCTTCTCTTGAAGAAACATTTAAGGATGGGATAGGTGGGAACTGCTGTGCACAGAGTAAACTGTAACACAAACAGAAAGACAGAAATTTAGAAATGTCTACTTTTGAATGTATTCGCTTCTGTCTTAAATTTGATGTTTTCACAATTGTTTAAGCGTTTTGTGTTCATTGTTATGTGACTTCTTTCAAAGCAGCATTTCCTTTCAAAAATGTTAAGTGTGCAAGTAAAAAACCGAAGCAGACAGACATTATAGAACTGGCTTTTCACACTTACTGTAGATTTACTTCAGTAAATCATGGCTTACTGTATATGATTCGTGGACGCAAATACAGTCTTTAGATCCTACTTGAGAAAAAAAAAATAAACTTTTGCTAGCAGGAATGAAAAAGGTATTGATGTAGTAATCCAAGCATATGAATCTGATGGCCTCCATGTTTGTCTGCTTGTTTTGGTTTGTTGCACTGATCCTACTTTAGGTAAAGTAGTAAGGGATAATGGGAACTGTTCTGCAACATATCAGAAAGCTTCCAAGTTAGTAAAGTTGCAATAGCTGTTTACTCTTGTCTGCTGTCATCCATGTCATTGGCTGTGGAATACTGTACTGACAGATAGATGGATTTTCGTAATTCTGAGGCTAGATTGAGTTGCTAAAAACTGATAAAATGCTATCATCAGGGAGTGATTCTAGTCAGTTGATCTTTCTGATTTTATATTATGGGCTGCCATTGTTGGGTTTTTTGTCTAAAAGTATTTGAAAACAGGAAACAAAATGGATTGTTCACAGTACAACAGATAGAAGTGATATGGATCGAGGAAGACGTGTCACAACCCCTGTGCTTGTGTTACGGCTGAGCCAAAATGCTTGTTAAATCAAGAAGCTACCAACATCTCTTGAAGTAAAGTTTTATGGCATTGAAAGACTAGCAAATTAATTGGTACATTCTCTGTTGTGGGTTAAAACCCGCTTCATTAGATGCATGATATAAATTCAGTGAGTTACATGTGCTGGAACTAGTTATACGTAAAAACTATGTCAAATGCTAAAGTGCATGTTGGAAGAATAAAATAATTCTATTTGAATGGCTGTAATCTATTCCCAACTGATAATGGATTGGAGATCAAGTTGGACAGTACACACCAGCACTTATCAGTTCCTAAAATAAAATAAATATTCCATATACATTTTAGCCCTCAAATGTCACATGGAATGCCATGGCAGTGTTAAATGAAAAAACTGTCGAAAATCAGTGTAACATCTTAATGTGAAAAGAAGGAAGTGGTCTTGAAAATACAGATAGTCCTTGTTTAACAATTGACTAATTTAGTGACCATTCACAGTTATAACAGTGATGAAAAGGTAACTCTTGAGACCAATACTTAAATTTTATGATCTTTGAAGGTCTGTAAAGCAAAAGAAAACTGAAGTTACCGTTTCAGTTAGTGACTGCTTCACTTCTCTGAGTTGTGAGTCCCACTTGTGGTTATTAAATGAGGACCTTTTCATAATGTCTTAGAAGTTACTGCTTTACAATTTTCATCTTGGGACTAGTGAACCACTTGTTTAGCTGGGCTTTATTTGCATAATCTTTATATGATTTATCCATTTAGGTTCACTGCACTGTACTGAAATTAATTACAACCTCAAAAGACACATGGAGGTTTATTAAATATTTAATAGATGCCTAAGAATTTTTTGTGTTTGCAGTAACAAGATTTCTTTTTTTTTCTGCTTAGGACTCAGAGGAATAGCACCACCCCTATATTATGTTTGTGATACCTTGGCCTCTTGTTCTTTTATCACAACTCAGTTATGCTTTCTTTCGTGTGATGGACTCAGAAATTAACAGAAATGAAATTAACGTATTAATCACCATTAACCTCCATACTGATGCTCATATTTCTTAGGAGGGAATATTTGTCAAACACGGTTGCCCCTTTCAGTTCTATCATAGAGTGTTAACTTTAAATAGATGTTCAGGTATATCAGGTCCAGAAGCCCTTTTGCCTAGGGCAGCAGTTCTGATAGAAAGCCACCCAGCAGCAAGGGGGAGTCCATTCCCCAAATAAATATAGGAATTATGTTGCCAAGTCCTTGAGTCAAGCTTAAGGTATTGCAAGGACGATACAATTTACTTGGCAGCAGTGCAAAAGTAAAATTCCACTGCTTTCTTCCGGGATATTTTAAGCTTCTTAGTCTAGCCTACAGCCCTGAACTTGCCTCCCATCCATGTACTAACCAGGCCCAAACCTGCTTTCCTTCTAACACTGTCTTAACCAGGCGCTCTTACCTGTTGCAGCTTCTGGCTTTTTCTGGGATTATTTGGTGGAGAGGGTGAGTGAAGGAAATTCTCTTCAAAGGCAGAAGTTAGGCACCCTACTTTCTATTGTGATAACTGACTGGATGACTGTCTGTGCCCTTAAAGACAGGATTTCTACCTGCTATTATTGACAATTTTAGAACTGTGAGTGGAAATAGAAAAGGGGATTAAACAATAATACTTTGGCTATGTAGCTGTCTGCCAACTAAACATGCATTATGTGACAACTGAGACAACAACGATGTAGACTCAGGAGTGTCACTTGAGAGGCAAATCCTGTCCCATTATAACCACTATAATGTTTGTATAATGTTACAATGTGCTTTCCAGCCTTGACTGTGTGCCATTCTTTTGCTCTATATTTCTCGACATCAGCAGCAATCTCATATTATGATATCTATCTGTGGCCCTTTGGGGCCGATTTCCAGTCTCTTTCCCCACCCACAGGAGCAAATGACCACCCCAGGCTACTCTTATGCCTGCCATCTTGTTCCAGCTGCTCAAGTTTCTTTCTACCCAGCTATGATTGCCTTGACAAGGGAGAATGAATGTTTGTGTAACCAAACCCCAGTGCGTGGGATTGGTAACCTCTGACCCTGGCTAAAGCAATCATTGTTTCTGAAACAAGAGAGGAGCTGTACTTGAAACAAGTGGGTGTGCTGTCATGCCTGGAGACTAAAGAGGAGTTCTACTAAAGAGGCTTCCTGTTTATCTTCGAGAGGGTGACTGCTATTGGCTGGGCTTTTGTGTTATTTGTGAGTTGGAGAAACCTGAGAAATGGGGGAGGAAGAGCTAGAAAATTTGCATTGTTTTATTGCAATCTCTGCTTTTGTGTCCTGGAACACAACTAGACAGATGAAAAGGTATGCAGGATTTGATCTAAGGTGGAATGGAGAGTACTTTAGTAATCTTCTAAAAGGAGCTTGCAATGCTTTAGAGCAAGAGAAAAATGAATATGTATTTTAAATTGTGATCTTTTTCCCTGAAACAATAGTAGTAAATAGTAGTTAATCACATAATGCAAAAGGAGGAGTAGCAGCTATCACTTTGAAAGAGGAAAAAAATATTCAAAATAATACAGACAGGTTAAACAGTGGGTTGAAATGGACAAAATTAAGTTTAAATGGGAGAAATAGGGAGTTTTTATCAGGGAACCAAAAATAATAAAATAAATAAAAATAAAATATATAAAAATAAGACAAATAAAAATAGAACAAGATTGCACATTTTAGTATTAGATATTATTATTGTTTTTTGTTGTGCAAGTACACTGGGACCTTTTGTACCAGAGACAAATTTCTTGTGTGTCTGGGGGGTGTGGGGGAGGAAAATGCACCAGGTAAGAGTTGACAGAAGGACAACTATCCTAAATTATTCTAATAGTTCTGGATGTACCAATAGAGTAGAAGTTTAATATCAGTGAATACAGTACAGTATGAAGAAGACTCACAGTTCTGTCAGTAAGCAAGATAACTCTCCGAAAACAGAACTGAATGGGACCAACATTGGTATTGCAGGAAAAGCCAGCAAAAGAAAGATCAGCGGGGTATTGGATATGGCCAGGAGTAGCAAACAAAACTCTCCCAAGGA
This sequence comes from Ahaetulla prasina, assembly GCF_028640845.1. Taxonomy (NCBI): domain Eukaryota; kingdom Metazoa; phylum Chordata; class Lepidosauria; order Squamata; family Colubridae; genus Ahaetulla; species Ahaetulla prasina. The sequence goes on from NC_080541.1 coordinate 199,643,860, forward strand.
AACTTATAGGCGAAGCAGTTTGAGCAATTATTTGAAACGTCCGTCCTATTGTAAGTCCCCCCTCCTTTCTTCCTCTGAATATGTGATCCAGAGCAGTGTATTTGTCGATTGCTCTGGTTTCCTGGTGCACACAAACACATGCTACTGAGGGAGGAGGGTGTGTGTGTGTGTAGGAGAGCAGGAAAAAAACCTGACATAGCATCTTACTTTGTTACCCAGAAGAAAATACAGATGTATCCTGTGGCTGCTGGTGGTAAATTGATTGGGAAGAATTCCAAAAGCCATGCTCTGCATGCTTCCCTACTTTGTTTAGAGTTGAAACTAAAATCTAAATCAAAGTTGAAATTTCTCCCTGGGTTCTCATCCGAGAAAAGAGCAGTGAAACAGGCAAGCCGACAGCACATTTACCGCTGGCTACTGTAGTCTCCTAACAGGCCTGGTGGGTGGCAGTGTCTTGATGTGCCTTGTTGCTGGAATAAGGATAATCCCCCTATTGTTGTTATCCAATGCAGATTGCTGGGAAGAAAAATTGCCATCTGGATTCCTGAGAATCCCACATCTTAAAAGGGGGTCCCCCGCACTAAAAAAAGTTAAGGGGGAGAGGACATGGTTTTGGGTTTCTTTTACCCAGTTTTATTTTGGATACCCTTAATCATGCTTCTGTTGCTGCTGCTGCTGCTGCTGCTCTTCCTTCTCCTTCCCTTTCTTCCATTTCCTCTCCCAAATGGCAATATTTCTTTTATTTAGCATCCTTTGAATAGGTAGAGTTCTATTCCTCCTTTCCCAACTCCAAAATGAACAAAACTTCAGCAGTTCAGTAAAATGAAAATATCCCTCCCTCCAAATATTTTCCCACTGAAATTGTTCACACAAAGAATTATAAGATAAGTGCATAAATTCTTTGAACAGAATTTGTGCTTCTTTGCCATAATGTTCGGATTTTTTAAAAAATACATATAACGATAAATGTATAACAGTATTTGGGGATAAATGTCTGTGTTCTAGTAAGATACACATAAATACAGAAACAATATCTACTAAACTAGGAGCTGATAGACTTCCTGTGGTATTGACACTTAATAACTATTTCTACGTTTACTTATATAATGTCTTTATTTGCATAAATAATTTAAGGTGTGAGGTAACTCCTCCTATTTTCCCCACAACTCAACCCTGAGAAGTGAGTTTGGCTGAGAAACAGTGACTGGCCCCAAATCCCTAGCCTGTTTTGATGCCTAAGGTGGGACTTGAACACACAAACTCCAAGTTTCTAGGCAGGTACCTTAACTAGTAAACCAAAGTGACTCTCTGATGTAATCTTTTCAGAGCTCTGGTACTCCAGTTGTGCTCGACCACAACTCTTGTCATCCTGAATCAATAAGTTAGTCAAAGTAACTTAGAGTAGGCAACTGCCTTAGAAAGATAGAACTTCTACAACTATATGAAAAGGAGTATCAACAAATGCAGCTGAAAAATTGAGTTTTCTCTTTCATTATTAACTGCGATTTGACACTCTAAACCTAGAGTGTCAAAGTGGTGGCCCATGGGCTGGATGCATCACACGCTGGCCACGCCCATCCACGGTTTAGTGAAGGGAAAAAGTCATGATACCTCACGTTATGACAGCGTGATGCTGCAAGTTTGACACCCCTGCTCTAAACTAATTAAATCTTGTCCTAAGCATTGTTTCAGGTGTTCTTTATCATTTTGCAGTACACTGTTTACAGTTTGCATCTCGTAGACTAAAAGAATTTATGAATGTGAAATAAGATAACTGAAATCCCTCTGCTGACTCTTTGTTTAGTCTCTACAGTAGACTTGTTTAGTCTCTACAGTAAAGCAATGCTATGCCCCATAATTGTGCAGCAAGGAAGAAAGGATTAGTAAAGAGTTGGGAGTAACTACACTTTCCTTATCTCCTGTTCTGTACCTTTACAAATGAATTTCAAACTAATTAAGAGAACAAATGGTTTTTAAGGTAATTAAAACATTGTTATTTGCTGAGTTGTTGCCTAAAAATGCTACTTTTCAAGGATCAGGGCCCCCGGACAAAATCTTCAGAAACTAATTTTGAACCCCCCCTGGCCATTTTCTCTGTTTGTAATGTTCAATTCATGTCAATCCTCACCTCCCAAAACATGAACATTTAAAAAGCCCTATGTAAATATTGCAGTTGTGGCATGTGAAAAAAGAGATTTTAAATAGTCTGCATTTCCTCTAAAATTGAAAAATAAACAGCTAATTTTTCAGTGTTTAGTGCTTCATTGGTTTTTCTATTTTTGCAATCTTTGTGTGTGTGTGTGCACTTAAATATTTACACATTTTGACAAGTCACATTTCAAATAATTTTAGAATTATCTCAGTTTCTGTACTTTTTGTCACTTAAGTTCGAGATTCGTTCTTTTTGATATTTTAGGAGACCCTATTCTGTAGTGAAGAAAGTTAGCACCCACCCCTCTCCTAGAAGAATGAAATACTTTAGGAAATGTTGGAAAGGCAGAATATTATATTTCCCTGGATGAGAAAGGGAGAAACATGTTTTAAAGACAAAGCAGCTCCCTGCCTCCCCATTTCAACTCCAGGGTGATGGGATTAAGAATGGCCCTCAAGACATGATAGGATTAGTCCTCTACCCATCTAGCAACAGAACTCACCACATGGCACCTGGAGAGATTACATCACCCAGTAAGATTCAACCAAGCTTGGGACTCAAGACACTACAAAATTATCTGCATGGCCCCATGAGAGTCTGACAACCAATCAGAATACAGGAACAGGACGCTCCAAGATGGGGGACCAAGAGAGGGTGTAAATCTCTCTCTCTCTCTCTCTCTCTCTCTCTCTCTCTCTCTCTCTCTCTCTCTCTCATATTTTTTCCCAGGACCTTAAACCATGTTGTCCTGTCCACCATTAAACCATCTTTCCAAGCAGTCTCCATGTGTCTTTCTTCCCACTTGGAACTGAACCCAGATGGACATTTCTTCCAACAGTGGAGAAAATACATAATGCTAATTTGATTGCAGTATGTTTTTTTAAAGAAAGAGTGTCCTTTCAGAATTTGAAATGGGTTGATATAAGTAAAAAATTTGGATATGATACATATTTAATAAATTATTATACACATAACAACATGAAATCACACCTGCAAGTTCTTTAGCTGGTACTGGGCTTCATTTGAATTGAGTTCTTCCCAAGAACCTCGGACACTGTAGTGTAGCAGCCTAGTATATAGCAGTAGCACTTAGACTTATATACCGCTTCATAGTGCTTTCCAGCCCTCTCTAAGCAGTTTACAGAGTCAGCATATTTCTCCCAACTATCTGGGTCCTCATTTTACCCACTTCGGAAGGCTGGAAGGCTGAGTCAATCTTGACCCTGGTGATATTTGATCTGCCAAACTGCTGGCAGCCAGTGATCAACAGAAGTAGCCTGCAGTACTGAACTCTAACCACTGCGCCACAGCAACTCTTATGTGCGTATCCTAGTAGTGTGGCCTTTTATAATTGACATATGGAAATTTTATCAATGAATAGAATTTTCTAAGTGTTGTCCAAAGTTCTTCAGTATGGCATCCAGTGTCCCAATAACCATAGAGACCACCATTGCCTGCATAATCTTTCATTTCTCACCCATTTTTTATTACTGGCACATATTTTTTTCATATATTCCAGTGAATCATCTTGCTAACTGGATCATGTTGTTTATATTTAGTTTGTGTGATCTTCTTGCATGAGCTAAATATATGATTACTGTTTTTTCTGCTGCTTTTTGTTGCATAATTTGGACTTTAAATCAATTCTGGCCTTGATTGCATTGGTTCAAATAGCTTGCTTTTGAGCAGCCAAAAGCAAGCCTTCAGTTTCTTTTTCTAATGTTCCAGTTGTAATCCAGTGCCTGGTTTTATTTTTATCCACTTTCCATGGATCTATTTTAGAAATTGAGCATGTAATGCTTTTTCTTGCCAGCATTCTGTTCAAGTTTTTATTACATTAATTTGATATTCATGTTTTGTTTCCTGCACAGTCAATAAGTTCCAATTTTTAATTTGCGTCATTGCTTGTTCTTGGCTGTCTTTTATGTAATTGGCCAATGCGCACTTTTCTTCTTCAACAATTTGTTTGACTTGAAGTAAACCTCTGCCTCCATTTCTGTGGGGCGGATATAATCTGTCAATATCACTACTGATATTGTAATGCACAGTGAGATTTTTTTTGTTTTTTCAGTCTAAACTTGCCAGTTCAGATTGTAATATTATTATTTCATAGAAACATATTATATATTATAAAGGTTGGATTATCTAGACCAGCCTCTTACCTAGTACCGGAAAGAGCCATGGTGGCACAGTGATTAGAATGCAGTATTGCAGGCTAATTCTGCTGACTTCTAGGAGTTCATTGTTCACCAGCTCAAGGTTGGTAGAACTGGCTCAGCCTTTCATCCTTCTGAGGTTGGTAAAATGATGACCCAGGTTGTTGGGAGCAATATGCTGACTCTGTAAACTGCTTAGAATGGGCTATAAATGAAGCAGTATGTAAATCTTAAGTGCTATTGCTAGTGCAGGAATATATTTGTACAGCATCCCTGAGAATGAGTCAATTGTGATAGACCAAAAAGAGCCCAGAGCATCAGTTACAGAAACAATCATTACCTGAATTGGTTTTTATTCTTTCTATTGTTTAACTGATCTTATTGCTTGTGTCCGCCAAGCAAAGTGAGAGGAATTTCTTTGTACCCAGAAGAATAACTGAATAATTCTACTTTGGGACACTGACTTTATTAATGCAACATGGTGAACCTTAAACCCTTCTTAACAAAACATATTTCAGTTTAATTGATTCACAAAACTTACTAAGATAATGGCTTAATTTCTATAACATCTTATCCAGCCTCATTTTAGTGTAGGTCATGTGCAAACCCAGTAATTAAATCTAATTGCTGATGCACTAGCCATTAACTTCATGCTTGATTGTGATTGGTTTAGTTATTTAAAGCAAAAGGATATGATCCCCACACTGAGGTTCTTTTGTATGATTTATCTCAGTTAAAGGCTCAAGTACGGGGCGTTCAGAAGGGAGAAAAAAATGTTGGCAGTAGTGCTTATGTATTGATGCTAATTATCATTTTTGTTATGACTCCCGGTATATAAGAAGACTCAGCAATTGGTGTCCCCTTCTCAAAAATATCATGAGATGACATTCTTGATGGAGAAAGCCAGTATTGTGGTTTTAGGAATAAACAGTCTTCCATTTCCCAGGCGCATGTAGCTCAGTAATTAGATCTTGCAGATAAGACATAACTGATTTTGCAGCTGAAATCCAAAATACTTTACAGTACAGATGCTCACTTTCTGCTATGAAATGTAGAGAGGAAGTTTGAACCACACGTGGCAGCAAGCAGCCCTACGCATTTTAGTGTTCCACAGACACACAGTTCAGAGAAGTGTCTGATTTTCTTCCACATCTGTGTGGAGAAGCTACTTTGAGGACCACATGGGGAAAAGGAGCATTATTATCAGATAGGAATCCTTCCCCACTTCCTTAGTCCATCTTTCCTTCAAGATAGTCCGACTTTATTTTGTCACATTACCTTCTCCACTGGAACTATTATTTTGGAACAAGTTTAATTACTTGTATTTGGCTTCTTAATCTTAGTTAATCTCCACGTATGTTGGGTGTGATTTCTAGAATTCTCAATTGGGGGTCCTGAGTTCAGAAGCTGAAAAAACAAGTCTGGCGAAAAAAGGAACATTTAATTAAAGTCAAGCTAGTGACTTCATGGGCACACCTATACAGTTTTCTTAGTAATAATATGAAAGTGATTTATCATCGTTTTATATGAGATGCTTTCTGTTGGTTTACCATCCATGTATTAACCACATCAACCTTGCTTAACTTTTCAAGATTAGCCAGGGCTGATTAGATGCTACTGCTTAGTTAGGTATACTGATGAAAAGAAAGTAGAATATCTGGATTGGATCAAGCTTTTTTTTTAAAGAAACGTGTTGTGGCTCCACACACACCCCGGCTTGGCCCTCTGCCAGAAAGTGACTCAGAGAGTGAGGGGGAAGGGCCGTCAGGGCTCCCCTCTGCAGGGCCGGCCTCTCTGGCTCAGCTCCAGGAGCCAGAGGCAGGCCAGGTGGAGGAGGTGACGAGGCCTCTATCTCCTGTATCTCCCCCCGCCCAGGAAACGCTTTGAGACCCAGCTGTGGACAATCAGTCCTGGTTAGATCCCAGTTTTCGTAGACAAGAGAGGTGGGAACAACAAAAGAAGGGGTGGGGCAGGCCTAGAGAGTGCTGAGTCACAGAGCCACACCCCACAGGGTATAAAAGCAGGAGGGGCTGCTCTACTACTTTGTGACGGACAAAACAAACTGACTGGAGAAAACTTGAGCTGAACTATTTGACCGAGCATTTGGCCTGGATTGCTGTTTGTTCCTGACTTCCTGGTTGCTCTGGTAACGAGCTTCTGTGACGCCAGCATCAGGGAAGATAAAGAAAACCTTGGCAGATGTTCGCTGGTCTGCTGCCAGAGCTGATAGCTGCCGTGGACTAAATTGCTGGCTAATTGAGTCAGTTCATGCATCCCCTGGACTGGGGGTGGGTGGGGGGCAGAACAAAACCAAAGAAAACCCTCATACTCTAAACTACAAAATAAATACTAGATCAACCCTGACTGCTCTTTAGAAGGCCAGATCCTGAAGATGAAACTGAATTACTTTGGCCACCTAATGAATAGAATAGAATAGAATAGAATTTTTTATTGGCCAAGTGTGATTGGACACACAAGGAATTTGTCTTGGTGCATATGCTCTCAGTGTACATAAAAGAAAAGATACGTTCATCAAAGTACAACATTTACAACACAATTGATGTTCAGTATATCAATATAAATCATAAGGATTGCCAGCAACAAGTTATAGTCATACAGTCATAAGTGGAAAGAGATTGGTGCTGGGAACTATGAAACGATTAATAGTAGTGCAGATTCAGTAAATAGTCTGACAGTGAGAAAGAGAAAGTGAGAAAGTGAGAAAGAAGGACTCACTGGAGAAGAGCCTAATGCTGGGAAAGATTGAGGGCAAAAGAAGAATGGGACGACAGAGAACGAGGTGGCTGGATGGAGTCACTGAAGCAGTAGGCCTGAGTTTAAATGGACTCCAGAGGATGGTAGAGGACAGGAAGGCCTGGAGGAATGTTGTCCATGGGGTCGCGATGGGTTGGACACGACTTCGCAACTAACAACAACTCTTCTCTTTTAGAAAAAGAACTTATATTTATGCTCACAGTCTCTATAACATGCTAAAAAGAAGCATTAAACAAAATTTGTAAGTTATTTAAAACACTAATTTAAAATAAACTGAATGTGTCGCTGTACTCTTATTTATAAACATTGAGGTCCTAGAATGAAATAGTTCAACAAAAGATACTTGAGGAGCCTAGTTCGAAGGCTTCTATAGGATGCTTGGGAATCCTTTGAAGCTATGTATGCATAACTCTTAAAAATATACATGAAATACCATCAACCAGTTATCTGACAAGGAAAACAAGGGCTGAATTTACCCTTCACTTACTTCTGATCAGTCTCTTGACAAGAGTTCTACTTTTATTTTGTTGGTGGGTCAGTAAGGAGCTTCATATACTGAATGTTTTCTGGCTTTATCTGTTACCTTTAATTCTGCAATGTAACTAGTCCAGTGATTTCTTATAGAGATCCTGACCTTCTGTCAAATGTCTCAGGTGGGACTGGTCAGGCTTGGAGTGCCTACAAGAACCTAGCCAAATATTGGAATGTATTTGATCTACGATAACTCGCTACGGATTCCTTTGGAGCTTCCAAACAGATGTAGTGGCATCTCCTGCTTTGCCCCTCAACAACCACACCAAGTGGTTGGGCTGAAAAAAGTGATTGGCCTAAGGTGAGCTTTTATGGCTCAGAATAGACTTGAACCTGTGTTTGCCTGGTGCCAGGCCAAGACCTTCGTCACTACCTGAGTCTGCCTGTATTCATGAAGAAAGACTACAATTTCAAGATAAAGTATTCACTTGGAAGAGAGAGCAAGGAATGAGAATTTTCTTCTCAATCACCAGAAGCAAGCTAGATTGCTTCTTCATTATTTCCTCTCGGTTAGATGGAGCCCATGGGATTTTGAGAAATCTATCCTGAAATTTTGAATTCAAATGAAGAGATGTATAAAATGAGGGAAAAAATACTTTTGTACCTAACAAACTGTAAGGTTATTCTTAATCTGTACTCAATCTTGAAGGCAAAATACAAAGCAGGAAGCACTGAGTTTCTGCACACTGAACATTTTTGAATGCTTATTGAAAACAAGCAAAAAAATGTTAGCTCAAGGAGATAAGAAAAACCAGTCTGGATTAGAATAGAAAAAAGTGCTTCTTAATACAAGCAGTCCTCAATTTAGAACAGCTAATTTAGTGACCATTCAAAGTTAACAATGGCCTTGAAAAAAGTGACTGATCATCATTTTTCATACTTATGACCGTTGCAGCAACTCCACAACCAGTGTGGTCAAAATTCAGACAATTAGAGTCATAGTTATTACAGTTGCAGTGTCCCAGGGTCACGTGATCACCTTTTGCAACCTACTTACAAGCAAAGCCAATGGGGAAGGCAGTTTCACTTAACAACCATGTTACTAACTTAACTGCAGTGATTCATTTAACAACTGTGGCCAGATAGGTCATAAAATGGGGCAAAACTCACTTAACAAATGTCTTGCTTAACAGCAGAAATCTTGGGTTCAATTGCAGCCGTAAATTGAGTACTTCCTGTATTCAGTTCTTGAGTTTCATTTTCCAGAAAAGATCAGTTTTCTAAGTTGTTCCAGAGCAAATAGTCAAGGTGTAAAGGTTCATTACAGTCCATTACAGCATGGAGTTGCTTCATGGAGCAATAAAACACTGGAATTTGGGATAGGAGGCCAAGGAAGACTTCATTGCAGGGCTAGAAATTGCATAGCAAATGTATGTGAGTTGCAATTACTTAAATGTATAGATGTTCATTTAGTCTTAATAGCAAACATATAAATGACACTATAGGGCACTGCACACGAGAACAACTGGGATAGTTTTTTTCCCGAATGCCATCACTCTGCTTAACAACTAATTCCCATAACGCTGTCAAATAATTTACTAAGACTGTATTACTATTATTCTTTTCTTCCTTACTAGTATCTATCTCTTCCCACTTATTACTATAACCATGTTGCTTGTATCTTTCAATTTATATTGTTTTTATTTGTTTCCTAGTACAATTTGATAGCTTATTAGTAATCTTGACTATCACTATGTGTTGTATCTTTTTATTCTTGATGAATGTATTTTATTCTCCTTATGTACACTGAGAGCATATACACCAAAGACAAATTCCTTGTGTGTCCAATCACTCTTGGCCAATAAAGAATTCTATTCTATTCTATTCTATTCTATTCTATTCTATTCTATTCTATTCTATTCTATTCTATTCTATTCTCAGCAATATCCATTGCGAGCAAAAGTGTTAAATTGCATTTCTTTGTTGAACTTGCATTTTTTCATATAGCAAACGGAGAAACCAAGCTTTGAGTTTTCTGTTATTTTCATAAAACTAGTCCTCTTCTCTCCGCCCTCCTTTGTAGTTTTTTTACCTAGGGGGCCTTTTAAAAACTTTCTGCTATAGTTTCTTTTCTTTTCTTTTTTTCTAGTGAAGATATTCTTTGCTATCAGTTTAGGATTTGCCACAGTGACATCTAGTGGTCCCAAACTCTGTTCATGTACAATTTTTTTCTTCCTAGTATTTTCCTACAAGTGCAGGGTCTGCTTTTTTTCCAAAACAACATGAAAGCCGGCTGGGCAACTTAGGGTCAGTCACTGTCTCTCAGCTCCTGATGTTAATTGCTCACAGTGCCGTTTACAGTTAGAATTATTGGAGAGAATTATAATTCAGATAGGAATTTCACGATAGATTTTAGCTTCAAGATAGTAGACTAAATAGTTCAGTAGACTAAATATATGAATATATGAGTATATGAATATATGTTGAATTGCATCAGCACTGTAATTTTAGCCTAGTTAATTTTTTGTTGGTTTGGCCAACATTGTTTACACCTTATTCTTCTGGATTATTCTGCTTTTTCTTACTCAGTGATATTTACTGTGATGACTTACATCTGTATACTTTGCTATGTCAGAAATTAAATCTATCTTAGAAATGTTTATTTGCAAATCCTTCCTTGATTATTGTCAAGCCATTGATTGAGTCTTAGTTGTTACATAGATAGATTTTCTCGATCATGAGCCATGCCTAACTTGGTCTTCCAATGGTATACCCATCACCATTGTACCTGAGTTCATCCACCTTGCTTTTGATCATTCTCTTCTTTCCTTTCCTTTCCCAGATTATAGCCTTCTCCAGAAATCTAGATCTTTGCTTAATGTGTACAAAGTAGGATAATTTAACCCTGGTCATTTGTTCCTTGAGTGACAGATTCTAAGTTGATTTGGTGAACAATCCATTTGATTGTTTACTTGGCTGTTGACAGAATTCTCAGGAGTTTTCTCCAACAGCAAAGTTCAAAAGAGTTAATACTCTTCCTATCCTGCTTTTTTAAAGTCCATTAAGAGTGTCATTCAAGTCCTTACTACTACCCCAAAGTTCATAAAGTAATTAAACTTCTTAAATGTTGATCATAGAACTCTAATGTACATGAATCTGGGATTATGCTTGAAATGCTTTAATTGGAAAGATGCATCTAATACACATATCTTTCAAAGAGAAAGGTTTGAATTCAGGCAGAGATCTCTCCTCCAGCAAGGAAAAAGTTCCAGTACCTGTTGGTTTAGAAGTTAAGCAACAGTAAATTTAATAGTGCAAATACTGTGTTTCCCCAAAAATAAGACAGTGTCTTATATAAAATTTTGGTCCAAAAGATGTATTAGGGCTTATTTTGTGGTTAAATCTTATTTTGGAGAAAATATGGTACTAAATCTGACTGGCAATCTTAACTGGGGCTTATTTTGGGGGTAGGGCTTATATTACGAGCATCCTAAAAATCATGCTAGGACTTTTCCAGTTGGGTCTTATTTTCAGGAAAACAGGGTAGAAGACCATGTTTTGTGACTGCATGATACTGTCAGATAACATTGTTTATCAGTCTTTATCAAGCTTTCAGCTGCAAAGTACGTTTGTTGTTAATTTTATTCTAATTCAGCCCCCTTTCCTATTATTCTTTTAACAGTTGATATTCGTGAAATCCAAGAAATTCGTCAGGGAAAGAACTCCAGAGATTTTGACCGATACCAGGAAGATTCTTGTTTCCGCCCAGAACAGTCTCACTGCTTTGTCATCCTTTATGGCATGGAATTCAGACTGAAAACACTCAGTTTGCAAGGTTAGATGTCTTTTGCTTTGTCACTGACATGAGACTACAATCCAAGAGCTGCTTGAACATCAGCAACACCACTGCTATTTTTTTTTCTTTTTTTAACAAGACTTGGCTTAGTATAGTGGAGAGGAGCATATGAGCAAAGAATGACTAGAATTGCTAGCAGCTGCTAGAACTGATAGCCATTGCCAGTTCTTGAACCAGAGCCTTTGAGCACATGGACATTCTTGTTTAACTGTATGACTAGCCATGTTGCAAATGTTGGCTTACTCTCTTATGGCTTCAAAAGCTAAAAAGAGTCTTAAATGTTGTTTCCCCCTCTCCAAATTCTAGAAAGTATACAGGTGTGTTCCTGTATACCTTCTAAAATTTGAAATGGGGGAGTGGATCTTGTATGAAATACTTTCTAAGGTAAACTAACGGGCAGATAAAGAGAAATCCCATTGCTCAATACTGATTGTGTTTTGCTTACTTCCCCTTGTTGATGGTAATTCTTCAAAAGACATGAATCATAGGGTAGGATTCTGGATTTGTACAGAATCTAGTGTGCTCAGACTAGAATAGTGAATGCAACATGAAGCAATTAAGCAAACATGTTACTATATGCCATATTCTGAATAAGTGCAATCCATCTGCATCCTTATTATGCTAAGATAGTTGTTTAAACTGGCTAACAGACATATCTTTAAATGATTGTTATCCTTGCATAGCATGGCACTAGCCCAGGGGTCTCTGGGAAGTAAGTCCACAAGTGTTAAAGTTGCCAAGATTGGAGACCCCTGCACTAGCCTGTTTGCTGATATTCAGCTATACTAAAGTAAGTTTTGGTATGCACATCTGTGACCTGAAAAGGATGAAAAAAAATACCTAACTTGATTACTGAAGTTCCCTGGAGATCCTTCTTGTTTGTCATGTGGGATTTGCCCCAGAAGATAAAAAACAAGCTTCTTCCTTACTTAGTGAGCATAATGAATTGAATGCTAAATGTTAAAATAATGTGATTGTTCCCTCTTAATAGCCTGATTTTATGGCTATTATAATTTGTAAATATCAAAATTGATGAGGTTAGTTTCCGTCTATTGGAAACCAGCTGCAAAGTGACTTCCTTCTTGGATATAGGGGTCAGTGCCTGTGTCATGTCTTGACAGGCTCATTTTTTTTCTTTATTTTCACAGCCACTTCCGAAGATGAAGTCAACATGTGGATCAAAGGCTTGAACTGGCTTGTGGCAGATACCCTAAAAGCTGCTACTCCATTGCAAATTGAAAGGTAAAACAAAAAATTGGAACAGAAGGACCATTTCAAACAAGGGGCATACTGTATATAGATTTCACTGCCTCTCCTTCACTGCCAGCATCTTTCTATATGAGTTTAAGATTATGTCTATTAAAATCCATGCTTCCTTTCATAGCAGTTCAAATTTATGTAATCTGCAGGATTTATGGAATTTTTAAAGAGGAAGATTTTGTGATTCACTGACATATTTACAAATATTTGAAAACTATTTTCTTTTAGGTGGCTTCGGAAACAGTTCTACTTTGTTGACCGCAACAGAGAGGATAGGTAAATAGAACGTTACTGTTGTATATTACGAAATGTGATGTATTTGAGTAACAAAAGAAGGCATACAAGTCTAAAAATTAGTTTTCTGTTTAATTTTTATTAATAAAAAATGAATGTGGATGATTAGAACAGTAGTATAATCAAAGTTGGAATAGTGTCTATTCTAAACAGGAAAAAGTAACATTTTAATTACTGTATTTTTCAGACTATAAGATGCTCCGGACTATAAGATGCACCTAGCTTTTGGGGAGGAAAACAAGAAAAAGAAACCTAACTCTGCCTTTCAGCAATTCACCTCTTTGCAGCAAACATCCTGGTCAGCTTCAGCCTGATTGAGCACGAGCAGCTGATTGACAGTTGGATCTGCCTCTTGGAATACCGCCTATCAGCTGTTCCAAACTGCAGGGATCACCGCCACCCATTGCCGCTGCTGCTTATCGCCACATCTGCGTGCCCCATTTTTGGCCCATTCCAGGCGGCGAGGATAGGTGGCAGTGGGAATTCCTGCTGCCTGGAACAGGCCAAAAACGGGGCGCATGGATGCCTAAAATGGGGCGTGCGGAGGTGACAATATGTGGCAACTGTTCGTGCTAAATCAGGCTGTGCTGAAGCTGACCAGGCTGTTTGCTTTGCTGCAAGGAGGCAAATTGCTGGGAGGCAGAGGCCGAAGGGTAGGGGCCAGTGGGTGGGTGGGGCTTCAGCTAATTCGCTCTATAAGACGCACAGACATTCCCCCCCCCCGTTGGGGGGAGGAGTGTGTTTTATACACCGAAAAGTACAGTAAGTAAAATAGGCCTCTTAATTAATAGGGAAGTAACATTTCCCACTATATGTGTTATATAAATGTGTGTATGCATAAATATAAGTGCTTGGAAAAAAAAACCTGGAGACAACAATCAATAATTGTTGTTTTTGAAGAATGCAAGAATGCTTCAAGTAAAATGATTTCGGCTATAACAGAAAACTTAGAATACCATTCTGAGAATATTTTTGTCTGCATATAAATGTATGCAAGTTAATTGATAGATGAAGAGACCAGTACTTGCATTAATAATTAATTAAATTTCTTTAACTGTAACTCGTGAGATACTCCATAATTTAATGCAAAGATGGTTTATCTTCTTGACAGCCACATATTAGGATGAATGAGTTTGGACATCAAAGGTGAATGCTGGAGACCTGATTTTTTTCCCCGCTCTCTCTTCAAGAAAGCGAAGGCAATTTGAAAGAGATATATGAATATATGAATATATTCATTCCAACTAAATTTTTAAAAATGCATTTAACTAGAACAAAATATCTGCATACCGTAAGAAACTAAATCCCTTGACTTTTTCATAAGAACACATCTCAATTTCCAACCTGAAAATCTTACTAAGGAAGTTCAAGAGCTCCATATGAACATATGCTTTGCCATTATGCTGAACAGAGATGGGCTATTCTGTATCGTCTTTTTCTCCCCCTTAAAAAAAATATTTCAACATGTATTAATGTGAACTCTATTGTGGTCTCTCACATGTGTTCTTTCAACTTGTTTGGGTGTGACAAGATGTCACGTGAGCCACCCCCCCATGACAATAGCACTTTTCTACAAAATATTTCTAATAATTGCACAATTGCTGGCTGAGATTCAGAAATACAGGCTTGTATGCCGGAATTTCTCTTTAGGTTCTTCCACAATAAATTCTTATATTTCTGTTTAGGGTTTTCTAAATGTAACAAGTCTTTTGATGACTGGCAAAACTAGATCCTGGAGGGGACATTCATTATGTGGAATAACAATCTCTGTTGCAGGGGTGAAATGCTACCGGTTCGCTCTGGTTCGGTCGAACCGGTAGTTAAAAAGCTATTTCCGACAATCAGCTGTGGTGCGGGGTTTAGCTTTGCTAGAAAGTAGGAAATCCTCCTTTCTAGCAAAGCTAAATCGCACGCCGCACCTGATTCCCTCCCTGTTCTACAAGCCTCCCCCGTTCCCAAGCCTCCTTTTGGAGCGTACTGCGCATGCCTGTGCACACACACAGCACTGTGTGTGTTTGGTGAGCACTGCACATGTAGCACGCATTTGGCACACAGCACGCATGCGTGGCCAGTGAACCAGTAGCAAACTGATTCGGATTTCTGTTGTGTTTGCATGATACATTCACCTCCAAATGCATAGTGACTGAATATATATTAAGAAGACAATCCTTGAAAAAGTAAAAAGAAGTAAGATTATTTGATTGTGGTTAAAACAGATACGTTGTTATCTCTTCCAACCCTTAATAGATTTGTACTGATAAGGTTTTAAGGAATTATTTATAGATAAGAGATGAAATATGGGAAGGAGAGATCATTTATTGTATTTTAATAGAGGGAGAAAGAGTTGATGTGGTGAAATGATGTAAGGATTAGATTAGTAAGATTCTAGATTATCATCTTGCCATTTTGTAATATGCTTTGTTTTAAATTTTTTTGTTTTAATTGTATATACATTGGGTTTTTATCTTTTGGCTGTACACCACCCTGAGTCCTTCGGGAGAAGGGCGGTATAAAAATCTAATAAATTATAATAATAATCTCTGCAAGGGAAGTACATACAGTTACTATACAGTAACCCATAATGCAACACAGTTCTTAAACAGGAAAGACTAGCAGATTGCTAGCAATAAATTTCAGCATTCATCTTTTTTCATTCCTTTGGACTAAACCACAGTCATTGACCATCATTATTGGTCTTTTACTATGAGAAATCACATTGGGGAGTACTGAAAACATTCATCAATATGAATGCTTAATACCCCACAGAGTGGTAGTGAAAACCAGCTGCTGATAAGTATTTCCCATGTGTTCTTAGCTCCAGAATCTATTGTAGAATATGTGACTGTGTATTTGACGGATTGATTCATAAAAATTAAAAAGAGAATTCTGAGAAATGCAACCTGTTCCTGGAGCATGATATGCTGGGAAGTAATTTTTGATTATGAGCCATTAGGTCATAATCTAAGCACTTAGACAGCTTTTCCAGGATGATACATCCCTAGTCAGCTCTTTAGGCCCTTCAATGGTATACCTGTCACTGCTACAATTCTCTTTCCTTCCAAGTTTCATAGTATGATAAATAGTTAAAACTGAGAAGATTCTGAGATGGAGAAATTTGCTTAAGGTGGCCTTAGGTGAAGGCCAGCCTTAAGGGAAGCCTAGCAATTAGGCACCTGTGGCTAGAATAGCCAAGGAACATTCAAGAAACTTGAAAGCAGCAGAAAATGAGGGGCTGGATCTAGGACCTCCTTCCACCCCTAGAGTGTTCAGTTCACCCTGTTCTATTTTGTGTTTTTTATTTCTAATGATTTCCTGCCCAGTCAAGAGACTTTTGCTTGTTTGAAAGGTGTCTGGAAACCAAGGCAGAGGCAATTCAAAACATT
The DNA here is from genome assembly GCF_028640845.1 of Ahaetulla prasina. NCBI lineage: Eukaryota > Metazoa > Chordata > Lepidosauria > Squamata > Colubridae > Ahaetulla > Ahaetulla prasina. The sequence goes on from NC_080541.1 coordinate 199,660,207, forward strand.
AATAGAACATGGAGCTGTACCACTGATCAGAAAAGTTTTCAACAGATATACCAAGCTAGCTTGATACCTAATGAACCTTTATCATTCTTTCTTATTTCTATCTGTTGTTAAAAAGATTCTATTGTGTTTTCCTGTTTTCACTGTCCCTGGTCTGTGAGAGAAAGGACCAAGATACAATTGACTTGCATTTTGACTTCATTTAACAATGAACCTTTTCCAAGAAAAAAATTAACAGGCTTCTTTTTGTAAAAGGAGAACAATTAAATTATGAACAATTTAATGATCACAGTTTATTATAGGCTTTTAAATTCTGAATGGCACGTATCTTCTTTATGGGATGTATCTGCTTTTTGGTTGAAAGTTTCAGCTAAAAAAATCATCACTGGTCATTGAGGTGGCTTAATGGTCTCCAACCTTTTTCTTTATATAGGCCACTGTATCATCATCAAAAGTGGATGACATTGTCTGTGTAAGCTGTTTAATAATAAAACTTAATATAGCTTATGGCTTGTAAGCCTCCCAGAGTCACCTGATCAAGTTGGACAGCTATAGAAATTGAATGAACGAACCAATCAGTCAATCAATCAAAATGACAGTTAAAACTCTTATCTCACAAAATTAATACATTTTGCAACTATTTTCAATAACATAATATGCTCAGTCAAAGAAAATCAAGAGTCCGGAAGCACCTTTTCTGATTAACAAATTTTATTAAAAACCATAAACTTTTGTGGGCTGCAGCTTACTATGTACAATTTAAATTGTGGTGAGATGGGTGGAAAGGAAGAGGAAGATAGGTTGGTTATGCAGATGCAAGTTACACATCAGACAGATTTCAACTATCTTTTGTTATATTAATTTTATTAAAGATACAGTTAATACAACTAACACAAATTAAAAATGCTAATAAAATGGAGAAAATAAAAAATAAAGGAAGAAAATAAGTATATCTTACCCAAAAGAGAGAAACATATAAAGAAATGCTTTTCTCCTGTATCTCAATAAATATAGATAATTTTAGTAACTTATCCCTTCTTTTAACATGCAACAAATTCCGCCATGATCATCTGTTCCACATGCAGCAGAGTTATCTTCAGTTCCCCATTTCTTCCCCGGAAATCCCTGATAATCAATTAACTTAAAACAATTAACAATTGCAATGTGTTAAAAATGCATTGGATTCATTGAGAATTTCTGAGATAACTGAAGCTTTTTGATGCATATCAGTTCAACAGTATCTCAATCTTGGTGAAGAAAAACGTTTCTAAACAAATCCTAATGTTTAAACATTTATTTGACAATAGAATAGCTGTATCTAGTGTACATATGTTTCGAAGGTCATCAAACTAATGAGAGAATTCTTGAGAGGGCAGCTATAGTAAAATCTGCTGTCCAGTTAAAATCTATGAAATTAATGTGTAACATATTTGGCAATGAAAATTCAAAGTATCCCTCAGAACAGATTAGAATGGCTCAATTTGACAATGTGTTTTTGCTTAAGTGAAATGCTTTCTACTGCTGCCTGTTGGCGTCAGTCTCTCTTTGCTTCCAGCCAAAGAGTGGAGGGAGAAATTATGTCCCAGGAATCAGATTAACTATTCATGCATATTTGACAATGAGTTGCTAAAGCTTTCTTGCTATATTAAATCTACACACCAGGCATCTTTAAGAAATACTAAAGATTGTGATTTATCAAATATGTGTATCGAGTGAAATGCACTTACCTTCCCTACCAGTTCGAAAATGTGTGCACGCAGAGGCTGAAAACTGGCGCAGAAAAGGGACGTCATGACGTCTGCGTGGGTGGGCGGGGCTTTGCGCAGTCAGCCCTACCTGTTGTGTCTTGTCCGCTCTCACCGCAGCCGGGGGTCTGCTTATCTGCTCCCGAACACGGAGGAATGTATGCCTCCCGGCCCCAGTCCTGGCTCCATGCCCAGACAAGCTGCAGAGGAGGGGGCACCTCCCGGTCCCAGTCCTGGCTCCATGCCCAAGCAGGCTGCAGAGGAGGGAGCATCCCCCGGCCCCAGCCCTGGCTCCATGCCCAGGCAAACGGAGCAGCTAGACCCCTCCCCCTCCTCCACAGCATGTGAGCCTGAGGAAAGTTTACTTCCAACAGCTGATTGGAGTGACCCTCGCATCAGAAGATTGGATAGGCGGAAGCAACAGAAGGAAGGGACGGGCAGGCCTTAATGAGTGCTGAGTCATGGAGCCACACCCCATGGCCTATATAAAGGATCTGCTTTCTGGCAGTCTCTGAGTCAGGCAAAGTCAAACTTATCTTGCTGAAGTCACTTACTGGTCTCCTGCCTTCTCTGAGGACTTTGCTAGGACTTTGGGCAGAGCTGCAGAGGCAAGCCTGATTCGGATTTCCCTGACCCGGCCGTCAGCGGAGGAGTGGGACACGACACTACCGTATCACGTGATCCGGTAGGAACCGGCTGAATTTCACCCCTGATGTGTATTACAAATATTAAGGTGACAGCAATAGTTATTCCTGAGTAGTTCTTCAATTCAAGCACAGCAGCTGAGAGTTGGCAAACTTAAGAGTGATGTCCTCATCATTAGCTGAAGTATTATCATTATTTTTTCCCTATATGTTGAACAGATCACTTTTGGCATCTTTGTGTTGGAGCAGTATCTGAGGAGGCAATTGCAACACTTATTTTTTCAGAAGATTAACCCTCTTTAAATCCTTTCCAATGATATTTAGCACTTGCTAATTTGTGAAATGTTGGAAATCAAAACGGGTTCAGTGACATGTGCCAGCTGGGTGACCTTGGGCCAGTCATTCTCCTTTCAGCCCAACTCACCTCATAGGGTTATTGTTGTGGTGAATATAGGAAGAAGGAGTATCATATTCAGTGCCTTGAATTGTTTATAAAAATAATAAAAATAGGAAATAAATAAAATACATATTGCCGAGGTAGAATGCCTTTGCAGGTTGTGGGGCCATGCTTGGCATTTAGATGGCATTATGGACTGCTCACTCCAGAAGTTTTATGGACCAAAAAGCAGGCAGAGCATGACAGAAAGGATTTCCATTTGTTACTGGAATCATTAAATACGTGTGTGTGTGTGTGTGTGTGTGTGTGTGTGTGTGTGTGTGTGTAAGTAAAAATATGTATAAAACAGAGAAGATACTTTTTCTCACCCACTGAGATCTGGAAGTCATAAATGGGTTGTAGCCGAGTTCCATTTCCTGAACTAATGACTGAGCTAATCGTTGGACTGTAAGGTTATATGTCTGCAATGTGCATTTCTCAGGAGTTCAGCTGAAGGGGGGGGTGCTCCCCCTCCCTAAGTGGATTAATTCCAGCTATCTTCTTTTGCTCTGGATAAAGTTTTATAGCCTCTGTTCCTGGGTGGAGGAGACCAGCATTTCTTGGATGCCAGGAATACACGAGTTATTTGCCAACAGTTCATCATCTGCAATAAATTTACTTGGATTTCACCAGTCATTGGTTGACTGACAAATTGCAGTATATTATAAGAACTTAGCAGCAGACCTGCTCTAGACCTGTGGAAAAGGAGAACCCAGCATGCTAATGAGCAAGTGGTTCAGTACAGAATAGCACCACATACTGAGGGCTCCTGGTGCCCTCAATCCAGAAAAAAGTCATGCACTCCTGCTTCCATTGTTTCACAGTCAGTACAATATTTGGTTGTGGTTATGGGAGCACACATGAAACCTGCAGTTTTTCAGAAGAATGGTTTTGATTATTGTATTCCAGTATAACATTTGTGGAATAGGCGAATTGAACTGATGATCAGAATGTAAAAGAGATGATGTGGTATATTGGGTAGGAGTGGTAAGCCTATTTCTTTTAGTGGATCTCAGCCAAACAATTGTGCAATTTAATTTTCAAGGAGCCTCTTATACCTTGCTTCCATAAGAGTGAGTAGAGTCAGCAAGACATGATTTCAATCTAAGTTTTCAAACCACAGCTCTGTAAAAAATAGGTTAAATCACTGTTAGCTTGTATTCCTGCCACAAAAACACAGTGATTCTAGACTGATTGGAGATGTTTTGTCTCACACTGTGGATGACTGCCTGGGACTGCTTGATGACCCCTCATGAATAAACATTGCAATTTAAGGGTACTTCTTTAAGTGCTGCAAACTGCAAGGGAAGATCAATCATGGAAAATAACGGCTTTTCAGGGAAGTCTCTCCATTGTTAATGATTTTCTCATTGCTAAGGATAGATTGAACTTCAGAAGATCTTCCGCATAATTAAAATCCAAAAACATACCCTTTCTTGAAAAAGTTAAATAATTGATTACAGTATAGCAGTGATGATAATGATATTTGTTCAGTTGACAATAATATCAATTATTGGCAAATCCATGGGCCAAGTCTCTTTTCATTTTCTGAACTTGCACTGTTTCTTTGAGTTTTTCTATGCTCTGGCTGATGTCAAGCGTTGATAGTTTCCAGCCATCATGGTGTTTTTTTTCTTCTCCAGTACCACAGCTCAAATGAGTCGATTTTCTTTCTGTGTTGCTTTTTTACTATCCATGCAGTATAGTACATTTATGTTGTTTGAAAGAGACTCATTTCTCAACTAATATTTGAGTTTGAAAGAAAGCAAATCTCATTTTCTACACTTATTAAGGAAAAAGAAGGGGAAAACATGCTTATTTTGAAATAATTTGAATTATTTGGGAAAAAAATCCACAATTATAGTGACTATTTCCTTTCAAGTAATACAATCTGAGACTGCTGGTTTTAATAACTACTCCAATATTTATAATTTTGGAAATACTTCAAGATAATCTCATCTATTTGTTCAAGGATTGCTGATAGTTTTGTCCCATTATTTTTTCCATTCACTGATTCGCTTGAAGTGTTTTTGTCCATTTTTAAGGAATAAATTATAGGATTTTGGAAAACCTAAGTATAATCAATTTAAATCTGACAATTGGAACATCAGAAAACTGGAAGGAAGCTTATTTAAAAAATGCAATTTCCATAGTGATCCCACAAAGCCAGAATCTATGAGAGAATAACAGGCAAGGTTAGGAGTTCATGCCTTACAAGAGGCCAACATTAACTACACTTAACAACCATTCTGAACTGTGTCAGGAGGATGACAGGAGCAGCATCTGAGGGGTGGAGTGGAGGAAATGCTTCTATCCTTTCATAATAATGCTTGGCTTGTTTTATTGTGTTTTCAATCTTTTGAGCAATTTTGAGAATTTTATAAGTTGACAATGCATAAATACAGAAATATGGCCTCATTCATTTATTCTTTTTTTCACTACCCCACTAATCTAGGATTTCTGCAAAAGACCTAAAAAATATGCTATCTCAAGTCAACTACCGCGTCCCCAACATGAGATTTCTAAGAGAAAGATTATCAGTAAGTATTTGGTTTTTTTCTCCCTGTTTATATGTGCAGAGTTTTGATACCCATTGATAAAAGTTGTAGCTTTTTTTTTTTATTTGCATTTATATCCCGCCCTTCTCTGAAGATTCAGGGCGGCTTACACTATGTCAAGCAATAGTCTTCATCCATTTGTATATTATATACAAAGTCAACTTACCTCCCCCAACAATCTGGGTCCTCATTTTACCTACCTTATAAAGGATGGAAGGCTGAGTCAACCTTGGGCCTGGTGGGACTTGAACCTGCAGTAATTGCAAGCGTGACATACTATTGTATGATTATTTATTTATTTATTTATCTATCTATCTATTTATTTATTTTGTGTGTCAAGTCATTGTTGATGCCTGGTGACTGCCTGGACTAGTCCTTTCCATTTTCTTGGCAAATTTTAGAAATGGTTTCCCATTGCCTGCTTCCTAGGGCTGAGAATGTATGACTGGCCCAAGATCCCCCAGCTGGATTGATGCCTAAAGTGGGATTAGAACTTCTGAATGTCACATTTGGATTTCAGATTGATGCACCCTATAAATTAACCCATCTATTGAGATTGGTCTTGTTCTACTCAGACTAAGAACTTCATTGTTACTGAGAGTTTGAACCTGGAATCTTCTGCATTTATTTATTTGTATGTTAGATTTATAGCCTATCTTTTCTTAAAGAGCTCAGGGTAGGATACGAAAAGCTGTCTCCTTTCATTTATTCCACAATTAACCATATGAATTATGTATCGCTGAAAATATAACTGTCCCCTAAATTACCTGGTGAACTTCCTTGGCCAAGGGTGGACTTGAATCTCAGCTTCTTTGGTGGTAAACTTTAAATAGTACCTCAAATACTGTTTCTTCTTTTTATTACTAAATAAACCAATCTTTCCCAATCTGGAATTCTTCCCATGTATGCTATCCTGAAATCCCAAATTGCTGAACCCACATGGCCAAAGTAAGTTAAAGAAGATTGGGGGGAAATGGTAAGAGACCTTGAAAATGCATTCCTGTTTTGTACATTTAAGATGCATTACTAAAACGCAAAAGTTCTTCCCTTCTTTATAAAATGGTACAAGAAAAAAGCAGTGGGTGCTTGTATTTCCCACAAATGAGATAATTTATCACTCATATATGACAGCATAGTAGCATATTTTATGATTTTTGTTTGCTTGTTTTCTCTTTACTATCAGGATGTGGAACAGAGAAATGGGGATATCACTTACGGACAATTTGTTCAACTATACCAGAGTTTGATGTACAATGCACAGAAAGGAGTAAGATGCTTCTGAGCGTAATTCTGATGACATTTTTTTTAATACATTTATTAGTCCAGTCATTATTGTTGTCTTTCAGCAATATTTTATTAGAGGTGGGTACCGTCGTTTCCTACATTCACTCACATTCACACACATTTTCATGTGCATATGCAAAAATCCATATATGCAAATTAATGACCATACATTAGGAGTCCCTGAAGAGTCTGTTCAAGACTTTTGTAAATTATACAGTGGAAAACGGCTTTATTATTTCTGTAAGAAACAGCATTGCAGCTCCTCTATTGACATTTGAAGTAGGATGCTTAAATTTAGTAAGCACAATGACTGATTTTTGTTTCTTCTATGTAGATGGCTGTTCCATTCTTAGAAAGGTAAATAAACTGCTTTATTTCCTGTTGGGGCTGAGATGGAAATTAAAATGGCTTGCAACTATGAGAATATGCTGATAATTATTCATTAGTTAATTAGTCAAACCCAGATTATGCCTTCATAGTGTTCTCTACTTTACTTCAGTGCACAGTATGGTGTGGTTGTATATTGTTGTATTGATCTGTTTTGGAAATATTATAAAATCTCAACTTCTGGGATAAGAGCTGCTTTTTCTAATAATTTGGTGCCAGGCATTACAAAATTATGTCTGATAGCAAAATGCAAAATTTATGCAAATTAATTTGCTTTCTTATCAATTGCTGTGATAACAAAGTTCAGTTTTTCTACAGTATTCTTGAAAGTTCTATGTTCCTTTTAATCAACTTTGCATTTGAAGTCTGTTATTTATTACTATCGAATGTGTTTCTGATACTGTCTGACAACAATCCTTTATATTGATATGTTCTTCCTTCCAATTTTCCCTGATAGAGTCAGTGTAAAGGAATGAAGTCCAACAATAGCTAAGCTTTATCTATTACTTTCAGTGCCATATTAATTTTGGCATTGTTTAAATATGATACTAATTCATAATGTGCTTTATTTTTGACATAACTTCATGTGCGAATCCACCATTGCATCTCCATGTTATGTATGAGAGTTACTGTATATGTAAACAGACTCTATATATATTTAAGCTTGTTTGGTTTTGAGAAGCGACAGCTGCCTTCTAAACAACCTGTCTTATCTTGTACTTTATCTTAAAGTGGGGAGAGATCTGAATACAACAGAATTTCTCTGTCAGAGTTCCAGACATTTTTGCTAGAATACCAAATGGTAAGTTCATATGAGACAGAGGGGGAGGGAAGGGGGGGAGGGAGGGAGGGGGGGGGAGAGAGAGAGAGAGCATTCATGCACTAGTGTTGCGAAAGAGTAAAAACCAAAATTTAATGCAGGTAAAAGATTTGCTTACGCTGAAATTGATCTCTGGTAATTAATGTGAATATGCCTTTCTTAGCAATCACTAAAAATGGTTTGTCATTGCCTCTTTCAAGTGTTGCTCAACTACTCTGTTTTCTGGTAATCTGAATGAAGATATGAAATGGGACATTATTCTCTAATAGAGGATTTCAGTACTCTGATATATTGATTAAATTTTCCTTTATAAATGTTTAAAAAGGCCTTAATGAGAAGGCTTTAATATAGGAAACAAATTGCAATCTTTTTAGAAAAAGCTATTGTATATAGGTAATTTGAACAATATGAGAGGAAGAGAGCTTGTTTAATGCAGTGCTTAAATACTCTGAGCTGGTAAGCACCCACTTTGAATCTTAAATCTGGCATTTTGCCGTGTAGGCAGAGGCACTTCATTATTTGTTTTTTATATCAGTTTCATCTCTCACATTCTTCAAATTTCTCGTAAGTTTCAAAGTTTATCATTCTAACCATCTGATACATGCAAGTTTTTAAAAAGAAATATTTTCCCAGACCATCCATGGGGCTTTATAGCTGAGGAAGTATTAAAATCTAAATGACTTAAAGGGATAGAATTGACGCTCATCAAATTTGAGGATGACCCAAAGCTTTTGGAAGTGTGGTGTGGGTGGATAACCTTCAAAAGACAGGCTCAGGATCCTAAAGGATCTTGATAGATGAGCCCTAGGCAACAATGTGGAGTGATAAGAAATGTTAGGTTTTAGGTAAGCAGAAAAAATAGCTGCAGAGGTACAAGATAGATTGTACTTAGTCCAGGGGTGAAATGCTCCTGGTTTGGATCAGATCACCTGATCCGATAGTGATGGCGGCGGGTGGTTCAGAGAACCAGTAGCAAAAATCCCTGCCCCACCGCACCGCCCCAGCTGAGCCGCGCGATCATCAGAGGGTTTTTTCGGCCAAAGAAGTTGTAGAAAAAATGCTTTTAAAAGTTTTTTTTAAAAAAAGTTGCCCCCCCACCAAGCCACGCCCACAGAACCAGTAGTGACAAATTTTACATTTCACCCCTGACTTAGTCCCTTCCAGTTCTATCTCTAATCCCACGTAGCTTTCCATCAGCAATACAGGGATAACAATTACTTGCTACTTTGCAAGAACATTATAAGGCTGGGAAAGGGAATGTTTACAAAATAGCTTGAATACTGTAATAAATAGAATATCTGGCTTCTCAAACTCTATCTTTCTCCATCCTCCTATACAGGAGCTTTGGGCTGCAGACCTTTCCTTGGTACAAGATTTTATGTTTAATTTCTTATCAGATCCATTGAGAGTAATTGAAGAACCTTATTTTTCTTCAGATGAGGTAAGAATCTCACTGAAAAAATAGAACAAGAATGATAGAGGGAGTTGGCTTTACAATACCCAAATCATTGATATCAATGTTCTCTATACTACATTATATAGTTTATTTTATTTATATTATAGGAAATATAAATAAAATAAACAAATAAATACGAAACCGTTGATTGAGGTCAACTGCTAGTTTGAGGTTTGGTATTATCAGCATGCTGATATAATATCCAATTGTATCTTTTGACTTTGGACCAGAAAACGATGCTGTCAAGATTTTGTTCCAGTGCATGGAGGTTGTGTGGGTTTGGATGGGGAGAACCTCCAACTCATTACTACCAAGACCTAGTGACTATGGGTGTTCCAACCATCCAGATTTGGCTCTTTGACCTTGAATGGGGTTACCCTTCCTCTTTTGGTGTGCCTTCCAGTTTTTCCTGGACTCAAAAGATCCTTCAAAAGCAGATGTCAGTTTTGGCTATGAACTTTGTCCAGTGAGCCAGTTGTGTCCTTTCCGAAATTGGGAGGGCTAGTCAGATAGTCACTCATGCCCTACTCACTTCACAGCTTGATTACTGCAATGTTCTCTACATGGAATTGATCTTGAAGACCACCCAGCAGACTCTCTTCCTGCATCATAATTTAGCGTGTTTTCTAAACTATGAGAGCTATAATCCAATACATCTGGGGAGAGTCAGATGGGGGAAAGTCTGAAAAAAAAGCTGAGATTTGGGGGTTTTGTGTTCCATCTTTCACCTCCCATCCCCCACCACCATTTTCCCCTTTCTTCTTGTACAGTTTCTCACCTTCCTGTTTTCCAAAGAGAACAGCATCTGGAACTCGGAATTTGATGCCATACGCCCAGAAGACATGAACAACCCCTTGTCCCATTATTGGATCTCATCCTCTCATAACACGTAATGGAAAAATTGGTTTCTCTTGCAAATAATTTCTCCTGTTTGTAATTTGCTTTGAGAAGAGACCATTAATTGTGTGCAAAACTGTATGAAAAGCACTTGGGACAACAATGCAATTCTTGGAATTGCAGTCTTACGTACCTCTGCAAATCATGGGTTGCCTGTTGAATTTTGCTTTCCATTAATAGCAGCAGATCGACACATGACTCAATAATTTAGGGATCTTTAGATGAAGAGAATCCTGATATGCATAATTACATGAAGACACCTCATTGTGTTATTTCAAACTTTTTGAAGGAAGAGAAATTTTGGATTGGAGCACTGTGGGGCTAGGATGAATATAAACATCTAATGTTACCCTGGTGCAGGTAGTCCTCAATTTACGATCATAATTGAGTCCCAAATGTTTGGTGTTAAGTGAGAAATTTGTTAAATGAGTTTTGCCCAATGTTACGATTTTTCTTGCCACCTTTGTTAAGTGAATCCCTGCAGTTGTTACATTAGTAACACTGTCATTAAGTGAATCTGGTTTCCCATTGAATTTGTTTGTCAGAAGGTCGCAAAAGGGGATCACATGACCTTGGGACACTGCATCTATCATAAATGTGAGTCAGTTGTCAAGCCTCCAAATGTAAATCACGTAACCATGGGGATGCTGCAACAGTTATAAGTGTGAAAAATGGTCATAAGTCACTCTTTTCAGTGTTGTTGTAACTTCGAACAGCCATTAAGTGAACTGTTGTAGGTCAAGGATTACCTGTATACCGTGGAGGGGAATCTTTAAGCAACCAAGGGAGAGAAATCTGAGTCAGAGACTAATACAGTCTGATTGGAAGTCTGAAAAAGTTGCTGATAAATTATCTGGCGCATTTGAGCTACTGCTTTGTAATTTTGATGTTGTGATAATCCAACCCAACTTGCTTTTATATTTATAACCGCCCCTTCATCACAGATACTTGACAGGAGATCAGTTCTCAAGTGAGTCTTCCTTGGAAGCCTATGCTCGTTGCCTGCGCATGGGATGCCGCTGTATTGAACGTGAGTGCTGGTCTCTTTCCATTTTCTTTCCTCATCTGCCTAATAAGGATCAGGAAAGGTTGATTTCTTTTTGAACGTAAGAGAAATTGTACATGAGTGACGGCTAGATCCAGTGTGTAGTGGAGTGTACACTCTACACATTGAATATTCCAGATAAAAGGATCAGATCGCAAGAGATATGAAAGTGTCTACTTGGGATTTTATGAGATCTTACAGGTTAAAATTGATTATATCGAGCTAAACAGGGGTGTCAAACTCAAGGCCCACGGGCTGGAACTAGCCCGGGGGATGCTTAAATCTCGCCCTTGGGGCTGCTCTGGAAACAACAAAGGACTGGCCCGCTGGGCCTCTGACAACAAAAATGGAGCTTGGGAGGGCTGCGTGCAGCCCTCCCAGGCTCTGTTTTCAGCTGCAATGGCCACCTGCAGCCTTCTGCCAGTGAAAATAGAGCCCAGGGAGGCCATCACAGCCAGAAACAGAGCCCGCATGCAGCCTGGCCAAGCTGCTTTTTTGCTGGCAGAGGGCTGCAGGTGGCCGTTGCGGCTGAAAATGGAGCCTTGATGTGTGACATCGAGCTAGCCACGCCCACCCTGGCCCCCCAAGGTCAAACACAACTCTGATGTGGCCGTCAATAAAATCGATTTTGACGAATGGATAGTCAAAAATAAAGGCAGTTTCAAATATGCATATATAAACCTTGCCCAGAGTTATTTGATCAGAAACCTCTGAAGGAAAATTTGCTTCTGACCTTGAAATGAAAGGCACTCCTTTAATGCCATGGAACTACAGGTATTATCAATGCAGTGTAGGTTACTTTCCCAAATCTGTTTTAAAATGCCTTCCTTTGTGGTATCACTTTTACTCCAGAGAAATAAAGAAAACATCTTCATTGAAATGTGTTCTACCTGGATTGTTAGGTGACAAACAACTACCATATTTTTTGGAGTATAACTTTTTACCCCCCAAAAAAGGGTGAAAATCTGGGTGCATCTTATAGTCCGAATGTAGCCCTGCCCAGCCTCTGAAATGGAGGTTTCAGAGGCTGAAAAAAGCCTCTGAAACCTCCGTTTGAGAGGCTGGAAAAAAAGTAGCTCACAACCAACGAACCTGTTGCTAAAGTTCACCTCTGGGAACAGCTGATTGGCAGTATTCCGGGAGGCTGATTCACCCCTAATCAGCTTTTTTCTTACTTTCCTCCCTAAAAACTCCAGTGCATCTTCGGTGCGTCTTATCGTCCGAAAAATTTGGTATTTATACTTGTCTTTGGATGCAGCTTGATTTTATCTAAGATGATTAATTCCAGCATTAACATATATTGATGAACTTTTAGTTATAATTTAACTGGCTTTTTCAGTTGATTGCTGGGATGGTCCTGATGGGATGCCTGTGATTTATCATGGACACACATTAACTACAAAAATAAAGTTTTCTGATGTCCTCACCACCATCAAGGAGCATGCTTTTGTAACTTCTGAGTAAGTAAAATGTCAGTTGTGAAACCATGTTCTTTGAAAATTTGCCTTTCCCTAGCTTAGATACTTGAGCCCTAAATACTTATTTTATGGCACCTCATGACTATCTATAAAGTGTTGTTTCAGTGTTAAGCTGTAACATATGTATGTGAACATGTGTATGATGAATGTTGCACTGGCATGATAGCAGATAGTATAGTATTCTATCTTATTCTAATTTTTTGCAAATGATTATCATATACAGAGAGTTTGTGTCTATGTGTATTGGCATCAAGAATGCAGAATTCTATAAAACTTTCCATTTGAGGCACATTGAATTTATTTAAGCAATAATATGCATTTAAAAAAATATCATATATACATTTTTATAATCAAGAGTAGAATATTAAAGTCGTGTATGCTACTGAAATTATGTCTCTAGCTAATTGAAGTCTTTCACTCTGCTTAACAACTAATTCCCATAACACTGTCAAATAATTTACTAAAACTGTATTACTATTATTCTTTTCTTCCTTACTAGTATCTATCTCTTCCCACTTATCACTATAACCATGTTGCTTGTATCTTTCAATTTATATTGTTTTTATTGTTTCCTAGTACTATTTGATAGTTTATTAGTAATCTTAACTATCACTAAGTGTGATAGTCTTTTTATTCTCGATGAATGTATTCTATTCTATTCTATTCTATTCTATTCTATTCTATTCTATTCTATTCTATTCTGTTCTATTCTTCTTTAACTCCTTTGGCATGAAATCTGATCCAGAAATGTCACTGGCCTTTCAGTTATTTTTCTCACAATCCAGAAGATTAGAAATTTGTATTCTTGAAAAAACATTATACTGTTGAAAGGGGAGGGGGAAATTGGAATTTTATCTATTACCACATTAAATGTATTTTCTATATTCCAAAAGAATCATATATTAGTGGCAACCTTTGGTGCCTTTTGAATTGACACCTAGTAATGGGATTCTAAATTTTCAATTCCCTCAGTATTCCAACTATTTGTTTTTAAAATAAAGTGTATAGGCTTACGGACCTGATCTTAAAGGAGGATGGGGTAATGATAGAATAACACAAGCTGGAGGGATAGCTAAACAAATCTTATAGGAGTCAAATATTAATTCTTCAGGGAGTTGATCTGAAAGCCCAATTAGGGCAAACTTATAACAGAATTAAGATTAGCACAACTATACTATATATATTAAGAAAATTTATATGGCCATCAACTCATGGTGACTTACAGAAAGAAAACCCTAAATTAAAATTAAAATAAAACCACTTGATGTGTTCCATGTCATCCTGGCCCTAGGTCCATTGGCAAAACCATGTCTTCAGGGCCTTTCAAAAGACTATAAGGTGGGGGCCAATCTTCTCTCTGTGGGATAATGTTCCGGGGGAGGGTCCGTGGAGAAGACTTTTCTTGGTCCCACTAAGGTTGGGACCTGTAACATAACCTGCTTCTTCACTCTGGTGAGTGGGGTAGATGTAACTGAGAAAAGACAGTCCTTCAACTAACCTGAGCCCAGACCATCAAAGGCTTTAGAGGAGACAACCAGCACCTGGGATTATTCTTAATGGTTTTGTTTCTTTGAAGTTATCCTGTTATCCTGTCCATTGAAGACCATTGCAGCATTGCCCAGCAGAGGAATATGGCTCAGAACTTTAAGAAGGTCTTTGGAGACATGCTGCTAACCAAACCAGTTGATATCTCTGCTGATGGTTTGCCCTCTCCAAACCAGCTGAAGAGGAAGATTCTCATAAAGGTAAGCTTTTTTTGTAGCCTTTGTGAATGGGGTCTGTGTAAAAGGTGACACAGGCATTAATGTTTCTTAACCTCCCCCCGCCACACACACATTACTGCATCTTATTTCATAATACTTGGTCTTTAGGATCCGAACAATTATTAACCTGCAAGAGTAGGGATGCTACAAATCTTGGCTTTGCAGTAGACATTTTATGATGTACATGAGACCTACAAAACTGCTCTATACATCAATCTGTATTGCATTTTAACGATTAAGTAGGTGAATATGAAAAATTTATAACTCTTTTGTTAGAATAACCCTAGGCAAAAAAAAAAATCTTTTACAATTAAGCTTCCTGCATAGCAAATGAAATTAAAAAATATTGACTCCCTTAGTTTTTATTTCTTAAGCCAGCCTTCTTTAACTTTGGGCTTTCAAGTTATTGGGACTGCTATTTAAATAAACCCTTTAAATATATGGGACAAATTCTGCCATGTGCATCAGAAAATCCAAATTTTCTGGGTGAGGTACCAGCTGTACGCTGATGATACTCAGCTGTACATTTCCACCCCTATCCACCCCAACGAAGTTGTCGAAGTGTTGTCCCGGTGTCTGGAGACCGTGCGGGTCTGGATGGGGAAGAACAGGCTTAAACTCAACCCCTCCAAGACTGAGTGGCTGTGGGTGCCGGCATCCCGGTACAGTCAGCTGCAGCCGCTGCTGACTGTTGAGGGCGAGTCATTGGCCCCAATGGAGAGGGTCCGCAACTTAGGCGTTCTCCTGGATGGACGGTTGTCCTTTGAAGAACATCTGACGACCGTTTCCAGGAGAGCTTTTTATCAGGTATGCCTGATCTGCCAGTTGCACCCCTTTCTAGACCGGGATTCCTTATGCACGGTCACTCATGCCCTCGTCACTTCTCGCCTGGACTACTGCAACGCTCTCTACTTGGGGCTCCCCTTGAAGAGCACCCAGAGGCTCCAGCTGGTCCAGAATGCGCTGTGCAGGTGATAGAGGGATCTATTCGTGTGTTGTGACCCAGGTTCCTGGACCCGGACTCCTGGTCTTGGATGATTCAGAAAGTGAGGGAGAAGACCTGGCAAGCCCTGTTTCTCTTGAGCCCTTTCTCTCCCTGGCACCCACTCAAAGGGAGAAGGAGGGGCCGGCAAGACCTGATTCCCTGGAGCCTTCTTCTGATTTGGCAACGCCCCAAGAACAGTTTTGGAGTGATGCAAGACTGCGCAGACGTGATCGGCGTGCGCAGCAGCGGAAGGGTTGGGGGAAAGCCAAGTCATAATTGTCATGCAGTGACATCTGCAGAGACTATAAATAGGAGGCGGGACTTCCTGGTTTTTTGTCTTGGACAAAGCAATGAATTGGCGCGGGCTAACTGTCTCAATGGAGGGAAGAATATATTCGTGAGTAATTCTGGCCTTATCTATAATTTCCTCGTTATCTCCAGAAACTTGGCAGGCCCGTGGGTAGACGTGGCCAGGACATATATCTATGTAAATAAAAGGAGAAAAGAAGGCCTCTGACTGACTCTTTGCTGGGAGTATTGGGGGGAGGGAAACAGAACATCGTGGCTCCCATATAACACCCCTCCTGCGCAAGCTGCACTGGCTGCCTGTGGTCTTCCGGGTGCAATTCACGATGTTAGTTACCACCTTTAAAGCGCTCCATGGCTCAGGACTGGGTTTTTTACGGGACCGCCTGCTGCCACCGTTTGCCTCCCATCGACCTGTGCGCTCCCATAGGGAGGGCCTCCTCAGGGTGCCGTCAGCCAAACAATGTCGGCTGGCGACCCCCGGGGGAGAGCCTTCTCTGTGGGGGCACCTACCCTCTGGAATGAGCTTCCCCCAGGACTCCGAGAGCTCCCTGACCTCCGGACCTTTCGCCGCGAGCTGAAGACGTTCTTATTCTTCCGTGCAGGACTGGCATAAAACTATTAGTAATTTTAATTGGGTTTTTATGGTTTTAACGTGTATTTTAATTAATGGGCCAAACTGAATAGGTTTTTTAAACAGGTTTTTAACTGTATATGTATCTTTTATTGTGTTTTACCTGGCTGGAAACCGCCCTGAGTCCTTCGGGAGAAGGGTGGTATAGAAATTAAATTATTCTATTCTATTCTATTCTATTCAAATAGAAATTAAATATTCTGACTCTCAGGAAAAGGTCTCTAGAGAATAGCATTTTTATAATTGTATATGCCTTGTAGTTACACTAAAATGAAATGTAGCACCCACTCTTCAATCTGGAAACATGTTGCTAATTTTAGGTCTTCAGCATTCCCACAGATCTTTTACTTCATAAGGCCTTCCAAAAGCCACTTCATTTTTTCTCATTCCATTTTTATCAGGGAAGTTTTCACTGGCTTAAAGCATATATTATTTTTTGTCGGAGAAATTTCATATGCAGTTGCCATGAAAAAGCAGGCAGCTCTAAGGGCATTTCTATACTGCTATTATTTCCACGGATCAACCCTCAAATGCAGGTAGAAATGTTCACCACGATCACAAGCTTCAAAATGCTGAGAAAATAACACAAGCCAATCAGTTCTTCCTGGCAGCTGTCTGATAAGAGAGCTCAGAAATAACAGGGACTGCCATCCTCTCTGCATTGTTAGTTCACCTAGTGAACATTTGCCCAGAAATTTAAAAAGTAGTGATTTGTAAGGGGGAAATGTGAAGCTGCCTTGGTATGAAGGAGTAGATTTAAAGTTACCCCAGTGGCTGAATTGAGAGATTGACTTGAGACCTCCCAAAAATTGTCCTCCTTCCCCTCCCCCCCCTTCCTCCTCCCCATCCTTCCCTCCCTCTTGGTATTTCCAGAAGAGCTGCACCAAACCAGAAAGAACTTGGCTCAAGTGGGAAATACAAATGACTCTGAAGGATCACAAAAGAGTATAGTTAATTTTTCACTGGAGTAATGCCCTCTCCTAATTCCACTCTAGATTTTTACTAATTTGTTAAAAGAACTTGACCTGTATATTTCTTGCTGTAGCACAAGAAACTGGCTGAGGGTAGTGCTTATGAAGAAGTACCATCATCTGCAGTGTATTCGGAGAATGACATCAGCAACTCAATAAAGAATGGAATTCTGTACCTGGAAGACCCAATCAACCACGTGGGTTTCTTTGTATTGCTTTACTGTTACTTGGAGCTGACTGATTTGTACAATCATACATAAGCTGTTGTTCAAAGGCTGTATAATACACCCCTCCTCGTCTGGGGCTCAGTTCTCCAGAAATTGTCAAACCTGACTATAATTTACTTTATAATTTTAATACAGAGTGCAGAACTCTGAAACACTAGGTCTTCTGAAATCCTTGAATATAGTCCCCAGAGTCACAAGTGTTAAAAATTGTAATTTTTTTATGTGGCAAACAGGGCTACACTTAACTTTTGGACAGTGGACCAATTGCTGCTCCATATCTCCGGCCTGGAAAAAATATTCACTCCTGCTTTAATTTAATTGATTTTTAATTAAATACATTGGATTTTAAAAATTATATTATTATTGTGCCTTCAAATCGGTTTTGATTTCTGACTGGCTGCTCACAGTTTTATTGTCATCTGCTTCCTTTTAGGCTTTGAGTTGCTGGCCCAAGGTCACCCAATAAGGCAGGACTAAAACTCACAGTCCCCTAGTTTTGACTCCAATACCTTTAATATAGCAATAGCACTTAATCAGCATATTGTCCCCAACAATTTGGGTCCTCATTTTACTGACCTTGGAAGGATGGAAGGCTGAGTCAACCTTGAGACTCGAATTGCCAAACTGCTGGCAGTCAGCACTCAGCAGAATTAGCTTGCAATACTGAATTCTAACTATTGTACCACCGCAGCTTTAACCATTACACCGAATTGGTTCTCAGTAATCATGATAATTAATTATCTTAATGCTGTTGTGGCCCTATTTCTTTGATTCAACTCCACCCATTTTGATTTAGCTTGCAGTGCTTGTTTAAAAGCCCAGCTTAGGTTCTTGGCCTGATAAAATTCTGTGGATCAGTGGACTCAACTTGACAGGGATGCTGAAAATGTCAGCCTTTTTTTAGAGATTCATGCAAAGCTTTTCCTGCCACTTTCAGTACAACATCCCAATTGTGGCGTTATAATATGGATTTCCATGCTGAAAGACAGAGAAGAGAAAAGAATGCTTCTCTTTGTCAATACTCTTAAATGTTGCCATATGATGTGGGCAGGTTGCTTCAGTAAAAATGTGTCTGGGATTAAAAGCGCCCATGACTTAATTTGTGAGAATGATATAAAGCTATTACAAAAGGTAGTACTGACCCCAGGTGAAGCAATGCTTTTCGCCTGATCACATAAGCATTAATAACCCTGAATAATTCCTGGCATTGCTTAGTTGTTCTGCAGTTTTTTATCTATTTATTTATTTTTACAAACAGAAGCAGTTTAGGTTTTTTTTAAAAGAGGTGGATAGTTGGTTTCAAGTTTTTCATTCATTGGCCCATGGAGAAAGAAAGCTTTGTCAGTTGCTCTGCATAACTCAAGACTATGGGTTTCTGCTCAAAAGACCTATCAGTATGAAAAAAATTGGCTTAGATAGAAAATAGAAAAGAGGATGCGATTATGACATTTACACATATCTGGCTTGGTTATAAATTTAGTTCATTTGTGCCATTTCTCAATCCAGCCTATTCCTTATGGTACTTATTTAGACAGAAGGTTGTGGGGGGGAGCCCTATTCGGAGGAGATTTAGAAGAAACTTCACTACATTCCGATTTCTTGGCCCATTGTTAGAATTAAATAGTTTTGTATTTCCGCTAGATTGCAGACTTGAAAATTTTTATTTGAAGAAGGTGTCAAGTAACTCTTTAGTTTTAATATCAGCAAATCATTCTTTGGATTGAACATTTCATTTTTAACAACCAATGTTTAGAAGTTAATTCATGAGAGTCTCAGCATAACACTTTTTTTCTCCTCTTGTCATACAGCATCTTCATAGTCCAGATTAGTGAATTTTATAAAACTTTTTCCTTTAAGGAAGCTATTCCAGGATCAATTTAATTACTGGTGTATGTTTCTACAGGACTGGAATCCTCATTATTTTGTCTTGACCAGCAGTAAAATCTATTATTCTGGAGAGACAACCAGTGATTTAGGAAATGAAGAGGAGGAAGAGCAAAAGGAGGTATGTGAAAGAAGATATCCTGGAAGACTAGGCAAGCAAACATGGCTGAATTATAGAATTTTTTAATGGTAAGAACAGTTAAATAGGGGTCATTCTGCCTAGACCAGAGGTAGATTCACCCTCTTGAAAGATTTTCAAGCAGAGGCGGGATGGTTTTCTGTACAGTATTTCTGCATTGAGCAAGGGGTTGGATTAAATTGCCCATAAGGTTCCTTTTATTACATATGTTCTGCATTTATATGATTTTATGACATAATGAGAAGTTGTTAGATATCTTCATTCCTCTTAGCCTTTGATGGGAGGAAATCTGGAAGAATCTACTTTTTCTTGAACTGGAAGGAGCTGTGTGTTTAGCTTTACCCATCTTGAATTTCCTGTGGGAAGAATGTAGCTTTGTAATGATATTTCCACTTAACACTGATGAAGTTGAAAGCTCGTACTAACGTCACTCTGGAAAGGGTTAGAAGAAGGGCATGTTTATACTTTCTGCTTGCAATCATGAAAGGACTAAGAAGAAGACGGCTGGAGAAGATTGCCTGGCATATATGTGCTTTATAGTACTGTATGAGGCTTCAGATTTGATTTCATTTGAAATAATTGTCCAGAACGTGTAGAACAAAGGCAGCACTTGTCTGAAATTCATTAAAATAGCTTAGCCCTTGTCCCTAGCATGCAGAAGACCTTTCATGGCATTTATGCAATCCTAGAAACAAATGCAGGTGCTTTTAATGTCATTAAATGCTGCATTCATAATCCTGAATGTGAACCAGCTCTTCCCAATTGAATCCAAAACTTTGCCAAGTCCCAATACTTTGGATTTTGCTGGCTGGCTTTCCTAGCACTCAGGCTTGGAAATCTCATTCTCCTTTTTCTGGCAAGTTTATTACAGGGGGGTTGCTTATAAGGCTAAAAAAGAAGACCTTTGGAGGAATGTCCTTTGTTTCTGCTTTTGAAGAATGAAAGGAAAGAACTCTGGGTAGTGCATACAGCCAGAAACAATTATGAGTTATAAACATAAAAGGCTACTTTATACAACTTCCTAAAATGGTTTGTTATTTGCTTTAAGTGAATTGTTTTCTGAAATGCTAGCATTGTATGTTGCCTGGAGGCAAGAGATACATGACTTGAGCCCTATCTGTTTGTTTATGCTGTGGTGCAATAATAGAATGAAGGTATTTGGGGAAATCCCGGAAAGTTTCCTGTTGTGTTAAATCTTGGGTTTGGAGGTCTATACTTGGAAAAGAGAGATTACTCTTCTTCCAAACTAATATAATTGTGTCTTTCTACCTTCTCATTCATCCACTCTTGGTCTGTAGGCTACTAAATCAAGTGCTTGCTTTTCATTTCCATGGCAGACGAGCAACAGCACTGAACTTCATTCTACTGAAAAGTGGTTCCATGGCAAACTGGGAGCAGGGCGTGATGGGCGCCACATAGCAGAGAGGCTGTTAATGGAATATTGTGTAGACACTGGAGCCCCTGATGGCTCATTCCTGGTGCGAGAAAGTGAGACCTTTGTTGGTGATTACACACTTTCCTTCTGGTAAGAATATTTTGGGCATGAAATTGTTATATAAAATGCTCGCATTCAATAGGGGAATAATACAATCATTCATTCTGCATCCAAAGAGTTTATGTCTGTTAAGAAAATCACACATTTGCATATTTGTCCTGGTTTAAGTAAGAATTGGAAAAGATGCCAAAAAGAAGGCTATTTGCAAGGATGCCAAATAGATGCCAAATATTGTTTTCATTCTTGTTGCATTATCTGTAGTTCATGCAATATCTAAACTTATCCATTATCCAATAAATAATGTCAACTACAGTAGTAATTTGCAAACTTTTACATTACAGAATTGTTACTGAAAGCTTTTGCAGACTACCATGAAATCAGCCATTTTAAACTAAAAAGCTTTATTTATAGAGAAGTAGAGGTGGTTGTTTTATTTTCAAAAAGAGTAAAGAATTTGGTTGTAGAAGTCTCTGGTTTATAGGGATTTTTTTTAAAGCTTCCTATACACTCACTTACAGCAGCAGGAGGATTTGCTTCTTCAGAATCCTCTAGGGCTTTTCTATGGGGAAAAAAAACCCACTA
Organism: Ahaetulla prasina; assembly: GCF_028640845.1. NCBI lineage: Eukaryota > Metazoa > Chordata > Lepidosauria > Squamata > Colubridae > Ahaetulla > Ahaetulla prasina. The sequence continues at coordinate 199,681,940 of NC_080541.1, forward strand.
GGGTTAGAATAGGGAAGTCAGAAGCAGAGAGGCTGGATCCAAAGAAGCCTGTTGCAGTAACAGTGCACTGCTCCTTCTGTGAAGAAATGACCAGCTCTGAGTCCACTAAGATTTATGAATGGAAGAAGAAGATTTAAGATTTGGGGTTAACATGCATAGCTTCAGTCCTACACTTTGCTGTTGTTAGTTTCCAATATATTGGCTGTTTCTAATATTGGCAGTAAAACTAGCTTGTCAAGAGTTGTGTTCTTGAATCTCTGACTGCAAGTTTTCCGAGTTAATAGTTGGTCTGGGTAGAGCTTGACAAAACAGTAGAAGCTACTGATTTCGGTAAGGATGGGAAAGCTTTTCTTGTTTCCCCCTTTTTAATGATTAGTTTGGGTTCTGCAAGTTCTCTTGTAATACATATGGCTACTTTTTCCTCTTTGTTTGGGGAATATGAAAAAGGTTTTCAGCATTGCACAAACACCTAAGAATGCCTTTAGGAACAAGGAGAAGAATTCACTGCAAGAAAGCAGAATAGGTCTGTCCCCTGCCTCCTCTCAGTGCTAAATTAAAGAAAGTAAGGTATTGGATTACCAAATATGCAGACCTCAATCTTTACCTGACTCATTCTCTCATATTTATTTTCTGGCAGTATAATTAGTGTTGTTGGGCAAACATAAACCACAATAAGATACTAAAAAAAAAACTTAGGCTGCCACTCTAAATATATCCACTGGAAAGTAATGTGCACTGAATATTACGAGTTTACCTTTGGATAAACCTGTCTAGGGCAGCACAATTAATCCTTGTTTTGTTGTTTCTCCTACACAGGCGCAATGGGAAAGTGCAGCACTGCCGGATCCATTCTCGGCAAGATGCCGGCAGCCCCAAATTTTTCCTCACTGATAACCTGGTATTCAATAGCCTCTATGATCTCATTACTCATTACCAGCAAGTGCCACTCAGATGCAATGAATTTGAAATGAGGTTGACAGAACCCGTGCCGCAGACAAATGCACATGAGAGCAAAGAGTAAGGCAATGAAGGAGTCATGTTTTATCCTTGGTCTCTCTGACTCTGTCTCTGTCTCTCTCCTTCTCTCTCTCTCTCCCTCTCCCTCTCCCTCTCCCCCCCACTCCCTCCCTCCTTCTACCTCCCCTCCCCTCTACAATCATCCTCAGTGTTGTCTGGCAGGTTACAAAGTTACTTAGGACAGCCAGAGTCTCTTAATTCCTTAAAGGCGAAAAAAATGTATAAAATAATAAAATGCCATGAAGAAACAGACCAGAAAAGATAAAAATCAAACCATGTCTGCTTAGTGTTGAAAGGATTTATGGTTGGTGCCAATCAAGTTTCTCTAAGAAAGAGATGCTATGGGTAAAGTCTCACGATTGAGAATGCTTTCTTTCTTCCAGCCACTTCTCTTATTTCATTATTCTGAGACAGATTTTTAAAGTTTATCAATATAGAAATTCAAGTAAATGTTTTAGTCCTTCAGTTCTAATAGAATTCTGTCCACAGATTTCTAGTACTAATTTGGAGTGCTGAAGTTTGGATTTAGCAGATTGAGTGAAGATTTGGGATTTAAATCAGCTCTTCAGTGCTCTTGTGCCACTGATTGCTTTGCCCTCCAGCGCAGTGTTTTAATCTGTTTTGCTTCACAAAAAAACAACAACACACATCTTTATAATAGTTCTATTTAGGTCATGAGACATGGTAGAACCTAGAAATTTGAAGGTCTCTGCTGTTGATAACTGTGTTGTCTAGTATTGTAAGAGGTGGTAGTATGGGAGGGTTTCTCCTAAAGTCCACCACCATTTCTACGGTTTTGAGTGTGCTCAGTTCCAGATTGTTCTGGTCACACCACGAGGCTAGTTGTTCAACCTCCCATCTGTAGGCGGATTCATCATTGTCTCGAATGAGGCCGATCACTGTTGTGTCATCTGCGAACTTCAGTAGTTTAACAGATGAATCGTTTGAGATGCAGTCATTGGTATATAGAGAGAACAGAAGTGGAGAGAGCACACAGCCTTGTAGGGCCCCTGTTCTAATTGTACAGGTATCTGAGGTGATTCTGCTTAGCTTCACCTCTGCTTCCTGTCTGTTAGGAAGCTTATAATCCATTTACAAGTGTGTTTAGGTACCGCTAGCTGGTTTAGCTTTGTTAGAAGAATGTCTGGAATGATGGTGTTGAATGCTGAACTAAAGTCTGCAAAGAGGACCCTTGCGTAGGTCTTTGGAGATTCAAGATTGTAGGACGTAGTGCAGAGCCATATTAACAGCATCATCTGTTGATCTATTTGCTCGGTATGCAAATTGTAGGAGGTCTATCAGCGGATCCGTGGTTGTTTTCAAGTGAGACAGCACTAGCTTTCCAAAAGTTTTCATAACGGCAGATGTTAGAGCAACTGGTTTGTAGTCATTCAGTTCCTTGATGGTGGGCTTCTTCGGCACTGGGATGATAGTAGAGCATTTGAAGCAAGAAGGAACATAGCACATGTCTAGCGATTTATTGAAGATATGGGTGAAGATGGGGGCCAATTTGTCAGCACAAACTTTTAAGCGAGGAGTTATCTTGTCTGGGCCTGGAACTTTTCCTGGCTTTTTTCTGTGAAATAGGTCTTGAACTTCCTTTTCTGTGATCACTAGGGATTGTGAACCTAATGGGATGGGGTCAGTTGTAGGACGCTTGGCTGTTGTTGGTGTGTCTGAGATGGGGGTTGTGGAGATAGGTGGCTGTAGTTTCCTTTCAAATCTGCAGTAAAACATGTTCAGGTCATCTGCCAGTTGCTGATTTCCTTCAGCCTGGGAAGGAGGTTTGCCGTAACTAGTGATATTTTTAAGAGTTTTCCACATGTTTGCTGGTTCATTTGTTGAGAATTGATTCTTTAGCTTTTCAGAGTAGCTTCTTTTTGCTGCTCTGATCTCCCTTGTTAATACATTTCTGGCCTGAATGTACAGCATTTTAAATAAATTAAAACCTTTAATAAAATCTTACAATCAATTTGTACCAAATTGGTATCCTCTAGATAAGTATAGTGCCTATCCTCCTAATCAACTTAGGAAGGCTAATTTGAGATCTAGAAATTGTTCAGAATTTCTATATGCCTTCTTGGTTGTATTTATTGAGACCATGATCATGATATAAAAGAAAAATAAGCTGATTTTTCTCATACAGAATCAGCTATCCTTGGCCTGGTGCAGATATAACTCTTGTAACATATCTGTAATTAAGAATAAGCCATAGAATCATGTGTTTTTCCTCCTTTTTGGTGTCTTAATTATCTACCTACTGACATCTCACACAATCACTAAGTCTACACTTGTGGTAACTAAGCATGCCAACTTAGAATACTGGTTAACATTTAGACTATAATATTGGCACAAATGTAACATTTTACAATGTCTTTGTTGAACTGCAGTTATAACTGATAATCCAGAGCCTGCAGGACAATCCATATATGACTTGCTTCTGACTTTTTAACCGAACAAGTTTTTGCATTTCTACCAGGGCTGAGAAATATTACTTGGCTTGTAATATTGAAACCAGTAATCTATTTATTTATTTAACTTTTTTGTCAACAAGTAGAAGGAAACAAGTATCAGCATAGGCATGGACACATGAAAAAAATAGCATAAATAAATGGATATAAATAGGCAAAACATAGCCATAAACACATTAAATGATTACATATAAATGGGAACAGTAGGACAGGGACCGTAGACACGCTGATACACTTATGCACGCCCCCTTAGGGATCTCTTAAGAAACGTATAGGTCTACAGTAGACAGTTTAAGGTAAAAGGTTATGGGGGTTAGAGAAGCTAACAACAGGATCAGGTAGAGTGTTCCAGACATTTATTACTCTATTGCTGAAGTCATATTTTCTGCTATCAAGATTAGAGCGGATTACATTTAGTTTATATCTATTGATAGCCCTTGTGTTATTGAAGTTAAGTCATTAACAGGTAGGACGTTAAGGTAGATAATCTTGTGTACTAAGCTTAGGTCGAACATAGACGGCATAGTTCAAGGTTATCCAAGCCTAAAATTTCAAGCCAGGTGGTATAAGGAATTTTATTTTGGGATCAATCATATCTCAAAACCTACAAGGAAACAGCCTAGTATCTACTTTTTCTTTTTTCCTTCTTGAAGCAAAATTAATCTTAGCATCCAAGCATTTATCAGGAATTGCTGCCTAGGAAATAACCTAAATTATTTTATTTTTATTTCCAGATGGTACCATGCTAATCTCACCGAATTCAGCTGAGCGATGCTGATGAGGGTGCCCGGGATGGAGCCTTTTGGTGCGCAAGAGGAGTTATCTTGTCTGGGCCTGGAACTTTTCTTGGCTTTTGTCTGTGAAATGGGTCTTGTACTTCCTTTTCTGTGATCACTAGGGATTGTGAACCCAATGGGATGGGGTCAGTTGTAGGAGGCTTGGCTGTTATTGGCATGTCTGAGATGGGTGTTGTGGAGATAGGTGGCTGTAGTTTCCTTTCAAACCTGCAGTAAAACATGTTCAGGTCATCTGCCAGTTGTTGATTTCCTTCAGCCTGGGAAGGAGGTTTGCCGTAGCCGGTGATATTTTTAAGAGTTTTCCACATTTGCTGTGGAACTGATTCTTTAGCTTTTCAGAGTAGCCTCTTTTTGCTGCTCTGATCTCCCTTGTTAATACATTTCTGGCCTGAATGTACAGCATTTTAAATAAATTAAAACCTTTAATAAAATCTTACAATCAATTTGTACCAAATTGGTATCCTCTAGATAAGTATAGTGCCTATCCTCCTAATCAACTTAGGAAGGCTAACTTGAGATCTAGAAATTGTTCAAAATTTCTATATGCCTTCTTGGTTGTATTTATTGAGACCATGATCATGATATAAAAGAAAAATAAGCTGATTTTTCTCATACAGAATCAGCTATCCTTGGCCTGGTGCAGATATAACTCTTGTAACATATCTGTAATTAAGAATAAGCCATAGAATCATGTGTTTTTCCTCCTTTTTGGTGTCTTAATTATCTACCTACTGACATCTCACACAATCACTAAGTCTATGCTTGTGGTAACTAAGCATGCCAACTTAGAATACTGGTTAACATTTAGACTATAATATTGGCACAAATGTAACATTTTACAATGTCTTTGTTGAACTGCAGTTATAACTGATAATCCAGAGCCTGCAGGACAATCCATATATGACTTGCTTCTGACTTTTTAACCGAACAAGTTTTTGCATTTCTACCAGGGCTGAGAAATATTACTTGGCTTGTAATATTGAAACCAGTAATCTATTTATTTATTTAACTTTTTTGTCAACAAGTAGAAGGAAACAAGTATCAGCATAGGCATGGACACATGAAAAAAATAGCATAAATAAATGGATATAAATAGGCAAAACATAGCCATAAACACATTAAATGATTACATATAAATGGGAACAGTAGGACAGGGACCGTAGACACGCTGATACACTTATGCACGCCCCCTTAGGGATCTCTTAAGAAACGTATAGGTCTACAGTAGACAGTTTAAGGTAAAAGGTTATGGGGGTTAGAGAAGCTAACAACAGGATCAGGTAGAGTGTTCCAGACATTTATTACTCTATTGCTGAAGTCATATTTTCTGCTATCAAGATTAGAGCGGATTACATTTAGTTTATATCTATTGATAGCCCTTGTGTTATTGAAGTTAAGTCATTAACAGGTAGGACGTTAAGGTAGATAATCTTGTGTACTAAGCTTAGGTGAACATAGACGGCATAGTTCAAGGTTATCCAAGCCTAAAATTTCAAGCCAGGTGGTATAAGGAATTTTATTTTGGGATCAATCATATCTCAAAACCTACAAGGAAACAGCCTAGTATCTACTTTTTCTTTTTCCTTCTTGAAGCAAAATTAATCTTAGCATCCAAGCATTTATCAGGAATTGCTGCCTAGGAAATAACCTAAATTATTTTATTTTTATTTCCAGATGGTACCATGCTAATCTCACCGAATTCAGCTGAGCGATGCTGATGAGGGTGCCCGGGATGGAGCCTTTTGGTGCGCAAGAGGAGTGAGTCAAATTCCTATGCAATCTCTTGCCGGTGAGTACATTTGCTGAGTGCTGTGGATTAATTCTTATATCTGCCCAAAGTGAAATGTTCCCTGCTTCTCGGCAGCATTCTTCACCTAATATCTGGTGGTTATTTAGAAAATTAATTGCTGCTCTGGTCTTTTGTCTTCTAGGGCTGAAGGAAAGATCAAGCACTGCCGTGTGCAGCAGGAGGGTCAGACAATCATCTTAGGCAATTCAGAATTTGACAGCCTGGTGGATTTAATCAGCTATTATGAAAAACATCCATTGTATCGCAAAATGAAGTTGAGGTATCCTATTAATGAAGAAACACTGGAGAAGATTGGGACAGCGGTAAGTATAGCACTAGGTCTACACTGGGTGGAAGCCAGTATTTTTCTTCTAGGGCGCAGTTAGGGCCATACTTTTATGGTGTTTTTAGAGTTTCACTTTCTGGAAATGATGTCCTTAATTGGAGGTTTCATGGTACAGTGGGTACCCAAAAGACCTTAATTTTTTCTCCTAATCTGATAACTGACCATGTTCCTCTTTCTGCAGAGGGATTTTTAAAAGTTATTTTATTTAGGTATTTATTTATACCCTACCTTTATTACTCTTACAAATAACTGAAAAGTGGTGAAACACTCGCAATACTCTTTCTCCTACAACAACTACTCTGAGGTGAATAGGCCTGAGAGAGAGTGACTGACCCAAAGTTACCCAGCCAATTTTTGTGCCATGGATTTATTCCTCCTGTATTCTGTTTTATCTCTTTAGAATAGAATAGAATAGAATTTTATTGGCCAAGTGTGATTGGACACACAAGGAATTTGTCTTGGTGCATATGCTCTCAGTGTACATAAAAGAAAAGATACGTTCATCAAGGTACAACATTTACAACACAATTGATGATCAATATATCAATATAAATCATAAGGATTGCCAGCAACAAGTTATAGTCATACAGTCATAAGTGGAAAGAGATTGGTGATGGGAACTATGAAACGATTAATAGTAGTGCAGATTCAGTAAATAGTCTGACAGTGTTGAGGGAATTATTTGTTTAGCAGAGTGATGGCCTTCGGGAAAAAACTGTTCTTGTGTCTAGTTGTTCTGGTGTGCAGTGCTCTATAGCGTCGTTTTGAGGGTAGGAGTTGAAACAGTTTATGTCCAGGATGCGAGGGATCTGCAAATATTTTCACGGCCCTCTTCTTGATTCGTGCAGTATACAGGTCCTCAATGGAAGGCAAGTTGGTAGCAATTATTTTTTCTGCAGTTCTAATTATCCTCTGAAGTCTGTGTTTTTCTTGTTGGGTTGCAGAACCGAACCAGACAGTTATAGAGGTGCAAATGACAGACTCAATAATTCCTCTGTAGAACTGGATCAGCAGCTCCTTGGGCAGTTTGAGCTTACTGAGTTGGCGCAGAAAGAACATTCTTTGTTGTCCTTTTTAATGATGTTTTGATGTTAGCTGTCCATTTGAGATCTTGCGATATGATAGAACCCAGAAATTTGAAGGTTTCTACTGTTGATACTGTGTTGTCAAGTATTGTGAGAGGTGGAAGTATGGAAGGGTTTTCCTAAAGTCTACCACCATTTCTACGGTTTTGAGTGTGTTCAGTTCCAGATTGTTTTGGTTGCACCACAAGGCTAGTCGTTCGACCTCTCGCCTATATGCGGATTCGCCATTGTCTCGAAGGAGCCCAATCACTGTTGTGTCATCTGCGAACTTCAGTAGCTTAACAAATGGATCATTGGAGATGCAGTCATTGGTATACAGAGAGAAGAGAAGTGGGAGAGCACACAGCCTTGGGGGCCCTGTGCTAATTGTACAGGTATTTGATGTGATCTTGCTTAGCTTCACCTGCTGCTTCCTGTTTGTTAGGAAGCTTGTGATCCACTTACAAGTCTGTTCCGGTACCTGTAGCTGGTTTAGCTTAGTTAGAAGAATGTCTGGAATGATGGTATTGAATGCTGAACTAAAGTCTACAAAAGGACCCTTGCATAGGTCTTTGGAGACTCAAGATGTTGTAGGATGTAGTGCAGAGCCATATTAACAGCATCATCTGTTGATCTATTTGCTCGGTATGCAAATTGCAAGGGTCTAAAAGCGGATTCGTGATGGTTTTCAGGTAGGAAAGCACTAGCCTTTCAAAGGTTTTCATGACTACAGATGTTAGAGCAACTGGTCTGTAGTCATTCAGTTCCTTGATGGTGGGCTTCTTCGGCACTGGGATGATGGTAGAGCGTTTGAAGCAAGAAGGAACATAGGCTGCACTGGCTACCTGTGGCCTTCCGGTGCGCTTCAAGGTTTTGGTGACCACCTTCAAAGCGCTCCATGCATAGGGCCAGGTTATCTGGGACCGCCTACTGCTACCAGATACCTCTCACCGACCCGTGCGCTCTCACAGAGAGGGACTCCTCAGGGTGCCGTCAGCTAGGCAGTGTCGTCTGGCGACGCCCAGGGGAAGGGCCTTCTCTGTGGGGGCTCCCGCCCTCTGGAACGAACTCCCCCCAGGACTCCGTCAACTTCCGGACCTCCGAACCTTCCATCGCGAGCTCAAGACACATTTATTCATCTGTGCAGGACTGGCTTAGATTTTAAATTTATAGGGGTTTTAAATTGGTTTTAATATTTATATTTCCATTTTAATAATTGGGCATTAGAATAAGTTTTTTAATGATTATTTTAATTTGTATATTGATGTTTTATATGCCTGTGAACCGCCCTGAGTCCTTTGGGAGATAGGGCGGTATATAAATTCGAATAATAAATAAATAAATAAATAAGCATAGGCATGGACACATGAAAAAAATAGCATAAATAAATGGATATAAATAGGCAAAACATAGCCATAAACACATTAAATGATTACATATAAATGGGAACAGTAGGACAGGGACCGTAGACACGCTGATACACTTATGCACGCCCCCTTAGGGATCTCTTAAGAAACGTATAGGTCTACAGTAGACAGTTTAAGGTAAAAGGTTATGGGGGTTAGAGAAGCTAACAACAGGATCAGGTAGAGTGTTCCAGACATTTATTACTCTATTGCTGAAGTCATATTTTCTGCTATCAAGATTAGAGCGGATTACATTTAGTTTATATCTATTGATAGCCCTTGTGTTATTGCGGTTGAAGTTAAGTCATTAACAGGTAGGACGTTAAGGTAGATAATCTTGTGTACTAAGCTTAGGTCGGAACATAGACGGCATAGTTCAAGGTTATCCAAGCCTAAAATTTCAAGCCAGGTGGTATAAGGAATTTTATTTTTGGGATCAATCATATCTCAAAACCTACAAGGAAACAGCCTAGTATCTACTTTTTTCTTTTTTTCCTTCTTGAAGCAAAATTAATCTTAGCATCCAAGCATTTATCAGGAATTGCTGCCTAGGAAATAACCTAAATTATTTTATTTTTATTTCCAGATGGTACCATGCTAATCTCACCCGGAATTCAGCTGAGCGCATGCTGATGAGGGTGCCCCGGGATGGAGCCTTTTTGGTGCGCAAGAGGAGTGAGTCAAATTCCTATGCAATCTCTTTTCGGTGAGTACATTTGCTGAGTGCTGTGGATTAATTCTTATATCTGCCCAAAGTGAAATGTTCCCTGCCTATGTGCAGCATTCTTCAACTATTATCTCATGGTTATTTAGAAAATTAATTGCTGGTCTGGTCTTTTGTCTTCTAGGGCTGAAGGAAAGATCAAGCACTGCCGTGTGCAGCAGGAGGGTCAGACAATCATTTTAGGCAATTCAGAATTTGACAGCCTGGTGGATTTAATCAGCTATTATGAAAAACATCCATTGTATCGCAAAATGAAGTTGAGGTATCCTATTAATGAAGAAACACTGGAGAAGATTGGGACAGCGGTAAGTATAGCACTAGGTCTACACTGGGTGGAAGCCAGTATTTTTCTTCTAGGGCGCAGTTAGGGCCATACTTTTATGGTGTTTTTAGAGTTTCACTTTCTGGAAATGATGTCCTTAATTGGAGGTTTCATGGTACAGTGGGTACCCAAAAGACCTTAATTTTTTCTCCTAATCTGATAACTGACCATGTTCCTCTTTCTGCAGAGGGATTTTTAAAATTTATTTTATTTAGGTATTTATTTATACCCTACCTTTATTACTCTTACAAATAACTGAAAAGTGGTGAAACACTCACAATACTCTTTCTCCTACAACAACTACTCTGAGGTGAATAGGCCTGAGAGAGAGTGACTGACCCAAAGTTACCCAGCCAATTTTTGTGCCATGGATTTATTCCTCCTGTATTCTGTTTTATCTCTTTAAATGACACTCTTACATATTTAAACAGTTTTGTTTAAATAATTAGCAAATGAAAAGTGTACGAAGGATTGTATTGCATTTGTGTTTATTAGGAACCAGATTATGGTGCCCTATATGAAGGACGGAATCCAGGATTTTATGTGGAGGCCAACCCTATGCCAACCTTTAAGGTATTTTCCCTAATTCCTTGGTTGATACCTTGATTAGGCTAATAAGAGTTAATGAATTTTCCTACCAGGCTTGCAAGTTTTTTTAAGATCTTCTGCAGAAACTACAAGAACAGTTTTGCTTTATATACCTGTATGTTTTCACTGTCAGACCTAATAGCAAGAGTAGTTTGTGTTAAGAAGTTGCAGGTGTGTGTGTATTAAACTCCCTTTTTCAACACTATAGTTTTGATTTGCATTGGGCTTTTCTATGAATATTGTCATAATTTTAAGAAACACAATATCCTAATTCTAATCAGAGAATGTTATGACATTCTAATTCTAATTAGTACAGTGAAACTTACCAGCTGGCAGAAGCAGGAATAAATTTTAATTATGTGCTGTAATTTCCCTGTAATTTATGTAATTTCTTGCATAAATTTTTGTGAGAAAGATTTTAAAAATGGATCAGCATGTTATTTTTTTAAATGTTTCCTTTCTGCAACTGTTAGTTTACATATGCACTCACACTTTCCTACCCTCGGGATTATAAACTATCTGGTTTGTGTTTTTAATGGGGCTGGAGGGATCTCAGTAGTAAGCATTAAACCTGAGATGGAATCAGTTGCCAAAAATCAATAGAGGTAGGAAATACATATATGAAAACACTGGTAAAAGTTATTTTACAAGTAATAATTTTACCATAATTAACAAAAATACCTACCCCTCCCCAAAAATCCAAGAAAAACAATGTAAGATAGCTTGCCCATATATGTATATATCATAATCAAGTTACAGATAGCTCTTGACTCACAACTATAATGGAACTGCCCATTATGATCATAAGTAGTGATGATTGTAAAGCGGGCCATCACGTGACCATCCTGATTTTAAAATCTTTTTTGCAGTGGTTGTTCAACAAATTCTCATGGTGGTTACCTGACTCATAATTGTTCAGCAAGCTATTGTTTGCTCGTGGGTGTTTTTCCTGAAAAGGGATAGTAAATACCAGCAAAAACATTGTAAATCATGGTCATGTGACTGCAGGGGCTGCAAACAGCTGTAAAGGCAAGCTAGTTGCCAAGCACCCAAAATGCCGTCAGGTGACAGGGAACAGTTGTTAGATCTTCAGGATCAGGGGTCTCCAACCTTGGCAACTTTAAGCCTGGTGGACTTCAACTCCCAGAATTTCCCAGCCAGCTTTGCTGGCTGGGGAATTTTGGGAGTTGAAGTCCTCCAGGCTTAAAGTTGCCAAGATTGGAGACCCCTGTTCAGGATTGGGTCATATGCTACCTTTTGGTGGTCCGTCATAAGTTTGTAAGTCGAGGACTACCTGTAATAAACCTTTGTTGGCTTTCCTGTTAGAGATCTTGACAAATCCCTTTTGAAATGTTAAATTTCTCCCCCTCCCCCCCCCCACACTCATCCTTTCAAAAGTAGATAGAAAAAGGTATCTGGACAAGTGGATTCTTCTATAACTCCTTAGCAAAACTGCTTCACCTTCACTGAGAGGTACAGCCATCCCAATTATTGCCATAGTTACCTTGCCTCATTCTTGTGCCTTTCTTTTAGTGCGCTGTCAAAGCTTTGTTTGACTACAAAGCACAGCGAGAAGATGAGCTCACCTTCACAAAAAATGCAATCATCCAAAACGTAGAAAAACAAGAAGGAGGCTGGTGGGTATAGCTATTGTTCTGAAGATAATGGAATCTTTCTTATGCTCCCCCAAAAAAGATTTGATGATTCCTCCATTTTTGATATTAGTTTAATGGAAGTTTGTTTCATTATGTGATTGAAGCATGTAAAATGAGTTTATATAATCTGTATGCATAGAGCTAAAGGCATGTTTATCAACAGGGTCATGTGTGCAGCTGCTAGATTATTGACATATTACTAAAAAGTAGTTAGGAAAGAGTTAAATTCAGTAGAAGGAAGTGATAGGCTTTGTTATTTCTTAACCTACCACTTCTCCCCAGTGGTAAAATCCAATTTTTTTTACTACTAGTTCTGTGGGTGTGGCGTGGTGTGGCTTGGTGGGCGTGGCCGGGGAAGGATACTGCAAAATCTTCATTCCCTCTCCACTCTATGGAAAGGATATTGCAAAATCTCTATCCCCAGCCCACTCTATCCCCAGCCGTGGGGATAATCTCTATCCCCAGCCGTGGATAGCTCAGGCTGTAAGGAGCCTGTTATTAGAACACAGTAGCCTGCAATACTGCAGGTTCAAGCCCGGCCCAAGGTTGACTCAGCCTTCCATCCTTTATAAGGTAGGTAAAATGAGGACCCAGATTGTTGGGGGGGCAATAAGTTGACTTTGTAAATATACAAATAGAATGAGACTATTGCCTTATACACTGTAAGCCTCCCTGAGTCTTCGGAAAAGGGCGGGATATAAATGTAAATAAAAAAATAAAAAATAAAAAACTCTGGGGCCAGCCAGAGGTATATTTGTCGGTTCTCTGAACTGCTCAAAATTTTTGATACTGGTTCTCCAAAACCTGCTGGATTTCACCCCTGCTTCTCCCCTATATATTTTCTTTGCTATGCACTGCATATTCTTTTTTAATTATATATTAATATTTATCCTGATCCTGTTTTGAATTAAGCTTCAAGTTCATGGTCACTTTAACTTGAGTTCAAACTATTTTGATAGATTAATGATTTCCTACACGCAATAGAAAGGGGGACTTCGGGATTTTTTTCCCCTTCAGTTTGAGCATTACATTCTTCAGAGAGCATGCTCTCTTCTTCTTCACTGTTGATGTTTCCTCTGCTCAATTAGTTTAGTAAGTTCTGCAATTAAGTTTAATGCCAACAATTTCAATTTTGATAATCGCATTTGGTATGTAGTGTAACATTGCTGTAAAATGTGTACATATTTGCCTGAGCTTTGAATTTTTTTCAGGTGGAGAGGAGATTATGGTGGTAAGAAGCAACTGTGGTTTCCCTCTAATTATGTAGAAGAAATAACTAGTCCAACTGGCCTGGAGCCTGAGAGAGAGGTGGGTTCTTGTTTTGGAAAAAGAACAGAGAATGATAACATTTCAAAGTCTTTAAGTCTTCAGTCTGAATACAGTAGTCCTCTACTTACAACAGTTCATTTAGTGACCATTTGAAGTTACATTGGCACTGAAAAAAGTGACTTCTGACCATTTTTCATACTTATGACCATTGTAGCTTCCCATGGTCACGTGAATAAAATTTGGATGTTTGTCAACTGAATCATATTTATGATGGTTGCAGTGTCTAGGAGTCATGTGATTCCCCTTTTGTGACCTTCTGGCAAGCAACGTCAGTGGGGAAACCAGGTTCACTTAACAACATAAATTTTGTGAGAAAGATTTTAAAATCTTTTTGCAGTGGTTGTTCAACAAATTCTCATGGTGGTTACCTGACTCATAATTGTTCAGCAAGCTATTGTTTGCTCGTGGGTGTTTTTCCTGAAAAGGGATAGTAAATACCAGCAAAAACATTGTAAATCATGGTCATGTGACTTCAGGGTGCTGCAAACAGCTGTAAAGGCAAGCTAGTTGCCAAGCACCCAAAATGCCGTCAGGTGACAGGGAACAGTTGTTAGATCTTCAGGATCAGGGGTCTCCAACCTTGGCAACTTTAAGCCTGGTGGACTTCAACTCCCAGAATTTCCCAGCCAGCTTTGCTGGCTGGGGAATTTTGGGAGTTGAAGTCCTCCAGGCTTAAAGTTGCCAAGATTGAGACCCCTGTTCAGGATTGGGTCATATGCTACCTTTTGGTGGTCCGTCATAAGTTTGTAAGTCGAGGACTACCTGTAATAAACCTTTGTTGGCTTTCCTGTTAGAGATCTTGACAAATCCCTTTTGAAATGTTAAATTTCTCTCCCCCCCCCCCCACTCATCCTTTCAAAAGTAGATAGAAAAAGGTATCTGGACAAGTGGATTCTTCTATAACTCCTTAGCAAAACTGCTTCACCTTCACTGAGAGGTACAGCCATCCCAATTATTGCCATAGTTACCTTGCCTCATTCTTGTGCCTTTCTTTTAGTGCGCTGTCAAAGCTTTGTTTGACTACAAAGCACAGCGAGAAGATGAGCTCACCTTCACAAAAAATGCAATCATCCAAAACGTAGAAAAACAAGAAGGAGGCTGGTGGGTATAGCTATTGTTCTGAAGATAATGGAATCTTTCTTATGCTCCCCAAAAATCCAAGAAAAACAATGTAAGATAGCTTGCCCATATATGTATATATCATAATCAAGTTACAGATAGCTCTTGACTCACAACTATAATGGAACTGCCCATTATGATCATAAGTAGTGATGATTGTAAAGCGGGCCATCACGTGACCATCCTGATTTTAAAATCTTTTTTGCAGTGGTTGTTCAACAAATTCTCATGGTGGTTACCTGACTCATAATTGTTCAGCAAGCCTATTGTTTGCTCGTGGGTGTTTTTCCTGAAAAGGGATAGTAAATACCAGCAAAAACATTGTAAATCATGGTCATGTGACTGCAGGGGCTGCAAACAGCTGTAAAGGCAAGCTAGTTGCCAAGCACCCAAAATGCCGTCAGGTGACAGGGAACAGTTGTTAGATCTTCAGGATCAGGGGTCTCCAACCTTGGCAACTTTAAGCCTGGTGGACTTCAACTCCCAGAATTTCCCAGCCAGCTTTGCTGGCTGGGGAATTCTGGGAGATGAAGTCATCCAGGCTTAAAGTTGCCAAGATTGAGACCCTGTTCAGATTGGGTCATATGCTACCTTTTGGTGGTCCGTCATAAGTTTGTAAGTCGAGGACTACCTGTAATAAACCTTTGTTGGCTTTCCTGTTAGAGATCTTGACAAATCCCTTTTGAAATGTTAAATTTCTCCCCCACACTCATCCTTTCAAAAGTAGATAGAAAAAGGTATCTGGACAAGTGGATTCTTCTATAACTCCTTAGCAAAACTGCTTCACCTTCACTGAGAGGTACAGCCATCCCAATTATTGCCATAGTTACCTTGCCTCATTCTTGTGCCTTTCTTTTAGTGCGCTGTCAAAGCTTTGTTTGACTACAAAGCACAGCGAGAAGATGAGCTCACCTTCACAAAAAATGCAATCATCCAAAACGTAGAAAAACAAGAAGGAGGCTGGTGGGTATAGCTATTGTTCTGAAGATAATGGAATCTTTCTTATGCTCCCCCAAAAAAGATTTGATGATTCCTCCATTTTTGATATTAGTTTAATGGAAGTTTGTTTCATTATGTGATTGAAGCATGTAAAATGAGTTTATATAATCTGTATGCATAGAGCTAAAGGCATGTTTATCAACAGGGTCATGTGTGCAGCTGCTAGATTATTGACATATTACTAAAAAGTAGTTAGGAAAGAGTTAAATTCAGTAGAAGGAAGTGATAGGCTTTGTTATTTCTTAACCTACCACTTCTCCCCAGTGGTAAAATCCAAATTTTTTTACTACTAGTTCTGTGGGTGTGGCATGGTGTGGCTTGGTGGGCGTGGCCGGGGAAGGATACTGCAAAATCTTCATTCCCTCTCCACTCTATGGAAAGGATATTGCAAAATCTCTATCCCCAGCCGTGGATAGCCCAGGCTGTAAGGAGCCTGTTATTAGAACACAGTAGCCTGCAATACTGCAGGTCCAAGCCGGGCCCAAGGTTGACTCAGCCTTCCATCCTTTATAAGGTAGGTAAAATGAGGACCCACATTGTTGGGGGGCCAATAAGTTGACTTTGTAAATATACAAATAGAATGAGACTATTGCCTTATACACTGAAAACCCCATCCTTTTGTCTAAGATTGCCCACCCATCTTATATGAGCAAACATACCATCAGTTATGGAGCTGTATCTAGCTCAGTCTCTCCTTGTATGATCTGTTAGTCCCTCCCTTCCCCTCCCTTCCTCCTCCTCCATTTTGTCCATAGTTTTGTTTAGCTTTCTGTTCTTACTATGCTTAAGCACTCATTTTATGTGTTAGGTTCTCATTCTGACCCTTGACTTTTTTTACTGCATCATAACCTCTACTTCAGTTGGATGCTTGCTGTGGCAAACAGAGTAGAGATGCCTTTAGAAAGGAATAATACAGGTGTAGGTCATCTGCATGAATCATGTGCACAAAGGATTTAAGCTAGAAGTGTTTTGCCCGGTTGGTTGTTTACCTTCATGTACCATCATTTAGAAACATAGTCTTTTTTGCAAATGAAGGGCAGCTGTAGCTAAACTGTTTTCCCTCTAAACATCATAACGGTAATGATCAAATTTATTTTACTGGCTTTCAGCATTTATTATCGACTTGATCCTTGCTACCCAGAAATTGCAGGGGTGTAGGAAGATACGGAAACTGAATAGTCGCAGCTAGAAGCAGAAAAGGGAGAGAGAATGTCAGGGAGTAATACAGTGGTAGCTAAGGCAAAGTAAAGCATTTTAATAGTTTTGTAATATGCTAGACTGCTTTTTAACGTGTGTTTAAAAAATAAAATGCATTGATCTGAATAAACATTATGGATCGTCCTGAAATTTGTATGGCAGAGCAAATTACAAAATGTAAAAACTTTACTAATATACTGTGATTTTGCTTCCAGCAACAGCTAGATGAAAACAGCCCTTTGGGAGATCTACTCAGAGGAGTACTGGATGTACCATCATGTCAGATTGGTAAGTAATGGAGGGAAAAGGGGAGGAGGGAATCAATTTTATGCCCTGTTTCTGTAGAATTTCCTTCTTTGTTAGAGAGCCCGGTAGATGCAAAACCATAAGCAATTGTAAATTAATCAGTGACACAGTCTAGCCTTGTCTGCATCCAGACAAACACACAAAAATAGTGAAATATATTTAGAACTACAAGATAGAGACAGTGAGAAAAGGATAACAGTACAGAGAATTTTAAAACAGTTCCTGTTCCACAGAAGAACATTTAAATTAGGAGCTAGTTATTGAGAAATTCAGGACTTTTTGAAAATGGTCCATTGTGATATGTTTAACAAGAAATCAAGACAAAATGTACATATTTGCCTGAGCTTTGAATTTTTTCAGGTGGAGAGGAGATTATGGTGGTAAGAAGCAACTGTGGTTTCCTCTAATTATGTAGAAGAAATAACTAGTCCAACTGGCCTGGAGCCTGAGAGAGGTGGGTTCTTGTTTTGGAAAAGAACAGAGAATGATAACATTTCAAAGTCTTTAAGTCTTCAGTCTGAATACAGTAGCCTGCAATACTGCAGGTTCAAGCCCGGCCCAAGGTTGACTCAGCCTTCCATCCTTTATAAGGTAGGTAAAATGAGGACCCAGATTGTTGGGGGGGCAATAAGTTGACTTTGTAAATATACAAATAGAATGAGACTATTGCCTTATACACTGTAAGCCTCCCTGAGTCTTCGGAAAAGGGCGGGATATAAATGTAAATTTAAAATAAAATGCATTGATCTGAATAAACATTATGGATCGTCCTGAAATTTGTATGGCAGAGTAAATTACAAAATGTAAAAACTTTACTAATACACTGTGATTTTGCTTCCAGCAACAGCTAGATGAAAACAGCCCTTTGGGAGATCTACTCAGAGGAGTACTGGATGTACCATCATGTCAGATTGGTAAGTAATGGAGGGAAAAGGGGAGGAGGGAATCAATTTTATGCCCTGTTTCTGTAGAATTTCCTTCTTTGTTAGAGAGCCCGGTAGATGCAAAACCATAAGCAATTGTAAATTAATCAGTGACACAGTCTAGCCTTGTCTGCATCCAGACAAACACACAAAAATAGTGAAATATATTTAGAACTACAAGATAGAGACAGTGAGAAAAGGATAACAGTACAGAGAATTTTAAAACAGTTCCTGTTCCACAGAAGAACATTTAAATTAGGAGCTAGTTATTGAGAAATTCAGGACTTTTTGAAAATGGTCCATTGTGATATGTTTAACAAGAAATCAAGACAAAATGTACATATTTGCCTGAGCTTTGAATTTTTTCAGGTGGAGAGGAGATTATGGTGGTAAGAAGCAACTGTGGTTTCCTCTAATTATGTAGAAGAAATAACTAGTCCAACTGGCCTGGAGCCTGAGAGAGGTGGGTTCTTGTTTTGGAAAAAGAACAGAGAATGATAACATTTCAAAGTCTTTAAGTCTTCAGTCTGAATACAGTAGTCCTCTACTTACAACAGTTCATTTAGTGACCATTTGAAGTTACATTGGCACTGAAAAAAGTGACTTCTGACCATTTTTCATACTTATGACCATTGTAGCTTCCCATGGTCACGTGAATAAAATTTGGATGTTTGTCAACTGAATCATATTTATGATGGTTGCAGTGTCTAGGAGTCATGTGATTCCCCTTTTGCGACCTTCTGGCAAGCAACATCAGTGGGGAAACCAGGTTCACTTAACAACATAAATTTTGGGCTCAATTGTTGAGGACTGCATTGCCTTGAAAGAAGGCTACCTGAAAAACCCCATCCTTTTGTCTAAGATTGCCCACCCATCTTATATGAGCAAACATACCATCAGTTATGGAGCTGTATCTAGCTCAGTCTCTCCTTATATGATCTGTTAGTCCTCCTTCCTCCTTTTCTCAGTTAAAATACAAGATTCACAGTAGATTTTGTAGGAGTTGAAGTCCAAGTCAGTAGACCAAGTTAAGGACTACTGATTATGGGTGTAATAACATGGATCAGAAAAGCAAATTTTCATTTTCATATTTAGTGACCTTGCCACTGACTGGTTCTCTATTGTTTCTATGAAGGACTCCCTCAAAATATACCTGACAGGGAGAGAATATAAATAAAAAATAAACAGACAACTCAGGAAAAGTAAAATATTGTAAAAAATTGATGAATGTTGCTGCTTCTCATAACCTATAATTGGACAAATTATAGCGCAATCAACATTGTACTAATTCCAAAGCTACTTATCTTTATCATGACCCCTGAAATCTGTTTTAACAATTATTTTATAAGCTCTCTGAAGGGAAGATGATGGAACGAAGGAAAAAGATAGCTTTGGAGCTTTCAGAGCTTGTAATCTACTGTCGTCCTGTTCCCTTTGATGAAGACAGTAAGTATTCATGATTCTGGACATATTTATTTATTAAATTAATATGCCACCCATTTCGTTATCCAGAGCAAGGGTGGCTAACATGCGATAAAAATAAATGTACTGTTTAAAAACAATTATAAATATAGAAACCGTTAAAGTTACAAAATTTAGATAGATTAAAAAACATACATTATCCCAACTTTTTAGATTAGATTATTATCCCAAAATTAGGTTATCCCAGAATCTAAGGATTGGTGAGCATCGTGATTTAAAAATTAATTGTATCAGCAAGCTGATACTGATTTATTTTTGTCCCAATGCGACCGAGATAACTCGTATGTATTTTACTGCTATTGTGTAAAAATACAAAAAAATCATTCTAGAACTAAAATGAATGGACTCTTTCAAGTTTGTTTTGAGATATTGTACCAAAATTTTTAAAATATTGTTTTATTCAGTATTTTGGGACTTGCTTTCATTACTTTAATTTTCCTAACTATCCTGATTTAAAATATATACCATAGTAAAGAAATATGCATCCCATTTGTTTAGTCTTCTCATTCATTCTGTGAGGAATTAAGATTTTTGCAGATTAGCATCTCCCTATTCTCTCTACAGAAATCGGCACAGAAAGGGCCTGTTATAGAGATATGTCATCTTTTCCTGAAACCAAAGCAGAAAAGTATGTCAACAAGATCAAAGGGAAGAAATTTCTGCAGTATAACCGATTACAGCTTTCCCGCATATACCCCAAAGGACAGCGCCTGGACTCTTCCAATTATGATCCCCTTCCTATGTGGATCTGTGGCAGCCAGTTGGTGGCGCTCAACTTTCAAACACCAGGTGAGGCCAACTCTTTACTGAATATTTTATGGTGGTGACTGTGGCAGGAATCTGCAAAAATACATATCCCTCCAGATGTTGTTGAATTGGTGTCCTGGTAGACTTCATGTTTATCGATGAGGGATGCTAAGGGCTACAGTTCAGCCATACCAGGAAGGCCACACTTTGACCATCTTGGCAAACATTACTGCATGAAGATGTTATTGCTTCAGATTTTTATGTTCTGTGTTCCAATCCTTCAAGACTGTTAACTATCAGAAATCTTCTCCATTGGTGCCCACATTTTCTGGAATTGCATTTCCTCTTGAGTTCAAACGGTCCCAACTACACTATGTTTTCCAATAGCTATTAAAGCCCAGCTTTTTGAGATCAATTTGAATCTTTTTGCCACTTGGATACTGTTCAGTGTTCATTATGTGCCTGTCTAATTTTGTTGTACATGATTGCATTGCATTTTTTTCTGTCTCTTTAAAAACCTTTTATTGTATTTGGAGTTGTTAACTACTCAATCATTTTCAGTTGGACCAGCATATAAACTTCAGTAAATATATCAAACAAACAATATTTATCTGCCAACGTCTTTTTTTTTTGTTTACTTATAATTTGGAGAGGCCTATTTTTTTTATTTTAGCTGTATTTATTAATAAAACTAGAACGTATTAAAAACAATAAAAAAACTTGCCCTCTGTTTTATAGGAACTGCATGTTTTTGAAGGAGAAAGGAAAAGATAGACTCATAATTGGCTGTAGCAGAGCACGTGAGCCTCTTTCTTTCCTAGGACTATGCTGAATCAATAAGAAAATCAAAGTAAAATAAGTTGTTCATCTTAAACTGCCAATAGTCCTAAAGAATATGAGTGTTGGCTTATTAAAAGTATTAATACTTTTTTTCCAGTTAAAATGAGCATTTTTTGAATAAAATGACTGCTACAGAGAAATACTGTGGTTAAGATATTTTTTGCATGCTAAAAAATTAATACTTCATTGCATGGAGAATTGCATTCAAGATTTATGAACTGGGCAGCAAACACTAAATTATAGGAAGAGCTTTATTCAAATATAAAGCACTATTATTGTTTTACCAAACTGCAATATTATTTTACTGATGTTGGGGTGTTTGTCATCAAAATGCCTATGTTTTTGCAGACAAGCCAATGCAAATGAATCAGGCTCTATTCATGTCTGGAGGCCAAAGTGGCTTTGCACTGCAACCGGCCAACATGCGGGATGATATCTTTGATCCCTTTGACAAGAACACCCTGCGTGGAATAGTGCCACTTTCCATCTCCATTGAGGTTTGTATTTTATGATTAACTAAGTGCCCACTAGAATGAATTCTAATATTGACTTTATTATGGTTGAATGTGCCTCTTTTCTTTGTTGCTGGGAGCTTCAAAAAATTGCTGCATTATATCCTGAAAAGATGTGTGTGGTGCATATACATCTTACAGACATCAAAAGATCCTTGTAATTTATCTAGCTTTCACTTTTTAAAACCACATATTCAATATCAAAAGATGTATATACTGCTAAATGTATAACATCATTTTGAAATAGTAAGCCAACTTTTATCATAAGCAAAAGATGGTGAGATCCACTTCCTGGTTTAAACTGCCAGTTGTTTCTTACTGTATATAAATTCTGAGTTTGGTTTAAACTAATTTATTGAAACAAACCACAATGCCTGAAGCCATGATTTATTGTTTACTTGTTTTTGTAAATAATATTAATCGCATCTGCCCTTACCATGGTGCAACAATTTACCATAGTTTAAAAATAGATGCAAATGCTTTTGATCTCTCTAATTATGCTGGAGGTGAAGATTTTCAAGAGAAGCTGTTGTTGACTAAGCTAAAGATTTACATAGATTCATTTTTGTTATCCTGAACATAGCATTACATCAAAAATGGCATCAGCTTCCAATTGTTTTCAGACACAGGATATTCTTTGGCTTAAGCTAAATCTTATTTAGGACTTTAGAGCCACATGCATGTTCAAAAAAAAATCTCAGTTTTTCTTTTAGGATTATTTCCTAAGAATACTTGGGGACACTAAAGCATGAGTCTAAAACAGTATTTCTTAATCGTGGCAACTTTAAGACGTGTGGTTTTCAATTTCCAGGATTCTTGCTCACTGGAGAATTCTGGAGTTGAAGTTCACACATCTAAAAGTTGCTATGGTCTAAATTACAGTCCTAGCACACATGGCATTATTACTGTAACAAGCAAAAGTAAGATGTTACTATGTAGAGCTGATTTTGAAAGAGGCGGTGGTGAGACCCCTCCTCAAGAAGCCCTCTTTGGACCCAGCTATTTTGGGTAATTATCGTCCAGTCTCCAACCTTCGCTTTGTTGCGAAGGTTGTAGAGAGTGCTGTGGCGCGACAGCTACCCCAATACCTGGATGAATCCGTCTATCTAGACCCGTTCCAGTCCGGCTTCCGACCCGGATACAGCACGGAGACAGCTTTGGTCGCATTGGTGGATGATCTCTGGAGGGCCAGGGACAGGGGTTATTCCTCTGCCCTGGTCCTATTAGACCTCTCAGCGGCTTTTGATACCATCGACCATGGTATCTTGCTGCGCGGGGTGGGGGGATTGGGAGTGGGAGGCACCGTGTATCGGTGGTTCTCCTCCTATCTCTCTGACCGGTCGCAGACGGTGTTGACAGGGGGGCAGAGGTCGACCGCGAGGTGCCTCACTTGTGGGGTGCCGCAGGGTCGATTCTCTCGCCTTCTGTTCAACATCTATATGAAGCCGCTGGGTGAGATCATCAGTGGCTTGGGGTGAGATACCAGCAGTACGCTGATGACACCCAGCTGTACTTTTTCCACCCGGGCCACCTATTATTGTTTTACCAAACTGCAATATTATTTTACTGATGTTGGGGTGTTTGTCATCAAAATGCCTATGTTTTTGCAGACAAGCCAATGCAAATGAATCAGGCTCTATTCATGTCTGGAGGCCAAAGTGGCTTTGCACTGCAACCGGCCAACATGCGGGATGATATCTTTGATCCCTTTGACAAGAACACCCTGCGTGGAATAGTGCCACTTTCCATCTCCATTGAGGTTTGTATTTTATGATTAACTAAGTGTATTTTATGATTAACTAAGTTGCCACTAGAATGAATTCTAATATTGACTTTATTATGGTTGAATGTGCCTCTTTTCTTTGTTGCTGGGAGCTTCAAAAAATTGCTGCATTATATCCTGAAAAGATGTGTGTGGTGCATATACATCTTACAGACATCAAAAGATCCTTGTAATTTATCTAGCTTTCACTTTTTAAAACCACATATTCAATATCAAAAGATGTATATACTGCTAAATGTATAACATCATTTTGAAATAGTAAGCCAACTTTTATCATAAGCAAAAGATGGTGACATCCACTTCCTGGTTTAAACTGCCAGTTGTTTCTTACTGTATATAAATTCTGAGTTTGGTTTAAACTAATTTATTGAAACAAACCACAATGCCTGAAGCCATGATTTATTGTTTACTTGTTTTTGTAAATAATATTAATCGCATCTGCCCTTACCATGGTGCAACAATTTACCATAGTTTAAAAATAGATGCAAATGCTTTTGATCTCTCTAATTATGCTGGAGGTGAAGATTTTCAAGAGAAGCTGTTGTTGACTAAGCTAAAGATTTACATAGATTCATTTTTGTTATCCTGAACATAGCATTACATCAAAAATGGCATCAGCTTCCAATTGTTTTCAGACACAGGATATTCTTTGGCTTAAGCTAAATCTTATTTAGGACTTTAGAGCCACATGCATGTTCAAAAAAAAATCTCAGTTTTTCTTTTAGGATTATTTCCTAAGAATACTTGGGGACACTAAAGCATGAGTCTAAAACAGTATTTCTTAATCGTGGCAACTTTAAGACGTGTGGTTTTCAATTTCCAGGATTCTTGCTCACTGGAGAATTCTGGAGTTGAAGTTCACACATCTAAAAGTTGCTATGGTCTAAATTACAGTCCTAGCACACATGGCATTATTACTGTAACAGGCAAAAGTAAGATGTTACTATGTAGAGCTGATTTTAACCAGCAGCCAATGCTGATGGAGATACCACATGAGCAAACCTAGACAGGCCAATAACTACCATATTTTTTGCACTTTAAGACGCACTTCCCCCCCCAAAAAAACGGGTGGAAATATCTGTTCGTCTTATAGAGCGAATATTGCAGCAGGGGGAGGGTGGTTGGTGCCTATCACCGCTTCCGCCGCTTGCCACCACCAAAGAATGCTGGAGCCTTCATTGCCGAACAACTGATCGAGGATTGGATCTGCCTCCCAGAATACCACCGATCAGCTGTTGTAGGCAGTGGGGAATGCTGCCATTTGCCGATGCGTGTTGGTACGACAGTGGTGATAGGCGGTAGTGGCAGCAGCTCAACTCAGTTGACCAATGGTGGGCACAACGTAGCAGAACCCTGATGAACCATGTGCTGGGGCTGCGATAACGTGCTGAAGCTGACCAGGCTGTTTGATGCAAGGACATAGCCAGATGAATACCGATGGATGCTGGGAGGCAGAGGCAGATTTTTTTCCCTTGTTTTCCTCCTGTAAAGCTAATGTGTGTCTTATGGACCAGTGCGTCTTATAGTGCAAAAAATACAGTAGATGCAGTAAGAAAATATCTCTGTCACTCATGATGGTATTGGCTGATGCCTGAACTTATACCTGTGTTCAGTTGTGTATACTGTTAACCACCAACAGCTTGCAGTTCTAATTGAGTCAAGGTCTTCTGGGCCATATTTCTTTCCCAGAAATCCTATTCTGATCTTCCTTTATCCCCATCGCCTCTGAATTTTCTCAGCCACCTCTGAATTCTCACAGTTAACACTGCTACTAAATTCCTTCCTTCCCCACATTTCCGTCATCCTGGTAATCACTAGCTCTCTTTGCTGTCTCTTTGCTCTCTCTGTGTTCATCTTCTCCCCCCCCTCCCCCACATTTCTCCCACTTTTTTAACAATCAACTCTGCATCTCTTTTCCTTAAATATCAAATATTCCCAACTGTAGAAACGTATGGCTCAGCATATAAGCTGTATCTATCAGTTCTTCCCTTGATTTCCTTCAGTTCACCTACTGCCCAAACAAAGCTTCCTATTAGCTGAATGAAGTTTTATTATCAGTTTGAAAACTGTATGCAATAAAATTGCATTATAATGTATGCCGATTAGTGTACATTCAAAGTGACAATAATGTTATTCCAAGTCTTAAGTCTAAACGTTTATTACTTATTACTCCATAATACTGGCCCTAATAAACAGGAAATCGGATTTCTCAAAGACAGACTAAAAGTGAACATATTGTACTACTTCCATGTTGTTGCTGTTATTGTTACCATTATTAATAATCATTTTATGTTTAGACTGCTTTTCATTTCAGAGGAATTATTTACAAGAGAAAAAGCATAGTAGTGCTTTGAAACAAATCACAATAAAATGAACAATCTTCTAAAGAATAAATGAAAATGTATTTCTTTTTGAAAAGCAAGCAGTTTGCTTTAACTTAGTTGTTAGCACCTGGATGAACAAGTGCATCTAAAATTGATTCCTGAAGGAAGATAGTCTGCTAGGCTAGTTGAACTTCCCTTGGGAGGAAAAATCTATAGATTACATTCTTTGGCTTTGTCAGCTTTGTTTACTTCAGCTCAAATAGACATAAGTTTAATAATAGGCCATTCAGTCCCCACTCTTCCCCCCCCCCCCAAATATGATCTCCTTTGAAACAAACTGTCACATTCTGGAAGTTCTGCTAAACTGTTTCAGGATAATGTGCTTTGGCAGAAATCAAACTCGGAACCTTTTCATGTTCCATTGTCCTTGCCAAAACAAAATCCGGAACTTTTTCTTTCCACCTCTTCCTTCATATCACTTTGAACTGACCCATCTCCCCATTATTTTTCCAATGCCTTCACTTCCACGTTCTCCACAATTGCCACGGATGTCTCACTTGACATGACTTATTAGGCAACATATACCACGTGATATGCCTCATTTTATATCCCATGTGACTTATTTCATACCTGTTCATCCGATCCTTCCTTTGGTTTATTGCCTTCTCTTAACTACTGCAATATCACGGTTGCTAAAGCATTGCCCCAATCTTGGCTTTTCCTGTTTTTACATCCCTACCCCTATTTCTATCAAGAACTATCTTGTTTTGCCCTATGTGGACCAAAATCCCTGAAAATGCATGTTTTGGATTAAGCCCACAATCAACTGTTCTCTGCATAGAGTACTATGGCTGTTTGGTGTGGGTATTGATCCTTCTTAGATCCATGTATTGAGCAGTCCTCTAGTGAGAGAAAACCAAAACACCAGTTGCTAGTTGGCAAGTCTTCTCTAACAAAAGATTACTTGAGACAAATGATAAATGAGCAAAACAGTCACTGGAACAGCTAGTGATAAATCATTCTGTGAGGGAGGCATACAAATGTTGTGAGTTAACAACATACAAATTTTCTACCCATAGGTGGCTCCCTTCATTTAGAAATCCAGTTAGATTAAACTTGTTTAGGGATTTATTTGTGTGTGTATATATGTTTCACCAACTCCATGAATTCTAGCCATCTTGGAATGTAGAAGATGCAACCCTCAGACTACATTGTTGTTATTGTTATTGTTGGAAATGGCCCTATTTATTGCAATGGACAACAGTTTATGGCATTTGAGATGTTTCTTGCCCCTTGTAATTAGTCGTGTTAGCTGAAGATGATGGGAAATGAAGGCCAAACAGAATGCCTACCCCAGCAA
The DNA here is from genome assembly GCF_028640845.1 of Ahaetulla prasina. NCBI lineage: Eukaryota > Metazoa > Chordata > Lepidosauria > Squamata > Colubridae > Ahaetulla > Ahaetulla prasina. The sequence goes on from NC_080541.1 coordinate 199,709,040, forward strand.
TTCTAGGATTATTAATCTAGGATTATTAAGAAAAAAATGGGAGCAAATATCAATATAGATCAGTGGTAGTCAACCTAGTCCCTACCGCCACTAGTGGGCATTCCAACTTTCATGGTGGGCGGTAGGGGTTTTGTCCGATAGTGAAGCACGTTCCTTTTTTTTTATTTAATTGACTTTTTAAAAAAATTTCATAGCATTATTTAAAAACATTTTCATTAGGTATTCATAAAATTCCCAGTGACAATTTAAATTTCTGAAAATATACTATTTGTATCACCTGCGCATAAGTATAGTTCATGTTATGTAAGTGAAACTAAATGGCGCTATAGTGCGACCACAAACAAAAGAGCCTCGTCCCAGAATAGCTCATGCATCTCCCCCCACACCACCCAGCTGTATCAGACACGCAGAGCTGGTAGCCGGCACCCCCCCCTCCAACAATCTACAATGCACGAGAGGCATGCGCAGACGATACAAAGTGCATTACTGTGGAACCGGTAGACAGTTAGAAAATTTTACTACTAACAGAGATACAAAAGTGGGCAGTAGGTATAAAAAGGTTGACTACCCCGATATAGATAAAGGACTTATGAATCCTAGCCAGTGTGACTGATAACAGCACAGTAGGGAATGAGAGCTAATCGTAAGAGGGCCAGGTATATTAAGTGTCATCTCTATTCTGGAACCAAAGTCAATAAGAGCTAATTTGTTCCAATTATTTCAGTCTGGCAGTCTTAAATAATTTTGTTTACTTAGAAGACTAAGCATGATACTAGTTAATGTATTTAATAACAACAACAACAACAACAGAGTTGGAAGGGACCTTGGCAGTCTTCTAGTCCAACCCCCTGCCCAGGCAGGAAACCCTACACCATTCCAGATAAATGGTTATCCAACATTTTCTTTAAAAAATTCCAGTGTTGGAGCATTCACAACTTCTGCAGGCAAGTTGTTCCACTGATTAATTGTTCTAACTGTCAGGAAATTTCTCCTTAGTTCTAAGTTGCTTCTCTCCTTGATTAGTTTCCACCCATTGCTTCTTGTTCTACCCTCAGGTGCTTTGACTCCCTCTTCTTTGTGGCAACCCCTGAGATATTTGGAACACTGTCAAACTATTTACTAAATCTGCACTACTATTAATCTTCTCATCGTTCCCATCACCAATCTCTTTCCACTTATGTCTGTATGACTGTAACTTTGTTGCTGGCAATCCTTATGATTTATATTGATATATTGACCATCAATTGTGTTGTAAATGTTGTACCTTGATGAACATATCTTTTCTTTTATGTACACTGAGAGTATATGCACCAAGACAAATTCCTTGTGTGTCCAATCACACTTGGCCAATAAAAAATTCTATTCTATTCTATTCTATTAAACTAGGCATACCGAGTTCCTGCAACCATTCTTCATATGTTTTAGCCTCCAGTCCCCTAATCATCTTTGTTGCTCTTCTCTGCACTCTTTCTAGAGTCTCAACATCTTTTTTACATCGTGGCGACCAAAACTGAATGCAATATTCCAAGTGTGGCCTTACAAAGGCATTATAAAGTGGTATTAACACTTCACGTGATCTTGATTCTATCCCTCTGTTTATGCAGCCCAGAACTGTGTTGGCTTTTGGCAGCTGCTGCACACTGCTGGCTCATATCTAAATGGTTATCCACTAGGACTCCAAGATCCCTCTCACAGTTACTGTTATGGATTCCTATGACACATTGACCATTAACTAGTCACAGTGGTGTGGTTAGGCCATAGGATTTTTAAAACTTGTTCTTAAAAGATTTTTAATTGTAATGTTTCAGTGTTTTTGAACACCACTAACTTAAGCCCTGCACAGATTCTAATTGTTAAAGACAGAAGAGCCTTAGGAAGCAGTTACCTGCATCAGTTGACTGAAGTGTCTATAACCATTTCAATCAATATACCCAAAATTTATCTGACAGTTTGATTTTTCTCCCTTCTGTGTGTCTTGTCCAGATTCTGGGAGCACGGCATCTTCCCAAAAATGGAAGGGGAATTGTTTGCCCATTTGTAGAGGTTGAGGTATCTGGAGCAGATTATGATAATACAAAACAGAAGACCGAGATGGTGGGTGAGTACCTGATCTGCTATTTCAATTTCAGATTCCTTTGCCAAAGATGTCAATGTTATTTAATGTCTCCTATATAATGATAGAAATTGAGAACATATTCTTCTATCACAGTGATGGTTAACCTTTTTGCCGTCGTGTGCCAAAATTGGGGGGAGTGCAGGCACGCACGCATGCGACCCCACACCCATAATTCAATGTGCCCCGCTTCCCCATGCATGCGCGTGTGACCTCCCCCCGCGCTCCCTCCGCTTTTGACACGTGATGGCATGGTAGGCCCATTTTTTGCCCTCCCCAGCTTCCAGTGGCTTTCTTGGAGCATGGGGAGGGCAAAAACTGCCTTCCCCAACCCCCCGGAGGCCGTAAATGGCCTGTTTCCCAACTTCCGGTGGGACCAGAAGGCATGTTTTTCACTCTCTCGAGGCTCCAGAGGTTTTCTTGGAGCCTGGGAGGGCGAAAACAGCCTCTCCACTCCCCCAGAGGCCGGAAACAGCCTATTTCCCAACTTCCGGTGGGACCAGAAGGCATGTTTTTCACTCTCTCGAGGCTCCAGAGGTTTTCTTGGAGCCTGGGAGGGCGAAAACAGCCTCTCCACTCCCCCAGAGGCCGGAAACAGCCCATTTCCCAACTTCCGGTGGGACCAGAAGGCATTTTTTTCACTCTCCCGAGGCTCCAGAGGTTTTCTTGGAGCCTGGGAGGGCAAAAACAGCCTCTCCACCCCCCCAGAGGCCGGAAACAGCCCATTTCCCAACTTCCGGTGGGACCAGAAGGCTCAAAAATCAGCTGGATGGCGCACGCATGCACGCTGGAGCTGAGCTAGGACAACGCTCATGTTCCCACAGATATGGCTCGGCATGCCACCTGTGGCATGCAATTCATAGGTTCGCCATCATGGTCCTAGCACTTTTAAAAATCAGCTGCTTTGTCATCATCAAACAGGTGCAGAGTTGATCTCACACTTATGTCCTATGGCTCCCCCTCATCTCTTTTTCTCATTACTTTCTGGTTGAAGTGTGAAAAAGAAGCTCACAAATGTTTGAGGAATCTGTGGGCAGTTATTTCAAATTTACTATGGGGCTTTGTTATGGCGAGAAGCGCAGAAATGTTTCCTGTTCACCGAATATCTGCAAACAATCTGCAAATTGTTCTGAGCAGATGACAAGGAGCTACATTCTATTTTGACACTATAGATTACTTAACATGCATTACATTAGAAAGAGAAAAAATGGATGTAATATATTTTTTATTTTGAATTGTGCACTGTAGAATTGAAAGAAGCTATTTGAACTGGAGCAGATGTCTGAGCTAAACTTTATAATAAAAGTTTTCAGAGCATAAATTATTTATACACGGAAAAATGCCAACTTTGGATCATAACCAAGCAAGTGTCAGCTTTTCTATAGTCAACGTTCTCTCCCCTGCCAACCTCAGAACAATTTTTTAATGTGTAAATATTATTTAGTAACTGTAGTTACTCAAACTGCAACAAATGGAACTTGTTTGCATTTACTGTAAGTTTTATGAGTTTGGATTCTTTACCTCTTAGGCTAATTTATTTATTTATTTATTTATTTTTAAAATCCTGTCCTTTATTAATCCTGTAATCCTGTCTAATCAGCAATTGGAGATTTTTCTAGATTTGTAGAAAATTTCAATCATTTGAAAGTTGATATACTACTGTTGCTGTTATTTTTGTTGTTTTAAGTAGCACTTGTTCTGGTTATGTGTGTTCCTTTATTAAGATTCCACCTTCAGGAATCATCTGTTGCTAGGATATTGGCTTGCAATTACTAATTAGATTATGCAGTTCAAGGAATCTAAATATCTGCAGAGATTTTACAATATAAGCAAAAGAGAAATATAGTATGATGACCAACAATTTGTTTTCATAGTGGTCAGCCACTGGTTGTTAGAATTCCAGAAGCAGGATATTATTTATTATTTTATTTTATTTATTTTTCATATTTCTAAACCACCCATCTCCCTCAAAGAGATTCTTACAGTATTACAACCATACTATAGTATTTTCCTGCTTCTTTATCATTGTGAATGATACTGAGTGTGTCCAGCCTTCAATAATATATATTGATTATAACTAGCAAGTTTTTACTCTTTGTTAATTTGTCTAAAACTTTTTAAAGGTTTCTATGTTAGTAACCACCACAACTTTTTGTGCTTGTAAATATAAAATGTAGTATTTTTATTTGTTCAATATGCACTAAAAAAGTGAAAAATTTCCTTCGAATGAATTAAATTTTTAAGATATCTTTTTTGGGGAAAAACATAACCTAATATGTTAAAGATCATGTGTAACTGTTCTATTAACTTATGTTTTTTGCCATTTTTAGAATTGTCCTTTTTTAAATTCCTAATGCCATACAAATCTGATTTCCTTAAAACTATGAATGCTTACATCAGATGGAAACCATTTTAACTGCAGCCTGTTTTTTTTTTTTATCCCAGAGGTGGATGTTTCTATCTCAACGTTTTAAAACAATTATTTCCCTTTAGTTGATCAAGATGTCCAGATTTAGACTGTATAAGAAATCCACAAATTTAAGGAATAAATGTTATAGCCCTAACTGACATATAAAGAAATTAAATCTTTGTAACTGGTGTGTTTCTTTGTAATAAGACATTGGAGTGTTTAATTCCATCCTCTGAGAATGAGAAGTGAGGTGAAATATATTGACAATAGCTGCAGTAAATAGGTCAACTCCTACCTTTTCAACTTAACCATATTTGGGAGCCAGTGTAGTTGGGTCACATGGTATTTGGACCTAAAAGACCAGAATTAGGTTTCCTGCTCAGCCATGAACACAACTGGTAATCCTAACTTCGCTTTTCTACATTTTGTGATATGTGAAGAAGATCTGTTCAGTGGCCAGAACTTCTTGGTCCATGCAGTGTTAGGCAGCTGCATTGCTTTCCTCCAATAAATAACCGCTTTAGTGAGGGATAGAAACTTAATTTTAAAACTATCTCAGTCTAGCACACACATCCAAGGACAGGCTGGGAGTCTTCTCCCATTAGGAATTCTTATGCTTAAGACAATAAGATTCAGCAGCACATTTTCATTGGTTACAATTCTCTCACCTCTAATGGAAGTTAGTGCGGGGATTTAGCTCATTGTCTTGAATAATATAAGATAAATAGACAGTTTGCCTAGGCCCAGGGAAGAAGAACCAAACCAAAGGAAAGGACCGGACAAAGTGGTTTTGTCCCTATCAAGTTCTGCCTGTAGTAATTTCTCATGATATTCTTTTGGAAAGATTATTATTATCATTTTAAAAGGCATGTCCATTTGTTTTTACCTTTTCACATAATCAACTCATTGCTTCAATTATCACTTTGAATAATACTAACTGAATTCACCCAAATTTAACTTCAAAATACTTATTAATCTTTTTCTCTTAAATATAATGGCAATAGCACTTAGACTTATATACCACTTCACAGTGCTTTGCTGCCCTCTCTAAGCAGTTTACAGAGCCAGCATATTGCCTCCAACAGTTTGGGTCCTCATTTTACCAGCCTCAGAAGGATGGAAGGCTGAGTCAGCCTTGAGCCAGTGAGAATCGAACTGCCAGCAATCGGCAACCAGCAGAAGTAGCCTGCGGTACTGCATTCTAACCATTGCGCCACCACGGCTTTTGGTATAGTGGTTACAATGCAGTATTGCAGGCTATGTATAAGGAAGAAGGACTATGATGTCAGGTTCAGAAATGGTGCTTTAGATGTTAAATTCCGAAACACAATTTTGTGCTTTGCAGAGAAGATAAGTAATCATAAAACATCTTGGTTGTAATTTAAGTTCACTGCTGTTTAAAGTTTCTTTGTATTCAAATAAATTCCACATATATCTGATGGTGTCTTTTGTTTACTATAGTGGACAACGGTCTGAATCCTGCTTGGACCCCAAAGACTTTTCAGTTCCATGTCAGTAATCCTGACTTTGCTTTTCTACGTTTCGTGGTATATGAAGAGGATATGTTCAGTGACCAGAACTTCTTAGCTCAGGCCACTTTCTTGGTTAAAGGCCTAAAGGCAGGTAAATGAGAAGAAAGGTAGTTTGTCAAGGGTAGCTGTGTTGATACAGATAGACGTAGTCCTTGGTTAACGATTGCCTTGTTCAGCTAGTGGCCAAAGTTATGTCAGTGCTGAAAAAATAAATTCATAAATGGTCCTAAAACGTAACAGCTGTCATTATTTAGATGGCCAGCTCAGTAAGGGGGCAAAAAAAAGCTCAACATAGCATTAGATATTTTTTTTTTAAAAAAAAGGCATGATAAAGGCATAATACCTTATTTAAAAGTTACATTTTTAAAGATGATAAATGTTCAACACTGCTGACTTGCTCCCTACTCATAATTCATTTTGTTACCTTTGAGGATACCGTGCTGTACCTTTGAAGAACAACTATAGTGAGGATCTGGAATTGGCCTCCTTGCTTGTTAAGATAGATATAATTCCTCTCATGGTAAGTTGTCATTTTAAAAATGAAGTTTGGCATACTTTAGAGCAGGGGTCACCAACCTTTCAGACCTCAGGGATCACTAAATTCATAATTTTAAATCCCGTGGACCACGAATATGATCTGTCTAATGACCGGCTATGTGGGCGTGGCAAGGTGGGCCTGTGACTGGGTGGGCGTGACCAACTCAATGTCACTCATGTCGAGGGGCGCCTTGCCAGCTCTATTCGCTATTCCTCGCTTGCCCGCCAGGGCTCTTTAGGGCTCCAACAGGAAGCAGTTTGTAGAGCTAAGCAGCCACCATGAGAAAGAGTTGACAAAACAGCTCGCTCAGTTCAAATTGGATCTGACCGAGAAGGAGGCTCAGCTGAAGCACCTCACTGAGGACTAGGAGCATAGGCTTTCCAAGTAGAGGGAAGACCTGCGGGAGTGCAAGACCAGGGACCGGCGCCTGGAAGCTCAGCGGGCTGAGATGGTCAGCCAGTTCTAGGCCATGATAAAGTCCCATTGGAACAAGGCCCTCCGGCTCTTCCCTCCAGCCTTTGCCCAAAGCCCTGCACCAGGAAGCTGAAGCAGACCCTAAGTCGGAATTTCTGCCCCTTCTGACCGGCACAAAAAGACCCCAAAGGGGGAGACTCTCTGCAGCAACACAAACATTCATTGCACACATCCGGCCCAGGGGCCGTAGTTTGAGGACGGCTGATTTAGTGCAATATAAAAAATGCAAATAATTTTTCTGGGAACCACCAAAAATTTCTCACGGACCACTAGTTGGTGACCACTGCTTTAGAGAATGTGCTTTCTGCTCCAGATCTGCTTTATCAAGGATATACAACCTGATGTCCCAGGGCCACATAGGGTCTTCAGAATTGCTGCTGAATTCTAATTATGATAAGAGCAGGAAGTTATTAAATATCTATAAAATGTGTTTCATTAAATGCATTTAAACTAAACTCAATCAAACTTAATTTTCTTTGCCTGCTCTTTAAATTTCAGCCCACTTGGGCCAAAAGGATAGCAAAAGCACTTAGACTTATATACCACTTCACAGGGCTTTATAGCCCTCTCTAAATGGTTTACAAAGTCAGCATATTGCCCCCAACAATCTGGGTCCTCATTTTACCAACCTCGGAAGGATGGAAGGCTGAGTCAACCTTGAGCCTGGTGAGAATCGAACTGCCGAACTGCTGGCAGTTAGCTGTCAGCAGAATTAGTCTTCATTCCGTGATGGTGCATTCTAACCACTATAGCATCACAGCTCTTGTAGTAATTATAAGTTACTATATAAGCAGTATTATCTATATGCTGATTTAGACCAAGGTTTGATAAAATAGGAATTTAAGAACTTTTAGTTCTTTTGCCCCTAGGATCTCCATGCTAATTTACTTGCAGGGACTATAGCGAAATGTCTTCTTTTTTGTAAGAGTAAACATGCAAACCAAATAAATTTGCTTATGTGTGGTAACAAACACTTTTTAAAAAAAAGAATTGTAGCTACTACATTCCCTGGGAAAGGGAGAAATGGGTGTTATTCAGTTGTTTGTAATTTACCCATTGTTTTGGGTCTCATTTTTTTTTTTAAATTATCCAAACTTCCAGTTAACTTGGCCACCAAAATGAAATTGGCTTTCAAGCCTAAGTAAGGAGTTATGCTAGCTTGCTGATTGATATTTTAATGAAATGATTGTGAAGAACTGGGTTCGTTTTCATTTTAGCAGGATAAAAAAAGGATAAAAGGGTGAGGATAAAAAAAACACCTTAACCAAGTGATGTCATTTCTTAATATAATTCAGTTAGATTTGTTTTGTGCTATTATACAAAATTTCTTTGATGATACGTGTGTGTGTGTGTGTGTGTGTGTGTGTGTGTATACATGCATGTAATAACAAATTCCTTAAGTATTTCTCTGGCATTGGATGGGGAGATCCGAGGAAGATCCAGTGAATTTTATTCCCTGTGTAGAAAGATCATCAAAGGTTCCTTAGTTTTTGTTCTTTTTTCCTGGAACAGGAAAATGGTGAAATTAACCCATTTGCAGCATCGCCTTTCCGAGAGAGGTCTGTTGATTCCCCAAATCAGCTCTTGGCAGGCAGAGCCAGAGAAGGTTCCTTGGAAGCACGATATCAGCAACCATTTGAAGATTTCAGGACGTCACAGGAGCAGCTATCAGAGCATTTTGACAATCGAGACAGAAGGTAAGTGTGTAGGAATTAAATTTACATATTTGGAGGCTCTGCACAGTAGACCTATTCTAATAAAGTAAATAAAGGTAAAGGTTTCACTGTCCAGTTGTGTCCAACTCTATGACCGATCTTCATCTCTATTTCTTAGCCAAGAGAGCCAATGTTGTCCTAAGACATTTCCATGGCCAGCATGATTATATCGGTATGCCAAGGCACATGGAATGTTGTTACCTTTCCACCGAAGTGGTACTATTGATCTACTTGCATTTGCATGTTTTTGAACTGCTAGGTGGGCAGGTAATAGGAGCTCACCCCGTCGCATGGCGCATGGGTCTCAAACTCCAGCTGTTCAGCTTTCCAGCTGACAAGTTCAGCATCTTTAATCACTGAGCCATCACACCCTACAATAAAGTACCGTATTTTTCAGAGTGTGAAAGGGGGGTGAAAATTTGGGTGCCTCTTATACACCAAATGTAGCCCCGCCCACCCACTGGCCTCTACCCCTTTGGCCTCTGCCTCCCAGCAAGCAGCAAGAAGAAACAGCCCATTTCAGCTTCAACACAGCCTAATTAGCACAAGTTGATTGTCCCCGACTCTCAGATGTTTCAGGCTGCAGGGATTGCCATTGCCTATTGCTGCGCGGGCCTCTGCTGTTTGCTGCAAGGAGGTAAATTGCTGGGAGCAGATTTTTTTTTCTTGTGCTAATCAAGCTATGCTGAAAACGAAAATGAAAGTAAAGCAAGCTGTTTGCTGTTTGCTGCAACTAGGCAAAATAGCTGAGAGGCAGAGGTAGATTTCTTTTTCTTGTTTTCCTCACCAAAAAAGGTAGGTGCGTCTTAGTCCGGAGCATCTTATACTCCGAAAAATATGGTAAAATGAGGTTTTGGTATTTGTTTTCAAAGTTGGTTATTTTGACCTTATATGGTACTGGGCTTGTGTTGGCTGACTGACTGACTGTGCTTGGCCCTATTATATATTCTAGAGCTAACTTATTCCATGATTGTTGCCTTATATTTTCCCCCCAAATATTTGCATATTTGCAATGAGGTCACATAAGGGAAGGAAATTAAACTTTTATAAAGTTGTGATTGCAAAGAATCCAAATAAACATTAATCCAGATGGCTGAGATGGAATTTTCTTTTTTTATTTTTTGAAGGAAGAACATTATGTCGTGGAGTCAGCCTTCCATGTTACAAAGTACCTCCTACCCGCTTGTCTTTTAATACTCCAAATGTCCCAAATGATGTTGCTTCTCTTTTTGGTACAAAATGTCACATTTCCAAACCCGTTATCACCTCCACTGCCAAAAGTGGCCAATTCTATCAGAATGGAGAACAATGTGGTGAACTATTAATATTTAATGCAAAAGCATCCTGCTTCTAGTGTATGAAGCCATAAAAGTTTATTGGTTTTGGAAGAGGAACATCTAGGTTATCATTGCGACTCAGATGTTCCAGTGAAACTGCTGATGTCTTTTTTTTTTTTCCCCTAGCATGCGATAATTATTTTTAATTCGGTTTCACTTTTGTATTTAGCCCTTCTAAGGAGCTCAGGGCTTCACCATTTTATCTTCACAACAACTCGGTTGGATAGGCAATGGGGACATTTCTACCACTCAGGGTAAACTTACCCAATCATCAGTTTCATTGCTATTTTACAGAAACCCCAACAGAATTCTAACCAATATTTGAACTAATTTTTAAAATGGGCCATTGAGTTGAATTTGCAATTCCTGTTTCTTTCCCTGCAGGTTCCTGCGAAAGACGCGGGTGAATGGGGATAATCGCCTCTAGCTCCAGTTTGCCTGCTGGAAAGCACTCCTCCGGTGCTTGTGATTCTCACGGATTGCTGTGAACTGGTTTCTATGGAAACGTCACATGCTTTGGCCTACTTTCAGGCAGCTTTTCCAGTTTCTGTTCTGAAGGATGTTCAAGTGAAAAACTTTTTTTTTTAGAAAAAAAACATCAAACCACACATCAATCACTTTATTGTTGAGGAGAAAAAAGACCTTCAGAACCAAAACAGAGGGAAAAAGTACTGAATGTGTGTATCTTGTCAGTAGCTAAGGCTCAACACAAAATCCAGTCAGCAGTTTCCTTTTTCTGTGTCACTGAAGTTCCAGAGAGGATAATACCTCAGAGCTGCCAACAAAGCAGCTTTCCTTTACTCAGCTGAGAGAAGCTGATTTTTAAAAATTATTGTTAATTTTATTAAACTTCTTAATCACTGATGGTGCACAGAAAAAGATATTTCCATTTCAAGAGAAAGTACAATTATTCTCGTGGTATTAGAGCACAAGCCCAATAGGGCATACTAGGCCCGGTCTTTGGGGCCGAGTCAAGCTATGCAAGGTTTTAAATCTGTCAGTATTGAACAGAGCTGCCAAGTTTCTTACTTTGGCAGATCTTGGGTTTCATTAGCTGGGGTTTAAGTGCAGAAGACCATCAGCAAAGCTGTCAAATAGCCTCCTTTTAATGCGATCTCTTAATGACTAGTGTGAAGCAGAAATGGGCACCCCTGTAGAGAATGGGTGACTTGAGATTTCGAGAGGCAACTTTGAAAAGGTAGGAACAGACGGAATACATGAGCCAAAGCCAGCTCTGCAAGAGGTAGAGCTCTTGCCACTAACATACTTCTTTGCTGTCACTACTTCCATAATGGAGTTTCGGCCACTTAGTGCTGGAGCAGAATAATAGTCTGGGGCCATGTGCCCTACTGCAATAGTTCTCATGACCAGTATTGCTGAAGAGAGGCCCTACAGATCTTTGAAGAGTTAACAAGCTAAGGAAGCATTTTTAGCTTCTCTGAGTTTTCAACACTGCACCTCTGATTTTGGAGGAGATGATATTTTTTGTATAGGACCAAGCCATCTCCTCTTTTTAAAGGAAGTTTTTCTCCATGTTCTTTAGGTCAGGCCATCTGCAGGCAGTTGTCATTGTCATGATTTGCCAGTTGCCCAGCATGTCATAATATGTCTACTGCTACAGAAACAGTGAAAATTACATGCTGCTGTCTTTTGCCTACTAGCAAGGTGACAAAAAACCAAGAATAGTATTCAGTGTTTTTATTTTACTTTTGCTGGATAAAGGGAGAGCAGATATATCCCAGTCTCCAGAGGCAAGCTTCACCATACACGGTCGTGTGAACAATGCATTGTTTGACTTTCTGAAGAGAAGCTTAGATCCTCTAACTCCACCAGATGTATGGATAGAGACCTACCGTTTGTTGGGATAAATCAGGCTGCACAATAAAAAGTTCTGAATTAATATACTGAGATCCATCTGTGTATTTTGTAAGAAGAGGAAAACAGACTGAGATTCAAATTAAGCCATGTGTGTTGTAGCATTACTTGAAACAACAAAAGGTTGCTTCAAGGTAGAAAACCAGGTTAAAAATTCATCAGTGAAGGGCTCTTATAAATTTCATCCTAAAACAGCATGCTTAAAAACATGCACCATCACAACAAATGTGTGTTAAATTAGCTTTTGATAGTAGGCATACACCCTGGCATAATAATGTCGTGAAACCAGGTTACCTCAAAAGCATAAATTGGCTGCCTTTAGATTGACAGATGGGTTTACAAAACCCAGCTAATTTAAGCTAATGATGCTTTAGCTCTTCCCAGGCCAGGAAATGTATGTCATTTATTGAATGTACAGGTCTCTCCCATTCATTGTGCTGACTATGTAGTGTTTATTTCTACCAAGTTAAATACAAGATGAATTAGTTGAAAAGCATGGGGGTGGAATACTAGATTTACTTGTTACTGAGTCTGAATTTAAAGTATGTGCACAAAGTGTCTTGCTAAGCAAAGCTGAAGCTAATAAGGACACAGAGGAATGCTATGTGCCCATATAATTTACTTGTGTACATTTTGTACTAGTAGTCCTATTCATTCTGGAGGCCAGACTCTGCGGATCCCAGTCAGTCATTATCCTGCCTGCTCTCCTTCCCTACAACAAGCTGAATGTTAAGGTATCAGCTTGGGCTGCCATATCTGGCTGAAAGTGTGTCTTTCCTGTGTATGGCACAGAATTCCCAAACAAACAGATGATATAAAAGCACATTTTGGTTAATACATCTTTTAAAATGTCGTTAAAAAATTCATACCCTTGAAATACCCTTTTAGAAAGTAACTTTCTAAGTGATTTAAGTGTAACAAAAAACCCAGATTGCTGGAAAGTGTCTACTAGGGCCACGGTGTGGCTCAGGCTGTAAGAAGCCTGTTATTAAAACACAGCTGCCTGCAATTACTGTAGGTTCTAGTCCCACCAGGTCCAAGGTTGACTCAGCCTTCCATCCTTTATAAGGTAGGTAAAATGAGGACCCAGATTGTTGAGGGGGCAATAAGTTGACTTTGTAAATATACAAATAGAATGAGACTATTGCCTTACACACTATAAGCCGCCCTGAGTCTTCGGAGAAGGGCGGGATATAAATGTAAAAAAAAAACAACACCTTTAAATAAGAGCAATCCTGCCAATTGTACCTAAAGCATTTTCTAATTATTGTTTTTGTCTAGCATAATGTTAAGACAGTTGATCAGATATTTGATGAGGATGGTTGAAGTCCCCTTTTTCTTTGTTTATATCTAGATTATCATCTCTCTCAATTTGTTCTTTTTGATTTTTTTTGTTTCCTGTTTTCAATCATTTATAAACTGTCCAGAGTTGTTGGGCGGCATATTTTCCAAAATCACTTTCATGAATTACAATAATAAGCGTAGGCTAACACCAGCTAAAGAATTGGGAGCTTTCACATTGTTCTACTACTACTACTAATTATTATTATTATTATTATTATTATTATTATTATTATTATTATTATTATTATTATTATTATTATTGAGATGTTTTTGAAAAACTAAGAGAAGGAAGACCAACTTGAATGTAGTTTGTGCTGATTTCAAAAAGGCATTTGACTCCCTGCCACATAACTGGATAATCAAACTGAAAGTCATCACTAGAAACATCAGCAACTTTGTGCAAAAATTAATGGCACAATGGAAGACATAGCAGCTAGTCAATGGGGATAGACTGGGAGAAGTTAACATCAAGAGAGGCATATTTCAAGCAGACTCAGTAGAGTTGACAAGGAACCGTAGGTGGATGTGGAATGTTGCAAGTACACTAGACAGTTGAAGAAGAAGGAAGAATAGCTGAAGGACAGTAAAAACATAGTCTGAAGTTAACACACCATGAAAGTCCACTGAATAGCAAACTGATCTATAAGAAAGATGCATTTAATCAACCCATTATTCCTTCAATGAGAATACTAAAACCCCACATCTACCAGCTCTGTATTATGTTGCAATTGTCAGCTTTGGAAGCCATACTAGGCCGAAGGCTTCCACACGCTGCCACTTTCTCTGGTGTGGGAAAGTAGGAGAGGGGGGTGAGGGTACAAGGGGCTATTAGACATAACATTCTTCCTGCCGGTCAAGGTCAGGCTGGGCTCACATCTGGAGAAGGAGTGGCCAGAGTGATGCTTCGACATGGGACGGTTGAGGATTGGAGCATGTGACCGGCAGCGGGGTCATGAGGGTAGAGATTTTGAAGTTTGTATTACTGAGGGAGGAACCTGAATCGCCAGTTTCGGTTTTCATCCAACTGCCAGTTTACTTATGCTAGTAAAAGAAGTTTGAAAGATGTTGGCTTCGTAGTCTTTTCTGCAGGAGGGGTTTTCTGGAACGCTGACAGCAATGAGAACTAGACTGATAACATCTTTATATCGGTCTAATCTGTGGCAGCATGGCTCTTCCCCACTGAGTTTGGAAAGCTGTGTATACAGGACAGTGGTCTACATTTTTCAAATCCACTTGTACATACATTGATGGTGATTTTGTGACTGGCAACTCGAGATAACCAACTGTCATATTGAAAATGATTACTATTCCAACCTCCCCCCTTCCAAAAAAACTCATTTCATCAAGAATGTGCAGAAAGCTGTTTCTTTCTCAATTGTTTATTTAAGACAAAACCAATAAGGTCTCATTTCATCAAAAGGTATAAGCAAGCTGTTCCCACCCTCATAGCCACATATACAAAATGAAGGGAAACTTGCTGCAGTTCACTTCGCAGAAGTGGCATCGTTGCTGAAAAAGAGCCAGCACCATAATTGCCAGGCGCCAGTTCTCTCTTGCAGGAGAACTACATTAGCATTTACCCACATCAACAGCTTCAGTCTTTTCTTCCAAAAAGTTTTACCAAAAGTACAAAAATTAGTTGATTTTTGTCATGGTTTGTAAATTAATCCTACTCCTATATAAACAGAAGTTTTTACTAGCCAGGCGCTACTTACAATAGTTTTCCTATCATCAGCTTGGGAAGCTAAAGCCAGTCTGCTCAGTGAGATAATTTTACAAAGGATAAAAAAAGCTTTATCCATCTGTCTTCAGAAAGCATCCTAAAACAGATGGTATCTACAAAGCTCTCCAAAAGCACCTGTAAATAATCCTTATCCCCGCTTATCCTAAATAGGTAACTCTTGGGAAAACAGAGGGGGGACCTGTGTAAAATTCAATGGGGGGGAGAGACATAATTCAGTATTCTGTAATTTTGCTTTGGCATGAATTCTTTTCAGTTACAGTATTTATATCCTAAGAATAGAGCTGCCCTGCTCATTAAACAGCATCAGGACACCTGGTTTTAAAAAAGAATACAAGTTTCGAAAAGTATTATAAATAAAGCTGATCCTGGGCACATATCTAGAGTTTTTGGGATTTTTGTTTCAGATATATTTTTGCTGGTCTTAGTAATATTCAAAAGGCATATTGCAACTTTAAGGGAATTCAAGAGTGCTTATGCATAAATGCACAACTGTAGTATTATAGTCACTCTTGTTCATGCCCCTCCCCCCATCTTGCAAGATCTAAGGAAGAAATACAAATATAGGCAGAAATAACAATATCCAGTTCTTGGCATGTCTAAGCAACAGCAGTTTGATGGCCTTGTCCAAGGCTTATAATTTCAGTTGATATACTTGTCCTATTTAAAGGCAGCAGATACAGTATATTTAAACCAGTCGATTCTTATGGGAACTCCATAGAAGAGTTGCACGTGGACAATTACTGTAGAATAAGTTCAACCATGTCCATCTGGCCCAGGTGTTCTGCTCAGGCTGGTGTTTTGTAGCACCTATTATACTACTTTGGTCTTTTAATGGAAACCCTGGGGGCCAAATGGTGACTCTTAATTGGAAGTTGATCCCCCCCCCCCATTCCACCTCCTATATCTAAATCTCATCCAGTGTTGGGAAAACCACTTTCTGAGGCATGATTCTTTGCAAACAGAATAAACAGATGCCCTTGCAGACAAAGCTTATTCTGTAAACCTCATGCACACCAGCTTGTGATTAAGCATTTTACAATGTGCTATTTCTATTCCAAACGGGTCTTAATTTAAAGCAAAACAAAATAAAAAACAGTCTCGGGAACAGATGAAATTAGCGATAAAAGTATGACTAATAAATACCACACGAAGAGACAATGTGTGCCGGCTGAACAAATTCCAATCCCCTTCTGAAAACATTTTGCGTTCTGGTTCAGAATTTCCCCACAGCCTCACATTTCATCTATCCCTGTGCCTGTTTATTTAGAGAGAGAAAATGACAAGAAAAAACCCCTTCAAGGTTTCAAACGATAGCAAAATGACATCTGGAACTCTGCATATGTGTGATCTGCCGGATAGCAGCTTCAAATTAGATATGGCCCACAATGACTCTGAGTGTAACACTAGACGTATCATATTTGAAACTTTTGAAAAGAGAGACATATGGAATGTCACAATTGAGCCAATTTATATTGTGTAGTGCCTCACCTCACAGCTTGAGAAAGGCTGGGTAGGCCAGAAAGTAGAAAATACAGAAGAAAATCCATCCAGTGATTTTCATGTAGTCTAAACTTTAAGTACCACCACCAGGTTTTACTGTCTCTGTTGTATTCTCAAGTAGCAACCTAGTAGAACTGTTCCAAATGGTGATGAAATGAATGCTCTCACCTCAGCCCTAGTGAAAACGACACCATAATTATTGGAGTTACTGAGGCAGGCTTGCTTAGTATATCCCCGACTACACCAGCTGTGTTTTTTCCTGATATATCACTCTTAAGCTGTATATGTCCCCCTAATAATTTGCACTGCGTAATTATGATGTAAAATATTGCCAACACTCAATGAAGGTGGAATTTTTTTTCCATTTAAAATTAAATAATGAAAATCATGATGTAAAAGTCTTTATGAACCTTGCAGTTTCCATATGACTTTGGACCCTTCTAAAATAAGGAGCAATGGGCCAACCACTGCCATGTCTCTAATATAGTCTCGTATGGCTTTAGATCATTAAATAATAAAATAAAATAAAGAATAAAATAAAATAAAATGTAAAATAGTAAAGTACTAAAATAAAATAATAATAAATGAAATAAAATAAAAATGAAAAATGAAATAAAAAATAAATAAAATAATAAAATAACTAGATTGAAAAAAATGCTCAGTACAAATCAGATCAGAATCTTTCTCTTTTTAAGATGATTAGATCACCAAGGCAATAATGAGAAATGTTACTAAGATCAGATTTTGAAAATTCTCAAATAGCGGAGATGCAAACTTTTCTGGCCCATACCTCTGAAACACCTGTTCTTCTGCCATGAAACTCTGTTTTTGATTACCGTATATACTCGAATATAAGCCGATCCGAGTATAAGCCGAGGTCCCCAATTTTACCCCAAAAACTGGGGTAAACTGGGGACTCGAGTATAAGCCGAGGGTGGGAAATGAGGCACCTACCGGTTGGGGAAACCCTCCCTCCCTCAGCTGAGAAGGCTGGCGGCTCCCCCGCCCCGCCCTCTCACTGCACCGGCAGGGCTTCCGTCCGGTAAAATGTGAAAAAAAGAAAAAAAAAACTTGAGTATAAGCCGTATATACTCGAGTATAAGCCGAGGGGCTTAAAAAAAAAAAAAAAACTCTAGTATAAGCCGTATAGACCCGAGTATAAGCCGAGGGGACGTTTTTCAGCACAAAAAACGTGCTGAAAAACTCGGCTTATACTCGAGTATATACGGTACCTCCTTTCCCTCATAAAAGATGTTTTACTGAAAAATGTTATTATGTCATATGTTTTAACTTCTAATTATTCTAAGAACAAATGATTTAAAATATTTTAAAATAAATACAAATAATTACATTTGAATGACCAGGTTCATGAAGGATACCATAGCATAAAGGTTCGGACTGAAACTACTGGAACTCCAATGAGACTGTCTAGGTATGATTTATTTGCAAAGTCAGTAAATGGGCTTACTAAATGCTTTTAACGCCTACTCTGCACCTTCTCTCCTATTTGTGAAATATGGGAGATAGAAACAGAGAGAAGGTTAAGGTTATTGCTTTTAGGAAATGTACAGCATAAGATTTAGCACAAACCTTAATGGGATGTCTATACTTTCTAAAATCTTACAGTGCTTTCAGCTAGAGATACATTTCTAACCAAAACATTTTAATAGTCTTACAAAAATGAAAACAAAAAAAAACTGGTTCTTGAAAAAGTATCTGACTTTCCCATTTATTTATTTGATATACAGGCTACTTCACTCCTGAGTGACTCTGGGCGGTTAAATTTTTTTTAAAAATCTGACATATAAAAATACCACCAAACGGAGAAGCAAAAACATCAGAACAAAACCAAAGCAGACCAGACCAAAAGAAAGTAAAACCAGACCAAAAGACAATCATCCTGTTCCCAAGTACTGGGAGAATAACCACATTTTTAGTGATTTTCTGAAAAACTAAAAGGATGAGAGCAAATCCTCCTAAAATCTCTGGAGGGAAGATCATTCCAAAAAGGAGGAATTACAACAGATGAGGTGTGCTTCCTTATTCCCCAAAATGATATTCTTTAAACGATGAAACCCAGAACAAGCCCATCCTGAGGGTCCCTAGTGGGTAGAGAGACAGTTGTAGACAAGAGGCCTCAACCAGGCCTATGCCTTGAAGGCCTTAAAGTTGATAATTAGCATCTTGAATTTAACCCAGCAGCCAAGTTACAACCAGGAAGCATCTGAGTCGCATACATATAAGATAGCACCCCTGTTGCTGTTTGGACTACTGCATTCTGGATCATATGTAGCTTCCATAAGATCTTCAAAGAAAGTTCCGTTTGTAAAGCGTACTACATTAATCCAATCATCAGGTAACTAGGGGATGAGTGACTATTTGAAGAACTCCAGTCCAAGGAAGGACACAACTGGTACAGTAAATGTACCTGTGCAAAGGCCCTTTTGGCCACAACTTCTATTTGTTCTGATTGATTTAATCAATTTAATGAATCAAATGCAATACAAAATTGTTATTAATTGGGTATTAATATTAATTAGCACCAAAGATTCAGTTTATTTCATAATTAACTTTTGTTTGATTGGATAGAGCTACCATATCCATATTCCAGCCAAAATCATGTTCTCTTGAACTGGGAACTTACAGTAATTTAAATACAAACTAATGTAGCTCATTATACTCTAAAAATATTATTGCAACATGCCCTCCAGTTCTGTTGGCTCAGAAACATAAGAACTATACTCTACCCTGTTGAAAGGGCACAAGTTTGAGGGAGGCTGGCCAAATATCATTTGCAGTATTGTTCTGCTACTCTTTGACTTACTACCACAATTTTGGTCGTAAGTCATTGTGGTTCTTAAGCAAATTCTGGGGCACTTGCAGTATGGGGCCCTTGGACCAACCTGCCTGTAAACACCCCTTAGTGCAAACACCTTGTGCCAAAATCCCACATGGCTTTCAGCCCGGACCTTGTCAGCCAGTATCTTTGAGAGCAACAGGGCTGCTTAGCAAAGAGACTCCGCCCTGCATGGGGTGAAATCAATCTGGCAGGCAGCCCTTCCATTCTGAAAGAGGCTGGCTAAATAGGTCTGTCCCAACACGGGTCCCGATGGATCTTTTTTTTCAGCCAACCCCTTAGGAACCAGAGGGAGTGGTGTCAGCAGCCAGCAGCAGCTTGCAACCTTCCCTGCTGACTTTTCCATTGACTTTCTGGGGAAGTTGGCAGGGAAAATTTCAAGTGCCAATCATAGTGGGACTCTTGGAATAAGTTCGGACAGGTTTCCAAGAACCCATAAATCATATGACCACAGGGTGCTGCAACGGCTATAATTTCAGGCACTGTAAGTAAGTCCCTTTGTTCAGTGTCATCGTAAGTTTGAACAGCTGCCAAATGGTTGTTAAGCAAGGACTACCTATAGTTATGTAGTGGATTGGGTCTTTCAACTCTTCTTAGAATGCCAAGGATTGACCTAAAATATTCAAAATGCAAACAATCATCTACCACTGTACCAGTCTCTTTATATACTTAAATCTAATTCAACACTTGGTCTTGTTATGTAAAGCCTTATACATTGTGGTGTTGCTTCCTGTGACAAGAAATGCTGCTGCAAAACCACTAAGAGATCAAAATCTACCCTTAAAATTCTGCTTCAAAAACTGCACTTTTTGCTAGGCAAAGATACCAAGGTAATGCATTTACCATAGATACTAATTTCCTATTAAATAATGCTGTCTTGCATATCCAAAGCTTGTTTGTTAAATGAAATTGAGCTGCATAGTCTCCATCATGGTAGTACAACTCCCCCTGAATATAGTTAGATTGATTGATTGATCAATAGATATGCTCACAATTAATGGATAAATTTAACTGCAAGTGTATCACCTATACACAAAAAGATTCCAGAAAGTGAAGGGAGGCTTCAGTATGGGCTTACTGGAATATACATGTCAGAAATAAGTTATTGGTTCAACTAAATGTATCCTATCGATCATAATGTGTACATTTGTGTATCCAATGAATCCAAGTTATCAGACTGCATTTCAATCTAGGGCAGTGCCACTGTTGGACTCTGCACTACTTTAGGATCAAAACTAGTAGTTACATGTAAGTAAGTGGTTGTACTGCAGATTTATTACTTCCATTGGGTAGCAACTTTATCACAAACAAGCACATGACACACTTCCCTATGCCAGAAATACTTTGATACTTCCGTAAGACAGATATCCATTTAATTATGTTTGTTATCGTCACTCTGATCTGTTCTGCCCAAAGTCAGGGCAGAAATTTGTGTCCTGCAATTCATGCACACGGTGTTAAATTTGTCACAAAGCCTGGCCACTCTGATCCAACTAACATGAGGAATTGAGTTGTTCCAATATCAACGGCTCTTGTTTTTCAAATAAATCAGGTTGAGCACCATGCTGCCCTCCTTGAATAAAATCTGGAGAGAGCTATTTTGAACATGCTTGCAATGCTTTAAATGCATCTCAAACTCTAAGCTCTCCTCAAAGAGTTGAGTGGCGTTTCCAATTAAACAGCCATCCGTATCATTTTTTAATGTGGATGCTATGAATAAACTAATTGAATATATGTATTTACTATGTATATATTGAAAACAAGGCAGCATGTTTGGAGAGAAAAGAGAGAACTGCTCCTCTATCAATTCCACTGAAATGACCAACTTTGCTTTTTCCTTTGGGAACTCGAGCGCTGTTGTCATTCCAGTGGAAGTGACTGTAGTTGTTCTCTGATGGTTTTCCTGTAAAACCAAACTGGGCCCCACCTCCTACTATTCCAGCTCCTATCCATTAGCCAGGGTAACTTGCTCTGAGAAAAGTCATTTTCAGTCTCTACAAGTAACTTTTATTTTTAAAAAAGCCAATAGAAGTAACAGGTAGATCTTGGCACTTCTGCATTACAGGAAATCTGCAGGAGCCTTCCCACAGTCTTAGCAACTGATTTTTTTATTTTTTATTTTTTTGTTCTCAACGATGTGCATGCTAGTTTGGTTCTCTCAAGGATAAATGGCAAGATTGCAAGTCTCCTTTGTAAAAAGACATCTGTGAGCCATGGATAGCTTTTAAACATGGTATGGAGGGGGAGCTACAATTATATTCCTCTTTCAGCATATGGATTTATCTACACAATTAGAGAAAGCCAAATTAAAATGCATTTGAACAAATTGATTTTTTTTCCTTGAAAGACAGATTGAGAGAATGACATCAAATATGAAAGAATACCAAGTTTTTATACCTGAAACAGTGCGTGTGCATAGATGCACACTTTCTGGTTTTGCATTTTAAGTTGCAACATCAGTTGTAGCATTTTAAAACTTTTAAATAGGTTTTAGCAGACTTATTTCCATCCTGACATTCCCTGGCTAAACTGAACTCAGTGGCTAATAATATATTGTACACAATACACATGTAGGTTTGCAGAACACATCTTAAGCCTGGGTATTAATGCCATGAGGGGCAGTAAGACTTCTTGACAAACATCCTAAAAGAACAAATACAAGAATGTTTCCCTATCTGATGCCCTCAGGTAGGTTGGATTAGAAAGAACTCTCTTCTTCTCCAACCAATAGTACTGAATGGGGGGAAACTATTCTAGATTCAAATAAGTGGGTTATAACTCCCAGAATTCTCAACAATGATCATGCTGGGAATCTTGGAGGCTGAACATATATTTGGAGAGTTTCCAGGATTTGTATAAGTTGATTTAGGCAAGTTCACCTTTTGGGGAAAAACAGATAAGATTCCATCCCAGATACAACCCCTGCATGAGAGCTTGTATTTCTCACTGTCTTTGGAAGACCACAAGGAGATGGTTCTGAAAGCAGGTTTCCCAGGCTCTACCCAATAAAACTCTGGGAAAATTTAATGTCACCAAATGAACCATCTAAAATATTTCTTACCAACAGTAATTAGCCCCAGTATCTTATCTTTCCAAAACAATGAATAGTGAAGACAAAAATATATGCCTACTACAAGTATATATATATTTGAGTGTGTTATGAATTTAGCAAAGCTTGGAGCTTTTCAGTTGTTTTTTTCTAGCTTATCAATAGCTAGAAAAAGCAGTAAAAGTTAGAAAAAGAGACAGAGCGCTCTTGTGATACGTGCTGGAATCCAATACAATTCTGATCTGTATGTAAAAAAAGAAATTGTGTATACTGCAAACTAAATGCCTTCATGATCACAGCTATTTGAGGGGGTTACAGTTTCCTGTTACAATATTGATAAAAGTAATAAATGTATTTGCAATTAATAACAAAACAGTCACAGTTTAGCATTTACAACCCTGAAAATTAAGCAAAGTTAATAATTAAATTTGAGGATTAAGGGGTGGCTTTTCAAGTCATAATATCTTACAGGGCTCATGATTAATGAACATCTGCTAATAGATGACACCCACAAGGGTGTTTTTACTTTTATGATTTGTTGTTTTCTCTCCCTCTCTCTCTCTCTCACACACACAGACACACACACGACCTAAATTTCAACTCTTTTAGTTTCTGGAATGCATTAAAAGAAACATTCATTTGCGTCTATGCAGATGAAATTTGGTGAAGATTGTTATGGTTACCCAATTTCATTTTGTAATTTTATGCACAAAACTAGAAATATTATTCACCAGATCCTTCCCTATGTATATACTACTAAAACTCTCATTGTGTTTGTTTGTCTGTACACTCAAGTTAGCCCAAATGGTGCACTTACAGTTTTTTAAATCAAAGTACCTAAATCTATTAACTTAAAGAATGTGTAAAATAATCCAGAGCCCGTGGAATTGAAATTTCCATGATTTCAGACCATTCTATTTACAAAGTTGTGTTATTGCTGAATTCCCCATAGTCACGTGATCATGATTTCTGACTCTCTGCCAGCTTCCCGTGAGCAAAGTCAATGGGGAAGATGGCAGGAAGTCAAAAGTTGTTCCTGAGACCCCTGTTTTTTCGCCCTCCTGTGGTCATTATATCTATCTGTTTAGATAAGTAAATATTGATTTATTGAAGTTTGTTTGAAGCGACAATTATTTTTCTATTTTCTTCTTAAATGATCATGTAGCCATCCAGCATTGGGGTAAAAAAAAATATGATCAAGCTAAAATTTAATACTTATTCTGGTCATACAAGTCTGTACTACCTTTCTTTCAAAGGATGACACAACAGGTCACATATTATCTAGTGACATATATAACTCCATTGTATGTAAGGAAGCTGCTTGATTTTTGGGGGGGATTTACTCTTGAGGAAGTGAGCATAGACTGCAATCTGTACAGCAAATATGGCTCTCAGTCTGATAAGTTTTAGATACAATGGAAAGTGGTTTCAGTCCTTGAGAATGGTGATTTTGCTGCAAGTGATTGCATTCACATCATTTCCAATACTGCAGATTAGCTAAACGATAAATTAGGTACCAACAGCCACCACAAATGACATCAATTCAGGCATCAACAGCCACTGTTTCCGCTCAAAAGGCCTGTTAGATCGAGGTTTTTACTGTAATTTCAAAATCTGCAAAATCTAGAAATTAAAATGTAAAGAGAATACAGTAAATGCAAAGATGGATCATTCAGAGAACAAGAACTGAAAGTATTTAGAATATGTTGTACAAATGATAGCTCATTTCTATGGGGGGGGGGGAACAGAATGTTTAACACAATGTTTCAGGTGCATGATCCAATGCAGAGAAAGGCTGGTTGCTGGCATTAACAAGCTGGTTCCATATGAATATGAAGTTCGAAAGACAGAGTCCACTAACTGGAGCCTGAAGGAGAATATCTGGCGAACACTCTCCTAAATCATAAAACAGAATAATAGATTTCTCCCAACCCAAACCTTACAGTTTTCTTTATTGACGTCTTCCCTGCAACCTCCAAATTCAAATTGTGCTTCACGAAAAGATGATCTTGGCATTACAATCTTCAACAAAGATTCAGAATGACCCACAGCTGCTAGGTTCTTACAAAGTTGGCCGGCTGCTCGAGCGAAGGCAGTGGTGGTTCAATCCATTTCTGAAAGCAACAAATACATGTGTCACAATGTGTTCTACAGCATTGGATGAATTAGCAAGCGAAGGGGCCAAGAGAGAACTGGGGTGGGGGGAAGTCACCATGACCTGAACTGCTCTGAGAAAAAGGAGGAGAGTTTATGGAAAATTGTGTTTTAAATCCAAGGCCTCATATTATGGAGGGGTTGGCTAAACATTCTTTTTTCTCTGAACTCATGTCTGTGTGTGTTTGTGCATTTTAATCCCTGCTTGATTTTTGCTTCTCACTTTTCCATCTCCAAACCCTAAATTTGTAGTTTTCCTAACTAGAAGATCATTTCTACTCTGTCCATTTCAAATCCAGATCCTAAATTCTATACAATTCTAATTCCATAATTCAATACTGAATTATATACAGTCTTCTTTCTATCCAGCACAATTTATCTTAAAACTCATCTTTGTTATTACATCTCTAGCTGAATTCTCCAACTATTCAACCACTCCAGATTCTCTCTTTTTCTCCCCCTTTTATTGTCTCCCCTATAGTTGAAACTTCAATTGTTGTTTGAAAGTGCTATTATATATTGTAATATACAAATTAAGGATTAAGGAGCAAATGAGCTACAGGCAGTATTTACAGACTGATTTATAGTCTCTATTCAGACATTGCTGTCACATGAATAATCATATGGAAAGCTGAAACTAAACTCCAGAGTTTTCTTGACCCTCCCAAAAAACCATTCATGGGTGGAGATACAGAATAGGATTCTCCACGCTTTGGGAGGCCAGCAGATTACATTTCACACACTAAAAGCATCATATGAACTCAAATAAAGTGCCTGTCACTGTGGACGTGATGAGTTACAGACCACATTTTTTCTGAAGACAAATGGATGGTTTTGTTGCCCGACATCCATTCTTCCCTTCCACAAGATACTCAAAAGTTTGCTTTTGTCTTTTTGGAAGAGAAGTTGGCACATTTCCAAGTTCTGGGTTGTTCTCACCAAACTTTGTTCATTCTCTAAGAAAGAGTAATGGGCATTCTTGAAAATAAAAATCACTAGAGGCAAGTGATTTGCTTTGCAGCAGGGAAGCGTTTTCTTTCTTTTTCTTTAAAAAAAAAGATTAAAATAATGTGGTTTTTTTAAAAATTATTTTAAAGGGTCTAAGGAGTGTTAAAAGGAAATAAGTATAACACAAAGGCACTAATGCAAAGCTCTTCTGCCCTGGGTTGAAGCCTCGTTGTTCACATGTTTGCATCACTGGCAAAATTTGCATACACATAACAGGAGCCTACAAATATTGCCTTACTAAACACACATTTAGCTAGGATGAAGGAATGGCTGGACCAGTGCAATTATTAAATATGGAAAGGGAATTTCCTGACAGTTAGAACAATTAATCAGTGGAACGACTTGCCTGCAGAAGTTGTAAATGCTCCAACACTGGAAATCTTTAAGAAAATGTTGGATAACCATTTGTCTGAAATGGTGTAGGGTTTCTTGCCTGGGCAGGAGATTGGACTAGAAGACCTCCAAGGTCCCTTCCAACTCTGTTATTATTATTATTATAAAAAATAGTATCCCAATGGAACACAAATTACTTGGTCACTCTTATAGGATTTGGGCAACTTCTATTTCTCTCCATTCAGTGTGACAGAAAATAATCACAAACCATATGAAGGTCTTCTGAATAGGTTTTTATCCCAGATCTATAATTGCACTCAACAATGAACTAAAGCAGGGGTCTCTAACCTTGGCAACTTTAAGCCTGGCGGACTTCAACTTCCGGAATCCCCCGGCCAGCAAAGCTGGCTGGGGAATTCTGGGAGTTGAAGTCCACCAGGCTTAAAGTTGCCAAAGTTGGAGTCCCCTGAACTAAACGGCCACCATCAGTGACCTGGTGGACAGCATTACTTGGTCCGCTGTGTGGATGCTTGGGTGGTTTAGGGGTGAGGAATTTTTGGTGGGTGGGGGGTGTCTGGGGATTGTCATGTGTGTTGGGCTTGGTCTCTGGGTGTTAGGTGAATTTTGTTGTATGGGTATACAGTGTACAATGACAATAAATTATATATATATAAAGACAGCAATGTCTTAAAATAGCTTAGGATCCTGTTCTCATTCCTCTTCCTCTTATTCCTATTTTTTTCAAAAAGAGCAGCAGATAATCTAATAATATTATTTTTGTTTGTTTCCCCACTGTTTTGTTTAAATACATTTCTTCTGCAGTAATTTAACAAAAATAAGGCCAAGCTAAACAAAAACATTAACAGAAAAGGCAACAACAACTTACCAGAATGTATTGCAGGCAGATGACTATCTGTGTCTCCAAATTCTGAGCTTCCATCTTGACCTCCAGGTTCCCAAGATTCACTGTTCTCAGAAACTTCAGAAAAAGTGTCAAAAGTTCCTTTCTGACTATTGGTTGGATCACCAACACTTGGGGACTGACCCTCACTACTTGCATCAGATACTGCTTTGCTTTCTTCCCCTAGCCTTTCAGCAAACCATGATTTAACCTGCAAGGTGGTCATCTGAGTTCTTTCGCAGAGATCTTGAAGATCATCTTCATATAAAACCTTGTTCTTTTGAAAATAGTCTTGGAGGACCTCCTGGCTGACTTCACTGGAAATCGGTAGCCCTTTGGGGAAAATACCCTTTTTGTAGTTTTCATACCACCTCAGATTTCCATTTTTTAAACCATAGCGGCTATCTCCAAACCAGCGAATTACTTCAACCCTGGGAAGTCCAGTCTGACAACATATTTGGTCATACTGTTCATTAGTAGGACGCTGGGTCTTTACAAACAGCTGTTTAAGCAAATGCCTCTGCTGAGCAGTCTTTTTAAAGCAGAGCCTAGGTTTCTGTGCCCTGCTAGCAGAACTCTCTGTTGTTGCTTGGGCACCCGACGCTGCCAACTCACTTTTCCCCTCTGATTCTGTCACCTTAAAGTTTCTAAGGTTGATTTTTATTGGGGTCACTTTACGTTCACCTGGAAGTTGAGAACTTCCAGCTTCATCCAAGGAACCATTTTCATCCAAATCCTCCTCCTCTTCTACGGACTCATCCTCAGCATCTTCCTCTGCTGGTTGTTTTCTTTCTTTGTCTGCTTTTTTCCTTTGCTCCGAGAACCAGCTGTCAATCTCTCTCCTTGTCATTTTAGTTTCGCTTCTCAGACGGTCTACTTCCTCCTCTAAAGGGAAGGGATTTTGTGCAAAGCTGCTTTCCAAAACTCTGAGTTGTTCTGGGGCCCTCTCCTTATATTTCACAGAGGAGAAATCAGGGGTCTGATGCCAAGATTGCCGACGTGCTGGTGTGTGAACAGGTGTTGCTGCTGATGTGGAAGTTACCTCTGTGGTTGTTTTTGGTGAAGTGGTAAAAGTGATTTCGGGTACAGAGTCTATTATTATTGTGCTATCCCCACCAAGCACAGATTTGTTGCCTCTAATATTTTTCCAGTGATACCTCCTATCACTAAACCACTTTCGAACTTCCCTAGTGCTAAGTCCTGTGATTTTTGTCAGACGGTCAACTTCAGCTTGGCCAGGGAACTGATTCCTACAGAAACTATCTTTCAGTGCAGACAGCTGTTCATAAGACTTCTTATTTTTTAATAAGTTAGGATCTAAGAATGCTTGTGAAGAGATATTTGGGCAAGCTGAAAGTTGTGACTGAGCAGCACTAACTACATTCACAGTTGATGCAATACTGGAAACTGACACAGTGGTTGGAGGTTTAGCTATCTGGGTCTTTGGAATGGAGGTTAAACCTATTGCATGAGATGAAGTTGCTCCCTGAAGTCCATTTGTTATTATTGGTTGGGTGACCAGCATGCCACTTGTTCCTTCAGGCTTTCCAACTGAATGACCAGGCAAACTGGCCTGAATGAGATGCTGAACACTACTAGGACTTGCAACCAAAGGTGTATTCAACACTGTAATAGTGGATTGGGGAACAGACTGAATCACAGTGTTAAACATTTTTTTCCGTGCATCTTCTATCTCCTCAGGTGACCAGCTAATACCCTGTTTCAACCTCTGGGCTGTAAACCAGATTTTCAGCTGCTCTTCTGGATACTTCGTCACCACAGTCAAGTAGCAAAGTTCAGCTTTGGTAGGGTAGGGGAACTTATGAAATGAGTTTTTAAGAAAACTGTTAGAATCCATTGCGGCATTGTAAGTTGGAATACTACTCAAGGGAATCATTACCTTAGGGAGGGATTTTGATGTCGGTAGGTGCTGGTGAACTTGTGCTTGCTGTTGCAGTTGCACAAGTTGTGTTATGCCTGCTTGTAAAATAGGTACATTTCCAACTACTGATCCATTGACAATGGTGGTTGATTTGCCAGATTGTGATCCATTGGTAAATGACAGTTCACCTTTTGTCTCTATATCTTTGACTGATTTACTAGACATATTTTCTTTCAGTGTATGGATTTTTTTAACTTCTGATTTTGTTTTCATTATCTTCATAATGGGCGTTTTGGTAATAATAATTTCAGCTTGACTCTCCTGATTCTCCTCAGGAATATCCCCCAAGTGGTCCTGACTACCACTGATGATATTTCCAGTAGTCTGTTCCACAATCATGTGGTTAGCTTGCTTCACTACATTCCAGATTAAGTTTCTTTCTCCAACATGGTGCTCTGCATTGTGATGAGAAAGATCATCATGGCTCTTTACCAAGACATTACATTTCACACACAAAAAAGAGGGGTCTTTACTAAAGTCTATGTGCTCAGAATCAAGGTGATTAAGGAATGGATTAATTTCTTGAGTAGTGAAATTGCAACCTGTGCATCTATAAGAAGTGCTGTCTATAATTCCATTGTGTCCATTGGACAAGGTCCCACTACCCTGATTATCAACAGTGGTATCACAATTAGGAAGAGTACTGGGAACCAATGTTTGATGAGTTCCTTCATGATTTACTGCAACAGAAGTGGATTTCTGTGGTGCCAACATTTTTGCTGGTATCATGCAAGGTGTTGTGGATTTCCTTTTGCTGGCCATTATTGCAACCAGTGAGTATAATCAAAGATTAGGAGGCAAATATTATTTTTTGAATAAAGTTTGCAGAGTAAATTTGAGCAAATCCATGATCCCAGACATATGTATGTCAAGAAATGGAACAACCACTTGTGTTTGCCATTGAATCTAAAAAAAACAAAAGAACAGTATATTAACCAAAGACTATGAAATCCTTATACCAGTTTAATCATACAGCTTTTTATTTCTCAATCACATAAGAAGATACAGAATCAATTTGCTTTTCTAGAATTCAAATCAGAACCGAATGCAAAATAAAATGCCGAACCACATGCAAATAATGATGCCTTAACATTTTGCTTGAGCAATACTCTAATTTGCAGGTACTGTTTATATGTCAGCATTATCAGTGATAATCTAACATCCAAAGGGAAATGGATTTGTACCCATGCTACACTTTAGTAAAAGAAGCATGACCCAATATGTTACCTTTAGAATATTATACTGGTGGCTCTTCTATGTGGAGCCCTATTGTGGTGAAGTAAGTCCAGACTATCAGATGCATGCCCCATAGACCAAAGACTTCCTCAAAGCACATTTCTCTGCTTCCACTAGGATCCTCCTAACGAAGGATGCTTACCTTGGCACATAGCAAAAGGAGATTCCTTCAGCCCCCAGCTTTGCCTTTAAAATCCAAGAAAGAAATATTAACCTAATTATGGTCCGATCTATACAAATCTGAAAGATCCAGAAAGGCAAGCAAGAAATGTTCAAGAATCTGTTTATTTTCAAGGAATGGGTATTATGTTTGAGCTAGAAATATTACATAAGAGTAATTTTAATTGGGAACACATATCAGTAAGTTTTATGTCTCCACTATCCCTGATATGTATTTCCCTGATGGATGCTTAGCAATTATGTGTCTAGGTAATTGTCCAATAGTCTACTCAGAATTGTAGGTTTTTCCATTAGCAATTCTCTTGAGAACCTGTCTATGATTCTCACTGCCTTCTGTTTTTATTTCCAAATGAGATTGTTTTGCACAAGACTAAAGTTTTTTTAAAACTGTTAACTTTTTTGTTTTCTCCTTTTCCCAAAAAAAATATATATATAGTTAATTTTGTCTATATTTTATGAGATAGTTCACAAAAGAAATCAAGCTGATTTCCTCAGGCCACAAGGTAAGAAGATGGCACTATAAAAAGTATTTCATTTTTGTTAGGGTTTTTTTCTTCCTTTGCCAATAAGGCAAAGGTAAAGTATAGAGGTTGCCAGTGCCCAATTTATCTCAGATACTAGGGGAACAATGCCAGGTTAAAGCCTTCCCCAGAAGATATGTGGTCGCAACAATAACTACAAAGCTATTAAAAGACACAACTGGAACTAATGTGGGGGCTTCTGGCAATAGAGGCTTAAAATCAATTAGGAAAGGGGAGATTGAGGACTGCATGAAACAAACTACTCAGCATACAAAAATGAGTGGGAGCAGGAGAAAGGAAAAAAGTCATAGAAGTTATAGGATAACAAAGTTGGGAGGGATCTTGGAGGGAGCAGGAGACCCTATTCTACTCTGGACAAATGGTTGTCCAATCTCTTCTTGAAAATCTCCAGTGATGGAGCATCCACAACTTCTGGTGGCAAACTGCTCCACTGATTAATTGGAAATTTCTCCTTAATTGTAGGTTGGATCTCTCTTTAATAATCCCATTACTTCTTGTCTTGCTTTGGAGAATAGGTTGACCCCTTCCTCTCTGTGGCAGTTCCCACTGGAAGACTGCTATCATGCCACCTCTAGTCCTTCTCTTTGCTAGACGAGACATACCTAATTCCATTCATCATTCTGTTTAGCCTCCAGACCCCTAATCATCTTTGCACTGTTTGAGCCTCAATATCTTTTTGGTATCGGGGTGACCAGAAATGGACTCAGTATTCCAAGTATGGTCTTACTGGTGCATCACAGGTAGGGTTGACTTATTCATTTGGTGACTATTCAAATGGCAGTAAAACAAGTGACTTATGACTATTTTTCACACTTATCACCATTGTATAACCCCTCCTTCCCTCCCTTCCTCCTTCCCTCTCTCTCCCTCCCCTTTCTCTCTTCCCTCCCTCCCTATCAATCCTTCTATTAATACAAAAGATATAATTTCTCAGTGGAGCAGTATAATGTCCCATTTTAAAAAGGCCTCAAATGCAAACAAGAAGGGTGTTGTTGTTGTTTTAAAAAAGAACAACTTCAATTATATATCTCATAAACTGGGATTACTGCTTCAGTGAATATTCCTTAAATTCATTAATCTTCTCAAAAAGATTACAATTAAAAATAATGACAAATCTATCACCTATAGACCAAATACCAGGGAAACTCAAGTTCAATGCAGTTAAATTACTAGACAAGGGCATGTTTAATCTGAATTTTTTTAACTGCCTGACCTTATTCCCTCAGAGTTAATATTTGCTAGGCCCTTGCATGTAAAGTTAGCTTGAACTGAAGCACAGCGACAACATATCAAAGTGTAATCGAAAGGACTGTTTGTACATTTCTGTTTCCCCTGGAACAGTTATATAATCACAGTCAGAAATCTGGCGCAGCCTCACATCTGCAACTTGAGTTGTGTCCTGATCAGACCAATCATCACTGAATGTTTTTGATTAACAGGCAAATGGAGCTTCTGAATTTGCATAGTTGCAAGAGAACTATGCAATATTACAGTTTTGCAGCACAATAGACTACAGTTACTAAAAAGTAGGATTGATTTATTCTAACATGGCAATGTGAAGTTGCTATACAACAATGGAGACTACTGGTTTATCTAACTTTAGTGCGATGAATCTGAGAAACATAGGGCTGGAAGATACCACAATATTGCCCATCCTCTTAGTATAATGATTAGAGTGTTGGATAAGAATTGCTCAGGTCCAAAGTTCAAATCCAGCTCAGTCACGAAGCTCAATGGGTGGCTTTGGCTGCATGTACACTATTTTTTATTAAAGTATTTTTATTTGCTTGCCTTGGCAGTTAAAAAGATAGCTTTAAATCTTTTAAATAAAATTATTGATTAGGTTCTTTAATCTTTCAGTATACACATCTGTGCCAGATACATACAAGTTGTGCCATTTTACAAGCCATGCAATATTCCCATATAAAACACACTACAGTTTAGCTTTATGTCAAGCAACATAATATTGAAATTGAAAGTTACAGTAAAAGTTCAATTTAATGGTACATCTTCTTAGCAAATGTTAATGATAACATTCATGTTTTAGGATTCAAGTTTCAATACTTCTATCTTTATTTCTGTTCTAGAGAGGTTTAATCCCTGTCTCCAGGCGAAGAGTAACCAAACCTATTAAATATAGGAGGTAATATTAAATCAAATTAACAGATTTATTCAAGGGAATACCACATTCCATTCATTCATTACATACATTCATTAGGATACCAATAGTGTAAGGATTAAGCAATTGGTTTTGATTTCTTTCAATTTTAACTTGCAAGAAAAAAACTTAATTAGCATGTCTCCTAAGCTCCAGTTTCAGAAAATGATTCACATAACCCTTATTGAGATTTGTGATATATTCATTGCTCTTGTTCTTCTTTGTTTGTCTTTCATACAGGAAACAGATTTAGAGAAGTATAGCTTTCTTCCTCACCCACTCAATATATATATATATATATTAGGAACTATCTAACTGGAATTGTACTCTATATCAGGGATCCCCAAACCCCAGTCCATGCACTGGCATCGGTCCATGGCATGCCAGAAACGGCCATGCAAACAAGCTAAGTCATGGGATGTAGGCAGCACATGAAATATCGCCCCCTCCATTCCATGGAAAATCCCCTCTCCTCTGAACCGCTCCCTGGTGCCCAAAAGGTTGGGGGGGCCACTGCTCTATATCCTTATTTATTCTATGACAGTTTAGGAGAGAGAATGCATATTTGCTGCATACATCATTGGCTGTGTTGATTGGCAAATCCACTTAGGGGAGGCTACAGCTTTCTCAGCCTCTGATTTTCATTTGCAGTATGTGGTGGTAATAGTACTATTTCTTACAGTACTACTTCCTTTAGGAGCCATCCTGAACTTCAATGAACTTGAATAATTGTCAATGGAATTGAATATTCTCCTCACCTCTGGCCATCGTGGGATAATGGCAAATCTAATCTAACAAATATGACTGATCTCATGAAGACATTACTAACCAGAATGCCTTCTAAATATTATTAAAATGCATGGAAATAGCTTCTAGCACTAAAGAAAAATCCTATGAAATTTCTATGCAAGCTAACTTAAAATCGGGAGCTCCATTCTAACAATCAAAGAAGCCATTAGAAAAGGAGAAAAAAAGGTGCTTACATGTGACTCCATTGTGCAATTTCAAGTTAACACTGGTATCAATTAAGACTCCTTTATTATCCAGTTGTGCTTTATAGATAGCATCCAATTTTAAAAATGCTTAATTGGCTTATACTGAAAAAGAATATAGTATTCATATTTATTTTTCAAATCAGTGTTGAATTTTATTTTATTTTTGTGCCTTTAAGTCAATGTTGATGTCTGGTGACTTGACTGACAAGTCCCTGCAGTTTTCTCAGCAAGATATCAGAAGTGGCTTACTTGTTTCTTAGGGCTGAGAGAGAAGAATTGGCCCAAGAACATCCAATTGGCTTTGTGCCTTAGGTGGAACTATAACTCAGTCTCCTGATTGGTGGCTTGGTGCCTTAAACAATACACCAAACTTGCTTTCAAATTATCAGTATGACTACCGTATTTTTTGGAGTATAAGACGCACCTTAGTTTTTGGGGAGGAAAATGGGAGGGGGGGAATTATGCCTACCAGGTATTTATCTGGCTAGTCCTTAGCCTGGTCAGCTTCAGCATATTAATTCGCTCGCTGGTTTTGAGGTTGGTGCTGGTGGGGGCTAAAAAACAGTTTTTAATGCACAGCTGATCTTCGGAGGGAGCTCCAGTGACTAAAGCAGGCGAAGCCCGGAAGGAGTAAGAGAAGGCAGCAGCTGTTCCGGGTATGTTGTGTCTTGTCCGCTCTCACCGCAGCCGGGGTCTGCTTATCTGCTCCCGAACACGGAGGAATGTATGCCTCCCGGCCCCAGTCCTGGCTCCATGCCCAGACAAGCTGCAGAGGAGGGGGCACCTCCCGGTCCCAGCCCTGGCTCCATGCCCAAGCAGGCTGCAGAGGAGGGAGCATCCCCCGGCCCCAGCCCTGGCTCCATGCCCAGGCAAACGGAGCAGCTAGACCCCTCCCCCTCCTCCACAGCATGTGAGCCTGAGGAAAGTTTACTTCCAACAGCTGATTGGAGTGACCCTCGCATCAGAAGATTGGATAGGCGGAGGCAACAGAAGGAAGGGAGGGGCAGGCCTTAATGAGTGCTGAGTCATGGAGCCACACCCCATGGCCTATATAAAGGATCTGCTTTCTGGCAGTCTCTGAGTCAGGCAAAGTCGAACTTATCTTGCTGAAGTCACTTACTGGTCTCCTGCCTGCTCTGAGGACTTTGCTAGGACTTTGGGCAGAGCTGCAGAGGCAAGCCTGATTCGGATTTCCCTGACCTGGCGGTCAGCGGAGGAGTGGGACACGACAGGGTAGCCATTTTGGGCACTGCACACGGAGTTACATTCGGAATATAAGACGTACCCAAATTTTCAGCCTCTTTTAGGAGGGAAAAAAGTGTGTCTTATACTTCGAAAAATTTGGTAAATCCATTTAACAGAGCTCTTGAGCAGTGTATTCTGCGTCTAAAACTTAGTTGTATCAGGCCTCAAGCCTCCCAACTATTCAAACGCCACTCCTCCTGCAGTAAACTTTTGCAAACATTTTTGATTGAGCCAGTTCTCTAAAATGATGTTCTCTTTCTCTGCAATATAATCTGAGAGGTTATTTCAGCCTGGCTTATCCCATCCAAAAAAGCATACATATTAAACTGTAGAAAACATCCAATTTGTAATTTTAGTTGGTGACCTATTAATTATTATTATTATTATTATTATTTATTTGATTTTTATACCGCCCTTCTCCCGAAGGACTCAGGGCGGTGTACAGGCAACAATAAAATACAGACACTACAGTATACAATTTAAAATGCAAGTTAAAAAACTTATTATAATTAGCCTAGAACTTTAAAAATTTATAAAAACCAAAACCCCATTTAAAATTAGTAAAAAATTTAAAATCGATAAAATTTATGTAATTTAAAATTTAAAATTTAAGCCAGCCCCGCGCGAATGAAAAGATGTGTCTTCAGTTCGCGGCGGAAGGTCCGAAGGTCAGGTATTTGGCGTAAGCCCGGGGGAAGTTCGTTCCAAAGTGTGGGAGCCCCCACAGAGAAGGACCTTCCCCTGGGGGCCGCCAGCCGACATTGCTTGGCGGACGGCACCCTGAGGAGTCCCTCTCTGTGAGAGCGTACGGGTCGGTGGGAGGCATACGGTAACAGCAGGCGGTCCCGTAAGTACCCAGGCCCTAAGCCATGGAGCGCTTTAAAGGTCGTAACCAACACCTTAAAGTGCACTCGAAAGGCCACAGGTAGCCAGTGCAGTCTGCGCAGGAGCGGTGTTACGTGGGAGCTACGCGAAGCTCCCTCTATCACCCACGCAGCTGCGTTCTGGACTAACTGAAGCCTCCGAGTGCACTTCAAGGGGAGCCCCATATAGAGAGCATTACAATAATCCAAGCGAGAGGTAACGAGCGTGTGAGTGACTGTGCACAAGGCATCCCGATCAAGGAAGGGGCACAACTGCCGAACCAGGCGAACCTGGTGGAAGGCCCTCCTGGCGACGGCCGTCAAATAGTCTTCAAACGACAGCCGTTCATCCAGGAGGACACCTAAGTTGCGCACCCTATCCTTTGGGGCCAATAACTCGCCTCCAACAGTCAGCTGCAGCTGCAGCCGACTGAATCGGGATGCCGGCATCCACAGCCACTCCGTCTTGGAGGGATTAAGCTTGAGCCTGTTTCTCCCCATCCAGACCCGTACGGCTTCTAAACACCGGGACAGCACTTCAACAACTTCATTGGGGTGGCCCGGGGTGGAAAAGTACAGCTGAGTGTCGTCAGCGTACAGCTGGTAACTCACCCCGAAGCCACTGATGATCTCACCCAACGGCTTCATATAGATGTTGAACAGAAGGGGCGAGAGAATCGACCCCTGCGGCACCCCACAAGTGAGGCACCTCGCGGTCGACCTCTGCCCCCCTGTCAACACCGTCTGCGACTGGTCGGAGAGATAGGAGGAGAACCACCGATACACGGTGCCTCCCACTCCCAATCCCCCCAACCGGCGCAGCAAGATACCATGGTCGATGGTATCAAAAGCCGCTGAGAGATCTAATAGGACCAGGGCAGAGGAATAACCCCTGTCCCTGGCCCTCCAGAGATCATCCACCAATGCGACCAAAGCTGTCTCCGTGCTGTATCCGGGTCGGAAGCCGGACTGGAACGGGTCTAGATAGACGGATTCATCCAGGTACTGGGGTAGCTGTCGCGCCACAGCATTCTCTACAACCTTCGCAACAAAGCGAAGATTGGAGACTGGACGGTAATTACCCAAAATAGCTGGGTCCAAAGAGGGCTTCTTGAGGAGTGGTCTCACCACCGCCTCTTTCAAGGCGGCAGGGAAAACCCCATCCAGCAAAGAAGCATTGATAATCCTCTGGAGCCAGCCTCGTGTCACCTCCTGAGTGGCCAGTACCAGCCAGGAAGGACACGGGTCCAGTAAACATGTAGTGGCATGAAGCCTCCCCAACAACCTGTCCACGTCCTCGGGAGCCACAGGGTCAAACTCATCCCAAACAGGCTCAACAAGACGTGCCTCCTCTCCCTCGCTTGGATCATCCCAATTTCGGTCCAGACCATCCCGGAGCTGAGCAATTTTATCGTATAGATAACCACTAAACTCCTCGGCACGTCCCTGCAAAGGGTCATCCCGCACCTCCTGATGAAGGAGGGAGTGGGTCACCCGAAACAGGGCGGCCGGGCGGTTATCTGCCGAGGCAATGAGGGTGGAGGTGTAGGAACGCCTCGCCTCCCTCATTGCCACCAGGTAGGTCCTAGAATAGGACCTAGAATAATGTACTTTGAATTTGATTTTGAACATATGCACGATTTGCTGTTCCTCAAAGGCCACAGTGAGTTGAAAATGTATCCAACCCAACGTAAGAAAAACATTGAGCTGTCAAATGCAGGTAAACTTTCCTCTTTATTTTCCTTAAGAGCCTTTTATCCAGCTTCCCCACCCCCTCCCACAACCTGCAGGTTCACAGCTATGTGTTCACTGAATCACTGAAGTGGCTCATTCTTATAACAGAACAAACTGTTCCACACTGAGAAAGGAGCTGGCAGGGCTTTAACAAAAGATTCTCTTTCTGCTTTTGGCAATATTTCTAGAGCCAAGATACAAAATGTCAAGGGAGGTCAAGTCAGGCAGCAGGTATAAACTTCACAAAGGTAGCGAGCGGAGGTAAATGACAGCCCTCACATTATTTTTTGAACAATAAAAGCTGAAAGGAAATCGATCGTTTGTGGACCTGATATTTCCTGGTTTGAGAATGGTAAACTGGTTGTAGAAACTCCAATTTTCTTCAAGTATTGGTAGGAATGAAGGTGGGGGGATCATTTTAACATTTTTGATGGAATAATTCAGATCTCCAACGGGATCAGAAAACTGTTTCCTGCTAATGTGCTGTTATTGTTCTGACCTAGGCTTCCCAAGACCATGAAGCAGACTCCTTGTCCCGACAAAAAATCCTTTTTATAAAGTTACTGTGAATTCTTGTCATTCACATCCAGCAAAGCCTTTCAAGGGAGAATTTACAGTCACAGACCTTATCTGGCTCGGAGAGCTGCCAGGCTGATACCTTCAAAACTTGGCAAGGAGTCTCAGAGAGTCACGAACCAATTAAGCAAACTGTCTCCTAGAAACTCCATTCCCCTTTCGCTCCTCTTTTATTCCCTCTGAGAGTGGCCATTCATCCACCTGTGGCCTTATTTCCAAGTTGACCCTTGTTCTTTAGCGAGAGCAAGGTTTGCCTTCGTCAGGCAACTCTGCGCCTGCGCACACTGAGAACAGGCTCCAGCTGTTCGTTTGCCTCACTGATGTCTGATTGCAAAGGCAACTGATAACTGGCAAACGACCCTGGTCCCCATCTCTGCCTCAGACACAGAGCCCTCATCAGAGCCTTCCCCAGACTCCAGGACTGGCCCATGTTCCTCCCCAACCTCCTCGCTGTCCAAATCTGCTGCCAGCTCCGCTAGCCACTGGTGGGCCACAACAGTTATAACGTTCCCAGAACTTATAAATTGTGGCAATTGGGTAATTTCAAGTCTTCCTAATTCGTACTCTCCAGATATTACGGAATTACAGGTAGTCCTCGACTTACAACAGTTCGTTTAGCAGCCGTTCAAAGTTCTAATGGCATTGAAAAAATTATGATTGTTTTTCACAGCTACAACCTTTGCAGCATCCTCATGATCATGTAATCAAAATTCAGATGCTTGGCTCATATTTCTGCTGCTGTGTCCCATGGTCATGTGATCACTTTTTGTGACATTTTGATAAGCAAAGTCAACAAAAGTTAATTGTAATTTTAAATTTTGGCCTATTTAAATAAGTTTTTTAATTAGTTTTTATTGTGTATGATTTCTGTATTTTTATCTGGCTGTAAACCGCCCTGAGTCCTTTGGGAGATAGGGCGGTATAAAAATTCGATTAAATAAAATAAATAAAATAAATAAATGGGGAAGCCAGAATCACTTAACAGCAGGGTTACGAACTAATCAGCTGCAGTGATTCACATAACAACTGTGGCAAGAAAGGTCATAAAAATGGGGCAAAACTCATTTAACAAAAGTCTCACTTAACAGCAGAAATTTTGAGCTCAATTGTGGTCATAAGTCAAGGACTATCTGTGCATCTTTCAAGATCCTCAAGAAGCTTAAAATGAACCAAATTAGAAGAAGCTGGGTTTTTCTCTGTTACTATCAGCAAGAATAAAGATCATGAAGTGCCAATGTTTATAAGAAAGATACTTAACTTTTATTTACTGAAACCTAAAGAAAAGCAAGATGGTCAGGACTAGGCTATTTTCCTTCAGCATGTGAAACTCAGAAGAAACTCATTAGCTTCCTGATTTGTTCAAGAGCTTAAAAATTGGTCTTTTATCATAGTGATTTTTCTGGCTCCTCCCCAAACCCCTCTAATGTTAGAATGTACATGTATCTACATCTACCATTCTCCAAATGGTACAAACACCCAGAAGGTATACCTAAACAAATAAATGTTCAAGTCAGTAAGCTGGAAACTAATCAGAAACTTGCTTGACTAAAATATTATTTCTCAAAGTGAAACTTACAGTTCTCTTCACTAAACTCAGCAATGAGTCCCTATGGAAACTGGAGACTTTATACAAATAAAGAAAATAAGAAATAGCTAAACATCAAACTTTACCAAATTCTTCACTTCTTGCTTTGTGGCTATCAGTTTCCATGCTGTTTCACATATTGTGCTATGATATGGTTCACTGAATAAGCCAGTGCTGGCTGAATCCACGTAATTATTAGACAAACAGCAATAAAACCAATATAATAGAAAGATTATAGAAAGTTACCAATCAGAGACAATTCATCAGGGGAAGGCAAATATACCCAAGCATGTGAATTATCTTGATCTAGGTATATTTGTTTTAAAAGGCAGGAAATTTAAGTGGGACTTGAAGTTCATTTAATTTTTGCTGAAAAATCTAAGGGAAATGGATGCTTATTAATTTTAAGCAAAAAGTTATTTTAATATAACATTTTATTGTAAGGGTTTGGTACAGTCCCCTTAATGTTGAATTTGTTGCTGATAACTATATGGACACATAATTTTCTTGCAAATAACAGACGTATTTTGCTTTTGGCAGGTCAATGGAAGTCAAATTAAGTGGTACTAACTTCTTTTCACAAAGGTTTACTGCATCTATAAATCTTTTTTTTTAAATCCCTTCAAAAGAGAAAAAAGGGCTAAAATTCTTCCACTTCCTTCCATCACATTATCGTTCCATCTTACTACAGCTAAGTTACCCACCCCTTTCTCAAATTGCAACAAGAACAATGACAAAGCAAAACGTCTCTCAGATTCTTGAGTTCAGAATAATGCACATAAAGTACTATACAGGTAATTAGCACTACAAGCTAATGAATGAATGGAGCGTATATTTTTCTAGAACTGTGGCGCTCAATCTTCACAACTTTAAGGTGTTGAATTTCAACTCACCATTTAAAGTTGTCATGGTTGAGAAATATTGTTCTCTCCCTCATCCAATGCTTAAATAGGGATGTTTGGAGTTCAATTGTTTTAACTGACAG
Organism: Ahaetulla prasina; assembly: GCF_028640845.1. Taxonomy (NCBI): domain Eukaryota; kingdom Metazoa; phylum Chordata; class Lepidosauria; order Squamata; family Colubridae; genus Ahaetulla; species Ahaetulla prasina. The sequence continues at coordinate 199,749,965 of NC_080541.1, forward strand.
AATTTTGAAACAGGCACTATTGCTATTCCTTAAGAATCATTTTCCCTAAATAGGAAACTGCTTTACTAAGCCGGATCATTATACCAACATAACACTCTGCACTGTACACACTAATAATGATTGTCTAGAGATTTGGGCACGGATTTAAGCAGGCCTGCCAGTGACAGAACCATTTCAACTTAGTGATGGAGACTTTTCTTCTCTTAAAAAAAAAGATATTGTGTTTATTAAACCTGAAAAATCTCAGTTTAGAGCAAAGTAGCAAGAAAACTACCGTGAATAACTTCAGTCACAGTTGTGTCAGCTTGTTGGCAAAGCACTAAACAATGCCAAAATGCAGATTTTTATGGAACACTAAGAATAACTGGCATGAAGACAGAGGCATTGTTTTGTTCAGCAATACACACTTGACGAGCAAGAGCGACACAGGCCTACCTGAATAGATATCAGGCTATTCAAGTGTCTACCTCAAGACAGAGGGTCAGGTGCCCTATTATTTCACCCCATTTACCCTTAGCCTACAATGGAATTAAAATTATCATGGGTCCCCTGAGTATCTCCTGCTTACTGGTTTTAAACGCTGCTTTTGATTTTGCCATTATCTTTATTAAGTTTTGTGGTTTAAGGCTTTGCACCTTGATTTTACTCTTAAAAATATGCTTTGGATAACTTACATAAAGTGCACAAGCAATGAAAAGTTTATAGGCTAAGAAGAAACGATGGCCCCTTCCAAAACAGAGAGAAGCAAGAATGCAGCATCTTGTGATCCAGAAATATTTTTGAGTTCAATGCAATTTTTCTCTCCAATCAATATGTGCAGTGATATAGCGTCATTGCTAAAACTCCTACTGATGTTGTAAGAAAAATGTTTGCAGTTGCCAATTTAAGAATAATGTTGGACTTTATCAAGAAGGTAAGTCTAAAACTGTGTTTATTGACAAAAAATAGGGGTGGGCTTCAAAAATTTTAGCAAGGGGTTCTCTGCCCGTTTGCTGGGTGGGTGTGGCCATAGTGGACATGGCCTAGTCGGCCTTCTACACCATGGGGGGGGGGGTATTTTGCCCTCCCTGGGCTCTGGGCTCCGGGAAAGCGAAAACGGTTTCCCCAGGCTCTGGAGGCCCTCTGGAGGCCAGAAAGGAGGCCCTTCCTGAACTTCCCATTTTTCACCCTCCCCAAGCCTCCCCGCGCACCTTGCACTTACCTGCATCCAAAACAGGCCAGATGGGGACTCCTAGGAGGGGAGGGGTGGGGAGGGGCCAGCCAAGAGTCAGATTTAGCGGTTCTCCGAACTGCACAGAATCTAAACTAGAGGTTCTCCTGAACCCCTGCGAACCCCCAGCAGTGAACCCCTGACAAAAACCCTTTGAAGATACCAGTTTGACTTTAAAAGGAGAGAAAGAGCTAATAGATGTCATCTACTTAAATGTGTTTTTCCCCTATAGTCTTAATAGTGATTAAATTGACATCAAGAACATCTGATGTATAATAATGTTTTAACCAGCTAACTCTAAATAAATGGAAAGGGAGAAATAGGAGAGTTTCACCAATTATCAGGTTTTTTAAATATATACATATAATGAAATATAACTACATTTTTAAAAATCCATAAATAAAAGCTGAAATGCATTGTATAATTATATACCATATATAATTATGACAATCATTTGAAGGAGAGAACAAAGCATCAAATAAAAAAAAACAGTAAAAAGGAAAATGTGATACCTGAAAAATAAATGATTTCTCAATCTAATGCTTTTCAAATTCTCTTTTTTTTCTTTTAGGCATCATAAGATCTTTTGTGTCTTGTCAGCTGCATTCCAAATTCAGCCCTGAAAACATTAAGAAACTTCATTTTAGTATAGAAATTATTATTACTATTTCAAAGACAAATACCGATTTCTTTATTTTTATTTAAAGTTAAATACCAGAATTTATTCTATATGTATATATTGTCTACCAGAATTTATTGTATATGTATCTATAATTATCAATTTAAAATTAATTTTGTTTTCCTCCCATTTTGATAAATGTCATTGTATTGGTTTTTTTAAAAAATGGCAAAGACTCAAACATTTCTCCTCATAATCACATTGTGTTAATTATTTTTATATAATACATTTGATTCAGGCTTTCTTTGAATGTACTTTTTCATTTTCTGAAATATATATAGAATGTAGGTATCTTTATATACATGTTCTTTGCTTTGAAAACATCATCTTAAAATTCAGAAATGCAAGAAATACAAGTTATATTTTAGATCACAAATTGACTGAGGTGGTAATAGCTAGATAACTCTAAACTAAAATGTGAACCAAATTATTTTCTTCCCCATTTCTGTTTGAAATCAGCCATACCCTTGACACTAGCATGACTCCTTAATGAACACATATGCAGGAGAATTTGAAACAAATAACTTTTCTAGAAATATAAGAGAGCATTTTGTCTGAAGTTGGAATTCATAAGGAAAGAGAAATGAACCACCAGAGAGGGAAAATGCTTGATTCAAGCATAAAGGTAAGTTTTGAATAGTAATCCAGTAAGGCACTTATCCTTTATTTTTCTCTTTTTTATTGCTTACCTAGATGCCACTTTTCTTTTTACCTTTATCTACTTCCTTCCACCTTTCTTTCTATTTTCTGCATCATTTTGCTATCAGCTTTTTCCTCCCTACTCTATTCCCAAATTATGGGAATTGGAGATTAGCTTCCAAAGCATATATAATATGGAAAGAAGAACCTGCAAGTGACAAGCAAACATAGATGCAACAGCAGTTAATACAAAATCCATTGGGCCTCTATTGAATTCCTATCATTTTGATACATTGTACACTTCGTGACATGCACATAAGTATCTTGTTCTTCTCCGGTGACTGCACAAATTTTACCAAATGCTAAACAAACAGAGAGAAGATGAAATATCTGACCATTTTCTTCCAGCCTAATTGGATTTTTTTTGTGTGTGTGTGAACTATGGCTATCTGAAGTCACCCAGGTCATGGTTGTCCCAAAGGTGCTTTTTCAGGAAGCAACTGGACTTGTTTTTTCTTTTGAAGATGTTTTGCTTCTCATCCAAGAAGCTTCTTCAACTCTGACAGGACGGTGGGGAATGGAAGGATTTCTGCAAGGGATATAAATCCTTCCATTCCCCACCATCATGTCAGAGCTGAAGAAGCTTCTTGGATGAGAAGCAAAACGTCTTCAAAAGAAAAAACAAGAAAGTCCATTTGCCTCCTGAAAAAGCACCTCTGAGACTATGACTATCAGGGGAGTTAAAAATGTTGAAGTAGCTGTTACTTATTTAGCACATGGCATATCATACATGGACTAGCAATCTGTATTAACATTTCACCTAGATTAGTAAAACACAATAAAATATAAATGCTAAAAAGATCTATGTTCAATTTCTAGGCCAGTGATGGCTAACCTTTTTGCCGCCGTGTGCAAAAAGTGGGGGGAGCCGGGGGTGTCGCACACATGCATGCCCATATTCATAATTCAATGTGCACTGCTCCCCCTGCACATGACCCCCCCCGCGCTCCCCCGCTTTTGGCACACGATGGCATGGCGGGCCCGATCGGCCCATTTTTCACCCTCCCCAGGCTCCAGAAGTTTTCTTGGAGCCTGAGGAGGATGAAAACGGCCTTCCCCATCCCCTGGAGGCCCTCCGGAGGCTGGAAACGGCCCTTTTCCCGACTTCCGGTAGGACCAGAAGGCCTGTTTTTTGCGCTCTCCAGGCTTCAGAGCCTTTCTAGGAGCCTTGGGAGGGCGGAAATGGAGGCCCTCCGGAGGCCGGAAACAGCTTGTTTCCTGACTTCCAGTGGGCCCGGAAGGCCCGAAAATCAGCTGGCCAGCGCGCACATGCGTGCTGGAGCTGAGCTAGAACAACGCTCACATGCCTACAGATATGGCTCCACATGCCACCTGTGGCATGTGTACCATAGATTCGCCATCACGGGTCCAGGCCATCTAACCACTGAAGCGCAGCATCATTTACATTTTTTAAAAAAATCAGACACAAGATCGGTCAATATACACCCTCAGTTTACACGATATGATTTAGAGTTTGATGTGGGACCCTGTAGCCAGACTACTCTATAGACTTTCCTGGCTCTCAAAATACATGGCAATGAAGCAGATGTTTTCACCATTTAGACCAAGATCAAATATATTCTAATTCCAAGAGATGCCAAGCAAATTTCTCTTGGAGAGTTCCAAGCAGGATACAAAAGTGTCAGTCTTTCTTTCTCACTCCACCAAAGTGTGACAATCAGAAACAGTGCCAGTGAACGCTCATGCTTAATTTCAATACAGTGATTAGATTTTACAGACCACTGGGTTGATGTGGGGTGGGGGACAGACTAAACTGGACAAGCATCAAATATTTAAATGCTACAAAACAGCTGCTGTCCAGGTCATTTGCTTACTGAAATTCCAAATGCCACAATCAACTAGTCAAGAAATTGTTCAGCTAAATTCATACAGCAAAAAATAAAATGAAAATTATAAGCCTTTAGCTATAAATGTGCAGCTTCATTTTTATTCTGTGTTGTGTGCCTCTTCTCTCCTTTTAAAATAGCAGATTAATGCTTTTTTTGCGCTCTGAACAATATTTTTTAAATATCAGTTTCTTGAGGCTAAATATTACAAGAGTACACATAAAGGAAAAAAACATTTCCTGATTATGAAATTTCAAAGGACTCGGTTCATAATGATTTTTCATTTCTTGTAATATACATATATGACATTACTTAATGTAGATCATTGAGCAATATGTATTCATTGAGGGCTTCTCCTAAAGATTTAAACTACAATTTCTAACTATAACAATTTCAAAAACTAAAGTCCAGAGCACTTGGGAAAAAAGTTCACAGAAAATAGGGGTGGAGGAGATACCATACCAGCTCCTAACTTTAGGAATTAAAAGACCTCCAAGTGGCAAGTCAACATGTCTGAAAGATATTACAGATAATCTGGGAACCCCAACAGAAACTATATGGGCTAACAGCAGTTTTCTTAGGCAAAGACTAGTCCACTAGATCAGGGGTCTCCAATCTTGGTCCCTTTAAGACTTGTGGACTAAGCTGGCTGAGGGGCTCTGGGAGCTGAAGTCCACAAGTTTTAAAGGGACCAAGGTTGGAGACCCCTGCACTAGATGTGAGCCATCCATTGACACACCTCCTGACAAACTCTCACAAGATAGAATATCATTTTGAGATCATACCTGCTTTTGACTATGGCAAGGAAAGGCAAAGAGGGGATATCTTCCACATCCAAACCCCTCAAACAGAGACTCACTCTGTAGTCCTTGTCCTATCTATAATTTCCTAATTAAAGAGTAAAGAAGATAGTGTTGCTTCCTCCAAAATATAATTATTGCTCTCTCGTCATATCCAATATTCTGATCATGGATGCATGGCTAGCCTTCTCCATGAATGTGACTGAAACCTCTTTAAACCATCCATGTTTAGTTAGGGCAGTGAACTCTTTTATGATAATTACAGCCTGTGTAAGCACATGCTTTTCAAGGCTGCACTGAATGTCTTACCAATCAGTTGATTGGAATATTTCAACTTCCATTAAGCAGGAGATAACAGGCAGCTGTGATTTTGAACAGTGTAAGAAAGGGAAGGGAGAGGGTGGCTGATGATGTTGTTACCCTTTTATAAACCACTGCACTTATTTATTCAGCGAAGCATTTCTATATGCTGCTTTTCTACTCTACACAAAGGCTTAGCATTAATTCATTGGTTAGGTAATATTTGAAAGGGGTTTTATTATGAAGCATGTGAGCATGTGAAAAAATAAGTGAACTAGCATATATTACAGTGTAATATAACAGAGGAATAATAAAACAGCCCATGTAAATAAAGATAGCTCGTGCTGAGTTTGCTATATTCCAGAAGATTGAGCCAGTTTGATTCTATGCAATTCAAATGTCCTGTCCATCTCTCTGCAGAAAAAGGATGGTAGCAGCAAAAGGAAAATACAAACAACACCTGAAAGAGGAACAAAAATATTGAAGCCTCTGTCACAATATTAATGTTGCAGCTCAGTGTTTCTCAAGCTTGGCAGTTTTAAGATCCGTGGTCATGCTGGTGGAGGAATTCCGGGAGTTGAAGTCCACACAACTTCAATGGGGAAGCTTTAGCAAACTTTGTTAATGGCCATTTTATTATTTATTTATTTATTTATTAAATTTTTATACCGCCCTTCTCCCGAAGGACTCAGGGCGGTGTACAGCCAGAGATAAAAAGTTGATATACATACAATTTAAAACCAAAAGTTAAAACTAAGCAAATTGCAAAAGGCCAATATTAAAATTTTAAAAAGTTAAAAACCCTAAGGCAATAAAAACCCAATTTAAAATTAATAACAATATTATGCCAGTCCCGCTTGGATAAATAGATGTGTTTTCAGCTCACGGCGAAAGGTCTGAAGATCAGGTACTTGGCGTAAGCCAGGGGGAAGTTCATTCCAGAGCGTCGGGGCTCCAACAGAGAAGGCCCTACTCCTGGGGGCCGCCAGCCGACATTGTTTGGCGGACAGCACCCTGAGAAGACCCTCTCTGTGGAAGCGTATGGGTCGGTGGGAGGCATAAGGTAACAGCAGGCGGTCTCGTAAGTACCTGGGTCCCAAGCCATGGAGCGCTTTAAAGATGGTAACCAAAATCTTGAAGCGCACCCGAAAGACCACAGGAAGCCAGTGCAAACTGCGTAGTAGCGGTGTTACATGGGAGCCACAAGTGGCTCCCATTACTACTCGCGCAGCCGCGTTCTGGACTAACTGCAGTCTCCGGGTGCACCTCAATGGCAGCCCCATGTAGAGAGCATTGCAATAATCCAACCGAGACGTAACCAGAGCGTGAGTGACTGTGCATAAGGCATCCCGGTCAAGGAAGGGCCGCAACTGGCGAACCAAGCGAACTTGGTAAAAGGCCCTCCTGGAGACGGCCACCAGGTGTTCATCAAAGGACAGCCGTCCATCCAGGAGGACGCCCAGGTTGCGTACCACCACCTTTGGGGCCAATAACTCGCCTCCCAACAGTCAGCTGTAGGTGCAGCTGACTGTACCGGGGTGCCAGCATCCACAGCCACTCCGTCTTGGAGGGATTGAGCTTGAGTCTGTTTCTCCCCATCCAGACCCGTACGGCTTCCAAACACCGGGACAGCACTTCGACAGCTTCGTTGGGGTGGTCCGGGGTGGAAAAGTACAGCTGAGTATCATCAGCGTACAGATGATAACTCACCCTGAAACCACTGACAGCGGCTTCATATAGATGTTGAACAGGAGAGGCGAGAGAATCGACCCCTGAGGCACCCCACAAGTAAGGCGCCTCGCGGACGACCTCTGCTCCCCTGTCAACACCGTCTGCGACCGGTCAGAGAGATAGGAGGAGAACCACCGATATACGGTGCCCCCCACTCCCAATCCCTCCAACCGGCGCAGCAGGATACCATGGTCGATGGTATCAAAAGCCGCCGAGAGATCTAACAGGACCAAGGTAGAGGAGCAACCCCTATCCCTGGCCCTCCAGAGGTCATCAACCAACGCGACCAAAGCCGTCTCTGTGCTATAACCGGGTCGGAAGCCGGACTGGAACGGGTCTAGATAGACAGCTTCATCCAGGTACCGGGGAAGCTGCCATGCAACCACACTTTCTACAACCTTCGCCACAAAGCGAAGGTTGGAGACTGGACGATAATTCGCTAAAATAGCTGGGTTTTATTTTTTAGTCCCATGGAATTTACCATTCCCCATAGCTTGGATCTGTAATGAAGTTTTCCATCTTGGCCCCATAAACCAAGAAATAAATGTTTTCTTGGTTTGTCACCAATAGCTCAGGTTCTATGCAAAATTAGAAGAAAATGTTGCAATGCCCATCTCTTTACATTTATTTGTGTTAATTATACCTGTATATTATCATCCAGTGACTCAGTTCTTAAACTTTTAAATTTGCTAAGTCTGTATAATTTGCTGTCATTTGAAAACTTGATACTCTTTAATTTTACCCTCAAATCCATGGCAATTATAAACATATTTAAATAAAAAGAATACCAATATAGAGCCTTACAAATTGTCATCCTTCACACTGTTTGTAAACTATACATTTAGTTCTACTCTAGGTAAATTGCAAACAATTAGAAAAGCAATGGGAAACCAAGGATTAGCAGGATCAGTGACATCCACTGCAATTTATAGTAAATTCTATAATGTTTCCATTATGATTTTTTAAAATAAAAGCATTGTGAGATTTCAGAATTCTCAACTAAATGTTGCAAGATAGGGCCACATAGCCTCTCACTGAGATTAATAAAACTTGTGCAATATTTGGAAACTACTTGAAATTGAAGCCATTTTTAAATAATTGGTAGAGAATGCCAAAAGTCTAAACCTTTTGTCAGTTCCTTATTCCAGATTCTGTTCTCTTAAATCACAACTATGTTTACAGATGCTTTTAGTGAAGAACTTTGACAAATGTTTTTCACCAGTTCAAAATAAAATTGCTACGTACTAGATGACAATTTCCAAGAAAATTAACCTAAGGTGGTTTACTGCAGAATAAGCCTATTACATAAAAGTACAATAGTCCATGAGTTAGTGTCTATCATTTGAGCAATGTGTTGGAAGTAAGCAACACAAGTTTAAAGAAAAATATGCCACTTCAGGGAAGACAAAATATATAATAGGAAAGGTTTTATACATTACTGTCTCTTGCCCATAAAAATAAAACAATGAAAAAGATAAGGTAAGATTTATAACAAATTCTCTCTTGTTTATTCTAATGCTGATAACATGCTGTTTATACATCAGATAAGAGTCGTTATTTGTCCTCATTTCTTTATCAAATTTCCTTGCAATATTACAACAGCAAAGTAGGGAAAAATTCATGGAACTGGGAGGTAATATATCCCTCATTAAACGACTGGTTTATAGTGTCATACCCTGAAATAAAACTTGATCTCCAATACAAATTGCATGTCTGCCATGAATGGTACCTCAATTATGCTATGCATAATCTCATTGCAATGGCTGTATACTTGAAAAAATAGGGCAAAAAATAAAATAGTCTATAGAAAAACAATTAAATTAAATTAGTTTATATTGTGTGTAAGTTTATAGAAATAATATATGTACAAAATTTGAAAATTCAGAAAAGTCTTGTATAAATGCACGATGACCACAGTAAAATACATATAATTTAAGCAGTGTTTCAACAGCTGCTGTTGCTTCAAATATCATTAAATCTGCTTCAACCTAAATATATTTCCAACCATATCCATACCTTGCTAGATATCTAGTATACATTTTCTGTATATTTACAAACAATATGTATGTAGTTTCCCGGGGTGTTCATGGCATAAACTCAGGCTATATTGTAAATGTTTCTGAAGTCTCTGACATAATCACACACCAACACTGCCATTTTTCTGGCCAACTGGTAAGCCAAATGATACATCATGCTTATGGGGAATAATCCAGAAAATAATTGCTGTGACTGCAGATTATGAACAAAAGCAATCAGCCAAATGCTCAACTGATCTGATTCTTCTCCCGAGATAATTATTCACTTTATCCCAAATCTTTCACATTTCACATAAACAAACTCACTTTCCCCAAAATAATTATCTGTGAGTGACACCACTTGGAGTTGTCAGCTACTTACAACCCATCCTTGAATTTATGACTCCAGCCCCCATCCCATGATCATGTGAATCACTTTTTGGGCACTTTGCAACTGGCTTGTGTTTACAACCAGTTACATGATTGCGACTTGCAATGTTTATGTTTACTAGCAGAAAATAGCAAAGAACACCCATTGGGTATGCTGGATTTCTTTAAAGACCATGTTGTTTGCTTAAGAACCACATGATTCACTTAATGATCAGGATGAGTTGCTTTAGGGCTGACATTAAAATGGTCATGAAAACGAGTGTAGCCATGTGGTGCCTCTACTTACAATGACCACAATTTTCAATTTAACTTCCAGGTTCCATTGTTGTCATACATCAAGGACTATCTGTATTTCTTATTGTTACACTCCAACCACAAAATTTTCTTCTTCAAAATCTGTCTCTTTTTAAAGGTTTTTAACAAGTTTCCTGAGCGGTAACTGGTTTTGCTTGGCAAATGAAAGAAGCAGAATCATATATTTCATAGAGTTCTTCCATTTAAAAAGGACAGATTTGAGAGGAAAGGCTATCTTCCTTCGGTGTGGAAGCTTTTTGAAAATTAAATTAATCCAACTATTTAGATATCAGTGAAATAAAACAAATGAACATGAACAGAAATAGATGTATGCATGGATTTGTGTATGTGTATTTTGATTTTCATTGGTTGGCAGAGATCAGGTTCATGTATTACTTTCATTATTCTTTCTTTTGTCATGGGATTACCTATTTATAGCTTTCCTAGAGCTTCAGTTTTATTAGGCTTATATTTTGACTTCAATTTCTTCGTACAACCAGGAGATATTATTATTATTATTGCATTATTATATCACATCTTGGATAACTCTCTTTATGAAATAAAAGAAACAAGCCCTAAACATTAGTGCTGATTCTTTTCTCAAGCTCCCTTTATGTATCAATAGAGCGCCCAAGAAACTTTGATAACATTCAGTATCAAAGATATACAAACACTCAAGAAAATCTAAAAGGAGACAATATTTTTTCATGGAACTCCCTTCCAGTGATCAAGCACATACTGCAGTCACATTAAATCACCCTGCTCTCGGGACTTACCGTCCATTTTGCAGACTGTAAAATTAAATAACTCTTAATTCACCCTGAGTAACACATACAACAAAACTTTGCAATAGCTATTTAGTGATGTCATTAACAGCACACATCCAGACAATGCTGCTGAGTAACTACTGAAGTGCACAATTGTAGGATTAATTCTTAGAAAGAGCAGTATGTGCAAAACAGTCATTGTAGATACTTTTTCCTTGGAAAAATCCATACAGTTAACCTTAAGAATTAGACCTAGGGCAGGTTCTTATTACATCCTGTCTTATATATCGGTAGAAGAGCATTAATTAATCATTCAAGTCTAAGCTCAACTGTAGATAGCAAGACAAACAAATAAATCTCTAAATTTCTATTGTTTGGACTTGTCCTCTAGACCAGAGGTTCCCAATCTTTTTCGCCCGCGGCTCCCCCGGAAATCCGACCTGCAACTGCGCATGCGCACCAGACGCCCCAGAAATGGCGCATCAGCGCCAGACCCAGCGGGCGCAGATATTCCGCGGCGCCCCCATGACGATAGCGCGGCTCCCTGGGGAGCCGCGGCTCACACTTTGGGAATCACTGCTCTAGACAATCAATGTTCATTCTGATCCCACCTACAAACAAAAATACAAGTAGCCCTCAACTTACAACTATTTATTTAGTGGCTGTTTGAAATTACAACAGGATTGAAAAAGAGTTATTTATAACCATTTATTATGACCATTGCAGCACCCTTGTGATCACCTGATCAAAATTAGGGCATTTGGCAACCAGCATATATTTACAGTGGTTGCAGTGGTTCAGGTTCACAGCTGACCAGCTGGTATTCAGCCGGTTCAGACTGGTTCTGGTGAACCAGTAACGGAAATTTTGAGTAGTTCGGAGAACTGGCAAACACCACCTCTGGTTGGCCCTGCCCACACAAACCCCGCCCCTTCCACAAGTCCCCATGTGCTCTGTTTTGGCTCACAGGGGGCTGCAGGGAGGCCTAGCCTGTAAGGCTGGGGCACTCAATCAATCTATTTGCTGCGTCCCAGCTGATCAGCATGATCGGTCTATTGCTGCCTCCCAGCTGATTGGCTTGGTCTTCTTTTGCTGCCCTGCACAGGAGAACAGAGCTGGAAAGCAGGTTAGTGGGGTGGGAATGGGGATTTTGCAGTATCCTTCCCCTGCCATGCTCACCAAGCCACACCCACAGAACTGGTAGTAAAAAAAATTTGAATCCCACCACTGCCCAGGTTCAACAACATTTGCAACCTTCCAACAAGCAAAGTTGATAGAGGAAGCCAGGTTCACTGAAGAATTACATGACTCATGTTACAACTGCCATGATTCGCTGAGCAACCATGGTAAAAAAAAGTCATGAGTTTTAGCACAACTCATTAAATACGCACCTTGCCTAAAAATGTCTGTGGATGATTTTAATCATCCAGGTCATGGTTGTCCCAATGTCTCAAGCACCTTTTTCCAAAGGAAATTTTTTTTTTTTATTTGGAATTTAGGTCATCAAAAAATCAATAACCTGGAACAGCGTGTATGTGCACATATATGCAGGGTTTTTTTTGTGTGAGCAGTGGGCACACCCACCCACTGTTCGCACCAGTGGGGCTGTGTGCTGACACCTGTCACTCACGCAAATGAAGCTGCATGCATGCGTATGTGCGCCGGTCCACCACTCACAGAGTCTGGTTGTGAAAGACTTGAAGTCCACAAGTCTTAAAGTTGCCACGGTTGAAGACCCCTGAACTAGAAGATAAGCTTGAGTGACCCTAGGCCAGTCACTCTCTCTCAGCCCCAACTCACCTCACGGGATGGTTGTTGTGGGGGAAATAGGAGGAGAAGGAATGTGCATTGGATATGTTTAGTGCTTTAAGTTATTTATAAAAATAATATAGGCAGGATATATATAAATAAATAAATGTGACTATTTTATTTGAAGATTTATATACTTGCGGTATTCCCTCACACAATGCATGCACATCAAACAGCTGTTTCTCCAGCAACTGTAAAATTTGATGCAACTCTTTTCAAAAATTAGATTATCCAGCTATTCAACAATAATTATAGATTTTTGTAATTATTCTGAACCTGTATTAACATATAATTCTGTATATATATTCTAATAAAATACATTAAAGAAATCGTTTAAAGTGGCAGGGAATGTGAACAGAAAAGCTAAAAAACAGGAATATGCAGTCTTCTGCAAATAATGAATAAAAATACTGTAAAATACCAGTGAAATAGTTCAGAAAAAGAAATGAAATGTGAATTCTGATGACCGGGTGTCGCACCACATACAGCTTAAATGTTTGTTAGAACATTTATAACATACACATGATTTGTTACATACTATAAATCAGAAGTCTCCAACCTTGGCAATTTTAAACCTGGCGGACTCCAGCTCCCAGAATTCCCCAGCCAGCTATAAATTGTAGGGAAAAGAAAGTTTTTCTCTCTTCCTCAGTTTTATATGCACAGAGTAAGCTCAATTCTCAATTTCAGTCAGTTTTACTTCCTCTGCAGACTTACTGTGAAATATCTCCAATAAAATGGAGATAACAACAAGAAAGATCAAAGGTTAAATCCTAGTTCAATAATCTTAGTTCAATAATCACAATATGTAGGAACTTTATCAACAGTTATTCAGAATGTCTTTGGGCCTAAGTCTAGCAAACGTGGCAGTTACAAACAATAATACAAAGCAATTACTACAGCATGAAGTACTTAGATCTTTCAGTTCGGCAAAGTATACTACAAGAGCTTACATGTTACTCAGCCCTTTTCACTTGATCAGTGTTATCTTCCCTAGTACTTTAAAAGCAAAAATGTTCCCTTACTGTAGACCTCTGTAAAAACAGCAACAATAGCATTATTCCTGTATCTTCCAACTAAACTCAGACTTAGAACTCACTTATACAATATTTATGCAGTGTTCCAATGCTATTTGGTAACTATAACAGCAGAATCAGGTTTGTGATGTCACAGCAAACCCTACAGTACATACTGTAGGTTTGTAGGTAGGTTTTCTGGACTCACTCAGACACTCCTAGTCAGATTGTTGCTCAATCCAGATGGAAATTCTGGAAGGTGAAATCCAGCCCATCTGAAAGCCATAATGATGGAAAGGAGATTATGCGTGGTGATTTATTCAGAAATCACTCCTACTCAAGAGTTCCGTAATAAGTGAAAAATAAAGATCGAATATAGAAGGCAGACAAATTATTTTAAACTTCCAATTAAAGTTCAATTTTTAAAAAAATATCACAAAAGGATTTTTCTCTTTGGTGATTAAGATTTCAACATACTTTGGAAAGAACCCAGTTTTGAATAACAAAGACTTTGACCTACAAAGTTACCAAGAAGTTGCCAGGAAAAAAAATATAATGCGTACTAAAAGAGTAAGCTATGAAAAATGCTGAGCCAGGTGAGTCTTACTATAAAAGCCTCTATAAAAGTTCTTCCACAGCATATAATGTTCAAAACATTCTTCGAGGTGCTTATTGCTATATCTTACTCTGCAAATGGAATAGAACATTTAGAGTAGATTAGATTACAGGCCTGAGCAGTGGTGGGTTTCTACTGGTTTGCCCCGTTTCGGTGGTGGAAGGCTCTGCCCACCCGCCCGGACTTCATCACAGATGCTCTGCGCATGTGCAGAAGCGATGCGTGCGCTCCCAGTTCTGAACCAGTACCGAAGGTAAGTGGAACCTACTACTGGGCCTGAGGTCAAAGATCTCGCTGATTTTCAAATCAACATAAATTCTGCATTTCTTCCTTCATGTCCATTTCCTCCATCTATTATCTTTTTTGAACATTTTTCTCTCTCAGTTTCCCCCTTTGTTCTCTTGCATCTCATGATGTGTTCCTCTTGGCACCCAATTTTCATACACAACCTTCCATCCCTCTTCTAGGATTCTCAATTGCTCTCTATTCTCTGTTGGATAGACCACACTTAGTAGATAGGCCACACACAATACTGCATCCAGTTCTGGGTCCAATGATTTAAGAAGGTTATTGGAAAAAAAGGAACATGACAAACAATATCAACCAAGAAGATAAGGAATGTAGAAAGAAAAAAAATACGAGGAATGGTTGAAAGCTCTGCATATTTTAATTTGAAGAAAAGGGAAGTATGTTAGCAGTCTACAAGCATCTGAAAGGCAGCCATGTTGGATAGAATTGTTTTGAGTTGTTAGAGAAGATGGGACTAGAAACAACATGCATAATTTCACAAAAGGAGATTTTGCTTGAGCATCAGGATATTTTTTTTTTCAAATCGAAAGTATAGTCCAGTGATGGCTAACTTTTTTGCCATGGCGTGCCAAAAGCAGGAGGAGCAGGGGGGGGGTTGCACACACGCATGCCCACACCCATAATTCAATGTGCCCCGCACACGCACCCCCCATGCTCTTCTCCTGCTTTTGGCATGCGATGGCATGGTGGGCCCGGTAGGCCCATTTTTCACCCTCCCCAGGCTCCAGAGGCTTTCTTGGAGTTAAGGAGGGTGAAAACGGCCTTCCCCATCCCCTGGAGGCCCTCCGGAGACTGGAAACGGCCCTTTTCCCAACTTCCGGGGGGACCAAAAGACCCGTTTTTCACCCTCTCCAGGCTCCAGAGCCTTTCTAGGAGCCTTGGGAGGGCAAAAATGGCCTTGCCCACCCCCCTGGAGGATCTCCAGAGGCTGGAAACAGCCCATTTCCCAGCTTCCAGTGGGCCTGGAAATCCCAAAAATCAGCTGGCTCATACGTGCATGTGCGCTGGAGCTGAGTTAGGACAATGCTCGCGTGCCCACAGATATGGCTCCATGTGCCCTGCCCCCCTCGTGCCATAGGTTCACCATCATGGGTATAGTCAGACAACTATGGGAGGATCATAGAATCTCAATTTTCAGATGTCTAAACAGAGGAACGATGGCCATCTGGCAGGGATATTATAATGATGGATTTCTGCAGTGAAAGAGTTTCTGCAGGAGGTTAAATTCTATGATTTTACAATCCTGCTTGTTTGACCTTTCTTGGACTGAAGTACAGAACTTAAGCTTCAAATATCATTTCAAAATTTTCTTCCAATTTTTTTTGTCCAAATTCCTTCCAGTATTACACCCTCTGCAGCCTAACAGATCTGTACAAGAATAAGGATATGCTACATGAAGCTCCCTTAGAAAATGGAAATGGAAAATTTAGGAGGAATTGGAGAATTCTGAATATTTCCATTTTCCCAGTCTTCCACATCCCCAACAGGGACTTTCAGATACTTCTCTTTAAATAATTTTCAATAGATTAATTAATAATCTTGCTAGCATACGGCTGATTTTATTTCTAATTCTCATTTGATCATTCTGCTTCAAAAACTAGAAGTCACTATGCTTGCCTGATGCCTATGTGATTTTTTTAGTTGTTATTCCTTCATTTTGCAAGTCACATTGTAAGACCTGCACCCAGATTAAAATGCAATGAAGTAGCTACTTCAGCTGGGAAAAAGCAACTTCCAAATTAACTCTGAAAGATTTTAAGTACTTCTGGACAATAAACATTGCTTTTTGGTTTCCTAACTTCTTGCTACATCTTGGAGTCTTTTTCTAACCCTGACCCTAGCCTGAATTCTTATCAACCACTTAGCTTTAGATCAGGTTTCTTAAAATTAATCATATATTTTTGGCTACGCATAGAGATGTGTTTTATTACATTTGGAAGCCTAGGCAACTGTAGATAATTACAGCTTTACTAAAGGTGTTTGGGTTACATGGCAGAGTGGATTTATAGAAAAAGCAATTAATAACAAGCTCTTAAAACAGCTGACTTTTTATTTTCTTAATAAGAAATAAGACACCCTGTTTACTCTCTTCTGTTGATCCTCCTTGGCATTTAGTACAGAAGGTTTGTTTTTTAATCATTCCTTCTCTTGAATTTTACTTATCTCAAAGAGAATAGATTTAGTCACCTGCTGTTTTGATATTGGAGTCAATCAACCCTTCCTTATGCATGACCAGACAGGCATAGCAGAACACCGTCCATATTATTTGACTGTGCATATACAGTATCCATAGCTGCTTATTCACACCTCTTATTAATCCCTCTTTACGACCAAATCTATTACCTGAATTTCACAGCAATAAAAGACTGGCAAAATCTTAAGTGCAGTTTGCAGAGACTTTTGCAACAAAAGGAAAAATTATGAAATACTGTATACAATTAAATATATATCCAATATATTTAATAAATTAATAAATACATTGAAATTGGTCTGATTTTGTTTTTCTTGGTCCCGTCTACTTCTTTATACTGCCCTGACTTACTTTCTGGAGTATTCTGTACAGTCCTAGCATGCCATTCAAAAGTTGACTTCACTTCTTGCCTAAGAACAAAATCAAATTGAACCTTTATTGAGGTTCAATAAGTTTCTTACATTACACTAAGCTCTTTTACAGTATCCAAAGGCCCCCTCCCCTCTAGAGGCAGCAAGGTTGTAATTTGTGGTTGTTTGTCTGAATGGGTTTTGGTTAATTTTAAGGGGCATACTAGAAATTGGGCCAGTTTTCTCATCTTGATAGAGTTAAATAGCAACATTTTTCCAAAGTTCCAGGATCCATTTTGTCTTTTTAATTCCCCTTTAAGGAACGTCCTCGCCTCTCCTCCACTCGCCTCCCCTCTCACAAATATATCACCTTGCCCATTCCAATGAAATTATGATTCCATAGACCCTGGAAAGCCAAAAAATTAAAGTGCAGCATCAAATGGCTGCTTAGTCCTGACTAGACCAAATTCCAAAAGAGAATATTTGTAGGTCAAATGTGTTGTAGATATTTGTAGATACCAATATACCAGAGATGAAATCTACTTACCTTCCTTACCGGTTTGGAAGTGTATATGCCACATGCGCGCGAGCAAACAAAACCTTCTGCGCATGCGCAGAAGATAAAAAACACATTATTTCCTGGTTAAAACCAGGAAGTTATGACACCCGGGTGGGTGGGCGGAGCTTTGCTCCGCCATCGCTACCAGATCGCACGATCCGGTCCGATCTGGGAGCATTACACTCCTGCAATACACCTTATACCCTACTTGCTACCCCTTTGGGAGTCCAAGTAAAATTTGTAATACCCTACCATTAAACTGGGAGAGATGCAGTAGCTCAGTGGCTAAGACGCTGAGCTTGTTGATCGAAAGGTCGGCAGTTCAGCAGTTTGAATCCCTAGTGCTGCATAACAGGGTGAGTTCCCGTTATTTGTCCCAGCTTCCGCCAACCTAGCAGTTTGAAAGCACATAAAAAATGCAAGTAGAAAAATAGGGACCATCTTTGGTGGGAAGGTAACAGCGTTCCGTGTGCCTTTGGCATTTAGTCATGCCGGCCACATGACCATGGAGACGTCTTCGGAGCGCACTGGCTCTTCGGCTTTGAAACGGAGATGAGCACCGCCCCCTAGAGTCGGGAATGACTAGCACATATGTGCGAGGGGAACCTTTACCATTAAACTAATATACCAGACAGAGATATATGGAACAACAAAGAAGCAGAGCACCAGCTTGAAGTAAAACCACAAAGAGTCCCCTTATATGAATCATGGAGCAACTTCACTATTTACCTTTGACTGACCAAAATCGTTTCTGAGCACAATCCATTTTATTTCGGGGTTGGGGAACTGCCAGCCCAGCTGATCAGCTCTAGAGCAATGCTTTACAAGGGAGAACACACTGTCTGCTGCTGTGCAAAGCTAACTGTCAAGGTGCAATATATCTATTTTACACACCTCATACTTATTTAATCAAAGTTAATATATCACACCTTAACCAGTTAAATTTAATTCTGAAATTTCCAAAGCAGCTTCTCCACATTAGAAATTTAAGAGACAGATGGGTATTCAAGCGGTTCATTACTATTTCTAGGAATCAAGGACCATGAATGGAGAGAACCCAATTATTATAGACAACTGAGAAATATTTGGGAATAGCTAACTTTGGCAAATTTCAGGTAATAAAATAAGTGAGGCCAAGCAGTGGCTATTTGGACAAGTATCAAAATAGATTATAATAGAACCACACAACACTATGCCATCCCATTTGAAAACTGCATATTCCCTGGGAGGGGGGAATGCTAGTATACTTTCTAATACTTAGACAAAAAAAATACAGCTCTAGGAAGGTAAGTTGACTATTATACTCTTACAAGTACTTGAAATTCACACCAACAGGACAAATAACCCCAATCATCTTCATTTCTGTCCAATCAAGAACACTGACAAGCAATGATAATAATGACTGCTCCTTTCTAAGCTACTGTTGCTTTTGCAACAATAACATTCCCTTCATCCCCCTTCTACAACGAAAGAGAAAAACATTTTTTAAAAGCCAAGGATCTTAAAACCTTGCCCTTTACACAGCTTATTGGGAAGGAAAGGGGAAAAACTGACCAATCCCGAGTCTCTTTCAGCCACACCCAACTTGTTTGGCCTTCTATAGTGAAGATTTTTTTTTTATTTTGTCACTCAGTATATATAAGCATAAGCATGTAATAACTATACAATATATAAGCATATATATATGACTATGTAATAACTATATTAATTGGATATAACGAAAGGAAACAATAGGACAGGAACGGAAGGCACGCTTATGCTCTTATGCACGCCCCTTACAGACCTCTTAGAAATGGGGTGAGGTCAATAGTAGATAGTTTTTGTTCGAAGCTTTGGGGATTTTGGGAAGAGACCACAGAGTCAGGTAGTTTATTCCAAGCATTAACAACTCTGTTACTGAAGTCATATTTTCTGCAATCAAGATTGGAGTAGTTAACATTAAGCTTAAATCTATTGTGTGGTCGTGTATTGTTGCAATTGAAGCTGAAGTAGTCTTTGACAGGAAGGACATTGTAATAGATGATTTTATGAGTTAAACTCAGATCATGTTGAAGGCAGCGCAGTTCTAAATTTTCTAAGCCCAGGATTTCAAGTCTGGTGGCATAAGGTATTTTGTTGTATTCAGAAGAGTGGAGAACTCTTCTTGTAAAATATTTCTGGACACGTTCAATTGTATTGATGTCAGAAATGTGGTATGGGTTCCAGACAGGCGGGCTGTATTCAAGAATTGGTCTAGCAAATGTTTTATATGCTCTGGTTAGTTGTGTAGTGTTTTTGGAGAAGAAGCTACGCAAGATTAGGTTTACAACTCTTAAAGCCTTTTTTGCGATATAGTTGCAGTGGCACTTAGATCATTTGATATGAAAATTCCAAGGTCCTTAACAGGGTTGGGATCATCTGTAAGGCAATGTCCATCAAGCTTGTACTTAGTGTTTAGGTTCTTTTTTCCAATATGTAAGACTGAGCATTTGCTGGTTGAGATTTGGAGTTGCCAAGTTTTAGACCATTTAGATACATAGTCAAGGACTTTTTGAAGGTTAGTTATATTGTTGGTGGTGTTAAATAGTTTGACATCGTCAGTGAAGGGAACACAATCACTTGTAATATGGTCACAGAGATCATTAATGTATGATATGAAGAGTGTTGGTCCAAGAACGCTGCCTTGGGGAACGCCACTTTTGACAGGAACAGGATTTGATAGAGCATTGCCAATTTTGACCACTTGTTGTCTGTTTGACAGGAAAGCTGTTATCCAACTGTGGAGGGGTCCTGAAATGCCATAGGATTTTAGTTTTAGGAGAAGTTTATCATGTACTACTGAGTCAAAAGCTTTACAGAAGTCTATGGAGATCGCATCTATTGCTTTGCCCTGATCAAGATTTGTAGTCCATATGTTTTTGCAGTGAAGAAATTGTAAGTTACATGATAATTTTTTTCTGAAACCAAATTGTTTATTAGAGAGTAGGTTGTTTGTTTCTAGGTGGAGGGTAATGGATTGGTTGATGATAGATTCCATTACTTTGCAAGTGACGCAGCATAGAGAGATTGGTCCGTAATTTTCAACTAGGCTGGGGTCTCCTTTTTTGTAGACAAGGATGACACTTCAAAAAAGATCCCTGTCTTCAAAAAAGATGTAAAGCTGCCAGGCTGGCATTCCTTTTAGAAAATCAGGAGGGTGGCTGAAGATCAGAAGATGTGGGGTAGGAGCAACAGGGCCCTTTAATGGAGGATGAGGTAAAAGTTATGGCTATGAGGGTCTTTGCTCAATTTCAGCCAGTGTCTTAGTTGCAGTCCAACAAAGCACAACATGCATCAAGGACAATCAATTCATGCCTTTGTCATTGTTTCTTCTACATAAGGCTGTCTTGGAAGAATATCTGGAAACCGTAGCTGATCCAAAATGAAGCATCCTATATCAGGGGTCTCCAGCCTTGGCAACTTTAAAACTTGTGGACTTCAACTCCCAGAGTTCCTCAGCCAGCTTTGTCTAAATTTATCACGCTTGGGAATTCCATGTATTGTGGCCAAAAGAAAGGCTTGAATGCTTTGGGGTTATAGCTATAGCAAGTTGCATTTTTTTTTGTGGGGGGGGGATCATTTTCTGGGCCTAAAGCATTCAAGCTTTTCTTTTGGCCACAATACATGGAATTCCCGAGCAGAAAAAATTTAGTATACCATGTATTGATAACTAACATTTAATGGTCATAGTTTTCAGCAAGTTCATCTTGAGCATATGATTTTACACACACATAGTGGAAGCTCCCCATCAAACTAACAATACTTATTTTAAAATCTAACACCGGTAATGGATATTCAAATATCCATTTGAAATCCTGTAAATATTCATACTTTCTGAACACTAGAATGCCTGCAAGATGAAGATCCTGAAACTATGAAAATCATCTCAGAAAATGTTAAAAAATGACAGGGACAAGGAATTAAATAGCTTTGCTACTGACAAGTCTATTATCATAAAAGAATAAAAAATAATCTATAAATGGTTAATATCTTAGTTCTGAATTTAAGAACCAGATGGTTCAATATTAGCACACTAAGGTTGCAGCAAACACAGCTAGAACATCTGAGTCATCATTGATTCAGAAGGCAGTAAACCACTCCATGTAGTCTCTCTGTTTTCCGGTGATGATTTGCTTTTTTTGAGAATTCTTCAGTCCCAATACTCAACTTACACCACCTTTCTCTTAGGAGATAAGCTATAAGTTATTGGGTGGTGTTTTTTAAATCAAAGTTGTCCTCAATTTATGAACAGTGTTAATGTTAATATGGAAAGATTTTGATTTTGAATATTGAAATGTATTCAAAACGTATATCAAACTAGCAAGTAGAAAGATAAAATATTATATCACTATAAAAACATAGTTAATTTAATGATCAAAGAGGAAAAAGAAATCAGAATCTCTGCATTTAAGATTAATAGTATCTGTGTGGCTAGAAATGCCCCAGACACTGAGATTATGGGTGAATCTTAATATGCTACTATATGTTCAGGAACAAAGAACAAAATTAAAAGAGGACACTGCTTAATAAACTATTCAAACACTTCAAATCCACTCAAGCATTCATGATTTCATTCAAAACAGATAACACAAATAAACACCAAGAATGAAGTATACTTTGATTTTTATGACTGTCTCTAAATTAGAGTTATTTTCCCTCCAACAACTTCACAACCCTACAGATTTTCAGGCCAAATATTTCAGCGCTACCTGAAGATCATCTTTGTTCAAAACACCTATGCCATCCATAAGCAACAGTCCTCCAAAAATGCCTTAGCTACCTTGATAACCATGTTGCAAGAATGCTACAAAACTCTATGAAATAGAAAGGGCTAAATTAATATTTTACATGTGAGTTTATATTTTTGAAAGATGACTCTCATAAAGTAGCTACAATCCACCAATAAATATGTTAGTTTTAAGAGGTCAGAAGTAATTTTTGATGGTAAAACCAGAATCAAGAGACAGATGTCCAATTTAAAGTTGCAAGAAAAAAAATAGCCAAAAATGCAGAAAAAGCATTTATTCAACATGAACATTTTATGAAAATATGCATCTACCTCCATTCAACATGTTTTAAATGTATGAATTATAAGAACATATAGATACCATATATTATGTATCAAGGTTCAATATTGTGTTTATTTGCTGCAGACTAAGATACTGGCCACAGAAGCATCACTCCTCTTGTTTATAAAAGAGAAATATTATTTTAAAATACTACAATATCTAGGTTACAGTATCAAAATATCATTTTCCAGACAAATTAGTTAACAATAAAATTAAGCAACAAAGATCAAATGAAGTAATGATGTTTAATGCAATAAAAGCTCTGTTAAATACAATTTCTTTTGCCCTTCAGTGCCTCACTGCCTTATAATTTCTTTTGCTGTTTGTTCATCTCTCTCTGATATTGAAAGGCAATTGAATTTATATATATTTTTCAATCTAAGAAGTTCCAATTCATGAGGAAACCTTTGGCTCCTCTATACCCATGAAGAATCCAACTTTCTTAGGACACCATGATCCTAATTAGGGACTAACAAAACACAAATGATGGCATGGAAAGAACACCGAGTAAATTCCATCTGAAATTAAAATTGCAGATGGAAAAGAATCAAATCTATAAAAATACAGGGTTACCCATATTTATTCCCAAAATCTATAATTAGAAATTGGGGAGTGGGTGAAAGAAGACTTGTAGAGGAAAAGGGGACAAGATCAGGAAGAACTTAAGGTATTCAATTCTTAAAATAAAAATCTTTTCCTTTCCTAAAACCTGGAGTGTTTAAAGAACATGATAATCCCAGACCAGTCATTTCCCAGAAATGTTAACCTTCCAAGTGAAAGTGACGCAAGATCCCAACACATGTTCCTTCCATCTGGCTTTGGCATCCCACTCAAACATTTCCAATTCCCAAAACCCTCTGAAGCTAACTACAGGCAAAAAAGTGGTCCCTGAATCTAACGTAATCTTGACTAATTTATGTTATAAATGCAAGCCTTTACAAAACTTAATTACAGCACTTTAATACGTAAAAATTTAACCCCAGATTTAAGATTAGAATGAAAATTCTAGGGACTGTTTGTGATTCCTGATGATTATGATTGCTGGATGACTGCACCAATCTATTTGTCATCATTTTTGTCATGCGGATAAAAGTAGGAAAAGAACTGATGTAGGATCTAAATACAATAAATTAGTAAATAAATATAGTAAATTAGCATATAAATCTACACAAAGCTTGTCCAATATGCGACTGGTGGGTTGAGTACAGCCCTGGACAGCTAATAATGTGGCCCCACAAGATTGCAAACTTGAAACATTATTATGTGATTTATATACACTATATTATATATTTCATATGCGGCCCAAGACAATTCCCTTTCACTCAATGCAAGCCCAAAAGTTGGACATCCAAGAGTTATACTGCTGACATTTTATTTTAAAGTGAGAGCGTGACAATTAGGAGGATTAAAAGGGCAGATCCAAGTTTTATTTTATCCACACCAATTATTTTCCCAACTAATTTTTTTCCCCAGTTGCTTTAATTGCTGTGGGGAAAACATACCTTGCTTGTCAGGTATGCTACCTATGATTGAGGAAATAACACACAATCATCAAAACTAGAAGCCAATCCCCTTTTAAAACAAGTTAAATTAGTAATCATCACATCAGATGGCAGCTCATTCCGTAGTGCAACTGAATCAATAAAATATCTTAACCTATCACTCTAAGTCAGAGGTCTTCAAACATGGCAGCTTAGCTGGCTGGAAAATTCTGGGAGTTGAAGTCTACAAGTCTTAATGCTGCCAAGTTTGGGGACCCCTGCTCTAAGTCTGTGTTTCTCAATCTTGGCAATTTTTAAGATGTGTGGATTTCAACTCCCAGAATTCAGCATGCTAGCTGGAGAATGCTGGGAGCTGAAGCCCTCACATCTTAAAGTTGTAATGGTTGAGAAACATTGCCCTTAAGTTAAAAAGACACAACTGTATATTCTCTCTTATGAAAGTGAGAGAATAATCTTCCTGATTGCACTTCCTTCTATATTTCTATATTTTCCAGATCAACATTTTTATGGAGAAAACTATATATGGTATTCCAAGTGTGATCTTAATATATATTTTAAAAATACTAGAGAAATCTACATGTAAGAGTATGCACTGTGTTTGTGGCTTGCATAGGAAGTCAGTCATATTGGCTGGAATGTGAACCCTAATACTTCAGTATGCAAGGTTACTCTGAAAACAAACAAGCAACCACATTAGTAAAAACCTTAATACTGATCACAACTTTAAAAAAAGCTTCTACCAGTTGAATTTTAAAACAACAGGGGAAAAAAGGTATTGAGGCATGAATTATTATTCCAATCTAACAATCAGTAGTAACTGAAAGAAAACAAATCCTGTTATTTTTATGCATCTAAGTTAAACAAAGTGAGATAATATACTAGTGTTTACTTTAATATACCCAACAGAGTTGCCATACTAGATCTCAATGAAATGACACAGTACTTTACAGATTAGATTGTGTTCTCAGTTTTTGATCAAGACCTAGAATTGTAAGTGACACAACTTACATGGTTCACTACAAAATGGCCCCCAGGTAACATGATAGACTTTCCAGTTTAACCATTGCTGTATGCTCTGGGGCTGCCTCTGAAGACTATTCAGAAAGTTCAGCTGATGTAAAATGCAGCAGTGTGAACAGTTACATGAGTTTCTGGGTAAGTTACCCCTTTCCAGTGGTGGGATTCAAATAATTTAACAACTGGTTCTCTGCTCTAATGACTGGGTGGGTGGGCATGGCCATGGTGGGCATGGCCAGGGGATATGACAAGCAGCACTTGGCCTCCTGAAGCCTCCTAGGAGCAAAAATGGGCTGGGGGGGGCGTGCCATACTCCCTCACACCCCATTTTGGGCCTAGTAGGGCTCCCTGCACTTATCTGGTAGCCAAAATGGGATGTTTGGGGACAGGGCGGGGAGGGGCGAGCCAGCAATTTAACTACTGGTTCACCCGAACTGGCCCAAACCAGCTGACTCCCACCACTGCCCCTTTCCCATGCAAGCTGCACTTTACCAGTTTGTTTCCTGGTCCTATTTAAGATTGTGGATCTTTAAAGCAATACATGGCATGGGATCAGGTTAATTGAGAGACTATTTCTTCCTGATTTCATCTGCCTGTCTCACAAGATCCAACAGAATGGGCATGTGAAGGGTTCAACTGTATTATGAGCCACACTTGATGAGTCCTGGGAGACGGGCCTTTTCTGCTGTGGCCCCTGTGTTATAGAATCTCCACACCAGAGAAGAGTTTGGTCTCATCACTCCTGAGATTTTGAAGATCCCTCAAGGCCCAGATATGCCCTCAGGCAAGGGACAGATAAACTCATGAGATGGTCCCATTATTAACATCCTTCCATTCATTTTTTCTTTAATCTGTCTTGCTTTTATATTTTTAAAGTTTTTAAAGTTTTAAACCATTTAAACCAGGTAACAATTGTTTTATATTTATTATTTTATTGGATTGTTGTACGCAAACCAGAGTCACCCTCTGTGAGATGGTTAGCCATATAAATTTGAAAAGAATAAATAAATGATGACTAAGCACCCGCTCCCGGAATGAGGTAAATCTATTAATCTATGACATATACTTGTATCAAGTTAATGTAACTATCTAAGTTCCAAATAACTTAAGTCCAAATTATTTGAAAGTCAACATTTTCTTAGGCAATCTATCTGTTCCTACAGTCTGCTACGGGGTCTTTCCTGAAAAGTGCACATTGTAATCCTTCCCACTGCTAGGCCTCAACTCTGTAGAGCTCTTTTCCTATCTGCTTTTTCTTTTTTCTATATAATGCCCAGGACAACCTTTGAGCTTCTTAAAGTATCCTATATATTTGTTACTGTGTCGAAGTTTAGTTCCACTTCATTTTTCTACCAGGGTATAAGGACACAATATTGAAAAGTATCAACATGCTTCAAGCACTCAAACAATTCTAACTGCTGTTTGTTCATGAAATATGTCCATCTATAGCCTTTCAAGCTATCCAGGCTTGTAGTATTTTAATCCCAAAAACTGAAATAAATCCCCAAAATCTGAAATTGAAAAAATTACAAGTTTCTGGTCTTTGTGTTAAAAAAGGAGAGAAGTACAGGGGAAGTAGCATGGTATTTTGGAGGAGAAAGATTCACACTTTCTGTAAAAAAAAAACCACTAAAATAATTTGTAAAGTATGTTTCAAATAAACTACGGTTAATAACAGCCATACTTTGTAAAACAAAATAAATATCTTCAAAAATTTGATGCAGCCCTACCAATGCAGATTGATATGAAAACAGCTCAAAGGTTTTCCTGTTTCCATTGAACAGCTGCTTTTCAATGGGATTTCCAAATGCATCACTTCATCCTCTGAGTGGTTTACAATGTCAGCATATTGCCCCTAACAATCTGGGTCCTCATTAACTTTGGAAGGATGGAAGGGTGAGTCAATCTTATGCCCGTCAGGATCAAACGCCAGGCTGTGGGCAGAATTAGCCTGCAATACTGCATTCTAACCATTGTACCACCAGGGTTCTTCCTTCCTCCTTGCGGAAGCTGGATGCACTTAAAACTCTGTGATACACTTAATGACCGCATGGTTAGCTCAATGGCTGTGGTAAAAATTGTAATGAAATCAGTCATGTGATGACTCATTTAATCACTTAAGAGACTGAAATTCCAGTCTCAATTGTGGTTGTAAGTTATATATAAACCAAGAGAATCTTGTGACAAGATAAACAGATCTATTACGGCATATATTTCATAGATTGTAGTCCATTTCCTGAGACAAACAATATTTATTCTACATTATTTGCATGCACTATGTATAGAATATAAATTAAAAACTGCTATATACTTTATGTTTTGCATTTCATAACCATTTCATTTCATGCTTAACTATTTTTTTCACTTGCTCATTTCTACACCACTCTTAACTGCCAACTGTCATTTCACTCATTTGATCTTGTGAATTCCACACCACTTAAATGTATTTAGCCATTATGGATTTTTCATTGGTTTCACTGTTACATTTTAATACAATTCCCTCTATAGAAATTATCCTCTTAGGCAAACTAAATTGCTTGCAAAGCTTTCCAGTAATTTGCTAGGCAAAATTATGAATATCAGTTAAATTCTGATTTGAATCATCAAGTCAATTCGATTTAAGCACTTAAGTGGAAATATTAACTCAAAGTGTTTCAATTCAGATTTCCAAATCAACAGCTGTTTCTGCATATGTAGAAATGTCCAAATGAACTTAGAGGCATTAAGTAAAATTTTCTAGTTCAAGTAGGAAACGCAATTTAATTCAACAATTCATTCACGTATATTTCAAATCAAATCGGTAAATTGAATATTTACATAATCCTAAAAAATAGGATTGTAGAAAAGCTGCCAGATGTAGGGGATAAAAGATGGAGGCAGTAAGACCGGGCAGCAACCAAACAACTTGAAAATCAGGAGGCAGGAAGAGAAGCGTAAAATGACACCCTCAATCCTTTTGACTACTCCAATTGTTTTCCATGTACAGATCAGCTAAAATCTTTACAACAACCTTGTGCGACCAGTCCATATTATTTTCCCCATATAACATATATCCAGGCATTAAAAACAATGAGAATAAAGATGAGGAGACCAGGGGTAAAATAAGAAATGTAAGTGTCTTTATGTGAACGAATCAAGAGTGAAAAAACAGAAACAGAATAGTAACGTTGGGACTGAAGAACATTCCTAAGGGCCATTCAAGTATAAAAACTTATCCACAGTTAGCGTGCAAAGGTCTCTTATTCCTTGCCAATTTTTTTTTTAGTAAAGAGGTTGAAGAACCTGTGGCTTTCAGAGACAGCTAAACAACAGTACAACTTTTGAGCAGCCCCAGCCAGCAGGCCAATTCCTGTGATGTAGGATATAGGGGACAGGTTGTACTGATGTCAAAACCACTTCTAGGGACTTAAGATGAAAAGGAAATGCCTTTTAGCACAGGGGTCTCCAACCTTGGCAACTTTAAGACTTGTGGACTTCAACTCCCAAAATACTTCAGCCAGCAAAGCTGGCTGAGAAATTCTGGGAGTTGAAATCCACAAATCTTAAAGTTATCAAGGTTGGAGACCCCTGTTTTAGCAGATTAGAAGTTGTGGGGTGGTTTTGATGGTGGCGGCGGCGGCAGGGAATAAAGAAAGAAAAGAAAGTTATGAAAAGTCAAGGGAGAAGGAATGTAGCCGAAGCCGGAAAAGGTGGGATGGCTTGGAAGGGAGAGGTCATAGAGAGAAAAAGTCATCAAACTACCAGAGAGAAACAAGAGTTGAGAAAAACACAAGAGCAGCACTGGAAGGAACTGCAAGTCAGCTGAACAGTGGGAAGGCGGCAGGGAGGAAGAGGAAAACCAGAGAGGAATTGCGATCTCTTGTGTGGCTGAGAAAGAAGCCCTCTGGTGCTGGGGAGGACAGTGTGGCTGGAAGACAAAGGGAGATGGATGCGATGGGGGAGTCAGCCTAGAATAAAGGGGTGGGGAGAAAAGATAGGAAACCCACGGGATGGGGTGGGGTGGGGTGGGTGGGGGAGAAAAGAGAACTGGGTCAAAGAGAAAGAGCGCAACTCATTGGAGTGGGAAAGAGCTTCAAAGCCCGGGTGGGCTCTGGGGGGAAACCGCAGTCGGACCAGAGACGGGGCGCTTCCCAGGAGACCGTAGGTTGGAGCGGAGCGGGAAAGGGTGTTGGGGAACAAGGGCGCGGGGGTGAGTGAGTGGGTGGGTGGAAGAGAGACAGAGACGGAGACGGAAAGCAAGGAGGGGGCATGGAAGGAATGACAGGGTGCCGGGTGGGAATCACGCTGCGGGACCCACCAGGAACAGGTCCAGGTACGAGACCCGGAACTGGGACGCCTCCAGCCCACTAAGCTCGCAGTTTCCCAGGACTCACCTCCTCCAGCGACACTTCCTAGGCAGCTCCCGATCGAAGAATCGGAGACACGTCCGGCCACCCAGCTGCCCAGGCCCGGACTGTAGCTCACTCCTTCGTGGAGGCGGCCGGGAGCTGGGGGGGGGGGAGAGAAGGTGGGGGCTGCCGAACCGACGCCACAGCACCGACGTAAGCCGAGGGGGTGGACTCACTCACTAGGCTCGCCGTGCCGGGAGGGGGAAAGAAAAAGGGGAAAAAAAAAAAACCAGCGCGGGCGAGCGCAGCAAACAAGGAAATCGGCACCGGCTTGCAACACAGAATGACGAAGTGACGGGGGAGTCGAAGCCAAAGTGGGAGTGACGTAATCAGACCCTTACGCATGCGCCCGAGTATCGGTACAGACTTGGGGGGTTGTTTCATTCGACTGAGGCTGACGGGGGATTTTTTTTTTTTTATGTTCCCTTTTGAGAAGTTTTTTGTTTGTTTGTTTCTCTTTCTTTTCTCGGGCAGATTTTTCTTCTATTGGCTCACCCGGTTTCCCTCATCAGGTTTTTTTCGCGTTTATTCCCGCCACCTCTTTTTTTCATTTCTCAATTCCTTATAATAAACAGAGCACAAATATTAAACGGAGGGGTCCTTCTAAAACAGGCGTCTCCAACCTTGGCAACTTTAAGCCTGGCGGACTTCAGCTCCCAGAATTCTCAAGTCAACAAAGCTGGCAAACAGAATTCTGGGAGTTGAAGTCCGCCAGGCTTAAAGTTGCCAAGGTTGGAGACCCCTGTTCTAAAGGCATCCCCTCCCCAGGCGTGGTAAGAAGGGGCAGAAATCATAGAAGGAGCCCGGCAAGTATTGTACAACCTCCGTGGAGAAGGGCAGCCGACCTTAACTTGGCCAAATAATTCCAATTCAATTAAACCCTGCAACTCACGGCCCCAAGATTTTCAAAGCAAAACCTTTCGAGCTGCTCTGTTTGCGCCGCTTAGATTAATAGCGATTTACTGGATGAATTTCAACAGCCGAGTTTGTACAACACATCAGCCGTAGCCAGCCAAATTCTGCTTTCGTTCTGTTTGCGCAAACCCTGTTGGGGGATGATGTAACCAGTGAGGCATATCCGTTCAATACTTTATAAAATAGCCATTTCAGATCTGAGGTGCCAAATGTGGACCGCCACAAGATGACAGCAAAGAGACTTTTCTGTAGCTCTTTACCGCCACTCAGTGGTCATCTGCATTCTTGCCACCCCAGACTGATAACATCCAGATAGCTACTAAATTTTCCCCACTTTTTTCTTTCTCGTATGGGATTGCTCATAGGTATTGGTTTTTAAGCACAGACATCCTTAAAGATTCTGAATTAAAACTACAAAATAAGTGATGTAAGGTGAGTGAAGATTTCATACTGGTGGTCCTCAGCGTACGACCACAATTGAGCCCAAAATTTATATTGCTAAGTGAGATATTTGTTATGTGGCTTGCCCCATTTTACGATCTTTCTTGACACAGTGGTTAAGTGAATCACTGCAGTTGTTAAATTGGTTATGGTTGTTAAATATGGTTGTTAAGTGAACCTGGCTTCCCCATTGATTTTGCTTGTCAGGAAGTCATAAAAGGTGATCACATGACCCCAGGACACTGCAAATGTCATAAATATGAGTCAATTGCCAAGCGTCTGAACTTTGATCACGTGACCATGGGGATGCTGCAACGGCCGTAAGTGTGAAAAACAGTCATAATTCACTTCATCAGTCAAATTTTTTAAGTGCTGTAATTTCAAACTGTTACAAAATGAACTGTTGTAAGTTGAGGACTACCTGTAAGTGAAAAACTAAGAGAAGCTTTACGAGTGCTTCACAAGCTTCCGTCCACCAACCCTTCTAGAAGATGTTTGATGTGGACTTCCCAACTAAGTGCACTCATATTGTTTACAATTCCAACTCCAAAAATTCCTACTAGGCAAGAAAAAGCTTTAGTCAATGTATTCAGAGGTTCCTTGTTATAGAAAAAAGTGTTATTGTTCAAAAGATACTGTAACCACGTAAGAATAAAATAGAATAGAATAGAATTTTTATTGGCCAAGTGTGATTGAACACACAAGGAATTTGTCTTGGTGCATATGCTTTCAGTGTACATAAAAGAAAAGATACCTTCATCAAGGTACAACATTTACAACACAAATGATGGTCATACGGTACAATTTAACACTTAATGATACAACACTTAATGATAAGCATAGGGTACAAATAAGCAATCAGGAACAATCAATATCAATATAAATCATAAGGATTACCAGCAACAAAGTTACAGTCATACAATCATAAGTGGAAAGAGATGGGTGATGGGAACAATGAGAAGATTAATAGTAGTGCAGATTTAGTAAATAGTTTGACAGTGTTGAGGGAATTATTTGTTTAGCAGAGTGATCTTAAGATCTTAAGCAGTTCCCTGCTGCATTGGAGCCCTGGCCCTTCAAAATCCATCTTTTCTCACAGTGGCCAGCCAATAGTAGGAAGCCCACTAGTCTCCCAGGTGACTTTCACAGACATTCACACTGCCATTAGGGTTAGCAACCATTGCTCCCCATGATTTCCATAAATTGGTCCATGCGGGCTTAGTTGGGAATTGAAATCCGCATATCTCACTGAGAATCGCCTTGGCAAGGTGAACAGCATGGAAGTTTAATAATAGATAAATAAATGTCTTAAAGTTGCTAAAGTTAGGAAACACTGCCCCAGAAAAAAACAAATATTGAAAGGTGTGTTGGGAGGGAAGAGAGCAGGAGAAGGTTTAAAAACAGAATGCTACATCATCTGCTTTTCTTCATAGGAAACAGGGCAGCTGCCTTGCCTCCAAGTCCTTCCACCAAAAATGTGGAGGAATGACTTGACTCTAGGTAAATCCTGCAATGTGTAATGATGCTTACTGTCTGATACATATGCATAGGTCTGCAGATTAAATTGGTTTTCATCAATTTGTTATGCCACGTTAAGTAAATGAATTGCCAGCCAAACAAACAAACTTACCCACCCTGTTATTTATCTTGGGAACACTTTGGGGGAAAAAATCAATACATGTAGTCCTCAGAATAAAATTGGGACAACTTCATCATTAACAATGCAGTCATATAGTGAAAAGTCACATGACTATGCTGGATTTATGACAGCAGCTCCACTGGAATTCACCTGTGGTTAAGTAAAACATCACATGACCGTGACTTCTAGCTTCCTGCTGGCTTCCCCAATGTCTTTGCTTGTTGCAAGCTATGAAGAGCACAAATTGTGATCATATGACTCTGAGACACTGCCACCATCATAACGCATCAGTGTCCAAGTCATAATCACATGACCCTGGGGATGCTGCAGTGGTCTTCAGTAAGAACACTGGTTGTAAAGCTACTTTTTCACTTCCATTGTTACTTCGAACAATCACTAAACTGGGCAGTCATTAACTGAGGACTATCTGTCGTTTCAGAAAACAGGCAAGTGATTATATCTAGTAACATTGCCTATTAACGATGAAAGAAACATATGTATTTATATGTATTTCTGAAGAGGTTTCATTGTAAGAGGTTTTCAAATTACCATCACTCCTACATTCTTTCAGAGTTTAGGCCAAAAAAACCTAAATTTACTTCATGCATATGGGTGGAACTTTGTAAATAAATGTATGTGGGCCAACATGCTTCCTACATCTCTACTATTTCTACATCCCTACTATTCAGGGAAACTTCCAAGCACAACCTGTTTAGTTAATGATATGTTTGTGCACACCCAGCTTTGGTCTTCTTCACCTTGTCTGACTCATTGGAAAGAGTGTCACTGTTGGAATAATAGTGCTTTACTGCTCCATCCTGAAGATCTTCTTTAGATGATGGTGCAAACAGTGGCTCATGGTGCTCTACCCAAGTGGTAGCCTCCTCCTCTGATAAACAGAGCAAAGGTGTCTATTTACCCCCTGTGTTTAGGAAGACCTTGATTTTGCTTTTTAACATAAATCAGTCTAATTCAGGGCTCTCCAACCTTAGCAACTTTAAGACTTGTGGACTTCAACTCCCAGGGTTCCTCAGCCAGCTTTGCTGGCTGAGGAACTCTGAGAGTTGAAGTCCACAAGTCTTAAAGTTGCCAAGGTTGGAGAGCCCTGGTCTAATTTACACTTGTCAAAATTATATGTATAGATAGCTTTTTCTTTGGGCTTTGCAATGCACTTCAGGTGTTTAAAACAAAAGTAAACATTAGGAGGAATGACTTTCAAATGGCATTTGTTACAGAACACTTTTATACAAGGCACGCTCAAGGAAAACCTGTAGAAAAGTATTTATTAACATGAAATGGCACGCGAGGTTTAATTTAAACAAATGCAGAATGATACGTAAGGAGGATGTTGAAAGTTAAATAAACAAGATTTGGTCTTTTCTGTTGGAAAACTCTCTGACTTCTTAATTATTGCTAGGATGAATGGTGATACAATATACACATTTACCTGTGTGTTTTACACCAGGAAGCCAGTACTCTTGTAAAGTACACCGAACACCTTGACACCTCCCAGCAAGTCCTGTTTAATCACTGTTTGTATGTCCATGCCACTTCAAATAAGATACAAATGGTTGAGTTTAGGCAAAACTGTATGTCAAAACCGCACAAAGAGAATGATAGCCTGGCATTAAATTTTAAGCTATAATAATGGCAAATGGAAATACAACAAGAGTTATAATTGAGTGAGATACGATACACAGATTTTTATAATGTAAAAATAGTGTCGAATTCGGAGTATCCCTTTGAGTCTGAGGCCGCAGAGAAAATAGCCTTTGATCAAAGTTCTTACTTTGATCCTATGGATGAACTATATAAGTAGGAATCCTACATATGGCCTACACGTGCAGACAATTCATAGAGCTATAATGTATCAAAGTACAGATCAATATAAATTAGTAAAGGGCTACATTTGCTGTCTAGTAGTAGTGTTATCTCAGTTTTGTTGCCTGGATGAGATCACTTTTTAATATGGGTATTAATTCTTTCCACATCTTCTCAACTTTACCTCCCCAGATGTGCCTGAATTATATATGCAAGAGTTCCTTTTTCTGTCCATGTCATCTGGAGTTGATAAGAAGTTTAGTACAAAATCATCTGGAGATCTTTTTTTTTTTTTTTTTTATTCAAAAAGTTTTACAAAATTTTTTTTTCCCCTTTCCCCCCCTCCTCCCCCCTCCCTTCGCAACCCCCCTCCCCCCCCCCCCCGACTTCCCGGAACAAGCACAAGGTATAGTTAAAAGTAAAACAAACATATGCTAAAAAATTTTCGTCCCAACTTAATTATACCCCTACAATCATCAATTCCTAACTTCCCCAAAGCAATCAAACATAATACATCATAATCATTCAAAACAGTCTGATAACTCTTAGTCTGATATCTACGTTGAATATAGTCAATCCATTTTTCCATTCCTTTAAGTATCTTTCTTGCGTATTGTCTTTCAAAAAGGCTGATATCTTCGCCATCTCAGCCAAATTGGCAACTTTCAATATCCATTCTTGTATTGTTGGTACTTCTTTTTTCTTCCAATATTGTCCTATTAGTAATCTTGCTGCGGTTATTAGATTTAAAATCAATTTAGTCTCAATTACTGTACAATCCGTAATAATTCCCAACAAGAAAAATTGCGGCAGGAACTTTATCTTCTTTTCAGAACATTTTGTAAAATCCACCAAATTTTTATCCAAAAGGCCGTTATGTCCTTACAAGTCCAACAAATGTGAAAATATGTAGCGTCATCACAATTACATCTCCAACATTTTGCCTGCATTTCTGGATACATACACGATAATTTTTTAGGATCCAGATGCCATCTATAAAACATTTTATAAAAATTTTCCTCAGATTCTGTGCCTCGTGAATTTAACATTTCTAACCCAAATTTTTCCCACGTTTCCAATAATATTGGCTCCTGAAAATTTTGTGCCCACTTTATCATACAGTCCTTTACCAAGTCCCTTTCAGAATCTATTTCAAGTAACACATTATACAATCTCTTTATATGCTCCTGAGACTGATTTCTAATTTGCTTTACCAAATTTCCCTCGTTCTGCTCTATACCAATTTTCTGATCTCCCTTCCATCTAGCACATAATTGCTCATATTGAAACCAAGTATAATTTTTCCCTTCCTCTCTTAATACTTGCAGAGATTTTAACTGCAAATTACCTCTTTCAGTATACAAAAGATCTTTATATGTAATCATTTCCTGCTTCTGTTCTATGTTTATATTTTCTACTGTATGTCTAGGACATGCCCATATAGGAACCTTATAATTTAGTTTATAAGAGTATTTTTTCCAAACACGCAGAAGGGCATTTCTTAGCACATGATTTTTAAAGGCCTTATCCACTTTTTTGTCATAAATTAAATATGCATGCCATCCATATAACAAATCATAACCTTCTATATTCAAAATTCTGTCCTCTGTTAAATTAAACCAATCACTTATTGCAGAGAGAGCAGCTGCTTCATAATATAATTTAAAATTAGGCATTTTTAAACCTCCCTTTCCGAGAATCTTGAATTATTTTCATTTTAACCCTAGCTTTTTACCTTCCCATATAAATTTGTTAATTCCTTCTGCCATTCCTCAAGATTCTTATCTTTCTTAATTATTGGTATCATCTGAAAGAGGAATAAAAATCTAGGTAAAACATTCATTTTAATAGCAGCAATTCTCCCAGCAAAGATAATTGCAATTTTTCCAAACAATCAACTCCTTCTGAACTTTTGCCATAAAACCTCATAGTTATTCTTATACAATTTCACATTTGATGACGTAATATAAACCCCTAAGTACTTAACCTTCTTTACAATTTCAAATCCTGTTACTTCCTCTAGTTTTTCTTTCTGTTGTCTGGCCATATTTTTATTATCACTTTTGTCTTTTCTGATTTACCTTAAACCCTGAGACATTCCCATATTGATCAATTATTTCCAACAAAGATTTACTAGAATTTATAGGGTTTGTTAAAGTAATCACCAAATCATCTGCAAAAGCTCTTAACTTATATTCATACTGTCTAACTCTAATTCCCTCTATCTCCTTGACTTCTCGTATTTTATCCAATAATGGTTCTAGAGTTAAAATAAACAATAATGGTGATAAAGGACATCCCTGTCTTGTTCCTTTCGCAATCTTAAAAGGTTCTGTTAAGCTACCATTGATTATAATCTGTGCTGTTTGCTCTCCATAAATTGCCCTAATTATTCTTAAAAAACCATCTCCAAATTGCATCTTTTCTATTAATTTAAATAAAAAATCCCAATGCAATCGATCAAAAGCTTTCTCTGCATCGAGAAAAATAAATGCTGCTGGAATAAAATTTTTCTTTTCTAAGTACTCCAGTAAATTAACAATCTGCCTAACATTATTCCTCATCTGTCTCCCTTTTATAAATCCAGATTGATCATTATGAATTCTTCGCTGCAGAATCAACATTAATCTATTAGCTATTATTTTAACAAAATCTTATAATCATTATTTAAAAGTGAGATTGGCCTATAATTCCCAGGTTTAGAACAATCCTGTTCCTCTTTGGTATCAATGAAATAAAAGAGGTTCTCCATGAGGGGAATTCTCCTAGTTGTATCTGATTAAATAATTCCTTAAGTGGACCTAACATCTCATCCTGTAAATTCCTATAATAACTAACTGTAAGCCCATCCGTACCAGGAGTTTTCCCATTTTAATTGTTTAATTACCAAAATAATTTCTTCCGAGGTTATAGGCCGATTCAATTCATCCGTTTGTTCTAAAGTTAAATTTTTAACCTTATATTCCTTCAAATATTTATCAATATCCCTATTCAATATATTATCTTTAAGATATAAATTTGTATAATATTCTAAAAAAGCTTTTTTAATTTTATCCTGTTGATATCTCTCTTTACCTTTGTATTCTATTTTTTCTATAGTACGTTGTTTTGTCTTTTCCTTAAAGTGTATGCTAACCACCTACCAGGTCTATTTGCGTTACAAAAGTATTATGTTTGGCATATTGTATATTTGTTGCCACCTGATCAGCCATTATCATATTAAATTGATTCTGTAGTAACTTTATTGCATCTTTAAGTTTTTGATCATGTGGGTTATGTATTAATAATTGTTGTTTCTTATAAATTTCCTCTTCTAAATACCTACGCTGTCTTTGTTGCTTATTTCTCTGTCTATTATTAAGATATATTAATACACCTCTCATAAAAGCTTTACTGCAGTCCCAAACCATTTCTATCGATGTTTCATTATTCAAATTATAATCAAAAAATTCTTTCATCTGCTTTTTACATTGATTTACATTATCCTGATATCTAAACAAATTTTCATTTAATCTCCAAGTTCTTCTACCCTCTTTTCCATATTGCAATTCCATCCAAACAGGACTATGATCAGACAAACATCTTGGAAATATCTTAGTTTTCTTCACCCTAAAAAGCAAATCATTAGAAATTAAAATAAAATCAATACGTGAGAAGGATTGATGCCTATCAGAGAAAAAGTATAGTCTCTTTCCTCCAAATTCCGCAGTCTCCATACATCTCTTAACTCAAAATCTTCTATCATATCAAAAAAGGATTTAGGCAGCTTTGCATGTGCAGGTATCTTCTTGGAAGAAATTCTCTTGTCCTTTCGTGTATCTATTACTCCATTCCAATCTCTCAATATAATACGATTTATAATCCCATAGATCAACTTATCATATAACATTCTATAAAATTTTTCTTGTTGCTGGTTGGGTGCATATATACCAAGCAAGAGAGTCCTTTTTGTTTCTATTGTAAGTTCAATAGCAATATATCTTCCATAAATATCTGCCTCTATTAACTTGGCTGGTATATCTTTTCTCAAATAAACCACTATGCCATGTTTTTTCTCCAAAGCTGAAGCAACAAAATGTTTACCTAACTTTGAGTTTATTAGGTACTTTTGATCTGATAATTTAATATGCGTTTCTTGTAAGCAAATAACATCATTTTAAATTGTTTCAAATAATGAAATATTTTTCTTCTCTTCTGAGCTGAGTTCAAACCATTGACATTCCAAGTCAAGATTTTATTTGCCATTACTGGGCTGCTGAAGCCTTTGGGCAATCAACTGAAGATCGTCCTCCCGTATCTTCGGCCGTGCTCCTCCCACCGCTTCTGTAGCAGAGTCCTGAACTTTACTTTGAGTTTGTTGCTCCTTTTCTTTACGCTTAAGGGCTCCCCTCGTCAGTCTTTGTTCTTGTGGTTGTTCCTCTGATGGTAACATCACTGGAATCACCTCAGCTTCCACACCCATTTGAGTCTCTTGAATTCTTTTTCTATTATTTCTATTTCAAATTTCAGCACTGTAGAAAGAAAATCTTTGGCCTTAAGCACTGTGTCAATCGATATCTTCTTCCTGATAATACACTGTCAAGCCAACTGGAACCTCCCATCTAAATTGAATCTGGTATTTCTTAAGTTCTTGTGTAAAAATGTAAAGTCTTTTCTATCCCTTAACATCTTGGGAGGATCTCTTTCAAAACCTTCAACTCCTGTTCCCTATTTTCAAGTTTTTCTGAAAAGCAACTTGCAAAATTTGATTCCTCACTGTTCTTTTCAAAAAATAAACCACAATGTCTCTAGGAAGTTTCTTTTGCCTAGCAATCCAAGAATTAACTCTATAAATTTTGTCAATTTGATAAGCAACCTCTTGTGGATCAAGTTCAATAAATTCAGCCAGAGCTTCTGATAAAGTTTTTTAAATCTTCCCTTTTCCTCATTCAAACCCCTCATTCTCAGAGCTCCTTCCATCATTCTATACTGCATCACCACCACTTGATCTTCATTTTTATCCAATTTGATTTGCATTCCCCCCATTCTATTTTCTATTTGTTGATTTGACTGAACAATTTCTTGCACCTCCTCCTCCACCACCTCCAATCTTTTGCCAAACCTTGAAAAGCCATCAAGATATCTTCTCTTATTTTTTATTATTCTCTTTATTTCTTCTCTTATTTTCTCATTATTATCCATAATCTCCTTAAACCTTTCTTCAGACACTTTCCTTGCTCTTTAATCAGATCTTCTAAAGCTGGTTCAGAACCCTTCTGCCCCCAGTCTTAGGTGGTTTAGTAGCCATTTCAGTTTTAAAATTCACAAAATATAAGTCTAGAAACTTCTCTTTTCCCCTTTAAGTATAGGAGAGCTCAGTTCACTTCATTAAAATCCACACATAACTTTTCTTATCTTCTTATTCGTCATTTTCACTCCCGTTCAGGCGCCATCTTTAAGAGTCAATTAAAACAAAGGAGAAAAAAAAATTTCTCTTTTTTAAAAGGTAGAAGTCCGGAAATCAAAAATACTTGCAATCCAATAATCGTCCGCTTGCACTCATTCCGTCTGCTTAAAGAGATCCATAAAGATAAGACAATTAGCAGAGATGGACACCTTCTTCTTTTCCTGCTTTTGCAGACACGCACTGAAGTCGGAGATGGCAGGAATATTTATGGGACCCGTCGACCCTTCGAGGCTCTGCTTAATTAAAACAAAGCCTCTGGGGAGGTCTACCAACATTTCCTGCGCTCTTATCTTCCCCCTTTCATCCAGGGAAAAAGATTAAAGCCGGCTTTTCCTGGCTTTTACGATATTCAGTGCGGAGCCCCTTTAATTAGGGCTCAGCGAAGAGGTGGAGCCACCCGGAAGAATCATCTGGAGATCCAAAGACCACTTTGATACTACTCCTCTTGACCTTGTTTATTTTCCCCTGGGACGGGAAAATATGGGCTCAGTGTTGCTTGCGGAGGTTCCTCACCTGGGTTTAAGGCACTTTGCTTAGGGTTCCCAAGGCTTTATCAAAACCCTCATATCTCTCTGGTGGGGAAAGTTCTTATACCTAATCAAATTCCCTCCCCAACAACTTCAGAGAAAGCTTTCAACAAAAAGTAATTTTTCAGACAATCTTCAGAGAAGATTGCAATGATCTTTAGCATTCTGAAATTAATCACCCTTGTAAGAAAAAATAATAAATAAATAGCCCACCCTCTTTGGTTTGGGCTTTGTTTTCCAGCATGAGAATTTACAATCTTGGGGGGAAAGTGATTTGGTACTTCTGTTTTGTTTTCTCTTTGCTGAATCATCTCCTTAAAAAAACCTCTTTGTTGATCTCCTTAAAAATATAAGAGCCCTTTTCAAAGAGGCTGCTGAGTATCCAAGACATGAAAGAGTTCAGTTTATTTCGCTCTTTACTGCAACTTCTCTCAAGTTTAAAATAGTTCTGGCTGTCACAGGCCTCTGTGATCATGTGATTATGACTTGGGTGCTTAGTGACTTGTCCACATTTCCAAGAGTTGCAGTGTCCCATAGTCACGAAATCACAATTTGCAACCTTCTCTGCTGGCTTTCCAAGCAAAGTCAAACTATTCTCCAAAGCACCTGAGGGTAGAACAAGAAGCAATGGGTGGAAACTAATCAAGGAGAGAAGCAACTTAGAACTAAGGAGAAATTTCCTGACAGAACAATTAATCAGTGGAACAACTTGCCTGCAGAAGTTGTGAATGCTCCAACACTGGAAATTTTTAAGAAAATGTTGGATAATCATTCGTCGGAAATAGTGTAGGGTTTCCTGCTTGGGCAGGGGGTTGGACTAGAAGACCTCCTTCCAACTCTGTTATTATTATTAAAATCAGTAGGGAAGTTTTTAGTCATGGTTATGTAAGGTCTTCATCTAAGAATCACATGTGATTTGCTTAATGATAGAAATTGGGACTGTTGGAACTGCTTTTGCTAAGTGGCATGATCATATGATGTCTCGCTTCTATTTTTTTCTTTTTTGCACTTTTTACTTTTCTGCAACTTTCTGTTTTTTAAATTGAATTTATATTTACGTGAAGGCTCCTGAACTGGGCTTGAAAGACAAAAGAGGAAGCCATATGCTGCATCCCATATTTGGGTAGACCAGGTAGATTAAAAAACACATCTATTTTTTAATTTTTTCTCTTTTTTTTAGTTTTTATTTGTTATCATTTTAATTGTAACTTTTAATAAACCTGCTATACAAATGTTGATCATCAAAGATAATCTAAGTGAAATATTTGTTGGTGAAATAAAGGAAGAAAATCAAGATCAACTCCACCATTGAAATGACAATAAAATAGTGGGTCTACCTGCCTGCTAATATAGTAGTTTTGGAGTAAAAGTCATATGTTTGTGCGTGCACAACTGCACATACACATGTAAGAGAGGGATATTTATATTCTACATGTGTGCTTGTGTACTATCTGCATCAGGGGTGAAATCCAGCAGGTTCTGACAGGTTCTAGAGAACCGGTAGCAGAAATTTTGAGCAGTTCAGAGAACCGGTAGCGGAAATTTTGAGCAGCTTGGAGAACTGGCAAATACCACCTCTGGCTGGCCCCAGAGTGGGGTGGGAATGGAGATTTTGCAGTATCCTTCCCCTACCACGCCCACCAAGCCACACCCACCAAGCCACACCACACCCACCATGTCACGCCCATAGAACCAGTAGTAAAAAAAATTGGATTTCACCCCTGAACTGCATGTGTAAAATTTATGAACATTTTATATTTTGTACATGCGTGAGGGTACATTTCTGCTTTTGTATAACATCTCTGTTCTCATAAGAAATAAGAATTATCTGAAGTCTTTTCATTATATATTGTGAAGATTCTTCCCCTGCTGTGGATTTTTGTCCCTTTTTGTTGTAAGCAGGCTGTATAAATATTAGCCGTATTAATATCCAGCTGAACAACCATTCCTTAA
This sequence comes from Ahaetulla prasina, assembly GCF_028640845.1. Lineage (NCBI taxonomy): Eukaryota > Metazoa > Chordata > Lepidosauria > Squamata > Colubridae > Ahaetulla > Ahaetulla prasina. The sequence goes on from NC_080541.1 coordinate 199,792,283, forward strand.
AAAAAAAAACACCTAGGATTTTTAATCATATTTAATGCAGTATTTCTTAACTGGAAGCTTTACAGATATATGTGACTATAATTATCATGTTGATTGTGGAAGCGTAAAAATTATATTCTGGTATATAGTATAAAATACGATGGGACTACATTGGGCAGACATACATGTGAAAAGGAATCTTGGCGGAACACAACCTAACAGTGAGATAGGTAAAGGTAAAGGTTCCCCTCGCACATACGTGCTAGTCGTTGTCAACTCTAGGGGGGCGGTGCTCATCTCTTTCAAAGCCGAAGAGCCAGCGCTGTCCGAAGACGTCTCCATGGTCATGTGGCCGGCATGACTCAATGCCAAAGGCGCACGGAACGCTGTTACCTTCCCACCAAAGGTGGTCCCTATTTTTTCTACTTGCATTTTTACGTGCTTTCGAAACTACTAGGTTGGCAGAAGCTGGGACAAGTAACGAGAGCTCACCCCGTTACATGGCAGCACTAGGGATTCGAACCGCTGAGCTGCCGACCTTTCGATCGACAAGCTCAACGTCCTAGCCCCTGAGCCACCGTGTCCCGTTAACAGTGAGATGGAGCTACCAAATATATATATATATATATATATATATATATATATATATATATATATATATATATATATATATATATATATATATATATATATATATATATATATATATATATATAAACAAACAAATGCAATTCTGTTTTGTAACAACAAAAATACCCTTATGAACGCTCAGTGTTCCTGTCTGTTCTCTGTGAGTCATACCCAGAATACTGCATCAAATTCTGAGCATTGTATTTTAGAAAATGCATTGGGAGAATGGAGCATGTCCAAGATGATGAGACTAGAAAAAAAGCTTGTGAGAAACACTTGGAGGCCTTGGGTGTGATTAAGCCAGAGAATAGTAAACTATGCTGTAGTATTTGAAGAGTATCAGGTAGATGACATATTCAGAATTATTCCAGAAAACAATACAAGAAAGAATAGGTTTAGACTGCAAGAATATCAATTGTTGTTAAAATATCAGGACAAATTTCCTAATGGTAAAAGCTGTTTGAATTTGGAACAGTCTTCTGAACAATGAAACAATAATTGTTTCATTATACTGAAAGAGGAATGGCCTTGAAAGAAAGGAGAAACAGATGCTGCCAAGACAACAGACAGATAAAAGAGGACTGCATTCAGGGCAGACATGTAACCCGAGAAAATCCTTCAGATCCTCCCTAGTTCACACAAAGATAAGGAGAGAAGTGCATTTAGACTTCCTAGATTTTTCAAATATAGATTTATAATAAGCATACTGCTATTCTACATAATTTTGGTTTCCTCATCTGATCCACCTTGAAGGGCTGACAGCCAATGAGGGATTTCCAATTTCAAGTGAGTTTGTGTTCTAATCAATATCTTCTATGAACAAGATTTCTCTCTTCCCTAAAAATTATGTAGTCTGGTCCAAGAGGGCATTAGGGAGATCATTTGCCTAGCATGTTGATCTATAGGATACCCCCACAATAATAATGTATTCTTTCATCTTCCATATATTCTTATTCAAATATTTTTGACTTTTCAGCTTATATTTCAGGATCTCAATATATATGTGTGCATTTTGTTCACATATTTCCTTTAAAATGTCACTCTTCTCTCCTTCTGTCTGATTTATTCCTTTTCAATGCATTATACTTTCAACATCCACACTCCACCCTTGAATTTCATCCCACCAGCTTTCAGTAATATCTACTAAATCATATCAGCCTTCAAGTTTTAAAACTTCTAGTTCTTCCTGTTGTTCCCCATAACCTTTGTACTTATATATAGTTGCTAAAACCCCTGGTCATGCAATTTGACCTGTTTCTGATGGCAATTATATGGTAATTGTTGGGTAACTCTTCCTCAGCCTTCCCAGTACAATATTTGATGTTCCATTATCATTTGGATTGTCTTCTTTCTCCTTCTTCCTACCAGATTAGCTGAAAGCTCAACAGATCAGATTTGCAAGGTGCCTTCCAAACATATTCTTATATTCTTGCTAGTTCTTGTGAGACACAGCCCATGCATCCATTCAAACAATTCAAATAATTCTTGTGGGTATCATCTACATAGTCAGTTACTCATTTCCAATTTTCTTTTCTGTCTTCCTGGGTAATGTTCTTTGATATGAAGGAGGGAATAAAGCAATAACTGGGTCTATAGCCTCCTATTCTGGGATTCATAACTGAAATGTCTTCAAGTCTCTGTCTAGTTGTGTCATTTGTTCTCACTGGATTCTCAAATATCCATGAAAATGATATTTGTCAACAGCTTTAAAGACTCTCAGCATCTTTCCATCACATCCTGAATGTGTACTCTGGAAAGGCCACCGACCACTATATACCGTATAGGCAGTCCACCCACAGATTGCTCTTTCGTCCCCTCTTATTGGAAGTTTCCAATCATCACAACTTACTGCATCTTGTTCTTTGGACCAGATGCAGGAATCCTTCCCTTCACAGAACCTGTAGTGTCTACTTTCTTAGTCTCTGAGCCTTGTGCATCAGCTCTTCAACCAGAGATGCAGAAACACCATCAATAGTTGTGCCCTGGAATACCGAAGCTTCTGCTATCTCAATCCTTTCAGTTTGTCTTTCTTCTATCTTCTGGGGAGCTTCTTGGAAGTATCTTCCTAGCACACATTTTCTTATGTCTGATTCAAGAAACTCCCACCTTTCCTGATGAGCTGGGAAGTGGACATTTTTTGCCTTAGTTCCTTCACTTTCAATAAGGCAGTCATCTTACACTTGAAACATGTGTAGTCTGGTATGCTCAAGGAGAAAAACAAACATAGCGCATCCCCTGCAAGTCAAGAGATCAATTCCCTCTATCACAATAGAGGGAATTTGTCCTTTGATGAACAAACCATGGCCTCCCCACTGAAGACTTGTTTGTTTTTCCTGTTTGTTCATTTTCTGAGAAACAAGTTTATGTCTCCTGAAGCTGATTCAACTAGGTCAGCAATCACACACAATGGGTAATCAGCAACTCTCAGGAAGCAACCAGCAGCAATCAGTCAGCAATTTTTTATCCCCTTTCTTTTTTCTTCTTTCTCTTATGCATCTTCCCTGTCCTTAGTTGAACCCCCCTGTCAAATTCCTGTTCACTCTAGTTTTTAATGTTGGAAGCAGAATTGCATGATGACTTTGGGTCTCTCCTTCCATAAAAATAATAGCATTAAAAATTACATTTCACATGATGTTCAAATTTTTTTGTATTTAGACAGAGAAGTTGGGAAAAGTTAGTAAAATATGTATTATTTTGTAATAATCTCCCATTGGTGATGATTAATGATGTCTATCATGTATCATCAAGGTTACTAAGTCTTAGTATTCATACTTTGCCTATAGATTACAAATAAGATTGTTGGTTTAATGTTCAAAGTTTGTATCTTTCTTGTCAGTTTTTGTTGTTGTTGATAAATGGTATGAAAATAAATATTTGAGGGGTCCTTGATGTTCTCTGAACTTTGTTTTTTTGCAGATGTTTCATTACTCAAACTAACTAGCAACCTAGTTTCATTACTAAGTGCTAGCAACCTAGTTTGGGTAATGAAATGTCTGCAAGAAAACAAGCAAGCTCAGAGAGCGCCAGGGACCCCTCATTTCAACCCTGTGCTACAGATATTCTCCTTTATTGGTAAATAAATATTTACTAAAAGGCATGGAATTAAGTAAATTTATCTTATTTTTCTTCTTTGTGATTAAACAAAATTAAAGATTTGCATGGGCCTTAGGCATTGTGCCAGTGTGGATAGATCAATCTAGGCTTGAAGCAGAAAGATATTGTATATTTGGGAATTAATAGCTGAGAGTTAAGCAAAACTCTTGATGATTACATAGACACAACAATATTGCTTTCTTGGTAACAGTACAGAATAATGTGCTATTAATAGGATATTTGTAGATCAGGGTTGAATTGTGGAGACAGTGGTGCTCTCTGAGCTTCATTGTTTTCTTGCAGATGTTTCATTACCCAAGTAGATAAAACTTTCAGTTCATTGAAGTTCAAGGACTTCTCAGATGTACTATTGCCCACCCTCCCTGTGTTTAAACCCAGTTTTAGCCATAAAACTCAGTGGTAGACTTTAGACCAATCACTGTCTCAATCCAACTTTCTCACAAGGAGGTTGTAGCGAAAAAAAATTGTTGGAGGTTACACAGCTTCTTTAAGGTGGAATATAAATCTAACAAATGATAAGTCATCTTTCTCTAATCTGTCTTGATGGTCTGGAATTATGAAAATTCAAGTTCAGACTTGAGGACGGCTACTATAATATCCCTTGTTTGTTTTGGCCTTTCTATTTGGAAGAAAAACAGGCAGAGTCAGAAGAAAATGTGACGTTAATCCAGATGATTACACATCAAGACACACCTCATAAGTCATTTTAAATCCATCACCATCAAATGTGGTGTCAATTGTACTTGTTCAGAAACAAGGAGTGGATGTATGGAATGAGTTGCTTTGTGCATCTGTACCTTGTTTTGTGACATTATGGTTGGCTCTTATAGTATTTCACGTTGAATGTTCTCTTCAAGATACCAGTAAAATGCATTATTCCATGGTCATCCAATTCCAATCCTTTATTTATACATATGCATTTAATTTTTGGGATATGCAAATAGATGGGGGAGGTTTTAAAACAGGCACTTGAAAATTAAGAACAGATATGTCAATTAATATTAGAGAAGGCCTCTGTGTTTTTAGGACAATGTACCATAGATGACATGGAGCAATATATTTAGGAAAAATTGGAATACATTTAAGGGAGTCAAAAATATGGAAAAACAGGGATCTTTGAATTCTGAAAATTTTCATAAGCAGAAAATGATTAATATGTATTTTGAAATCTTATCACAATAAAATATTATCTGGGATTGGCTACACTTGCTATTTGAAAGAGCAAAGTCCATGGTGAGTTTTGAGTTCAAACAGAAATTCATCATTGATTACATTTAGATGTGACAAACTACAATCCTATGCTCCTTTCCTTGAGAATAAATAGAACTGAACTGAACTTGGACCTCTGAGCAATATTGTAATAAATTAGGAATGGTATAGAAAAATGTTTACTTTTACCTAATTTTCTCCTTGAATTGTATTATTCATTTCACAGTTACTTCCCATTTAACTAATGGAACAGGGACATCCTTTTGAGGGAGAAATTTGAAAATTAATTCAATGTATTTTTTGGGGGAATGAGTTACATTCCTAATATAATTAGCACCATTATTCAAAAAGTTATAAAAAGTCTACATTTTGTCTATTGCCCTTCAAATGCAGTATGGTTTGTAAAACATAGCTTGCAGTTTAGACTTAGTTAATCTCATTTTATTCATTTCATTCAATAAACCATTGTTAAGATGTTACAATAGTAATTTGTTCTATGAATACACTCTTAATATTTTTGTTTGATTTATAAAGTGGGTAAAGATAATATGCAAAAAATATGATCACTAGTTAAGTTCACACAAATGCTAAGCCACAAACAACTCATATTATGGCTTAGCATGAACTCACCCTATGTCTGTCTGCAGCATATTTGTTTTATATTGAATCCATTTATCTGAACATGGAGATAGAGAACCTAGAACAAATAGGATTAACAAATGGAGCCAAGGAGCTAAATACAGATGAGTTATTGCCATCTTGTGGTGAAATCCTTTCTCTTTGGGGGCTAAATATTTAGCAGCAACAGCAGCTGCTTTTTACTGCTGCAGCTTAAACCCCTAAAGAGAAACGATCCTTGTTGAGAAAGGTGTAGTTTTATTAGAAGTCAAATGCATTGCAATAGTGCATAGCCAGAATTGAGAATCGCACGCCAAAATCCCTAAGTTCAACTTTTTCCTCTCTTAGCTGCCTCCCATCATTGCCCCTCCCCAGCAACCAGGTTCAAGCAAAATGTTTGGGTATGTAGGGCATAGGTTGATAGGCAGCTGTGTTCTTCTACTCTCGCAGAGTGACCTTGATACAGCAAGCAGCATCTGGGAGGGGGAGGGTTATACTGTATTTCCTCTCGCTTTCCCCAAGCAGCACTAACTTTCGCTTTCCCCCAATCAACCCCTCCTTCCATCCACCCTCTTCATAGTTCATGGCAGACTGTCACCACATGGTAGAACTTCATAAAGTGTCCAGACCTCAGCAAGATACATTGGTAGCCAAGCTATATTTTGCTTCTGCTACACCCAGATTTTGTTTTCTTCACAGCAAGAAAATCTGTTGGAAGAAACAGAATTTTCAACATATTAAAGGCACAAAATACAAGGGAGTAATAGAAAGAGTCTGACTAGGAAAGAGCAATAAAATACCCAAATATGCTTCCCACCCCCTTTATAGTAATATTTCTCAATTGCATGGACATCAATTCCCAGAATGCAATGCTGGCTGGGGAATTCTGGGAGTTGAAGTTCACACATCTTAAAGTTGCCAAGGTTGAGAAAAACTGCTGTATAGCTTGCAAATCATTCTGGCTGCAGAGCCATTTTATGTGAATAAAAATGTTTAAAGGAGAGAGGCATTTCATTGAGTAAACCGGGCTTGCTTTTGAATAAACATGACCAAAATGAATGTGCAATCCTTTAAAGGCATCTATTTATTTTAAAATTCAAGAATTTATTATTTATTATGCTTCACAGGAGATAGTCAAAGAAGTCAAGATGGCAGCCACGATGAAGCACTGTCTTCTATATACAATGTGGTACATAGTATATTGGAAAAATTATATGCCAAATTATATGGTATGTTACACTGAAAAATAAATAAAACTTTAAATCCCATGTGTTGGACATGATATCATTAAGTCCAACTATTATGATCACCATATTTAGAGGAATAAGTCTACTACACACCCATACTCAGGTGTGGGAAACCTGGCCAAATAATACTGGCCCCATGCTGGTTTAGGAATTCTGGAAATTAAAGTCCACAAGTCTGACAGTTGCCAAGTTTGGAGATCCCTGCAAAATAATATGAAAAATGTGCCCGCAGATAAACCAACCCACATTTGGTTTGCTTTTCAGCGGATGAACTGATCCACAAGTATATATGGGAAACATGGTACTTTAAAAAGTATATATGCATGGATAGGCTGTTTAGGTGGCACAGTGGTTAGAGTGCAGTACTGCAGTCTACTTCAGCTGACTGCTAGCTGCAGTTCAGTAGATCAAATCTCACCAGTTTAAGGTTGACTCAGACTTCCATCTTTCTGAGGTGGGTAAAATGAGGACCCAGATTGTTGGGGAAGATATGCTGACTCTGTAAACCACTTAGAGAAGGCTGTAAAAGCACTATGAAGCCGTATCAGAGGTGGGTTTCAGCAGGTTCTGACCAGTTCTGGAGAACCGATAGCAGAAATTTTGAGTAATTCGGAGAACTGGTAGTAAAAATTCTGACTGGCCCCGCCCCCATCTATTCTCTGCCTCCCAAGTCCCAGCTGATTGGGAGGAAATGGGGATTTTGCAGTAACCTTCTCCTGCCATGCCCACCAAGCCACACCCACCAAGCCATGCCCACCAAGCCACACCCACAGAACGGGTAGTAAAAAAGTTTGAAACCCACCACTGAGTGGTATATAAGTCTAATTGCTATTGCTATTAGGTGCATTGTGGCATCTAACATTCTCAGCTTCTCTATGAGTATATATGGATGCTTTTTTCCTATATGGATCGACACAACACATTCTACTCAACTGTTTCCAAGGATCAAGAGTGACAAGCAGTGTTTTGCAAGGGTTCTCCTTGAAGGGACAGTTCCAGTTAAGGCATGTGTGAGGGTTGTACTTGGTGCCTATGTTGTGGTCTGCCTCAGACTCAACACTTATCCCTCTTATTTAACAGCTGTATGATACTGCTGGGAGAGTTTATCTTCTAGCATGGAGTAAGGGAATATTGGTATTTTGAATTTAGACCAAAGTTTCTCAACCTTGAAAAATTTAAGATGTTTAGACTTCAACTCCCAGGAATTCCATTCCCTCCATGCTGGCTGGAGAATTCTTGGAGTTGAAACCCAGATGCCTTAAAGTTCTCAAGGTTGAGAAACACTAATTTAGACTAAACAGGAGATGTGGTGAAGGCCATATCCCAATGCCATCTCAGCCATTTCTGCTTTTAAGTCAAGGTTTCTGGTTCAGCACAATGCTTTTTACAGCTGTAAACTTTCCAAAGATAAAAAACAGTTTTTATCTTTCATTTTTATCTTTCATTTTTAATATTATACAAACATGATTCTTTCATTTCCCCACATACAAATATGTCATACACAATATGATTCCCAAAGATTTAAAGTTTTTTCCTCAATACTTTGGCAACAACCCTGTCCTGTTTATAAGGAAGCTCGTCCCCCAATGAACTCAAGTGAGAGTTGTTTTTAAAAGTAAATCTGAACAAATTGCACTTTTTTTTGCTAAAAACAATATTCAAGGCCATCTAATGGCTGAAAGCCTATTTTCTATCACTGGTGAAAATTTTAAGCTGCTTACTTTTTATTTAGTTAGAAAATCCTGTTTCTTAAAACTGCATTGCTAAAACTATTACCAATCAATAGTCATTTGAACAATACAGAACCCCTTCCTACCAGTTCAGGTCTGATCATTACCTTATGCATGAAAAGAGCAGAACAAAGTGAATTAAAGTGACAGCAAGCTGAAATGTATGCAGTCAGGTAGGTTTATGACGAAAGAAAGCCTGAGAAGGTTTCTGACTATTCCAGAAGCTCTGATTGCAACACACTAGTGATGTTTGTTGTATAGACTCCTCCCACCTGCTCAGGTATGAGGAAAACAGGAAGTATCGGGCTGAAGTGGGTGGAGCAGTATTGTACTTAGTTACCTGTTGAATTCAGTCTCGTGCTTCTTTCAAAGTCCACAAATTGCTGAGGTTGGGTTAACTACTCCAGGTAAGATGAGCTGAATGGCAAATACTGGGAGTGAGTTACTAAACTGTAACCATTTTAATACCTGTATCATTTGGTAGCAATTGGGGAGTATTACTGCCTATTTTTTTAATTTACATTGCTAGTGATTGCTTTGGAAAAAGAGGAATCTTTTTAGTGAGGTGCATTAGCTGAGCAGCAAGTCTTGTTTTAAAGAGAAAACATTTCACTGTATTGTCTAAGTTGTGTGGTAAAAATAGTGTAGCTTGTGCATTCTTTTATTTGCTTGTATTCAATATATGTGAGCAAGTGCTACCTTGTTAGCCTTCTTTTACAAAATTTATGGTAAGATACAATTCAATAAGGCATTTTACAATTTATTATGGAAGACAATGCTTCACTCTATAAGAAATAGATTTAACTAATGAACTTCCCCAATAATTCAATTACTGCTTATTTGTATAAATCAAGCTGGTAAAACCTGAGTCTCTCCAAGTGTCCTAATGAGTTTGTTTTAATGTAATAAAAGGGTAAATATTAAATCCATGTAGGAGAGTTCTAATATATTTAATGTAATGCTATTTAAATCTAGATGAAATCAGTTTTAATTTGTAGCTTACACACACACACACAAAAATTCCCACATGGCTGGGCTTTTTTTTGTGCCTGCCTCTCTCCCTCATGCTACTTAAAAGTCCTGTATAATTCTTGGCCTGACAAAGCTTGCATCCTTCTGTTCACCATGCATTACAAGAAGCAACAGCTGGCTACCCTTCTTCCACCTTTCACTGTAAGGTCTCCAAATTAGTGATTGACCCAAAGATTTGGGACCTTGGCCCTCTATTTTTCAACTTTATCCAGCGGTTGTGAGGATGAAGTGAGATGGTAAGATTATAGCTATGTTGTTTCTCCTGACAGGATAGGTTTTAATAAAATAACAGACTCTGTCGTTTCACCGAGTCCTGCTAATCTTCTGTTTTTAAATTTATTTTTCTGCCTTAGTATATATGTAATTATTACAGAAATTTAAATAGTATCCAATGAAATGGATTTGTTACTCTTACCCCTTTCTTAGTTATACATCCTGGACTGTTACACAGGTTTTTTTTGAGTGGGTGGGGGAACTAAGTTGTGCTCTGATATCTAAACCTTGCTAAATCGCCTTGTTCAGGTTCTTTCCTGCCAAGTCTTTTTTATCTTGTTGTAGGTTATCTTTCCCCATAAAATATTAATGTCAGTTTCAACTCAGTTATTATCTTTCCAGCTGCTCCCACTTTTCAGTCTTAAATAACTGGATAAGAGGGGAGAGTAGATTAGTAGTAGAGGAGAAATGATGCTTTGATTTGATAAATGCATCTATCTTCCCCATATCCCTATTACATATGGTCTCCAACATTCAGTATGATATGTATCTTATCCATCATCCAAAAAGGTTTCCCCAGTGGTAAGGAATATCCTTTCATGGGTGAAGAAAGGCAAGCTGTACCCTCATGATCTTGGCTGAAAAAAGCCTGAGAATGCAAGTGGTGGAAACATACATGTAATTGCTAACCAAGGTATTTGATAAAATATATTCCATTTTCCAAGTGTTTCTTTGCATAGGAAAAATATGCTTTGTATCTCACAGATATTATTATTATTATTTTATTTACACAAAATGACAGTATACACAGCAAACGAGATAACTATGCTGGATTTCATATCACAGATCACAAGTTGAACACTTCCCAAGCATTTAGGACTGCGTGATGTATCGGCGAATTATGCGAGCAGATCCCAGTAAGGTGGCCTTCTGCAGTTAACCAATGGTGATCTTGTCAGTGCCAATTGCTTTTAAGTGCTTGCCTAGGTCTTTAGGCACAGCTCCCAGTGTGCTGAGTACCACTGGAACCACCTGCACTAGTTTATGCCAGAGTCTCTGCAATTCGATTCTCAAATCTTGATATCTGGTGACTTTTTCAAGTCATCATCATTATCATCATTATTATTATTATTTCTTTTCATTAAACATGAAACTCAGTCAACTGGACATTTAAAAATGTGTCACAAATACCATTGACTGGTGCTAATTGCTGATACGGGTTGCTGCCAGCGTCCTAGGTATCAACCAAGTATCTTCTTAAAATACACAATGATCCGAGTGGCACAGTTTTTTGCAGTTCCATTGGTGTTACTGCAGGAAGCTGCAATTTCTTGATGTGTTTTGTAAAATTCTTGGACATGGTACCAAGTGCCCCGATGACAATGAGTATCACTATTACATGTTTCATCCACAATCACGTAGTTTCGATGGCCAGGTTGTGATATTTTGTGATTTTTCCCCACTTCTTTTTCTTCGATTCTGGCATCTCCTGGTATAGCGATATCAATAAATTGTACGTTTCGGTTTTCGACAACTGTGATATCTGGCATGTTGTGTTTCAAATGACAATCCGTCTCTATTCGAAAGTCCCATAAGATCTTCACCTTCTTATTTTGACAACTTTTTCCACTTTATGTTCCCATTATTTTTCAGTTACAGGTAAATCGTATTTTTACATAATGACCAGTGGATTAATTTAGCAACTTGGTCGTGTCTATTAATCAGTTTGTTTGTAATCAGTGTCTGCAATTTTGTTGCAAGGTTGGCAGTTTGGATGGTCAGTGGATTTTTGTATCTTCACTCTCATGGCATTATTGCTTTATTGTTATTATTGTTGTTGTTATTATATTGGTCTACTCTAAAAAGCCTACTTTTTAAATTTCCTGTATAGGAAATAAGTTGCTTTCCTTTGTTGATGATGATGGTAAGTATTTTTGTAAGGAAATATCCTTAGAGAACTGTCATTGCTGAATACATGAGGATTTTCATGTTGAAATATTCCTGCAGGTGTGTGCTTTGTTGAGGAGGGGGAAATTTTCAACAGGCTGCTTTAATCTTTAAAAAAGAGACAAGAGAGAGGAGGGGGGGGGGAAAGAACTTAAGCCTTTTAGAACAGGGGTCTCCAACCTTGGTCCCTTTAAGACTTGTGGACTTCAACTCCCAGAGTTCCTCAGCCAGCAAAGCTCTCTGGGAGTTGAAGTCCACAAGTCTTAAAGGGACCAAGGTTGGAGACCCCTGTTCTAGAAAACATTTCTCCTTTCAAATGTAAATATATTCGCCTATTTTTTGCAGTTCAAATATTGGACTTCTTGATACTTTCACAGTTGAACTTTGATAACTGGGAAAGATTCTAAAGTCCAGTTAAGCTTCATAACTCTGAAACGGATAATGTATTAATATGATATGATCTCATAGCTTGAGCAAACTGGAAATTTACTTCATCCGAAAGCTTATTAAGGGAAGAATTACTATGCTATCATGACATATAAACCATAAAATAGTTTAAGATAGCTTTCTCTGCTCATTCCAATGGAATCTGCTATTGTCCCCTCCTTTCACCTCCTATTCAGTATAGCAACAAAAGCTAAACTTTTCATTTGCTTATATGTTCTCTTCATGCTTTACTTTTCTGTTATTTATTTATTTATTTATTTATTATTTATTTAATCATATTTGTATACCGCCCTATCTCCCGAGGGACTCAGGGCGGTTAACAGGCACTTAAAAACACATAAATACAGCATAAAAAACAATTAAAAAACTTATTCTAAAAGCCCAATAACTAAAAAATATAAAAATAAAACCCAATTTAAAACCCGTAAATTTAAAACCTAACTCAGTCCTGCGCAGATAAATAAGTATGTTTTAAGCTTGCGGCGGAAGGTCTTTTTGGAGAGCGATCTATGCTTTTTAACTTTTAATGAGGTATCCTGAGATCTTTTTTTTTTTTTACATTTATATCCCACCCTTCTCCGAAGACTCAGGGCGGCTTACATTGTGTAAGGCAATAGTCTCATTCTATTTGTATATTTATATACAAAGTCAACTTATTGCCCCCTCAACAATCTGGGTCCTTATTTTACCTACCTTATAAAGGATGGAAGGCTGAGTCAACCTTGGGCCTGGTGGGACTAGAACCTGCAGTAATTGCAGGCAGCTGTGTTTAATAACAGGCTTCTTACAGCCTGAGCCACACCGCGGATCTGATCATCATCTTAAATTTTTTCAGGTCTGGGGAAATCTATAGAAATTAAATAAATAAATAAATAAATAAATAAATAAATAAATAAATAAATATCCACTATCCGTAGGTTTTATCTTTTCTACAACAGTTTTATCTTTTTAAAGCAGCTTAATTTATCAGTAGGTGGATATCTTCAAACTGGGAGAAGCAAGTCCCTTTTGCTACATTTTGCTGCAGATACATAGCTAGAGTCTCTCCTATGTTCAACATGGAATAAAACATAATGGAAAAACTCAGAACTGATGCTCGCATGTACACAATTTAAAGGTCTCTTTTAAAACTATTAAACACTATAGGCTGCTTAGTAATGCAGAAAGGAGAATTGTAATCTCTGATAACTTCTGTGCTGTGAGCTTGCCTGCAGAACTGCCAATTAAACAGAGAAGAGGGCTGCTGTCACCACATTGGTCCATTTTAGAACTCAGGAAGATGTATTCTATTACTGTTTCAATGGTCTCATCTGCACTCTGATCTATGTGTTCTCTGAGGTTGTCATTATCCAATTTTTTCACTTTCATAATTTGCTCATAGGATATAAAAACCAAAGATTTGGAGCTTCTTTCTCCATTGAATTCTGGAGGGGGAATCATAGTCTTTCTGGAATATTAAGACTCATAAGAATATCAGGTCCCAGATTCTGGAGAATAAAACCAGTCATTAATTGCATGGTAAAGGTGGGTTTCTCTCTGTGGAAGAAGGCAAGCTGCCCTGGTCATACTGTGTGTGAAGAAATGTTCAACTTTTGACTATGATCCACAACAGTTAAAGCTTTGTGTTATTGTACAATGCATGCCTACTTGTCACTGTAGGCCTGCAAGCATTTTCTAACCTTTGCAGTGTGTATATGTATTGCATTTTAAGATATTATACATTCTCCAATTTTTTGAGTGTCTAGTCCCATCATAAACGAGGTGTCTTTAAAAAGTTAAATATCTTGATGCTATAATATATCTGTCTTTATATAGTTGTACAAGTTAGTCTACATATCACTGTAGCTAAACATCTCCTTCAAGTTGAGTCCTAGTAACTATATAGATGCATCCTTGTTGCTTTTTGGCAGCAACCATGTAAAAGATTGGCCATTGCTCCTCTTTGGGATGTTTTTCCGATCTCCCTAAACCTATGAATTTCCTGGGGGCTGGGGGGGGGGGTTGTCTCCTATTCAAGAACTAATCAAATATACAGGTAGTCCTCAAGATCCTGCCCCTGGAAGCTCCATTTTGGCTTGCAAGGCTGGGGGGAGGCCTGAAGAGGGCCGAACGGAGCCTCGGAGGACCAGATCTGGTTCCTGGAAGCTCCATTTTTGCCAACAATGGGCCAGGGGAGGTCTCTGGACACCCGAACAGGACTTCTGAGGGGTGGATCTGCCTTTCAGAAGCTCCGTTTCAGCTGGCAATGTGCAGGATGAACGTTGCAGAGCCTCTAAGGGAATACAACTGCTGTGGTGCTGCTAGATTTGTAGTTTCGGGCCTTGTTTGCAAACCCTAGGGAGCGCTTATCACATAACTTCGAACGTTTGCTAAGGGAACACTTGTAATCCGGAGATTACCGGTAAACTTTTCTGCTAAATTTTTCTAGTTACAATATTTAATGAAATTGGGCAAACTTCCATGATGGAATTTCTTGGAAATGGAAACCAACTGGTTTTGTCTCTGTGTTTGTGTATTAAGAACGGTTTGGCAGTAGCTACTGAACATGATTAAAGGCTGATCAGTTTAATGCAGTTTGATTTTGGAATCTGCAACATTCCTTGTTTGGGCTACTCTCTTTTATACATGACGTATTGGTGATATTTTAAAATATTATGGAATAATGTTGGAATGACCTTAGATCACATCCTGTATTTCATAATTAACATGCAACTGACAATTGCAAACTAGTTAACACACAGGATATTGTGAAATATCTGTGGTTATTTTCCATAATAAAAATGGTACAGGACGGAGACAAATCTTGAGATATTGTTTCCTTATTAATGCTGTTTTGTTAGCAGTTACCTGAAGGCCAGAAAGAAAATATTTTAATTTTAGAAAATTGATGTGGCTGCCCATTTTATATACAAACCCTGAGCAGTTAAAAGCAATCAAGTAAAACAATAAAAATGCTATCAATAAAGCAAAAAACTCAAGAATTCAAATACACACTGACCAAGGAGTCCTAAAACAAGCCGAGCCTCCTTACAAAGTGGGAATCTTATAAAATATTTAACCACCAAATTTGTTACATAGTGACTGTATTGACTCAAATTAGAGATGCTTTAGATGATTTTACTGCACATTAATTCTTGAAAAATACCATTGATTTGGACTGTCTTATTTTATATTTAACTAGGTTGAGTGTTTTACTTTTGGTAAGGCAAATTTAACGGCAATTTATTGCTTTGCTGGGAGACCAAGAACCAGATTTAAATGGTGAAGGCTGTTGTGTCATTAAAATATTAACAATATCCTTAAACGGACTCTTCCACTTCCTTTAAAACAGCCTCTCCCAGTCTGATGTGATCTAGCTGTACTTCTCTTCCTCCCAACTCATCAGAGTCACTTATGCTAAGGCTGTTGAGACTATAGATAGAAACAGTAGAGTGACACAATCCCAAACCTCCTCTTGATAAAACAAATAACAGTTGAATGGAATAGGAAGAGCATAAAGCCATGTTTTATTCTCACTGATAGTTTTTATAATTGTGAATGGAGATTGGATGCTGTTCTGTTACTCATCAGAATGATCAGCCTCCCTGAATCCCTACTTCACTATTAAGTTGCTATTATGGACCATTAATTAGAAGTTGGTTGTTTATCAAGTTCTTTTCCTATTAATTGGCAGTGGTTTTGTTTTGTATCAGTTTTCCTCTGTAATGGTTATATTTGTATTGACTTCTATTCCTGCCATCTCCTCAGGCTAAAGGTACTTAACTACATCTATCTTCTCAAAAAAGATATATATATATATATATATATATATATATATATATATATATATATATATATATATATATATATATATATATATATATATGTCTTTGGTTATTCGGGTTTTCTCCCGCGTAAAATTGGAAGTGTCTTGGTGACGTTTCGACGAAGTCTCAATCGTCATCTTCAGGCTTCAGCTTCGTGCTTCTGGGAGCAATGTGTGATTGCAGCTGTTTCTTCCTTTTTAATTGCTAGTGGGGGTTTGAACTGATTGGATGGGAGCTTGGCTGTGCTCTGATTGGATGGGGTTTTTTTGTGCTCTGATTGGCTGGGGATGTGTCCTATTTGGATGGGGGCTTGGTTGTGCTCAGATTAGTCTGAGTTGCAGGGGGATTTGAGCTGGTGAGCTGCATTGCTGTTGTTTGGCTTCGTGTTCGTGGTCGTGCTACATTTTCATAGTGGGTGTCAGTCTGCTGCATGTATGGATTGGAGGGGTTTGAAATGGCTAATTTTGCAGCTGCGGTCTGGCTTCTGATCCTTGGTCGTGCTTCATGATCAGTGTGGGTTTGGGTCTGCTTTCTGGGTGGATGTGTGGTGGTGACATTTTATTTATTTATTTATTTATTTATTTATTTCGATTTTTATACCGCCCTTCTCCCGGAGGACTCAGGGCGGTGTACAGCCAAGTAAAAATTCAATATATAAACATTAAAAAAAGGTTAAAAAGAAATATTATAATGTGGCCGAAATTTTAAAACCATTTAAAATCTTAAAACATAAATACCCCAATAAAATTTCAATCCAGTCCCGCTTGAATAAATAGGTGCGTTTTCAGCTCACGCCGAAAGGTCCGAAGATCAGGCAATTGACGTAAACTGGGGGGAAGTTCATTCCAGAGCGTAGGAGCTCCAACAGAGCTCCTGTGTGGACATCCAACATCCTGTGTGGACATCCAACATCCTGTGTGGACCTCGTGAGTGTGGGTCTGGTGTCATTTCTCATGTTAGGGACTCGTTTGTCAATAAGGGCGGGTTTCCAAATGGTTGGTAGGCGGGAGGTATCATCTCGTTTGTTCATGCTGTGTGGGCGTTTTTCTATCTCAATGGATTCTCTGATTATTCTGTTGGAATGAGACTTCGTCGAAACGTCGCCAAGACACTTCCAATTTTACGCGGGAGAAAACCCGAATAACCAAAGACCTACACACACGTATATATATATATATATATTTGTTTTCTGAGGTTTTCACGGGTGTTTGTATATAGGTCTTTGGTTGTTCGGGTTTTCTCCCGTGTAAAATTGGAAGTGTCTTGGTGACGTTTGACGAAGTCTCAATCGTCATCTTCAGGCTTCAACCGTGCTTCTGGGTGCAATGTGAAATAGCTGCGATCACACATTGCTCCCAGAAGCACGAAGCTGAAGCCTGAAGATGACGAATGAGACTTCGTCGAAACGTCGCCAAGACACTTCCAATTTTACACGGGAGAAAACCCGAACAACCAAAGACCTATATATATATATATATATATATATATATATATATTTATTTATTTGCATTAGGGTTTCCTCTAGAACAGAGGTGTCAAACTAGATTTCATTAAGGGCCACATCAGAGTTGTGTTTGACCTGAGGGAGAGGGCGAGTGGACATGGCTGGGGTGAGCATGGCCAGCTCGATATCCTGTAGCCCTCTGCCATTGAAAATAGAGCCCGGGAGGGCCAAACGTGGCTCTTCCTAGCTCCATTTTCATTGGCAGGGGCACCGCAGGCCAGTCCTTCACAGTTTCCAGGGCAGGCCAGATCTAAGCTCTAATAAGCTCTAAGATCTAATAAGATCCAACCCACGGATCTTGAGTTTGACACCCCTGCTCTAGAAGATCAGATGTCTCAACAGCATTCCCTCTTCCAGTTTTATCTCTGCAACAGCCCTGTGTAGTAGATTAGGCTGATAGATATTGACTGGCCCAAAATCTCTCTTTGAGCTTTCATGACTTGAGAACCTACAAAAGTCCAGTCCAGCAGCTTAACTCTTACTACATTAGATCCACACATGCACTTTTGGATTTTTTTGAGGGAGTAGAAAACTACATGCCTGGACTTGAAGGTGGAATAGGAGTAGAAAAGAGGTGGATAATTCAGATGATTCTGTTGAGAGATACAGGAGGTATGCTGATATCCTAAATCAACTATGGACAATCAGCTTCAGAGGCTCCAGTGTATCACTTCCCAGAATTGTTATGGCTGGAAGAATTCTGTACTTGCTCTCACCATCTGTTGCAGAAGATAGGTTGAATTGTTATGGCTGGAAGAATTCTGTACTTGCTCTCACCATCTGTTGCAGAAGATAGGTTGACAAGCTGGTGCTGATTTTAACCACATAGATACAGCTTCTCCAGGATGAGCTTCCTCCCAAAATGGCACTTCACATCTTCAATGGTGTACTTCTGGTTGCAATAACTGAGTCCAGGTACCTTGTTTCTAGCCATCCTTTTCTTGTCTTCCCTTCTATCTTTCCCAGCATTATGAACAAGAATATGGTCTTCACAATATATTTCTAAAATGCGGTAATTTGACCTTGGTCATTTGTGCCTTGAATGAGACCTCTGTATTGATTTGTTTTTGTCTTAGATACCCATATTATGCTCAGGAGTTTTCTCCAACCCCGAAGTTCAAAGGCATTAAAACTACTTGAAAATCGATCTTCCTTTTCTGTACAGGGAAGGGACAATCATTGTCTGCATGATTCTGATCTTTGTAGATATATACTAGATAAGTGGCAGCTTCCAAATATCTTTTCTAAGGCTTGCATTGCTTCTATACCAAATACTGCTATTTCTTGAGTGCTATTTCTTTTACTCTTGATAGTTAATCCTAAAAGCCAAGGCTATCCTACTACTTCAGTGTCTTAATTGTCATTTCTTATGCTGGTTGCTGAATGTGTTGCCATTTTATCAATTTTGTCAATTGTGCTCCTTAACAGTAGTAGACCTTACAGATTACCTGAATTTTCACCTTTCAAAAT
The DNA here is from genome assembly GCF_028640845.1 of Ahaetulla prasina. Taxonomy (NCBI): domain Eukaryota; kingdom Metazoa; phylum Chordata; class Lepidosauria; order Squamata; family Colubridae; genus Ahaetulla; species Ahaetulla prasina. The sequence continues at coordinate 199,811,229 of NC_080541.1, forward strand.
AATGTTTGTTTATTAAATGTATTGGCCACCCATCTTACCATGGAGGGGGGGATCTCTGAGCGGCTTACAATATTAAAAAAATAAAGCTATATAGATAAACTACTACAAAAATACAGAAATACAAAATCTAATACACAGCCCTAGCTAAAAGATTAGGAGGGAAGTGGGACCTGTCACTAATCTATTGACCACTTCCAATACAAAGCCCCTCCTTTGGAGCCCCAAGCCAGCTGGCAGAGCCAGGTCTTTAAGCTTTTGCCAGAAGGTCAATTGGGTTTAAGTCAAGGGTGGGATTCAGCAGGTTTGGACTGGTTCAGGCGAACCGTTAGCTCCAGTGATCAGCTGAGAGTGAACCAGTTCACTCCGACAATCAGATGGACCTGCCCGCCTGCCCTGCGCTATACCGACCTATATCAGTGAACTGTTTGTTACACCGGTTGAATCCCACCACTGGTTGAAGTCAACTTCATTCTGGGGAGTAAGTGGGGACAAGATGTCCAAAGGGCAGGAGTGATGGCAGAGAAGGCTTTTCCTCTGGACCCCACCAGCCAGAATATCCTGGCCAATGGGGCCTGCAGCATGTCTCCTTTGCTAGCACAGGTAGGATGCGCCAATCCCAGCAGAATGAGACAATCCCTCAAGTAGCCTGGATGTGTGCTATGAACGGCTTTAAAAGTGATTACCAACACCTTGAATTGCACCCAGAAGCAAACCAGAAGCCACTGCAGCTTGCAGAACAGTCGTGTTACATGGGCCACTCTTCGGGGTGCTGCTGCATTTTGCATTCTGCAATGTAATCAGTATAGTCAGGTTATTAATGCTGCTTCTTGTATTTTTAAAGCCACACTATTTTTCTTCCAAACTAGCTGTCCTCAAAATGTATTTAGCACATATTCCCCATGCTGGCTGGAAAATTCTGAAAGTTAAAATCTATACATATTAAAGTTTCCAAGTTTGAAAAATGCTGGTATACAGCCTTGTCTCAGTCAGCATGGGTTCAAAGCTTTTCTCATTTGGATTTCTTTAGAACTACAGATAGTAAAAGTGAAAGAGATTTCTTCTTACATTGCTATCTTTTTGATGGAATATAAGTCTGGGACAGCTTTGAATTTCACTGTAAGAACAATGACTAAGTGTTCATTTGAATGTTTGCCTAACATGCTGGTAGCCAAGAAATATCAATATCTTCTTGTAAAGCAGTCTTCTAAATGCCTTGTCATTTCTGATGCCTTTGTTACAAAGTTAAACGCTTATCCCATAGCTAATTGAAATGAAAGTGTGGATTTAATATATATTCCAATCCACCTCTTTGTTTTCTAAAGCACAGAGGTAAGTTTGTTCTGCCAACTGTACAAATTTGTCTACCTCTCCTTTGTTTGTCTTGTATTTGTTTATGTCAATTTTTTTATCATCTGTAATGAAAATTTATAATAATTAGGATTGTTCAGGGTAAAACACAAGTCCAGAAGAGTATTAGCAAAAAACCAAAAAACCAACCAAACAAAAAACCCTGGCCAGATGTTTAGGATTAACCATGGAGTCCTTGGTGCTCTCTGACTTGGCTATTTGCTTGTAGATGTTTCTTTACCAACTACGTAACATCTTCAGTGCTGGAAGGGAGTGGGATTTGCTCTCTGTTTATGAACAGTAGCTTTCCCTATTAGTGTTGGTGTCCTTGATTAGGCTGTTGTATACTGTTGGAATGATTGTCTGCTGTTGATCCTGGTGTTTAATTTCTGTTTTCTGAATGTTGGTTGCAAGCAAGGAGTTGTTTTGTTTTTTTTCCCTTTTCTGTTAAGCTTTTTTTACTGTCTTATCAACTTTTTGAATGCTATGTAAATATGCCTGTTGGTAGTTGAGCACATCCATGACACCAACTTACAGTCAGAAGACACGATAAAATATCTTTAATTACAACATGTGGACATACTTAACCAAGGTTTCAATTGTGGAAATGTGAGCATCCAAAACCAAGCTAAATCTCCAAATTCTAGGAAGTTCCTGGCCAGCAATCAATCAACATCTAGATAAGTAGGGATTGATATCATGATTAGCATCACACAAACAAGCAGTATGTAATGCTCTAATCAAAGAATAAGGGTACCAAGTCAGACAAATAGTAAACAAAACCTAATCAAGGAGCTACGAAAAAGCAACACCCCTCCCAACATTAATAGGCCAAGCTACTGTACCTAAACAGAAGGCAAACCTCTCTCCTTTCTAGTATAGAGATGTTGCCAAATCTGGTAACTGCAAGCAAGCAATTAAGCACAGGGGACACCAAGGACTCCACAATTGAACCCTGAGCTACAGATACTCTCTTCTATTGTTTAGGATCTTAGAGTATAGAACAGTGGTGGTGAACTTTTACTCACTGAGTGCTGAACAGGTATGTGCTTTGCGCGCTTTGCACATGTGCCTGCCATCCGCAGTAATGTGTGGCTCCTCCCCATGCGCTGCATGCGCAACCGCACCATCTGTGCATGCACACAGGTTTCGCGTGCCCCCCACCATGTGTTGCGTGCGCAACCACACCACCTGCGTGTGTGCACAGCTATTGCACAGGCGCCCCATAGTGCGCTAATAATAATAATAATAATAATAATAATAATAATAATAATAATAATAATAATAATAATAATAATAATAATGTTTTAATTTGTATACCGCCCTTCTCCCGAAGGACTCAGGGCGGTGAACAGGCAAATAAAATATAAACAGAAACATACACCATAATTAAAACAACCCTTTAAAAACTGATTCAAATTAGCCAGAACATTACACCCCATAAAAATTACAGAATTAAAAACCCACAATTAAAATTTAAAATTTAAAATTTAAAATCAAGCCAGTCCAGCCAAACGGAATAAATAAGTTTTAAGTTCGCGGCGAAAGGTCCCAAGGTCAGGTAGTTGTAGAAGCCCTGGGGGAAGCTCGTTCCACAGGGTAGGAGCCCCTACGCTGCTCATGCAATTGCACCATCTGCACATGCATGCAGGTTTTTGCGTGGCTGCCCTGTGCGCTGTGCACACAATTGCACCATCTGTGCATGTTTGTGGTTTTCACATGCACAATACATATGTTGAATGCCTTTTGCGCATGCATGAGCTGCGCATCAGTACTCTCACGCCCATGCGTAGGAGAGCTCTGGAGACCAGCTGGGTCCCCTGATTTGCATGCATGTGCACCGGAGGCCCAAATACCAGCTGGGACGCATGCGCATGCACAGCTGCAGGTGAGTTGGGTGACAGCTTGTGTATCTGGAAAAATGGCTCTGTGTGCCCCTTCCAGGCCGTGTGCCATAGGTTCACCATCACGGGTATATATAGAAAAATAGGGTTGGAAGGGACATTGGAGGTTTTCTAGTCCAGCCAATCTTGTTCCAGCAAGGCTCTTTCTCAGCTGTTTAGTGCTTAAATACAGCCAAAAAAGCAGAGCTGTTCCAATCAATTGATTTTAATTAGTTAATTTAATTTTAGAGGGAAAAAAAGTTGACTTCGATGAGACCACCGTTTTTTTAAAAAAGATTTTTAAAAAAATATATCTATTTATACAGACTGAGGATGACAAAATCAACATTTTAAGATGCAGCTCACAAATGGTTATAGCTAGAAAATGAACTGAACAAAATGTTCCTATTCTGATCCACCACGAGGAATCAGGATATTTATAATTTGGGGTCTCAGATTTGCACATGTCAAAACTTTACTAAAGATAAATGGCTTCTCTTCTCTGATCTTTGCATTTGCTCAAACAGTGACTCCTTTGCTCTGGATGAATGGAAGCAGCCAAGCCAAGATATTGGGGAGGGCAACTGGCTAAGATTGCTTATTTACCATTTTAATTATTCTTATCTCTAACAGGCTAGAGGATAAGATAAAAGGAGTAGGCAAGAACCTTGTGGGTGGTTGCGGAGCAGTGGAACAGGAGAAAAAAATCCATGTGTGGGAGATACAATCTGAGGTTGACTTTGGCATAGGACATCTGGAGAAGGTTTTTTTTTTTTGACATGGAATAATGTTGAAAACTTGCAAATTTGTGAGCTATGGGAGCATTTAGTGTTTCATTAATATCTGAAAGGATACCTTTTCTTAACCTCAAAAACTGTTGTTGGGTGACACAATCTAACTCAGTGACTACAGTTAATTTTTTATTTAAATAGGGTTTCGTTTGTTATTCTTTCTCTTCCTAGACTCAGACAATGAACTATGTGGGCCAGATTGCTGAAACTGTGTTTGGCACGGTGAAGGAGCTGTACAGGGGTCTGAATCCAGCCACCCTCACAGGCTGCATTGATGTCATTGTGGTAAGGCAACCAGATGGTTCCTTACGTTGTTCACCTTTCCATGTGCGCTTTGGGAAGCTCCGAGTTCTGCATTCCAGTGAGAAAGTGGTAAGTGGTTACAGATGTGTGGCAGCTAATGCTGTACTTTTCTGCAATTTAAACAGAATTCCTTCTGTGTGTGTGTGTGTCTTAATTTGGCAGGATGCACATTAATAAGTAAAATAACCATGTTTTCAGGCCATTAAACTGGGACAAAGCAGGTTTACATAGGAAAAGTTGGCACTTTTTATGAAATGTGGCCTTTTATGGAATGTTTTTTCAAAAATTGGTCCAGCTTTGGCTGCTCTATGGAACCAAGATGTATGGTAAGCCTCATTACGTTGCATGCATCTGATGCCCACCCACTTATTCTCTTTAGAGTAGAAAGTGGAAGCTTATGGCCACTGGACATGTTCACAAATTTTTATACTATGCATGATACAAAGATTTCATGAAAGAATCTAATAAGCATATCGTGAAAGAATCTAATCATCCCAGTTTTTTTGTGCCTTCAATCAGAATTCCTTTGGCTGGCAATGATTATTTGTTTATTAAATTTCCATGTTGTCCATCTCACTTTCCAAAGTGAAATTAATTACTGATATCACTATCCAAAGTGATTATGGCAGCTATAAGCTAACATGTCTGGAAGGCAAAAAAAAGTTATCATCTCCTGTATTGTCAATTCAGTTTTTTTTTCATTAGTCCTGAAAATGTTTAATACATGTAAAAAAAAAATGGAATAGGTTCCATTCCTGTTTATTTTTTAGCAGTGAAAAATTCAACATGCTTTGAGGACTAAATCCATCTGCCTCATTTTATGGTCAACTATGCCACACTAATCATGGTACATACAGCAGTATCATAAGATCGTTTTTACATAGCCTCAACGACAAAAGCCATATTTATTTACTGAATGTGTATGCTACTCAATCGCAATTGTTCTAGGCAGATGATTTGAATTATAATACAAACATCCCATTTACCAATTACAGCATCAAAGTCAGCAACCAAGAACAATGAAATTCTAAAGGGCTTGGCTTAAAAATACATTTCAAACACTCTCCTCAGCTAAATAAGGAGGGGCGGGCTTCAGCTCCATAATGTAGGCCCTGTCATACTTAGAATAATTATTATTATTTGAATAATGGGAAGTAATTGTTTAAGCTAAATCAACCTGTAGCAAAGGGATAGTTAAGTCATTTGAATCAGAAAGTAAGTAAAAATATCAGAAGTAGCCTTCTGGTATTTTTGGATTAGAGGTGAAGTCCTCTGTGAATGACATACACGTGTCTCTCTGTGGAGCCATTTACCGCAGCACACCAGATATTTTTAAACTGGTCTGTGTACTTTTAATCTTCTCGCCCATTTCCTGCTATGTTGAAATCTGTCATTCCTACTGATAAAAGGAAGAATGAAGAAAGGGAGAACCTCCACAGCAGAAAATGGAACTGGAAAGTAGCATTAATTAAACTGGAGATGGGGGAGTTGAAGGAACCTGCCAGGTCCAGTGAAGAGCTGAAGAAGCTTCTTGGATGACAAGTGAAACGTCTTCAAAGAAAAAACAGAAAGTCTAGCTGCCTCTTGAAAAAGCACCTTTGGGACAACCATGACCCAAATACACTCAGTATTTATGCAAGGAACGTCAGGTGGAAGAATCCTGGTCATAGCAGCATTGCCTTTATTCTTTTTTCCCCCTAAAGGTGACAATTCAGATCCAATGTGGATATTAGCAGTAATTGAGAAAAAGGTTCTTTCCCACTCCATAATATCTTCACCTTCACATTTCCATGGCTTTTTTCCCTCTGCAGTAATCTATTTGTTTTGTAAAGAAATCTGTTATAAAATTTGACTGAAACCCATAGATTTTTGTGGGTCCTTTAAAAAGTAAGCATGCTCTTATTTATTTAGACCAGGGATCTCCAACTTTGGCAACTTTAAGCCTGGCGGACTTCAACTCCCAGAATTCTGGGAGTTGAAGTCCGCCAGGCTTAAAGTTGCCTAGGTTGGAGATCCCTGATTTAGACATTTCATATATACTAGCTATAGAAATACACCTTAAACATATTTCCTCTTTTAAAAAACACAACATTGATATTTAGCACTATCTTTCATGGCACCGTGAAAGAAATGCTGCTAAATAAACTTACATTTTGATCTCTCTATTTCTAAATGTGTGTGGACCAGATCCATTTTCTCTCCCTCCGATTGTAATACAGGAAATGGTTGGATTTTTTTCAGAAATGGCTTCCTAGACTTAAAATAATTTGACCTTTCCTTTTTTATTAGGTTGACATAGAAATCAATGGAGAGCCAGTCAATCTGCATATGAAGCTGGGTGACAATGGGGAAGCCTTTTTTGTTCAGGAGTCAGAAGAACAAAAGGTGGGCATATTTACATGACATAAATATGCATCTGGCCATTTCTTTCAAATATACTTCTTAGTAGGCCTGACTGCTGATTCTCAGCCTTGGCAACTTCAAGATTTATGGAGTTCAGCTCCTAGAATGCTGAGAGTTGAAGTCCATGCATCTTAAAATTGCTAAGGCTGACAAACACTGAATTGCACCAAAGCCATAGTATTTTGAAGCCCTGTTGTGTGACACACACACTCCCTAGAAGTGGGTTTCAGCAGATTCTGACCAGTTCTGGAGGACCGGTAGTGGAAATTTTGAGTAGTTCAGAGAACTGGTAGTAAACATTCTGACTGGCCCCACCCCCACCTATTGCCTGCCTCCCGAGTCCCAACTGATTGGAAGGGAATGGGGATTTTGCAGTAACCTTCCCCTAGAGGGGGAGGGAATGGAGATTTTACAGTACCCTTCCCCTGGAATGGAGTGGGAATGGAGATTTTACAACCAAGCCACGCCCACCATGCCACACCCGCAGAACCAGTAGTAAAAAAGTTTGAAACCCACTACTGACACACCCTTACCAAAATCAGATTTCTCATTGATTTCTCAGGTTTTGCTAGGGATTGCTCTTCATTGGGAAAACATGAGAACATCACTGCAAACTTTCCCTCTGAAATATCCAAGTCCAAAGAATTGATTTTTTTCCTGGTAGGCATGGGGTGAAACCTATTCATAGCTCTTAGAATCCTAGACTTGTAAAATCAGAATATGTAGTTCTTCTAGTATGCAATCCTTGGTTTTGAGTTGGTTGGTTTGGTGCTGAGTTTACAGTTTGATTTGCCCTAGTGTTATGGCTTAAACCTGATTCAATCCTGGCTGAGAAACTGATCAGATTTGTGCCATCTGTCTCCCAGGAGAGAATCCCAAGCTTCTTGTGCACATCTCCCATCCCTACTGAGAAAAGCATCGATGCTGTGGCCAAATCTGCCAAGTTATATGGGAACTCTGACAGCCTGGGCTCAGATACAGCTGCTCGTAAGAAAAGACGGCGCAAAAAGAAGCCAAAGAAAAGAGAATCATCTGCAGATTCAACATCGGAAGAAGAAGGGACTGAGAGTGAGAGATGTCTGGAGGAGAAGCGAAAATTGTTGATTTCCAAGTAAGATTGTATACCAAACTGGCAGTAGTACTGTCTTGTCTTCAAACAAGTTTGCTGTTGCTGAGATTCATGTTAATTGAGATGGCAGGTCCTGAGCTTGGAATCTTTTCTATCTGAATTTATCCCCCTTTTCATTTAGCTGCTGATCTGCTAGACCCAGTATCTTCGCTTTACTTACACAGGTAGTCTTCTAGGTACAACCATAATGAAGCATGCACATCAAGATCATAAGTTGTGATGGTCATAAAATAGGTTACCCCATTGACTGATTCAATTTTGTTATCTTTTTTTTTTGGTGGCAGTTAAGCGATCCAATGGTTTCATTTGGTCCAGTTTTGCCAAGACCCAGAAGTAAATACTGGTTTTAGGCAAAAGTGTCAAAAAAGGTTATGGAACCATGGGATGGTTGCAAATGGCCATAAATGCAGGCCAAGTGATTACATAACTGCAGGGCTGCGGCAGTCATCAGAACTTTAGAACTGGGTCATAAGTACTAAAGTCTGTCGCAACTTAGAACAACATCTAAGCAAACAGTTATAAGTCGAGGACTATCTATATTCAATATTTCAGCTGATATATTGAAAAAGCAAGTTAAGAGGGAAGTATGAATCAGCTGTTAGTTATGTGAAAATAAATGCATAAATAAACTGGCCTGCTAATTTCCAAGGGTTTGTTTCTAATCTGAAATCAATAAATGAATGAAAGATGTAAAGATAACGTACCAAAATAAACAATTCTTCTAAAATTAGGGTGGCTTCAATGGCAGTAAGATTTTTAATTTAGTTGTTTGCCCTAAATGCAGATAGAAATTTCTTCCCTGATTTTAATTATGAAATTTGCATAGCTTTATTGGGAAGGAAATCCATAGAAAACCACTGCACACTTGATGATCTTTATAAAATGTGGATTTAATATTAATACCCTCTAAAGCCTGTCTAATTTATGTTCAACCAAACTGAATATAATCAGTCCTCCATATATTATGATTCTTCACAGGTTTTATGAAAATCTTTCATTTTCTACCTATTCTGATGAGGGAAAAGGAAGATGGCTAAAACTCTGACAACTTGAAATAACTATCAGTTTGTATTTAATTTGATGAATCAAACTTTCTCGAAATATATTACTGAATTTTAAAGGACCATTGGCAGATGTTCAGGTTTCAGATTACTTGATCTTGTCTAATGAGCATTTGTGTCATGGTTGATTGTCTTTTCTATATTTCAGAATAATGAGGCCCACAGGGAGCAAGGACGCTGAATTTAAGATCTTTAACTCTGTAGCACTTCAAAATCTTAATTTCTCCCACAGTGTTTTTGCATTTGCAATTTAATATATTCTGCTGTAATGTGATGAAATGTGCTTTGTGTCTCTGGGTGGCAGAAAGGCATTTCTCTAGCCTTCTTGTTTTCAAGTGGGACTTAAGCAAAATAATGTCTCAGATTTTGTGTTTTCTTTCTGAATACAAATAAGGTGCCACACCCTCCCTATTTGTGTCCTTTTCCCAATCCAAATGAATTCATGCTGATAAAATTCTCAAGGTTGCTCATGGACAACTTCTCAGGTGCGATCTTTGAATTTGCTGAGTGATCTTCTGAGACAAAAGACAAGAAGTGAGAACTGGCTCTGTGGCTTTTGGAAACAAGTCTGTTCAAATTTTCATAATTTAAACCAGTTTAAAGGTTCCAAAGATAGATGTTACTGTTCATGAGTGACATGGAAACAAAGATGTAACTCAGATAACACTTGGTATGTGCTAACGATTTGCCTTGCCCAATGAAAGCAGTGCTAAGCTAATGAAATATCAGCCTTGCAAATAAGGTTCTGATAGTTTGTGGTTTTTCTTTTTTTGCATTTCAAATGCAAAAGTAGATGATGGGGAACGTGGCCTTTGGCTGCAGAACTCTTTCTCAGGAAACCTTGCTTAGCATCTACTTTGAAGCTATTATAATGGCAAGAGAAACCCTTTTTCAATTTTCCAGGATTTTTTTTTTCATTAATGTAATATACGCAGTGAGCTTTTTGTTTGTTTTGGGGCTGCCTATATACTGCTATATATTTATAATCTGGAATTAAAGTCTCATGGAAAGTTGTTAAAATATGGATTATAACTGCTTAAAGTGAACAAATGAACAAGGTTGCAGTCATGAACCAGAATTTGATCCGCTGGCAAGCTCACCTGGCAAGAAACCTTTGAGCTTGGAGCCTAGTGAGACTTCTGTATTCTGGCAATCAACTGATTGAAGAAATCACAGTAGCATAGCTGGTTAATTAAAGCTGAATATAATATTCAGCATGTACATAAGCAGCATGTTCCAGTCCCAAAACACACTGGGACATTTTGAGTGCGTGTGATAAAACTCCTTATTTAGATTATAAGAGCCACCTGAAAAGTCAGATCAAAATCTTTTGGGAGCAATAAAAACATGAATACATTATTTTGTTTGGCCTTTGAGACATGCATCTTCTTCCCATCCCAGCCTTCCATGATTATAAAACATCAGAAACAAGCTGATGTATGAATAACAGAGTTGCTTAAAATATTCTTATTTATACAAGAATATGGAAGCAATAGTAACAGGATTAATTCAGCCTCTCACGAATTACATGTGTAGTCCTATCCTTGTGCTTAGAAAAGCGAGGTCTGTTGTACATATGTATGATCCCATTTCTCATTTTTCTGACTAGTTTTTCAGTTTTCCGTTTGAAAATTATTTTCATCTCATCTTTGCCTTCGTTTAAATTTTTCAGAAAAAAATCATATACATTTTCATACCTTTTTACTTTCAGGATATGAAATTCTTGAATATATTCTTCTAATAAGCACATTTTGCAAGCAGGTTCTTGCAACATAATGCATTTTTATTTGCATATATTTTTGAGATATTACCACTGATTGTTCAGAAAGTTGCACTGAAAAATCCAGATACAAACAAATAATTGTAGCTTAGTTTGCAAATACTGTAGATTTCAGAAGAATAAAATAGCTAAGCCTTGCATTAAAATGTGAATTGAAGGAATTTCTATTCATTCCATTCTTTTTTCTTTAGTAAGTCTGCAAAGAATTGCAATTCACAGCAACCACCATTGGGCCTGGAATTTGGGTCGTTAATTGTGCCCAATTATAAGGGCCTGCATGCTGCCAAGTGCCCAAATTTTTATCACATGACTACAGCTGTAACTTCAGTCAGGGGCTGTAGATCCCTTCGTTCAGTGTCAACATAACTTTGACAATCACTGGACAAACAGTCATAAGTGAAGGACTGCCTCTACTATTTTATTTCTGCCTCCTCTGTAGTCTGCAAATGGCCATTCTGCAACTATCATTTGGTTATTTAAAAGTCTGATGTAACCCACAGAGCTTCCCAGCACTGAAGCTAACTGTCACAAATCACTTGAAATATTTCTATTCAGTGCTCACAAGAGCCATGGTGATGCAGTGATTAGAAGGCAGTATTGCAGGCTAATTCTGCTGACTGCCAGGAGTTCGATTCTGACCAGCCTTCTATCCTTTGGAGGTCGGTAAAACAAGGACCCAGATTGTTGCGGGCAATATTCTGACACTATAAACCACTTGGAGAGGGCTGCAAAACATTGTGAAGCGATATATAAGTCTAAGTGCTATCGCTAGTGCTATCAAGTCAGTACAAGGCTCTTTCATGTCAAGATTTATAAAAGTATCCTGTTGAATCAGATCCCTGGTCCATCTAGCCCAGCAGTTTGTTCTCACACTGGCCAATCAATGCACAAGGAAACACACTAGTCTCCTGGAAGATGGCTTTCAGAGGCAGTTACAAGGCTAATGGTTGTTGATTTCTGTGCCTTCTGTGAATTGGTCTAACCCTTTTTTGAAGGCAGCCAGCACTATACATTTTGGTCTGTGCACATGAATTTCACCTATCGCTATAGAGGTGTCTTTGTACCTAACTTCATTCTATCTTTCCTTATCAGTAACACACTGTACTACTCCTTTGGAGATGTCCAACAACAAGAAGATGGGACTCTACAACTTCAGGAAGTACATCCATACTCTGATGGAGAGCTAGCTCCCCTGCAGAGGTAAATATAGCAGAGATGCAAAGGAGCCAAACAGTTCTACTTGTTTGAATATAAGATATGACTCGGGAAATGCAATGGCTGTACTTATGGACCCAGGATCATCCCATCTGTATGCCATTTCTGATACGATATATCTGTTTTGTTTTGTTTCTTAAAAAAGAAAAATCTAGTTCCTATTGGGACATCCAAACTTTTTGGACATATTTGAAGAACTCTGGATCTTGGCTAGTATGGGAATATGGAGTGACCTTGGTAGTATTAGAAGAACTGAAATATAGTAGGTTTCTCAAACTTGGCACTCTCTGAAGAGGTTCATGACATCTAAGGGGCCTAGCTGGATATTATGATTGACATTTAACTAATATCTAGAATTTCTGGAGAGTAAATAGAAGAAGGCTATCGTACTGAGTTTTCAGGGAGCACAATGGTCAGAGAAGAAAAGTGATCTTGGATCACTTTTCCAGTTGCACTCTTCCAGTTGCTTGTATGTCCCAGGAGCTAATACAGAAGTGGTGATGATATTATTTGTTTGAAGATAATAGGATTGAATCAGTTTTGGCTATAATATTGATTGGGAATCAGGAGATTCAGGTTAGAGAAAATGGTGGAACTAAATGAAAGAAAAGGATAAGCACTCTTCCTTATTTTATTTTATTTTATTTGTTTTGTTTTGTTTTGTTTTATTTTATTTATTAGTTTGTCAAACATGCAAGATAGCAGGTATGAATATGAACATGGACATGAATGAATGAAGGAAATGAATGCAAATAAATGGGGACAGTAGGACAGGGACAATAGGTATGCTAGTGCACTTATGTACACCCCCTTTACAGACCTCTTAGGAATGGGGTGAGGTCCACGGTAGACAGTTGAAGGTTGAAGGCTGAAGCTGTTTCTTCTTAGGAGTGACTAGATGACAGGAATAAAATAGCCAGATTCTTTTTCTAATCCTTCAATTGATTTTGCTCTCTGAAGTTACTGATACTCCTAAACTCCTCTTTCCTGATCTATTACATCAACAATTACATCCCATGTGACACCACTCCTGCGCAGACTGCACTGGCTACCTGTGGCCTTCCGGGTGCGCTTCAAGGTCTTGGTAACCATCTTCAAAGCGCTCCATGGCTTAGGGCCGGGTTACTTACGGGACCGTCTGCTGCCACCGACTGCCTCCCATCGACCCGTGCGCTCTCACAGGAAGGGACTCCTTGGGGTGACGTCCGAGAGGCAGTGCCGACTGGCGACACCCAGGGGAAGGGCCTTCTCTGTGGGGGCTCCCACCCTCTGGAATGAACTTCCCCCGGGACTCTGTCAACTTCCTGACCTTCGAACCTTTCACCGCGAGCTTAAGACACATCTATTTATTTGCGCAGGACTGGGCTAGGATTTTAATTTTAATTTAGTTTTTAATGGGGTTTTATTAGTTTAATTATAATTTTAAATTCGGCCTTATTCAGTAAGTTTTTTAATTAGTATTTTATCTTGTATTTATATTTGTGTATTTGTGTTTTTAATAGGCTGTAAACCGCCCTGAGTCCCTCGGGAGATAGGGCGGTATAAAAATGTGATTAAATAAACTCTTATGATGATTTCTTGATTGTACTGATTTCTATCATGCAATTTACCTGCAATAGGTTAGATCACCAATATTCTCTGCTATCAATACTAAAAGTATTCTGATTAATCTCCGCTCCCCAGCCTTTCTCAAAGTTGTTCATCTGCTCCAAAAAGCGATTCTGAATTGGAGATCAGAAATCCTGAACTACCTCTTGGTTCTGAATCCCAGCTACAATGGTCCTGGGGAAGACTTCCAGAGGTGGGTATACATAAAGGAAGGATCTCTGAGATGCATAGCTTCATGTCTCGTATGAATAGATGCAAAAATGTTCTCCATTATTATCATAATCATAGAAAAGAATACCCACATGTTTATATGTATGCGTAGGACTCCCTTTTATAGTCTTTATAACAGGATGGTCTAATATGTAATATTTCAGAGAGGTGGAGACAGGAACTGAAATACACAAATAAATGATATAAGGTAGGCAAGGATGTATGCCATAGATGAGCCAGGATAGGGTTTTCAGTATTTTCCTGAGGATGGATGGATGGATGGATGGATGGATGGATGGATGGATTTACTAGACTTTTATACCACCCCAATCTGTACTTGGGTTACAGACCTACTTAAAGGGGCAATTTCTATAGAAAGTCCACTTTTCTAGTTCTTGGTGGTTGGGCAGAAACCACTAGAAATAAGGGGTTTCAATCAATACTATGGTTATTTAAGGATTATATTACAATTTTGGAATTGTCCTTGCTTCAGAGTTGCAAAACTTTTCAGCAACTATTACTCAACAGGGATCAATGAGACCAGAAGTTTGGAATTTACTTGTGACCTCAGACAGTGTATTTCTGAATTATATCAATATATCATAAATTAACAAATAATTGCATGTGAAAGTAATTTAAACCAAAGGGTGTGACTTTATGAAAACCCTTATCCCTTTTTTATACAAATAGGATACTTCAAGAAAATGTTATTTATATTTAATATTTTTAATATTCAAAAATTAAAATTAATTTTAAAATTAAACTTAAATAAAACATTTAAAAAGTTAATTCATTTCTTTGCAATTTTTTTTATTATTCTGCAATCTTGGTTTGAATTCCAGTAAAATTATTCATTTGGCAGTAGTATCTTGTATACATGTGCACCTGTAGCACGGGTGTCAAAATCGATTGCGTCATGGGCCGGATCGTGCTTGCGTGGCTGTGGCCTGTGTGTGACTTATCTGGCCCATTAGGGTTAGAAGAAAAAAAAAACCAATTGTGTCCCCAAAATCGTTTTGTTTTATCTCTTTTCCGAGATGTTTCACAAGACTTTTTCCTTTTCAAGATGAGCAAATCAGACCGTGTAGAAGCAACCGAACCTGTCTCAAATGTCTTTGCAACAGCAGCCAATGACCCAACTACTATTATCCCTATGGACGAGACAACTCACTTTGTGGCTATTACAGCTGGCTCAGAAAGTGACCTGGGAATAGCAGACTCTGATGATACAGCATCTTCTCCCATAATTAAGCCAACCCCTGTTTTTCCTTCCGGAAATGGACTTCGGGGAGATGAAGACGCCTGTCCTTCCATTTGCATGGCTATAGATCAAGTGGACCCTGATTGTGGACTTCCAGGAGATACAGAAGTAATAGCAGCAAATGCAGAAGACAACAGATCAAATTCTATCAAGGAGACAGATGTGCAGACTACATATCCAGATTTGGAAGTGCCTTCTTTGAAAAAACCTTTGTCAAGCATAGAACCCAGCAGTGATCCAGAGGTGAACCAGGAGAAGAGAAGGAGTAAGTGGAGATGGAAAGCTATTACAATATAGTTGAGGAGTCTGTGAACAAAGTGTAATGGGCATCCTCAAACTCTTAAGAGGAATGTTTCTTTTTGCTGTGTTGATCAACCTAGAATGGAGCCTTCCAAATGTACTTGGAACTCACTGAGGAATCTTTTCCCATTCTCCTGAAGAACCTTGAACATTATTTATAGTTTGAGGATAGGAGAAGGGGTTCCGTTCTTCAACACATTCTGTCCCTCCCAACCCTTTTCCATACCCAACTATAGAAACCATCAAGAGTCCTAAATCAAGTACAGGTAGTTCTTTACTTATAACCATTTATTTTAGCAACCATTCAAAGTTAGAATGGCACTGAAAAGTGACTCACAACCATTGCAGTATTCCCCATGGTCACATGATGAAAATTCAGACATTTGGCAATCATCAAATATTTATGACAGTGACAGCATCCTGCGGGTCATATGATCACTATTTGTGACCTTCCCAGCTCTGTTTGTAATAACAACGACAAAAAGTTGATTGGAGAAACCAGATTTGCTTAATGATCATATGATGTGCTTAATAACTGCAGTGATTTGCTTAAGAACCATGGCAAAAAAGTAAAATTGGGCACAACTCATTTTACAATTGCTTTGCTTAGCAATAAAAATTCTGATCCCAATTGTGGTTGTAAGACAAAAACTATCTGTACTTGCAAAAGGTCTGTTTACATTTTGTATCCATAAGAAAGAGCCCTCCAAGTTGAAATACCACTTTAGAATGTTCAGCCTGAATTCAGAAGTCTATTTTGCAGATAATGAAATAAATGAGTTTATAATGTCCATGTCCCTGGAGGGACATGGACATTAAAGGAGGAAAGGGGATTAATTACAAAAATATTTATGCAGCTTTCTTGTCAGACTTTATGCAATTTATAATATTGAAAGTACTGAAACATATAATGAAATACCAAAGAAAACAAAACCAGTTGTTGACTTCCAGTTAAAAATATTTGTTCCTAAATGCTCTGTTCAAGAGGATTGCTTTTACCCATTTTACAAAGGATAAAAGAGTGGGGGATGACCTTGGGCAATATGTCACCACATAAAATTCTGACCATTTTGTGTTAATCCAGTCATCAGAAATTGAAACCACCTTGATATCACCTTACTAACTAAATTCTTCATATTCTATGAAATTGTGCTATGGATTTTTTTTAAAAAAAATTATATAGTATATACCTTGTTTTCCCCAAAATAAGAGATCCCTGATAATAAGCCCAATCGAGCTTTTGAGCACATGGCAATAAGGCCAAGCGCTTATTTCAGGGTTCAAAAAAATAAAAGACATTGTTTTATTTTTGGGGAAACATGGTAGGTACTCACTGAGTCTTTTTTTGGGGGGGTGGACTGTCTTCATTATTAGGGTGAGTGATTACAGAAATGTCTACAGAAATACAGTGTCTTCCTTAAATTATCTGGGCCATTGTAATCATTTCTTAATCTCTTTGAGGTTCCATAAAGAAAAACCGTCACCTGGGACCTAGTGATATTTATTTAGACGATCTTTCTAACTTGGATGCGGAGCAATTAGCACTTTATTTCCCCAAGAGGTATGGCTATTGTTTCTGATTTCTTTGGAGAAACTATAGATGAGAAATAAGAATGATTGAATTCAAGTTACAGTAGGAAAGACCCTTGAATGTCTTGACCAAAGCAAAATGCAGGAATTTAATCATGACCAACGTTCACATAAAATTAAAATTATTCATCAGAAGGAAGCCCATGATATACCAGAGTAGCATGTTTCATTGTTGTGACAAAGTTTTTTCTAATCTTCAAGTTAAGACATAGTCTAAAGAATTTAGTTGTAGTCACTGGAGATGCTATTGAAGCTTCTGTATATTAGCAAAATTTATCAAAGTCCTTAAAAAGTGGGAATATGAACAGGATAATCAATCTGCCCTACAATCTGCCAATAGTTAAAGGTTATTATGTGCAATGGGCAACTCCAGAAGCCTTGCAACTAATAGTTTGGTTTCTTAATAACTTATTACCACATTAGAGAAGATGAAATCTGGATTCCATAAGTCCATAACACATGTATATGGCATAAAACTATTATTTATGTGCAAACTGTTTCAGAAAATGTGAGACAGCCTGTCTATATTCAGATTAATATATGTACTGGATTGATTAATATTAATCCAGTACAAGTAACATGACATTTTAGATGTGTGTGTTTATAAATAAATGAAGCAAAAATAAGGAAACTTGTGATTTTTTCAAAAATTACTCGACTACAATTTCTACCAGTCCAAGGGCTGGGAATAATGATTACAGAGAAGTTGGAGTCCAAGGGCCATAGGTTTCTTACCAGAATTTAAATGGAAGAGTCATAATTTAGAAGATTTAACAACAACAACAACAACAACAACATGTATACCATGCTATTGATGTTGTTATTATTTGGTTTTCAGGGATGCTGAACTGAATTGGCCACGAGCACAATCTGACCCTGGAATCTTCTCTCATCCCCATGTGCTGGGCGGTGCAACAGGTGACAGCAATGCAGATAATGTGCCAGAACCTATAGAAAATAACCCCATTCTCTTGTCTCTCTGTGGAGGTCTTGGAGACGATGGAGAATTAACTCATGGTATGTTTAGCGGCAAAGGAGGGAATTCAATTTAGTACTGTAAGAGTTTTTTTAATAAAGATCTGACTTTGAGTTGGCATTCTACAGTACTATCTGATAAAGTTGTTCTAAAGGAGGTATTTATTGGGAGGAGAAAATAATATCCAGTTACTGAATGAATTAGGAGACAATTATCTATCGAAGAGCTCCTCTTTGAGGGAGATGGGCAGTTTAGAAATATGAAATGTAAATATAAATATATTGCCTTCCATTTCAGCAGAGAAGTTTATGAAGCATATAGTGTCTTATCAGGAGTTTGCAGAGAACCCAGCAATTCTTGAAGACCCAAACCTGGTAATACAGATCCAAAAGAAGTAAGTAGAAATGCCACTTTCACTTGTGGTGTTTGTGTTCTCCATAGGAGCTTTGTGTAGCCATGTACGTGTGCATGAGTGAATTCTAGTTGTATTCTGCGAGAATAATGTTAGTCTAAGGCCTTAAAGCCTGCTTTGCTGAGTTAGTGAATTTAGTATAAAGATGGACCTTGCATTCCCCTCTTATGTATTCTGGCTCCCAATCATTCCCCAAAAAGTTTTTTAAAAAGATCTATATGTGAGAATAAAAGCTCATACACTTTCATAAACTGAGTTCAGCAACCATGACAGCAGA
Organism: Ahaetulla prasina; assembly: GCF_028640845.1. Classification (NCBI taxonomy): domain Eukaryota; kingdom Metazoa; phylum Chordata; class Lepidosauria; order Squamata; family Colubridae; genus Ahaetulla; species Ahaetulla prasina. Next base: position 199,829,775 of record NC_080541.1, read on the forward strand.
AAATATATTGTAGCTCGAATTGGCTTGTCATGCACTGGACTGCAAATGTTATTATAGGCTCAGCCTTCCTTCTAGAAGCTAGCTAGGAAACCAGATTTAGATTTTTATGAAAACATATAATGAAACCTATTTCAGTTATATATTTATGAAACAGACACACATATACCTGCAGATTTATAGTACGCTTCAGCTGCCCATCGCAAATATCTCACATACTTCATGAAACTTCATAAGGGCCTCTGGTGGCTCAACAGACTAAGCAGTCTGTTATTAACACAGCTGCTTGCAATTACTGCAAGTTCAAGTCCCACCAGGCCCAAGGTTGACTCAGCCTTCCATCCTTTATAAGGTAGGTAAAATGACGACCCAGATTGTTGGGGGCAATAAAAGTTGACTTTGTATATAATATACAAATGGATGAAGACTATTGCTTAACACAATGTAAGCCGCCCTGAGTCTTCAGAGAAGGGCGGGATATAAATTCAAAAAAAAAAACAAAAAAAAAAGAGATTTAGTTGAGTCTGGCTGGGTTGAAACATTGGGCTTTGCCATTGGTTTGTGGTGTTGTTAGGATGTAATGTGCTTAAGCAAATAATTTGGTGCAGTGCTTAAACATATACATAGATTCATCCATTTGTACTGCAATCATCTTTCAGTTCTGTAATCTTGATGATCATTTTCCATCTATTACTTCGCTATCAGGCTCATGCAGCTATATACAGATTATTTCCCCCCCCTCACTAATTGCAGATACTACAATTGGGCAGTTGCAGCTCCTATGATTCTCTCGCTACAGACATTCCAAAAGAATCTTCCCAAAGTAAGTTAATATGAATTTGTGTTTAGTAATCTATATATATATAAAAGCCAAGTACCACTAACTCATTATGAAATCTCCAGAACAGCAAAGCCTACAAACTTGAAATTTGGCATGTATGTTCCTCTTGGATTCTAGGTGCTCGCTAAGAAAGGATTTTTTGAAATGAACATCAGATAATTAGTATTTCATATATAGTATTATATTCACAGGCTCTGATGCTAAGGAGTTAGACGTTCTACTCCCCCTCCCCACCTGAAAAGAACTCTGTCCCAACTGCCAGTTGCCTTATATTAACACGCTCTGATGCTAAGGAGTTAAACGTTCTACTACCCCTCCCCACCTGAAAAGAACTCTGTCCCAACTGCTAGTTGCCTTATATTAACACGCTCTGATGCTACGGAGCTACGCATTCTTCATTAAGTTTCAGGCTTTAAGTGTCAATTCTTCATTAAGTTTCAGGCTTTAAGTGTCAATTCTTCATTAAGTTTCAGGCTATAAGTGTCAATTTAATGCCCGATCACATAGTTACGTAGTGAAGCACAGGTGTCCAGCTAGTGAAGTATAGGTTTTTATGCTTAGGTTTTTATGCTTCAACATTTAAAGAATGGTGTAATATAATTTCTTAACCTCTAGTAAGCTAAACAATTTTTATCCTAATAAACTAATTGGTATTATCTCTCCAAATGACCAGACTAATTAATCAGGCCTATTGAGAAGAAAACCTTTTATCCAAACTTTCAGGTTATCTTAATGCTTTTGAATGCTATTACAGCAATCATTTATCAAACTTATCTTCTTTCTGTACAGCTTTTATGAATTCTTGTTTTTTCATTTCCAGAGAATGATAATCACACTTGTAAGATGAATTTTTAAAAATGACAATTTACTTGCCCAGATATGTGCTTATATTTTATGGACATGATGTTCAAATATTAGATGCTAGGATTGGAAGTTATATTCCATTTTCCATATTCTATTTTACCAATCCAAATGTAACTACATATTTTATACACCCACAAATTCTTAAAACATTTAACAGGACACTATAACTTACTATGAGATTATGATAGTTATATATTTTGGAAATATAATTAGCTAAGTTGTGAAATGCAGTCTCCCATCTGAATTTTATCACTGTAATGTTCAAATTAGTTGGCTAAACTACTTAACAGAAGAAAAACATACATGAACTGTATTAATGATACATGTTCAAAATTAATAATCATGAAAATAATAATAGAAAGTGAGGAAAAGGTTGATGGAGGGTGACCTAATAAAATTATGTGATAAATAGATCAGCTTTTCAGAATTTGACCATAATGCTCAAAGTATTTTTTCTTGTTACTCGTTAACATATGAATTAGGCTTATTCCCCAAATAAAACCTATTCATCATATATTTTCAAATAGTAGGATAGAATTGCATAAACCAAGAGGATGAATAGCTGTTGGTTATCTTTAAAAACAAATTCTACAGTAAGATAACTAAAGAAGATGCTCTACTGCAAATGTCCTATAGTTCAAAGCATGTATTTGAATAATGAAGTAGCAAAACAAGTTAAACTTGATGTCATTGTAAATTACAAAGAAAGTATTTCCACTTACATTATTGTTTATAGTTCAGCCTTCATCATTTTGCAATTTCTTGTATATTAACAATAGAAAACACTTTAACTTAGTAGTTAATAGTTAAGATATGGTTTATAGATTAAAGTTTCATATTGCAAATTTCATTAAATTCCTATTATGTAGATTACATTGAATACTTTTCCTTTCATTTATTGGAAGAAGAAAATATAATAGTAAATTTTAAGCAACATAGTCTTAACATTTACAGTTCCCACTTCGTAACCCTTTGCATCAAAATCTTCATTTCTATTTAGTCTTTCCACAATCTATTGCCTTGTATTTGAGTTTGTCAGGGATGATATAATCAGCTTTGGATAGCAAAATCTATTTTATTGTTCATCTTCCAAATCAAGAACCAGGTAACAGCCACACACAGAGGTTGTTGCCTTACTCTTTTTAAAATTTTCCTTAATATGAGATAGGTGTCAGAAAAAAAATATTTAGTTTGCCTGGATTATTTTTAAATCTTATATCCTCAATGTGTGATTTCTGATACTATGCCAATGTAGTATATTGTACTGAAAAACATTCTAATATATGCAAATACATTCAGGCTTTAGGAATAGGTGATGGATAAAAGGAAGGAAGGAAGGAAGGAAGGAGAGATATTTCATTGTTTGAGAACCAACTTGAACTGGTTGAAGTAAAATGTGTGTAGTTAAAACAAATAGAATGGCAATAACTCTATTAATAAAATTCCTAGCTATGCAGAAAAAGCAAATTATGTAAATGGAAAATTTTCCTTGAAGTTCTTGAAAGGAAAAAAAAATCAGAAAAAAATCTTATATATTGTTGACCAAACAATTGTCTCTTTCAATGTTTATTGCAATTAAAAATGCAATTCTAACCATTATTAACATAAAGACAATACACATAACATATGTGTTAACATAAAGACAATACACTGTTCAACGGCACAAAGAATTTATTGAAAATCAACGCAGAAGGTTAGTCAATGCAATAGGCCATCTTCCCAAACATAGAGAAAATAGTTATAAATTCAAGTTAGAGGGGCTTGACAGGTATTGAGAAAAAAAACACAAGTTCAGAAGTAAATGTAATAAAAAGAGATACTTAGGCTTAAGTCCAGCATAGGAAGTTCTAATTGGCAACACAATATTATAGACTACACTGGCATATAAAGATTTATAATCCTATGTGTTTATTTTCAGGAACCATTTCTGAGGAAAATTGCTCTACACTCAAATTCTTGGCAATTAATATTTTAGAACACATCCCCCGCCAGTTAGAAAGCACCCCGGTGGAACAGCCTCTGCTGTTGCCTCTTAGCAAGTTGTCAGTTTGGAAAACTTTGGCTTTTAAATTAGTACCCAACATGTCCAATTTTTTTTTAAAAACCTTGCTATAATTTCAATGAGAAAATATCCAGCCTGTTAGCTCTATGTGCATAAGGGGCGTGCATAAGTGCACAAAAGTGCCTACCGTTCCTGTCCTATTGTTTTCTTTCATTATATGTTCTTGTATATAATGTTGTGACAAAAATAAATTTTAAAAAAAACTGAAGCAGGCCTTATTACTTTACTTCAAAATATATACCACCTTCTGAGGTAAATGACTTATTTCCACCACAGAATAGGGTCTTAAGCTACTGTATGTAAACAAGAAACAAATCTCATACTTACTAGCACTGATATTACCTAATCTCTTAATGAAACATCTGCAAGCAAACAACCAAGCTGAGAGAGAACCAAGGACTCCACAGAATAGACTTTGTAGTTCAGTGCCATTCTGCATTCTCCTTGAAGCTTGAAAGTCTCTTCTGACTTTCCTTTTTTTTTGCTTTCCTGAATTTATTCACGCTGTTGAACCAATTGCAGCAATACTCATATCCGTCTATGATATCATATTCTTGGGAACATTGAAAGTGGTGAGCTGGTTGCTTCATTCTTGAATTAGATATTTGGCATTGATGACATGATTACCCAATAACTGCGGGACTATTACGATTCTTAATTAAGATTGTAAGAGTTGCTTTTGGATTCAAACCAATTCACCATAACATTTCTTCATCTTTCTTGTGGTTTCAGAATACTGTTGATAGATTAATGAAAGAGAAGATGCCCAAGAAAGCTGGAAGATGGTGGTTTTCTTGGAGGCGAAAAGAGGTACAATTGTAATATGGAAAGGAAACATCTCTCTATGACCGTGATGGCGAACCTATGGCACACATGCCGGAAGTGGCGCACCATTTTTCTGGGCATGCAAGCTGTTGCTGAACTCATCTGCAGCTGTGCATGTGCGCGTGCCCCAGCTGGTGTTCGGGCCTCTGGTGCTCATGAGTGCAATTCAGGGAACCCAGCTGGTCTTTGGAGCTCTCCTGCGCACACGTGCATGTTTGCGCACACTGCAAGAGTACTGGTGTGCAGCATGCGCATGTGCAGATGGCATTTGTGCATGTGCATTGTGCACACAAAAATCATGTATATATGCATGCAATTGTGCATGCAGCGCACGGTGGGGGGTGCACGCAAAAACTGCGCTTGTGCAGATGGTGTGGTTGGATGTGCAGCACATGGGGAGGAGCTGTATGTTAGCACGGATGGTACGCATGCGCGTGAAGCGCACAAAGCGTGTACTTGTTCGGCACTTGGTGAGTAAAAGGTTCACCACCACTTGATGTCCAGAACAAAACGTTGCAGTTGAAATGGACTTCTGTCAGGTGTACTTAGCCCTAGTCAAGTTAGGGACTAACACATCTCTCCTTTTATAGAGATATGGCCAAGTCTACAATCTTTGTATCCAATCCTTTGTAGCAGAGATGAGTTCCTTAATTTAATGAAACCTTCTGTAACATGGTAGGTTTCCCATTCTGACTGGGAAATCTGGGATGTGTGATCCCAACTTATCTAGGTGACATCAAATGGGAGAAAGATGATTTACTGCTTAAAGAGGTATTTGAGGAACATTAACTGAAGGTATTTTTATGTATCCGTAGCATGAAATCAGTGCCAGGAAGTCCAACAAAGAAGGCAAGAATCAGGACGACACTTCTCTTCAGAGGTAAGTTGTGATTTATTGATATTGTATTGAATTTGACATATCTTAAGAGCATGTCTGTATTTTTGAAAAATAATTATAGTGGAGATTTGATAATTTTGATTAAAATGTCTTAACTCAACATGAGAAATAATATTTATTAGTACAAATCTACATTTAAAACTTGCCTTAACAATTTGGAATAAATAATTAGCCCTCTTTCTCTTCTCATCCCATTCCTTGACCAGAATTTTATTTTAAAGGCAATATTGGTTGTTTTTATTTAATTTCAGCTGCCATTTATGTTGTTTGTTGATTTTTCTATTCTGTTTTTAAGCTAGCACTTGTTAGCAACCAAGAATTATATATCTGAGACTGGCAGCCTACAAATTAAAATGAGTTGATTCAAAAGAACCTTGTAGCACTTTTTCAGGTTAATACATTTTATTAAAAGGTATATACACTTTTGAGACTGCAGCTCAGTTCATCAGATCCAAATGCAAGTTTTTCTAAAAACCTTGGAAAACCTCAGAGAACATTTTGGGATTTAAGTTCAATTATCTGCTTTTAGATTTTTGTAACGTAGAATCTCTTTTAAATCTATTTCAATATGTCAATCCTCAAGAATTAACAGGCTTCCAGGGAAGAAATAGTGAGTAGCAAATAAACCAGTTCCTTTCCTCTCCAGACAAAGGGAGAACTTGAGATCACCCACAAGTGCTCCATGCAATTGCTTCTCATGATGAGGCCACAAGATGTGATCTCCAGTGGGTTTAGAACTCTAGGAGATAAGGGAATAGCCATCTTGTGCAAACTGCACAAGATTTACACTGCATTTGCATACTTTCTTTTCTAATAACTTTTGGAAATTGCTTGTTAAGTGTTTTTCAGCTGTTAGGAACCTTTGGATCAACAGGTTTTACAGTACCATATGAGTTTCCTTCTATCCTTTACAAAATAAATAAATAAATGCATGCTTAAGGACTTAAATAATCATTTGGAATAAACAGCCAAAATTTGATTACAACTTTGATTTTGGAACGTTATAAATAGACTAAGCCTCCAGATGGATTTGAAGTAAGATTTTGGAGTTAATTATAAGAATTCTTCCCATAAGAAAATGTTTTTGTTTTAAATTCTCATAAAAATGATAGTATGAGACTTTGAAGGTTGGACACTAGAGGGAACTAGAAGGAACTAAAGATTATATTTAAAGAAGGGAAAAAATGACTTCCTGATACAGAATGAAGCAAAATATTTAACATTGGACATACTGAAGGATATTTTTGAACAATGGACCCAGAAGTTAATTTTAAAGTCTGCTTCTATATACCATCTTTCCCTGAAAATAAGACCTATCCAGAAAATAAGCCCTAGCATGTTTTTTACGCATGCACCTAAGGCGCGTGCGCCTTACCCCCAAAATAAGCCCTACTTAAGAACCCGTGCAGCCGGTCACCTGCCCATTCCGTCTGGTTGCTCGTGATGCAGTGGCCATGAGGTGAGGTGGGTGGTGGAGCTACCCCATGTGCCCTGCACTGGCTTACCTCAGGGCCCCCACAGCCAGGCCATCCACATCCTGACACTTGCCTCGCAGCAGCAGCAACCATGTTGTTGTGGCCTGTTGGCCGCTGGCCCCTCCAGCAGCTGAATCAGATGAGGAGGAGGCATGGGATTCACGGCCAGTGTCAAGGCAATCTGAGAACTCCAAGGGAGAAGAAGGAATGGAGCTGTCAGAGATAGAGACAGAGGCGAAGCTTGGGCCTTCCATCAGCCCTCAGATGGAGAATCTACAGCTCCCAGGTCTGAAGGAGGCTGATGAAGAGCAGGAACAGCTGGGTCCAGTGCCTGATGTGCGGATGCGCAGAAGGCAGAGGAGAGGCGAGCTGTGAGAATCTATGGGCCAATCCTTAGGACAGAAGAGCCAGCGCTGCTAGCTAAGCCCCACCCTAGCTCTGGGGATAAATGGCAAGGGGCAGAGATGAATTGGTGTGGCAAACAACTATTCATCTCCTTGGTCAGCCAATGACTTCTGAATCCCGTCTGGGCTTATCAGACTCTACCCTTTGAATCGGCAGCACTGAGAATCAAACATGCCTTCTGAGTATGTGTGTGTGTGAATGTATGTGTGTGTGTCTGCTGCTGGAAAAAAGCAAGCACACCTTCCAGTACTTCTTGTATGAGCATGGAGAGAGAGAGAGAGAGACTCCTGGGGCCATTTCAGAGGGAAAGGGAGCAAGCTCTGCTTTCCATAGGCACTGAAAGACTTGTTAGCCTGCTGTGAGAGAGAGAAAGACTTTTTGCCAGGGTTGCTGGCACTCTTAATAAGGGGAATCTTTAATTAACCACAGAGGGTTTGTCGTGTTTGGGAGCTGGGTCATAACACATGTGCAGCAGGAGCCCAAGTGGCCACAGGCCAACTTCTGTGGGTCTCCTGTACATGGAAAAAAAATAAGACATCCCCTGAAATTAAGCCCTAGTGCTAATTTTGGGACCCAAAAGAAAATAAGACCCGGTCTTATTTTAGGGAAACATGGCTATTTCAAAGATGTTATGGAAGAAAAACAAATTTAACCAGACAAGACTGAGACTGATCTGAAAGTGGATTTAAAAATGACAAGCTACAAGATTGATATGGAAAAAAGATGCTACACTGAACATACAAAAGAAACTGACAGATATCTGAATTTTTCATAAATGGCAAACCAGCAGAGTGATCTGGATAATTTTTCTATATTGGATTTACAAAAGAGCTGTTAAAATTTGAAGAGTTTTGTGAGAAGGGAAAAAAATGAAAAGAAATCAAGTGCTACAACATTATTTAAAAGAACTAAAGATCAAGATTATTAGAAGTAAGAGGAAGAAATACAAAGGTGGTTTATTTGATCAAAGTTAAAATAGATATGTTGCTATCTCTAATCTAATCATTAAGTTTGGCCGTAATGGAGTTTTTCTGACATTTGGACTGAAATGACAATGTTTTATGGATTTCTTTATAAATAAATGGGAAGAATATTGTATGTTAAGAGTTTATTGTATGTTAAGAGAATGTTTACTTTGGTGTGCAGGGTTGAGCTAGTCTACTGATTTCTGTCCCTCCCTGTTAGACCTGCTAGTTTTTGGTCTTTAGAGTGTTAGAGTTGTCATGGAACTATGTCATATTATTTTGCATTGAATGACCTAAAGATGTTTGGATGAGGTAGTTTAGTGGTAAAATAAATATATTTGGCATGATATCTATTATGGTAACTTAGGTGATAACCCTTATTTCTTTAAAAATCACAGGTGCTATATAAGGATTTATTTCCTCAATGAGTATTATTTCACACAATGGGACTTCAGCCATATTTCTTGGCCATTACCCTTTTTTATGTTGACAATTTATTTTGGTCTTGTGAACCGTAGGAGACAAAATGATTCCTCCAGTGATGAAGATGATGTATCCTCTCATCAAGGAGATAGATCCATACCAGATGCTATTGCCCAGAAATTTCTTCCAACCTACAAGAAGTCCTTAAGACTCTCCTCTGATGAAATTGTATGTAGCTTTGAATTTTCTTTTCTTTATATTCCTGTTTGATTCAGAAGAGAACTTTCTGTTCAGAGAGGGGCTGCCAAACCACACTATCTAATTGACATTCCTCTTAGGTGGACTTCACAGTTACTGTTCAAACTTCTCAGTTATGAGTTGCATGTTGGGACACACACACACACACACCCGCCCTAGAGTTTGGCCCTTAAAGTTAAGAAATGTTGCGGCAAACAGTGTAGTTTAAAATATGAGTAGCTGATGAAATTTTGTGGGCCAATCTTTTTCTCTGTTAACTGATCATCAATAATCATTTTCCAAAGTGGTATGCAATAGTATTATTTATTTATTTATTCATAAAATGTACATTTCATTTTTGATCCAAGAGCCTAAAAGAATGTTGTAACTCTTTCTTCCACTTTTTCTCCATTCCTGGAAGTTGCTTAACTGGAGAGAAAGTGACTGACCCAAAGTCAAGTCACCAATGAGCTTCCATGACTGAATCTCCCTATTTCTGCTCTAATTACTACATCATACCAGTTCTCCAGTAGGTAAAAGATTGAACTGAGATCACCGAAATCCAGGTGCAAGTCCTCAATCAATTTGGGAGCTTATTGGGGACCTCTACACCAGACACTTTCTCTTAACCTAAAGTAGCACACCATTGCATCATGCAGATAAAATAAATGATGACTCCATGTAAGTCACTTAGAGATCTTAAAGGATGGGGAGAATATCAGTGAAGTAAAGACTAAAATAATTTACATGTGCACAATTTGGGGCCATATTTAAATGGCAAGTTTGACCACAACCTCCAAAATAAAAAGCAAGATGAAATCTGAATTTCCTTTAAATGGAATTAAAAATAATACTTCAATATGAAAAGTCAGTATTGGTTTTGTAATACTCTGGAGGCTCTGTTCAGTGCTTTGGAAATAGGACATGAGTACTACAATACTTAGATTTGGAAGTGGTTATACAGCTCTACTTTTTTTAAAAAGTCAGTCTAAAAGAAATGTCTCTTTCTGTTTTGAAATTCACAGTTTCTTAAGAAGTGATAATATATAACACAGCCTTTCTCAAGATGAACCATTTTGTTTAATTCATTTTCAGTGAAAACTAGATAGTCACTTAGGGGCATGACCAAATATGAGCATCAATACCTTTTCATTAAATGTTGTAAGTATTGTACCTTGATGAAGATATCTTTTCTTTTGTGTACACTGAGAGCATATGCACTAAGACAAATTCCTTTGTGTCCAATCACACTTGGCCAATAAAAAATTCTATTCTATTCTGTTCTGTTCTGTTCTGTTCTATTCTATTTGTTCTTTTTATATGAGCATCATTTTCAATTGAGAATTATTTTAATATGCATTTAATACTTTAACATCTATTTAAAATATCTATTAGGATATTTTAAAATCCTAAATTCAATTAAATTGCGACTTTGTAAATTAAATAATTTTTGAGCAACAAAGAAGATTCTTTGATGTAGTAGCTTCACTTTTCCAAATAGTTCAAAGGATTTGCAAAGATTTGAGAGAGGCAAATTTGTGATGGATAGATGAGTTGCTATATTATGTATGATTGCTTGGAGGACGGAGAAAGAAGAATTACATTATCCTTGTGTTCACATTTATTTTGAAAGCAAACATTATTGAATTCTAAATTCACCTCTAAATTAGATGTATAACTAACAAAACAGCTCTGAGAAATGCCATGCTCTAAATAAAGATATTGTAATTGCCTCTTTTTCCTCTTCTTTTGCTGTAGAAAAAGCTGAACCTGAGGGATGGTCCCAATGAGGTTGTGTTCAGTGTGACTACTCAGTACCAGGGCACATGTCGTTGTGAAGCTAACATTTACTTATGGAACTGGTATGACAAGGTGGTGATCTCTGATATTGATGGCACCATCACCAGGTAGATTCTCACTGGCAACGCTTCCTGTAATGCTTGACTGTGGGCTCTTCCATGCCACCATTATTTCCTCTTACTATTTCCCCAAAGGGGTTTAAAATTGATCTGTCATTGTCTACACTTTTGCCAGCCTTGTCAAGCTTGTACAAAATGTGCAGAAATCTCTCTGAGTCCACTAGTTACTTAATCTATGATCTAACTAATGGTGATGAAATTTTTTAAAAAGTCCCCATTTCCCCAACTTCACAGTTTACAATAGACATGTGAATGATTGCGTTCAGGGAAAGCTTTCTAGCTATAATGCATGTTTTCCTCAAGTGTTTAACAATTGCTTTATGGTGGTGAAAGTATAGCAGACTAGCAATTTTGCAACCGAGCATTTTTTCCAGTAACTGTAAATGTGCTTGCAATTGCTAGAATGGGAGAAAGGAGAAGATACATCCCACTGATGCCTGCAGAAAAACAACAGGAAGAGGATGCTGAAAATCTCAGCCAGTGTTGCTCATCCTTGACAACTTTAATATGTAGACTTGCTAGCTGGGAAATTCTGGAAGTTGAAATTCATACATCTTGAAGTTGCTAAGGTTGAGAATTGCTGCTCTAGACAGTGGAAGGAGAGAGGTAGCAATAGATGTTGTGAATGCTCCTGGGATAATGGTAAGCATTGCAGAGAAAATTAGACTGGCATAGAGATTTATGCAAGTTAAACAAAATCAGAAACGAAATCAAAGAGTCAACCTGTTCCTATTCAAAATACATAGCTTATATGGACCAAACATGTACTATGGCTTCAGTGATCATTCTGGGAAAAAATAGAAACAATCTGGCTTGTTTAAGCTCTTAGAGGGTTGAAACCAAAACCAAAAACACCCCTGTTAGAATAGGTTGTCTTGAAACATGTCGCTGCATGTCCAGGTATGAGCATTCTGCTATCACTGTTGCTTTACTTATAGGACAATTTGCAGTTACATTGTGCAGAGTTCATCATATATATGCTTTCCCCCCCCTCATCAGGTCTGATGCTCTAGGGCATATCTTGCCACATCTTGGGAAAGACTGGACTCATCAAGGCATCGCTAAGCTCTTTCATAAAATCCATCTGTAGGTATTGATAGTTCAGAGATATGAAAATAATACTATAGTCCATGTACAACAATAGCTCTATTAACTTGCCAATTGGCTTAAACTTTTGGATCTTAATTCCCTCTTCCAAGGCTGGTCAAGCTAGCTGTCTTTTTGTTACTCATATCCCAGCAAGCAAAATATTTTTAGATAGGCTATTGTTGTATAAACTGACTGCTGATGAATTGTGATGCATATCTCATGAAGCTCTATTTTGTTATTTTGAAACTTTAATGTTATTATTTAAAGTTAAAAGAATCTTCTTGCATACTAGCCAAACTAGCTATCCTGCATCTACCTCCCTTAATCAGTTATGTAATCTAAATCAGAGTTCCCCAATCTTTCTGGCTTTGCAGACCAGTGGGGGGTGGATGGGAGGAATTTGTTCCACGTAAGTGGCCAACAAGCAAGCGTAGCTCCATTTGTGCAAGCAGCTAGCACATACGCCCACCGCTCACGCAAATGGAGCACACGTGCACATGCTCGCCCGCTGCTTGCACAACAGGATTATTAAAATCTATTAAAAATGCTTTCAACAACAGTTATTCAATTATTTAGGAAGCATTGTCCTGAAGATATTGCTTTTGGGATCAACTACATGATTAAAACAATTAGCCAAATTGCAACATTTTGCTGATTTGAGCAAATCCCCCCAAAAGCAAAGTAAGGTTGGACCTCGTTAGAACTTGGTTGGGATGCCAACAGGAAATCCCAGGGCTAGATTAGACAGGGAAGTGGGGGGGAAAAAGGAAGATGATTATGACAAACCATTTCTATACAGCTCCAAACTATATGTCCAAAAATTCTCCAGGAGTTGAGTTTAACTTTAACCCAAACTATATGTCCAAAAATTCTCCAGGAGTTGAGTCTTCGCCTGTATAACCAATATGACATAGAATATTGTCTTCATAGTAATTTATTCACCTTATTTCCCTATAGTAACACTGTGGTGGAAAATCCAATTTGATTGGCAACATTATATCTATTATAGGGTACCAGATTTGTTGGGATTTTGCAAGGGTAAGGACAGTGGCCTAATGCTGACCAGAAAAGGACACTGAAGTAGGGAAATATTCATTTGAAAGAACAAATATACAGGTAGTCTTCGACTTAAAACCACAACTGAGCCCAAAATTTCTGTTGTTAAGCGAGACATTTGTTAAGGGAGTTTTGCCCAATTATACAACCTTTCCTGCCACAGTTGTTAAGTGACTCACTGCAGTTGATCAGTTAGTTAACACGGTTGTTAAGTGAATGTCACTTCCCCATTGACTTCATTTGTCAAAAAGTTGCAAAAGGAGGTCACATGATCTTGGGGCACAGCAACGGTCATAAGTATGAACCGGTTGCCAAGCATCTTAATTTTGATCACATGATCATGGGGATGCTGAAAAATGGACATAAGCCACCGCTGTTGTAACTTTGAACGGTCACTAAAGGAATTGCTGTAAGTCGAGGACTACCTGTATTTGATGTGAAGAGGTCTTTTAGAAATTCTCAAAGAATATTACTTTGTTCTATTCCTTTCAAAATGTGTGTTGCTTTGACCCAGTTGTAAGAGCTGATCAGGAACAAAAGCAGTTGTACCATTGGAGGGGGAGATCAGATGAGGGGGTTGTTAAGCAAAATGTCTTCATTCCATTTGGTATCATCTCCATTCTAGCAACGGGTACAAGTTTCTCTATTGTTCAGCCAGAGCTATTGGCATGGCACACATCACCAAAGGATATTTAGAATGTGTCAATGACCAAGGTTGGATGCTCCCCAAAGGACCAATCCTGCTTGCACCTAGCAGCCTCTACTCGGCATTTCACAGGTAAGTATTTCCATGTCATGGTAGAGGGTGGGTGGCTTAATTTGTGTGAGAAAGTATTTTACTGCTTTCATCAGAGATCACAGAGATGCTTGGTAGAATAAGGATGTGATATGTGAGTAAGTATCACCTGGAATTCATTGATTATGAATTCAACTCGTACCCTCAAAACGACATTATAGAGCACTGTACACCAGAACAACTAGACACAAGAACAGTTTTTTCCCCAAACGCCATCACTCTGCTAAACAAATGATTCCCTCAACACTGTCAAACTATTCACTAAGTCTGCACTACTATTAATCTTCTCATTGTTCCCATCACCCATCTCCTTCCACTTATGACTGTAAGACTGTAACCTTGTGGCTTGTATCCTTACAATTTATATTGATATTGTTTCCTGATTGCTTATTTGTACCCTATGACTATCATTAAGTGTTGTACCTTATGATTCTTGATGAACGTATCTTGTCTTTTATGTAAACTGAGAGCATATGCACCAAGACAAATTCCTTGTGTGTCCAATCATACTTGGCCAATAAAAAAATCTATTTGGGCTGTTCTCCAAAGCACTTGAGGGTAGAAGGCTGGGAAGTGGCTCACGAGGCTAATGCAGCCTGTTATTAACACACAGCTGCCTGCAATTACAATTACTGCAGGCTCGAGTCCCACCAGGCCCAAGGTTGACTCAGCCTTCCATCCTTTATAAGGTAGGTAAAATGAGGACCCAGATTGTTGTGGGGGGGGGGCAATAAGTTGACTTTCTATATAAATATACAAATAGAATGAGACTATTGCCTTACACAATGTAAGCCACCCTGAGTCTTCGGAGAAGGACGGGATATAAATTCAAAAAAAAAAAAAAAAAAAAAGAACAAGAAGCAATGGGTGGAAACTGATCAAGGAAAGAAGCAACTTAGAACTAAGGAGAAATTTCCTGACAGTAAGAATAACTAATAAGTGGAACGACTTGCCTGCAGAAGTGAATGCTCCAACACTGGAAATTTTTAAGAAAATGTTGGATAACCATCTGTCTGAGATGGTGTAGGGTTTCCTGCCTGGGCAGGGGGTTGGACTAGAAGGCCTCCAAGGTCCCTTCCAACTCTGTTGTTGCTGTTGTTGTTGTTGTTGTTGTTGTTGTTGTTGTTGTTGTTATTATTATTATTATTATTATTATTATTATTATTATTCTTCTATTCTATTCTACTCTACTCTACTCTACTCTACTCTACTCTACTCTACCCTACCCTACCCTACCCTACCCTACCCTACTCTACTCTACTCTACTTTATTCACATAAGGAGAAAGACAAAAACTGTAAATTAAAATGTTGGTTTGCATCTGGAATTACAACCTACCTTGATAAACAAATGCTGAAAATTAATTATCATTACTTTCTCCTCTTTTTAAATCTGTAAGTACTTCATCAAAAAGAGGGAAAAGCAGTTCATCTTTCTAAACTATTTATCCACTTTTATAGGGAAGTGATTGAGAAGAAGCCAGAAGTGTTCAAAATTGCCTGTCTGACAGATATCAAAAATTTATTTGGTTCCAATAGCCAGCCTTTCCATGCTGCTTTTGGGAACAGACTAACTGTGAGTATCAGCAGACTGAGGAACATGTGTAAAGGGAATGCATAAAGGGAATTTCTTACCTTTGGTGGTGATGATGATGATTTTGACATATATGCTACTTGTGATTTCTTCAACAGGACATCTATGCCTACAAGGAAGTGGCATTGCCAGAATCCCGCATATTCACTGTAAACCCCAAAGGGGAATTGACTCAGGAACTCATAAAAATTACCAAGTCCACGTAAGTCTACAAATCAGCCCATTCTTTTGCAGTCTGTAAAGCACCTTGAGGTTGTAAAGAACAATTTGCTTAAACAAAACATATAAGTGGCTAATATAGGCAAAAACTATGCAGTGAGAGGGATTCTTTCTTCATCAGGTGATTCAGCTGAAACATTCTTTCACCTCTACCAGCATCATTCAATCATATACAGCACAGACTTAGAAGTTTTCTCCCAGTTGTGCTGGATTTGAATGCAATCCTGTTGGATATATTCTAAAAAGTATCCACAGCAATCCAACACAATTGGGAGAAAACTTTAATAAAATCTGAACTTATAAAATCTAATCTACATTTAAATTCCATAAATTTTATTTTTGCCCTGGCTATTTCTAAAAAGTAGAAATAGCCAGGGCAAAAATAAAATTTGTGGACTTTAAACATATATTATATTTTATAAGTTCAGGTTTTATTAAACTTAAACAGAGTACTTGTTCCCTATTCTGTTGCATTTGCAGATATATTTTTTTACAACTTCTGAAAGCACTTTGGATGTAATTTCAAAGGCCACATGTAGTCTGGGCCCTCAGACTGTGTGCACCAGCAGGTATAAAGGGAATTAAGGAAGCATTATATGGCAAGTGTTCTTAAAAATTATAGCACAACCAATAATGCTTATTATGGGTTACCACAATTACTGGAAATCTCTGTAATGGATTTAATGGGAGATCCATAGTTCAGGAGTATGTGCATGGGGTGGACATAAGGGTATAATTAAATGCATTTATTAATGTTAAAATAAATAAATAACGTAAGTAAATACAAGTAGCCCTCAACTTATGACAGTAATTGAACTCAATGTTATAGTCATAGATAACGCTGGTCATTAAATCGATCACCACGAGATCGATCTAATTTTATGATTTTTGCAATAGTTATTAAATAAACTGATTATCTGTAATGAGTGGTTGTTGTTGTTTTGCCAGAAACAGGAAGTAAATGCCAGTTTCTGGCAAAAAACGTAAATCGCAGTCATGTTTCTGCGAGATGATGCAAACAGCTATAAATGCAAACCAATTGCCAAGCGCCCAAAGTGTGATCACTTCAGAAGGGAGCCAGCCATCCTAACTTCAAATCCAGATCATAAGTGCCTGTTTTGGGGGTCATAACTTTGAACAGTTGCTAAGCCATGAGTTATACCAGGACTCCCTGTATTTGCTTCCTTAACAAAATTTAGGGAAGTTGAATACACTGAAACAATAAATGCGCAAGAAAAGATGCTTGCTGTTTTTAATTGTTTCTGTCCTCTTTCTTCTAGGTATGAGCATCTGAGTGAGGTGGTAGAATTTCTCTTTCCACCTATTGGCAAAGATGTGGTTGCTTCCATGGCTTCCCCAGACTTCAGCCAATTCTCTTACTGGAAATCAACCCTGCCTACTGTAGACTTTGAAGACTTTGTCTGATTGTTCAGAACCAACATTATTTCTCAAAGAATCTTTAACTTTTGATCCTCCAAGGTGATGGATGGGCAGCAAAATAAAGCTTGCTGTTTCTGATCCATTATGCAAGGTGCTTAGCCTTTAGAAAAGACATATGTTGGTAGTCAGGAGCATCTCGTGTGGAAGTTCAACCCAAGATTTAATTTATATGCTGTATTTTCAAGAAATGTGTATTTGTGATGTCTTTTAAGTGATTGTACTCTAGTCTTTATTCTTAGATTGTAAATAGGCTTCATGATGTTAATAAGGGCTGAAAGTCTCCACGTCTTCCATCCCCCAGTGTTTTGTGGTCAACACAACTCAGGGGCTTGAAGATAAGCAGCTTATTCTTCTACTCACCAGCACAGTGCTTTAAAACCTACCAAACCACGTTTCACCTAGACGTTAGTATTCTAAAAGAAATGATACCCTTTCCATAATGCTTTCAGTTTTCTGCTGCTTTTGTTGATTACAGTATTATCTAATATGGGTAGAACATTCTTTAAACATTACTTCTAAATACTGTGACTTTTTAAAAAAAATATTCTCTACTGCTGCTCTGAATTTGATCCTTGGTTTTACAGAGCCACTTCTGAATCCTGAACTCTGTCTCTTGAATGTAGCAACGGGCATGAATCCTGTCACTTGCTGCAATGGGATATTTTAAATCATGACGATAAAGAAAAATGTAGTCTTTGACCGTATGGTAACTAATGGCCGCCAAATGCTTTACTTTATGAGCTATGATATTTTTTTATAATGTCTTTGTTAGAGATATAGTCAAAACACCAAATGTCCATTGGCACGGGTAGTTCTGAAAATCAAGATTATATATTCTTTATCACAAGAGCACCAATAATAAAGATGGGAAAAGTGCAATACAATAAGCAAAAATCACTCATTTTGTAATATTTGTGCAGATCCCCCCCCCTCCCCGTATAGTTTTTTGCTGTGAATTTAATGAAAATTGGATTCAGGGTTCTACTTCATACATGATTTCCTCCTTCGTTAAATGTAGATGGGGGTACAGTGAACAAAAGTGATATTTCACTCATATCCTATGATCCATCTTTTTGCAACACTCTATGAATTTCTTATGGTCCTCATTATACATACCTTGTTTTCTATCAAGAGGAGATGATTTCTCATTATGAAATGTATGCTACACATGTGGGAATTCCAAACCTCAAACTTTGGCATCAATTTAAAGGACCAGGTGACCTAAAGAGTTCTCTTTGTCATCCCTGTTGCTATGTGATATCCTAAGCAACAATGACTTCCAGTTCTTAATCCCAATACTCTGTAAACATCATTTTAATATCACATATGATGTGAATAGGAGATACAGTACATACTTAACTTGAAGGATCCTGTACATTTGAAAACTTACCAGTAGATACAGTATCTTATTTGATAACTTAGTCTTTAATATGCTAAATTAGTGTGTAGTAAGATTCAGAATCTTATCAGCACTTATTGAATTTGGATTTGAATATTATTGAATTTATCAATCTGATTTGCACAAATAGGCTACGATTGGCCAGGCGTCTAGTATACTAAACCATAATGTGATTTGTTTGTTTGTTTGTTTTTGCCTTGCATTATATATTAAATGGTTAATATATCATTGGGCTGAACACAGCTCCAGGAGACTACAGGGGCACACCATTTAGGTTCCCCCCTCTCAAATATATATATATATATAAGTTGCCCTTCTACTTGTGACTCCTAAAGAGCTAATTCCTACACACAATAGGTAATTGTGTGATTGAGATTTTGGCTTTGAAGACTGAAAGCTAAATAAAAGAATCCTAAGTCAACACTAATTGCCATGGTGGATCTATGCAGACTGGAGGACCTAAGATATCATTTTCAAAACTGTGAGAGGATAATTTTATATTGTCCCCAAAACTGAAAGCCGATGTATTCTAGTTTTCGGGGTGGGGGTGGGGGGAAGGCCTCTTTTTGAAAGCTTTAACCAATCTAATCCTTAGTTTAAAAGAATCAAAGAATGGAGGGGCTTTGAAATTCTAGGGGAGGGGGAAAAGAGAAGCATCCAAAATACTTTGTCATGAGCTTGCCCATAATGAAGAGATGTTCTTCTGTTTAAATTATAGCGATTGATTCCAAATGTGCACATATGAGAATTTTATACAAAGCTAAACTTCCTTTCAGTGGCTTAAAATTCCTTCTTGCTTTGGTAATGGCATGAGTGGATTTTGCAAATCAAAACGTCATTACTGCCATAAAGTACAAACTATATCTTTATCTACACACCTCTTCCATTTCTTTTACCAATGATCCAGAAAACAACATTGCTGGTCAGTTTTGTTCCATTTTCTCAATAACTTAAATGTCTATATAGTTTTCTGACAATTTATCTTTAAAAGATGTTACAGTAATACAATTCTAGAGAAACTTGGTGAGAGTTTCCTCTCTTCCCCTACCCCCAATAGGACCAGATAGTTTGGTTTTAACCATCAACAAATGTACATTTTAAAAAAACAACAACCAGCTAGACTAAACAAGGTTATCATTATTGTTACAATTATGGCCACAACCTACCAGAAACAACAAATATATTTGAAACCCTCTTCACAATTGACATAATGCCCTGTTTCTTCAAAACCACAGCAAATAAAAAAAAAAGTTTGTTAATTGGCAGCCTGAAAACAGATTAACGACAAGTTTGGAGTCTGGAATTGACAAATGGAAGGTATATTATGTACTGTAATTTACGGTAATACTAGAGGTCACTCCAATAGCATGTGATAGAAACTATCACATTTCCCCGAAAATGAGACCCTGTCTTACATTTTTTTGAACCCTGAAATAAGCGCTTGGCTTTATAGTCATGCGCTCAAAAGCCTGATTGGGCTTATTATCAGGAATGTCTTATTTTGGGGAAAACAGGGTAATGTAATAATACTTCCAAGAAAAAGGGAAGAGGTTATGTAACTCTCAAATTGGTCTATTCATTAGACAAACCAAATGCAACCTCCACATTAGAACTGTTGTACTTCCAATGCCTGGAAGTAAACAGGATGCAACTATAATTTCATAAGTGTCACTAAATTTTTTTCCTAGAATGTGGACGCTCAACTCAGAATGCTGAACTATACTTCATGTTCAAAATCCTAGATTCAACGTAAGTTGAACTGAAACCAGTTACAGTTACTTCTGGTAAATGTATATAAAATAAGATCAATTGCCAGGCCTAAAAACATTGATTATGAAACCACTAATAAGTTCCAACCTCTCCACACCATCATCCCATGAGAATTTGTTACACAAAAGAGAGGAGGAAAAGTCAAACCAGTGCCTTTTTCACAGGGAATGCAAAATGTTCAGAAAAAGTGGACTGAGTTCAGGATATCGCTCATAACTAATGCCACTAAATTCAAACAAAAGAGAAGAGTGGAGAAGTTGTCAGCTCTATTTGAGAGGAGGCCCAGAACATGCAGGTCTTGTTCAACTACTGGCCTGTGCCGCAAGGCTTGCCAATTTCTCCCTCTTATCAAGACACAGTGAACTCTTCAGCATCCTAGATGGGTTGCCATAGTGACCTCACTCACACGCCACCTACTTACTTTTGCATACTTTTAACGTATTATTTGGGTCTTGCATATGATCTACAGCAGGGCTATCAAACTCACGGCCCATGGGCCAGATGCGCTACACGCTGGCCACACCCATATGTTTAGCGAAGGTGAGGAAAGTCGCAATACGTCACATAACGATGCAAGTTTGAAAGCCATGCTCTATAGCAGGAGTGGTATTCACTTACCTTCGCTACCGGTTCGCAAATGTGAGTGTGCGCCACCTCTGTGCATGCACAGAGCTTTCTGCGCATGCGCAAAGCATCAAAAATCGGACGTGATGATGTCTGGGTGGGAGGGCAGAGATTCCCACAGCGTCCGCTACCGATTTGTCCAAACCGGATAGAACCGGCTGAATACCACCACTGCTCTACAGGGTTGCTGATGCTGGAGGAAAGCTATTAGATGCCATATTGGGGCTTTTCAGAGCAAGGAACCAAGGCAACAAACCACACTATGGAATTGCAGTCTCACCTTTATCTGGGGAGCCCTCAGAATGTAACACTGAGATAGTGGATTTCTCCTAGATTTGCATCAGGAGGGAATTGGATGAGGTCCTGAGATCAATACATTAATGCCCTGACCTGCTGCCTGAAGCAGCCATTGAATCTTCCCTGATGATAGGGCCATCCTGTTTTGCTTGCAGAATAACCTTGCAATAGAACACTTAATTACTCTATTGGGGGACTTGGGGTTTGAGGACAAATAACATAAAGGTTTCAAATCTCTTTCTGGGTGGGATAACTTTCAGGTACATATGTTCATACTGTTTGACATAATGTGATATATTTTCTCAGTTTAATAAAAGCAACATTTACATAGCTGATTTCAAGTGGCCAAAGCATTTCATACACATTATCTTTACAACAACTCTGGAAGGTAAAAGAAAGAGAAAGATGAATGGAATATACTCTGGTTTAGAGCAAAGGTTAAGCTGGAAAGATTTCCCCACCCTAATAAACATAAATTTCTATAGTGAAATAGGTGCACTAGGATAATTTCTTCATTTTTCTTAAGAGTACTGGGTTTCTTCTTTGATTTTTAATTTTGCTCTGATTTCATTATTCAGAAGAGGCATTATAATTTGTTTTTGTGCACTGGAATAAAATTACTAATTTGGATTAATTTCTTGAGTACCATTCATCAGTAAGAGTAGATCACTCCTGATTGCCTGTTGGGCTGCTAGACCAAAACAGAAAAATGTGACACAATTATCATTATGTCCAGGGAAGAACAAGAAAAGGAACTGGCAGCTTAATTATGAAGAATGATACAACTATATTAAGAAAACGTCTCTTGATCATCTTCATTAGCAGTTGACTAGGTTAAAGGTTGCAAATTAGCTAAGAGAAGGGTTAGGAAATGAGCCGAAAAGGAAAAAATACACCCTGCTGCAGTAACTATGTACAGTCTTGCTTACAACTTCCATTTCTCCATATAAACACAAGCATAGTATTCCATCCAGAGTTCTCACCTGAGGCACAAATGACCGGGTTCAAATTATATTTTGGACACTTTATGCAAGAACTAGATCACTTCAGACATCTCTAACGCTGGGAGAGGTGGGAGGAAAGAGAACAACCAGCAATAAAGTGGGTGATCTTGATTATTAGGAGTGATGGGTGAAAATCTTGAAGGACCAGGTCAGTGACAGCTCATTTTGGAGAATGTTAATTTATGTGTCTGCTAACAGTTGAGGCCAGCTTGATCACACAAAATCAATCCACTAAACTCATAATTGTATATTGTGTGAAGAAGGTACACACAACCTATTGTGTGTAGGAATTAGCTCTATAGGAGTCGCAAGTAGAAGGGCAACTTTTTGGATCCAATGGAGGAAGGTCCCTTCAGGTACCTAGTGTGGGCGGTATGTGTGTCATCAGTTCCTTAAAATAGTCACAGTCACAGGTACTATAAGAAAACCCATGCTGGATCCAGAACACTTTCCAATTTTGAATCCAGTGACTTGTAACTATCACATGGGAGCAGGGGTGGGATTCAGCCAGTTCTCACCTATTCGGGAGAACCAGTTGTTAATTTTCTAAGCAGTTCAGATAACCAGTTGTTGGAAGAAATCTTATTTTGTTTTTTCCCCACTTTACAGGGCTAATCCTGTAAGGAAGGCAGGAAGGAAAACATTCTGGTGTTGTTTCTAGCCTAATCTTTATTGCACTGCTTACAGAAACTGCCTCTCTGGTTAACCCTTATTACATTGTAACAGCTAAGGTGAAGCGCCCATCGATGTGAGTGACGTTGAGTTGGCCATGCCCACACGGTCACATGACCACTGAGCCACGCCTACCCAGCTGATCATTAGGGCAGAGAACCGGTTGTTAAATTATTTGAATCCCAGCACTGCATGGGAGCCAATCTGATTTGCTCTTAATTACTGCATGGCAAGCCCTTCATATGAAACATTTTCTCTAGCCACTAGGTAATGTTATGCAAATTGCCCAGTAATTTCATGTAGTCTTCATGTGGGAGCAAACGTGTAAAAATGGGTCCAATCATAGGAGAAAAGCATAGAAGAGCCTTTCAGCTGCAGAACAGAATGTTCTTATTGGGGTTTATCTATAGCTGAGGTCTTCTGACATTCTCTTGAGCATCCAGCGGTAGTCACACATAGCAATGGATTAATACATTAAGTTTGACTTTTCTTATTTCTCAGTGTTAAATTTAGTTCAACACAATTCTGCTTCAGTTTGGGTCAAAACAAATTCCTTTAAAAATTAAATATATTTTCATCCATATTGCTTATAATTTTTATATGACATTATGCATTATAACTTAAAATATATTTGTGAGATACTTTCACTAATGTATGTATTTTTATGCATGTTTCCCACACACGCACACACAAATGTGTCCTGTATTGCTGAACGGGGAATAATATGAATTTTGAAGAATATTTGCTTGTAGTTGGACTTGAAATGAAGTAAATGTGAACTAAACTAAATTGGATTGTTACATGCCATTGCTGGCATGCCATTATCTTAAGAGCAATTCCTTTGAAAGGAATCCTTCTCAAAGGCTATCATTCTCAAAAATAAATAAGTGAGAATAAATAGAAGAGGAATTGGTTGTTCAAGAGTGCCCAAGAAGAAATCAGATTAAAAAACAATAATAATTATTTTGTGCAACTGAACTTCTTCCATTTTTATACAAAAATAGGAAGCAACGGTATAGTAATGCTACGACACTATATTATGCATGCTTTCTTTTCTTCTGTTCCTAGATTTGCAACAAGCTACCTATTGGATCTAACTCAGTGACCTTCCCATCCTTCATGCAAAGTCAGATTGCACAGTTTTTGAGAACATCAGCTTGAAAAATTCAGCTTCATTATTGTAGGACAATGCAAAAGGGAAAATATGATCTGTACAAGAGCATTCTTTTATCTTTTATAACTCTTATCATGCCGCTGACCTACATGAATACCTCATAAATTTGTATCAGTTGATACTCTCATGTAGAATTCAAGGCCATATTTTGGAGATTATTTTGGGGGGGGGGATTTATATAAAATGGGTGGAGGAAGTCTTATCTTAAATCAGAGCCTTCACATGACCCTAGGTATTGTACTATGGCCTCTGAAATGAGTTTCTCTTCCAATAGATGAATAAATCTGGCAGATATTGGGTTTCTTTGTTCCAGTCCTTAAGTATTAGATTTTGATTTATTCCCAAAGCAAAGAAACCATTTTTAAAAAAGATCCGTCTCCAGTTTCCTCTTGAACTGAACTATGTATTGGAAATGTAACCTAAATACCGTATTACCTGAAATATGGAAGGGTGCTTTGATACTTAAGTACAGTTGTTAAATATCTGTAGAAAGAACAGTTAACGGCAAACATACTTAAAATGTAATTAAAAAAAAAACATATCGAAGAAATCAGGGAAAGGACTATAGCAGCTTTTAAAGTTTAGTGACCTTCTCCCTCTCGACAACCAAAATAAAACAAAAATCCTGGCACCATCTCTTTGGAGTCTGTATGATATAAGTTAGGTATACTTTGGACCCAATATAAACTAATGTTGGTTGTTTGTCAGCTTGCCTTCTAGGAGACCAACATCTTCAGACAGTTCTGTAACTTTTGCTTGGCAATCCAACAAGTTATTCTTGAGCACAGTTATTTCCTCAGAGTGTGTAGCTAAAGTTTTGTTAATATGATTCATGTAGCCCCACATGCTTCCTGCATTGTTCTCCAGTTCATTTCTGATGTGTTCCAGGCTTCCTGTCACAGCGCCCAGTTTGCCACACGTATCTTCTATTTGGGCCACACGGTCATCGAATTGGAGCACTTCTTTCTGCAGGCCGAGAGCCAGACTTTTGCAGTTGCTCAAGTCATTGATGATCCTGGATCTCAGCCTTTCAAGGTCTCCCTTTAGGTTCAAGACACGCTTGTTATTGAAGAAAAGCTGGGAATCTTGATTACTGATCATTTCTTGAAGTGAATGGACCTCATCTTCTACCTTGCGCTCATGGTCATCCAAAGATGAGTTAACATGCAGTACTGAGTCAGAGTACTGGGAAACAGAATCCTTCAGCCCAGTGAGAGATTTCGTCATGGTGTTCAAATTGATCTTTAGTAATGTGATCTCACCTTGCAAGGTTCCAGCTGTTTCCTCCTCAATCCGTCTCTGCATCTCCAAAATAGTAATATTGAGCTTTTGCAGAAGGTCTGAGTTGCTGTCCATCCTTAGCAGTAAATCCTGATTCTTGTTTTGGCAGTTTTCTATTTCTGTACGGAAGATTTCTACCTCTTTGGATTTGGAAGGGCAACCCAACAAGCAAGTGCTCTCTAAGTTAGTCAGCTGGCTCTGTAGTACTTCCATCTTCTCATCGGTTTCCCTTGTTATGGTAGCAAGCTCTCCTTCCAAGAATGGCATTACAGCTCCATCTAGTCCCACTGTAGAACTGACATTATTCACATCTCCAACAATGGTTATGAGTCTTTCCTCCAAGGTTCTCATCTTGTTTTCAAAAAGAGCTTTTGTGCCATCTAGCTCTGATCCCATCAAACCTCTCATGCTGTCTTCTACATTAGAATAACAACTTCCTATTTCCCTCTCTGTAAAATTCAGCCTAGTCTCAAGCTCCACAAAGCGTCCTTCAAAGAGGGTCCCCAAAGTGTCGGGGGACAATTCATTATCTACCCTAGAATGTAGATTCTTCTGAGACTCAGAAATACTATGTAGGCCTTTTTCCAAAATATCCATCCGTTCGGTGAGGTAGTTCAAGTTGCTACAGCAGTTTTCTACAACTGTCAATCCTTGGATCTGTGTTTCCAGTTGAGAAATGTCTTTCTTGATCTCTAGTTCTTTGCCATCCAAGATCTGATGAAGTCGGAGGTTGGCTGCTTTCTCTTCCTCACACTGCTGTTTTACTTCCTTGATCTGGTAATCACATGTACTCTGAATATTTATCAATTTTTTCTCAAAGCCATCCAAAAGCTCCACTCTCAGGTTGCTAAGCCTGTTGTCTATATATTCTTCTAACATATCGATTGAGGTGAGTGGTGAAGGCCGAGCTGATTCCATTAAGTGTTTGATCTGCCCATCATGGTCTAGGACCATGCCATGCACTTCTTCAAGTAGGTTAGTCTTGATTTTCAGTGAATCACTCATCTCAGTCACTTTGCCTAGAATCTCACCCACAGGTGGATAGGGGGAGAGCTCAGCTTTGTCTGTAGCATCCACAATTCCATCAGGAATGATTCCGAATCCCATGGTTGAATCAGGAACAGTTGGACTCTTCATGAGGGATCCAATCATTTTATTAGTATCTTCCTGGATGGCAAGTCGCAGATGATCCCCCAAGCCACTCACCATATTGTATAAGGTATTGTAAGACTGTGAGAGATGTCTGACCTCCTCTTCCAAGTGGTCCAGCCTGTCTCCAAACACATTAGGCATTTTTCGACCTAGGAACAAGATATAACAGAAATAATGTGATTATTACCCTTTTGTAGGTACACTTGAATGGTAATTTTCTGGATTCAGGCCATGCTATCCATCAGGGGACCAAAAGCCACTGCAGATTGTGTCTTCTCAAACAAAGGATTAGGCCTGTGTGTGTAATGGTATGTAGGAATGAGCTTGGGAGACAGTAGAAGAACCACAAATTAGATAAAGTGTTAAACAAATGGCAGCAGTCTGCAGAAGAACTGGAGGGACGCCAAACAACTGAGAAGGGACCCACCCTAGTTTTTAGGGCCATAAAGATGGGAGAGAAGAGATGTACTTTGAGACTTGTAAGATTCTGTTAATGTAACCTTATCATAATTTTAGAGCTAGTATTTCTGAGTGTGCTTCTTGCCTGGACTACCTCACAAGGCTGAAGTGGGAAAGGATTTAGATTGTCTTCTACAACGCACATCCTATCGCTGCATAATGTCAAATGGCATTTGCAATAGTCCAAAAAGGCTTCTGTGCATATGTCATGTCCTTCTACCTTTCAGTGGTGCCAAAAGAGGCTGAAATGAATGAATACGTGACATGCCCACTTCATTTTTAGAAGTAAGAGGGCACGGCTTCTTCACCAGCAGCTTTGGGGCTTCCCTTGTTCAAGTCTTTGTCAAAGCAAGTCATCCATTTGCAGATCTGCCCAGCATCCTGGGAAGGGAAAGAGCAACCAGCCCATTGTTATCAAGAGCCTGACTAGGTGGCTGAGCGATCAGAAAGGTGGCTGTTGGGCGATTTGAATCTCTAGTATAGGTCTCCTGCGTGAGACAGGGGTTGGACTAGATGACTTCCAAGATCCCTTTCAATGTTAGAACTGTTAGCAAAAGTAGCTAAAATGACTTTTTCTGTTGCCCTACAAAGAATGCTCTGCTTGACTCCCAGTAGCCTCTTGAACTTATTTAGAGGTGAGTGAATTTGGCAAATTCAGTTTATTTTACTTTTCCATTCTACTTTCGGTTTAATCCATTTCTTCTTTTGTTTATTTTGTAAAAAAAATAAAACACATCAAAATTGAACATGTTTTCATTGACATTATTTCTAGTGAACACATTTTGTAGCCTCATTTATACATTCCCACATTTCACCAGATTCAGTATTTTTGTATATGTTTAATTAATTCATCTAAGAATAAAACCTTTCTGGAATTAACTATTGCATTGAGGAACAGAGTGAAGTCTGGGTTTCAAAGAATTGCATTTCAGTTTGTGTAGTGATCTGAATATGTACTGAACAAATTTCTCCTCTGTTCCTATGTATTGAATAGTTTGACTGGGTTCATACCACACAATAAGTTACACTATAGCTTGTTTGGGTTTTCAGGATGTGCAAAATATTCCCTTTTCTTCTTTCTCCCAGCTGTGCTATTTTAGGGCTAGCAGCTTTCCACAAATAAATCTTTTATAAATGAAAAAAGGTTGTGATATTCTGGATGTTATATGAACTTGGAATAGAACATTTATCTAAGAATTTTAAGTTAATATGATATATGAACCGGTGTGAAATCTACTTACTTTCCTTACTGATTCAGAAGTGCACATGTCATGCGTGCATCTTTGCTTCGCTCACCTCTGTGTCACATATGCGTGCAGACTTTCTGTGCATGCACATGCTCAGAAGGTAAAAAACACATTACTTCCTGGTTAAAAGCAGGAAGTAATGACACCTGGGTGGATGGGCGGAGCTTCGCTCCACCATCGCTATTGGATCGCTGAACCACTGGCCACAATCACTACCGGATCGCGCAATCCGGTCTGAACCGGGAGCATTTCACCCCTCATATGAACCCAGTTGTGGTTGATTCAATAAGCCATAATTAAACCAAATCATGGCTTTGCACACTATAAGACTTCATAAGGCTAATGGTTTTTATCAGAGTCAGGAGAACAGTCATTATCTGGTAATAAATGCTCAGCAATATTTGTCATTAATTAATTGTATTTAGCACCTAGTCTCTATACTGAGATTAACTTTAAATTATAGGTATCTTGTAATTTTTTAGATGTAATGATTTACTCCCCATTCCTGCTTTTGCTTTTGATCTTATTTGGTAATTTTTGCAAAAACCAAAAGTTCAGCATTATTTTGAGCCATATCAGTGGATGTTTTGAAAAAGCCAAAAATATCCAAATATGTTTTTTTAAGTTTTAACCACAAGTAAGATTGCCTTTATAAAAATACAATATAAAGATGTATGGAAAAAATAGGGCCAAGATGGCTCAGAGGCTCAAGAGTTGGGCTTGCTGTCTGGAAAGTCAAAACCCCAGGTTCGAGACCCAAGCGCTGCACAATGGGATGAGTTCCAGTTACTTGCCCCAGTTCCTACCCACTTAGCAGTTTGAAAGGATAAAAATGTGAGTAGGTAAATAGGTACCATTTTGGTGGAAAAACAGTGTTCTGTGCGCCTCAGAATACAATCATGTTGGCCACATGACCACAGAAGTGTCTTCGGACAACGCTGAGTCTCTTGGCTAAGAAACAGAGATGAGTACTACCCCTAAAGTTGGACAAGACTGGACAGGGAAACTTTACCTTTACATTTATGGGCAATATGGAGGCGTCCCACAGAATGAATTATTATGCAAGGTAGGTATCCTATCTTAATTTTTCTGGTCAGCCAGACTTTGTCTTAGGTAGGTAGGTATGAACGGGCATACAAAACGTTTGCTAGACCAATTCTCGAATATAGCTCATCTGCCTGAAATCCGCACTATATATCGGACATTAATACAATTGATTGAGTCCAGAGGTATTTCACAAGAAGAGTCCTCCACTCCTCTGCTCACAACAGAATACCTTATGCCACCAGGCTTGAAATTTTGGGCTTAGAAAACTTAGAACTACGCCGCCGTCAGTCTGACCTAAATGTAGTACACAAAATTATCTGCTACAACATCCTGCCTCAAAGTCAATTACTACTTCAGCTTCAACCGCAATAATACATGAGCACACAATACATACAAACTCATGGTAAACCAATCCAAACTAGATGGCAGAAAATGCGACTTCAGTAACAGAGTTGTCAATGCCTGGAATGCTCTACCTGACTCTGTGGTTTCATCCCAAAATCCCCATAACTTTAACCTTAGACTGTCTACTGTTGACTTCACCCCATTCCTAACAGGTCTTTAAGGGGTGTGCATAAGAGCACCAACGTGCCTACCGTTCCTGTCCTACTGTCCCCATTTATTCGTATCCATTTCCTGTATTCATAATCATGTTTATACTTATATCTGTTATCTTATACATGTTTGACAAACTAAAATAAAAAAAAAATAAAAAAAATAAACATGCGAGTGTGTGATGTCTTTCATTCAGAGGTTGGGCAATAAAAGTTGTAAGCCTGTGCTTGTTTTTGCACGTCCAACATATCTGGATAAAAAAAAAAGAACAAGAAGCACTGGCAAGATCATAAAGACCTTCTTTATGATCTTTGGTGTGACAGACTCAGATCTGGATTCTCACCATAATTATTCTTTTTTGGTATAGGAAACGAGTCCACAGGGATTTTGGGATGAGGCGGAGCTCTGGGACCTGGAAACATCTTCTGAGTTGGAGGCATCTTGGGGCTGGGATGCTGGGATGGAAGTCCTGCTTGATTAGTGGGATTAGCATGATGACATCCTTCTCCCACAAGACCCGGGCAGCATCTCCATGCTATTTCAGTGACTGTCTTGTATCCAATCTTGTACCTGGGTCTGAAGAATGTGCGATACCTAATAGCCAGAAATAAAGAAAGGTAGAGCAAAATCGAGAGTTAAAAATGTGGCTATCAATATCTGTAACACAAGGCTCATAGAAACCTAAGAGGAAAGGGTGTGTCGTGTCCCACTCCTCCGCTGACGGCTGGGTCAGGGAAATCCGAATCAGGCTTGCCTCTGCAGCTCTGCCCAAAGTCCTAGCAAAGTCCTCAGAGCAGGCAGGAGACCAGTAAGTGACTTCAGCAAGATAAGTTCGACTTTTGCCTGACTCAGAGACTGCCAGAAAGTAGATCCTTTATATAGGCCATGGGGTGTGGCTCCATGACTCAGCACTCATTAAGGCCTGCCCCTCCCTTCCTTCTGTTGCCTCCGCCTCTCCAATCTTCTGATGCGAGGGTCACTCCAATCAGCTGTTGTTGGGAGTAAACCCTCCTCAGGCTCACCTGCTGTGGAGGAGGGGGAGGGGTCTAGCTGCTCCGTTTGCCTGGGCATGGAGTCAGGGCTGGGGGAGGGAGATGCTCCTTCTTCTGCAGTTTGTGTGGGCATGGAGCCAGGACTTGGGCCGGGAGGCATACATTCCTCAGTGTTCGGGAGCAGGTAAGAAGGCCCCGGCTGCTCTGAGGGCGGGCAAGACACAACAGGGTGATGGATTATGGAATCACATACAATTTTCGATTAAATTAAGATTATATGAAGTGTTAGCCTTCAAGGAGGATCAGCAATGAATTCACACACTGAACATTTGCACAGCGTTTAGAATAGTTTTAAAGTACATAGTTATGTCTTGGAACTAACTTCTGACTGGAAACAAGTGAAATGATGAAGCAAGAAGAATATAATAAAGATGGGATACAAACAAACAAATAAATCGGTCCCAACTATAATTGTAAGAAGAAATTAGGAACATTCCAAAGGTGCTGAATAGGTTTTGCTTCTTATTCAAGAAGCTTCTTTAGATCTCGTGGATGTTTGCTTCTTGGATGAGAAGCAAAATGTTTTCAAGAAAGTCCAGTTACCTTTTGTAAAAGCACCTTTGGGACAACCATGATCATCTGGATGATTGAGAATCTCCATACACCGGGTAGGAAAATCGATATGAATATTTTTTTATTATAACTTCAAAAATGTATTATAACACTAGAGGGCAGCAACTTCCATACCTAGAGTATGCAACCTTGGTCTGCTTGGGTTATAATACAGGATCTCAAATCACTGTATCAGGATTGTTAAACTATCTGTAGCCCATATTATGCCAGAATTTGAAAATAAAAAACAGTATTTAAATCATCAGATGTTCCAATAGTGGATATGGGCTATTTATGTCTTTGCCCAGTGCAGAAATCCAAATTAAAGGACCCTAATTGGTGGCTAGCCAGCATTTACTTGAGCACAGCAGGTAAGGAAAAGCCCACCATCTTTCTGGATAATTAATTCAGTTTTTGAACTGCTTGTACTTTTGGAGTTTTTCCTAAACTTCAAACAGAACAAATGAATTATGAAATGAACTTTATGCGGAAGCTATCCGTGTCCCATATTACCTAATGAGTACAATGTTTAATCAGATTGCACAGATAAACACTTCCAAATCACCTGACATGACTTGCGCCAGCATCATATTTTCCTCTAAAGGCAGCTCATGAATTCTGGTGTCAGCCACTGAGTGAAAGATCCCTCAGCGCTAACAGCATAACAATCCATAACAATTTCGCTCAGAAATTCTGATGTGGCTAGTGAGACTTTAACAGTAAAATGGCTACACCAGTGTGGTAGATGAATGTATAAACGGATCCTTGGAGATGCTCAAATCTTTACATTCATCCAATAGAATGACATTGATTCTTGAAATCCTTCCCACCGGTTGTAATAATACCAAGTGCTGAGACCAATTATAGAAAGTTCTGGTGAGGTATAGACATGCACACTGGTTGAACATCAGAGACAAAGTCACAAGGCTTTGGAGTTATGTGATTGTGTGAGCAGATGCCGTAGTTCTCAACGCACAGCCTGATTATGCCATACTGTACCGCTTATTGTCACATATACATACTTCATGCTATTAAGCTAATGTTCTACATATCTGCCAGGCTAAAGATAATCCTCAAGCAAATGCTATGGATTAGTTTTAGATGTAGCCCTGATCTGAGGCATAGTCTGTCATTCTGTTCTGTAAATGAAAGCCTCCTGTTGTTTTACGAAATAGCTAAAAGCGTCATAGGTTGACTCCCGCTATTATATCTCATTGTCAGTTCTGTCATAAGACTCATTGGGCAGGCATCATCTCTAATCGATGGGCTGTGTTAACACTAAATATAATGAGGTTCCTGTACGCATGTACCTCTGCTGAACAAATGTTTTTGGCAATTCCTCTTGTTATTTTCTGGCATGGAGGATACTGGAAAAATCTTCAGCTTCTGGCAGCCTCTGCTTGGGATTCTGCCCTAAGTCTGTGTGCTGTTGAACTTGCCATAAGCTTCTGTTTGCCTTTTATTTTGTTGAATGATATGTGGAAGATCTAAGAAAGCAAGGCCTTGGGGAGATTTGCACCCCAAAGGAATCTCTAGGTTGCTGTGATGAACAACTCTGGTGCGTGTGGCACACACACACCACAAAATAGCTTAGATGGGTTGGAGAATGTAGAGAAAGCTGCTGTCTTGAACCACTGCCAACTGCTTGCCTGGCACATAAACCATCACTCTGGCTCCCCGCAGACATCTGGGCCACTGCCTGACTTTTTGTTTTGGCCAAAGGTCAGAGTTGTAAAAAGAGCAAATCATTTCACAGACCAAAGGAGGAAAACAGCTGACATCAGATCTCTTCTAACAGGCTATGCTGGCCTTACTGCTATTTCCAGTTAGAAGTGAGATTCTTCTTTTCAGGGGGAAAAAAAAGGATATATCTTCTCAAAGTGCAAAACACCTCCACTTCACATGTCAATAACAGGAAGTATTTATGGCAGCTGCATAAACAGTTATTTGTGCCCTCCCCCCCATGTTGAAAAAAAAAACTCCATCTACTTCTTAGCTTCCCAAGCTAGATAGAAATTGTGGTAGGATTGTTTTGGCTCAGAAAACATTCCCTTTTTCTAGCCTTATTCTTAGTCTGAAAAGGTAGGACTGCTACTTCCTCATGAAACCATCGGATTATTACTTGAGAAGGTAACACTACTCAATCAAAAGTATCAGCGGTAGCCAGCCACAATGTCTACATTCAACAAATGGCAGAATCAGGGGTGTCCTTGGAGGGGCTCAAAAATGTTGAGAAGACATCTGTGATCTCATATTAGGCTTCATCCCCTTAAATCCTGAGATTGCTGAGCATAGCCTCATTTATGGCTATGGACCCAGATTGTTGGGGGCAATACGCTGACTCTGTAAACTGCTTAGAGAGACCTGTGAAACACTATGAAGTCTAAGTGCTATTGCTATTGCTATTTAGCCTAGCTCTCTACCCTACCTAGAAGAGGATAATCCTTGATTTGAAGGAATTTCCTGATGAAATTTAAGATTTATGTATTTATTTCAAGTTAAATTCCACCCAAGTACCAAATTCAAACTCATTTATTAGTTATTGTTGTTGTTGCTATTTTCTTAACAACTTTAACAGAAAGGAATGAAAAAGGCATAAGAACCAGCTGGGTGATGCTGGACCAGTCACTCTCTGAGTCCAACCCACTTCAGAAGATGGTTGTTGTGGAGAACATGAAAGGAGGAAAGAGGATTTCCTCTTCTCACAAATAATAAAGGCAGGATGAAAATCTAATTATTAAAATCTATAATAAACAAATAAATATAAATCATATTGGTCACACAGTCAGCCAAATGTTAGACTCCATTTGACCTCTTTGTCGACCTATTGAGTCCGTCCCAAGGACTTGGGATAGGCAGCTGTTATTTAATGACGTTAAATATACATTTGCAGGATGTATGATGTTCCAGGTAGAGCTGACTTTTGCAATTGAGTGATGGTGATTTTGTCAGTGCTGATGGTGTTCAACTTGAGCTCCAGATGTTTTGGAATTGCACACAAGATGACTATTACTAGTGATATTGCCTTTGCTTTCCTTTGCCATAAGTGTTCTACTTCTCTTTGAAGGTCTTTGTACTTCATGATTTTTTGCCCAGTTCTTTCTCTTCTATTCTGCTGTCTCAAGATACTGCAACATCTGTTATCCAGACATTGTCCTCCTCTTCTTCCTCCTCCTCCTCCAAACTCAAAGATGTCCTCCTTATTATGTTTTCCCAAAGGACAGCTCTGTAGGGTGGATTGGGCTGAGAGAATGATTAGCCAGCTTTCATTCCTAAGGGAGGTCCAGAACTCACTGTCCCCGGTTTTTAGGCCAGTATCCTCACCTCTACACAAAACTAGTTTTCAGTAATAAACATGAGATGGAAATTGGCTGATCTAGTTAACAGCACTGTTGTTTACTATTCTAATTGTCCAAAATGAACATCACAGTGTAATCAGTTTGGTGCTGACACCAATGATTCAGGCAAGGACTTAAGAATTATGGGGGTACTGCGATAATATGTGTGGCTTTTCCAAATAGACTTTTGCAAAATGAGTGGTACTTATAATAATTTCTAATTATTTGATCAACTTTTGCAAAATTCAGTACTTATAATAATTTCTAAATATTTGATGAACCAAAATAGTCAATTATAATTGGTATGATGATCATAATCTTTCAACCCAAATTGCAAATCACATCACATGTTATTATCACTGTTATTGTTATTATTTACATACGGTACCTTTATCAAGGTGCATAAACACAGAAAAGTCCACTACAGATTCAAAATGTTGTCTAATAACATTAGTTGAGAATCATATATTAATAATATTTCATACTAAAACACATCAAACACATATCTACCTACAGAAGATACGTAGGTAGATGATAATGATAATGTCCATACACCTATAATTTACATGCATATAATAATTTGTTTCTATATACTAGGACAGACTAACCAGTTGGATTCAGTCATATTTAAATGATTCATGGCATATTTACTTGGAATAAATCTTTTATATCTTTCTTCCAAAGAACCTTTTCAAGAGCCAAGCAAACATACTGAGGAAGTCATTAGTGAGGCTGCTGACAATAGTAAAATGTGCAAAGTTGGGTCAGATCTCATCAAGTGGTCACAAAATTCTGGTTGAAATTGGAATCTAGTTATTTTTGTAAGAACACTGCCAGAAATAAATGCAGTCATCAAAATTTGGGACATGTGCTGCCTAGATATGTTAAAAGTAGAATGATTTATAATAAAGGTATGATCAACCCAGAGGTTACCCGGATTATAAAATCCATTAACAGAGCTAGTAAATCACCTGTTTTAGCTCTCTCACTGCAATCTGTAAGATTTAGCAATAGCACTGAGACTTATATACCATTTCATAGCACTTTACAGCCCACTCTAAGAGCTTTACATAGTCAGCATACTTCACTTAACAATCAGGATCCTCATTTTACTGACCCAGAAGGATGGAAGACTGTGTCAATCTTGAGCCAGTCAGGACTGAACTCCTGGATATGGGCAGAGTTATCCTGCAATACTGCATTCTAACCACAGTTCCTAAGATTTAGAATGTATTTTTTCCTATGCTAAAGTAAGGAACTGTTTCATCTGAACTTTTATCCCACCTTAAGAATTCAATGGCTAGAGAAGCAATTTATAAAGATGTCAACTCAGCCTTCCATCCTTTATAAGGTAGGTAAAATGAGGACCCAGATTGTTGGGGGCAATAAAAGTTGACTTTGTATATAATATACAAATGGATGAAGACTATTGCTTAACACAGTGTAAGCCGCCCTGAGTCTTCGGAGAAGGGCGGGATATAAATTCAATAAATAAATAAATTAATTAATTAATGAATATCTTGGTAATGGTATCTTGCTGCGCCGGTTGGGGGGATTGGGAGTGGGAGGCACCGTGTATCGGTGGTTCTCCTCCTATCTCTCTGACCGGTCGCAGACAGTGTTGACAGGGGGGCAGAGGTCGACCGCGAGGTGCCTCACTTGTGGGGTGCCGCAGGGGTCGATTCTCTCGCCCCTTCTGTTCAACATCTATATGAAGCCGTTGGGTGAGATCATCAGTGGCTTCGGGGTGAGATACCAGCAGTACGCTGACGACACCCAGCTGTACTTTTCCACCCCGGGCCACCCCAATGAAGTTGTTGAAGTGCTGTCCCGGTGTTTGGAGGCCGTACGGGTCTGGATGGGGAGAAACAGGCTCAAGCTTAATCCCTCCAAGACGGAGTGGCTGTGGATGCCGGCATCCCGATTCAGTCAGCTGCAGCCGCAGCTGACTGTTGGCGGCAGTTATTGGCCCCAAAGGATAGGGTGCGAACTTAGGTGTCCTCCTGGATGAACGGCTGTCGCTTGAAGATCATTTGACGGCCGTCTCCAGGAGGGCCTTCCACCAGGTTCGCCTGGTTCGCAGTTGCGCCTTCCTTGATCGGGATGCCTTGTGCACAGTCACTCACGCGCTGCTACCTCTCGCTTGGATTATTGTAATGCTCTCTACATGGGGCTCTTGAGGTGCACTCGGAGGCTTCAGTTAGTCCAGAATGCAGCTGCGCTGGTGATAGAGGAGCTACTCGTAGCTCCCACGTAACACCGCCTCCCGCGCAGACTGCACTGGCTGCCTGTGGCCTTCGAGTGCACTTTAAGGTGTTGGTTACGACCTTTAAAGCGCTCCATGGCTTAGGGCCTGGGTACTTACGGGACCGCCTGCTGTTACCTCATGCCTCCCACCGACCCGTGCGCTCTCACAGAGAGGACTTCTCAGGGTGCCGTCCGCCAAGCAATGCCGGCTGGCGGCCCCAGGAAGGTCCTTCTGTGGGGCTCCACACTCTGGAACGAGCTTCCCCCGGGTTTACGCCAAATACCTGACCTTCGGACCTTCCGCCGCGAACTGAAGACACATCTTTTCATTCGCGCGGGGCTGGCTTGAATTTTATTGAATTTTATTGGTTTTTTAAATTTTTAAAATTTTTAATATTAATCTTAAATGGGATTTTAGTTTTTATATATTTTAAAGTTTCGGGCTAATTATAATAAGTTTTTTAATTCACATTTTAAATTGTACATTGTATTGCCTTTTTTACTTCTGCCTGTACACCGCCCTGAGTCCTTCGGGAGAAGGGCGGTATAAAAATCAAATAAAATAAATAAATAAAATAAATAAATAAATAGCTTTTCACTGCGGCAATAAAAATAATTAAAACTAGTCAATTTCCTAACTTTTCAAAGCTACATAAGAATTGCCTTGTGGAAAATCCTCTTCCACATCACGATTTTGCCATGGTTGATAACCACTCCAAACCAGTGTGGCTGGATACTGGGTATTCTTGAAAGCATTTTTTCCTGGATCCAAAGTGGCTTATTTGAACCTAGAACAAAGCTACTGTTTTATGCAATGGTGCAGCAGTATAGTTTGTAAGTAATCAGTTTTTCCATTGGTCATAACTCTTGGCTCTCCCCAGTTTTTGGCTCTTGAACTCAACCACTCTATTCTTACCCACCCACTCCCCCAATATACACCTCACCACAGAGTTTACATTTATTTTTTCTTTTGCATGACAAGACTGTGATAGCTTGGAGGCCAGGATACAGCATCTCTTGCATTTTTCTCTTCCTCTGCTGGAACAAACAAGTTATTTCATGGTGGTCACTACATATTCTCAACGTTTTGAGGTTGCCTAAACCTGATGACAATCACAAATTGTTTGCTAAGTGCTTTGTATGTTAAAGACTTGGAAATATAAACAGTAATATGGAAGTAATGTTTAAAAAGTGCTTGTAATTTTTTTTCAAGAAAGCTAGTAAAAGACCAAAATAGGGCTGATATCCATGGCCAGGAAACTATTACATCCTACATCCTATTGACTGGCAGTGTTCAAGTAAGCAAACAGCAGTTCCTTAAGTAAAAATTGATCACAGTTCATCTTTGTTTTGAATGATGAAGGTCAAGCTAAAATACCCCATCAAAGTAGATTTTCTAATTTTTCCAGCCTATCAAATTCATACATAAGCTTGATTTTTAACTCAGTTTTTGCACTTCTGAATTTAGCAACTTCTACTGAATTTCCAGCTATATGGAGGCATTAAGGGTGGATATGGAGTTGGTTCCTCTCATTTTTATTTAGAAGAAAAAAAAAAAGGGGGGGGGAAACCCACACCTCTGCAAATCTGCCATTCTGCTACCAGATTTGATCCTGTGTGATCTCGTATACAACCCACATAGTGACTTTATAGGCAAGATGTCAACCCTGAAGCCATTTCGGGAGCATCTTCAGGGCTGCCACAGCTACGCTGGTTGGGGGTGTGAGAACAGGAGTGGGGTGTATAGATAGCGGTGGACTTGTAGCCAAAATAAAATTATTTCTCCTGGAAACCAAGGATGTTGTCACCAGGTGCTGGGGAGGCATGAAACCAACTGGAGTTGGGGATGTGATGGGATTGGACCGTGTGATGGACATATAGATTCGGGGAAAGAACTTTGACTTTGGGGGTCAAAGGGAAAAACACGGGACCTTCAGAGGACCTTCAGAGTATTATGACATGCCTAATAAATCTGTATTCTGAGGAACACCTAGGCCTCAGAGTTTGATTGCATTGGGTCTGTTCTGTTACATGGAACCCTGATACAAGATACTTTTGCTGGTAGGTAACAGAATTTCTGAATTAGCAATTTAGGGAATCACCATCTGTATACAAATAGGAAGAATGCACAAATTCTACCGATTTCAATTAAAAAAAAGTTAAACGCATATTTTCTCTGGCATAGATTGCTTGGCTTATATCTCAAACTTGTCAAACTTGTCTGTTAGGGGGTGTACATAAGCGCACCAGTGTGCCTACCGTCCCTGTCCTACTGTTCCCATTGATTCATACTCATTTCTTATGCATATACTTATACCTGTTTATACTTATATGTTTATATGTTATGTTCATACTTATACTTGTTTTCTCATACATGCTTGACAAACTAACTAACTAACTAACTAACTAACTAACTAACTAACTAACTAACTAACTAAATAAAAAAATAATAAAAAAAATATTCCTGGTGCACCTTTCTGCATAATCTTGGCATGATCATCACCTTTCTCAGTATTATATTGTAGAATTCCTTGATAATTTCTAGTATGTAAACCACAGCTCCCATCAGCCCCATGTAATCTCATACAGATAGTCCCCAACTTACGACCGCAACTGAACCCAAAATTTCTGTGAAGTGAGACAGTTGTTAAGAGAGTTTTGCCCCATTTTACAACATTTCTGGTCACCGATGTTAAGTGAATCACTGAAGTTGTTAAGTTTGTAACCCGACTGTTAAGGGAATCTGCCTTCCCCACTGACTTTTCTTGTCAGAAGGTTTCAAAAGGGGATCACATGACCTTGGAACACAGCAACCGTCATAAATACGAACCAGCTGCCAAGCATCTGAATTTTGATCACGTGGCCATGGGAATGGTGCAAAGGTTGTAACTGTGAAAAATGGACATAAATCACTTTATTCAGTGCCGTTGTAACCTTGAATGGTTATTAAATGAACTGTTGTAAGTCGAGGACTACCTGTACATCTGGAGAGAGGCTGCTTAGAAAAAGCTCCTCTCCTATAGTAACTTAACTTGCATGTACATTTTAATCTTTCTTCCTTTTCCACATCTTTTTCCTGTTATCCTTCTTTCTAAACTGTAAGTATTCTTTCTGTCTACATTTTCTCTTTGTTTCTGAAAATTGTGTGTATGGATGGACAATATACAGCAAGCAACACAATCATCATGTATCTTGGTACCATTTCAGTGCCGATATCACAGAGTAACATTGAAAAAATACAGAAAGCATCTAAAAACATTTGCTTTTCTGGCTCGTAATGAAAGTAAAGCTACCTCCAAAAATGTTAGCCTGGCTGCAGAACTTCTACTGACCGACTGCTATTGAACTCACCTCCAATAGAATCATATAAAAAGTCTGTGAAAGCATGTATGGAATGGGGCTGACAGCTATTTTCTTTTCACTCACAATTCTTTGGATCCAGTCCATAATACGAGAAAGATTTATGCTATATTTGGGTCAACTTCCAAGAAATACATGATCATGCTGAGCAGTTATTGGGCTCTTAGCTAGTGTGAGCCTTTGCTGGAAGCAAACAAGCATTGCATCCATTCCAATTTTTAAGTACAACAGCACTTCTGTCACTTAAAATATGATGTGGGAAAGCAGAGGAGGCATGGGAAAAGGATGCCTAAATGGTCCTAACATAAGCATCACATTCATATATAGAGAAAGTCTTATCTATTTCTCTATATTGAGTGGTTTTTCCATCAGAAAACTCCCATTATTCATACAGACAATATCTAGTGAGGCGATATGGGAGAACCAATCCCCACACTTTTTGCTGGGGCATCATGGTCAAATTTGGCAGCTGGATATACCAAAATTCTCTCTGGAAGAAAGAGAGAACTGGATATTGAGCCATGGTATATGTTGTTGCTGTATTTTATCTTGGCTGTAAACCGCCCTGAGTCCTTTGGGAGAAGGGCGGTATACAAATTAAAATATTATTATTATTATTATTATTATTATTATTATTATTATTATTATTATTATTATTATTATTATTATTATTATTATTATGGTGGTACAGTGGTTAGAATGCAGTATTGCTGGCTACTTCTGCTGACTGCTGGCTGCCTGCAATTTGGCAGTTCGAATCTCACCAGGCTAAAGTTTGACTCAGCCTTCCATCCTTCTGAGGTCAGTAAAATGAGGAGGCAGATTGTTGGGGGAAATATGCTGAGTCTGTAAACTGCTTACAGAGGGCTGGAAAACACTGTGAAGTGATAAGGGCTATTGCTATATATTACCCATATGTCCTTTGCACAGCTGATTTTTGTGAGCAGACTACAGAAACCATCGTTTTTACAGCCACTTGCAATCAACTGGAAGTCAAAGGATCCATCATGCTCTGAGCCATAAATGCAGCCTTTCAGGACTCGGTTTGACCAAGCCTCATCTTTTTAATCACTTTGGGGTTTTACCTTTCTTATTGTTTGTTTAAGACTGAAAAAAACTTTCAGTCTCACAGGAGTCCTGGTCACTGGGTGGGATTCTCTTCAATCCATTTAAAAAGAAAGAATATAACAGCTTTTTAAGATCTTAATTTTTTTTTGTAACTTCTTATAATATACAGCAAAGAGTGGTTTCTGGAAAACTTTACAAATACTAAAAGCTTTGTGAAATTGATTTAAAGAAAGGCTTTGAAGTTAATTAGAAAGGGTTTCTTGTGTGGGAAAAATATACTGTATCTTGTTTATAAACAGGACTTTAAGGATCGATTACTAAGTGCACACATTGGTTACTTTAAAGCAGGGGTAGTCAACCTTTTTATACCTATCACCCACCTTTGTATCTCTCTTAATAGTAAAATTTTCTAACCGCCCACTGGCTCCACAGTAATGCACCATGCATCGTTTGCGCATGCCTCTCGCGCATCGTGGGTTGGATTTGGAGGGGGGGGCGCTGGCTACCAGCTCTGCTTGTCTGTTACAACTGGGTGGTGTGGGGGGAGATGCGCGAGCTATTCTGGGATGAGGCTCTTTTGTTTGCAGTCGCACTATAGCGCCATTTAGTTTCACTTAAGTAACGTGAACTAAACTTATGCCCAATTTTTTAAAAAGTCAATTACATTTAAAAAAAGGGAAGTGCTTCAGTATCGGACAAAACCCCTACCGCCCACCATGAAAGCTGGAACACCTGCTAGTGGGCGGTAGGGACCAGGTTGACTACCAATGCTTTAAAGGAATTGTTTGATCTCTGGGCCTGTGAAGCATTTGAACTCTATTGGAACAAAAACCTCTACTGAACAAATCCTTCTGGAGATAACTGAGGTGAATTCTAAGGTGGATTTGAAAATTACAACTTATAAGAAATAGATGTAAATATTCTATTTATAAATGCAATTGGAATCGTTTAAAAATTGAAAAAGACATTATTGACTACCATTTTAATATAATATAAATATAAGATATATACTGAAGTT
The DNA here is from genome assembly GCF_028640845.1 of Ahaetulla prasina. NCBI lineage: Eukaryota > Metazoa > Chordata > Lepidosauria > Squamata > Colubridae > Ahaetulla > Ahaetulla prasina. The sequence goes on from NC_080541.1 coordinate 199,872,194, forward strand.
ACTTTAAGAAAATTACAAGTAAACTTGAACAATGATAAGAATTTGGAGAGAGGAGGAAAAGATATTAGAAGAAAATGGAAGTTGGAATTATATTTATGAGATTTAGGATTGGCTAGGAGGAAGAAAGAAAAACCTAAAACTGGTTTATCTGACTACATTTAAAAGTGTTCTTATTTCTCATGATGCTTATTGGTTATCAGGAATGGATAGTTTTTCTTTTGGAAATGTCTAATGGTGTAATGTTTATACTTGGCAACTTTATGATATGTGGATTTCAGTTCCAAGAACTTGCTAACCAGTCACTCGCTGATTGCCAAGCAGTTTAACAACTGCAAGGAGCTGAAACTGTAGATCAGGGGTGTCAAATTTATGTCGTCATGTCATCATGTGACGTATCAGGACTTTTTTCCCTTTTGCTAAAACAAGTGTGTGACACATGTGACACATCCGGCCCATTGACCCAGCATGTGACACATCCGGCCCATTGGCCGGGAGTTTGACAGCCCTGCTCTAGATTGTTTAACACCTGACAATGAATGATCCAACAAAAGGGACAGAAACAGGCAACTACAAGCTAATTACCTGCTTACCAACAATTTTCAAATTGCTAAGTGGTGTGATAGCTGATGCATCTAGTTAACAGCATCTAGTTAAAAACAAACTCTTTCCACCTGAGGAGAAAGGAAACTGCCCAAACAGAATAGGAACAAAAGATCAGTTCCTATAGGTAGTCATTGACTTATAATTGTTTATTTGACAACAATTTGAAGTTATAATAGCCTTGGAAAGAAGTGGTTTACTACCTGACCTCAAAGTTACAACCATAATAAAAACCCCATGATCATGTGATTAGAATTCAGGCATTTGGCAATCAGCTCGTATTTATGATGGTTGCAGCATCTTGCAATTACATAATCATGATTTGCAACCTTTCTAGTCAGCTCCTGACAAGCAAAGTCAATTGGGGAAGCCGGAATTGCTATGATGATTCACTTAATGACCATGGTAAATTGGCTGTAAAATCAGGTCTCATCACATCATTACTCACTTTATGACCTCACCAACTTACAAAGGAATTTCCAGTCCCTATTGCAGTTGTAACTCAAGGGCTACCTGCAATTGACAAGATGATTTTGGAAAACTGGAAGACCAATTTGAGGGTAGTTTAGATTGATTGCAAGAAGACATTTGACTACCTGCCACATGAGTGAATAATCAAGAGCTAGAAATAATAGAATTCATTAGATATCTTAGAAGCTTTGTTCATGATCAATGGCACATGGAAAAACACAATTGTAGTCAATTGTGCCATAGAAGAATTTCCATGTACTTCATTTCATTAATGAAATAGACTAAGGATGGATTTAAGATTCCCTGGCCCTCACTTTTCAACTTAGCCAGCCTAATCACACTTCCTCAGAAGACTAATAAGATGAAAGGGGAATCAGGACTTTTGGTACTATCTGTGATAAAATCAATATTCAGGAGTGACTTTTCTCAGGTCAAAGGATGTTGAGAGATCTTTACACCTTTATCCCTGGCTATACTCACACAACTTTTCCAGGGCACTTGGGTCCCCAGCTGCACTTGTGATACTCAGCTTTCACATAGCTCTCCACTCCATCCTGAAGAGTGCACGTGACATTCCTCTGCACCACATATGCACAATAGATCCTGCATGAGAAGCAAAGTCAGATTTGGTTAAACATCTGACAACCAGATTTGATCTCCCAGCCCCTCTCAAACCTCCAGACCAGACTTTAGTTTAGTTGGGCAAACAGCTAAAGCAGGGGTCTCCAAACTTGGCAACTTTAAGCATTGTGGAAAAGAATTCTGGGAGTTGAAATCCACAAGGCTTAAAGTTGCCAAGTTTGGAGACCCTTGAGTTAAAGGGTTCTCCTTTTGGTTTTTCATTAGCAGGGAATAATTGAATAGCTGAGACCGCCAACCAGAAAGTTTCAGGCAAAGATGATCTGATTTGGAGGGACTCAACAATGAAAGTACGAACTAGTAAGTTAAAAGCTGTCTGAGTGACCCAGTAAAAAGCTCTGTAGGAAAAAGTACTCAGAGTTGTTCACAAGTTGGAACTAACTTGTTGGAAACAAATAAGTAGTTAACACTTTGAGGTATGGGATTCATACGTATAGCTCAATCAGTAACAAAACTATTACGAGGATAATTTCAGTTGGAGCATTTTCAGCAATGACAGCTTAACAGATGTCAGTCAGTGTGTAAAAGGCACTTCTCTTCTAAAGCTGCATCTCAGCAACTCCACTCCGTAAGCCACTTGGTGACTAGGTTGTCTATCCTGCCCCTTTTCCCAACAATGTTGCCCCCACAGCAGAAAAAACATCTCTTCACATCTATTCTAGAAAGACATAAATTGATGGATAATTTTTAAAATTAATTTACGTACAGTTCTTCTATAACTTAAGACCTCTGGCACTTTGCAACACAAGATTAATAAATTCACCAACAATAAATAATGAATTAATACCTATATGCATTCATTCCCAGGAGTAACAACTACCATTGAAAGGCTCTTTGAACCAATCCTGCTTTTACAATCTTGCTGATTGTCATCATACATGCACAAAAAGTCATTTATTATAGCCCTATTCAAATAACTGTAATGTGAACAATGTGAGCAAGGAATGAGGTAGGGTTTATTTGCAAGCACCACAAATATACTTCAATGTGCTAAGAAGTTTAGAATAGACACATCTATTTATTTGTGCGGGAATGGCCTAGAGTTTAGTTTTAAAGTTAGTTTTAGTTTTAAAGTTAGTTTTAAATGGGGTTTTTGTATTATTTTAAAGATAGTTTTAAATTCGGCCTAATGTAATAAGTTTTTTAAATGTTGTTTTAACTTGTATTTATTCTTATGTTTTTATAAGGCTGTGAACCGCCCTGAGTCCTTCAGGAAATAGGGCGGTATAAAAATTTGAATAAAATAAATACATAAATAGAATAGTTACTCCACTGTGAATCAGAGGCTGACAGACCTTAGAACAGGGGTCTCCAACCTTGGCAACTTTAAGACTTGTGGACTTCAACTCCACATTCTGGGAGTTGAAGTCCACAAGTCTTAAAGTTGCCAAGATTGGAGACTCCTGCCTTAGACCATTTTTTAAAATTTGTAGTTCATCAAGCATGTATTTTATGACAGATACAAGTGTAAACATAATTATAAACACATGAAATGGATAGCAATAAAAGGAAACATTAGGACAGGGACAGTAGGTACGCTGATGCTCTTAAGCATGCCCCTTACAGACCTCTTAGGAATGGGGTGAGGTCTACAGTGGACAGTCTAAGGTTAAAGTTTTGGGGTTTGGAGAAGAAACCACAGAGTCAGGTAGTGAATAGAATAGAATAGAATAGAATTTTTATTGGCCAAGTGTGATTGGACACACAAGGAATTTGTCTTGGTGCATATGCTCTCAGTGTACATAAAAGAAAAGATACGTTCATCAAGGTACAACATTTACAACACAATTGATGATCAATATATCAATATAAATCATAAGGATTGCCAGCAACAAGTTATAGTCATACAGTCATAAGTGGAAAGAGATTGGTGATGGGAACTATGAAACGATTAATAGTAGTGCAGATTCAGTAAATAGTCTGACAGTGTTGAGGGAATTATTTATTTAGCAGAGTGATGGCCTTGGGAAAAAACTGTTCTTGTGTCTAGTTGTTCTGGTGTGCAGTGCTCTATAGCGTCGTTTTGAGGGTAGGAGTTGAAACAGTTTATGTCCAGGATGCGAGGGATCTGCAAATATTTTCACGGCCCTCTTCTTGATTCATGCAGTATACAGGTCCTCAATGGAAGGCAGGTTGGTAGCAATTATTTTTTCTGCAGTTCTAATTATCCTCTGAAGTCTGTGTTTTTCTTGTTGTGTTGCAGAACCGAACCAGACAGTTATAGAGGTGCAAATGACAGGCTCAATAATTCCTCTGTAGAATTGGATCAGCAGCTCCTTGGGCATTCCAGGTGTTGACAACTCTGTTACTGAAGTCGCGTTTTCTGCAATTTAGTTTGGATCGGTTTACCATGAATTTGTATCTATTATGTGCTCTTGTATTGTTTTGGTTGAAGCTGAAGTATTCATTGACTGGTAGGATGATTTTATGTACTATGCTTAGGTCAGATCAAAGACGGCAAAGTTCTAAGTTGTCTAAGCCCAAAATTTCAAGTCAATTCCTTTTTTCAGTGAAGCTTCTTTGGCAAATTAAACTTTTGTTAATTCCCATTCCTTCCTTATAAGGAATAATATATAAATTATATTATTAAGGATAAGAAGAAGATAAATTTCACAGACATGTCCAAAGCCAATCTGTATTCTTTAAATCTGCCCTATTATCTATTATCTTATTTTATTATTATTATATTATATATTATTATTATTATTATTATTATTATTATTATTATTATTATTATTATTATTATTATTATTATTATTATTATTATTATTATTATTATAGCTATTATCCTTAATGTATCTTAGTAGATGGCAGTCGTTGTCTGAGTTTGTCTGAGTTTAGAAGCTAGGCAAGATCTGGTCTGGTTAACACTCAGAGGGGAAAACACCAGGGAATACTGGGGCCATAGAATGTGAAAAGTTGAACAACATTCCTGAAAATGCAAACCATTTCTATACTGTTAGCAAGAAATAGCATGGATTTCTATGGTCTATGAAGTTACATAGATTCTTGTGAAGTCAAGAGTTGAGATTGATGGGGAAAAAATCTGTAATGTATATATCTATTTTTATCTTTCATGTATTTAAAGTGACTATAAGGAACAGAATGAAAACTTTTTTTTAAATGGAAGGGTACTTTCCTTCCACTGTGTGTGCCCTGCAGTCTTTTTGACTCCTGGAAACTGACTGGGGAAATTGCTGGGTTTTTTGATATGGTTTTTCAGAAGAGGTTTATTTCCTTCCTAGGGCTGAGAGACAGTGGTTCGCCCAAGGTCAACCAGTTGGCTTCATGTCTACAGTGGGACAAGAACTCAGCCTCCTGATTTCACCACTACACCAAACTGGCTCTCCCAAAGGACGCAAATATATCCACTTTGTTATCTTTTTCCTCTGAATCTGCCCATTTTATCCATTGCGTACAAACCAAAGGCTACTGAAACTTTTGTTTTTGTTATTCTGGTGCTAAATCATGTCCGACTCTTCATAATCCCATGGACCATAGCAAGCTAGGCTCTCCTGTCCTCCATTGTCTCCAGCAGTTTGCTCCAATTCTGAAATTTACACTGAAATTTATATTATCCCTATTCTGTGTTAGCTTTTAAATACCATCCCCACTGTCCTCTTTACTGGCATTCTAAGTCTTTTCTTTTTTATAAATGAACGTGAACATTCTTCTGAGTTAGACTTTCTTTATATTCCTCAATTCATATCTAGCATATGCCAGGATATCATCTGCTATGCATGCCCTTGTCTCAGCCGAGGTTGAGGCATTTTCCTGTCCATCAAGTCCAAAGGTATAAACTAGCTTATTATTTAATTCCCTTGAAATTTGAGTAAATGCTAGTTCTGGATTTTGCCAATAGCAGTTGTATTTCTGGCATTAAAAATCTGCAAGACATATTTGGATGTTGATGAGTAAAAAACTTAAGCCTGATATCTGTCTCTATGAAAACCAACTCTGAGAGACAATTTCCGTTTCAGAATTTCTGATATAGTAACTGATTTTGTTTTCTTTCTATGTTGCGCTCATGGAACAAAAATAGAATAAATAGTTTATATCAGCTGTATGGTTAATCAGTATTTTAAAACATTTCTGATGTTGCAGGAATGTTCAAATTATTGAAATCTGCTGAATGGTAATATATTCAGTTAATATTGCATAATTTGGACCAGACATAAAAGAAGCACATGAAACCTCTCAAATATTATGATCACTACTAAGAGTTTTTGGATGATTCCAAGCCTAAATTTTATTTTTAACAGACAACTGAGCACTTTTATAAATACAGATATTGGTAAATTGAAAATAGAAATAAAAAATTGGAATCTCCCATTTTAAAAAAATCAATGGATTAGGAGTTTAAAATTTCTATATGTTGCTATTAAGATTTACTTTTGCAATTCAGCAACAAATCCCACACTGAGTGATTTGGATACTTCAGACTGAAGATGTTTAGTAAGAGCTAGAAATCAAACTCAGTACAATAGTGGACTAGATATTGACACATGTGTTCTGGGGCTATTCCAAGATTATTCCTTTCTGGTTTAATATTTATAAACTTATAGTGCTGGCAAAAGAAATAAGATTTAAATATGTCAATGCAATGTTGACCTATATTCAAAAATGTGGGACCTATTATTGCACTGAGCGCTCTGGATTTATTGCTCATGGACTATAGCTAATTAGACTGCTTAACCATGATGAAAAGATCCATACTTGACATAAAAATCTTGGAATGTATAACATGTTTATATAGTACTTTGAAGTTATAAAGTTGTGTTTCCCCATTATATTTTAACTGACTCTCCATCCCCATCTGTGATATTTTTTATGATGAATTTTTATCATTTCCTTTTTGCTCCCATTGGTTTACATTTATACTGAACTGCACTTGCCTTTTTCCCTCAAGCATCTCTTTTGCTTTTTCCCACCCTGAATGATTTATTCTATCTCAAAATTTGGATATCTCGTTGCTCAACTCTATCTTCTGATCATTTATAAATAAATTGAAAAGCAAATATTCCAGTTCCTTGGAGGACTGAACAAAGGCCCACCCTACATCTGGAAGTGTTTATAGCTGGAATTGTTCATGAGAAACCAATAGAAGCCTTGCGAGGACTGTATACCTAGAAGATAATACAGCCCTTTTCTCCTTTATTTGAAGGCCTCTGGAAATGGTCAAGAAGGGGCACCAAATCACAGAAAAAGAAATTCATTGCTCTCCTTGCAGTTGATTATGGTCTACTTGCTGTTTGGGATCAATGTGAATACTTGGTCTGTAGCAGGGGTGCTATTCAGCAGTTTCTGACAGGTTCTGGAGAACTGGTAGCAGAAATTTTGAGTAGTTTGGAGAACCAGCAAATACCACTTCTGGCTGACCCCAGAATGGAGTGGGAATGGAGATTTTGCAATATCCTTCCCCCAGGAGTGGGGAGGGAATGGGGATTTTGCAGTATCCTTCCCCTGCCATGCCCACCAAGCCACACCACACCCACCAAGCCACACCCACAGAACTGGTAGTAAAAAAATTTGAATTCCACCACTGGTCTTTAATAGCCTCCTCAATCATAGGCGAATGAGAGTAGTTTACCATTAAATCTTTGAACTGATTGCTTAAAGAATGCCTGTCATTAAGGAAAGCTGCAGGGATCCTTACAGTTGCATAACACTAGAACTGATAGATACAGATCAGGAATCTTTGATTGAAGATATAAAACATATGCAGACTATGTGGTAGATAAAGGAAGGTAAATCAAATTAAGGGTCATGGGGGCCATAAATGTCCACCACAAAACCACAATGATTTAAAAAAAAGGATGAAATGTGCATTTGAAAAGGAGGAGGGAGAAGGGAGGATGGAGGAGGACGGTGGAGTAGTAGTAGTAGTAGGAGAGTCAGAAGATAGGTGACTGAAAAAGCAAGTTTCTTCATCAGACAACTCAGTACTATGGTCTGGTATTCCAGAACACCCCTTCCAAAGTCTGATTACAACAGCCAAGCCAAGCCTAATTCTGCAAATGATTACTAAAATAATGTGAAAATTACAGTGAAATAATGTAATTCTGATTACAACAGCCAAGCCAAGCCTAATTCTAGACAAAATGCAAATGGCCGGGCATACAACTCAACGAACAACATCTTGCCGGTAAACTGAAGCAAGGAATGCCAAGCACTTCCTGGAGAAAGTGGATGAGGACTCGGCATTCCCAAAACTGTGACATTTAGTGTGATCATGTGTTGGCAGAATCACAGGGAAGGAGTATGCCTGGATTACTGGGAGATTTGCTTAAAGATGTGAAAGACTGATATGATCATTTTGTTTCTTTTATGCAACAAGAAATAAAGGAAGACGTTACAGATATTATATCTGAGGTGAGTTAGATGGCAAAGTAAATATTATCTTTATCAAAACTGAAAAGCTTTTTCACTCTGAAACTGTGACTTTGAACTATGAACTTTGAGAATTTGGCAGATGATGTCTTCTCCGAAATCCACTGCAGCACTAGCTGGAATTCTGAAATAATGGCTGCATTAATTTGTAAGTGGAATGCCATCTGTTTGCAATTTGATAATAATGAAAATCACTTAATACAAAAAAATCAAAGTGCACTTAAATACCCCAAACTTTTTGAACATCTCTCACACTACAAAGTGCTGAAAATCTTAAACCTTTGAGATGATCCACTAAGGCGCACGTTATATTTTCATCATCAAAAGCTGCATCCCCTGAATTGAAAATAAAATACATCACAATGAAAAATCAATTATGGGGTTTAAAGGCTACCTGTTGAGCCCTTTGGGTCATAACAGGCTCATTCCTAACTTTAGCTAAAAAGTTGAAGACTTAAGGGAACGGCTTGTCTCCCACAGTTGTGGGTGCTCCATCACTGAAAGTTTTTAAGAAGAGATTGGACAACCATTTGTCCAGAATGGTACAGGGTGGGGGACCCCAATCCCCAGGCCGCGCCCCATTTCAGGGCCTTGAGCCATTCAGAAGTTAGGCCACAAAAGTGGCAGGAGAGCAAGCCCATGCATCCCCATGTGTGCAAACCGTGGGTGAGATGTGTGCCTGCGCTCCATTTGCACAAGTGGTAGGCATGCCTGCTGCTCATGCAAATGGAGCTGCACAAGCGCTCACCTGTCGCTCGCATGGAACCATCCCCTCTCTCTCCCACCCGGGCTGGTCTGCAAACCACAAAGGTTGGAGAAATCTGGTATAGGGTCTCCTGCTTCAGCAGGTAATGGACTAGAAAACCTCCAAGGTCCCTTCCAAATCTGTTATTCTGTATTCTTGAAGACTTAAACTTGGCTCCACCTCTGAAAGAAGTAATAATTTCCTTGAATTAGGCTTAATCCCTGGTGACTTTATGGACACCTCCAGGGGTTTTTCGTGGTAATCGTATAGAAATAGTACAATATGTTATTTCTGAGATGATTTTCCAATTTTCTAATGTAATCACTGCACTATTTTCTAATGTAATCACTGCTATGAAATAAAGAGAATAGGTATATTGCCAATGGTGACTTAAAGACAGGAATGTTACAAGAGAGGAAGAGATGCAACAAAAAGCTGCTATGTATCCTCATCTCCAATAGAAGATTTTCTGTTCAGAGTTTTGGGGTTTTCCATGCACTTTTCCATATTATTCTGTTGTATTTTATTGTTCCATCCTGTTTTCTATTTCTCCCTTCATTTTTTTCTCCAATGGACACTCATTGGGTTTTTTGGCCATGATCGTATTCCTTCAGAATTTCTAAAACATTTTGGATAGATTGTTCTGGTTTTTCTGAGATTCTTCATACTTCCCTTCTATTCAACTCAATCAGTCCTCACCACCTAAGTTTGCCATTAGAAAGAGAACGATAGAATACTCAAGAATTAGTGGGGTGGGATCCTCTCTAGGCAGGTGATGAGACAGTACTGGCAGTCCTCTAGCCACTCCCCCTGAGCATCCTGGCTAGTCCCTCTTTTGGACGGCCCCACAACTACTAGTTTTGTGACCCAGTAAAGTGGACACATACTAGACCCAGTCAATCATACATTGTCATCTCACAGGACCAGGAAGTCTATCTACATGTATTCCTGCAGATCCTGCCTTCTGGAATGATTTCCCCCAAAGAATCCAAATCATGATGGCTTTTAGGAAATCATTAAGGACCTAGTTGTACTTCTAGGCCTTGGGGACAGGGGGATCATTATTTCAGTTATTTTAGTTCTGGGAGGTTTATGGCTGATATTTTGCTCTTCTGGTCAGTACTTTAGTATCTTGTAAAAACAAATGGTTAAGCCAGGGGTGTCCAAACTTGACCCCTTGAAGAGTGGTGGACTTCAACTCCCAGAATTCCCCAGTCAGCATGAGCTATAAATATGAACAAGTTGCTAGCTGGGGAATTCTGGGAGTTGACGTCCACCACTCTTCAAGGGCCAAGTTTGGACATCCCTGGCTTAAGCCACCCATAGTCACATAGGAAGTCTTAAATTTAACGAACAAATAAATAAATGTGGTATGACATTAATAGTAGGCTTTTTTGTTTAGTTTTTCATTCCACACAGCACTCAAGTCAGTCAGTCAGTCAGGCAGGCAGGCAGGCAGGGAGACAGAAGACCTGCTGCCCATGAGCACGGCAAGGTGAAATTGCCAATCCAGATAGATCCTGGGGAAGAGAGGTCATTTTGTCTTTTATTCAGGCAAAGAAATGTTTTCAGCTGGCTGATTTGAGCTTCCATGGAATGGCCTAGACTACTCAGGCAAAACAGAGGTTTTATTCTGAAGACTTCCCTTTGCTGCATTAACTTTGAATGAATGGGAAACATTCCAGATTGTAAGATGAGTCCCCATCTGCAGTCGGAGACGTATAGTTGCCTATTTCAGTGTATCCATGCATAATACATATCGAATATTTCCCTGAATCAGCGTGATGGATTGCCCGCGTTAATGCAACCCGCTTAGTCTGGCTACTGAATTAATCAAATTTCTGGTTTTGCAGAATCCGTTGACCTATAAACAAACAAAACGGATTAAGTTTACACAGCGCGCTAAGCCGCAAAACAACAGAGTAAACTTAAAACTAACCAAGCTTCACTCATTATGCAAATGGAGCCGCTCAGCCTTTAACAGAGCTGGTGAAGCATGTTCTGCAAATGCAGCCAGCTTCCCTTTAGTTCTGCCATGCGGTAGGTCTCCGGGATGCTTAATTTCCACCCTCTGAATGTTGGGAGCCTAAAATTCCCTCCAGATTATCAGTCAGTTATTCTATTCATCCATCCAAACAATCAGCCAAACACTGAAATCTCTTTCTATGTTTACACATTCTCCCAGGAGAAAGAATAGTAGATTCTGACACTGTGGACATGGAGCCTGGGCCTTTCTTTTTTTTGTGTTAATCTAAACACTTTCAGCCGAAGCAGCAGCTACGAAGAGGAAAGGCAGGAGAGAGAGGAGAGAAAGCAAATGGACCTGTGTCCTACATGCCTGTACTTAAATAGATCCTTTCCCTTTTCAATGTGAGTTTCTTTCTAAATACTTAAGCAGTCGCATTACTTTGAAAGGATGTAGTAAAGCATGCTGGCTACTGATTTAATCAAATTTCTGGTTTTGCAGAATCCACTGACCTTCTATCTACCAAGGAGAAAGAAAATGCATAGCAGTGTTCAGTACAGGTAGCTCTCAACGTATGACTCATCAATTGCTCAAAGTTACATCGGACTCCCAAAAGGTAATTATGATTCAATTCTGAAGTTATGACATCAGCCCTCCCCCTGGTCATGTGACCATATTTTGGGTACTCCGCAGTCAGCCTATATTCATTTGCAGTGTCCTGCAGTCATGCAATCAAGATTTATGGTATTTTTGCCAGAAACTGACATTTATTTCTGTCCATAGCCAACCAAGAGTTTGTTTAATGACTGCAGCATTCACTCTGCAACTGCAGTGTTCACTTTACGACTGTAGCATTCGTAGAATGGGGTCTGCTCATGTGATCATCTGCTTTACAATTGTCAGTGTCACAACTTATGACTCTAATTGCCAGGCTCAATTATAATATAAGTTGAGGACTACCTATATGCAAGACTGACTGGGTCTGTGCTTTCATGCATTTTGTGTGTGTTCACTATCCTCAAATTTTATATATTTTGTTCAGTAACATGCCTATTTATGTTAATATTAATTCTAAGGACCAAATAATCTCATAAAAGGTCAGCAGATGGCTTAGAAAACTGCAAATGTTAACCTTAGTTCATCTATTTTAAAAAAAACCATATGTTTCTCATCCTGTTTTTCATAGTAGCTAACCAGATGTCACTATAAAACGTGTGCAGAATATGGAACAGTTATAGCCAGCCTCCGCTGTTCCTTTCATTTATTGCCTTTAGGGACAAAAAGCCCTCAAATCTTGTGTCTTTTACCTGTGATGAAATTCCCAAATATTGTGCTGGAAGCTATCTGGAGGGTAGCAAGTTGGAGAAAAGCTTCAATAAACCTTTGGGGGTTCTGATGTGTTTCTAAAATCTTCTATGCCAAGGCCAGAGAATTCCCCTGACAATGAAGGGGCAGCCAAAGGATGAATGGTTGACTGACTAGCTCTTTTAAAGAATGGCTTATATTTAAGAAATAATATTTTTAAACCCTCCTATAAGAAGTTTGGCTACAAAAAGCACATACAACGTCCTTTTCATGGACTGAAGAAATAACCCCTGTGTAACTCATCAGTAGCATTTGACATGCCCTAAAAAAAAGGAAAAAAAAACCTGATTAAACAAAATGTTTAGGCAGTGGTGAAATCCTCCGCGGGTTGCCACTAGTTCACTGCCAAAAGCACGCTTTGCGTGGTAAAAGGAGCCTTTTGCAGGTAAGTAGAACACAGACAGCTGTGCCACGTAATTTAGATTCATTAGAAAGCAGGATTTCCTGCTTTCTAGCGAATATAAATTGTGCAGCACAGCTGATCGTTGGAAATACCAGTTCGGTATAACTGAATGGGTGCGAAGTGGTAGCATTTCACTCCTGTGTTTAGGCAAATGTTGCAAGAAGCTTGGTGGATTTCATGTAGGTGCAAACCAGGTTGGATTGAAACACAAAGGCTGGAATACATGAATGACAGCACAGAGTCTCGCGTAATGCACAATATTTATTAACCCTCCAGATCCTGAAGAAGAGGCTTGTGAGGCTCTGCCTTTGATTCCTTCTTAAAAGCTTTCAAACTGTTCTATTAATGTAATTTAACTACCACTTCTCTCAGCCCAGGCCTGAGAATCTTTGGATGAAAGCAAATGATTCGTGCTCAAAATATCAGAGGTTTAACTTTATTTGTGTCAGGAGCAGAGCAGGCCACAACATACCGGCAGATCTCTCCTGCACACCTGCCAAGTTCCTTACCCCATCTGACCTTTCCTGGTTTGATTTCATTCAATCTGTGTCACTCATGCCCAAGAACAGCCAGTTGTTCTCTCTCAGTCCAGCCTATCTCAAAAAACATAAAATGAACGGGGATTCCAAGGTAAACTACTTCCAGCTCCAGAGGGAAAATAGATTATAAATCTAGTAAAATGCGGTGTCACCATCCCTGTAATATTCTTAAAATTCCAAACGAGCCCAGTAGTTCACACATGTCGCCTATCTTTCCTCTCCGCTTTAGTCCGTTTTTGGAAAGGCCCAATAACTCAGCAGGAGGACCCAGCCTTTAATTTTCATCCAGTGGATCTCTCAAGAGCATAGGAAACACATATTTATTTATTTATTTATTTTTATTTATTTATTTTGTCATAACAGTATATATAAGCATTAACATGAAATAAGTATTTAATATATAAGCATATATATGAGCATAAGTATGTAATAACAATATTAATTGGATATAATGAAGAGGAACAATAGGACAGGGAACGGTAGGCACGTTTGTGCTCTTATGCATGTCCCTTATTAGCATACTCCAGATGCTCTTACCAGCATCTGCATAGGACATGCTATTTTGTCTTTCATTAAATTTTGTTGCTTTCCATTCAGCCTCATGCACTCTGAGCTGTGCTAAGAAATAGTTCCCTGCAACTCCTTCCTCCATGATGAAGTGTACTATCATGCTGTCATAAGTCTGTAGAAATTTTCACTCATCCAGGTCGTGGTTGTCCCAAAAGTGCTTTTTCAGGAGTCAACTGGACTTTCTTGTTTTTTGTTTTGAAAGACATTTCGCTTCTTATCCAAGAAACTTCTTCAGCTCTGAAAGGATAGTGGGGAATGGAAGGATTTATATTCCGTTCAGACAGCTGGTCATTTGCATCCTTTTAGAGGTGTCACCAAAACACTTGGAGGTTTATCTGTGTCCTCAGGGTAACCTGGGTAGTTCTCCTGGTAGTCTGCAATTTTTTCTCTGGAGATCCATTCCTACCCCCACACCATTCAAAGGGTGTTCATCCCAAATTATATAGCTAAACGTCTGTAGAGATTCTCAGCCATCCAAGTCATGTTTGTCCCAAAAGTAACTGGACTTTCTTGTTTTTTCTTTTGAAGACGTTTCACTTCTCATCCAAGAAGCTTCTTCAGCTCTGACAGGATAGCGGGGAATGGAAGGATTTATATTCCTTGCAGGCATCTGGACATTTGCATCCTCTTAGAGGGTCCATTCCCCACTATCCTCCCAGAGCTGAAGAAGCTTCTTGGGTGAGAAGTGAAACGTCTTCAAAAGAAAAAATAAAGTCCAGTTGCCTCCTGAAACAGCATCTTTGGGACTGTCATACTAGTAGCAAGAGTTATGCATTACATTCAGAAGACACTTGGCTTATGGCTGGGGTGCCAAAGGTTTGGCTCATGTTCCAAGTTTTCCTAACATCCTTTTTATGGGTCATCCAACATGGATAGAACTGATAATATAGGTAGTCCTCAACTTCTGACCACAACGGAGCCCAAAGTTCTCTCACAAACCTCTCACAATACTTGACAACACAGTATCAACAGTAGAAACCTTCAAATTTCTGGGTTCTATCATATCGCAAGATCTCAAATGGACAGCTAACATCAAAAACATCATTAAAAAAGGACAACAAAGAATGTTCTTTCTGCGCCAACTCAGTAAGCTCAAACTGCCCAAGGAGCTGCTGATCCAATTCTACAGAGGAATTATTGAGTCTGTCATTTGCACCTCTATAACTGTCTGGTTCGGTTCTGCAACCCAACAAGAAAAACACAGACTTCAGAGGATAATTAGAACTGCAGAAAAAATAATTGCTACCAACTTGCCTTCCATTGAGGACCTGTATACTGCACGAATCAAGAAGAGGGCCGTGAAAATATTTGCAGATCCCTCGCATCCTGGACATAAACTGTTTCAACTCCTACCTCAAACGACGCTATAGAGCACTGCACACCAGAACAACTAGACACAAGAACAGTTTTTTCCCGAAGGCCATCACTCTGCTAAACAAATAATTCCCTCAACACTGTCAGACTATTTACTGAATCTGCACTACTATTAATCGTTTCATAGTTCCCATCACCAATCTCTTTCCACTTATGACTGTATGACTATAACTTGTTGCTGGCAATCCTTATGATTTATATTGATATATTATCATCAATTGTGTTGTAAATGTTGGACCTTGATGAACGTATCTTTTCTTTTATGTACACTGAGAGCATATGCACCAAGACAAATTCCTTGTGTGTCCAATCACACTTGGCCAATAAAATTCTATTCTATTCTATTCTATTCAAAGTTTAAGGTGTGAAGTGAGAAATTTGTTAAGTGAGTTTTGTCCCATTTTGCTATTTTTCTGTTGTTAAATTAGTAATCCGTTGTTAAGTGAATCTGATTTCCCCATTGATTTTCCTTGTTAGAAGGTCGCAAAAGGGGATCGCATGACTCTGGGACACTGCAACCGTCATAAATATGAGTCAGTTGTCAAGCATCCGAATGTACATCACATGACCATGGGGACGCTACAACAGTCGTAAGTGTAAAAAATGGCCATAAGTCACTTTTTTCACTGTCATAATTTTGAATGGTCGCTAAATGAATTGTTTTAAATAGAGGACTACCTCTATTTTGTTTGTTTTGCCTTTGGGGCTATGTTTGACCCCTTAAAACTTCTGAATTTCTCTCCCAAAATAGGCCTTGGTGGTGCCCAATTTCGATATATGACTCTTGGCATGTGATGTAAAACCTGGCCTTGAAACCAACAGAAGATGCATTTGTGGCTGGTTTATGAGGATATTGGTGGTGGGGGGGGATGGTTCACACAATTTAATGCATGGCGAAACCTTTCTTCATTAAGAAAGTTCATATTTTGAAGCGAATCAACCTGATTTGAACTTTCTAGCCTAATAGACAGGTTGGAATACATTCCAATAATGTTCTTTGGCAGTACATTCCATGAATTAATTATGGGTCGTGGGACACTGTTTCTTTTGTCCGTCCTGAATCTCCTGCCATTGGGTGACCCCTAGTTCTCGGTATTATGGAAAGGGGGAGAATCTGCTCTATCTACATGCTCCACACCATTCTTCAATTTTTTGGTTTTATTGTGTGTCCTCTTAGGAGAATCAAAAATTTCCCAGCCTCCCTCTCTCTCTGTCTCTCTGTCTCTCTGTCTCTCTCTCTCTCAGGAGTGCCATTTCTGGGTGGAATTGTTGACCCCAATTCTACTTCAGCCAGTTTGTGATTATTCTGCAGGAACACAAGAATGTGTCCCACTTTATTTATTCTTCATAATGGTAATAGATTGTTATTTAAAATTAACTGGCTTTGTATGCCAAACAAATAAAGGGGGGAAAGAGAGGGGAAGGAAGAGGAGGGAGGGAGGAGGAAGAGGAAGGAGGAGAAAGAGGAGGAGAAAGAGAAGAAGAAGACTCATGATATCTAAATTCCTCTGAACCCAAATCATTGAAAAATACCCAGGCTAAAAATTACGGATTTTGTTGGATAAATAGACCATAATAACTATAACAATGCAGAACAAATAATGCTGCTACATTAAAATGAAAAAAATAAATAAAATAAAACCTGCTGAATCAAGATTTGGGGATGTTTGGGATTTTTCTTCTCATTGTAATTCTGCAAAGGACTCTGCTGGAGTGCACTAACCATAGAAAAAAGGTCACTGAAAACTAAGTTCACCAATGAAGAATCACACGTAAAAACTGTCTTCGTGCAATTTTGACAATGTCCCCTTGTCTTTCA
This sequence comes from Ahaetulla prasina, assembly GCF_028640845.1. Classification (NCBI taxonomy): domain Eukaryota; kingdom Metazoa; phylum Chordata; class Lepidosauria; order Squamata; family Colubridae; genus Ahaetulla; species Ahaetulla prasina. The sequence continues at coordinate 199,889,075 of NC_080541.1, forward strand.
ACCTCCCTGTTACTCGCACAATCGCCTACCTCTTTCAAAGCTCTCTACAAAGCACTTCAGAGGGATAGAGGGGAGGCTGGTGAAAAACTGGATCAGTCTCATTCAGCAGATGGTATATAAAATGCAAAGGGAGTAAATGCACCTGATATAAACAACTATTTGCAATTCATGGTTGAATGCACCTGTCAGCAGCCCTTCAACCTCTGGTAAAAAAAAAAAAAATCTCTCTTCTTCCATCTACCCCCTTCCTTGGGCTTTCACTGAAATCTGGGCAAGCCTTTTGCTTCCCTTTTTGAAAGAAAAAAAAAGACTGTAAATAATGACATGCTTCACATTTGAGAAAAAGAATGGATTTTTTTGAACAAATGAAAAGTGCAGGCCTATGCAAAACTCTTGCAAGTTGTGAAAGTTGGACCATAAGAAAGGCTGAGTGCCAAAGAATTGAGGCCTTTGAACCCGGGGTGAAATCCACTTACCTACGCTATCGGTTCACAAATGTGAGCATGCACAGAGCCTTCTGTGCAATCACAGAGGGTAAAAAATGGGACGTGATGACAGTCGGGCGGGTGGATGGAGCCTCCTGCCGCCAATGTTATCAATTTACCCAATCTGGATAGAACCGGCTGAATTTCACCACTGCTTTCTAGTGCTGGAGAAGACTCCTGCGAGTCCCTTGGACTGCAAGGCGATCAAACCAATCAGTCCTAGAGGAGATCAACCCTGGCTGCTCTTTAGAAGATAAAACTGAAATACTTTGGCCATCTAATGAGAAGGAAGGACTCACTGGAGAAGAACCTATGCTGGGAAAGATTGAGGGCAAAAGAAGAAAGGGACGACAGAGAATGAAGTGGCTGGATAGAGTCACTGAAGCAGTCGGTGTGAGCTTAAATGGACTCCAGAGGATGGTAGAGGGCAGGAAGGGCTGAAGGAACATTGTCCATGGGGTTGCGATGGGTTGGACATGTCTTCGCAACTAACAACAACAATGCAAAACTCTACTCAGCAGTAATAAGTGTCATTAAGTTCAAGGGGTTGATGCTTAGTAAATAAAATGATATAGGAATGTAACCTAAATTCCAAATAAATATTGAAAGGTATCAACTGAACAGAAATAAGGATTTATTGAGTCAGTGTGGTACAGTGGCTAAGGTGTCAGGCTAAAAAGTGAGTGACCTTCAGCCAGTCACTGTCTCTTAAGCCCTAGAAAGATGGCAAATCACATCTAAAATCTTGCCAAGAAGTCTCAAGCAGGGACTGATCCAGGCAACGACCAGTATTCAACACAGATGCAAAGGTGATGATGAATGACACACATCGTTCATGAATAAGCTGTCTATTAGACTGTAATTCTGAGCATATTATTAAATGTATATGTTGCCCACCTCACTATCCAAATCAACTCTGGACAGCATATAAATTAAATAAATAAAACCATGAAAAAAATAAAAAGAATTGCAGTATAACAGCATTAATACCATGGTGGGATCCTAAGTAGTTGCAGGTATGTGGCCTGGTGGTGGTGGTGAAATCCAATTTTTTTTTACTACTGGTTCTGTGGTTTGGTGGGCATGGCAGGGGAAGGATACTGCAAAATCTCCATTCCCAGCCCACTCCAGGGGAAGGATACTACAAAATCCCCATTCCCTCCCCAATCCCTATCCTGGGGGAAGGATATTGCAAAATCTCTATTCTCACCCCACTCTGGGGCCAGCCAGAGGTGGTATTTGCCGGTTCTCTGAACTGCTCAACGTTTCCGCTACCGGTTCTCCAGAACCTGTCAGAACCTGCTGGATTCCACCCCTGCCTGTGCTTTTTACTTATGTCTCCAATCTTGGTTGAAGTTTCCCTGCAGCATCCTCAGAAATAGGGAAGACAAGTCACACAGAGAAATGTGGGGGACACATAAACCCGTTAGTCTGATTATGTAGCTAGGGCTGCAGACTGGCTCCCAAATATCTCTCAGTTCCTGTCAGTGGGGTGTAATGCTTAAAGCTTGGGAGCAGAACTAGGGAGACAAGCTAATTTAGGCCCAATTGATCTCTTTAATCCCTCCTATTTCAGAGGGTTATTTTTGTACACAGGAATAGGAGAGATGATAGAGAGTAAATTAGTCACAGTGGCATAGTGGTTAGAGTGCAGTAGTGCAGGCTACTTCAGCTGACTGCTAGCTGCAGTTCAGTAGTTCAAATCTCACCAGGCTCACCAAGCTGAGTCAAGGTTAACTCAGCCTTCCATCCTTCCGAGGTAGGTAAAATGAGGACCCAGATTGTTGGGGTCAATATGCTGACTCTGTAAACCACTTAGAGAGGGCTGTAAAGCACTATAAAGCAATCTATAAGTCTAAGGGCTATTGCTATTGCTAGTATCCCTAGTTCCAGTCCCATGCTTTAAGTATTGCACCCACTAGCAGGAACTGGCTGAATGATTCTTGGGAGCCCTTCTGGAACCCTAGCTATATCATCAGACTAACTGGTTCATGCATCCCCCACATTTCTCTGTGTAACTTACCTTCCATATTTCCGGAATACTTCACAAACTTTCTCTAGCTATTGCAAGAAAGAAGGGATCTAACACTGAAATAGGCACATGGGAGGCCACCCTGAGCTGCTTGTCACAATTCTCTTTTTTACTTTCCACAAATCCTTTACCTTCAGAAGGCAACCAGCTGCACAATGTCCTGTTCATCTAGATGCTTAATTTGGGAGATTTCTCTCTTTGCAATGTATTGTTCCTTCTGTTGTTGTTAGTTGCAAAGTCGTGTCTGACCCATTGTGACCCCATGGACAACAGTTCCTCCAGGCCTTCCTGTCCTCTACCATCCTCTGGAGTCCATTTAAGCTCACGCCTGATGCTTCAGTGACTCCATCCAGCCACCTCATTCTCTGTCATCCCCTTCTTCTTTTGCCCTCAATCTTTCCCAGCATTAGGCTCTTCTCCAGTGAGTTCTTCCTTCTCATTAGGTGGCCAAAGTATTTGAGTTTCATCTTCAGGATCTGGCCTTCTAAAGAGCAGTCAGGGTTGATCTCCTCTAGGACTGATCAGTTTGATTGCCTTGCAGTCCAAGGGACTCGCAGGAGTCTTCTCCAGCACCATAGTTCAAAGGCCTCAATTCTTTGGTGCTCAGCCTTTTTATGGTCCAACTTTCACAGCCATACATTGCAACTGGGAAAACCATAACCTTGACTATACACACTTTTATGTCAACCATACCTTGACTATACACTTTTATGTCTCTGCTTTTAGTATGCTGTCTAGATTTGGTTCCTTCTGCAGCCAGCTTTTTTTTTTTACGATTATCCCCAAGCAGTATCTCTTATATGACCATCCACCATCTATCTCCCTGGAAGTCCCATTTCCCTACTTGTCCGGGAACCAAAGCAGGTGATCTCCGTTTCTAGCTGAAAGCGCCGCGGTTCCTCCCCCTTCGGGCACGCCCTCGCCTCTCCGCCCTTTCTCTAGCGAGCGAGCGAGCGAGGAGGCGCGTTCAAGCTCGAGGAATTCGGAGGGAAAATTCCTTGCCCCTAAACTGGAGAAAGGGTACCCGGGTGTGAGAGCGGGCCGGCCGGGGAACGAATAATCCGCACTTCCCTCCCGACTCATCGTCCCGATCTGTTCCGAGTGTTTCGAATAGGAAAGAAACCCGTTATTATGGATTGGATCTTTGGTGTGCAAACCCAGAAACTTGCAGAGCAGGCGAGAAATCTACCCCCCCCTTCAGTGCTGCATCTTGTGCCTTAAATCCGTCCAGAAATAGCGGCCCCCGGTTTACTGAATACCTTTTGGAGCAACCAAAAATAAAACGAAACGCACGCTTCTCCATAAACCAACCCGCTCTTCCAGCCCTTCCGCGGAGCATTCCAGATTGCTAAAATCTATAGGAATTCTGCAGATGTACGTTCTTCTTGGAAAGAAGGCAAGGAGGAGCAGTATGGGGGCGGGGAGGGGGAAGAAAAGTGACTCTCAGAAGAAACTCAGCGTAAAGGAGTAGAAAACATCTATTTCTCTTTCCACGCGTCGTCCTTTTAATGTGGAAATCACTCCCCAATTCATATATCTCAGTAGGATTACGGGGACCCCCACCGGGTAAGGGTGGGGAAAATCTTCTGGGACAAATGAAATTGACCCAAGAATGAAATTGACTAAAACGCCCGAAGCAAAAAAGGAGAAATGGGTAAGAGACACCGAAGCTGCCTTCCAAAATTTATGGGAAGATGTGTAACCTAAGACCTGCTTCCCGAGGGATTTGGAAAGACACGGGAAGACCGCGCAAACAAAATGAAGATGCCTTACTTATGTCTCGCCACGGGCTTCTCCGGAGTGAGCTGAGGGCTAGATCCTGAGGTATAGAGGTTGTATCTGTTGCCGTAAGAGATAGGCAGAGGATGGCGGTAATACGTCCCTTTGGCCTCGGTAAGGCAAACCAGGGTCCCAGCGCAGAGCAAAGAGATCGACGCGCCAAAGGCAACTTCTCTGGAGAATCCTTTCGCCCGAGTCATGATCCCTTCCCTACAGATCGCGCGGTCAACTTTCTCCCAAAGGTCTGCTGAAGGAGTTCGGTCTGAGGCTAGTTGGCTCTCGGCTTTCCAGTCTGGAGGGGCGGAAAGTCTCTCCGGAGAGAAGGTGGGCTGCGATTTGCTCTTCTCAAAAGCCCTTGACGAAATAGGAGGTGGGGTGGGGGGGATTCTTTGCCAAAAGAGAGAGAGGGAGAGACCCGGGCGAGAAGATCTCTGCCCAGGGAAGGAACGGAGGGAAGCGCGCTCTCCGCTGGCGCTTGAGCTGCTAGTTCCAGTTCAACGCTCTTTTGTACCTTTCCTTGCCATTCACTTTTTCTCCAGGCAGTTCGGGTCCCTAGTAAGGCAGGGAAGAGGGGCGGGACCCTCTCTCTCTCTCTCTCTCTCTCTGTATTAGCATAATACTCCTTCCATCGTCTCCTCCAGCCGATTGGCCTTTGAAATGCTGGCCCAGCCAATCCGGGTCCAATCCCCCGCAGCGCTGCATCAGACACTATCTTTAAAACCGAAGGAGAAGGAGAAAAAGGGAAAGAGAGGGAAGAAAAAGAGGAAGGAAAATGGGTTGGGTGATGGTTGGCTTGACCAAGAGTGAAGAGAAAGGAAAACAAAACCAGAGATGAGAGAAATTAGATGGGGGGGGGGATGGCCAAAGAAAAGGGGAAAGGGAGCAAGATTCAAGAGTGCCCTCTTCTAGGAATGTTGGCAGGAGGTGTCATTAGGTGATTCTCAGACCTCTCCCCTGTTCTGATTCTTATCTTCATAAAGCTCTGGGTATCCCTGTAAATCAAGCAGTTTACAAACACAGGGAGTTGTGGTAGCTGCAGTCCACAAGAATGTACACAATTGCATATTTCACTTTTGGATAATCACATTTTAGGGTTGTTGTTTTTTAACGAGAAAAGTAGCAGCAGCTCCAAAGCAAGGAACCAGAATGAAGTTTATGGTCCCTTATCTGTGTTGTAGGCATGTGCCGTATAGAGCTTATCATACGAACTTCCAGGTAGAAGGCCTGGTTCCTTCAGATTGTTTTATGGAACTTAAATAGTACTTTACTCAAGTTGAGAAGCTCAGTGCTAAATGAGCGACTTTGAATTCACTGCTTATAGTATATACCGCAGCTAAAGATTTAAGATCTTACTCTCAGCCCCTCTTCCCATTTGTAAATCATTATGATGTTTAAGGAATGGCAGTGATATATTTAGTATATCCAAAGGTGACTTACAATGGGAACAAGTGAACTCAAACTACTCCTGAGTATAGAGCAGGTTTGCAAGTCAAAAAGTATCATTTTTCAAGCAGGCAAGATCCCAAAAGCCTTCATTTTGAAACACACCTGCTTAGTCACTCTGACAGATAACAACTGTTGATTTAAAAACAACAAGATTGTTTGCAGGGCGTACTGACCTGGTCTTCCATTCTTCTCCCCCTTGATCCCTCAAAAACAATTTGGCCATGCCTAAAGACCCTTGAATATCCTTGATCCAAGAATGATCTATGTTCCAATAATGTGAATGCAGTTCATAGCCCCAGAGAACATTTTTGATCTATCTAGCCAATACTGGGAGAAGCTTCTCAGGATTTCAAAATAATGTCTTGTAACTGAAGCTGTTGCTGTTAATATTCCTATGTGAAGCATGAACTGTTCTTGCCAATAGTATTCCAGGTATAGATTAGAACGAGTCTTGGACCTATTTGTCTAACATAAACTGAATGGTGTGTGTGTGTGTGTTTTAATAATGATTAAGGACTATTTTAGAAGTGCATTGGATCAGGTCTCTCCAATGAAGATTGACATTTACATTTTTGGCATTTATAAAGCTTGTAGAAAGCCACATTAATATAGACAACTGAAAATATATTCCATTAAAAAGTTACTGATTGTTATTTTTAATTGATGCATGGGCAAAGAATGCAATGGCCAACACGCACATGGTCTGAAAATGCCCATAATATGGAACATCCATAAATTTTAGAAACAAGTGACAGAGTACAGAGGGTATAGAAGATCTCACAATGCAAAAATAAACAAAATCACATAAACTGATCTAACTATTGAACCCATTGCCCAAAATGTGATCAAACCCACATGTGCACAAAATTTACGGTATAGGAAGAATTATTTTTATCAGCTGGATGTATATAAGGCTTTACATGCTCAGAATATGTAATCATGCAAAGCAACATTTGATACAGAAAGAAATGGTTGAAACTCTGTTTCAAATCTTTACATGGGTTTATTGCCCATACAGACTACGGCTTTCTCTTATCTGTAATAAAATGAGCAAAATCTTAGAAGAATTTGTTGAGCTTTCTAGGATCCTTTTTAATAATATATCTGGCAGATCTGGGAGTTCCTAAGCAGCTATGCTCTGTCTCTGTTTTCCATACAATGTAATCTGGTGCACCCCATAGATGTATTCCAATTGCAGGATAGTTTGGGAATTGTGCATGGATACGAGAAGATCATTCCACTGAATTGCCCCAACCCTTTGTGTAACTCTTTTATCGTGACATTTAACACAGACAAAATGACTTGTGACCAAATTCATTTACAAATTTCCTACCAGTAGTGGTTTATCATGCCGGAAATGACATTTTACTGCATATTTCAAAACATTATAGCAGGAGTAAAATCTACTTACCTTCCCTACTGGTTCGGAAGTGCATGCGCCGCCCCTGCGCACAAACCCTCTGCGCATGCGCAAACCCTTCTGCGCATGTGCAGAGGGTAAAAAACAGATTACTTCTGATGACCGAGCGGGTGGGCAGAGCCTCACGCTGCCATCGCTACTGGTTCTCCGAACCACCCACCCACCATCACTACCAGTTCAGCTGAACTGGTCCAGACTGGTAGCATTTCACCCCTGCATTATAGCTAAAGGATGGGAAACAATATGCTTTTGCTTCAAACTTCTATTTTTGAAACTTATGTATTTACCTTTCTCCCCAAATGTCAGGAAAACAGAGTGGAAGACAGTGGCTTATTCAGACTGGGACTATTTCTCCACCTGCCCCATTAAAGCTGCTCTTAGTGACGGTAATGTCATGTGACGCTAGGTGAAGGTCTTGATCTTCTACATACCAAATCTATATCCCATCACTGATGGCCTCTCCTGTAAGAAAGAGATTTATGGAACCCAGATCCTTTTCCTTTCCCCCAGAATCTTGTTTTCTTCAGCCACAAAGAATAATCTGCATTGGACTCCCTAGCTTTTTGAAGTTTCTGGACCAGGGACAAATAACTTGTAACCTTCCAGATGCTGATGGACAACTTTCAGCAACTCTAGCATTATGAATGCAGTATCTGGGAAAGAGACACATGTTCCTGGTCCCTGTTCTAGATTCTAGCACCCTATCTGCATTCCCACAGATTTCTGGGTGTCTTCAATCTTATGTTGATTTAGAAATTTGTATGTCTTCATTGTCATGATCATCAAGCCATTGCTTCTATTTCTGCCCGCTTCAAGATGCAATATATGCAATAGGACAACAATTATTATTATTATTATTATTATTATTATTATTATTATTATTATTATTATTATTATTATTATTATTATTATTATTATTATTTGAATTTTTATACCGCCCTTCTCCCGAAGGACTCAGGGCGGTGTACAGCCGGAGATAAAATACAAAATATGTACAATTAAAACAAATTAAAACATATCAAAATTACAAAAACGGCTAATAATTAAAATTAAATTTAAAATACTTAAGAATATTAATAAAACCTCAATTTAAAATCAAACTATTATGCCAGTCCCGCTTGAATAAATATGTTTTTAGCTCACGACGGAAGGTCCAAAGATCAGGCACTTGACGTAGGCCAGGGGGGAGTTCATTCCAGAGCGTCGATGCTCCCACAGAGAAGGCCCTACCCCTGGGGGCCGCCAGCCGACACTGTTTGGCGGATGGCACCCTGAGGAGACCCTCTCTATGAGAGCGTACGGGTCGGTGGGAGGCATAGGGTAACAGCAGGCGGTCTCGTAAGTACCCAGGTCCTAAGCCTGCCTCCGCCATATCTGCCCCTCCCACTTACCGTACAGATGGAATAACACTCTCTGCTCTGTACAAACCCCTCCCCCCTGTCTTCGGACCAACTGAAATAGTGTCGTGAGCACGCGCTGGGACTGGACATACCCTCCCTGACGGGTTTCCCCCAACACCCACCCTCCCTCCCTCCCCCCAACCCACGCCCGTCAATTTCCACCCTCCCCGTAAAATTCCCATTAAAACTCCCCTTAAAAAAAACAATGCAATTAACTCTTTCGGCTTTATGATCTAATGATGGCTCCAGCAATTCATGCTCCCGTGGGAAACAGCTGCCATTCTCACAGCCAGTTTTCTAGCTGTTTAATGTTCATAAGATAAAGGTAAAGGTTCCCCTCGCATATATGTGCTAGTCGTTTCTGACTCTAGGGGGCAGTGCTCATCTCCATTTCAAAGCTCAACAGCCAGCGCTGTCCGAAGATGTCTCCTTGGTCATGTGGCCGGCATGACTAAATGCCAAAGGCTTACGGAACGCTGTTACCTTTCCACCATAGGTGGTCCCTATTTTTCTACTTGCATTTTTTACGTGCTTTCGAACTGCTAGGTTGGCAGAAGCATGGACAAGTAACAGCTCACCCTGTTACATGGACTAGGGATTTGAACCGCTGAACTGGTGTCTTTTCAATCGACAAGCTCAGCGTCTTAGCCACTGAGCCACCGCGTCCCTTCCTAGCATCCCTCAAAGAACCCTGGAAGTTCTGTTTGATGAGAATATAAAGAAATGTGCATTCAAGAACTCTAAGCCTCTTCTCAGAAAAACTACTGAATAGTTAAGAATAATATTTATCCATTTTATGTATTTGCTGAAGATGCCCAATGATGGTACTTCTAATACTTCCTGAAGCCAGCAGACTGGAGAAGATTGGTTAGAGTTTCAGCACATGGAACTGAAACACTCAAATTATATTTCAGTTTTATGCATTGAAAATGTATCTCAGCCTTTCCCAACAAGATGCCCTCTAAGTGTGTTAGGATTAGAGTCCTAAAATTTCCTTTCACTTGGAGGACAGCAAACCGGGGAAGGCTGCTGCATTAAATGTTAAAAATCTAGTATTGGTATTGTTTCAGCAGGTGGCAGCACTAGCCAACTTTGTCTGGACTCAGAAGCTAAGCTGGATCAGGCTTGCTTAGAACTGGGATGGGCAAATGCCAGGGCATAAGAGGGCTATAGGCTAGATTGGGAAGAAAAAAAAGAACACTTCAGGAGATGGCAATAGCATCTACACAACTGCCAAGAAAACAACAAGGAAGAATCTACAATGGTGTTTCATGAAGTCCACACATCTTAATGTTCCTGAAATTGAGAAATAAAGGTAAGGTTCCCCTCGCACATATCTGCTAGTCAGTTCCTGACTCTAGAGGGCGGTGCTCACCTCTGTTTCAAAGCTGAAGAGCCCCCGCTGTCCAAAGATGTCTCCGTGGTCATGTGGCTGGCATGACTAATGCCAAAGGCACACAGAACGCTGTTACCTTCCCACCAAAGGTGGTCCTATTTTTCTACTTGCATTTTTTACGTGCTTTCGAACTGCTAGGTTGGCAGAAACTGGGGCAAGTAACGGGAGCTCACCCCATTACGCAGCACTAGGGATTTGAACCGCTGAACTGCCGACCTTTTGATTGAGAAGCTCAGCATCTTAGCCACTGTTGTATAAAGTCACAAGGAGACAAGCTCAACCTGAGCTTTTTAATAGTGGTACTAACTTTTATCTCATCCTTTCCCTAAAATATGCATAAACGTGCATGCTGTTCATGGCTTCCATATCAAGTTGCATTAACAAATCTCATCTAATTTTGAGGCACAAAGTAAGTCCAAAGTAAGGTGCCATAGTTCTAAAGACATGAATCCAAAATGTAATTAAGATTTCCCATGGATGCTGACATTGGAAACATGTCACAAACCCAAGATGATATCCAATCAAGATCAATGAGCATTGTTAAAAGAAAATTAATTCAAGGCATTACAATAAATATAAATCACAGCCCAAACCCTGTTATTCTCTCCTTGACATATTTGTTAAATATTCTATGAATGCTCTGTGAAATCAGCACAGAATAGATTTTAGCTCTCTGTTGATTGATTGATTGATTGATTGATTGATTGACTGACTGACTATGTGCCATTAAGTCATTTTTTGACTTTTGTATATGTGTGCATGTGCCTTCAAGTCAATGTTAACTTCTGGAAATTTTCTGGAAATTTAGTGGATAAGTTCCGGCTGATTTCTTGGCAAGGTTTTTCAAAAGTGCCATTGCCTTCTTCCTAGGACTGGAAGAGAGTGACTGGCTCAAGATCAGCCAGCTGGTTTTGTGCCTAAAACTGTTTCTAGCCTGATGCCTTAACCACTACATCACAGTGGTTCTCATTTTGACTCCTGAAGATGCATAGATAGATCTTTTCCTAACAATCTCTCCCTAACATGTTCTTATATGTCTCCCAACAGTGTATTCACTGACACTGTAACTGGGTCAGGGATGGTATTCACTTACTTTCCCTACCGGTTCACAAATGTGAGCGTGCGTGCATGTGCTTTCCTGGTGCGTGCGCCTTTCACGCATGCGCCTGGCCTCAAAAACGTGCCTAAATAGGATGGCAAAAAGCCAGGGCGGCTGGGCAGGCCCATCCACAATTTCCTCTACTGGTTTGGATAAACTGGCTGAATACCATCTCTGAACTGGGTCCCTCCACCTTGCTACTGTCATCTTCTTCTCTTTCCTTTCAACTTGCTCAGCATTTGGGAAGTTGCTGATCTAGCCATTCAGTCATACTTCATTAAAGAAATTCATTCTGCATTATGAGACAAATTTTACTTTTGCAACTCAATCAACTCAATCTGGAAAATATATACAGCCAAAAACCTTTCTGTACATGGATTTTCCTCCATTTATTGTCTCGCTCCTTATTATGGATTTAACAGTTATAGCAATAACACATATTCCACATAATATAGAAGTACGCATCTATAATCCAAACTGGAGATCATTGGAATCCCTTGACAAATCCCAGTCTAGAATAGTAATAAGCATTGATTCAGCCTTCCATCCTTCTGATGCCAGTAAAATGAGGACCCATATTGTTGGGGGCAGTACGCAAATAATGCTGACATTGTAACCCTCCCAGAAAGTGCTGTAAAGCACTATGGAGTGGAACTAACTGCTATTGCTGTTGTGCAATTGCTATCTCTCCATCTTTCTTAGTATGGGATACTCAGAAATTAATGGAGACAGTCATCTGTTTATATGTTGGCCTGTCTACTATCCAGAGACAGAATTTAAAAATGCCATTTTTATATTTTTATATTTTTTAAAACTGCAGGATTAAGTAAACAATAAATTACAGATGACAGATTCTTTGAAAAGTTGTCCTTACTCTAATTTAGTTGCTAAAAGCAGGGGGGGAAAATTATTTATTTATTTATTTATTTATTTAGATTTTTATACCGCTCTTCTCCCGAAGGACTCAGGGCGGTGTACAGCCAAATTATAAAACAATACAATATACAATTAAAACAAAGACTTAAAACAAGCATATTCCATAAATGGCCGAAATTTAAAACAATCAAATTTAAAATCCTTAAAATTCATAAACAGTAACCCCAATTAAAATTATTAAAGAATTAAAAATTTAAGCCAGTCCCGCTTGAATAAATAATTGGTGCAAACCAGGGGGAAGTTCGTTCCAAAGGGTAGGAGCTCTGACAGAGAAGGCCCTTCTCCTGGGGGCCGCCAGCCGACACTGCTTGGCGGACGGCACCCTGAGAAGACCCTCTCTGTGTGAGCGTACGGGTCGGTGGGAGGCGTAAGGTAACAGCAGGCGGTCCCGTAAGTACCCGGGCCCTAAGCCATGAAGCGCTTTAAAGGTGGTAACCAAAACCTTAAAGCGCACCCGAAAGACCACAGGGAGCCAGTGCAGACTGTGCAGGAGCGGTGTTACGTGGGAGCAACGTGTGGCTCCCTCAATCACCCGCGCAGCTGCATTCTGAACTAGCTGAAGCCTCCGGGTGCACTTCAAGGGGAGCCCCATGTAAAGAGCATTGCAATAATCCAAACGAGAGGTGACAAGAGCGTGAGTGACCGTGCATAAGGCATCCCGGTCAAGGAAGGGGCGCAACTGGTGGACCAAGCGCACCTGGTAAAAAGCTCTCCTGGAGATGGCCGCCAAATGATCTTCAAACGACAGCCGTCCATCCAGGAGAACACCCAAGTTGTGCACCCTTTCCATTGGGGCCAATGACTCGCCCCCAACAGTCAGCTGCGGTTGCAGCTGACTGTACCGGGGTGCCGGCATCCACAGCCACTCCGTCTTGGAGGAATTGAGCTTGAGCCTGTTTCTCCCTATCCAGACCCGTACGGCTTCCAGCACTTCGACAGCTTCGTTGGGGTGGCCCGGGGTGGAAAAGTACAGCTGCGTGTCATCAGCGTACAGATGGTAACTCACCCCAAAGCCACTGATGACCTCGCCCAGTGGCTTCATATAGATGTTGAACAGGAGAGGCGAGAGAATCGACCCCTGAGGCACCCCACAAGTAAGGCGCCTCGCGGTCAATCTCTGCCCCCCTGTCAACACCGTCTGCGACCGGTCAGAGAGATAGGAGGAGAACCACCAATAAACGGTGCCTCCCACTCCCAAACTCTCCAGCCGGTGCAGCAAGATACCATAGTCGATGGTATCAAAAGCCGCTGAGAGATCTAATAGGACCAGGGCAGAGGAACAACCCCTAACCCTGGCCCTCCAGAGGTCATCCACCAACGCGACCAAATCTGTCTCCGTACTATGTCCGGACTGGAAGCCAGACTGGAACGGGTCTAGATAGACAGCTTCATCCAGGTACCGGGGAAGCTGCCATGCCACCACACTCTCTACAACCTTCGCCACAAAGCGAAGGTTGGAGACTGGACGATAATTTCCTAAAATAGCTGGGTCCAGGGAAGGCTTCTTGAGGAGGGGTCTCACCACCGCCTCTTTCAAGGCGGCGGGGAAAACCCCTTCCAACAATGAAGCATTTATAATTCCCTGGAGCCAGCCTCATGTCACCTCCTGTGTGGCCAGCACCAACCAGGAGGGACACGGGTCCAGTAAACATGTAGTGGCATGTAACCTCCCCAGTAACCTGTCCACGTCCTCGAGAGCCACAGAATCAAACTCATCCCAAACAACCTCAACAAGACACGTCTCCGTCATCTCACTTGGATCATCGCAATTTTGGTCTAAACTATCCCAAAGCTGAACGATTTTATCGTATAGATAACCGTTAAACTCCTCAGCACGTCCCTGCAAGGGGTCATCCCGCCCCTCCTGATGAAGGAGAAAGCGGGTCACCCGAAACGGGGCGGCCGGGCGGTTATCTGCCAACGCAATGAGGGTGGAAACGTAAGAACGTTTCGCCTCCCTCAGTGCCACTAGGTGCTACAGTGAAATGTTGCATCACTCTTTGCTTAAGCAATTATATTTTTTATTCTTCATTTTAGTTAAAGTTGGACATTGATTATAGCTGTTTGGAAGACTGTCCAGTTTATCCCAATGAATTACAGAGATCTTTGCTACTTCTCTAAGAACTGATGATCATGCTCAGTAAATAATAATGCTATGAACCAAGGCAATTGTATTACATGGATGGTTTACGGTTTATTATTTAATATTTTGCTCCAGGACAAACCACAGATAGATAACCACCACCACCTTTGTTGAGCAGAGGTCACTCCATATCTCCAGAAAGGTGAGCCCTTTTGAAAAGCAAGGTCAAAAATTTTCCTGTGCCAAGAAAGGGCAAATTTCTCAGCTTTGGTCAGGTATAACATTGAACCTCAACATTGTTCCTCAGAATGAACCATAGAAGATCATTCTAAACAATTCTCATTTCAAAAAAAATTATAATGGGTAAAATCCCCAAATCATATGAAAAGGTACATGTCATCACAACTTATTTACATTTCAGGCAATGTTTTTTTGTCATTAGGCAGAAACTGCCAAGTCGTTCTGCAAATCTAAGGAATGAGAGATCAAGCCTGAAGATTGTCTCCAGATTTTTCCTTTCCTGTAGAGCAATGCTTGGATACAGAAATTACCTGTAACTGTGCCTAATAACAGACCTCTGTTCCAAGATCCCTCTCGTTTACATTGGTCAGTATTTCTTAACCTTGACAATTTGAAGAAGTGTGGGCTTCCAGCTATTCAAGGCTGGCTGGGGAATTCAAGTTGCCAAGACTGGGAAATTCTGGTTTAGGTACTAGGTAGTGTAGGAAGTTAAAACCCACCCCTCTCTTAGAAAAATGAAATATTTTAGGAAATATTAAAGGGGCAGAATATTTCCCCTAAAAGAGAAGCAGAAATTCAGCCCCCACCACCTTTGTTAATGGGCCATTAAGGCCTGAGCCAGTCCATTCTATAGAACAAAGATCTACCTCATTCAGGCAGAGCCATTTAATTGCCCTTCATTGCATCTCCCAACAAGATTCAACCAAACTTAGCACACAGAAAGCTAGTCATGACCTCTGAGAGCAACCAGTCAGAATACTCTTCCTATGCCCCAGGAAGTTCAAAGCCAGAGAGGGTATAAAACCCAGGGACTCTCAGCATCTCTTCCTTTTTTTCACCCAAGATCTCCAAGGCATGTGATCCTGTTCATCAATCAACCTTCTTTCCAAGTAACTTCCATGAATCCAGTGTCTTTTTCCCCACTTGGAACTGAACCCAGAACGATATTTCTTCCAACAGTAATATCCTTCCTTCCTTCCTTCCTTCCTTCCTTCCTTCCTTCCTTCCTTCCTTCCTTCCTTCCTTCCTTTTCTTATTTATTATATAAAAACATATTTATTATATAAAATAAATTTTATATTTATTAATATAAATAAATAAATACATTTTCTTATTTATTATATAAAAACATATGGACTACAAATCTTGATCAGGGCAAAGCAATAGATGCAATCTACATAGACTTCTGTAAAGCTTTTGACTCAGTAGTACATGATAAACTTCTCCTAAAACTAAAATCCTATGGCATCTCAGGACCCCTTCATAATTGGATAACAACTTTCCTGTCAAACAGACAACAAGTGGTCAGAATTGACAATGCTCTATCAAATCCTCTATCAAATCCCGTCAAAAGTGGCATTCCCCAAGGCAGCGTTCTTGGACCAACACTCTTCATATTATACATTAATAATCTCTGTGACCAAATTACAAGTAATTGTGTTCTCTTTGCTAATGATGTCAAACTATTTAAAACCACTGATAATACAGCTACCCTTCAAAAAGACCTTGACCTTATATCTGAATGGTCCAAAACTTGGCAACTCCAAATCTCTACCAGCAAATGTTCAGTCTTACATATTGGAAAAAAGAACCCAAACACTAAATACAAGCTTTATGAACATTACCTTACCCCACCCTGTTAAAGACCTTGGAGTTTTCATATCAAATGATCTAAGTGCCAAAGCCCACTGCAATTACATTGCAAAAAAAAGCTTTAAGAGTTGTAAACCTAATCTTGCGTAGCTTCTTCTCCAAAAACACTACACTACTAACCAGAGCATATAAAACATTTGTTAGACCAATTCTTGAATACAGCTCAACTGTCTGGAACCCATATCATATCTCTGACATCAATACAATTGAACGTGTCCAGAAATATTTTACAAAAAGAGTTCTCCACTCCTCTGAATACAACAAAATACCTTATGCCACCAGACTTGAAATCCGGGGTTTAGAAAATTTAGAACTATGCCGTCTTCGACATGACTTGAGTTTAACTCATAGAATCATTTATTACAATGTCCTTCCTGTCAAAGACTACTTCAGCTTCAATTGCAACAATACACGAGCACACAATAGATTTAAGCTTAATGTTAACCGCTCCAATCTTGATTGCAGAAAATATGACTTCAGTAACAGAGTTGTTAATGCTTGGAATAACTACCTGATTCTGTGGATTCTTCTCAAAATCCCCAAAGCTTCAACCAAAAACTATCTACCATTGACCTCACCCCATTCCTAAGAGGTCTGTAAGGGGCGTGCATAAAAGCACAAGAGTACCTACCATTCCTGTCCTATTCTTTTCTTTCGTTATATCCAATTATTGTTTTCTTTCGTTATATCCAATTAATATAGTTATTACATACTCATACATA
The DNA here is from genome assembly GCF_028640845.1 of Ahaetulla prasina. Taxonomy (NCBI): domain Eukaryota; kingdom Metazoa; phylum Chordata; class Lepidosauria; order Squamata; family Colubridae; genus Ahaetulla; species Ahaetulla prasina. The sequence continues at coordinate 199,905,766 of NC_080541.1, forward strand.
TATATATGCTCATATATTGTATAGTTATTTCATGCTTACGCTTATATATACTGTGTATTTCATGCTTACGCTTATATATACTGTGTGACAAAATAAATAAATAAAATAAATTTGCTGGAGGAGTGGGCCAGCCTTTAGATCCTGTTTAATTCAGCTTTATCTATGGTTTTGTTACCTAATTCTTATTTAGCCAGTTTTGATTTACAGATAGTTTCCTGAGCTTTGAATTAATTTTTACTCTCTTTTCTTTCCCGCTTCTGATTGTTGGTTTATTTTAAAAAACCTGTGCGATTCAGAATCTTCTTGAGCCATTTTGTACTATAAGGCAATGTATATGTTCATCTTTTAAACAACTAGTCCTTTAACCAACCAACTGAATATAAACTTTCAGTGGAAACATATGTGTGGAACACTATAAAATGTGATTATTTGAATTTCAATCTAATTCCTACTGCAGGGAAGTTTTTGATGTATGAATATTGTATTATATGAAAAAGCCAGATGTGGCCAACAGACAAGATGAAGGCCAGGGGGAGGAAAAATTATGTTTTTCCTGCCTAGCTTTCTACAAGCAGGTCTGTCATGGTCAGAAGTCTTGAGAGAAGAAAAGAAAAGAGAAAAAAATCCAATTCTTTGAGCAGTATAAAAAAAAACATCACCATTTAAGAATATAAATCATGCACATTGCTGAGGCTTTTCTTGGATTAAAGCACACATTGAAAATAAGCTGAAACAGATCAAGTGATTGGCTGTCCATCAAGCAGAGCTGCAGAATTTTACCAGACTAGTGAATTGAAGGATTGCAGTGTTTTATTCAAAACAGTATTTTAGTCCTTGTGTTCACCAATTTTTATCTTTGGCATACAGTAATTGTAGAATGGCTCCTTAAGGTTTATTGAAATGTTATAAGGTGATTGTTGCATTTTAATCTTATAATCATTTCCCACTTATAATCATTTCTCTTTTTTTTGTATTTTGTATTTGTTGTTTTAGGGGAGATCATCTCCATTTGCTTTATTGCTGAATGCAATCTTAGTGTTTCTTCTAGATTCAGGCTTTGGAAAGAGATTGCTCGTGGTTCACATGGGTGCAACAAGACATCTAAATTTTATATGATCTACAATCTCTGAATTTACACTTACAAAAAACAAGTGTTAGACACTTTCATCTACCCATCATTCCTGCTTCATTTGACACTATCAGCAGAGCCTCCAGTTTAGAACCTCCCTGCTTGATAATATTTCCTGATCTTAAAAAAGCCAGATAGGAGATGTTATCTTGTAGTGAAAGAATTCTTCCCCATTTTTGCTGAGATGCACTCCCATATGCAACAATAGATACTGGTTAAACACTTGTGAAGAATGAAGCAATTGCAAGAAGAGCCAAGGTGGTAAAATCATGGGTGTCAAACTGGCACCCTGCGGGCCGGATGCGTCACACGTAGGCCATGCCCACCCCAGCTCCGCAAAGGGGGAAACGGCACGATATGTCACATGACAGCAACATGATGCCTCAAATTTGATACCTGTGTGGTAGATCCTAGCTGTTTTCCTGAGGCCTTTCTCCCATGATTTTTAATTATTTATTCAAGTTATTGAAATAACTCAGTAAATCAACTTTAAGTGTTTTATCATTATCTGTTTTCATATGTTTTCGTATATTATGTGTTTTAGGCAGTTTTCAACAACTTCTGATATTCTTCTGAAAACTGTGGAGACTAAGCTTTTAAAATCCCCTTGACTGTTTAGTTAGAGGGATAATTGTGAGCTCTAGTAAAAGCTTCCCACCTACCCCCACCCACCCCAGGTTCTTGGGATGTAGTAGAATAGCAGCCTTAAGAAACTTGGTCATTAAAACCCATGTGTTCTATGTAACTTCATATAATTATGGTTTGGTCTATAGTTAGTGATGGTTAAATAAGTGCAAGGATTTGACAAGGAGTTTTTACTTTCTCTGAAATAAGACCCATCCACTTAGAGACTAAAATTAACACATGGTTGACATCAGACACTGACCTCCTCTCTTTTGCCTTCTTAATTTGCACTTGTGTATAGTAATTGGCAGAATAAACACCTTTTTTCAAGAGTCAACAAATCAGCAAATTTTGACCTGAATTCCCATCTGGGTAAGAGATTTTTTTTGCATGTCTATGCTGAAGGTGAAGAGTTTAGGAACAACTGAGTTGTTTGTCTTACGCCAGGTGTAGAAGAAGAAAAAGATACAGTTCGGGTTCCGAAATTCTCTTCCTCCATCAGTCCCTCATCAGCATTCCTTATTTTTCAGTGAAGGGGCATTATGTTTCACATCTTCATGCGAAGCTGAAGCATGCCCAATAATTCCAACTTCCCAGATAAATAAGGATCAAAATCTGGACTTCACTGAACAATTATAAAATTATGACGACAGATGTAACAGCTAGCAATGTTTAATTCAATTACATAATATTTTGTGTGTCACCCATTTCTAGAAGTAGGAAAAATTATTTGTAGTGATTTTTGTGGGTTTTGTACATAATAATCATAAAACAATATTATGTACAAAAATCCTTTTCTAAAATCCTGCCCACTACATGAGGAAATTTCCATGACAACTTACTTTGTTGTAAATGCAACAAAGAATGATTTGAGAAGTGTTGTATTTATGGTCAAGCATTAAATTTTGCATTTAATCTTTGGTTATCGACTTCTAAACTAGATCTCATTAATTTTGATACAAAGATGACTACATTTAAATTGAAATTAATATTATTATGTAAATATCCTTAATAAGTTTTGTTTTCTCCAGAATTGCAACTGCTAAAATTTCAAAAGAGATATTAGTTTTACATCCTTGAAAAAACCTGTGGGAACTATATTGAATCCCCTTCCCTCAAGGCATTGACATTTCGTAAATAAAAACAATAATTAATTCTTATGAGCTACTCTTTGGACAGTTAGAACTTAGTATACTTATCGAAAATACATGTATATATTTTAAAAAAGAATTGCATGTGAATAAAGCTGCTACTGATGTCCAGCTTTGCAACTGAGTGTTTGGTGACATAATGCACCCAACATTCTCCTTAGAACCTCTATGGATGCAAATATGGTTATACAGTAGGTAGTGGGAGAGAAAAAATTATTCCAATCCATCTGCATCTCTGGTTTGAAAACATGGTAGACAGATTCTCAAGTTCTAGACAAAAGAAGGATTAAAATAGAAGTTGAAGGAAGAATTTGTGGCCAATTTCTAAATGTCTTGTTTTGTTTCTCAAGAATGTACACAGTCACAGTCATCCATAAAGCTTCTCTGAGCAGCTGAGGGCAGAATGCCTGCCTCTCCCAAGAGGAAAATTTATCTTGTATCATTTGCAATGGCATGTAAGTTGGTCCAAGAATCTTCACAGTAGTAGCTCATCAGACAAGCGAAGTCACTTGTCCTTCAAGTCACTTGTTCATGGGAAAACTATGCCTGCTTAAAATGGTTCCACATCCTTATCTCTGGCTCGTCAAACTCTCACTCTGTTATCATTTGTCAAGATTATTTGTGTTTCTTAATAGGGATTGAGCTTTTCCAAAGTAATATTAAAATCTATTTGCAGATGTTCTGGTGTTCAAAATAAGCAAATAAAAATAAGAATAAAATAAGCTGGGGTAACAGCAGGCAGCAATTGAATTGATGAAGTGGATGCAAAAGATCACACCAAATACTGATTTGGAAGACTTCCCCTCTTATCTCATACATATTTTGGTTCCTTAGGGATGCTTTATAATTGTGTGCATGTGTGTACATTGTTAAATTTGCTATTTATTCTTTCCAAAATCTTAGGAAGATGAGAAGGCATATCTATCTTGTCTCTCAAGAATATTCAGAAAATTAAATTTTGGCTGCCACCAAAGTCTCAGCATAGACCATTCTGAAGAAAACTCTTTGTGGAGATTTACCTGTGAAAGTATTAAGACATCACTAGGTAGATAGATGTTGGGAAATACCCAGCCAGGCTGGGAGGAGGACTCAAGCAAGGAGTTAGTCTTGAATCATTGTGCAACTGCAAGAGATCCAGGACTGATCTCCCCTCCCTCCCCCACAAGCTCCATGGAATCTAATCTATCTGTTCCCAAGCGAAGGCAAGCACTCTGGAGAGATTCCTGCATTATAGGTAGAATTGCAATAAGTATTCCACTTGAATTATTTACCTGTTGGTTTACTGCTTGGGTCTGACAAGAAATTACCATTTCATAACTGGAAACTGTTGATATTGACTTTGAATTATTGATAATACATCCAATGTCAATTATGTTTTCTCCCTAAATATATCTTTAACAGGACTTCCTCTAATGAATAACATAACAAAGAAAACTGGAGAAAGAACTAGTCTCTACACAATGATGTGGATGCTAATAAAAACAGCATCAGAAAGAATAGTTAGATTTTTTTTAATTAAAGGAATTGTTAAATGGACAAGAAAAAAACCAGAAGTATATCATTTTCAGTAAATATAGCATGAAGAATATTGGACTGCTTCCAATTGAAGTCTCAAATTTTGTCCCCAAAGCTAGGTTATTACCATTACTGAGGGAAGTTGACATGATAGTGAAAGAGAAGCAAGAAGGAAAGTATACTGTTCTTCAGGTGCAGTGAAGAAATGATCATATGCTGATTTTACCCTTGCACAATTTAGAAGATTGTCAAAGAAAGCAAGGCAGAGTGGACTCAGCAGTGTTTATGAAACTTCCATGAAGCAGTTTTGAAAAGGACAAACTGCAAAATATACAGCTCTTGGATGTCATGGAAACATCTGTACCTGCACAACTTCTACACAGCCTACAAACTTCTTTTTATTTGAATAGTGCCAGAAATTCTGCATTACCTTCAAGCAAATTACCTGAGTGCCAACTCTCTGTGCCAAAAGTAAGACCAACTGCCAAGAAACATCCTTAGTTGTATCTTGTTTAAGATTTTACTTGGAACAAGTTCTGCTTTCGTTGCACGTCTTATTTCTATTTCTTGGATTAACAATTAGAGGAAGAGCTATTGCTCAGAGGCAAAGTGCATATGTCAGTTGCACGAAGTTCAAAGTTAAATCCCCAGCATCTCCAGCTATAGCTGGGAAAGGCTGCCAGAAATCTTGCAGAACTGATGGCAGCCTATGTGAACAAAACCAATGGCGGCTTAAGATGGATCCTTCACCAAGATACATATGCCCTGATTCAGTTTTTGATTTTAAGGTGTATACATTATGCACAGTCTCCATTTTGCTTCCCTATATCATTTTTGAAGCAGTTCCTCCCAGGCTACAGGATGAGACCACTTGGTGGAAGAGCCTTGGTTTCTTTCTCACCGTTTCCCTTGTGAATAGAGGAAAGGCTTTTGATATTTCTCTCATGGTGTTGGCCTATTTTTCCTTTCTTTAGCTTCTGTTCCCTTTCTCTGAAATGGTAATGTCAAGAAGAGAACATTCAAAATAAAGCAAAGATCCCATTGGCTGGCTGGAGGAAGTTCTGGATGACAACAATGAGAAGGTGGGACAAGTGTTGGTTTTTGTTGTTGAAAATGGTTATTAGCATGATGAGGGGAAAGCTGAATGACCACATGGAAATAATCATGCATGATTTTCTCTTTCAATGCAGAAATATGAATTTAGGAATGAGATTGGGTTTAGTGGTGACTTCTCAACCATGAGCCCTTTTCATAGCATGGAGACAGCAAAAGAAACATTTCATACCACCCCTCAATAGTCAAGCACAGCTTATTTCGACTTCAAAATGACAAAATCCATGCTTTAACTTATATGGTCAATATTTAAATGATTCTTTGTAATATTATGGCTGCCCAAATTTGTTAACAGTTGAGGATTTATCTGCTATACTGCCAGAATTACAAGCTAGGAAGATCATTGCACCATTTCAGGAATGCACATACGATACCATTTTCCATGGCTTTACATTTTATTAAGATTTGTAATGAGGATATATTGAAATAGGCCAAATATCCAGCTACCCATTGAAATGAGTTTTTCCAGAGCTACAGAGTAATCTGTGTTTCTTCAGGGAAATTTTACAAGTTTGATATTAAACGAACTTTATCTTTTGTAGAGTAGGATGTTCTCTTCAAACACTTTAGTTTGGTGTATTGAATGCCATGTTGTGATTCTTATGCTATGAACTTTGACTTTATGATCTTGATTATTTACTAGAATCTAAATACATTATTTTCCATTTTTCAATGTTGGAAATGAAACTTTTGTTTTCAGAGGTATTATTTTTCTCTAATTGAGTTCATCCATTCAATACTTTAAAAAACACTTCTATTGTACAAAATATGTGTGGAGAATAGGAATTCAACATCTGTGCTGCAGAAGATAGAAGATCACTAAGTGGTAACAAAGAAATGTAACTAAATCTCACTTTTTGCTGCCTTTTAGTGGTTGCTATTGGTCATAATAGTTTTTCAAGTCAGACATCATTGACTCTGCAAAATACATCTATAACACAGGAATGATCTGGAAAGGCTGAATGTGTCAAACAGGTCAATTCTTTATTCACTGCATGTTAACCCACTTTCTAAAATTGCCAGTTAAATGGGCAATATAAAAAGAGGGCAAACTCTACTCCCTTCCAGTACTGATAAAGTTACCTAGTTGGGTAATGAAATATCTGCAAGAAAACAACTGAGCTCAGGACTTCACACTTGCCAATTTGTGTGTGTATCCTCAAATTATATGGGTCAGCTAGACTTTTTGAGACCAGCCAGAGAGAAGGACAATCAGCACTAAGCTTACAGTTACCGTGGTACATTATTGAAAGCAATAGCAATAGCACATAGACTTATATACCACTTCATAGTGCTTTTACAGCCCTCTCTAAGCGGTTTACAGAGTTAGCATATCACCCCCAACAATCTGGGTCCACATTTTACCCACCTTGGAAGGATGGAAGGCTGAGTCAACCTTGAGCCGGTGAGATTTGAACTGCCAAACTGCAGCTAGCAGTCAGCTGAAGTAGCCTTCAATACTGCACTCTAACCACCGCACCACCTCGGCTCTTCAGGAAAGACCTGAAACACTACTTTAGAGATAAATCATCATGGAGAAAATCTACCTCTGTGGCCGCTAAGAATGAACAGTGACTTGGTGACACGTAATCATGGTCATCATGTCAAGATGTGAATGGTATTCAATTTGGTAGTGACAGGTGTATCCGTGCAAGCACATCTGCATGACTTTTTGATACCTCTCCTTCCTATTCCTGTAAAACAGAGTTCCAGATCTTCCATAAAACTGAACTGAGATTTATGGATATGAGTTGTAAAAAAGCTATTCCAAATGTCTGCAATTACCTGGTTAAAGCAAATAGCAGCTGTACACAAGCCAGATGTGATGTAGGACCCTGTTGCTTTTTTGTTAGCTTTTATATACAAAGCCATTTTCTGGTCTTTGCCTTCCGCCAATCCCCCCCACCCCCCGTAAGATGTTAGAACCAAGAAGTGGCTGCCTTCCAGCAGGAAAATATGATGTCATATGTTACAGAAATAATTCACTTCTTTCCATACCACTTAAATAGATGAAGCTCCTCTCAGCACCTCTCTGTTCAAATATACCTCTCCATTCTTCTTATGCCAGAGTCTCTATTTACAGATTGGGTCAATATAGCAAAAAATAAAAATTCAGTTGTGCAACCAAAATAAACATCAAGGTGGGCGGGGGGGAAAGAAATTCTGGATGGGGAAAATCCTATTGTCTGTTTTTTCCTCCTACATCTAACTTCCTCAGAAGTCTAAGTGATTTTAGTGTGACAATGAGGGGCATGCTTTGTGAGCTGTACTGATTACCAATTTGCTTCTGGGTACAATTCAAGGTGCTGGTTGTTATTTATAAAGCCTTTTATGGCGTAGGGCTGTTATCTGAAGGACTGCCATCTTCCATAGTTTCTGTCTAGTCAGTTTATCTGGTGCTTCACCAGGCAGGGCTGGTTCTGGGTTCTGGATTCCTTTGCTTAAATAATGTCATATATAGGGACTCCAGAAGCCCACTTTCTCTGTAGCACTGGACTTTGGAACATTGCTAATATTGGAATGATGTTCCCCCACATATCCAAATAGTGCACCTCCCACTTGTGTTTTGAATGGGCTTGAAGACCCAACAATCTTAGACTGTATTTTCCTTCCTTCCTTCCTTCCCAAACTGCCTTCCTTCTTTCTTCCCAAACTGCCTTCCTTCTTCCTTCCTCCCTCCCTTCCTCTTCCTCCCTCCCTCCCTCCCTTCCTTCCTGAACTGCCTTCCTTCTTCCTCCCTCCCTCCCTTCCTTCCTGAACTGCCTTCCTTCTTCCTCCCTCCCTCCCTTCCTTCCTGAACTGCCTTTCAGAGTTGTTGAGATTTGAGCTGCCTGCGTACAACATTAAATAATTAATTAAATACATTTTCTTGGAGTATGGAAAATTATATAAAGTTGCACCCACATTCTGTGTCCTGTGTTTTCCACAATGAATTTACCAGGCAGATAGAAAACATTGTATAGATTATGCTGTCTGAAAGCAAGTTTCATATCATGAAGTACTGCTTGCTTGTTTCTGGACAAAGGTTACAGACTTAAACTGGGTTGTAACATTCTGGTTACAACCAGACAGACATGTTATACTGATGTTCTCTATCCATTGGACCTGATGGTCTTTGTGCTTACTTTTTTAAAAAACTCTCTAGTAATCTAGCAGAACCCCTAAGTATAATCTTTAATATAGCCTTTAGAACCAGTTCCCTTCCCAGTCTCTGGTCGCTAGCCACAGTCATTCCAGTTTTCAAAAAAGGCGACCCCAGCTTAGTTGATAATTATAGACCTATCTCCCTATGTTGCGTCGCCTGCAAGGTTATGGAATCCATCATCAACCAATCCATTACCTTACACTTAGAAATGCACAACCTTCTCTCAAATAAACAATTTGGCTTCAGGAAAAAATTATCATGCAATCTACAACTTCTCTACTGTAAAAACCTATGGACTACTAATCTTGATCTAGGTAAATCAATAGATGCAATATACATAGACTTCTGCAAAGCTTTTGACTCAGTAGTACATGATAAACTTCTCCTAAAATTAAAATCCTATGGCATTTCAGGACCCTTACACCACTGGATATCTGCTTTTTTGTCAAACAGACAACAAATAGTTAAAATTGGTAATGCTCTTTCAAATCCTGTTCCTGTCAAGAGTGGTGTTCCTCAAGGCAGCGTTCTTGGACCTACTCTCTTTATAATATACATAAATGATCTTTGTATTGATATCTCAAGTAACTGTGTTCTCTTTGCTGATGATGTCAAACTTTTCAACACCACTGACAATGCATCCACAATTCAAAAGGACCTTGATCATCTATCTGCCTGGTCTAAAATTTGGCAACTACAAATTTCAACCAGTAAATGCTCAGTCTTGCACATTGGAAGAAAGAACCCAATCACAAAGTACATGCTTGATGGACATTGCCTCGCAGATGACCCCACTCTGTCAAAGACCTTGGAGTTTTTACATCTAACGATTTAAGTTCCAAAGCCCACTGCAACTACATAGCTAAGAAGGCTCTAAGAGTTGTCAACTTAATTTTACGTAGCTTCTTTTCAAAAAACACCACGCTACTGACCAGAGCATATAAAACATTTGTTAGGCCAATTCTTGATTACTGCTCTCCTGTCTGGAACCCTTACCATATATCTGACATCAACACAGTTGAGCGTGTCCAAAGGTATTTTACGAGAAGAATTCTCCATTCCTCTGAAACTAATAAAATACCTTATTCCACCAGACTTGATATCTTGGGTCTAGAAAACTTGGAACTTCGTCGCCTTCGACTGGATCTGGGTTTAGCATATAAAATCATCCGTTGTAATGTCCTTCCTGTCAATGACTTTTTTAGTTTCAATAACAATATCACAAGAGCTACAAACAGATTCAAACTCAATGTCAACCGTTCCAGTTTAGATTGCAGAAAACACGATTTCTGTAACAGAATTGTATATACTTGGAATGCATTACCTGACTCTGTGGTTTCTTCTCATAACCCCAAAGGTTTCACTCAAAAACTGTCCACGGTTGACCTCACCACTTTCCTAAGAGGACTCTAAAGGGGCGTGCATAAGAGCACAAACGTGCCTACCGTTCCTGTCCTACTGTTTCTTTCCCTATGTATATACACGTTTTTAGTACCTCATTTCTCCTCATATATACGTTCATATATTTATAACCTTTTATGTAACGCTTGTATATATTGTTATGACAAATAAATAAATAAAATAAAATAAATGTTATTTAGTCTATAAATGGGCACACATGTATGTTGGCATCAATTGTGTCCTCATTATTGATCCCTCTTTTGCTTCACCAACAAGACTCTCAAATTATACTACCTTTATTTCTTTAATGCGAGACAAGTTAGAGAATGAAACTGGGGGATTCCTATGGCATCATGTGCTCTCTAACCTAATGTCATCTGCCAGCAGGCAAAACAACTACAAATTGCTCTTCTTCACATAAGTGGAATGTGAATGAGCAAATGTAGATGGGATTAAGGATGGCTGGTTCATTTACTTCTCAGTGCCTAAAAGGCCAGCAGTGTGGAACATTACCACCCATGTCTGTTAGTGGTAATTGGACTATTTTTCTACATGGGTTCAGTGATCTTCTGAAAGTGCGCTTAAGGCTAGTTATCCAGAACTAATCTGACAAGCAAATCTTAGCCTGTGGAATGGCATGGATGAAGCACAGAGTGCTTAATGTGGAAGCTCTGTCTTCAAGGGACAAAGAAGCATTGATGAAGTGCTGGAAAGGAATAATAAGTGGCCATAGTTGGCAAGATCAGAAGTAGCCAATAAGTTATGTATATGGCCCTATGAAACTGTGTATCAACAGAAGCAATGGAAAATATATAAAGTACATACTAGTGACCGAAACAGCAATGTCGAAATCTTGCTATTTTTCCTGATTTAAAAAGTGGGTAGTTTTGTTTTTAAATACTAATCTACTGCTCTGTATAAGAATGGCTAAACCCCTGGTGGTTTTTGTTTGCTGTTTTTTAAAATAGGTCTAGTGTTCTTTCCCCAAAAGGGATGCTGAGCTTGTCGATCGAAAGATCGGCAATGCAGTGGTTCGAATCCCTGGTGCCACGTAATGGAGTGAGTTCCCATTACTTGTCCCAGCTTCTGCCAACCTAGCAGTTTGAAAGCACGTAAAAAATGCAAGTAGAAAAATAGGGACCACCTTTGGTGGGAAGATAATAGCATTCCATGTGCCTTTGGCATTTAGTCATACCAGCCACATGACCATGGAGACATCTTCAGACAGTGCTGCTCTTCAGCTTTGAAATGGAGATGAGCACCGTCCCCTAGAGTCAGGAACAACTAGCACATATTTGTGAGGGGAAACTTTACCTTTAGTGCTCTTTAAGAAAAGTATCAAACCTTCATAAACATGGTTCACGATAGCAAGCTTCATCCAGGTATTATGGAGGGGTCAGGTTTCTCCTGCAGATTAAGCCAAAGGGCCATGAAGAACAGTTGCCCACCTAGTGAAAGGAAGTGGGCCTCTGCAACAGCCTACAGTGGCCCATAAGTGCTAACTGTATTTTATCACTGATGCACTTTCAAGGAAGCAACCTAGAATATGTCCTATATTAGTGAAGAGAGAAAATGCTACTCTAAAATGGAAATTATTAAAGGCAACTTTAACGATGTAAAAAAGATGTTGAGACTCTAGAAAGAGTGCAGAGAAGAGCAACAAAGATGATTAGGGGACTGGAGGCTAAAACATATGAAGAACGATTACAGGAACTGGGTATATCTAGTTTAATGAAAAGAAGGACTAGGGGAGACATGATAGCAGTGTTCCAATATCTCAGGGGTTGCCACAAACAAGAGGGAGTCAAACTATTCTCCAAAGCACTTGAGGGTAGAACAAGAAGCAATGGGTGGAAACTAATCAAGGATAGAAGCAATTTAGAACTAAGGAGAAATTTATTGACAGTTAGAACAATTAATAAGTGGAACAACTTACCTGCAGAAGTTGTGAAGGTTCCAACACTGGAAGTTTTAAAGAAGATGTTGGATAACCATTTGTCTGAAGTGGTGTAGGGGGTTGGACAAGAAGACCTCAAGGTCCCTTCCAACTCTGCTGTTGTTGTTGTTGTTGTTGTTGTTGTTGTTATTATTATTATTATTATTATTATTATTATTATTATTATTATTATTATTATTTCACTTCATCTGCAAGCTGAAGATGAGACAAAGACAAAGAGGATACAGCATAAACAAACAATTTCATGAGAATATTTGTGCCATGGAGGAAGTGAGGATAAGCCCACTGTATTTGAATAAGCATGGCTAATTTGAATGAAACAAATTGTTGAGAGCAACTATATCTGCAATAAATGTTTAGTATGATGGACATAAGTATTGGTAAAGGGAGGAGTATTGCTCTGCAAACAGAAAAGGCAGAGTATTTTTAGCAGGAGGATTAAGTAGAAACAGCCCAAGCAGAATAGGTGAACAGTGGTTCTAGAAAGCTTAAATGGAAGAAAAGCATTTGGTAACTGTAATATAGGAAAACAACTAAAATTAACATTTAACTTCTAGGTATTTCCTTTGATCCTTCAAAATATTCTTCATGCAGTTCAGCCTTGTTCTTTGTGACTGTGGAATTAATTTCTTTCCCAATGTGTCCCCCAAGAGATAACTGATAAATGAACTGATTCTCCTGTGAAAGCAGCTCTTTCCATAGGTAGCACATCTGCTCTTGGCTGTTTTCTCTGTGTTTTTTATTTTTAAAAAATTCCATTTTGTTTCTGTCAAGGAATAGATCATCTTTATAGTGAAACATACACACCACTGGGTAAAGAATAACTTTGGTTGAGCTTTGGAGAAGCTCCCAATTCTCAAGGAATTTCCTGATCTAAGGAATATGCCAAATATAGAATTTGCTTCACATTGGCCATAAATATCGCTGCAATAGTATAAATTATGGTAACAGAGGAAACAATTTGGAAAGGAAAAAAGCTCTGTTCTCAATGGTATCAACATTCTTAGCTTTAGAGCAAACATTGGTTTCAGCTACACATTTCACATGCACTATATCTACGAAGTCTGTAGGGCTATTGGTTGATTGCCTATTCAGTGTTCAAGAAACTTCATCCAAATATAGCTGCAGAGAACCAAAAATTGAAATGAAAATGATAAACCTTTTAATTATGTCAGATTAAAACTGAATTAGAACTGCCAATTAGAACTGAATCCAATGGTTAGACAATTGTCTGTCTCTGAATACCAGGACTAAAATCTCACTTTAGGCACCCATATTTACGTATTTTTTGGAGTATAAGACCCACCTTTCCCCCCCAAAAGAGGCTGAAAATTTGGGTGCGTCTTATCCTCCGAATGTAACTTTTTCAAAGCTTTTTTTTCTCAGCCCTAAGGAGGCGTTAATGAGGCACTAGCGAGTGAAGTGATCTCCATGCTTTGCTCCAACTCTCAGCTGTTCTTTAGAAGCTTTTTTCAGCCCTAACTAGGTGCTTGCCGAGTGAAGCGATCTCCCTGTGCTTTGCCTGCTTTTCTCATTGCTGCTTCCTCTCAGATGTGCCTTAGAAGCTGTTTTTTCTCCCCAAGCAGGGGATAAAAAACCAGCAAATTAATGTGCTGAAGCTGACCTGACTAAGGACACTAGCAGATGAATACCTGGTAGGCAGAGTTTTTTCTCCTATTTTCCTCCCCAAAAACTAAGCTGCATCTTATACTCCAGTGCTTCTTATGCTCTGAAAAATAAGGTACACTCGTTAAAATGACAACATTTGTGTTCTGTGTGACATATCAGTCAGAGCATCTGTACATTGGGAGCTTAAACTGCAAAATGAGGAACGTAGCTTCATCTGAAGAATGCAATCAGAAGAAAATACTCATGAAACAATAGACTAGATGGGCTTTCATGCTATTCCCTGACCTACCTAAAGCTTTCCTCAGTCCTGGTGTACTTAATGGACAATGTCTATGGTTCCGCTCACTCTTTTTATAGTTAAACCAGACATGCAGATGGTCCCTGAGAGCCATAGCCAACTGTCAGCTGACTGGCAGAGATATATAAGGTGTCATTGCAGATACCCATGTCAAATGACTCCAGATTTGGACAAAGCACCGCTAGCTCTTTTCTTTACCACCACGGTAAAGAAGAAACAGACCAAGCAGTTGCCTCTTCCTCCCACCAGCACCACAATAGTACTTCTTTGCTATTAAGAAGGCAGAAGGTGGGGGCAGTGGCAGGATTTGCAAGCTTACTTCAGGGTAATAGCCCAAGCCCAACTCTGCATTACCAGGACTTCCACATTACAGGTAAGGTCTTAGGGTCTCTTCTGTAGAGACAATGGATTCACCACCACTAGTCCATGCAACTGTCATCCACCCTACCTACAGCAGCTGTGTCATGGCCTAGTCATCAGCATAGCCTGACCCAGTGGTGGGATTCAAATTTTTTTTTTACTACCGGTTCTGTGGGTGTGGCTTGGTGGGTGTGGCAGGGGAAGGATACTATAGAATCCCCATTTCCACCCCACTCCAGGGGAAGGGAAGGATATTTTAAAATCTCCATTTCCACCCCACCACCCTTCAGGGGAAGGACATTGTAATATCTCCATTTCCAGCCCACTCCAGGGGGAAGGATACTGTAAACTCTCCATTTCCTTCCTACCCCACCAACCTGCTTGTGCAGGGCAACAAAAGAAGACCCAGCCGATCAGCTGGGACTCAGGAGGCAGCGAATAGATGGAGGCGGGGCCAGTCAGAGGTGGTATTTGCTGGTTCTCTGAACTACTCAAAATTTCCGCTACCAGTTCTCCAGAACTGGTCAGAACCAGCTGAATATCACCTCTGGCCTGACCAAAGTAATATAACATAACATAACATAACATCAGAGTTGGAAGGGACCTTGGAGGCCTTCTAGTCCAACCCCCTGCCCAGGCAGGAAACCCTACACCATCTCAGTCAGATGGTTATCCAACATTTTCTTAAAAATTTCCAGTGTTGGAGCATTCACAACTTCTGAAGGCAAGTCGTTCCACTTATTAATTGTTCTAACTGTCAGGAAATTTCTCCTTAGTTCTAAGTTGCTTCTTTCCTTGATCAGTTTCCACCCATTGCTTCTTGTTCTACCCTCAGGTGCTCTGGAGAACAGCCCAACTCCCACTTCTCTGTGGCAGCCCCTGAGATATTGGAACACTGCTATCATGTCTCCCCTGGTCCTTCTTTTTGTTAAACTAGACATACCCAGTTCCTGCAACCGTTCTTCATATGTTTTATCCTCCAGTCCCTAATCATCTTTGTTGCTCTTCTCAGCACTCTTTCTAGAGTCTCAACATCTTTTTTACATCGTGGCGACCAAAACTGGATGCAATATTCCAAGTGTGGCCTTACCAAGGCATTATAAAGTGGTACTAGCACTTCACGTGATCTTGATTCTATCCTCTGTTTATGCAGCCCAGAACTGTGTTGGCTTTTTAACAGCTGCTGCACACTGCTGGCTCATATCTAGATGGTTATCCACTAGGACTCCAAGATCCCTCTCACAGGTACTACTATTGAGCAAGGTACCACATATACGGTACTGGTGCATTTTGTTTTTGGCCTAAATGTAGAACCTTACTTTTTCACTGTTGAATTTCATTTTGTTAGATAGCGCCCAATGTTCAAGTCTGTCAAGATCTTTCTGTAACTTGAGCCTATCTTCTGGAGTGTTGGCTATTCCTGCCAGCTTGGTGTCATCTGCAAATTTGATGAGTTCCCCATCTATCCCTCGTCCAAGTCATTGATGAAGATGTTGAAGAGTACTGGGCCTAAAACAGAGCCTTGGGGTACTCCACTGCATACTTCCTCCATGTGGATGTAGTTCCGTTGAGGACTACACGTTGAGTGCGTTGGTCAGCCAGTTACGAATCCATCTGGTGGTGGTGCTGTCTAACCCACATTTTTCTACTTTATCTAGTAGTAGGTTATGGTCTACTTTATCAAATGCTTTACTGAAGTCCAAGTAAATTATATCAACAGCATTCCTCTGGTCTACTAATTTTGTCATTTTGTCAAAGAATGCGATAAGATTAGTCTGGCATGATCTGTTTTGACAAACCCATGTTGGCTTTTGGTTATTACTTTGTTTGCTTCTAGGTGTTCGGTGATTCGTTGCTTGATTATCTTTTCCAGAATCTTCCCGGTATTGAGGTCAGACTGATAGGTCTGTAGTTTCCTGGATCTGTTTTTTCCTTTTTGAAGATGGGAACTACATCAGCTCTTTTCCAGTCCTCTGGCAGCTCCCTGTGCTCCAGGATCTTTGAAAGATATAGTTCAGTGGTTCTGAGATCACGTCTGCCAGTTCCTTCAGAACCTTGGGGTGTAATCCATCCGGTCCTGGTGATTTGAACTCGTCTAGGTAGACAGGTGTTCACTTACCATTTTCTTCCCTATTTTAACTTGTGTTTGTAATCTGTTTTTTGTAGTGCTGTTTTTGATAGGTTGGATTGTTTTTACCTTGTGTGTAAAGACAGATGCAAAATATGAGTTAAGTAGATCTGCTTTCTCCCTGTTGCTTGTCATCTTCTTGCCACTTTCTCCCAGCAATGGGCCAATTGTTTCCTTGACTTTTTTCTTGTTTTTAACATGTTGGAAGAAGCTTTTTTTATTATTTTTACTTTTGTCGCTAGCCTTTGTTCATTGTGAGCCTTAGCTTTCCTCACTTCATCTTTACAGGCTCGGCTATTTGCTGATATTCTGCCTTAGTTATTTGCCCTCTTTCCACTTTTTATATTTGTCCTTTTTGTCTTTCAATTTGTCAGATAGTTCTTTATGCATCCATGCTGGTTTCTTTTGTGATCTACTATTTTTCTTCTTCATTGGTATTGTGTTAGACTGTGCTTTTATAATCTCACTTTTCAAAATTTCCCAAGCTTCTTGAGTTGTTTTCCCCCTGAGGATTCTCATCCATTGAATCCTTCTCAAGATCTCTCTAAGTTTATTGAAATTAGCTCTCTTAAAGTCCAAGACTCTAGTTTGACTTTGTTCTACTACTTGTATTTGCTTAATGTTGAATTCCAATATTGCGTGGTCACTTGCCCCAAGGTTCCTGTAGCTTCAACACCTTCTATCATTTCATCTCTGTTAGTGAGAATTAAGTCCAATATGGCTGATCCTTGTCGCCTTCTCTATTTTTGGGAAACAAAGTTGTCTGCTAGGTTTGTTAGGAACCTGTTGGATTTTCCACTTGGTGCAGGGTTTGTTTCCCAGTTGATGTCAGGGTAGTTAAAATCCCCATTACTACTGTGATGTGCTTCCTACATACCTTAGTTAGCTGACTAGCAAAAGTTCATCTACTTCCTCTGTTTGGTTGGGTGGCCTATAGTATAGACCTATGGCAATATCGTTTTCACCCTTTTATATTGACCCAAATACATTCAAGATGATTTTCATCATTGTTGTGCTCTATTTCTGTAGAGATGTAGTTATTTCTTATATATAGTGCAACTCCACCTCCTCTTTATTTGGTCTATTTCTTTTAAATAATTTATATCCTCTAGCTGTATGTTCCATTTGTCAGTTTCATCCCACCAAGTTTCCGTAATGGCAACAATATCATATCTACCCTCATTTACTTGGATTTCTAATTCACCCTGTTTATTCCTCATACTCTGTGCATTGGTGTATAGACATTTGAGTCCATTTGGATTGATCTTGTGTTTACTGTCTACATAACCTGTGTTGACTGCCCCTACTTTCATGCCACCTGTTGGTTTAGTGCACATGGTATGGCACTCACTGTTAAATGCTTGGTTTTGCTTGATAGCATGGTTGATAGTCTTACCCATACAGACATCTATGTTACATGCACTGATAACCCTTTTAGTTTTCGATTGCTGGGGACAGAAATTTTCCATATCAGTTAATTCTCTGTCCCCACTGTTCAGTTTAAATGTTTATCCAGAAAATCTGTGAATGTATTGCTAAGTAACTCAGTCCTTTCTTTGATGGATGCAATCCATCTCTTTGTACAATTTTTCATTGGACCAGTTGCAGACATCATGACTAATAAAACCAAAGCCTTCCTTTACACCACTCCTTTAGCCACACATTAAACTCCACTACACGCTGGCCTTTACCTTTTTGTTCCTTATGTACTGGTAAAACCTCTGAAAAGTTAAGCCTACAACCTATGCTATTAAGTTCATACCCTAAGCTCTGGAAATCATTCTGCACAGAAAGCACATCCTTTTGGGACAGATCATTTGTGCCTAGGTGTATAATAGCATCAACATCAGAATCCTTACTGGCATTCTTGACTATCTTAAGAATACGTCTCTTGTCTCTGCTGGCAGTAGCACCAGGTAGACACCTGACGTCTTTCAAAACCTCCATATCCTTTCCTAAATTTACATCCCTTACAATTGAATCACCAATCAGAAGGTGGCTTCTCTTTTTGGATACCTTGCTCTTCTTGTGTGACCGATCTGTAATACTTGATACACACTTTTCCAAAGTAGGTTCACACTTTTCCAAAGTAAGTTCTTCATCTTGAACCATAATCCCTTGATTGTTTGAGTTATCAGTATCACAACTACCTTGATCTGTCACTTTAGTGTTCCTATTTAGGTCAGCAAGGGCACTATATCTGTTATACTGGGACACTGTAAAAGCTTTGTGTTTATGGTTCACAGCTCTCACCCTGCCAGATCCCACGGTTGTCCATACTGCCCTTTTCCTGCAGGATCTTTGTGGTAGAGGGGGCTGATGGCTCAGCAGCTGGAATGGCTGAATTGGGTACCTAATTTCTGCTTGGAGAGCATAGATTAGAGATTCTAGATATGTAATCTGTCCACGTAGACTGCTAATTTGTTTACAAAGAGGACAGTACCCAAATTTGAAAAAGGTACTGCGAAAGACAGCTGCAAAACAAGTATTGCACTGAACTAAGCCAGTCATTTTGAATAGAATAAAATCACAATCTCAAGTGGACCAACCCTGAATATATTATTGCTATTTTTTATTTATAGTGATTAGATTAGATTTAAAGCAGCAGCTCAAACTCACGTGTTTTCTGAAGCAAATCAGAAAGAAATGCAGAACTATTCCACCCCAATCCACCTTAAAGCAGCAGCTCAAACTCACGTGCTTTTCTGAAGCAAATCAGAAAGAAATGCAGAACTATTCCACCCCCAATCCACCTTAAAGCAGCAGCTCAAACTCACGTGCTTTTCTGAAGCAAATCAGAAAGAAATGCAGAACTATTCCACCCCCAATCCACCTTAAAGCAGCAGCTCAAACTCACGTGCTTTTCTGAAGCAAATCAGAAAGAAATGCAGAAATATTCCACCCCAATCCACCTTAAAGCAGCAGCTCAAACTCACGTGCTTTTCTGAAGCAAATCAGAAAGAAATGCAGAACTATTCCACCCCCAATCCACCTTAAAGCAGCAGCTCAAACTCACGTGCTTTTCTGAAGCAAATCAGAAAGAAATGCAGAACTATTCCACCCCCAATCCACCTTAAAGCAGCAGCTCAAACTCACGTGCTTTTCTGAAGCAAATCAGAAAGAAATGCAGAACTATTCCACCCCAATTCACCTTAAAGCAGCAGCTCAAACTCACGTGCTTTTCTGAAGCAAATCAGAAAGAAATGCAGAACTATTCCACCCCCAAACCACCTTAAAGCAGCAGCTCAAACTCACGTGCTTTTCTGAAGCAAATCAGAAAGAAATGCAGAACTATTCCACCCCCAATCCACCTTAAAGCAGCAGCTCAAACTCACGTGCTTTTCTGAAGCAAATCAGAAAGAAATGCAGAACTATTCCACCCCCAATCCACCTTAAAGCAGCAGCTCAAACTCACGTGCTTTTCTGAAGCAAATCAAGGTACCCAGTAATATGATGAAAACCAAATCTGTTTTGTTGATGGCATGCCCTGATACTTTGCTTTCTTCCCTTTGGGCATACTAGGGGCCTCTACAGTATGTATGAAAAGCCTTAATGTTGCCACCCTTGGACTACTGAACTAGTCATTGTGCAATACTTGTGACCTTTAGGATGTGAGACTCCTATGCCAGACTGATGGATGTATAGACATTTGTAATTATTTATTGTTTGCAAATCTCTTTAACAAAAAACAGGCTAGGGAAAAAAATCTTTTCTTTTTTGTTCTGCCACGGATTTTTGTATTTTGCAAAGAATTTGCAAGCCTTCATATATGAATTAAAACTCTGCCCTGCCCTATTGAAAGACTCATTACTATGGGATTCATCTTTCAAAAAGTGACCTTTAACTAGACATGGAAAGCATGACTGTCCTATCCTAGGGGGAAATTCCCCTCAATCTAGTCAGCAAAGGTATGTAGGCATCTCTTAATTTCATTATGCACACAGTTACACAGACAAAAGCAATCAACATCTTTGCTCCTGGCAGTTTCTTCACTTTCTCTCAGCTGGGCCACATTTTATCCACAAAAAAAACACACACAATGCAAACAAAATTGAATTTTGAGCCAAGATTTCTGGATAATGTTAAGCAAAATGCAAAGGACTAAAATGCATTTGCACATAAATACATCAGAACACCCTTGCAATGCAATCATTTAGCTTACAGGAAGATCTATATACCGTAATTCAAAATGTTTATAGTATACTATTTCTGTGAGTTTTGTAAATATTAGCTGAGGACCATGCCTTTTGTGTGATTTGCAGCTATAGAGATTGCTTAGGCATGTGCTATTTACATGTTGGCTGGAGTCAAACCTGAAAGTTATTTCATTGAGATTAGGAGCAAGGATCTCTATCTTCTTTCATGCGTTCACTAAGTTTAAGGAAAATATTTACTAATTTCAAAATACTATGAGAAATTATGCACTGTGGGGGGGACAGTGGTGAAATATGCTGAGCGTGCATATGCGCAGTGCACACCACGCACCAACTGCAAGGTGTGCATGTGCGCAGTGCATGCCAAAAGGAGGCATGGGGTAAGTAGAACAGCATGCGGGGTGTGTGTGTGATCAGCACATTTTTTTTACTTTTAAAAGCATTTTTTTTACAACCAATTCAGCCGAAGAGGTTTTTTTTTAAAAAAAAGGCTCTGACGATTGCACAATTCAGCTGGGATCATCAGAGTCTTTTTTACCTTTTAAAAGCATTGTTTTACAACCTTGGCCGAAGAGGTTGTAAAAAAATGCTTTTAAAAGGTAAAAAAAAGGCTCTGGTGATTGCGCAGCTCAGTTGGGCATGGGCGGGGGGTGGGCAGGGATTTTTACTACCAGTTCTCGGAACCACCCGCTGCCATCACTACCGGATCTCCTGATCCGGTCCGAACTGGGAGCATTTCATCCCTGGGGTCGGGGGGAAGTACCATTGTCAAGACTTTGCATTTCTGACAAATTAATATAAGTTTCTCTTTTTCAGGAACATCACAAATGCTTCTAAAGCTTTGAAAACTGAACACGGCAGAATGAGAAAGGGGAAGAGTTTAGAAGAAAGAAAAACAGCATGAACATGTGTGACAGGCAGGGAAATTGCTGCTTGAAAGATACATTTGTCTCTGGCTTGTTTAGTTATCCTCTAGGTAATTTTGCAGCTGATGAAGCCAAAGGTGCACAATATCTTCCCTGTTTCAGCAGCTCTTGCTCCATTGCTAGTTGCTAATCTGGACAGATGGTCGAGAAAACTCATTTATAGAAAGTTGAGAATGTCTCCAGTAAATATGACAGAAGAGACACATTTGCATTAAACACTGCTTCAAAATGTCAGATCAGCTATCACTTAAAATAACTTTTGGACATTTGCCTTCAAGAAAAAAAAATCTTTACTTGGAACCAGTGGTGAAATCCAAATTTTTTTATTACCAGTTCTGTGGGCGTGGTTTGGTGGATGTGGTATGGTGTGGCTTGGTGGGCATGGCAGGGGAAGGATACTATTTTTGGGATACCCCCCCAAAAATCCCCATTCCCTCCCCACTCCTGGGGGAAGGATATTGCAAAATCTCCATTCCACCCCACTCTGGGGCCAGCCAGAGATGGTATTTGCCAGTTCTCCGAACTGCTCAAAATTTCCGCTACCAGTTGTCCAAAACCTGTCAGAACCTGCTAGATTTCACCCCTGCTTAGAACTACCCAAGTTGTTAGTCTCTGAACTGAGGGAGTGTTTCTCTTTTTTTGGGGGGGGAGGTGGACGTTTGCTTTTTTTGTTTCCCAGTTCTGGGCTATTTAGTACCAATAAGGGAGAATATTTGTAGCTCAGGGTTGAAATGAGGGATCCTTGGTGCTCTCTGAGGTTAGTTGTTTTCTTGCAGACTTTTCATGAGCCAAACTAGGTAATATCGTCAGATAATGTTACCTTGTTTAGGTAATGAAATGTCTGCAAGAAAACAACCAAGCTGAGACAGCACCAAGGGAAATTTAGTCTTTTATCTAATGAAACACAACACGTGCTTTAGGCAAGCAGGGCATGCTACCAAGTGATGAGTTGGTATGATGGTTTCATCCAGTATCTGAACTTGATAGTCTGTGTCCCCACAACTGGGTCACCTTGGACCAGTCTCTCTGTCCCTAGGAAGAAGAAGGCAAGGACAAACCACTTCCAAAACATATTGGCAAGTAAACTACAGGAACTTTTTCCAGGAAGTTGCCAGGAATCAAGATTGATTTGAACTCTCTCTCTCTCTCCCCCCCTCCCTCCCTCCCTCTCTCTCTCTCTCTCCTTCCCTCCCTCTCTCTCCCCCACTCTCCCTCTCTCTGTATGTGTAGTAAGCAAATAATAAAGTCAGTTCAGTGATTAAAATTACTACTGCTATATAACCATAGGAAGAAAACCTCAACCTGCCTTTGTGTGCTCTACTTATAATGAAATGTTCACAAGCCAACATTGCAATAATTAAGTCAACTGAAATCAATAGGGTTCTTCATCTTATTTCTATTCTGGATTGTACTAATCCAGAATCAGTTTATAGAAGTGAGGCCAGTCTCACTGGAAATACTGAGCACTACCACTACTGTTAAGAAGAACAACTGGAATGCATCTGGATAAGATGTTTGGGGAGTAATTCTTATAAAGAAAAAGTGAATGTATTTGCTGCATTTAAGCTGGAGAAATGATAATGAAGAGAACAGCTGTCTTCAAATATTTTATAAGATGGTTACATATATGATAAAGCAAGTGGATTCCTCCAAAAGATAAACTATGCTAGCAAAAAAGGGGAGAATGAGTGACTAAAACATGAAGAATGCTGTAACCATATGGATTGTTTAGTAGCAAAGCAATTCATTTGAAAATAGAACAGCCATTATGAGAAGCAGCATAGCTGGAGATTTCCTGCATGGGGAGACTGGGTCTTTACAATCAATCACCCAACATTTAACCCTCCCATCACCCAAAATATCCAACCATCCATCATCCAGAACATCAGACCATCCTTCATCCAAAACTAGGTATGCCCCTTATTTCCTCAATACCAACCACTACTGACTTTAAACGCAAATTAATAAATGCAAGAAGCATCATAAACAAAATGCCCAAACTCCTCCTCTTATTAAATAATGTTACATTTGACATTATATTTGTCTGTGAAACATGGCTAAACTATCCCTCCCTGACTCCATTATCACAGTAAGAGAATATCACGTTTACCAGTCTGATCGTGAAACCGCAGAGTTATTAAACTATATATACCACTAATCACCACCAAAACCATGGAAAACAAATTACCCATATCAATAAGAAAGCTCCAACCCCCCCCCAAAACCAAAACTGGGGAAAAAACAAAACTAACTAACTTTAAAAGCTGATAAAAAAATATATGCCATCAAATGAAGACTGAATGCACCAATTACCACATCAAACAAAAAGAAAACCTTCTGCGCACGAAATCCAACCATGCCTTCTATAATTTTGTAAACAACAAACTTGAAGACTTGAGATCCATCCCATCCCTAAAAGTTAAAACAAACCTCTTTAACACATTCTTTGGCTCAGTCTTTGTAAACAGCAATGGGTCATTACAATGGGACTGTAACTTTGTTGCTTGTATCCTTACGATTTATATTGATTTGATTGTTTTCTGATTGCTTATTTGTACCCTATGACTATCATTAAGTGTTGTACCTTATGATTCTTCATGAACGTATCTTTTCTTTTATGTACACTGAGAGCATATGCACCAAGACAAATTCCTTGTGTGTCCACTCACACTTGGCCAATAAAAAATTCTAATCTATTCTATTCTATTTTATGTAGCATTCTTAGCACAGGAGAATGCAGTGTTGTACATAGAATGTCAGGTATATATAAGTAATAATGAAATTATTTGTTTTTCCTGTTGAAAACTAGTTAAGGAACTACAATGGCTAGACACAATTATTGTGTGAGGAAAAGGTGCTATAAAAAGCAGTCTCAGAAATGCTACTACTGTTCTGTGTTGGCCAAAGTTCATTGGTTCTTTGGCTTCACAGGAAATTTTAAACTGCATTCCTAGGAAATTCTGTTTCTAAAATATGCCCCAAAATTAGAAGGAAAGACCACCATGGCTGTAAGCCAGGGAAAAAAAAACTTGCTGGAAAGTTCTATGTTCAATGATTTTTCTAAGCCTTTCTGAGATATTTAAGCCCTAATTTTTGTTTTTGTAGCACTTTTGCATGAATTCTTATATCTGAACTTGCAGTGACAGATATTTTATTGCTATCTTGCCCTTTTTCTAAATTGTCTTCAGGGATTACTTCTCTTTGGAAGTTATTTTTGCATGCTCAAGTCAAATATGTGGAATAGCAAGCAATCTTTCCCCTTCCCTTTTTGTGATATAAATGAAGAATTAAGTCAATGAGATTATCTGGATCAGAGAGCCTAGCTCTATGTACAACCACCACTATGTACACTTTAATTGTGAAAGATTCACACTCATGTGGAAGAGTTCACATGCACAAGAAGGCTCACCACGGTGGACAAATGACAATTTCTAATAAATTACAATGGAGCCAGAAATCCTGGGACTCAGCTCCTAAAACAGTCTGATCATACAGGTATGGAGTGGAGTGGAGCCGATAGAGCAAAGGTGTCAAACTTTCATTGAGGGCCGCCTCAGGGTTGTGTTTGACCTTGGGGGCTGGGTGGGCATGGCCAGGGCCAGCTCAATATCACTCGTGTCGGGGATGCCTGTGGTAGCCCGAGCGCTTTGCCAGCAAAAATGGAGCTCAGGAGGCTGGGATGGCCTCCTGCAACCCGCAACTCAGTTGCAACCCGCGTGCGGCCCTCCCAAGCTCTGTTTTCACTGGCAGAGGGTTGCAGGAGGCCGTCGCAGCCTCCTGACCTCTATTTTTGCAGGTGGAATCACCGCAGACCGGTCCTTCACTTTTCCAGGGTGGCCCCATGGGCCAGATTTAAGGACCTCGTGGGCCGGATGTGGCCTGTTGGCCTTGAGTTTGATGCCCCTGGCATAGAGGCATTATTTAAAAGCCTCTTTACTGTGTAAAATGTATAAAAATGCTCTGCTCTGACTATAAAGTAAAACCTGTTGGGGTTGTGCAATTAGGAGCATACTTGCTTCTTGTTGAATAACTCAGATCAGGAGGGATGAAATAGAGCTTCTACCTCAAATGTGTTCTTTCCAATAAGAATAATGAAAGATGGAACATCTAAGAACAAGGAGCTGTTTTGGAAGTAGCTTTGCTGCATTTAGTCCTACCATAACTTACTTCTCTAGGGTAAAATCCCGAAATAAAGGATTATGCCTGCTTGACATTAGCTTTTGTCATTCCTCCCTTTGACATCATTAAAAGAAAAGCTCCACCTTCAATTTTCACAGCTGGTTTGCATTAACACTAAAACCCAGTTTTCTTTAATAATATGACAATTCAGGTTAATAAACTAATGCATGAACATCCACAGGACACTTTTTAAATAAAGTAAAAATAAAGAAATACTGATATATATTGAGAACCAGTTTGGTATAGTGGTATCATGGTGTGTGGAAATGACCTTGAAAGACCTGGAGGAAAGAGATGCTGTTTAAGGAATGATCAGATAAGGAAGTGGGTGGAAATAGCAGCTGCATAATGGGTGGGACATGTATACTTAAAGACTTTCAAGATTCTATTAGTGTAGTGTTATAATGAAGTAGAATTAACTCACCTGTCTAGTCTTCCTGGGAAGATTGGCAGGTAGTTAAGGCACTTGGCTATAAACTGGAAGACTTTGAATTCTAGTTCCTGCCCTAGGAAGCTCGGTGACCTTTACCCAATCACTTATTTTAAGCCTTAAGAAGAAGACAATGGCAAAACACTTCTACAATTTTGCCTAGAAAACTGTAGGGACTTGTTAATCAAGAGTTAACACCGATTTGAATATACTCACACACACACAAATCAGTGTATACTGAAAGATAATATTGGCAACTGAGTAAAAGTTGATTGAGATATGTGCTTTGAGTTATTCTTTACATAATATCTGTCTTAATTGTTAAAATTGACTTCCATTCATTTCCACTGAGGAAAATTAAATGTCTTCACTCATAGTAAAAATTTGGCATCACTCCCATGAAGAAAATATATTGACATTCACACTTAGTGAATATTTGACATTAATTTATATGGAGAAAAATAACTCAGTTCCCACTTGCCATTCACTCCTATAGGGAAAGTACTTCTGTCTTCACCTTTCATGACTGTTTTATCATTCATCTTAGGAAAACATCTCATCTGTTTTCATCAATAAAATGCTTTCTATTCAGTCCTATGAGAGAATGCACAGTTCAAATTAGTGCATCATGGTTTAAATTCTTGGCCCTCTTTGATCAGGTTATCTCACTGCATCTTTCAAAATTCCTTAAAATTTGCAATTCTTTTGTTGACATATTACCTGGGTATTTTGAAAGCAATCTATAAAGATGAATGACATTTCTGTTAAAAATATATACAACAAGACAATCATATCTGTTCTGGAATGCATGTTAATGCCAGAGCAAAATTGCTCACACATTCCATCATAGGCATTGTCATGTTACAACAAATAAACAATGCACAAAAAGATGCTTAAAAGGGATTCATGTACAATTAAAGGCATATAATCCCAAATCTGTAGAGAAATTATCAGTCAAAACAATTTTTCACTGTCATGTAAGAAACAAGAAAAGAAAAGAAAAATCCTTCACCCTTGGCAATGGGAATATTGCATTTAAATTTTATAATACCTTTGGAAGATGTAAGTATACATTACTCATGGGGAATATATGGTCTCTTATTGTCTGGATTGTTGAAGGAGCTCAGAATATGACCAGATGTCTAAATCCATTTGTTAATTAAACACATACAGAGTTAATTAAACACATACAGGCTTCAACAACTGTTGTCCCTCAAGTTCAGTCTGTCCATCTTCCCCTTAAGGAATATTCTAAAATTTTGTCCTCCAAGTACAGTAAAATATTTGTTCATCAGTTTGCTCATCTGGAAAAGAAAAGG
Organism: Ahaetulla prasina; assembly: GCF_028640845.1. Taxonomy (NCBI): domain Eukaryota; kingdom Metazoa; phylum Chordata; class Lepidosauria; order Squamata; family Colubridae; genus Ahaetulla; species Ahaetulla prasina. The sequence continues at coordinate 199,933,224 of NC_080541.1, forward strand.
TCATTCAAAATTTAAAGTATATCAATATTTAATTGTTAAATACTACCTGTGCATTTTATATACTGTATGCAGTGAATTAAGCTTAGACAACAGGGAGGCATTATGAAAAATACAGAAGTTGGCCAATCTGGTTTGGGTTGAGTGCTTTTCTCTTACTTGTTTTATTTCCCCCACCTTCTCTTATATCAGCTGCACAACAGGCAGACTTTCAAGAGACAAATCCTTTTTCATTTTCCATCCCCATGACAGGGATGGGTATCGTGTATTGGACTTCTGCCTGTCACACAGATTTGAAATGTTTAAGGGTTGTTGATTTCCTGTTCAACACGGAATGCTGGCTAGGCTCCAAGCTGAGACATGGCCCAATAGCCCAAAGGGTCTGAACTGAAATAAGAGAAAGATCAGGCAAGTCAATTGGTTATCTTCACCGCCTCCTTTTATCAGTTCTCAGAGCATGAAGTTGTCTTTCTTCTCCAACTCCTCTTTTCCAGATCTGCTTCAAAACATAGCCCCAGCAAACAGAGTCTCCACGATCAAGATGCTTTCAATAGAAATGAAATAAAATAAAAAGCCTGATACATTTCTGGCAAACTTGATTCTCATCTGCTACAGCTTCTGGGACAAATGCTTTTTATATCACTGTTCTGGCTCTGTATTGTTTCACTCTACTCATCCCAACTCTCTGTCTTATATGAGATTCTCAGCCACAAGAGCCTCTGCCAACAAAAATATAAGAACTCCAGAAGCATTTTGATAAAAACCCACAAGGTGGCAGCTATTCACAGTTGTATGTTCCAGACAATGGTTCCTATTGTTGTTGTTACCATCACTGCTATTATTACTGTATTGTTACTACTGTATTTGTATGCCATCTAACGATCCCAAATGTTTACAAAAATAGGATGAACAACAGCAAAAACTTTCAAACAGTTCACCAAGTTCAGTAATTTGGAACAAACATATTAGAGGAACAAAAGGGTTGAACAAGAAGCTGCATCTTAATTAAACAGTTTATCTCTCTTCACAGAGATTTCATTTCGCTAATGTAGTTTGCAGGCACTAATATTCTTAAATTCTAAAAAACATTTTTTTCCCTGAAACCAAATTGTTTGATTGAAAGTAGGTTGTTTGTCTCTAGGTGGAGGGTAATAGATTGGTTAATGATTGATTCCATGACTTTGCAGGTGATGCCAACATAAAGAGATTGGTCTGTAATTTTTGACTAGGCTAGGGTCTCCCTTTTTGAAGATAGGTATGACCTTGGCTTGTGACTATTGGTAGGGCCAGGTGCTGGTACTGAAAGATTTTTCAAAAATTATGCTTAGAGTTCTGCAATTGCAGTGGAAAGCTTTTTTAAGAAGTATGCACATAGTCCATCAGGTCCAATAGATAGAGATGGTTTTAGAGTGCGTAGTGCCTTTTCAGTGTTGTCTTCTGTAAAATCAATATGTACAAAATCACCGTAATCATTGTAATTGTCTGTACTACAGCTGGGAAATAGTGGGTGGGTGTTGCTGCTGTTTACAAAGACTGAGCCAAAGAACATGTTAAAGATTCTTATGGTTTTTAAAATATAAGAGAATGACTACCATCATCTTGGACCACACTGCAGCTTCAATATTAATGTATTCAAAATAAATTCCTTTGTGTGAAGTACTTATTACAGCATACTTGCTATAGTGTGTTCTGAATCTACTATCAATTGGAAGATAGACTCAAGATTCAGAAGGATCTTGACAGACTTGAGCATTGGGCCATATCCAACAAGATGCAGTTCAGTGGTGAGAAAAAGTAAGGTCCTGCACTTAGGCAGGAAAAAACAAATGCACAGGTACAAGATAAGGCAGTGCCTGGCTTAACAGTAGTGCCTGTGAGAGGGATCTATTGTAGGTGCCCCAGTGTGCCACCATTTAAGTATGAGTGAACAGTGTGCTGCAGCTGTGAAAAAAATGTAGTCCTAGGTTGCATCAACATAGGGATAGCATCAAAATCACTGATTGTACTGCAATATAGACTGGAACTGATTGTACCAGTCTACATTGCACTAGTGAGGCCACACTTGGAATTCTGTGTCCAGATCTGGTCACCATGATGCAAAAAAAAAAAAAGATGCTGAAACCCTAGAAAACATGCAGAGAAGACAAAAAGGTGGCAAAGGTCTGGATTTTTAGATTTTCTGGGTCAATTAAAATAGTTCACCCCAAGAGTTTGATGAATCTGAATGGTTTCCTTTAAGTCTTGTGAGAATTCTTGATAGATGATTGTGTTGAAATTACAGTTCACCTCTGAATGGGGAAATGGCCTCGGCAATGGCTTCTGAGCAGTCTCTCCCACAGAGTAAAGTCAAACAAACTTTGTTGCTGGTAGCTGTGATGTAAAGAGAATGACAGGGCACTCTGAGCAAACCCCACAGAATATAAGCAAAAATTCATTGGAGGGCTAAGACTATGGGAGTGACAGTAACACATAAATACTTCTTCACCACATTCAGAATTATCAAAGAGCTTTTTCTTGTGAACAAAAGGCTATTATATTGTGAAAGGTCAGTGAAAGGAAAGTAAAAACCACTGAGAGTGTATAATATTTTTGAAATAAAAGTGTTCATGTATATGCTGAAGTGGATATTATGGTTTATTGTTTAAACCATGTTTATGGTTTATTGAAGCCCAGTGATTATAACACCTGGCCCATTTTAACTCCTATGGCAAATAGTCACAACCCCCAGTTTGAAATCATTCTTTCATACCACAAAATGCAATGGTTAGACTTTGGTTTTGAAAATATTTTCCTGAAATCTACCACATTACAGAATTTATGGCCAGTTCCAGTACTGAAACGTATGGCTTTGATTACTTTGGTACCGGAGAAGGTCTAATGCAGGGGTGTCCAAACTTGGTCCCTTTAAGACTTTTGGACTTCAACTCCCAGAGTTCCTCAGCCAGCTTTGCTGGCTGAGGGACTCTGGGAGTTGAAGTCCAAAAGTCTTAAAGGGACCAAGTTTGGACACCCCTGGTCTAATGCGTCTACTGGATATACAAGAAGCTTTTAGCTTTATAAGTTAAAATACATTTCTGAGTTGCTTCCCTGGAATGAGACTGTAGTTACTATTTCACATTGCGACTGTTTTTTGTCCTGAATATGTTGTATACTAGTTATGTCATTTTTATCGATCAGAAAGCTCTGCTCATAGTCTTTAATCACTTAGTCACTTTTTGTTTGGACTATTGCAGCTCACTCTATATAGGGCTGCCTTAGAAGACCATTCAGAAGCTAAAGTTTTTGTTCCAGAATACAGTAGCTCAAATAGTTATAAAGCAGTTATGACATCCAGTCCAGAGGTGAAATGCTCTGAAGTCTGCTACCGGTTGGCTTTGCTACCAGTTTGCTGTGCATGTGCATGCACACCAAATGATTGCTTTGTGCATGCATGCGCAGTGCGTGCCAAATGCATGTTTTGTGCGTGGAAGTGCACTGTAGGCGCTACCCTGCAGCACTGAAAAAGGAGGATTAAGAGGCCTTTTCTAAGGTAAGTAGAACAGCAGGTGGGGGGAACAGCTGTGCCGTGCGATTTAGAATATAAATCACACGGCATAGCTGATCGTCGGAAATACTGGTTCATCCGAACTGGTAGCAATTTTTTACTACTGGTTTGCCCAAACTGGTAGCATTTTACCCTGATCCAGTCCTTGCTTATCAATGGAGACCAAGTGGAGCAAGTGGCCAGTTTTAAGTTTCTGGGTGTTATCATAAAACAGGACCTGAGCTGGGGTGCTCACATTACAGCACTGGTCAAAAGTGCTGTAATGCAGAGATTATACTATCTGAGACTACTCAGGAAACAACAACTGAACGAAAAACTGCTGGTGACCTTCTACCACTGCATCACAGAGAGTATTTTAACTTACTGCACGTGTGTATGATTTGCCAATTGCACAATGGCAGATAGGACAGCGCTCCAGAGGGTTAACATCATTGCCCAGAGGATCATCAGTTACCCTCTCCCCTCTTTGGAAGAGCTTTATAGCTTCTGCTGCCTTAAGAAAGTTCAGAATATTCTTAAAGATCTGTCTCATCCTGGACACCCTTTTTTTTTTTTGAACTATTACCATCTGGCAGACGGTACAGGATAATTAAATAAGCTGAAAAACAGCTTCTATCCCAGAGCAGTAACCACATTGAATTCTACTGTATAGTGCAATATTAATGCAATAACAGGAGTTTTCAATTCAATTGTATAGAATGCGAAGGATGTGTGTTTGTTTTTTATTTTTATAGTTTTAATGTATACTGAAGATGGCATTTAATTTCATCGTAAACTAGAATAGCATAGAATTTTTTATTGGCCAAGTGTGATTGGACACACAAGGAATTTGTTTTGGTGCATATGCTCTCAGTGTACATAAAAGAAATGATACCTTCATCAAGGTACAACACTTACAACAATAATGATAGTCATAGGGTACAAATTTAATGCTTAATGATACAACACTTAATGATAGTCATAGGCTACAATTAAGCAATCAGGAAACAATCAATATCAGTATAAATCGTAAGGCTACAAGCAACAAAGTTACAATCATAAGTGGAAGGAGATGGGTGATAGGACGATGAGAAGATTAATAGTAGTGCAGATTTAGTAAATAGTTTGTACAAAGTGCAATAACAATAAAGTAAACTAAGTTATTCTATCACCCAGTTTGCCTATGTAGCAGGCCTATTCTGATAATTGCTCGAGTTACTGCCAGGTTTCCAGTGTAATTCAAAATGTTGGTTGTCACCTTTAAAGCCATATGTGGCTCAGCACCTGCAGTTTCTTCAGGATCGCATCATCTCATTAGTTTCTATTAGATAAAATCTGAAAGGGAAGGCTCCCTATAGAGTCCTACCTCAGGGTGATAGGGGAGGTCTTCTCAGTTACTGTCCCCTTTTCTCTGGAAAAACATTTTCTCTCCCCTCTTGAGGTCAGATTAGTTGCAATTTCTGCTAAGATTTCAGAAAGCCATCAACATTTTCGGAAGCTAATGTATTTAGAGTTGTGATTCTTCCTACAGGTGAAGTGCTTGCTAATTACTTACTTGACTGAGCCTTGATGCATTGTGCAATTGGTTACTTTCAGTACTGTATATTACTTATAATGTTTAGTCACGTTTCTGAAATCAGAAGTATCAGTCGTTGGAAGCCATATATGATTGGAGTGACGTATAAATCAATTGATAAATGGAGTCATAGATTAGATTGGGTTTTAGAGTTTGTAACCAGGGATTGATTACAGGCTCTTCTAGATATAAACGAAGTGTTCTGCTACTGATCTACAACAATTGCTTCCAAAGCAAACTCTTCTGCTGGAAACTGTACTGTTATCCTTAAAATGAAAAAGCCCTAAAAAAGAAATACCATTGAAGTTTGACATGCTAAATTCTATCATTCTTTCTCCATATTGAGTTGCTCTTGCCTAAACAACCTCACTCTCCATTTATACACATATGTTGCACAATACCAATAGGTAGCCATAACCAATGTCAACAGTACTATTACTACTAAGAACAGTACTATTAATTTCCTTGCATGAGATGCTTTTGTTTTTACAACTCAAATAGGCTTTTGGATGATTCATATTCCTTTTCTCATTTACTGCTGTTCAATAGATACCTCCAATGAGAGTACTGTATATTTAATCAATTTTGACTTCATCTATTAATTCTCAATTATTAAAAGTGAATGACTTTGATTAAAGTAAAACAGACATCCCACTGCCAGGGCATATGGAGCACATCTTTAAACAAACACAACTTACATAAAGTATTATATAAACCATCTTAGGAATTAAAGAAAGCATTGTAAAGTGTTACTTAATAAAGTATATATCTATGAAAGTGCAGGTGCCAAGTATTTTAATTAAATATATATTAGAAATTCTGTAGAATTCACATTACATTTTTTAATTGAAAACTTTGTGTTATTTCTTATGCATTTGATTATACCAGTTCAGATAATTTTACAAAGGAAAATCATGGTGAATTATGGTAGTTTTCAATTAAATAAGATTTTATGTGGGATGAATAAACGCATAAGGTGCAGGATAATGAGATATATGTGCTAATAGTTTTCAAAATAAGTAAACAATTCTAAAACCTATATTTATATTCATTTGTCATCTATTAAAAAGCTCTAGGTGGATGCTCCACAACTGCTTCTATATTAATCTGAAAAATGAATCAATTTAACACACATCTGTTATACATCTGAAAATTAATCCAATTCCGTCTATAGTTTCCAAGATGCTAAATGCATCTATAAACATGTGTGTGGATCTCTTCCAATCTAAATTGGACTCCAACCATTTTCACTGGTTCAGGAAGTAATGCAAGTAATGTGAGGTTTTGGAAAAGTGCTATCAACAGATGACACAAGCTAATGCAAAGTTGATTGTAAGATGGGCGGCTTTATACTGTAAATGTTATAAACAAACAAACAAGCAAACAAACAAAGAAATAAATAAATGTGTGATGCTTATGTTTAAACAGCAAAGGTTTTGACTGAATTTTCTCCAGAAAGCTAGAGAAGGTGAATTTCTAGAAAAAGAGGAATTGGAGGAGATTCAAATAGAAGTGTCAGAGAGATTAAACAAAAACGACAGGTGCAACAGGAAAGTGATGATACTGAATTAGGTGTACAAAGTATCGATTTTTCTAAATTTTTGGCTTGTAATTGCTTAACATGAAATATACCAGAGAAGGATATAAAATATTTGATTTATAAAAATCTGAATGAGGGATTTATTTCAGCAAAAAAAGGAGTTATTTTGTAAATAATTCCCCAACTAAAAAGAAAACTTATATTGACTGAGCAACATGGTAGATTTGTTGGAAGTTAATTTGTATGTAATTAAGACTCACATACTGGGAATCTATGTCTTAAAGGAGGACAAAGTACTGTTTTATAAAAGCCTTATGGAAAAATTAAAAGGTTTCTCTTCTGAAACTTGGTGTTTGATAGGGGATTGGAATGCAGTGATCTCCCTATGACTGGACAGAACTTCTGAGAAAAATCACTCAAGGCAAATTAAAGTTTTCTTTGATTTGGTGTTCAATTTGTGATTGGTTGATATAAAACAGTAGCAGCCAGACTACATTGAAGAATTGGCAGTTTATGACAGTTGGCAGGCAGACATCTTTGTAGAACTCCTGGCTCTCTAACTACTATAAGTCCATGTATTTGCCATACGCTAAATAAATAAATAAACTGCCTAGAATAACTATGTTGAGATAAACAGCCATATAAATCATTTTAATAAATCAATTAGTGTTGCCTTAGTGATAATACCTTTTACTGTAACATTTGATTCTCTTTGCTTTTTTATAAAATGATTACTGCTTAAATGGTCCAGAATGATCTTATACAAGAGGTCATTTTCAGTAAGTCCTTATTCCATTTAGTTGAGCAAACATATTATGGCATTTGACAAAAAAGAAAATAATATTCTCAAGACCTCATATGTCTCCTTAACTTTATTTATTTATTTATTTATTTTTATTTATTTATTTTAGTTTGTCACAACAATATATGTAGGTATCATACAAAAGATTATATAGTATATAAACACATATATGAGTAAATATAAGGAGGTATAAGCATATATATAGGAAGAAGAAAAGAAAAAAAACAATAGGATAGGAACGGTAGGCACGTTTGTGCGCTTATGCACGCCCCTTATGGTCCTCTTAGGAATGGGGTGAGGTCAATAGTAGAAAGTTTTTGGATAAAACTTTTAGGATTATGGGAAGAGACCACAGAGTCAGGTAAAGTATTCCAAGCACTGATGATTCTGTTACAGAAGTCATATTTTCTGCAATCTAGATTAAAGTGGTTGACATTAAGTTTAAATCTATTAGTTGCTCTAGTATTATTGCAATTAAAGCTGAAGTAGTCTTTAACAGGAAGGACATTACAATAGATGATTCTGTGAGTTAAACTTAGGTCTTGTCGAAGGCGACGGAGTTCCAAGTTTTCTAAGCCTAGGATTTCAAGTCTGGTGGGATAAGGTATTTTATTGTTTTCAGAGGAATGGAGAACTCTTCTTGTAAAATATTTCTGGACACGTTCAATTGTATTGATGTCAGAGATGTGGTGAGGGTTCCAAACAGGTGAGCTGTATTCTAGAATTGGTCTAGCAAATGTTTTATATGCTCTGGTTAGTAGTGTGGTGTTTTTGGAAAAGAAGCTATGCAAAATTAGGTTTACAACTCTTAGAGCTTTTTTTGCTATGTAGTTGCAGTGGGCTTTGGCACTTAGATCATTTGACATGAAAACTCCAAGGTCTTTAACGGGATGGGGGTCGTCTGTAAGGTAATGTCCATCTAGTATGTACTTAGTTTTTGGGTTCTTTTTTCCTATATGTAAGACTGAGCATTTGCTGGTTGAAATTTGGAGCTGCCAATTTTTAGACCAAGCGGATAGATGATCAAGGTTGTTTTGAATGATAGAAGTATTGTCTGTGGTGTTAAATAGTTTGACATCATCAGCAAAGAGAACACAATTACTTGAGATGTGGTCACAGAGATCATTAATATATAGTATGAAGAGTGTTGGTCCAAGGACACTGCCTTGAGGAACACCACTCTTGACAGGAACAGGATTTGATAAAGCATTACCAATTTTGACCACTTGTTGTCTGTTAGACAGAAAAGCAGATATCCATTTGTGGAGGGGTCCTGAGATGCCATAGGATGTTAGTTTTAGGAGAAGTTTATCGTGTACTACTGAGTCAAAAGCTTTGCAGAAGTCTATGTAGATTGCATCTATTGATTTGCCTTGATCGAGATTTGAAGTCCATATGTTTTTGCAGTGGAGAAGTTGTAAGTTACATGATAATTTTTTCCTGAAACCAAATTGTTTGTTGGAGAGTAGGTTGTTAGTTTCTAAGTGTGAGGTAATGGATTGGTTGATGATAGATTCCATGACTTTGCAGGTGACGCAGCAAAGGGAGATCGGTCTGTAGTTTTCGACTAAGCTGGGGTCTCCTTTTTTGAAGATAGGGATGACTGTGGCTAGTGACCAAAGTTTGGGAAGAGAACTGGTAGTGAAAGCTTTATCAAAGATAATACTTAGGGGTTCTGCTATATTAATGGAAAGTTTTTTTAAGAAGTATGCACATAGTCCATCGGGTCCAATAGAAAGTGATGGTTTTAAGTTGTGAAGGGCTTTTCCAACGTTGTCTTCTGTGAAGTCTATATGAGTTAAATCATCATAGTCATTGCTGGTTCGTTTGTGGAATGTCGGATATGTGTTATTGGAGTTAACAAAAATTGAGCCAAAGAAAATGTTGAAGAGGTTTGCTTTGACTGTTTCGTCATTGCATTCTTTGTTGTTAGAATCTTTTAGTGGTGGAATGGATCTTGAGTCTTTAAGTTTATTGTTGACAAAATTATAAAAGGCACGATTGGAATTTGTGCGCAGAAGGTTCTCTTCTTGCTTGGTTTGGTAATTTGTGCATTCAGTTTTTATTTGGTTGCATATGTTTCTGTAGCGGTTTTTGAAATTTGTAACATAGCCTTTTTTGTTTCTTTTCCAGAGGGATTTTTTTTTTGATTGAAGCTTTTTTATTGATATGGGTAGTTTGTTTTTCTTGGTCATGGTAGTCATTTGTGGTACATATAGTTTAATGACTCTATTGATTTCAAGTAGGAAGACTCTATAGTGGTCTTCAGCGGTTATGCAGGTTGCAAACAGATTTTGCCAGTCCAGAAATGAAAGATCGTTGTTTATAAGGTCATAATTGGCTTTTTTGAAGTTGTAGTTGGGAGTACTGTTGTTATGACGATTTAAGTATGGACGTATATTGAGACGAAAATCAATCATGCAGTGGTCACTGTTGGAAAAAGGTTCTTTAATTTGTAGTCCGTAAATTGAGTTTGAATTGTTGCAGAAGATGAGGTCAAGGCAGTTGTTGAGTCTTGTATTGTTAGTTACAAGTTGTTCAAGACCTAGGTTTGTAACAGCGTTGTATAGTGTAGTATGGATTGGGTCAGTTGAACATTCATTAGTTGTCCAGTTAATGAGAGGTAGATTTAGGTCACCCAGGAAGATGAGAGGATATGGGCAAGAGGTAGCCCATGTTAGCATTGAGGTTAGCATATTTGCATGGGTAATGTCATAGTCAGGGGCTCTGCAGCATAGTAAGAATCGAAGAGTAGTGTCAAGGGATAGGTCGCATACTATAGTTTCAGGAAGAGAGAGTTTATGTGCTACTTGGATATTTTTTAGATTCAGTGACTTTTTGTAAAAGATAGCCACTCCACCACCTCTTCGGTTTTCACGATCTGATCGATAGACTTGATATTCTTTGTTTGAGATAATGGAGTCAGGAAGGGATGAGTTCAGCCATGTTTCACAAACAAAAATGATATCAAATGTGCCACTGTTTAATAAGAGGATCAATTCAGGTAATTTGTTGACTATGCTTCTTGCATTTATCAATTTGCATTTGAGATCTGAAGTGATTGATGTTGAAGAGGTAAGGGGCGTGCATACCTAGTTTTGGATGTTAGTAGGTTGGGGGTTGTGTACAACAGATGGTTGTATAGATGGTTGGATGGTAGTTTGGTTGTTTGGATGGATGGTTGATTGGATGTCTGGTTGGGTGGATTGTTGGGTGGCTGGTTGGATGGCTGGTTGGATGACTGGTTGGATGGCTGGTTGGATGGCTGTTTGGATGGCTGTTTGGATGGCTGATTGGATGGCTGCTTGGATTGTTGGTTGGATGGCTGTTGGTTGAATGGCTGGTAAGATGGTTGGTTGAATGGGTGGTAGGATGATGGGTACTTGATTGAATACTGGGATGGCTGGTTGATTGTTATGGGTGATGGGGGGTTTGGAGGTGATTTTTTGATTGTAGGTTTTATTTTTTATGCAATCAGCACGGTAGTCGATGTATAGGTTGGATTCACCATTGTCTTGTCTTCTTTTAAGTTCTGTGTGAAGTTCACGAGAACGTATCCGTTGTAGAAAGGATAGATCAGGACGTGATCTAAGTTTACTGTAGGTAGGGTTGGATTTAGCAATTGAGTTTATAGTATAGATGAATTTGCGTTTACTGTCCTCATTTATGCATGTGACTCTACAAAATCTTGGTGCTGTTGACCCATCGCTGTTTTTATATTCTGGTCCATCTCTGGAGACAGCAATTATTTCATTTGGGAAGATGGTTGATGAATTATAATTTCCAATGATGTTATGAATCTTATTGATATCTGGTTCGTTTGTGTTTTCAAGTCCAAATAATATTGCATTATTTATTTTTTGTCCTCTCTCCATTGCATCTCTGATTAGTTGGTTAGTAGTTATTTGAAGTTTAGGTTGTGTTGTATTAATTTGTTGTCTAGGTTGAGTTGTAGGTTGTGTATTAGGTTGTGTATTTTGTGATGATAGATGAGTTTGGAAGAGATTTGGATCATTTGAGTTTTCATTTTTTAGTGTTGAAATTTGTTTTATCAAGTTTGTGAAACTTTGTTCAATAACTGATAAAAAAAAAATTCTAAGTTTTGTTCAATATTTTGTATTCTTTTTTCTAGGTTTTGTTCAATAGCTTGTAATCTTTTATCTAAGTTTTGTTCAATAGTTATTAATCTTGTTTCCAAGATTTTATCAGCGTTGGATTTTCTGGCTGGCATAATGATAATCTTTCTTATTCCTTTGTTTTATTTCACACTCTTTCCAATTTTTGTAATGATTAAATATCTGTCACTTAATCAATTAGCTTTAATTTTATATCTCTCTCTTTAACTTTAAATGGTAATCAATTTGGCAGTTGCTATGGTAATGGGGAGTCACTATGGTAACAGTGAGATTTGGCGGGAAATTTAAAATGGTGAGATTAGGTGGTTGAAGAAGCTTCTTTAAAGGTGGCCATAATGGCGGGAGATTCAAAAAGTCAATAGAGGCTGGGAGACTGGAGTCTCCTAGGAACTCACCAGTGGTCCTGCAGCAGTCCTGCTGATTGGAGGATAGGTGGTTTTTAATCCTTTTTAATCCTGGTTGTTTAGAGATGATGCAAATGCTGCTGGGCTTATTTCTCCTTGGTGGGGAATTTAAAATGAGAAGCGGTGAGGGAGGGCGATAATGGAGGGCGGCGATGGAAGCGGCGCGACTCATGGCAGTCTCGGGGGTTGGCGGCGGCTCCGGCGGCACAAGCGGCAGCGGCAGTCTCGGGGGTTGGCGGCGGCTCCGGCGGCACAAGCGGCAGCGGCAGTCTCGGGGGTTGGCGGTGGCTCTGGCAGCACAAGCGGCAGCGGCAGTCTCGGGGCCTGGCAATCTTCTTGGCGGGAAATTCAAAAATTCAGGGTAGTGGTGGAGAATGTAGGCGGTACGGTGGTGGCTTTAGGCGCTTGAGATCAGCTGCGGCGGCTTCAGGCGCTTGGGTTCGGCGGCGACGGCTTCAGGCGCAGCTTCAAGTGTTTAATTTAATTTAATTTAATTTAATTCTTTACTTGGGAATTATGCTGGATTACAATAAAAGAACCCCTCAAAATTAATTGTCATCTTTTGGCTTTATCCTTTAGCCAGTTGAATTCTACATACAGTTAAGAGTCCTTAGTGGAGAATACAGCTGCAAAGCAGTTAAGGCATTTGGAAAACTTCTTGATACATTTGATTTAATATAAAGATAATATACTCAAATATACTAGGTGTTCTCTTTTTGAGAATGAAATGAACTTAACATAATAGCTAAAATGCTTTTGCACAATCTCCTGAGAGAACACCTGGGTGTGTATGACACAAGGCACATATGGTCTCACACTACTACCACCTCCTTAATGCCTCCTTAACTCAAAATACATATTTTCTTGGCACTGAAAGCTACTGTGCAGGAATCCAAGTTCAGGATTCCTGGTGAGCCCTAAGAAATGTAATTGCAGTTTCCTAACTTGTTCCTATCTGTCCCATCTTCCTACAACAGGCAGGAAAATGTGCCCAGTAAGTTGCCAGGTCCGTTCCTGAGACAGTACGAAGTGCTGACAAGCTGCAGTACAAAATAAGCCACATTTTTAAGAGCAAAACAAACATCCTACCTCCAAACTTGGTGGATGCCATATCTCTAAGTTTATGATTAAAACCTTTTTCCTTTTTATCAGTTCTAGCAAGAATCAGCTGATCATAACAACATGGTAGACTGCATACAATTCCAGTTTGGCTTCATGTTTTTAAGGAACATTGTGGCCTAATGCAAATAAACCCAACCTAGGCATGAAATATGAGATGTTCCTGATCCAGGGGTGGGTTCTATTTACCTTTACTACCGGTTCGCATCGTGTCCGTGTAAAGCTTCTGCGCATGTGCAGATCACTTTTAATTACATTCGGGTCAGTGGGCAGAGCCTCCTGCCGGTTTTACTACTGGTTCTATAGAACCAGTCCAAACCGGGGGCAACCCACCACTGTCCTGATCCCTTCAGCACTGTTGGAAAGCAACAAGCAATTCAGAGACTTTTCAGACTGTAGCGACCTCTGATTGGTAATAATAAAACATATGTTCTTTAGGTTTAGATTAAATTTTCATTAGCAATATTTATTGAATGGTGCTAAGACCCAAAGGAGATACAACAGATAGGACTCCCCTCCTTTCACCCCCACTCCTAGTCACTGAAATGTGGAAAAACGTATTTTTTTTTTATTGCGCTTCCATATATCTCATATATAGGACACATTTCCATCACATGACCAGAACCAATTTTACAATCAATTTTACTGTGGTCATTTAGCAAAACACATGGTTGCTAAATGAATCACACTGTTGTTAAGCAAATCCTGTTTCCCCAGTTGGCTTTGCTTATTGGAAGCTGGCTGGGAAGTTTGTAAGTCATGATCGCGCGATTGCAAAATGCTGCAAACCATGATTAAACAAACAATTGTAAGTCAAGGACTATTTGTATGCACATAAACACAACACAATTAGGAGTGAATAAATGTCAAGAAATGTTCTGACCTTGGAATAGGTTGTTCCAAATATATCCAGGAGTGATCTGATCCTGATACATTCTGAAGCACGAATGGCTTATTCCAAAGATTGGGTGACTTCTGGAACCAATTAAAGGCTTACAGCTCATTTGGGGGCCAGAATAGTCCATAATTAAACTTTTGTATATCCTTAATAAAATACTCCTGTGTGGCTTTTCTTTCATATTCTTTGTTATATTTCTAAATGTCTTACAACTGCATCACTTTTATGACCCCGAATAAGAGCACACATCCAGTGAAACATTTGTGAGCCTTCTCTTTAATTTGATAAAAGCCCTAATTATAGACAATTTAATGTACAACAGGTGGAGAACACACTTGCATAATTGGAGCTGGAGCACTAAAAGCAAACCAGGCAATTATTGTAATTGCCTAATGCTACATATCAGATTGTTTCTTCAAACATTTTTTATTTATTTATTACAGACGTTCATTGGGAAACTCAGAGTAGAGAAACTTGAACTGGATAAACAGACCTTAACTAAAAGTTGACTGTAGTTACAAACTCAGGAGGGTTGGGACTATGACAAGCATCGTCAGGGCTACTGGCCTTGCTGCTATTTTTTCCCATCCATTCCCTGATATGCTTCCATTGCAAAATCCTGAATTTATCATGATCAATGTATACCCTCCTTGTATATAGAGGAATTAGGACAACAGTGCCCTAATTTTCATTTGAGCAAAATCGAGTGGTATATTAACATATTTTTTAAAACACTTTCACTCTTTTTTCTTTTCACTTCTTCAAGTGTATTGTCAACTATATGTGATAAAATGCTGTACAATCAGGCCAGAAATGTATTAACAAGGGAGATCAGAGCAGCAAAAAGAAGCTACTCTGAAAAGCTAAAGAATCAGTTCTCAACAAATGAACCAGCAAACATGTGGAAAACTCTTAAAAATATCACCGCCTACGGCAAACTTCCTTCTCAGGCTGAAGGAAATCAGCAACTGGCAGATGACCTGAACATGTTTTACTGAAGGTTTGAAAGGAAATTACAGCCACCTATTTCCATAACCCCCATCTCAGACACACCAACAACAGCCAAGCTTCCTCCAACTGACCCCATCCCATTGGGTTCACAACTCCTAGTGATCACAGAAAAGGAAGTGCAAGACCTATTTCACAGACAAAAGCCAGGAAAAGCTCAAGGCCCAGACAAGATAATTCCTTCTTGCTTAAAAGTCTGTGTTGACTAATTGGCCTCCATCTTCACCCGAATCTTCAATAAATCGCTAGAGATGTGCTATATTCCTTCTTGCTTCAAACACTCTACTATCTCTACTCTCTACTATCATCCCAGTGCCGAAAAAGCCCACCATCAAGGAACTGAATGACTACAAACCAGTTGCTCTAACATCTGGAGTCATGAAAACCTTTGAAAGGCTAGTGCTTTCCTACTTGAAAACCATCATGGATCTGCTGTTAGACCCCTTGCAATTTGCATACTGAACAAACAGATCAACAGATGATGCTGTTAATATGGCTCTGCACTACATCCCACAACATCTTGAATCTCCAAAGACCTATGCTAGGGTCCTCTTTGTAGACTTTCAATACCATCATTCCAGACACTCTTCTAACTAAGCTAAACCAGCTACAGGTACCTGAACAAACTTGTAAGTGGATCATAAGCTTCCTAACAAACAGGAAGCAGCAGGTGAAGCTAAACAGAATCACATCAGATATCTGTACAATTAGCACAGGGGGCCCCCAAGGCTGTGTGCTCTCTTCAGTTCTCTTCTCTGTATACCAATGACTGCATCTCTAAAAATCCATCTGTTGAACTACTGAAGTTCGCAGATGAACCAACAGTGATCGGTCTCATTCGAGACAATGATGAATCCGCATACAGATGGGAGGTTGAACAATTAGCCTTGTGATGCGACCGGAACAATCTGGAACTGAACACACTCAAAACCGTAGAAATAGTGGTAGACTTTAGGAGAAACCCACCCATACTACCACCTTTTACAATACTAGACAACACAGTATCAACAGTAGAGACCTTCAAATTTCTAGGTTCTACCATATCTCACGACCTAAAATGGACACCCAACATCAAAAATGTCATCAAAAAAGGTCAACAAAGAATGTTCTTTCTGCACTAACTCCAAAAGCTCAAACTGCCCAAGGAGCTGCTGATACAGTTCTACAGAGGAATTATTGAGTCTGCCATCTGCACCTCTATAACTGACTGGTTTGGTTCTGCAACCCAACAAGACACAGACTTTAGAGGATAATTAGAACTGCAGAAAAAACAATTGCTACCAACCTGCCTTCCATTGAGGACCTATATACTGCATGAATCAAAAAGAGGGCTGTGAAAATATTTACAGACTCCTCGAATCCTGGAGATAAACTATTTCAACTCCTACCCTCAAAACGATGCTATAGAGCACTGCACACCAGAGCAACTAAACACAAGAACAGTTTTTCCCCGAATGCCTTCACTCTGCTACACAAATAATTCCCCCAACACTGTCAAACTAGTTACTAAGTCTGCACTACTATTAATCTTCTCATCGTTCCCATTGCCCATCTCCTTCCACTTATGACTATATGACTGTAACTTTGTTGCTTGTATCCTTATGATTTATACTGATATTGATTGTTTCCTGATTGATTATTTGTACCCTATGTACCCTATTAAGTGTTGTATCTTAGAATTCTTTTCTTTTATGAGAGCATATGCACCAAGACAAATTCCTTGTGTGTCCAATCACACTTGGCCAATAAAAAATTCTATTCTATTCTATTCTATTCTATTCTATTCTATTCTATTCTATTCTATTCTATTCTATTCTATTCTATTTCTGAGCAGCGTTTAAAGAATGTCTAGAGTCCCTGAAGGGATAAAACATTTAGTTTCAGAGAAACCTGTGGCAACTGGAAAATGAATTGCCTTCCCCCACAGTGAAATTGGATCTGTTTCTTGGGATCACACATGGTGACTTAAAGAAAATATTTACAGAATTTATATTCACATCCCATTTTCCGCATATTTTTCCTCTATCTTGATCTCATACAATACACTCCTTTGTGAAGAGAACAAGGTTTACTCTTAATTGAGGGGAGAGGATGGAATGCTACCATTGAGAAGGCCTTGCTGTGGGGTCTATGTAGAACTTCTTGGAGACAGGACTTTCAGTAGAGCATCCTCTCAGATCTCACTTAATGGACAATTGCAGTTTGGAGTAAGTGATCCTGGAGACAATCAGGGTTGAATAAAGAGTCCAAGCTAGCTGGGAAAGTTGAAAATGGTGATGCTGCAAAGGTGTGAGAACCAGTTGTAAATCATTTTTAGTGACATTGTGACTTTGAATGATCACTAAATGAATGACTATAAATTGAGGACCACCTATGTATAGTATATATAGAGAATAGAATAGAATAGAATAGAATAGAATAGAATAGAATAGAATAGAATATCAGAGTTGGAAGGGACCTAAGAGGTCTTCTAGTCCAACCTCCTGCTTAGGCAGGAAACCCTATACCATTTCAGACAAATGATTGTCCAATCTCTTCTTAGAAACCTCCAATGTTGGAGCACTTACAACTTCTGGAGGCAAGTTGTTCCAATGATTAATTGTTCTAATTGTCAAACGAGACATACCCAATTCCAGAAACTGTTCTTTGTATCAGAGCCAATAGCTGCATCTGCATTGCTTTCAACTGAATTTGCCATGTGGGAGTGATGTAGGGACCAGGAATCCAATGCCTTTTTCCATATGGTATCTCACAATAGAAGAAATAGCTGAAGAATGTCTCTCTTTTCCCTCTCTCTCTTTAGAGGAAGTATATCAAAATGACAGGTAGATTTCCTTTGACACCTCAGATTATAAGCATTCTTGCATATATACAAGGAACTTGCTTTTTTCTACTGAGCTATTTTTAAGCACTGACTTCTTGAAGATGACTTTGTGAAACAGTAAGAGAGGGTTATAAAACGTTTGTCTCAAATGCAAGGATGTCACAGTTGGTTCATTACACATTCACCCAAATTCTCTTCTCTTCCAAAAATATTTTGGAAGCAAATTCTCATTTATCAGTTGAATGAAAACTGGTGGCAATAAAAGTAAGATACATTGAAAATGTATTTCAATGTATTTCGTGAAAATATTTGCAGATCCCTCACATCCTGGACATAAACTGTTTCAACTCCTACCCTCAAAACGACGCTATAGAGCACTGCACACCAGAACAACTAGACACAAGAACAGTTTTTTCCCGAAGGCCATCACTCTGCTAAACAAATAATTCCCTCAACACTGTCAGACTATTTACTGAATCTGCACTACTATTAATCGTTTCATAGTTCCCATCACCAATCTCTTTCCACTTATGACTGTATGACTATAACTTGTTGCTGGCAATCCTTATGATTTATATTGATATATTGATCATCAATTGTGTTGTAAATGTTGTACCTTGATGAACGTATCTTTTCTTTTATGTACACTGAGAGCATATGCACCAAGACAAATTCCTTGTGTGTCCAATCACACTTGGCCAATAAAAATTCTATTCTATTCTATTTTTCTGTGTGGCACTATTTTTAACCTTTCTCACTATGTAGAGCAAAGGTTTATAGGATGCATTAATTCAACACATTAGAGCAAAATGAAACTTACTCTACGATGCCTTAGCAAGTTTTATGAACCCAAGAAAAGACTCAGAGAGAAGATCCCTGGGTTGACCATTTATCACTTAACTTACAGACTACAAGGTCTTTCTTCACAGAAGACTCAGAGCATGATGTATTTCCAAGGGTATGCATGATTTGGATCTCCATGGAGAATTAGTGTGAGGCCAATCTGGAAAGGAAAATTTTAAGTAATGTTATATATGCTGTTCTGTGAAATACAGCTCCATACTGGTAATTTTTCATTAAAATCTTAACACTTCTTGGCTCATGCAATATATCTGCATGAGATATATAGGGTGAAATGAATTCTTAAATGTTTTTGTTATTATTATTATTTACTTTATTCATTTAACATGAAACTTAGTCAACATTCAAAAATGCATCACAAATACCATTGACTGATGCTAATGGTTGAAATGGGTTGCTGCCAGCGTCCTAGGTATCAACCAAGTACCTTCTTAAGATGTACAAAGTTCGGCTTCTGGGTGGCGCCACCTTTCTCGCTGGGTGCTAATTTATGGCACTCCGCATTGAATATGGTAAAAGCCGGTGATAACAGCTGATCCCGGCTTAATTTCTCTCTGGTTGAAAGAGAGAGAAAGAGCAAGGGGGGGAAATTGTGGTAGATTCCCCTAGGGGCTTTGTTTTTGTAATGCAAAGTCCTGAAAGGTCGAATCCCCTTGAACCCTCCCCCAACCTCCAGTATTCACTGCGCTCCTGAAAAAGCAGGAAAAGAGGAAGGTGTCCACTTCTGCTAACAACTGATTTCTTTTTGTGGTTACTAAAAGCAGATGGAAGAAGCGTGAGTCAACAATTATTGGTTTGCAAGTATTTTTGATTTTCTGACTTCTACCTTTTTTTAAAAAAAAGAGAGAAATCCCCCCCCCCTTCAGTTTCGTTTTAGAGAAACTGAAAGCAGAGCGATACATCAAAGGGAGCCTTGCTGTTGAATCGAAACTGAATGGAGATTTTATCTTATTGTGTTTGACTGTGGACTGTTGGATTATATTACGTTGTTTAAGTATTTTATAAGGGGATTCTCAGCAGGAACTTTGTCATGGAGGTTCTTTCAGAAGAATGGATTCATGACTTTATACAGGACTACACAGAAAGTATGTATTTAATTATTCAAAAATACGAATTGATAAAAAATGGGGACGTTTTGGATGAGAGCTTGGAGCAAATTAACCAGTGCAATCATTCGGAAAATGGAATGGAGGAGATACAAATAAAAGTGGATAAATATGAAGATTTGATCGTGAAGAAACAAGTTGATGTAAAGAAGTTTTCTTTAAATAGTTTGGATGAAATGCCTGAATTTGTGCTACAGGAGATTGTCCCTCGAACGGAAAAGACTCACAAGTTTAATGTTTCCCAAGATTTCTCTTTTTGGACTGATGGAATATACGGCAATAATTTTTGGATTCTTAGACATAAGGAATTACTAGGAAATATTGTGATTGACTTTTTAAAAGGAGTAATGAAGGAAAGACAGATATTAATGCATCAAAAAAAATGGCAAGAGACAAAAGTATTATCCTTGAAACAAGGTTTTTTTTAAATATTAACAGACAAAAATATTAGTGTCCCAGAAAGACAATTTGTGAGGAAGATCTGGAAGAAATGGGTTGATTATATGTTTTATATCTATCATAAAAGACTAGATATTTGGATCTATACTGGATTTTGATGAGGAAGGACTAAAATTGAATAGATATTGTAATTTTCTGTATTGAAATTTTATAAGGTGTTGCACTAAATTTTAAATAGTATATTCTCAAAAGATCTTATGTAAGAAAGACATGGGGGGAAAATTATATGGTTATAGAAGTTATAAGGGACATATTTTTTGAATTGGATTGGATTTTTATGCTTTAGCTGGTTTTAAATATTTTAGGATTAATTTGTTCTATTGATTTATATATTTTACTATTGTTAATTCTTAATTTTTATTTTTATTTTTTATTTTTTTGAAGGATTTTGTTTATCTTAGGAGGAAGTCAGAGTTAGAGAGGGAACATTGGTATAATAGTTTTGGGAGAAAATTTTCTTAGCATATGTTTGTTTTATTTTTAACTATACCTTGTGCTTCTTCCGGGAAGCCAGGGGGGAGGGGGGAGGGTATTAGTGAAGGGAGGGGGGTTGGGGGGAAAGGAGAAAAAAAATTTTTTGTAAAACTTTTTGAATAAAAAAAAAAAGAAGATGTACAAAGTTCCACGTAGAGCAGTTTTTTGCAGTTCCGCTGGTATTATTGCAGGAAGCTGCAATTTCTTGATGTACTTTATAAAGTTCTTGGACATGGTACCAAGATAACAATAGGTATCACTGTTTCATCCATAATCGCATAGTTTAGATGGCCAGATAGCGATATTTTGTTATTTTTTCATTGACAATATCATTGACACAAATACATTGACACAAATTATTATTATCTTTATTCATTTATCATGAAACTCAGACAACTGAACATTCAAAAATGTATTACAATGTTCAGTTGTTGTTGTTGTTATTGTTGTTGTTGTTGTTGTTGTTATTATTATTATTGTTATTATTATTATTGCCATTTTTGTCACTTCTACTTTCCTACTTTCCCACTAGAAGAAAAGGGTAGAAACTTATTTGATACTTACCACTGTCTGTACCAATGTGTATCAGTGGTGCTAAATGCTTTGGTTCTATAATAAGACTAAAGGTGTGGAAACAATCAATATCTATTGCTGTTATATTTGCTTATCCTTCCAAATGGACCTGGTGTTCTCCTCTCCAAATGGAATGCCACATCGGCATTCTGTTCCAGTTAAAGTTTTCCCAGAACACGACAGGTACATTATTTTTGTCCCTAATTTAATTTCCTAGATTACCTTCCTCTGACCTTTGGAAAACCAGCTTATTTATTCAAAGATGGAACAGGATCATCTGAATTCTGCCAGATCTCAATGGGAACTGAGAGGAGTTCAAATCTTGTTGAGGAAACTCAACAGCTGCAAAGACCCCCGTGAATTAAAACAAACGATCAAGACAAAATAAGCACTCTCACATGATGATCACTCTTCTGAAATCAACAGACAGCAGCCAATATGTTTCCTCTGTTAGTGAAAGCATATGTTGCAGAAATCTGCTTAAAAAGAATTAGAAAGATGCTTTGGATGACAATGTTTATAATCCCCGATTATTAGCCACATTAGCTGGAATAATAGGATTTTTGGTCCAAAACAGATCAGATAAACCACTTTGCTGCTCCATTTAATAAATATTACAGTAGGTTAGCCATATCTAAAAGAAGATAAGGTTTCCGTATTATTAGTTGCTATAATTTTAGTTGCCTATTAGAGATACACAAACCCCACTGACTGTCATATAGGACTTTTTGAATAACAGAGAGCCAGGCTTGATTTTATATGACATTTAATAAACATGAATTATTTCTCATTTAGTCACACTTTAATCATTGCTAAAAGTATGCTGAGTAATATAGCATCATAGTAAGAAGCAACGTCTATTAACTTCAATAGATACTTCAACTCTATTGTTGCACCTACGACCTAACCTGGGAATGTATGGAGAGAATCTGATTACAGTTTGACTTACTTCTAAATAAATGAAAGTGATTCTTCTTTCAATTAAAAAAAATATATTAATGAAATGTATTTCATATTTGAGTAAGAAAATAAATAAAATTTAAAGTGATGAAGTTCATTACGTAAAGTGAAAATAACTGTACTATAATAATATATATATAAAATAATAAAAAAGGATGTGGTGGCTCAGTGGCTAAGCTTGTCGATCGAAAGGTTGGCAGTTCCGCGGTTTGAATCCCTAGTGCCGCTCCCATTACTTGTCTCAGCTTCTGCCAACCTAGCAGTTCGAAAGCACATAAAAAATGCAAGTAGAAAAATAGGGACCATCTTTGGTAGGAAGGTAACAGCGTTCCGTGTGCCTTTGGCATTTAGTCATGCCGGCCACATGACCATGGAGACGTCTTTGGACAGCGCTGGCTCTTTGGCTTTGAAACGGAGATGAACACCACCCACTAGAGTCAGGAAAGACTAGCACATATATGCAAGGGGTACATTTACATTTACCTTTTAAGCATACAGGAAGGAGAGAAAGAAGATACATGTGGGGAGATAGGAAAAGGATTAAGCGGCATACCAGACTAGGTTCAATCTGATCTGAAATTGGTTTCAGGATAAATTGACCTCTTTCTTTTTTTTTCTTTTTTTTTCTTTTTGTAGTTGCAAGAGGTAGGAAATAAAGTGTTAAGAGTATTAGTAGGAAATAAAGAGATGTCCAGCCTGTATGATGAACATTGCTAGGTTTAACTAGTTGTTGGTTAGCCAAAGAAAGGACTGCATTTAACTTCTACAGTACTTTTGGAAAGACTTTATCTTTTGGATAAAGAACCACATAAATTGCAACCATCTTTTAGGTAAGCAAAAAAAAAAAAATTGAAATTGAAAATAATTCATTTAAAGGCCTTATAAAATCTGAGAACCCTAATATTTTATTTTGAAAGAGATCCTATTGTTTGACTGGAACATAGCATTTCCTTTACAATAGGGAATTTTAATTTCAGTAGAGCTATTCTGTATTTGGCAAGTCCCACTAAAATCAGTTGATTCAGTGTCTTGACTAAATGTGGCTAAGACAAACATGCATGGACTTCCCAAATTTAGAGACACATTAGTAAGTTTGCTAAGCAGTTTCACTAAACAAATTCTGCAATAATACCTTTCTGTCTCTTTCTAAATCTACACTACTATTAATCTTCTTATCGTTTCCATCACCAATCTCTTTCCACTTATAACTGTATGACTGTAATTTTTTGTTGCTATCATTAAGGGTTAAATTGTACCCTATGACCATCATTTGTGTTGTAAATGTTGTACCTTGATGAAGGTATTTTTTTCTTTTTCTTTTATGTACACTGAGAGCATATGCACCAAAACAAATTGCTTGTGTGTCCAATCACACTTGGCCAATCAATTCTATTCTATTTTCCCACTCCGAAGAGTGCTCTTCTTAATTACCCCAAATAAACCTCTCTAAGAAAAGTTGTTGCAAGATTACTAGAATATATCTGAAGTTTTTAAAAGAAAATTTCTGTTGTTGAAACTGCAAACATCGAAGCTTAATAATAGTAAAATTGGAGTCCGTAGTTCTTAGAAACTGAAACAATAAGCTAGTAGGAACATTAAGCTTTTAATGAAAATATAAGTAAACTTTAGTCACTCTGTGATATTATAAACAGCTGTAAATACTGGTAGAAGAACTGGGGGTCATTCAAAGGACACCCCATTTATCTATAAAGTAATTGTGGAAAAGTTCAGGAAGGAAGGAATCTGCACTAAAAGTATTTCTGGATGCAAATTTAATCTGTTATTCTAAATATCTAACTGTGCTGAGCTTAACCTTTTAAACCTGCACAATCCAAATTTGCTTTAAAAAATCTGTGTGCATTCCACAGAAATGTCTAGGAGAAAGTATCATTTTAGGCTAAATTTTAATGACAACTTTCTTGATAGTGTTGTTATACTGTCATTCTTTCTTTTCTCTGCTAAACTAATTATCCAGTTGTTAAGCAAAGTTATGGTCTGGTTGAATTTGTCACTGATTGACTTATGGTCCCTCATCTATCAAAACATTTTCTCATCACAAGAAGCAAGAATAACATCAAAGCAAGAAAGCAACCTATTGAGCTTTAAAAAAGATCAGGATGGAAAATTTGAGCAAAAGAATAAAGTGAAGACAAAATGGTGATCAGGGCTCATCTTATTATTTTTTTCCAACACTGAATTCACCTGCTGATATGTACTATGGGATATACTGCCAGTGTGCTAAAACAATTAGCAATTGAATGACATTAAATTGTGAGGTTGAAATGAAAAGAATTTAAAGTGAAGCAAAGCTAGTACGAATTGATGATCATTTTTGCCATAAGAACACTTTGAGATGTGTGAAAATGACCAGAACTGCTCTATTGTGAAAGCTTTTAAAAGACAGAAAAGAAAAGAAAAGAATTAGGAATATAAATATAATATAAATATGAATATACAGTATGTCTTATTTACAGAGCTATCCATCTGAAGTCATCTTTTGTTCCAAATGTGAGTAAAGGTTAAAGAGAAATAACTATAAGAAAATAGAGCACTGATTCCAACAAACAAACAAAAACTATAAAATTTTCTTTTAAAAAATCTAAAAACTCTCAAAAGACTGTCTGGAATCACTCAGTTTTCCGCCTTCTGGAAGACCATCATGAAGGGAGCTAATGGGGACGGTTGGTCCTTTCATTAATATGGGGTACTCAATAGCAATTTCTTCTGGGTGGCTCATCTTGGATGGATGGACCCTGGTTAGTACAGGTGAACCTAAAGGTACTTTGGTACCAAATCACATTAGGGCTCTCTAAATTTTACCTGGAAACTTATAGTTAGGCAAAGCTGGACCCACAAATAGACTGCAATATTATAATGGTAGCAAGCACCAGTCAGGAAGTTGGCGATTGCATTTTTAAGAATCTACAGCTTCAATGTGATTTTCAAAGGGAGCACCATGCATTGCAAAAGTCCAACCAAAAAATAATAAGAACATGACTCAATGTAACCAGGTTCTCCCATTCCAAGAAGGACTACTACAGTACCATAGCTGCTTCATATCCAGCAGTAATTATGAATCCAGAAAGACCTCAAAGTCTTGGACCTGTCCTGTTCCCTGAGAAGCAGAGGCACCTTTTCAAGGGACAACACTGGAACTAGTAGAGGACCACAATGAACAAACAGCAACTTTATCTGGCTTGAGTTCATCTTCAGCATGGTTTGTCCCACACATCAAGAGATTTCAAAAACACCTTCAGTTGTGCCTATTGTTGAAAGCTGAATAAAACTGAGTATGCTGAAAGTTTGCATTGTAAACCATTAGATGGCCATTTCCACTAGTTCAGGAAAGGAGACAAATGGTATCCTAGACATAACTATGCAAGAGTGACCACAGCTAAGCATCAAGAAGCACCGTCAGACTGCAAGTCTAGTCTTTCAGGTAGAAAGTCCTTAAGTCCAGTTTTCTATTTGCCAGCAACTCCCCATCATTGTCTTAATTTAATTTCAGTTATTCTCTCTTATCCAGCCCATTACCAAAAAACTAGACAATAAATAATAGTACTGATTATTTTCTTAGAACTAGATGGTAAAGACCTGGGTTTTATTGGATGATTGACAGTACTTTTCTCATATCATTGATTTCCAAACTTATCAACTGTGACTGACTTTCCACCCCTAATTTATTTGATGCTGTACTCCACCTCAATATTTTCCATACAATCCCTTTGTTTTGAGAGATTTCTGGGAGGTTAGCTTGTTTGGCATGTATTTTGTAAACTGGTATGGCATCTTAGATTGCATGCAGTTGTCTCTTCTGCCCATATACTGCAGTAGACAATAGACAAACTGTTAATTTAAGGAGGCATCTGGGAAGAAGTGCTGATAACTTTCCATAAAGTCCCAGCATTTTTAGAAAATTCCTATTGTGAATGAATATACATTTATAGCTAAATTTCCTGCTCCCATAAGAGCAAACAAAACTTAGAGAAATGAGGAATCTGGAACTGTTTAGAGGGGATACACAACAAAGATACCTGCCCTCTCTAATGACCCAAATATTTGGCCAGTGATCAATAAACGTTTTAATTTTGTCTCACTTGGCTACAGTTTTATAGAGAATTTTAATATTGTTATTACTCATAAAATGCCCTTCTGTATTTAAGGGCCTCCCTAAAGATTTGTCTTTTGGAACTTTATCTCCCATCTCTCTCTCACACACACATATATACACATACATAGACAAACACCTCCTTTCACATTAACTGTTTGTAAGCATGTAAACTATTTTGGAGTTGAATAAATAAACAGTTGGGCCTCCTTCAGACTACCCTTATGACTGCTGCAGGCATTTGCTAGACTGAAATATTTTTAGTAAACAGTTACCTTAAAATGTTTGTCCTCCCATTAGTTAGATGGGATTTAATAAGAGATCTGTATTCTAAGCATCTGAAATATATTCTTCAGCTATACAATATATTCTTGCATTGCTTCTATTATTTATGTTTCTCATAGCTCCAATCTGTCTTCTCTCTCTTTCTCTCTCTCTCTCTCTCTCTCTCTCTCTCTCTTTCTCTCTCCCCCCTTCTTTGGTATTTTTTTCTTTCAGATGCAGAAAAAGAGCCAGAACAAACTATCAAGTCTCCGTTTCTGCCACGTAAAAGGTGACCAGTGAAAAGGAGGCAATTATAGTCTTTGTTAGCTGTGTCTTGTGCACATTTTGAACCAAGTGTTAGTTGAGGGAAATATCCCACAAATGCACTTAAACCATATCTGAGTGTAAACAACTTTCCAAAAAAAAAAAATCAATTTAGCATTGAAACTTAGAAATGAACATGCAGTTAAATCAGTTAGCATTTGTAAATAAACAGTACCAGCTAACCCTTGGCAATGAGGAAAATCTGCTTCTTTAACAATTGGCAAACCACGTAGAGACTTTGTAAAATCTATAACATGCAGTCCTTTTGTTCACTAACAGATAATTAGACATTTTGAATTGAATTTGACTATTGGTGAATGTGTTGGCAAATGCTCACCATCTTGACTTATCCTTAGTAATAAGTTAAAACACTTACAAGGCCATTTCAGTGATCAGCTTAATCTCATCTATTCATGTGATCACTTGTCATCCTCTTCTTATAATTCCCTCCATCTTGACATGCACAATTGCTTTTCATAGCATAACTTTCATTCACATCACTGTCATAGATTCAAAAAACACTTTTGTTAAGTTGATCTATGAGACTTAAAGAATTCAACTTTTCTTAAATGTTGTCATTTTCTTCCCATTCTTATCTCTAAATTCTTCTTGCTTTCATTTTTCAACCCCTACTAATCTTTTTCTTGCTTCCAGTTCCTCCTTACCACTTTGGAAAGTTCTCTTAACTCCCAGTGAGCTCAACATGCTTTGTTTCCTCTCTGCGGTTCTCTCTATCAGTTTCTCAACTTTGTAACTTTAGAAAAACATAGACTTGCCAATTAATCTTCTTTCTTTTCTCTTTTCACTTCTGGATATTTAATCATCAGATTTCTGAACAGCCACCATCATTTTTCTGGAAGTCCTTCTTTCATGCTATGAACCTTTCTATCTTTTCAGTACAGAGGTACCACTGTGCTTTTCTCCTCCGATGAGCAGCATTTTCATTCCTGTTCTTGTTGTTAGTTGTGAAGTCATGTCCCATCTTGACCCCATGGACAACGTTCCTCCAGGACTTCCTGTCCTCTACCATCCTCTGGAGTCCATTTAAACTCATGCCTACTGCTTCAGTGACTCCATCCAGCCACCTCATTCTCTGCCGTCCCTTTCTTCTTTTGCCCTCAATCTTTCCCAGCATTAGGCTCTTCTCCAGTGAGTCTTTCCTTCTCACAGTGGCCAAAGTATTTGAGTTTCACCTTCAGGATCTGGCCTTCTAAAGAGCAGTCAGGGTTGATCTCTTCTAGGACTGACTGGTTTGATTGCCTTGCAGTCCACGGGACTCACTGGTGTCTTCTCCAGCACCAGATTTCAGAGTATTTTCAAAGCACAGTTCAAAGCTTTTTCATACTCTCCAATAAATCTCATTTTATTCTTTTCCAAAATGCACCTTAAAAACCCCTCCTAATGTCTCTAAGCCTTCTCATCTCCACCTCTCACAAAAAGTTTCAGTGCAGGTTAGGGCCTACTGTATGTGAAAGACTTTAGCTGCTACAACTGATGACCTTGACATGTCTTGTCACAATTGCATACACCAAATATATTAGTTTTTAACTCAAAACAATAAACTAGTCTCTATTTATCCTGGGTGGTTTTTCCTGTAGAGCTCAAAGTAACCATCTCATAATTCATAATTCTCTCATTTTTTTTCTTGGGACATAATTACTCTTAATATTTAATCTGTTTATGTCCTGTGTTTGTGGCAATCTGACTCTATACATGTTTTAAAATATCCTATTTGGACTGACATATTTTTGGCAACAGTTTGCAAGGTATTCAGTCTGGCAGGCACCACATGATTCCATCCTCTTCCATGAAAAGAAATGTTGAAACTTTTTCCTGTATAGATTTTGCAATATTCTACACTGATATCTGAGATGCAGGTGCATTAGAATCAACTTCGGAACTATTCAATATTAAACTAATATTTTGATATTTATTTCCCCTAGAAGCCAAAGACTCTTCATGGGTATTCTCAATCATTTCATCTAAAACACTGTAACATGTTTTTCTTTTCCCTTTCTGACTTGCTGAACTTGATCCATAGTTTTGTAGTGGTGGAACTGGTATTTTTTTTTATTATTGTGATATAATAAAAGTTCTCGACTGACTTTCTGCTCCACTAAATACGGCTGCTTTATAATGACTAAGATGGAGGCATTTTGATTGCTTCCAGAAATACTATCCACCATCTTTATTCCTTAAGAAAAGAAGACTTCGTAACTCATGGAACCAGTTCCTGGCAATGTGTATGTATGTACTATATACATAGTATACAAGACTGATGACCGTATCCAATAATGCTTTAGATTCATCCAGCCAATATAAACAAGTGACCGACTCAGCTAAAGTGCAGTGCATAAGCCTGGATAAGTGGACTTGCATGGTCCACTTATTAATTTTAAAAAAATCCATCCTGGTTATTATTGTTCCATTTTTCCTTTCAAAAGAACTTTGCAATATGTTTAAATGAAAACCAGATTCATTCAGGAAGAATTTGAAATATGAGGCTGAGTATAAGCAGCAGCAAAGAGATTCCAGATTAATAGGAAAAAGTGGAGTGACTGCAGGGCTATGTAATAAATGAAGGGCAGAAATGAGTTATGCTATGGAATATCATTTGGATTGAATAATCTGTGGATAGACTTGTGTTTAAGGAAAAAGGTCAAGTAACTGGAGAAAGAGAGGGAGAGAGAGGGAGGGAGGGAGGGAGGGAGGGAGAGAGATAGTTTATCATAATAATGCCTCCCAAAAGTATCTAAGAAATGAATTGTCTTCTGAATGGCTGTATGGTTAATAGTTTCTCAGAAGAGAAACAGGCATAAAACAATAATATTATAAGATACGCTACATTCCAGACTAAGTTAATTTAACTTGTTTCCCAGTGATACCAATGAAACAAACCATTGCTAATCTGGCACAATTATTTAAACAAGAATTAAATACTGTACTGCTAGAATTATTTGAGATACAGCTTGGACAGGGTTCACATAAGGCTCCAGGTTCTATAAAAATGGTTTGATTAAAATAATAATTTATTAAATTTATTTATCATCTGTGTCCCAGTGACTTGTATGATGATGATTGAGCCACAATTTACTAGGTTTTTGTATTGCATTAAACTATAAATCATGCTAGAAAAACAATTGTTGAGTTTATAAACAAGCTATGGCAATATCAGACAATTATTTTACAGCATAATATAATGTATAAATGCAGTTACTAATTTTTTCTGCATAGATTTTATTACATTACTTGTCCTTCTAGTTAAAGGGCTCATTCAAACATAGTTTGTACTGAAGTTCTAGGCATCTCTATTTGGTTCTAGAGAAATTTTGCTACCTTCTGATATAAATTTTATGGCCAGGTATAAATATTAAGAAATTCATTGAGTATTAGGATATATTGTACAGAATAGAATATGTCTGAATAAACACAAATAGGGCTCTAAATCTGATTCTGGTCCACTTAAAATATGTAGCATTCATTAGGATCAATCCCATGACTTCAAAAAGGCTTACAAACCATTTTTCTCAGTGGCAACAGAATAAAAGAATTGGAAGGGATCTTGGAGGTCTTCTGGTCAACCCCCTCCTTAAGCAGGAAACCCTATACCATTTCAGATAAATGGTTGTTCAACAGATAATTGTGCAGTGTATTTGCTTCATGCCCAAAGGACTATACACCATATCTATCTGTTAGCTTCATTGTGACCACTGTTGGATTCAGAAGTGAAATAATTGTTCTGAGGTAAACTTTTTATTCAGCATCCAAGAAATTAAATGGCAAAGTAGAAATCAAAATTGTGGCTACCAACTTATGCTAAGTTGTTCTTTTTCGTAGAATCTCAGAGTTTCACAGTTATGGCATCCTTCATTTCAGAACATCACAGGTATAGTGTGCATTATTCCGAAATTTTGATCTGGAAAGTCCGTATGAGAAATCCCAAGTCTTCTATTTCATAGAATAAATCAATGACTTCAACCAATGTTGTTGACATTTATGTGCAGTCCTCGCCAATTCTTCCAAGGTTCTTAATATGATTTCTACATATTTATTAGATTAAGTGCTCCATTTATTTATTTTCATTTACCCATTTAACAGGTATCTTATTTATGTATTTGTATCCCACCTTTTTTTATTTTTATAAATAACTCAAGGCAGCGAACACATTCAAAACACCTTCTACCTCCTATTTTCTATTTTTCCCACAACACAACTCTGTGAGGTGGGTTGGCCTGTGAATGAGTGACTGGCCCCAAGTCACCCAGCTGGCTTTCATGGCTAAGGTGGACTTGAAGTCACAGCCTCCTGCTTTCTAGCCTGGTGTCTAGTCTTTCTACTAAACCAGGGGCCTGCAAACTTGGCTCTTCTAAGACTTGTGGACTTCAACTCCCAGAATCCCTCAGGCAGCAAAGCAAAGCTGGCTGATGAACTCTGGGAGTTGAAGTCTACAAGTCTTAAAAGAGCAAAGTTTGCAGACCCCTGTACTAAACCAAACTAGCTTTCTTGTATTTCGTTGAGCTGTCCCATGATTTGTAATAAGAAATTCTGTAATTGGTCTTTTGCTACATGGACAAACAGGAGGTGAGTTAAATGAACATTTTTTTAAATTTATTTTTGTCACACAGTATATATAAACATAAGCATGTAATAACTATACAATATATAAGCATAGATATGAGTATGTAATAACTATATTAATTGGATATAATGAAAGGAAACAATAGGACAGGAACGGTAAGCACGCTTGTGCTCTTATGCACGCCCCTTACAGACCTCTTAGAAATGGGGTGAGGTCAATAGTAGACAGTTTTTGGTTGAAGCTTTGGGGATTTTGGGAAGAGACCACAGAGTCAGGTAGTTTATTCCAAGCATTAACAACTCTGTTACTGAAGTCATATTTTCTGAAATCAAGATTGGAGCAGTTCACATTAAGCTTAAATCTATTGTGTGCTCGTGTATTGTTGCAATTGAAGCTGAAGTAGTCTTCGACAGGAAGGACATTGTAATAGATGATTTTATGAGTTAAACTCAGATCATGTCGAAGGTGGCATAGTTCTAAATTTTCTAAGCCCAGGATTTCAAGTCTGGTGGCATAAGGTATTTTGTTGTATTCAGAGGAGTGGAGAACTCTTCTTGTAAAATATTTCTGGACACGTTCAATTGTATTGATGTCAGAAATGTGGTATGGGTTCCAGACAGTCAAGCTGTATTCAAGAATTGGTCTAGCAAATGTTTTATATGCTCTGGTTAGTAGTGTAGCGTTTTTGGAGAAAGCTATGCAAGATTAGGTTTACAACTCTTAAAGCTTTTTTGCGATGTAGTTGCAGTGGGCTTTGGCACTTAGATCAAAAAATATGTCATCTTTTGATCTAAGATATGTCAAAAGATATGTCATCTAGGATGTAGGAATGCTAATCTACCCATTCTAGTACACCCATTACAGTGAGTACCAAATGCATTCAGTTAAAATGTTTCTCCCCACAGTACAATCTTCTTGAAAGACTGTACCACATTTATATACAAAGAAGTGCAGGCCTTCACATGAAAACCTCACAGTGGATCCAAATTTAGCAGCTGAAAGAGAAGATCATCTTTAAAGCACTTCTCTGAGGTGCTGGTTTTCGATGTAGGTTGCAATTTTCACATAAGGCTGTTTTAAAACAAACTCTTGACAATGTGAATATGGAGTTGGGAAATTCCTATGAGAGGACTACACTGCTTGAGAAGGTGCATACTCAAATCAGCAAAACATGCCCAGAATAATTATTTTTTAATCAATAATAAAACTGTTGGGCAATTGTATCTGAAATTTAGATCTTAAAAATTATTACGGAACATTTCTTATTTCATATAAAGTATTATCCAAAAGTTGTCTTTTCATTTATAAGATCTTGAATTTAACTGATTACAACAGATAATACACTTATTTTCTAATATGTTTTTTCAGGATATTTACCCTGTTAGAGAAACTGGTAATTTAAAGTAAGAGAAGATCAGAGAAAAACTCACACACACACAAAATTTGACATTGATTCATAGGAATGGTGGATCAACCCTTTGCTCCTTCTCTTGAAATGTGATTGATTACAGTTTAAATATATGGGTACAATCACAAGAAATATACTTGTCACTTATAATGTCTGCAAAAATGTACACCAATAAATCCATGAATGCAGGTCGTTTTTGGAAATGATCCCCCCACCCCCAAATCAGGTAAAGAGCTTGCTTTCCTGCACAAGAGTATGGTTTGGCAGAGCAGTTTAACCCACCGATGGAACAGAGACAATCATAATACACTCTATGAATAGAATATGTTGATTTTGGGCTTGAGGTATTAAAATAGATTGCAAGAATGAAGATTGAAGGATGCTCTGGAATATTAAACAGTATTGGATCCAAATCAACATTGAACAGAAAGACTAAACACTATTAATCAATAAGCATGTAAAAGGTAAAAACATGTTATACAATAAATCCTATGAATCCTATTTTGGCTTCCTTTATTATTCCCCCATATTATTTTCTTAGCCCTGTGATAAATCTTCAAATAACATCACAAGTGAATATACAAATTTATCTGATGATGTAAGTACATTTCCGAAAATCAAAAGATCTTTAAGGCCTAGTGACAAAATCTATACACTCCTCTTTTGCTTTAGATTCATCCATTTACTCTTGAACCAACCCAATCACCAAGTATTGCCTTAGCTGGAAATTAACTTTAACAAGTTTCATTTTGGTTATTGGAATCTTTTCCAAAATGTTTCTTCAATTACTTTGTAAGTGATATATTCTGAGTAAGCATTTTCAAGAGTCCATTTAAGTTTGCTTCTCTACCTTTCTTTTTTTTAAAAAAACTTTTTATTTCTTTTTTGGAAAAGATACCCAGGGCTCTTCTCTTTCTTTCAACTATAGTTCAGTTTCAGAATAGAATAGAATAGAGTAGAGTAGAATAGAATAGGGTAGGGTAAGATAGAATAGAAAATAGAATAGAATTGTTCTGTCCTCCTTCGCCTCCATCCAAGTGATGGCTTAATTAGCCGGCACTATCAGCTCTGGCAGCAGAATAGCCAGTGTCTGCCAAGAACCTCCGTTATCTTCCACGACGCTGGTGAGTCACTCAGGAACAAACTTCAGCTCTTAGTCTTAGTGGATTTGCCTGTTATCAAGAGACACAGCAGCTCTCTCTGCCTTTTATATCCTGTGGGGTGTGGCTCCATGACTCAGCGCTTCCTAGGCCTGCTCCACCCCTGCTTCTGTTGTTCCCTCCTCTCCTGCCTACGAAACCTAGGGTCCAACCAAGCATGATTGCCGTCAGCTGGGTCTGAAGGTGTGGCCTGGGGGGGGGGAAGAGTCAGGGGACGGAGGCCTCGTTATCTCTTCCACCTGGCCTGCTTCTGGCTCCTGGAGCTGAGCCAGGGAAACCAGTGCTCCCGAGGTAAGTCCTGACGGCCCTTCTCCCTCACTTTCCAAGTCACTTTCTGGCAGCAGGCTGCTCCGAGTCAGTTTCTAGCAGCAGGCCCGGCTCCAAGTCACTTTCTGGCAGGAGGGCCGGCTCGGGGGGCACAGACACAACAAGAATAGAATAGAATAGAATAGAATAGAATAGAATAGAATAGAATAGAATAGAATAGAATAGAATAGAATAGAACCTTGGAGATCTTTTAGCCCAGCCCCCTGTTCAAACAGGAGAATTATACCATTTCAGAGAAGTATCTGTCCAGTCTCTTTTTAAAGAGATATAAATTAGATATCACAACATCTTATACACATATGTTGCCTTTTAAAAACACAGAATTATGAGACTTAAATTCTTAAATTAGGTGCCTCCATCACTGATATTTGTGGGTGCCCTGAAAACGATGAGAAAAGGCATTCAGAATGTATTAATATATTTGTTAGTCCTATTGCATGGTCAAGGAGGGACGTGGTGGCTCAGTGGTTAAGATGCTGAGCTTTTCGATTGACAGAACCTAGCAGTTCGAAAGCACCTAAAAATGCAAGTAGAAAAATAGGGACCACCTTTGGTGGGAAGGTAACAGCATTCTGTGCGCCTTTGGCATTTAGTGACATGACCACGGAAACGTCTTTGGACAGCGCCGGCACTTCGGCTTTGAAACAGAGATGAGCACTGCCCCCTAGAGTCAGGAACAACAAGCACATATGTGCGAGGGGAAGCTTTACCTTTACTTATTGCATAGTCAAGTGTCAAAATCTCCCCTAAAAGCTAAAATTGCATGTCTGTTGTGCTTCTTGGAGAAGTAATTGCCTCTGTATGATTCCATAAAGACAACAGGTGTCAACTATTGGAGGCAAGCAGCAAGATATTGATATATGTGGTTATAAATGTGGGTTAGACAGCACCACCACCAGATGGATTCGTAACTGGCTGACCAACCGCACTCAATGTGTAGTCCTCAATGGAACTACATCCACATATTATTATTATTATTATTATTATTTATTCAATTTTTATACTGCCCTTCTCCCGAAGGACTCAGGGCGGTGTACAGCCAAAGTAAAACAAACGATACAATATACAAATTAAAATACAAATTAAAAACCTTATTATATATTTGGCCTAAAAACTTTAAAATATATAAAACTAAAAACCCCTTAAAATTAATGATAGAAAATTTAAAAACCAGTAAAATCAAGCCAACCCCGCGCGAATAAATAGATGTGTTTTCAATTCGCGGCGGAAGGTCCGAAGGTCAGGTATTTGGCGTAAACCCGGGGGAAGTTCGTTCCAGAGGGTGGGAGCCCCCACAGAGAAGGCTCTTCCCCTGGGGGCCGCCAGCCGACATTGCTTGGCGGACGGCACCCTGAGAAGTCCCTCTCTGTGGGAGCGTACGGGTCGGTGGGAGGCATGAGGTAACAGCAGGCGGTCCCGTAAGTACCCAGGCCCTAAGCCATGGAGTGCTTTAAAGGTAGTGACCAAAACCTTAAAGTGCACCTGAAAGGCCACAGGTAGCCAGTGCAGTCTGCGCAGGAGCGGTGTTACACGGGAGCAACGCGAAGCTCCCTCTATCACCCACGCAGCCGTGTTCTGGACTAGCTGAAGCCTCCGGGTGCACCTCAAGGGGAGCCCCATGTAGAGAGCATTACAATAATCCAAGCGGGAGGTAACGAGTGCATGAGTGACTGTGCACAAGGCATCCCGATCAAGGAAGGGGCGCAACTGCCGAACCAGGCGAACCTGGTGGAAGGCACTCCTGGAGACGGCCGTCAAATGATCTTCAAACGACAGCCGTTCATCCAGGAGCACACCTAAGTTGCGCACCCTATCCTTTGGGGCCAATAACTCGCCTCCAACAGTCAGCCGTGGCTGCAGCTGACTGAATCGGGGTGCCGGCATCCACAGCCACTCCGTCTTGGAGGGATTAAGCTTGAGCCTGTTTCTCCCCATCCAGACCCCATCCAGACCCACATCCAGACATAGAGGGAAGTATGCAGTGGAGTACCCCAAGGTTCTGTTTTAGGCCCAGTACTCTTCGACATCTTCATCAATGACTTGGACAAGGGGATAGATAGGGAACTCATCAAATTTACAGATGACACCAAGCTGGCAGGAATAGTCAACACTCCAGAAGATAGGCTCAAGTTACAGAAGGATCTTGACAGACTTGAACATTGGGCACTATCTAACAAAATGAAATTCAACAGTGAAAAAAGTAAAGTTCTACATTTAGTCAAAAAAAGCAAAATGCACAGGTACCAGATATGTGGTACCTTGCTCAATAGTAGTAACTGTGAGAGGGATCTTGGAGTCCTAGTGGACAACCATTTAGATATGAGCCAGCAGTGTGCAGCAGCTGCTAAAAAAGCCAACACAGTTCTGGGCTGCATAAACAGAGGGATAGAATCAAGATCATGTGAAGTGTTAGTACCGCTTTATAATGCCTTGGTAAGGCCACACTTGGAATACTGCATTCAGTTTTGGTCGCCGCGATGTAAAAAAGATGCTAAGACTCTAGAAAGAGTGCAGAGAAGAGCAACAAAGATGATTAGGGGACTGGAGGTTAAAAGATGTGAAGAACGGTTGCTGAAATTATGGGTGTGTCTAGTTTGATGAAAAGAAGGACTAAGGGAGACATGATAGCAGTGCTCCAATATCTCAGGGGTTGCCACAAAGAAGAGGGAGTCGGGCTGTTCTCCAAAGCACCTGAGGGTAGAACAAGAAGTGGGAACTGATCAAGGAAAGAAGCAACTTAGAACTAAGGAGAAATTTCCTGAGAGTTAGAACAATTAATAAGTGGAACGACTTGCCTGCAGATGTTGTGAATGCTCCAACACTGGAAATTTTTAAGAAAATGTTGGATAACCATCTGTTTGAGATGGTGTAGGGTTAGCACGAAGCCGAAAGCACCAGACTGAAGATTATGAGTGAGACCTCGTTGAAATGTTGCCGAGATACTCTCAACCTTACACGGGAAAAGATCCAAATATGCCAAGACTTACATACATATGTATATACCGGTAGTACTAATTGCAGAAAATATCACTTCTATGTGCTGGGATGGCATTTTTAAAACCAGCATATTTCCAGCAGTCACAGTTGAAAAAACATGGCCTTGACAGTGTCTAATAAACTGT
This sequence comes from Ahaetulla prasina, assembly GCF_028640845.1. NCBI lineage: Eukaryota > Metazoa > Chordata > Lepidosauria > Squamata > Colubridae > Ahaetulla > Ahaetulla prasina. Next base: position 199,970,776 of record NC_080541.1, read on the forward strand.
CCAGAGAACTTTGATTGCTGACTGGATTCTAAAATGAATAAAAAATTAGTTAGAACTATTATTCATAATTTAATCATGAGCAATATTTAATTGCTAATAGTTCATTGTTAAATAAATATTTATTAATTATTATCAGCATTAAAAATAATTAATACTGATAATTCATAAATGCTAATGTGATGGCCAAAGAAGAAACTAACTAAGTAAAACTTGTTTAATCGCTGCAAGGATCAGAAAAATAACTTTGGGAATCCTATAGAAGCCTCAAAAAGTTTGGGACTTCCTGACCTTTGCTCAATTTCGATTATTCTGCACCAATAAGATCAGAAGACCAGAAACCGTCCTAATCCATATATTCCTAATCCATAGGAAGATATCCCAGGTCAAGTCTGAGGTATCTCTGAGATTTCCTATATGACATTTTCCCTTCTTGTATCATAATCCTTGCAACTCAATCAGCCCTTGCTTGCATGACTGCAAAATGACACTCATTAGATGTTAGAGGGAGGGCTCTGGTACATAATCCCTCTGGAATGAGGCAGCCATAATAAATTATTGTTGTTATTGTTGCCTATGTCAGCCTTTACCAAGAAGTAATTATGTTCAAGAAGGATCAAGCATCAGCAGATTTTTTTGGCTTAGTTGTGTGAAAGTCCCTGATATCAATAGAATTTACCTTCTGCAAATATGGAATAAAAATTTGGGACATATTAAAACTAGTGCAAACTAAACTATGAAATAATAAACTGAATTTAGGAAAGGTGGTCGTATATATCACAAGTAGATAGCTTAATCTGAGGATGGTAAAATAGTGAATCTAGGTATAGAAATAATATTAACATCCCTACATTATGGAAACTAAAATAGTAAGGTCTTACTTTGCAAAAGAAACAAACATCATCTGGGTGTTTTTGTGTGTGTGTCTCCATGATATATAACAGAAATTGATATTAGAAAGCAAATGTACAAGAATGGTTTCCTGAAAAAACTCTGACATTCTGAATTTGATTAGGAAACTAACAACTTGTGAGCAATTTTGATCCATGCATCTGCCTGTGTTTCTCAAAGTCACCCAGAAATAAGGAATTAAGATTGTGCTTATTTCTGTCACTCAGAAATAAGCACAATCTTAATTGCATGCATTAGGCTGTAAACTTCAATCCATATAGCAGGAGTTATTTGGGAAGAAACAGACATAGAATTAACTTCAAAAGTCCCTATGGACACCAACGTTGCTGCAGATTTTTTGTCTTGTGCCTATTAAGCCCAGCTAACTGGGATTCTCAAAACACTGTTTGCTCTACAGATGCATGCTAGGGCTCTTAGATCTTCCAACATGGAAAGTCCCTGCTTAGTGATAATGCAATGTCATTTTGGAACTAGCAAACATATTCTTCCCTTTCCCAAATCTGTTAAATTTTCAGACCTGACTTAAGGTATTTTGATTTAGCTGAATGCAGTCATACTGTCCCCTGATCCTGCAATTGCTGTTTGCTTGATTTTGTTTTTTGTTTGTGTGCAGACACATTCTTCACTCAAACTCATTTTCACTGTTGACATTTCGTATGCTATCTCAAGATCTTGTAAAAGAGCAACATATGACTACAATAATTATACAAGTAGATGGGCTAAATCTTCAACATTATTCTCATTGTGATTTGCAGCTCTCAAGAGGCACAAAGTAAAAAAGGAAGGCAAGAATTACATCGCAGTTCTCTAGGACTGCCTATTACTTGCTGAGTAGCGACTACACAAAACTGAACAGCACAGACAGATATTTAGTGTTCAAGAATGTTGTATATTTATGGCCAATAAGGACTGAATGAAAAGGGGAGGGGGGGATGAGGAGATGAAATGTTTAGTATCATTTTGAGGCCTCCTTCAGCCTTTGCAAATGATGCTTCCAGATGCTGGAAATGCTGGATGAGGCCTTAGAGTGAAGTAGAATGTAGAGAATCATGGAAAAGGTTTCAAGGAAAATAGGCAAGCATAATTATATAAGCAAAGACTGTTACAACATTCCTTAAGTCCTGGGAAACAAAATAATAACTGGAAGAAACTTAAATAGGCAAGCTCTCCTTATAGTTATATAGTTATAGTTGTGAACGCTCCAACACTGGAAATTTTTAAGAAAATGTTGGATAGCCATTTGTCTGAAATGGTGTAGGGCAGGGGTGAAATGCTCCCGGATCGGAGGGGATCGAGGGATCTGGTAGCGATGGCGGCTGCTGGTTGGAGGACCGGTAACAAAAATCCCTGGCCCCGCCCCCTGCCTCTGCTGAGCCACACCATCTGCAGAGGTTTTTTTTTTTTACTTTTAAAAGCCGGTTTTGCTTCAGCCGAAACAGGCCTTTAAAAGTAAAAAACAGCAGAACCTTACTTGTACTCTTACTTGAAGAAAACATGTTTTCTATAAGTAAGAGTAGAGATACTAAGGCACTTACCTGATTACTGAGGAATGCATGGCCACAGCCCGAAAGCAGTTTCAGTTTCAGCTAGACAGAATCAATCACTCAGCTAATCTATTTCCTCGTGATCAACTGGCTGGCTTTGCTAGCTGAGGAACTCTGGGATTTGAAGTCCACAATAAAATAAAATAAAATAAAATATTTGTGCAGCTTTCTGAGATTTGGTGTGTTTCTGTAGTGTTTCATTCTAACTACACAAACACACAAAATCTCAGAAAGCTGTATTGTGTGTGTGTGTGTTAGTTGTGTATGTGTAAAGTGTGAAAGTTGGTTTTTGAGCTTTTTGTGGCTGTGTGAAGTGTGAAGTGCAGCTGCTTTTACATTGTGTGTGAGTCAGTTGTGTTGTGTTGTGTGTGTGTAAAATGTGAAAGTTGGTTTTTGGTACCTCTTATTGTTTTTTTATACTTTGTTTATTATTTTTATTATTTATTGTTATTGGCCATGCCCACCAAGCCATCTGACCACCAAGCCACGCCCACCAATTAAGCCACGCCCACAGAACTGGTAGGGAAAAATTTTAGATTTCACCCCTGGTGTAGGGTTTCCTGCCTCGGCAGGGGGTTGGGCTAGAACTCTGTTATTATGTTATGTTATGTTATGTTATGTTATGTTATGTTATGTTATGTTATGTTATGTTATGTTATGTTATGTTATGTTATGTTATGTTATGTTATTTTATGTTATGTTATATCATTGCGATATAAGAGGGAGGAGAGGTAAGATTCAATCAGGCTTACAAGACTGATACCAGCCTTTTGAGGTAGACACAGTTTTCAAAGGAAGATTAGAAATATACTTTATTGAGAATCTCACTGTTGCTACTAAATGCCAATCTGTCTTTTAATAAGGTCTCTCTCATCCAAGACTTAATTATGGAAGAGAAAGTTAGTCTGATTACTGAGATACGGATGGACGCAAAGGAGTATCTCCTCTCAAACTTGCCATCTGGATTTTGAAGGTAGCATCAGATAAAATCCCAAGTGTTTTGTGGACGGACTTGGATGAAATCAGGATGATGGTAGTGCACCGTACTAATCCTCCTTGATCTCTAGCATATTTCTGGACAAGTTAAAGGGGTTGGGCATGGGGGGAGATACTTTCTCGGTTCCTGTCTGTTTTGATGGGGAGAAGTTAGAAGTCTAACCTCTGTGTGGGGTCAACTTTCTCCCCACCACCCATGTTCAACAACTACATATACCTGCTTGGTAAGATCAACCATTGGCATGCTGTTAGATTTCTAATCCATATTTCTAAACTTCTCTTAAATGCTGATATGTTTACTTTCAAACTGATCACATTACATAGATATAAGTTTCATATTGTACAGTGCATTTGCCCATCAAGTACATTTAAGATTCCATTTTTGGGATTATAAAAATAGGTATAAAATACATTTAGTTTTCCTTCCCCCCCCCTCCCCACACACACATTTGAGGAAATTTATGGCTCAGTAGTTAAAAATGCTGAGCTTGTCATCTGGAAAACTGGCAGCCCAGGTTTGAGACCCGAGCATCACATGACAGAGTGATTTCCCATTACTTGCCCCAGCAACCTACTGTAGCAGTTCGAAAGCATGCAAATGCAAGTAGATAAATAGGTACCACTTTGGTGAGAAGATAACAATATTCTATGCACCTTGTCATATAGTCTTGCTGGCCATATGACAATGAAAGTGTATTTGGACGATGCTGGCTCCCTTGACTAAGAAACAGAGATGAGCATCTCCCCCTAAAGTCCTACACAACTGACAGGAGAAACCTTTACCTTTTGAGTACAGACCAGGTTAATCAAAATAAGATGCTTCATCTGAAGAGTAAGAACAGCCAGCTTTGTGTTTCATCTCCTTCAATAAAAGTTTCCTTAAATCTTCTTTGCTTTGTCCTTCAAAATCAGCATTTTTTAGGATGTTAATGTTTCTCCCCCACAATTCTAATTCCAATTTCTGTATCTTCATGTCCAACATTTCTTATGGTATATTTTGTAGTTAAATTCAATAAAAAGGCAACAGTGTAAAATCCTGGAAAACTATCTTTCCATTGTTAAAATATTGTATTATTGTATATTCTGGTTTAACTGGTTTTCTGGTTATTGTGCAAGTCTGTGCATAATTATCTATATTTGTTTTAAAAAGGAGCTAACTTTTTAACCTGCAGCTATGGTAACTGTATCTTTAATAGCATTGGATTTGCAGATATTGGCATGTGAATCTCAATACAATGTAAACTTCATCCACTGATCAAAAACACCAAAACAACTTAGTTTATTTTATACAAATGCCAACCCAGAACATGCCCAAGCTCCATTTACTTAGGCAAAACAATTAACATTACATTTATATATTCTTTATTGATTGTTTGCAACTAAGGCATTTTAATTAAAGCAACAATACCGTCAATGGATTAGCATGGAAAGTAAGAGATCACATGTCTCTTACCCATGTGGATCCATTTGTAAAGTGAGAGATCAGTCTAACATACACTAAATATATTTATTATATAATGAAAAGATGGCTTATTGAAAATGTGTTTGATTTTGAGCCAATGGATAGTATCCAGTGAATTTCTGGAGAGATGCTGCCAATTGTTTCCATGTAGTCATTGTATATGTGTATATATATTGTCAAACAGGAAAACATAAAATTGAATGAAATTTTCAGATATCTCTCTAGAGAGAGAATGGAAAAAGAAGAGAAAACATTAGAGAACTGAGTTAGAAAAACATACATACTACATACATACACTCATAATCACCTATTGGGCTAAGCAACATTATGCAAAGCATAGAGGAATAATAAATAGTAAGATAGAGAAATAAAGAAGAAAAATGGGAAATTTAACTACATCATACCTTTTTCTGTTTTCCACCAATCTTTGCTTCTACCACATATATAAAGTATATGCATATGTATCATCATCATCATTTTAGCCACTGTTTATCCTCTGCAGGATAAAGGTCTCTTCCACATGTTTCCAACCAATATGGTCCTCAGTTTTCTTTTGCCAGTTGGGCCCACAATACTTGCTGATGTCATCAATCCATCTTGTTTTAGGTCTCTTTCATGGATGCTTTTTGTCAAGTGAAATTCATTCTATGGCTGCCTTGGTCCACCTGCCATCAATTCTTCTTGCTATGTGACCAGCTCATTTCCATTTCAATTCTTTTACTCTCTTGATGATATCATATACTTTAGCTTGTTCTCTAATTCATGTGCAGATCTTTCTATCTTGTCTTGTGATGCCAAGCATGTATCTTGCCATGGCTCTTTGTGCCACCTGTAGCTTTTGTATTGATTGTGATATTAATGTCCATGTTTCAGCAGCATATGTTAGAGCAGATAGCACACACTAATCGAAAACTTTTCTCTTTAGGCAAAGGGGGAGGTTGTTCTTGAAAATGATGTTTAGCTTGCCAAATGCCTGCTAATCACATTTAACAATTTCCTTTATTGTATCACCATCCATTGAGATCCTTTGGCCAAGATATATGTAGTGATCTACTACATCTAGTTCTTCTCCAGATATTTTTTCTTTCTTTAGAGAATTTATTAAACATAACCTGGCTCTTTTTCAGATTTATTTTTAAATCAAATGGTTTTCTTGCTTCATGCAGCTCTTGAATGTGTCTTTGTAGCTCTTCTGGGTCTTGTGAGAAGAGAACATCATCTGCAAATCTGAAGTGATTTAAATAGGCGCCATTGATTTTTATCCCATTTTTTGCCCAGTATAGTTTGTGAAATACTTCTTCAAGGCAGGCTGAGAAAAGGATAGGTAATATTGTATCACCTACACACACACACACACACACACACACACACACACACACAATTTCATGCATTGCCTTTATTTTTTATTAATTTCTCAACTCTGTCTTTCTGAGAATCTCATCGAGTCCACCTAAACACAACTTTCTCAGTTTTCCCCTTCTTTTCAACCCATTTAGTCTTTCTATACAAGTTTGATCCACTCATTCTCTTTAATACAACCAAATCATCTCAATATGTTGCTTTTGTACTGGTCACTCACCAGTGTATTCTATCCATATTTCTTCAGTACATATTGTCTAGGAGAAATATGATGTTAGCATTGTGTCATGTTGGTTGCTAAGTGTGCAAAAAATTTGAAAAACCAGGCTGAATCACTTATGGATTAGACTTATGGAACTGCAGTTAAAGAACAGCTGGTTACCAGCTGTTGTTCCATACTCTGCGCAGAAAACCAGTGGATACCCAAGAGTGAGAACTCTTCTGTCCATTTTCAAAGCCAACACTGAAATATAGAAGAAGATTCTAAGACAAGATTCCAAGAAATTACAGGAAACAAAGAAAATTAGGACAGTAACAAGTTCTTTTGTGCTCTTCATTTGTATCATCCCACTGTGACAAATCTCCTTCATCTAGATACACACATGCACACATCTTCAAAACCAATTAAATTTAGCCAATATTTGAACATGCTCAGAGTCACATTTGTAACATGGGTGGCCAAATAAATCAACTGAAAGAAAAACAAATTATTATAATCAGAAAAATTGTAAAGAACTAGTAATTAATGATGCAGGCCAAATGCTGATGATCAGCATTAGTATTTATTATTTCCCAATGATGATTTCAAGGGGTTTTTATTGGAGGTGGGGAGAGGAACTTTGAGTCAGTTGGAAAAATTCCTGCAGGTTTTTTGGCAAAAATTTCAGAATGGTTGGCCCTTGTCTCCTTCCTAGGGCTGGCCCAAAGTGACCCAGATGACTTTCTACTTAAGGCAGGACTAGAATTCCTAGTCTCCCAGTTTCTAGGCTGGTGCTCTTGGTGATTTCAAGTTAGTACCAGAAATGAATTATGTCTGTGTGTGCATGCATGCATATATATATATTAATAGATAAATAACATATTTAAATAGATACACACATACACATATATAATCTGTTTATTTAAATATGTGTGTGTGTGTGTATGTGTGTGTGTATGTATGTATGTATTAGACAGACTTTATTGATGAGAGAGAAAGACAGAGAGAGATGACAGACAGACTTATCATTTAATTATTCCTCTGCTCAAAAACTCTGTTCCTCAGGGACCATTGCTATCAATTGGTTAATTAATACAGGTAATCCTTGATTTAGCAACTGTTTGAAGATGCAACAGACATCTGCAGGCTTCAAAGTTACAACACCTAATTCCCCCACCACCACCTTTCACATGATTGCATTTTGGGTACTGAGTAACCGGTTCACCTTTATGACCATTGGCAGTGTCCTGTGGTCCCATGATCATGATTTTTTGTTTAGCAGAAACTGATGTTTATGTCTGGTTTGCAGCAAAACAAAATGCCGATTGTGGACAATAAATTTGCTTAACAACCCATAGTGTTCACTTTACAACTGAGGGGTTTGCTTTACAACAGCCATATTTGCTTAACAACTGCTGTGTTCACTTAATGACTGCTACAAAAAGTTTGTAAAATTGGTTCTGGACAAATGATGACCTGGTTAATGACTGGCATTACTTAACAGCTACCATTCTGGGCTCAATTACCATTGTAAATCAAGGATTCAGCATTAGCATTAGCATCTTCAGCCACAAATCGGTTGCCTTGGCCTTCAGAAAGGTCACTTCCATCCAATGTGAGCATCTATTGCTCTTTGGTATGAATGCCAAACAAAGCAACAAAGATGATTAGGGGACTTGAGGCTAAAACATATGAAGAACGGTTGCAGAAACTGGGTATATCTAGTTTAATAAAAAGAAGGACTAGGGGAGACACGATAGCAGTGTTCCAATATCTCAGGGGTTGCCACAAAGAAGAGGGAGTCAAATTATTCTCCAAAGCACCTGAGGGTAGAACAAGAAGCAATGGGTGGAAACTAATCAAGGAGAGAAGCAATTTAGAATTAAGGAGAAATTTCCTGACAGTTAGAACAACTAATCAGTGGAACAACTTGCCTGCAGAAGTTGTAAATGCTCCAACACTGGAAATTTTTAAGAAAACGTTGGATAACTATCTGTCTGAGATGGTGTAGGGTTTCCTGCCTGGGCAGGGGGTTGGACTAGAAGGCCTCCAAGGTCCCTTCCAACTCGTTGTTGTTGTTGTTGTTAAAGCAACATTTTGAGATGGGGAGGGGGATGATTTTCTCAAAGAGCTTTAAACAAGAATGTTCTTAATTCTTCATCTACCTTCATGCTGCCATTGAGTACATATAATATTGGAATACTGGTAAGTGGGACTCATGGAAATAGCCAATAAAGCCATTGCTTATTATTGCTGGGTCTTTCATCATGCATTACGTTTAAAATGCCAGAGAGGGTGGAAAAATTCTAAATAATGGAAGAACAGCTTAGCATTTGTCAAGTCTAATTTGCCTGTGTAAGCACTTAGGTCCTTCCTTGCTGTATCTCTGCCTATTATGTCACAAGTTTCCTACAGCTCTCACTAAGTAGGCATGTCAGTTGGCCACCCTGAACTAAAGGACCCCAGTGGCTCCCGGGTGTTGTCCCCACCAGGCACTGACCCTTAATGTGAGTTTTTTGGACAGAGCCAGCAGGAGGAATATGAAAATAAAAATAATTATGTTTGGGATTATTATTTTTTACAACTCTTCCCCTATCTACTTTCCCCAGAGATTTCTATCTTTGGAAGAGGGGGGCTCATTAATGTTCTTGCTCAATAGATGATCAAGTCAAATAGAATTAGAGGTGGCATGCAGTGTGTTGGCTGATTGCTCTTAGGCTGGTTGGCCTGTCAGTAGAAGACATGGGAAACTCTTGGAACTATGAGCTGGAAAAGAAGAATATATCATATATTCGCTAATGTCCAGAGAAGTGAAAGCAGTGGAAAGGAAACTTCCAAGAGGCTTTCTACATTATAGACTTTTGAATTACTTGGCATAATCTATAAACTGGAATAAATAAGATCTGTTTCCTTTACATTTCATTTTAGACAACTATTGTACACACAACAGGAAACCATGGATTCTATATAGGGATATATTGAAATGCTTTCAACATCTTAAAGCAACATTCATCTTTATTCGATTATACCTACAGTCTTAGTAGTAAAATAGTAAAGTAATGTTATAAATAAAGCAAAAGATTCTTACGAACCTGCCTAAAAGTTTCATAACATATATCGTGACTGTATTGCTCATTAAATAATTGCTTCCTATGCCATCAAACCAGGCCAGCTCTTAGCAATCAAAAAGATAGATTTTCTTGAGAACAATCGGTTCCCAATCTGGTCTTTCAAATCTTCTGATGTTGCACCCATTGTCCCTGACGTTGACTCCATTCACTGTGTTGCATGTCATCCTCTTCTCTTCCTTTCCACTTTTCTCAGCATTAAAGGCTTCTATAAACAGCTCAGTTTTCACATAACCTGCCAAAATAGGATAATTTGAGTTAGTCATTTGTTCCTAAAGTGAGAATTCCAGGCTGATTTGTTCTGTGCTCCATATGTTGCTTTTCTTGAATGTCCATGGTATTCTTAGGAGTTTTGTCGCACCCAAAATTCTAAAGCTCCAATACTCAATGTTAGTTAATTAATTACAATTAATTATTTCTAAGAGTCACTAGAATTTTCATTGTCCACTTTGAGTTCATTGCTAGAGGTTTTAGTTAATATTTGTGTTGTATTTTGTGGTGCTTTTTAATCTTCAGGCCTATCTGAGGTTGCTGCATGGTCTGGTGATCCATGTTAGCATCACTGAACATTGTTGCTTGTGAGAATCCTCTAGACTTGAGATTCCTGCTAGAACAGCAGCTGGAAATTGTGACTCAAGGGGCTTATGCCAAGATTCAGCTGGTCATCACTTGCAACCCTACCCAGGGGAGAGGAGCACCCAGCTCATGCCCCTTTATCACCATTTGGCTAAGATTATCATAACACACTTAACTTGAGGGCTGCCCTTAAGAATGACTTGGAAATTATAATTGGTCCAAAATATAACAGCTCACATACTTTTTGGCTTCTATTATTGGAAACATACAATATTGATTTTGCATACCTGCATTGGTTGCCATTTGGTTTCAGGGTACAATTTAAATTGATGGTTCTAACCCAGAGGTCTTCAAACTTGGCAGCTTTAAGACTTGTGGACTTCAGCTCCCAGAATTCTCCAGCCAGCTATGCTATGCTGGCTGGAGAATTCTGGGAGTTGAAGTCCACAAGTCTTAAAGCTGCCAAGTTTGAGGACCTCTGTTCTAACCTATGAAGCCTTTTATATCTTGCTAACCGAAGAATTGTAGGACTACCTAGTCCAACCAGTTCTGGACTGACCAATCAGATCAAATAGAGATAAGCCATTACTGACCCCAAGTTTCAGGAGGTCCAGAAAGCTGAAGTGAGCAGTTATTACTTTTCCATGGCAATATAGATATTGTGGTACAGCCTCCTGGTTGAGATTAAGCTATCCTTCTCATGATTGATGTTTCAGAAGCCTTTCAAGATGGGATAATTGCCAAGAGTCTTCTCTTGAATTTGTCATGTCACTTTTCCTTTTCTATTTTTACTGTCTGTAGTTTGATGTTGTTTTCTATTTGTATAGATGTTGTACCATAGATGTTTTACCTAGTTTTATCAGTCATGTAAGTCACAGAGAGTCTCTGGGTTGCAGCTGGATAGAAAATATCAGATTGGGTGGATGTCAATATGTTAATATGGACCTTCCTGAGAAAGTGCAGCATCAATGTCTAATATAGGCAGTAACTTATTAATAATGCATTTGAGTAATTGAGTATTGGGCAGCAGGTAATAACCACTGATGTTCTGTTGTTCTGTTTTTGTAGTCTGACTTTTAATTGACCCTCTGTGGGAATTGATCTGCTCAATGAATTTATCTGTAGATCTTGTTGAATTATTCAGTCTCCTGAATGTCTGGTTTAATTCCATCGGTTGTGCACCAAATGAATTAGAACAAATGTGTTTGTAGCATAAAGCCTGATTCCAGATCAGGGGTGTCAAACTCAAGGCCCGTGGGGCTAGATCAAGCCCATGGGGTGCTTAGATCTGGCCCACGGGGCTGACATGGAAACAGTGAAGGATTGGTCGACGTGGCCCTCCCGAGCTCCGTTTTCACTGGCAGAGGGTTGCAGGAGGTCATCACACCGAAAATGGAGCTCAGGAGCCCTTTTTCACTGATAGAGCGTTCAAACCACCACAGGCACCTCTGACATGAATGACATTGAGCTGACCATGTGCACACTGGCCATGCCCCATGCCCACCCCCAAGATCAAACACAACCTTGATGCGGCTATCAATGAAATCAAATTTGACACCCCTGCTCTAGGCTCCTATCAGCTGTTCTAGATGATAGCTTTTTGGTGTGTTCTGGGTAGAAGTTATTATATTCATGATAGAATTTGATAAAGATTCATTTCCATGGGCCCAGATGGTAAAAATGTCATTAATGAATGTCTTGTAAATAAAGATCTTCAGGGAGCAAGAGAACAATCTTCTTGTTTCCTGAAGATGTTGGCATATTGATGGGACATGTATGTATCCTTGGCTGTGTCACTGATTTTTCAAGTACATACTATTATCAAAGATGAATAAATTATATCTGAATAGAAAACCACACTGTCTGGTAGGCAGACATGCTATTTTGACTAGAGTGGTGATGTGCCCAGCAGGAGTTTTGTCCCTTGGGATTTAATTGAAGCATGGGAAGTTAGGAAGAATACAGATCACGGGACATATTATTTACAGTGAAAGACAAGATGTTTACAAACAATCTTTGGCCACTTCATGATTAAATAAGTTCAAAAACACTAAGCTCATTCCATGAGAATTTTGTAAAATTAACTTCTTTTTTAAAATATATGCAAACATGTACATAGAGCTATAATAGGCTTCCTCTCTTGGAAAATAAAGTTAAGCAAAGTGTAGACAAACAGTAAAACATAGAAATGAAAAAAAAATGAAAGAAATGAAAGAAAGAAAAGACAATTCATTGTGCCACTCTATATATTTCTAGCCAGGGAAACTATCTTGCTTTCATTATGCCCATACACTGATTCATACATTTGAATGCAAATTGTCTTTTTTCAAATTGAACTTAGAGTAAGGGGGAAAATGCAGGTTTTTGTTTCTTTGTAATAATTGTAGCAACTAAATACTAAAAAGTAAGTTCTGGATTCATTGTATTTTGTACCTGCTCTACCTAACCACAGCATTATTATTTTCTAACCTTGATATTATGGGAAGGAGGATCATGGATCAATGATAGAGCAGTAATTGGCAGGCCTTCTGTTTCTGCTACTTTGGTTGTTTACAATGATCAAGTACTAATCAGAATTTTAATTGCTGGTAGTCAGAATAGGTATTAAAAATGTCATCAAAAAAGGACAACAAAGAATGTTCTTTCTGCACCAACTCCGAAAGCTCAAACTGCCCAAGGAGCTGATGATACAGTTCTACAGAGGAATTATTGAGTCTGCCATCTGCACCTCTATAACTGTCTGGTTTGGTTCTGCAACCCAACAAGACACAGACATCAGAGGATAATTAGAACTGCAGAAAAAATAATTGCTACCAACTTGCCTTCCATTGAGGACCTGTATACTGCACGAATCAAGAAGAGGGCCATGAAAATATTTGCAGATCCCTCACATCCTGGACATAAACTGTTTCAACTCCTACCCTAAAAACGACGCTATAGAGCACTGCACACCAGAACAATTAGCCACAAGAACAGTTTTTTCCTGAATGCCATCACTCTGGTAAACAAATAATTCCCTTAACATTGTCAAACTATTTACTAAGTCTGCACTATATTAATCTTCTCATTGTTCCCATCTCCCATCTCCTTCCACTTATGACTGTATGACTGTAACTTTGTTGCTTGTATCCTTACAATTTATACTGATACTGATTGTTTCCTGATTGCTTATTTGTAGCCTATGACTATCATTAAGTGTTGTATCATTATCAGGATTTAAAATAAATCAGAATAAAACAAAAGTGACAATCAAAAATATGTCTATACAACAGAAACAAAAACTAGAGGAAATAACAGGATTTGAGGTGGTAAAAAAGGTTAAATACTTAGGGGTTTATATTAGCTCATCGAACAAGAAACTTTATAAGAATAATTATGACTTGTTATGGCAAAAAGTTCAGAATGATATGAGTGTCTGGAAAAAATTGCAGTTGTCGCTATTGGGAAGGATTGGGGCTATTAAAATGAATGTGTTACCTAGATTTTTGTTTCTGTTCCAGATGATACCAATAATTAAGAAAGATAAAAATTTGGAGGATTGGCAGATTGGGATTAATAAATTTATATGGCAGGGTAAAAAGGCGAGGGTTAAAATGAAAATAATACAGGACTTACGGGAAAGAGGTGGCTTAAAAATGCCTAATTTTAAACTATATTATGAAGCAGTAGCCCTTTCAGTAATAAGTGACTGGTTTAATTTAACGGAGGAAAGAATTTTGAACATAGAAGGTTATGACTTGTTATATGGATGGCATGCATATTTATTTTATGAAAAAAAAGTGGATAGGGCTTTTAAGAATCATGTGTTGAGAAGTGCTCTTTATGGTCTGGAAAAAATATTCTTATAAATTAGATTACAAGATTCCTATATGGGCGAGCCCCAGACATGCAATAGAGAATATAAGTATAGAACAGAAATAGGAAATGATTACTTATAAAGAACTTTTGTATGCTGAAGGAGGTAGATTGCAATTAAAATCATTACAGGTATTAAATGAAGAAGGGAGGAATTATACTTGGTTTCAATATGGGCAAATAAGTGCTAGATGGAAAGAAGATCAAAAAATTGGTATAATGCAAAGGGAGGAAAATTTAATAAAGCAAATTAGAAATCAGACCCAGGAGCATATAAAGAGATTGTATAATGTGTTGCTTGAAATAGATTCGAAAAGGATTTGGTAAAGTACTGTATGATAAAATGGGCACAGAATATTCAGGAACCAATAATGTTGGAAACATGGGAGAAAATTTAGAAATGTTAAGTTTACACAAGCACAGAATTTAAGGGAAAATTTTTATAAGATGTTTTATAGATGGCACTTAGATCCCAAAAAATTATCATGTATGTATCCTAATATCCAAGCGAAATGTTGGAGGTGTGATTGTGATGACGCTACATATTTTCATATTTGGTGGACTTGCAAGAAAATTAAGGCCTTTTGGATAAGAATTTGGTGGATTATTCAAAATGTACTGAAGAAGAAGATAAAGTTCCTGCCACAATTTTTCCTTTTGGGAATTATAACGGATTGTACAGGGATTGAGACTAAATTGATTCTGAATTTAATAACAGCAGCAAGACTGTTGATTGGACAATACTGGAAGAAAGAAGAGGTACCTACAATAGAAGAATGGATATTGAAAGTCATTAATTTGGCTGAGATGGCTAAAATCTCAGCTTTTTTAAAAGACAATACGCAGGAAAGATATTTAATTGAATGGAAAAATGGATTGATTATCTACAAAACAGATATCAGATTAAGAAATATCAGATTGCCTTTGAATAATTAGGAAGTATTATTTTATGTAATGGGAGGTTGGGAGATGAAAAGATTTGGATGAGGTTAATTGGATTAGAAGGAAAATTTTACTCTATGTTTGGTTTATGTATAACAATACCTTGTGATTGACCCGGGAAGCCGGGGGAAGGAGGGGAAGGGGTTTTCTGGGAGGGAGGGGGAAAAAGGGGGGGGAATGTTTTTGTTTTTTAAAACTTTTTCAATAAAAAAAAAGTGTTGTATCATTAAGTGTTAAATTTGTACCCTATAACTATCATTAAGTGTTGTAAGTGTTGTACCTTGATGAAGGTATCCTTTCTTTTATATACTCTGAGAGCATATGCACCAAGACAAATTCCTTGGGTGTCCAATCACACTTGGCCAATAAAAAATTCTATTCTATTCTATTCTATTCTATTCTATTCTATTCTATTCTATTCTATTCTATTCTATTCGGTAGGTGATAAGTTGAGTTATATCTGGTCTGCAAAGATCCAAATGATTACTGGATGACAGAACGTTGAACAACTTTATGTTGCCATCTATCATTCAGATTTAGTTCTCACACAATGTAAATGTGTCACTCTAATTGAGTTAAAATCAAAAAACTCAAACTTCCCAGCATAATCACTTAACTTCCTCTTTAAACTGGGAGTGGTTAACATTTTGCGGACTGAAAGCCCCATTCAGTCCTGGATTAATTGCCAAAGGCTGCACTCAAAACGTGCTTGTGGTCTAGAAAAGTAGGTGGGGCCAAAAAGGGGGAAAGGGGGGTGGTTACATAAATAGATAAAATAAAATAAATATTATTCCTTTGGTATGGAAGAAACCAGATGCTTCTAAGAGGTCCAAAAAGGGGTACGGAAGTTTGGGGTGTTTAGATATCACGCACTCAAATAGACTTTTTGCATTTTCCTGCTTTTCTTCTGGAACTTATGAAAGTATTGGCCATTTTGAATAGCAGAATATTTATTTATTTAATGCACATGCACAGATAAACACAATCCATTTTATCAACATCTCATAATAAACAGAAAGTGCAATTCCAAAATAGTATTGATATTTAACTCAATTTTCTCCATCCGTCTGGCATTCCTACCATCCTGGATATTTTTAAATTTGTAATTTTCTTTTTCCTTCTAAGACAATTAACTTTAAGTAGTATATTGTTTAGTTCAGCTCTAAAATGTTGCTTTTATGTGATTGTCAAGTTATGTAGCCCAGATCTGATAGCCCTGCCTATATTAGAATGCAGATAAACCTGTATATATTAGAATGTATATTAGAACAGTCTTCTTTTAGCCTAAGTCAGCTTGGTTCCTTGCAAGATTCTATAACCAAATGGTAGCTAAGATTCTACTTCCTCAAATCAAGTTAAATTGTTTTAACAAGGTGGCAGCCAAAAAATGCTTTGACTCATTTTTCTAGTTTTATTTTTGCAAACTAGAATTACTAGCATATTCTTTAAAACATCAGAGAAGTGGGAGTTCATCTGCAGCAACCCATGGTGTCCACTAAAAATATAAAATGACGTTTAACTTAACTTTTTCCCTGGTGCGACCTAGCCATCCTCAGCAAAACACTACGAGCTTTGTTGGCTGGTCCCTGTCCTGCTCCTGTTGTCTCTGCCTCATACAGCAACCACTCACAATTACAATACTGATGAAAAAATAACTTTGAAACCAATCCTCACATTTATTACCTTTGCAGGTTGTAAAGCAAAGCTGAAATAGGACCATAAGCACAGTTGAGGCAGATATGAGATTGTTGCCATTATGGAAACTTGGCAAGGTGAAACCCATGAATAGAATATACAGCTAGAGAGGGATTTAAATTGTTTAAAAGAAACAGACTTAATACAACAGGAGATAGAGGTGCACTATATATAAGAATTTCTTATATATATAAGAAATGATGTCTCTAAAGAAATATAGCAGAACAATGATGGAAACAATCTTAATGCATTTGGGTCAATATAAAAGGAGAAAATGACATTGCCATAAGCGTATGCTACAGGCCACCCAACCAAGCAGAGGAAATAAATGAACTATTTGTTAGTCAGTTAAGCAAGATATGTAAAAAGCATACCACAATAGTCATGGGGGACTTTAACTATCATGACATCAACTGGGAGACAAACTCTGCACCTAGTGGAAGATTAAACAGATTCATGTCAAATCTAGCAGAAAACTTTGTTTCCCAATAAGTAGAGAAGGGAACTAGAGGTCAGCCAGTTAATTCTCATTAACAGAGATGAAATTTATTATTATTATTATTATTATTATTATTATTATTATTATTATTATTATTATTATTATTATTATTAATTTGATTTTTATACCGCCCTTCTCCCGAAGGACTCAGGGTGGTGTACAGGCAAAAATAAAAACAGGTAATACAATATACAATTTAAAATACGAATTAAAAAACTTATTTTATAATTAGCCTAAAAAGTTAAAATATGTAATAAACTAAAACCCCATTTAAAATTATTAATAGAAAATTTAAAATTGATAAAATTCAAGCCAGCCCCGCGCGAATGAAAAGATACGTCTTCAGTTCGCGACGGAAGGTCCGAAGGTCAGGTATTTGGCGTAGACCCGGGGGAAGCTCGTTCCAGAGTGTGGGAGCCCCCACAGAGAAGGACCTTCCCCTGGGGGCCGCCAGCCGACATTGCTTGGCGGACGGCACCCGGAGAAGTCGCTCTCTGTGAGAGCGTACGGGTCGGTGGGAGGCATGTGGTAACAGCAGGCGGTCCCGTAAGTACCCAGACCCTAAGCCATGGAGCGCTTTAAAGGTCGTAACCAAAACCTTAAAGTGCACCCGAAAGGCCACAGGTAGCCAGTGCAGTCTGCGCAGGAGCGGTGTTACATGGGAGCTACACGTAGCCCCCTCTATCACCCGCGCAGCTGCATTCTGGACTAACTGAAGCCTCCGAGTGCACCTCAAGGGGAGCCCCATGTAGAGAGCATTACAATAATCCAAGCGAGAGGTAACGAGCGCATGAGTGACTGTGCACAAGGCATCCCGATCAAGGAAGGGGCGCAACTGCCGAACCAGGCGAACCTGGTGGAAGGCCCTCCTGGAGACGGCCGTCAAATGATCTTCAAACGACAGCCGTTCATCCAAGAGGACACCTAAGTTGCGCACCCTATCCTTTGGGGCCAATAACTCGCCTCCAACAGTCAGCTGCGGCTGCAGCTGACTGAATCGGGATGCCGGCATCCACAGCCACTCCGTCTTGGAGGGATTAAGCTTGAGCCTGTTTCTCCCCATCCAGACCCGGCTTCCAAACACCGGGACAGCACTTCAACAACTTCATTGGGCCGGGGTGGAAAAGTACAGCTGGGTGTCATCAGCGTACAGCTGGTATCTCACCCCGAAGCCACTGATGATCTCACCCAATGGCTTCATGTAGATGTTGAACAGAAGGGGCGAGAGAATCGACCCCTGCAGCACCCCACAAGTGAGGCACCTCGCGGTCGACCTCTGCCCCCCTGTCAACACCGTCTGCGACCGGTCGGAGAGATAGGAGGAGAACCACCGATATATGGTGCCTCCCACTCCCAATCCCCCCAACCGGCGCAGCAAGATACCATGGTCGATGGTATCAAAAGCCGCTGAGAGGTCTAATAGGACCAGGGCAGAGGAATAACCCCTGTCCCTGGCCCTCCAGAGATCATCCACCAATGTGACCAAAGCTGTCTCCGTGCTGTATCCGGGTCGGAAGCCGGACTGGAACGGGTCTAGATAGACAGCTTCATCCAGGTGATGATGATAGAAGATGTTGAAGTTATAGGAACCTTGGGAGGGAGTGACCATGCAAGAGTGGAATTCAATATAATGCAAACACAAACAACACAACAAAGTCAAACTATAGAGTCTTAGACTTCAAGAGAGCTGATTTCAATAACTTAAAGAAAGCTTGAGAAGGATTCCATGGACGAGAATCCTCAAGTGAAAACAACCCAAGAAGCTTGGGGAACTATGAAAAGTGAGATTATTAAAGCCCAGGCTAGCACAATTCCAATAAAGGAGAAAAATAAGAGATCTCAAAACAAAACAGTATGGCTGCACAAAGAACTCGCTGATAAACTGAAAGACAAAAAGAATAAGTATTAAAAATGGAAAGAGGGAACATTAGTAAGCCATAATATCAGCAAATAGCCCAAACCTGTAAAGTTGAAGTCAGGAAAGCTAAGGCTCAGAATGAACTAAGCCTTGTGAGAAAAGTAAAAAAATAACAAACGAACAAACAAAAAATCTTCTTTCAACATGCAAAAAACCAGAAAACAGTCAAGGAAATGATTGGGCCATTAATGGGAGAAAATCGAAAGAAAGTGACGAGCAGCAAAGAGAAAGCTTAACTCATTTTTTTTTGCATCTGTCTTTACAAGGAAAGAAACAGACCAAGCTATTTAAAAAGTACTGTAAAATGCAGATTAAGAATGCAAGTCAAAATAAGTTTCTTGCTATGTATGTCTTCCCATAGTATGACTTACTGTCTTTATCACATCCGATCCTGCCAGTTTGCAGGTACCATGATTTCCAATTAAATCAAGACTATGGTTGTTATGCCAATAATAAATAATGCAGTTCCACTTTTCTGCACTGTGTTACATGTCCAGCATGGTCCCTATTAGAGGCAAAGATTCAGAAGCTAGTTGAGACTAAGGTAAAGATTCCCTTGTGTTCAGCTCCACTCCTGCCAACTTTATGAACTAGTACTCATCTTTAATAAAGGTAAAGGTTCCCCTTGCACATATGTGCTAGTCGTTCCTGACTCTAGGGGGCGGTGCTCCTATCAGTGTCAAAGCCAAAGAGCCAGCGCTGTCCGAAGACGTCTCTATGGTCATGTGGCCGGCATGACTAAACGCCAAAGGCAGATGGAACACTGTTACCTTCCCACCAAAGGTGGTCCCTATTTTTCTACTTGCATTTTTATTGTGCTTTCGAATTGCTAGGTTGGCAGAAGCTGGGACAAGTAATGAGAGCTGAACTGCCGACCTTTCGCTCAACAAGTTCAGCGTCTTAGCCACTGAGCCACTGTATTTTTAGGAGTAGTTTATCATTGCCTTGTTCCAGGATGCTTATTCTGTTCTCCAATCGAGTCTACAGCACTAGGACTTTAAAATAACCTCCCATTCAAATATTTGTTTAACTTTACCAAGATCATCCTAAAGCAGCTTTATCCTGCCTCCAGAACTGGGCCTTAATTGGGAATTAGCACCAATTAATATACAACTACCATGTTTCTCTGAAAATAAGACCCCATCTTATATTATTTTGAACCCTGAAATAAGTGCATGGGCTTATTACCATGCACTCAAAAGCTCAATTGGGTTTATTATCAGGGGATGTCTTATTTTGGGGAAAACAGGGTAGCAGTTTTGAATTTAAAAAATTGAAATAGCCACTACATGTAAACAATTTCTAACTCATTACTGCTTGTAATCTTGATATTAACAGCCTAAACTCTGGAAATCTTAAAATAATTTCTGCAACATTTTGACTTTACTTTAAACACTATTATTGACTGATGCTGTGATTTCCAGGTGAGAACTCAATCCTTTCTGGATGTTTTTAAAAAAAAAATAATAGGCAGTGACTTGGCAGCGTTTCATGCCAGGAAGAAAATAGAATGTCTTTTTTAGACATAGTGACAAATATATTCTTGAAATTATTGAATAGAAATCTGCAGTTGACTTCTGCATCTTCCACACTAATTTAACACTCTTGACTGCAGCTAAGATCCAGATGGGTCTTGTTAACTTTACAGAAACCATCATTTTAATTGGCTGACAAAGAAATGCTTCTAAGAATCAGTACACACACCCATTTCCAAAATATAAATTTAAGCCCCTCTAATTAGATTTACAATGAAATCCTTGTTATTTCAACTCTGAATTGAGTTTTTCCCCCTCTTCCTTCTCAAACTAAATTTCACTTCCTGTCCTTTTAGATTATTCAATTCAGTGGGCTTTTTAGTAAATGCCACATAGTAGCTTTCATTCTCCTTTGAGGTTCTTTAATACATATTTTTATTAATTTCCTCTTTTTACAGAACCCATTAAGGATTTTTCTCCTTTTCATTTCTTCTATTTTATGTCATGACTTCTCTCTTTTCTCTCTTTTCATTTGTTCTTTCTCTGCTTAGAAGTACACATTACAAAAGCTGTCATAGAGCATAAGGCTAAGGCAAGACAATAAAATAATGTTTATATGTTGGTTAGCTTCCATCAGTACAGCTAAATATTATAAACACACACACACACACACACAGGGTGGGGGGGTGGAAAGGAGAGAAACGGAGAAAGAGAGAGAGAGAGAGACTGTGTGTGTGTTACTAGCTTTTTGTAATATAAATTCAGCCAAGAGAATCCAGCCAAATCTGAAGCATTTGGGTCCTTCTGCAATGCACAGCCAGAGAGAGGGTGGGTGGGGAGGAATCCAAATGAAATGGGTTTGGGATTTGGAAACTACCAATGAGTTTAACTTGAACTTGTGGACTGTGGAGTGAACTTTAATTTGCTTGGCAGACAATTCTCATTCTCCTACTGGTGTAATCCAGGTTTTTTGCAGGCTTAGAGCTTAGTTGCATAGCAGACTGCTAAAAGAGATGAAGGAAAAGATACTCAAGGGAAGCTTCTTGTCTGGTCTTGGGAATTTTGCTTTTTGTTCCAACCACTGCTTCAGCCAGGAAATGTAGGAAAAGTGCATGCTTTCCTGGCCTGTGGGTAGGATTTACAAAAGACGGTTGTTAAAGCCTTGAAGAACTCTGTGCAATAGAATAAAGAAGAAATGAAATGAAAAAACAATCAAATCTTACAATTTGAATGAACCAAGGATTAAGATGTTAGAAATAAAAGAAAAGAATATAAAGTTGGCTTGTTTGATCTAGTTTAATACATGCTTTTACTACTCTTTATGGGTTTTCTGATGACAGGACTGAAGATATAATATTTTATGCATATGTTTGTAGATAAAAGCTGGGTATAGGATGAAAGTTACACATCTGAAACTTTAGAGAGGCTGATGTTAATACATTTGTTTACATTTGTGATGGCTAGAAGTCACTTACATAACATAACATAACATCAGAGTTGGAAGGGACCTTGGAGTCCTTCTAGTCCAACCCCCTGCCCAGGCAGGAAACCCTACACCATCTCAGTCAGATGGTTATCCAACATTTTCTTAAAAATTTCCAGTGTTGGAGCATTCACAACTTCTGAAGGCAAGTCGTTCCACTTATTAATTGTTCTAACTGTCAGGAAATTTCTCCTTAGTTCTAAGTTGCTTCTTTCCTTGATCAGTTTCCACCCATTGCTTCTTGTTCTACCCTCAGATGCTTTGGAGAACAGCCTGACTCCCTCTTCTTTGTGGCAACCCCTGAGATATTGGAACACTGCTATCATGTCTCCCCTAGTCCTTCTTTTTGTTAAACTAGACATACCCAGTTCCTGCAACCGTTCTTCATATGTTTTATCCTCCAGTCCCCTAATCATCTTTGTTGCTCTTCTCTGCACTCTTTCTAGAGTCTCAACATCTTTTTTACATCGTGGTGACCAAAACTGGATGCAATATTCCAAGTGTGGCCTTACCAAGGCATTATAAAGTGGTACTAGCACTTCACGTGATCTTGATTCTATCCCTCTGTTTATGCAGCCCAGAACTGTGTTGGCTTTTTTAACAGCTGCTGCACACTGCTGGCTCATATCTAGATGGTTATCCACTAGGACTCCAAGATCCCTCTCACAGGTACTACTATTGAGCAAGGTACCACATATACGGTACTGGTGCATTTTGTTTTTTTGGCCTAAATGTAGAACCTTACTTTTTTCACTGTTGAATTTCATTTTGTTAGATAGAGCCCAATGTTCAAGTCTGTCAAGATCTTTCTGTAACTTGAGCCTATCTTCTGGAGTGTTGGCTATTCCTGCCAGCTTGGTGTCATCTGCAAATTTGATTAGTTCCCCATCTATCCCCTCGTCATTGATGAAGATGTTGAAGAGTACTGGGCCTAAAACAGAGCCTTGGGGTACTCCACTGCATACTTCCCTCCATGTGGATGTAGTTCCGTTGAGGACTACACGTTGAGTGCAGTTGGTCAGCCAGTTACGAATCCATCTGGTGGTGGTGCTGTCTAACCCACATTTTTCTACTTTATCTAGTAGTAGGTTATGGTCTACTTTATCAAATGCTTTACTGAAGTCCAAGTAAATTATATCGACAGCATTCCTCTGGTCTACTAATTTTGTCATTTTGTCAAAGAATGCGATAAGATTAGTCTGGCATGATCTGTTTTTGACAAACCCATGTTGGCTTTTGGTTATTACTTTGTTTGCTTCTAGGTGTTCGGTGATTCGTTGCTTGATTATCTTTTCCAGAATCTTCCCCGGTATTGAGGTCAGACTGATAGGTCTGTAGTTTCCTGGATCTGTTTTTTTCCTTTTTGAAGATGGGAACTACATCAGCTCTTTTCCAGTCCTCTGGCAGCTCCCCTGTGCTCCAGGATCTTTGAAAGATATAGTTCAGTGGTTCTGAGATCACGTCTGCCAGTTCCTTCAGAACCTTGGGGTGTAATCCATCCGGTCCTGGTGATTTGAACTCGTCTAGGGTAGACAGGTGTTCACTTACCATTTTCTTCCCTATTTTAACTTGTGTTTCTAATCTGTTTTTTGTAGTGCTGTTTTGATAGGTTGGATTGTTTTTTCCTTTTGTGTAAAGACAGATGCAAAATATGAGTTAAGTAGATCTGCTTTCTCCCTGTTGCTTGTCATCTTCTTGCCACTTTCTCCCAGCAATGGGCCAATTGTTTCCTTGACTTTTTTCTTGTTTTTAACATGTTGGAAGAAGCTTTTTATTATTTTTACTTTTGTCGCTAGCCTTTGTACATTGTGAGCCTTAGCTTTCCTCACTTCATCTTTACAGGCTCGGGCTGTTGCTGATATTCTGCCTTAGTTATTTGCCCCTCTTTCCACTTTTTATATTTGTCCTTTTTGTCTTTCAATTTGTCAGATAGTTCTTTATGCATCCATGCTGGTTTCTTTTGTGATCTACTATTTTTCTTCTTCATTGGTATTGTGTTAGACTGTGCTTTTATAATCTCACTTTTCAAAATTTCCCAAGCTTCTTGAGTTGTTTTCCCCCTGAGGATTCTCATCCATTGAATCCTTCTCAAGATCTCTCTAAGTTTATTGAAATTAGCTCTCTTAAAGTCCAAGACTCTAGTTTGACTTTGTTCTACTACTTGTATTTGCTTAATGTTGAATTCCAATATTGCGTGGTCACTTGCCCCAAGGTTCCTGTAGCTTCAACACCTTCTATCATTTCATCTCTGTTAGTGAGAATTAAGTCCAATATGGCTGATCCTTGTCGCCTTCTCTATTTTTGGGAAACAAAGTTGTCTGCTAGGTTTGTTAGGAACCTGTTGGATCTTCCACTTGGTGCAGAGTTTGTTTCCCAGTTGATGTCAGGGTAGTTAAAATCCCCATTACTACTGTGATGTGCTTCCTACATACCTTAGTTAGCTGACTAGCAAAAGTTCATCTACTTCCTCTGTTTGGTTGGGTGGCCTATAGTATAGACCTATGGCAATATCGTTTTCACCCTTTTATATTGACCCAAATACATTCAAGATGATTTTCATCATTGTTGTGCTCTATTTCTGTAGAGATGTAGTTATTTCTTATATATAGTGCAACTCCACCTCCTCTTTTATTTGGTCTATTTCTTTTAAATAATTTATATCCCTCTAGCTGTATGTTCCATTTGTCAGTTTCATCCCACCAAGTTTCCGTAATGGCAACAATATCATATCTACCCTCATTTACTTGGATTTCTAATTCACCCTGTTTATTCCTCATACTCTGTGCATTGGTGTATAGACATTTGAGTCCATTTGGATTGATCTTGTGTTTACTGTCTACATAACCTGTGTTGACTGCCCCTACTTTCATGCCACCTGTTGGTTTAGTGCACATGGTATGGCACTCACTGTTAAATGCTTGGTTTTGCTTGATAGCATGGTTGATAGTCTTACCCATACAGACATCTATGTTACATGCACTGATAACCCTTTTAGTTTTCGATTGCTGGGGACAGAAATTTTCTATATCAGTTAATTCTCTGTCCCCACTGTTCGGTTTAAATGTTTATATACTTCTTTATATATTCCTAATCTCTTTCTTTTTCCTTATTTTTACTTGTAGTTTTTACTCTTTCTATTCAGTTTTCTTTCTTTAATTTGTATTAGATTTATTATAATTCTGAATTATATATAATTATATATAATTATACACACATACACACACATGTATATACATATGCAAGTCTTGGCGTATTCGGGTCTTTTCCCATGTAAGGTTGAGGGTATCTTGACGATGTTTCGACGAGGTTTCACTCATCATCTTCAGGCAGAGTAACATTATTTAACAAGTAAAATTGTCTTACCTTCTCTGGTCTTTGAGAAATGAAGTAATTTCTTAAATACATGACATCCAATAAATAAGTAAATATTTGCAGTTTTTGCTTTTCATAAAGCTCAGGAAGTTTTTCCATGTTAAGGCCCATCTTCTCCTCATAATTTTGAAGGTTCTTTTTATTTCTGTAAGGAATTTTTCTCGTAAGTAAATATGAGGAAAAAATTAAATTTAAATTTACTAGTTTATTTAAGAGAATATAAGTATAACCTTGTGATATGTTTGATATATTTATTACTCAATATGGACCTACAGAGACGTCTTGTTTCTGGTTCTTCTAGATTACCGTGAGAACCATTCAGGAAAGCCAAAGATATTTGAATTTTGATTCTGGTGAACACCCAAAGGTTAACAATAAGACTGAAATTTCTCAGGAAAAAAACCCCCAAAAAATCAAATGCATATTCTTTTTCTCTTCCCCTCCCTTTCCAGATTCCTCCTGAATTATTAGAGAAATCTATTTTTCTCCTGGAAAACCATTTAGCATAGGGACGGCTTGAATTTCACCATTTGTGTATAGGGACAGAAATTTTTAGTGAAGTCCAGGATGTTTAATGCACTTATTTTATCATCATTTTGGATTACTACCCAGCTTTGATCCCAAAAATCTGCAGAAAAATAGCCTGCAGTAAAGTCGGCCAAACCATTCATCCCACTCCAATGATGTCACTTTGTCATTGGCCATGTTCCTTATAGCTCTGTGAAAAAGTAAGGAGAGAATCTAAAAGTGCAGTCATTTGCCACATACAGGATGCCCTCCCATTATCTAGACCAGTGTTCCTCAAATTTGGCAACTTTAAGATTTGTGGAGTTCGTCTCCCAGAATTCTGGGAGGAGAAGTCCACACGTCAAGTTGCCAAAGCTGATGAACACCGATTTAGACTAACCTTCGCCAAAGCAGCAAATGGCTGCTGCAATTTGTCCAATATAGATGATCATCCAGCCCCTGTGTGCACATTGCTGGTGATTAGTCAAGATTTTTCCACGGTCGTCTGTTCTATTGCCAAAGAGTTCAAAATATCAAAAAGTTTTCCTTAATATTAGAATGCCCTTTTTATTTGATCTATTTTTGGAGTTTTCTGGAGCCACTGATCTCCATGTATAATATTTAATGGAGGTATTAAGAAATAAATCAGCAACGGTCCTGCAATTCTCATAAACTAGGGCTGCACAAATTTTCTGGGCTGGGTGCCATACTTGGCCCGAGAATGACATATGGGGGCTGTACTCTAAAAAGTAATGGGATGCAGCTTTTGACTGAGCAAATGAAATTGGATTTGATTCCATTTACTGGCAATTACAATTAAATAACATTTGTATTTATTTTACACCATTTTTACTCTACCACAATCATGACTTTAGGTGATTCCCAAGGCAGAAACAGGGAAATCATAAAAAATACCCATAAGAATAGAGTAAATACACCCTTTTTTTTTTCTTTTTCAAACTAGACCAGTAGCCTCTACATGTGCGCTATGAATAAAAAAAAAAGGGAACATTCTTTATTTGGGGACCCAAACTTTTCCATAAGCTCAAGGCAGTCCTGGGAAAGGATTGCATTGCACTCTGTTCCACATCCCATTAGCTTCATGTGTGAAGGAGAAATCTGCAGCACACCTTTCCAACTCAAATATGTGGGACAGGCAGACTCAACTTGGAGAAAACAGCCCCAAACATAATAGGAATAAAAAAGATTTTATGGGTAATAACTTAACACTTCTAAATGCATCCAGAAACCTATACTGTAGATAACCAGTGCAGATAACCAAAGAAGAGCTTCTACTCTGGCAAACTGAAGATCAAGAAAAAGCAATCAAGACCATGAACAGAGACTCTGTGGCCTAGGCCAGTGGTGGGCCAGTGGTGGGTTGCTCCTGTTTCGGTCCAGTTCTTGCAAACCCTCCGCCCACCCACCCGGAAGTCATTAAGGAACGATCTGCGCATGCGCATGCGCATGCGCGCTCCCATTGCGAACCAGTAGTAAAGGTAATTAGAACCCACCCCTGACCTAGGCACTGATAAGAAGAAGGTTGATTGATCTTAGGATTCACTACTCCTGACCTAGAAGTGAAGGTTTATCCACAAAAGCCATGGAAATGCTACCATTAGGATGGATGGGTGGTGGGATGGAAGAAGGGATGGATGGATGGATGGATGGATGGATGGATGGATGGATGGATGGATGGATAGACGGACAGATGGATGGATATATAAATAGGAAGGCAAAGTTGCAGAGAAAAGCATTTGATACAGAGGATCTTCTCAGGAGCAGTTTTGTGCTAAAAATCAGAATTAGTTAGCACCAGGCAGCTTCCTGTTTTCAAGACCCCATTGAATATAGTCTTTTTTTTTAAAAACCCATCTCCATGGTGGTCCATTTGAAATGCTATGTGCTGGGTGCTATGTCAGTTTTGCTCAATTAGGCCCAGACTGTTGCTTAGTGACCTCAATTAGGCCCAGAAACTCTGTTGGTCAGTAAGCAGAAAGTCACATGACCATGATGAGCTTGCAATAGTATTTCCCATTCAATTAAGCAAATCACTTAACAATTGATTGAGGTCATTAAGTGAGACATCATGTGACCGTGGCTTGAGATTTTACTTCTGCATTCTTCATTATGTTATTTATACCATCATAGCTTGAACGGTTAGTAAAAAAGGCTGTCTGTAAACAAGGACCACCCTCATGCTTTTTAAATAATGTAAATAGCATATGAATGTTTTCATGTAGATTATACATACTTTCCATCTTTGACAGTAATTTTTTCCCCAATCTAGGCTAAGGAAAATCACGTTTTATGCATTTTTCAGTCCTTTACCTTTCTTTTCAGATACACTTTTGGGCTAATTTGATTGAGGAAAGGTAGGTTAGACCAAAGTGTCATCTTGATGCTACTTTGTTTGGTGAGAATAGAATATTCCTTCCTGTGAATGGTATCTACGGTATATTTTGGAACCATGATTCATGTCATACGTGACCTTACCCCCTCAACTCTCAAACAATTTTATAAAGCCTGGACCCATAATATTTTAGCCTGAGAGTCACAGTAAGTTGTTCTTCATGATTTTTAAGAAAACAGCCTTGATTAAAAATCAATTTGGTCTGCTCTTGTGATGAGACATTTATCATTGCTAACCTATCTGTGGTTTATTTAACCCCAAATTCTGGACATGTAGAACACACTCCAGCATAAACAGTGTCCTTCAAACATAACCCTTAAACCAGTGGTGAAATATATATTTTTTTTACTACCAGTTCTGTGGGCATGGCTTTGTGGGCATGGTGTGGCTTTGTGGGCATGGCAGGGGAAGGATATTGCAAAATCTCCATTCCCACCCCACTCTGGAGCCAGCCAGAGGTGACATTTGCCAGTTCTCCAAACTACTCAAAATTTCCACTGCCGGTTCTCCAAACTGCTCAAAATTTCCGCTACCAGATCTCCAGAACCTGTCAGAACCTGCTGGATTTCAACTCTGCCTTAAACCGATTCCCCCGTTTCAGAATTATATCTATGAAAAACCTGGTAACATCCTCTTGTTATTCATTTCTATTTCTAAAATCCCCATTAGTTATAACTTATGAGAATCTGGGGAAATGTTCCAGATCAGGTTTTACTGAAGCCCCAAACTTTCTCTCTGTCTTTATTTGAAAGTTTCAAATAAGCCTCCATCTCTGTATTTGTATGGGCTAAAAAGTAGGGCTTGATCATTTACAGTTTCTTTCGTTACCACTTTAAACTCTGTTTATATTAGCCATTTCAGCTATGGAACTCTAATCAAAAATGTAGCTTTGAGAAGGGATTTGACCTTGGATGCCACACATCCAAGTATACACTGTAATCTCTACAACAATAATCATTAACTTAGGGAAGATCAGGGTGTGGAGGAATTTTTCTAGATGGCTTACAACAAGAAGATCGGCCACACACTATAAGAAAAAGGCAAATAAATAAATGAACCAGTTTAAAATAAAATAGCTGAAGCAATATAATACTAAACACTTGGATGGGCCAATTGTGTAACGTGGTGACACAAATGGCTTTGGTTACATTAAGCGACTTTCAGAAGTATGCCATTTGTCTCTTATTATTTCTAATTGCTTCATTATATTCTGCTATGTACTAGAAGAATCAATCCACAGGAAATCCCTCAAAAATGCCTCTTGAAGAACATTTGTAAATTTAAGGACTTGAATGGAATTGTATTTTCTTGCCTCGGCCCAGATGATGTACTGTTCTCTTCAACTACCTTTCCAACTACACAGTACATTTTCAAAACCTATTAGGAAACCATTGTGTAATTAGTTGGACTCATTTACTACCTAGTACTTTGAAGTTTATGCATGATCCTATTATGTGATTTCCAAATGCTGCAGTAATTGGTGAATTTATGGTGATGTGTTTTCACTATAGATATTCACAACAGGGTGTCACAAAACATGGGCACTCATTGGATAAAAGAATAACTGCCACATAGATCTTTCCATTGGATCATGAGGAATACAGAAGCTTCTTTGCCAAAAAAACAACAAAAAAACACCCCTTTGGAAATTGGAAACTTCCAGTGAATGTAGAACAGCCAAGAAAGCAAATCAAATGAGCTGAGCAGCCAGAAAATGAATGTTCTTCTAGAGACATTTTTTTTAGGATTTCCTGTGGAGTGACTCTTCTAATACACAGCAGAACATAATGAAAGCAGAATAAATGCTGCCCATAATTGGGCCAGTTCTCTTACTTAATCATTTGTTAATTTTTCCTTGTCACTGTGTGATTTGTATTTCACTTCTGTGTCCTATTAATTAACAGTGAGATACATATTTTTTGTTCAGAGAGTCATCATCCAAACTCTGCATATTTTAAGACATGGTTAAATTGGAGAAGCCATTGAAACCTTTGGAAAGGGGTCATAAAAACAGAAACTCAGAACAGCTAAGGACAACTTGAAGCGGCTTTGAGTATGAGATGGGGATAAAAGGAAGGAAGCATTATGAGGACAAGGCAGGTAAAAGTGATTGCCAGGACATGTACATACCACAGTTAGGTGCCAAGTGGGAAAGGCCCTAAGAATCATGTACAGCTCTTGCCCAAATTTATTCAGCCCTCGGTCTAATTTCAAAAGACATCTATAAACAACAAGGCCGCACCTTTGGCATGAGTTGTCTGTTCTGACTTGTTGCAAGGGGAGATGATACAGAGAGGCAAAAGGATAAAAAGAAAAATAGAGATGGGATATCAGAAAGACAGACGGCCTCACCCAGTGCTGACATATAACTGCTAAATATTTCCTAGAGGAATTCAACCTTCAACAGAAAAAAATAGTTGCCCACCCTATAGTAAAAGAATATTGCATAATTAGAAAGACTATGCCTCTTAATCTAAGGTCTTCCCAGGTATTCATACCTGTACTGTTTTAGAGTGTTCTTAAAAAACAAAACATACAGAGGCTTAAATGGTTTTTTGGGTAATAAAGGTTTTATTTAATATATAAAGAGGGAATAGATAAAGGTTGAAACAGAAGGAGTTGTCCTACGATGAAATGTTGTTGGTTCAGATCCTCTTAAGTTTATATAACTCTGAATGGACCTGAATAACTTCCCAACTGGGCAGGCCAAACTATCTATGTTTAACAGAAGTGACTGTCAACAGAAGTGACTGTCAAGAATTATAAGTACGCAAAGTTTGGAGCAGCCATGCTGGTATGACCAAGTCTACTTATTGATTCTTTCCTTTATCTCCGACAATTAAATATTATAATCTTATAATAAATATTGCTAATGTTTTGTTAATAATAGCATTTGCCTATACAATTTTCATACTTGAAGTTGTTTTCATGCGTGTTTAACCGCTTGTAAAAAATCCACCTATTATTTACTATTAAGAAAAATGTAAGGGATTGTAAATTATACAGGTTTGTACTCATAGCACCTTTTGGTTCAACTTCTTAACAGCTCACAAAACATCCCATGTGGGGGGAAAAGAGGAATGAGGAACATACTGAATAGATTGCAACAGCCATGTCATGAGCATAATAGTTTAATAACTGGAAAGCTGGCTTCTACCCAAGCACTATAATTGCATTCCTTGGCAATTTCCCAATGCTAAATTTACAACATTTCAAACAGGAACTAAGTTTCAATAACAGTAAAGGTACTGCCACCTTTCAGTGGACAAAGAAAATAGTTAAAATGTGCTCTCTTAGGTGGGTTTGCTGGGTTAGGGTTAGGCTTGATGGCAATACTGACCCCCCCCTCCCCAAAAATCTGTTTATCTGTTCTGCTCTTTACAAGTATGGAGTTTTCTAAATAATCTTTCTTCAAAGATTTTGTTACAGATATGATGTATCCTTAACTAATATGAGGTCATCCCTTGTGTCTGTGTGTGCGGCCTAGTTGGATCACATTGTTGCTCTGATGTTATTTCTTACGTCGTGACATGGGGAGGGATCTTTGAATCTGAAACTGTGTGAATAAATCTCTAGAAAACATGTCAACATTGTATTGTCCAGCCAACTAATGTCTGTAATGGTGGCACAGACCAGTCCAAATGATGATGATGAACTGGGATAAAATTTAAGGGAAAACGTGTTGGACTTGGATCAGAGAGATCTTCTATTTCAAACCCACATTTCCCAGAACCAGTGGATCAACTGTCTGACAGACATCAGAAGTAATAAGTAATATGGGAGAGAGAGTCCCATGCTTCACCTGGGTAGGTACTGGGCTTTGATTGGTGATTTGGCCTATAGACTTAGTGTTCTTTCAGAGCTCCAGATCTATGCAAACTCATTGATCAATGTGCTTGCAGAGATGGCCAATTTTGACAAGTACCCACTTGCATAGCCCTTTGAGCCGTCTGTCAAAATCATCCACCAATCAATGATGTGTCATGATTTGCAGATGATTTCCCTCTTGCAGGTGAAGTTTAAAGTTTGACCAATGGCCTTATTTAATATTAGTAGAACCAATGTGACATAGTGATGAAAGTGGGGAGGGAGGAGACCTACATTATAGTTCACCCTTAGCCATGGAAGCAGTCATTTTCTCACAGCCCAACCTACCTCATATGGTTGTTGTGGAGAAAAAAATAGGAGGAGGAGGTATCATGTAAACCACCCTGTGGAATAAACATCAGATAAATAAATCAATAAAATGCCCTAAATCCTTGAAATCAGGTTACCACCAACTAGAAACAATCCAGGGATTAAGGTGAGATAGGAATCAGCAGTGGGGTTAGCAAAAAAATGGCATAGGTTTTTTTAAACTGGTCCAAGTACAAGTAAGTAGTATTTTAATTGAATCATGGGAAAAGATCCATAGATACAAACCCATATTTCATCTGTTTTTTATTTATACTCTAGATCAGGGGTCTCCAACCTTGGCCGCTTCAAGTCTGGCGGACTTCAACTGCCAGAATCCCCCAGCCAGCAAAGCTGGCTGGGGAATTCTGGGAGTTGAAGTCTGCCAGGCTTAAAGCGGCCAAGGTTGGAGACCCCTGCTCTAGATGCCATTGGCAGCTCAAAAATTCTGTCAGAATACTGCTTTATTCTTTATGATAGCAGAAGGCATGATGTGCTAATTTGTCTTTTAATTCCTGACTTCACCACAGAAGCAGGTAAACCAAACAAGCATTCACTCACTTCTTGCTTGCCATTGCTATTTGTTGTCGTCTTTAAACATTTATAACTCTGATCCCAATTTGAAATGTCTGCCTTATTTGTGCTTTTCTTCCAAAGAAGCATTTTTGGATGAGCCATCCATTCCTATCAAATTAAATAAATACAGATTATACCACACTGTGCTGTAAGACATTCAAATGTGTACATTTGTTTGTTGGGATACAACAGATTAAAGGAAGGACAAAGGACTGGTTAGAAGTGATCTTGAGTGAGCAATAAGTTCAACTTATAAAATTGCAATGGTGTTATAGGATCATGAAAGCCCATGTTTCTCAGCCTTAGCAATTTAAGATGGTTGGACCTCAACTCCCAGAACTCCCAGCTGTGGAGGCTGACTGGGGAGTTGACATTCAAACATGTTAAAGTTGCTAAATTTGAGAAACACTGATATAACCCACCAAATTAAAAATGTAATTTTGGTCACTGTTGTACTCTGATAAAGTGGAACCAGGAACACATTATATTACATGTGGCATTGAAATGAGATTTATTTATTTTTATCCCACCTTTATTATTTTTATAAATAGCTCAAAGTGGCAAACATACCTAATACTCCTTCCTCTTCTATTTTTCCCACAACAATAACTCTGTGAGGTAGGTTGGGCTGAGAATAAGTACTGACCCAAAGTCACTCAGCTGGCTTTCTTGCCTAAAGCAGAACCAAAAACCCACAGTCTCCTGGTTTCTAGTTTAGTGCTTTAGCTACAACCAAATGGCTATCTTTATATATAACTTTATGAATATAAGGCTTTATAAATCATCAAATTCTCAATTCCCTTGTCTAGAGTGTAGGTTTTTCCACCTTGAATGAACGATAAAGCAAGTACTATTTTTCTGAGAACTTGTCCTCCACTGAAAAAGTAGAAAATATTCTCCAAGAGTTCAGCTCAATCAGGCAACTTTCTCCAATACTCACTGTGAATTGATTCAGAATTACCTTAATTTAAAAAACAAAACAAAATACCTAATGTTCCCAACCCAGAGATAAATCTCACCAACCTCCCAAAAACACACTTCTTTTTATTTACTTCTAAGCCACAGAAACAGCAATGGAAGTTGTGAAAAAGTTGTGAACTTTATGAGTAGGTGAAAGCTTTGGAGGAAAAGAGAAGCAATGATGTTTGTTTCACTGCTTGGCTCAGGAAAACCTCAACAATGTCTGTTAAATTTTGCTCAAAAGTACTCTACAGAAAGAAAAGCATAATCTACATCAAAGTAGTAAACAATACTAGACCTAAATTGATTCAATTGAGGAGAGTTTGAGTGCTACATTCTTAGAGTCATCTCTTTTTTATTAATAAAATTCAAAGCACCCATTGTTCATACATAAAACACATTTCTGCAGTTCTTGTCCAATTGCTTTTGTGTTTTGTGAAGTAAACAGGAACAGTGTACCCAAAACTGTCAATATCATCCTTGTATGGCTATCTAAATGATTTTAGAAATCATGAGAAAATGTATTGTTGTACTCTGTGTTCTGTTTGGGTAGAATTTTAACTACATTTCTCTTTTCCTTAGTACACTTGTGTGCTGACAAGACTACCATTTAGGGGTGAGTGAATGTGTGTTTTTGACTAGGTTACTGCTTGACTTTTTAAGCATCCTGTGGAAAATTTACTAAGCTTAAGCCATGATGAGGTTTATTTGATTGGTTCAGCATCATTTACAGACGTTGTTAGTATGAATCTATAGTTCATTATTTAGCATTATATATAAACTAGGCTACCATGGCTTGTTCCACAAAATACTTAAAACATGGCTGAGTGTACTATATGAACCTAGCATATTTGCTTACGAATTTCAGACAATCATATTTTGCCATTAGTTTGCAGGTCTGCATGTAACAAAAATCTGGTTTTGCTGAAAACCATAAAAAAATTAATTAAACATACAGTAGCAAGAACACAAGAGATTGTAGTGCATGAGTTTGAATTAGTGTATTGAGCTTGACTAGATACTGCATTTATACTAAGCTGTTGTATTAAAAAGGGAGGTAAGAAATAAATTTAGCTTTATAAAAAGCATGAGGTAAACGAATAATAAAATATTTAATAGTGTTAAGAAACTATGTAGACAAGTTCATAGAACAGTTGTCATTTGGGTATAATGAACTTTCTAAAGCTTAGTTTACTACAACTTTGGAATTTAAATGGGAAGATCTGTTGAAGAAGAAATTAGGGCAATCTTATCTTATTTCTCATTTCACTTTGCATTTCATTTTTTATTCATAGACATTCAAACATTTTTTTCATTCAAACACAGGTTTGTGTTTGATGTTAATTTAGGAATCATGTGAACTATTATAGTTCTGCTATTTTGATGCAGTTCTTGGTCATACAGTTCTCCAATCAAACTATTTATATTAAAGAAAATTGTGTAATGAAATTCATAGTGAAAGGTACATATAAACAGCACTATATCAAGGGAAATTGCTTGCAAGAAGTGTACTTTAGGCAAAATTATGCATCAATGATATATATTTCGAAAAATGTGCACAAAATGCATATGGATTTTAGCACTGGTTGCTTTAAAAAATAAACTGATGCAGAAATCAAATAAAGATTAGGATAGGAAAATAAGAAACTAGATATCACCGAAACTTACAGATGTGCCCATCCTTAAAAATAGACTGATGGAGAGGATTGATTAAACTGAATGAGAAGAGGCTGATATCGCAGAAACAATATCTTTCAAATAAATAATGTAACATAGTCTCTTAAATTATTCTTCATTCTGACACATGTAAAGATTTAGCTTAAGATCTGTGGTTTCAATAGGATTAAGCCTTTAGCACGTGCATATCTCTGGTGGAAGTTGATACCATCTCAGAGAAGCCAAATGTAAATTTGTAGAAGTTACTCCCTAAGGGTAGATCTGTGTCAGATGCTTATGAGCAACTAAGGTGCTAAAAAATGTTCCTGTAACACTCAAAGGTTTCTCACACCCACACTTTTTCCATTTCATGGAGTACAAGAATGCTCCTGAAAGGAAAGTTTCTGCTTCTGAGATTCCTAATTGGTCACTGTGGAGGGAAAAGAAGCTAGACTAGATGAATCTTTCTTCTGAATTAGCAAAGGCTATCTTTCATCTCGAGTTGGGTCAAGATTATCCTGTTTTCCTCCAGTTTCC
Source organism: Ahaetulla prasina (assembly GCF_028640845.1). Taxonomy (NCBI): domain Eukaryota; kingdom Metazoa; phylum Chordata; class Lepidosauria; order Squamata; family Colubridae; genus Ahaetulla; species Ahaetulla prasina. Next base: position 200,007,010 of record NC_080541.1, read on the forward strand.
AAGATTTGATTTATTAAAAAGGAAGAGAAACATGGGTTTGCGACTTCAACAACTTTGAACCACAGAGTTATTCAACAAAGAAACAACTTTGTCCCCAATTCATATGGTACAACCAGGGAAGAATGCAATTGCAGTCATTTTAATACTTGGGCTGAGAGCTAATATCATCAAAAGGAACATATTATTACTATTAGGATGTGGGGGGGAAACCCCTACAATGTAATGCCTCCCAGGATGCGTATTTCTATGTATTAAGTTGAAATGGTCAAGAAATAACTGTAAAACAAATGTGGGTAATCTTCCCCAACTTAGAGCTCTTCAACCATGAAAGAATGTCCTTTCTCATCATTCTCAATCAACATGGCTCTTGGGGAAAACTGATCTAGGATAATGCAGTCTTGTCTGGTTTGGGTTGTTTTTTGACCGGAGATGATATTTTAAAGGTTTGTCCTTAACAATTCTTCAGTCCAGCATGAAAGTTTTTGCTTTTGCTTTTAAATACTGAATACCACAGAAGCTTCTCTGAGAATATGTGGGAGGGATAGTTATTCATAGTTTTTGCAATGTTTCACTGAACAGATCACACCTCTCTTTGAAATAGATGCAGGGATTGGTGTGTACTGAAAGAAAAACACTTTCACAGTATATTATTCCTTCTTCTCTTGAACCTCTTTTGAGATTCCTGTGTTGCCCGTTTATTCATGTCATAAATATACTGTATATACATTGCCATAAATAAGAAACAACAAGCCTTCTGTGTGCCAAAAATTAGATTAAATCTAATTAACTGACTCTTTCGAATGTGCTCTGTTAAACCCATATATTTCCACCCAGTCTTTAGTTTTCCACCCACTTACGTGCTTAGAAGGATTTTAGAAACAGAAGCCAAACTGTGCACAGCGTCCTCTTGCATTTTCCATTTCTCACATCTGTGGCTTTGTAATTAAAATCGTGTCCATGAGTAGCAGCCATTTTACACTAATTTTAAGGCAGTCATTCAATTTTTCCTCTGCTCTTAGACGGCTATGGATTTCCATATTATATATAAGCTGTTGCTTAGGGAATTATTTCAGGTGTCTATATACAGAGTTATACTTAATGGACAAACACAGTATTAAACTTCCTTCCTTCCTTCCTTCCTTCCTTCCTTCCTTCCTTCCTTCCTTCCTTCCTGCCTCCCTTACTTACTTCCTGATAGAACATTCCCAATGCTCTACTCCTAAAGACTTCTGTGAGTAGAACCATTAGTGTAGAGAAGGGGTGTCAAACTCACAACATCACATTGTTGTCACATGACATAGCATGACTTTTTCCCCCTTCGCTAAACTGGGGATGGGTGTAGTGCATGACACATCCAGCCGATGGGCCGCAAGTTTGACACTCCTGGTGTAGAGGGATGTCCTGGAATAGTGTCTCTTAAGACTTGAACAGATTAGTATCTGCTGATCAATACAATAGGAACTAGCTGGTGATGAAGATTACTCTTTCTACTATTCATGAATGTGGAACATAGCATTTCTATATATGAAGGAGTTAGTTTATGAAAAGAAGGCAAAGAAGTGATTTTCCTCCCTGCAAGGAATCTTTTGGTCTGAAAATCCAATGTAGAATAAGAAGAATAGGATAGGATAGGATAGGATAGGATAGGATAGGATAGGATAGGATAGGATAGGATAGGATAGGATAGGATAGAATAATTTGGGGAAGGAGGTGTCATAACACTGATAATCCCTAATTCTATCCTTACCTTTATATATTTATTTATTTAATTATTTCCTGCCTTTATTGTTTTTATAAATAGCTCAAGGGAACAAACCAACCTAATACTCCTTCTTCCTCCTATTTTCCTGATTACAGCAACCCTGCAAGCTGGGTGGAGTTGAGAGATACAGTGACTAGCTCAAAGCCCCATATATGTGTGAACAGGCCTTCTACTATATAAATGCTATACTGCCCATACTCTATCTAATGATTTCTATTTAAGAAGACTGAATTTGGAATAAACACTTGCTATTCAGAGCTGTTACATGATGTGAAATTCTCTAATGTGTAATGTGTAGGAAATGCAATTTGTTAATTAAATTAATGGCTTTATTTTTTCTGGTTGCTTTCTAGCCTTTCACATGTACCATTTTCATGGATAGAAATAGCAAAGGTGAGCTGAAGTTACAGATCTCTCTGAGACCATAAAAAATATCTGACCTAAACATCGTGAGACTTATACCTCAACTTCTCTCAAAGGAGTTCAAGTCAGCTCCAATCCCATTTTACATTCCCAACAACTTTATGAAATTGGCTACCCTAAGAAAGAGTGATTGAACCAAGGTTTCTTGGTAAACCTCATGAGAATTTGAAATAGAGTCTGTCATTTTTAACCATTTTACTGTCCTGGCCTTCACTGCAAGGATAGAAATGTTAGAATCTCATTGAAGACTGCCAACGCCTGCGCTATTTTTCTTGTTTGCTTTAATTTCCCCCCATGCTCTAGAGTCTATGGTAATCATGCTGTGCTTTTAAAGTAAAGGAACTTCTGCATGCCAAGTTGCATATAACTGGCCAGCACTGTCTCCAGCTGTTTCCTGTGAGGAGGTACAGTTCGTTTGCCTTTACATGAAGCAATTGGTGATATGTGCATTTCCCTGAGAAAAGCAATCCGTTGGGCAATGCTGGTCATCTTTTCCTCCCAACCTCTTACAGCTGCATGAGCCATGAGATTGAGTCTTCATGTCATTGAGGAAATAGTCATGTCCCTCACCTGAAGTTCCAGTTGTGACACACTGAACTCTATTCCCTTTCCTGTTCTCCTGACCTCCACATATGTTCCTGAAAATTTGTGCTAACATTTGTAACCGTTTGTGGCACAGAACAGCATTTGCTTCAAGCAACAGGGCTTTTAAATGTAAAGGTTGGAATGTTCAACCCCACTCCATAATTATATGAAAATCCAGATTGGAGTCAAATGTCTTTAAAGAAAAACAAAATCCAGCTGCCTTTTGAAAAAGCACCTTTGGGACAACCATGACCTGGATGACTGAGAATCTCAACAGACATCTTTCTGCTACAGTTTATAAAACTTCTTTGCCAGTTGTGGCTCTGGTTAGATTCTTTCTCTTAGGAACACTCATCTAAACACACCATTACTTCTTTTCCAACAATCGTTAATCAAACAGGGAAAAAAATCATGAGTTTGGTAGCATCTTTTCTAACTAATAAATTTTATTAAAAGGTATATGTTTTCATGAGCTGCAACTCACTTCCTTTTAATGAGATTTGTTAGTTAAGAAAAACATTGCAGACACTCCTTTTTTTGTGTAATGTCTACAATATAGGAATATCAAATCAGTTTCAAACTCTAGTTTCAAAATCTGCTTTGTTTAAATGAAGGGCAAATTAAGAGCTCACATTTAATCATAACAGGAAATGTTTGTTTCCACATTTTGTCTCTCCTGTTGGTGAGAAGAACCAAGAAGTTTTAAACCCAGTTTTCAAACTCTGCTTTGTTTTTACTTGGGAAATACATATAATAAGTCAAAATTCTCAGCCCTTCCCAGCTTACGATTACATATCAACACCACCAAGGTCTGAAGATAATTGTGTCTGTCCCATTACTGGAATGGAATATGTAGACAGGATAAAAAGTTAAAATAAAATAAGTTAAAATAATTTTCTATAATCTAGTTCTCTTTCCATTTTCCTAAATTAAACTCTACAATAAATTCTACTTGTCTTTTAGACTGCATTATAAAGAGATAGCTTTTCTCAACATTATATTTCATGGTAACCTTAGTTAATTCAGTGGACTGATAGTCCTTCTTTCTCTCACACTACTGTGCAGACTCATAACATAACATTACTTCCATTCTCAAATTAAATAGAAATCTTCAAATTGCTGCCTACTCTGAGTAATGTTTTATGACACAGAAAAAGATGACCAGTCAAAAATGATCCTACTCTTTGTAATATTGGTTGCTCCCCTTTTTCTTAAGTGCAGGCAATTGCTTTAGGACGGCTATTCTCTACTAGGCCCTAGAGAAAAAAATTGAATTCTTCTTTCCAAACTTTGCATCTGGAAGTTGAATGCATCAAGACAAACTCTATTATATAACACTGGACATCTGGAATCTGTTAGCACTACAGTTTAATTTTTTTTTAAAAAGAGGGGAATCATTAATATGCTCTCTTCAAAGAATGTGACAATGGATTCCTGTTAGCCAAAGTTGCATATAATTTTTGCAACCATTTTTTGTTAATGCAACAATCACCATTTCCTTTCACCTACTATCTGTTCTTTATATCTAAACACCAGCATTCCTCCATGGCTGCTTTCACAGGGTGGAATTCTAAAGTGGACAAATGGAGAGAAGAACTATGAATGGGAGATGAATTGTCTACAATCTCCCCAGAGAGGCTTTCAAAACAAAAGCCATGAATAAAATTCATATTCTTAATATCTCAGAATAGCACACTAGAGCCCATTATTGTCTATTCAAGTCAGTGGTGGGTTGCTACCAGTTCACCCCAGATTGGGAGAATCGGTAGCACCTACAGTGGGAGACTCCACCCAGGTGCTTCTGTGCATGCACACGAGCGTGACCATGCCCACAAGCGAACTGGTAGCGACAGGTTTTGAAACCCACCCCTGATTCAAGTGTACCAAAGAAATACAGTGATGCAATTTGTTTTGATGGATTAGAAATTAGAAAAAAAAATCTGTCTGGAAAAATCTGTTTGCAGTGACGTGTCAACTGGGCATGTGTTTTCCAAAAAGAATTTTGAAAAACAGAATGGAAATACAGTTTAAAAAGAAGAAACATACTTTCAGACATATTCTCTTTGCATATTCTGCCCTCTGTCCTGAAAATTGGATAAACTTCTAAGAAGGTACCAATCATGAGATTCTACAGGTGTTATGATATATGTCATGAAGACTATACCAAAACAGAAATAAGCAAGATACAAAGATGGGCTTGTAACATATACTCACTAAATAACAGAAGCATATTGATTGTATTAATAGAGTCCAGGGACAATAATTTTGTAACTGAGAACAGCCACTTGTTTTATTATTTCAATAATAATTTGGAAAATTAAGACTTAAAAGAAACCAGTGCTGTGTAATTCAGGGAGACAACAGAGTTCTAATGTAGTTTTTCTAGACTTCAAATCTGGTTATTAGCACTTGAAAAAAAATTATAGCGGTATCACCTTGTGTTAATATTTCTTCTGTTGTTTTGTTTTGAACTGGAGGAAATGAAGGCTAATTTGTTTGCCGAATTACTTCACTAACCTTTCAGTTTATTATCTACACATCAGCTAACATGCAGATAGTTAAACATTTGCACATAAAATCCATCATAAAGAGGGGACTATATTCATATTATTTGCTATTTAATCCAGACCTTATTTGACAGTCATGCTTACTTTTTAGACAGAACATTTACTTTTTTAAAATTAGTTAAGTCTATATAACGTTACAACATTTACCATCTAAAACAGTAAAACTTTGAGTCACTCTGCTACTAAAATTCTTTGAAAGAAGATTTGGGATTGGGAAACCCAAAAAGGGCTGCCCTGTGGTTGAAGGTTGTCATTTCCAAGCTAGTAAATGGGAAATGTTTGAACCATTTACTATACAGTTATTTTGACCAATTAATTGTCTTGCTGTCCACCCTTTGGGGTAGAATAGATAGCAATAACACTTAGATCAGGGGTCTGCAAACTTGGCTCTTTTAAGACTTGTGGACTTCAACTCCCAGAGTTCCTCAGCCAGCAAAGCTTATATACCGCTCCATAATAGTTTATAGCACTTTCTGGGCAGTGCTAAATATTGCTTCACTTATCAGTCAAGCTGAGTGTCCCAATTGTCCAAAACTATTATTTTCAACAGGAAAATTATTAATAAAGATTTTTTTCACTCATTTTCCTGTAAACAAACAAAGAGGAGATTATGCCATTTCAGAGCTATCTTAAAAAGGATTTCCATCCACTGCTAGACTTACACCTCTGAAAAGGGAATCTCTCAACAATTTTTTCTTCTTGAGTTTGCTGTGGTGCAACTACTATTCTATTCATTGAATACCTTGTTGTTTTTATTTAGCAAAAGCAATAGTGGTTAGACTTATATACCACCCATAATGCTTTACAGAGTTCTCTGGGCAGTTTATAGTGTCATCATATTATTACCAATAGTCTGAATCTTCATTTTACTCACCTTGGAGGAATGGAAGACTGTGTCAACCTTGAGCCAATCAAAATCGAACTCCAAGCTGTGGGCAGAGTTAGCCTGCAATAGTGCAGTCTAACCACTCAGCCACCACATGAAGACTGGAATGCTACTTTTTTGAGAAAAACTATAATCAAAGAATCTTGCAAGCATGATTGTGCCTTACTTCTCTTTCCTCTTATAACCCTGTGAATCAGGGAGGAGCCTGCCTTGGTTTCTTCAGAGTACAGGTAGTCCTCAACTTACGACCATAATGTAGATGATCCATTATAGTTGTAAATTGTAATGGTTGTAAAGCAGATCATGCCCAGTTTTATGACCTTTTTTCTGGGGGTGATTAAGTGAACACTGTGATTGTTAAGCAAATCCTTTGCTTGCTATGGGGCATTTTTGCCAAAAATTGGAAGCAAATAACCATTTTTGGTAATAACATTGTAAATTGTGCTGACATGATTGAGGGATGCTTCAAACAGGGCATCAATGCAAACTGGTTGTCAAGCATCCAAAATGCAGTCATCTGATTGGGGGTTGTCAGAACCTCACGACTAGATCCTAAGTACTTTTTGGGGGTCCATCAAAACTTTACAAGGAATTGTCCTCCTTTATTATTTACAAGGAATTACCCTGTGCTTGTGCTTCACTTGTCACGTTAATTTTGTCACATTGCTAATTTGCCCATTGAGTCAGGGAAACTGCCCAAGCAATTTCAGTAGCGTGTCTAAATGAAGAAGTCTCCAACACATAGCCCATGCAAACACAAATCCTGGCTAGGAGTATGGCTTTTAAATTGTGCCTTTGAAGTGGAGCGATCAGTTTCCAAATTGTCTTCAGCATGTGTATGTTACATATCTTAATCTTCCAATGTTTCCCAACCACCTGCTGCCTTGTCTGCAAATGATCAGAACTAGAGTCTGATGCATCTGGAGGGACCAGGCTGGGAAAGCTTAAAAAGACACTGCTTCTCCATACATAAACTGGAGTTGGTCTCTTCCCTTTCCATTCCATAGTCCATTCGCATAGAACCACATGCCATAGGTTCGTGATGGCGAACCTATGGCATGCCTGCCCAAAATGGCACGCAAAGCCATGTTGCCCGGCACATGCGGCCTTGTCTGTTTGTCTTCTGGGTTTCTGGTGTGACAATCAGCTGTCCTTTGTACATGCAGCAGTGCTGAAAACCAGTGTGCGCATTTTGTAGGTTAAAAATGTAACTTCTTCTTCTTCCCTTCCCTCATTAGATTTGAGTTGAAACACCTAAGTGTGAAATAAACAAATACAGGTAGTCCTTGACTTACAACAGTTCATTTAGTGACCATTCAAAGTTACAACATCGCTGAAAAAAGCAACTTATGACTGTTTTTCACACTAATGACCGAGGCAGCATCTCCATGATCATCTGATAAAAATTTGGATGCTTGGCAACTGCCACATTTAGTGCTGTGGGAAAATGGGGTGGGGGGTGGGTTGTGCAGAGCTGGTGGAGATATATAGCCATAACAACATTCTTTTCTCTGGGAGTCAAGGACGTTCAGCCTGCACCTGGAGAGGCGTGACTGGGGAAGATCTCCAATTGGGACAGTGAATTGATTGGCCGTGTGATGGATATGTGGGTGCATTGGAAGGGACTTTGATTTTCCTTTAGGTGGGGAAAACCCAGGAGTTCTCAGATTCAGGTTTTCCCAGATGTGCCAATACAACATCACTAATAAAATGGAACTTTGAGGTACTGCTGGCCTTGGAGTCTTCATAGATTGGAGGTATTACTTGGAATCCTGAGAATGGTTGCCTTGTTTTCGTCGATACCAGCAGTTTATGTTTAAGGTCACCTTCCATCGCTATACAGAAGTCTATTCCCTAGTTTAAAAGACTAGACATCAAGCTTATATTTGAATAGCATTTCCCATTTACTTTTTCTATTTTCTTTGCAAGAAAGCCTTCTCCACCCTCAAAACACCCAAATATCTGTTCTTCAACTGGTCCCACTAAGGGACAGTGAGGAAGTAAGAGAAAAAAGAAGAAAAAAAGGCTGAAAAGTTCTGAATTATATAATTTGGAAGTGGGGAGGACCCAGTTTTGTTTTTGATCTATTGTTCCAAGATTCCTTCTCCTCTCAAATGTGGGGGTGGGGTGTTTGCTTTTGTTTGTTTGTTATTTCAAAGGATAATTAAGAAAATAAAATCAACCATGTTCCAGGCCAGTTATTTTAAAGAGAAAAACTTAGGAAATCATTTCTCATGAAGCGTTTTTTAAAAAATGTTTAATCTTTTCTTGAGTAAATTCTCAAAAGGTTTTTCTCCCTTCTGCATTATGATTCCTTCGCACAACTTTGTTTCATTAACACAATGAAATTGCCCTTATGTCACCACCAATTTCCTACTGTTTATATCCAGAAAGGCTAGGAATAAATGGAATGAACAGAAGAAAACAATGGTTTCAATCAGATTCACTTAATTTTTCATTCACTTTGCTTTGGCTTGATCCTTTACCCTCTGACCCATCCCTCACTCCCTCTGGAACAATCACTTCAAATGCCTGCTGGATCTTTATAGCCCTTGAATGACTCAAATTAACTCTACCTGAGATATCCATGGAGATATTGCTTATGTGATTAATACAACAACCTTTGGGAATCCCAAATGTGCTTTTTCAAAAAGCAACTGGACTTTGTTTTTCCTTTAAGACGTTGTGCTTCTCATCGAAGAAGCTTCTTCAGAACTGGGCTAACAGCAAGGAAGCATTATTCCACAAAGTCTTAAATATGAATCCTTTCATTCTCACCTAAAGCTTCCAAACAATACCAACAATATATACTTCATTAAGAATAAGTAATAACTCAATCCTATGCAGTCCTACTGAGAATTAAATCCCACTAAAATAGAAGCACTAATATTAGATTAAAAGAGTTACCAAGCTTTGGGATTCACTATAGTTATTAAAAGAATTGACAAATTCATTTAATATTTTGCCAAACCTATATTTAAGGCAGCTACTTAGGCTAGTGTTTATCAACCTTAGCCACTTTAAGATGTGTTAACTTAATTCCACAGAAGTCCTCAGTTAGCTGACAAAAACTGTCTTAGGCATTAGAAATTTAAGTCAATAGATTCTAGAATTGCAGTTCCAACACTTTTGTAGGGAATCAATTTGGAAGTAGGGCTGTATACTCAGCCTTCAATAATACAGCTCTCAAAGTTGATACCATAGAATATTATATCTATCTATCAACTATCTATCTATCTATCTATCTATCTATCTATCTATCTATCTATCTATCTATCTATCTATCTATCAGAATAACAGAGTTGGAAGGGACTTTGGACGTCTTCTAGTCCAACGCCCTGTTCAAGCAGAAAACCCTATCCTATTTCAGACAAATCCTTGTCCAATCTCTTCTTAAAAATGTCCAATGTTGGGGTACCCACAACTTCTGGAGGCAAGTCGTTCCACTGATTAATTGTTCTAACTGTCAGGAAATTTATCCTTAGTTCTAAGTTCCTTCTCTCCTTGATTAGTTTCCATCCGTTGCTTCTTGTCCTGCCTTCAAGTGCTTTGGAGAATAGGTTGACCTCTTTTTCTTTGTGGCAGCCCCTGAGATATTGGAACGCTGCTATTATATCACCCCACTCCTTCAGTAAGTAGACAGACCCAATTCCTGCAACCATTCTTTATAAGCTTTAGCCTCCAGTCCCCTAATCACCTTTGCTGCTCTTCTCTGCACTCTTTCTAGAGTCTCAATAACTTTTTTATAATGTGACAACCAAAACTGGATGCAATATTGCAAGTGTGGCATTATAAAATGGTATTAACACTTCACTTCACTTGATTTTATCTCTGTATTAATGCAGCCTAGGATTGCATTGGCATTTTTGACATCGCAGCACACTGCTGGCTCATATTTAAGTGATTGTCCACTGGGACTCCTAGATCCCTCTTGCAGTTACTACTGTTGAGCCAGGTACCACTTATTCTATACTTGTACATTGATTGCCTAAATGTAAAACTTTATTTTTATCTACATTGAATTTCATTTTGTTAGATATGGCCCAGTGTTCAAGTCTCTCAAGATCCATCTGGATCTTGAGCCTATCTTCTGGAGTGTTGGCTATTCTGCCTAGCAAAAAATTCTGTCTGTCTGTCTGTCTGTCTATCTATCGTATCTATCTATCTAAAATCCACACACACACACACATACAAAATGCAAACACTAAATCTCTAACACTGCCTGTTCCAATAGCATATGGAGCAGTTTATTTGGTTTGGATTATGTTTATGAGAAACTATGTTTTATGAGCCATTGATACTAAAACCTCCCACTTAATGCCGTAAGTAGTGACAGAAGGGGAATCTAATTTATGGGTTGAATGCCAAGATTCTGGAATTTGCAGGATTTCTTTTGGGCAGTTGAGTAGGTGGAAGAGGCAAAAAAAAAAGCCACCTGAGAATATTTTGGAGGTCAGTGTGTTTAGGTCTTACTTTTAGATAGATTTAACTTCCAAAGCCAGTTAATAGGTCAGTCCTGAGTAATATCCAATACACTGGCTTGACAGTGCTGTGGATCAAGATCATGAAACTAAAGACTAAGAGGATTACACCCAAACTAAAGAATCAGCACGATTTATGTTTCTTTTTAGGATAAAAATTACTAGAATTCCCATAGTAATTTTTTTAAAATCCCTTTTTATATACAAGCTATTCTTTTTTATATGGATGTATTATGAGCAAATAAAATATTTACATAGTCAATGATCATGCAAGCTATGAAGCACTGCTACTCTGAGGACAGAACCAGGTATCATGCAGATCACAGTTGCTATCAGAAACAACACTGTGTTTCTTCATTTTTCTGCATAATGGGAGACCACCAGAGACTACATACAATTGCAGCTAACCAAAATAACAAAAGTAACAGTATATACCCCTTCTTAGCGTTTTACAGCTTCTGCACCCAGCAATCTGGGTCCTCATTTTACCAACCTTGGAAAGATGGAAGGTTGATTCAACCATGAACCAGTCAGGATTGAACTGCTGGCAGTTGGAAGAGTTAGCCTGCAATACTGGATTCTAACCACTGCACCACCACAGCTCTGAGGTTAGATAGTAATGACATTATCTTTTTTCTCTCCTTTCTTCCCTCCATAGATACCAGCACTATTCCAGTATTTGAGGGCTGCCACAAAGAAGAGGGGGTCAAATTATTTTCCAAGACACCAGAGGGAAAGACAAGAAACAATGGATGGAAACTAATCAAGGAGAGAAGCAACTTGGAATTAAGGAGAAACTTCCTAACAGTGAGGACAATTAACCAGCTTGCTCTCAGAAGTTGTAGATGCTTTATCGCTGGAGGTTTTTAAGAAAAGACTAGCAACCACCTATCTGAAATGGTATAGGTTCTCCAGCTTGAGCAGGAGATCCGACTAGAAAAGCTCCAAGATCCCTTCTAGCTCTATACTGATTTACTTGATACCTATGCACGATGGCATTGTGGAATAAATTTTCCTACCCAAAGAAAGGACAATTATTATATATCTTATCCAGCTATTGCTAGTTTAAAAAAATAATAATAAATAGAAAGATAAAAATGCCAAATTCAGTCTAAACATCTGGCTGACTGTGCAATCAACCATAATAATTGGAATTTCACCCATAATAATAGGTGCCTTGGGTGCAATTCCAAAACATCTGGAGCACACTTGAATACCACCGACATTGACAAGATTACCACCAATCTATTGCAAAAGGCCACTTAGGCCACTTTACTTGGAACAGCCTTCATGCAGCAACAATATCTTTAACACCACCAAACAACATCTGTTTATCCTAGGTTCTTGGGAAGGACTTGATAGGCAGGTAAAGTGCCAAATCCAGTCTATATATCTGGCTAACTGTATGACCACCAACAATAATAAAATCACTGTGTTAATATTGGCATGCTGTTTTTAAGACTGTACAATGATTTTCTGATGGCTAACCAATAAAGTTATAATAAAGTAACATAATTCAATAGCCTTTATTGTCATTGTACATCAGGTATACAACAAAATTGGTATAATGACTTCAAAAAAAAAAACCCAAAATCAATAACAAAGCAGTTTTGCAAATTTTAAAAATCAGACAGAAAAATTATGTATTTACTTAGAGTGGTTTTAACATAAAGCAATCAATTAAAACAGCATCAGTGTCCAATTTGGTTTCAGTGATAAGATTGCAGTAAAAGCGGGCATAGTGACTGATCATCATATGGAGATTAAGTCTGCACATAAGCAGCACAGCTCATATCTGAGTCCATATCTGCCTAGGCCAGGGGTCTGCAAACTTGGCTCTTTTAAGACTTGTGGACGTCAACTCCCAGACGCTTTGCTGGCTGATTCTTGGAAGCAAGTCATTTTGTGGAGAAGCATTCTTGGATTTAGATGACCCAGGAGTTGAAGAAGGGGAGGTTATAGACCATGGGGCGGAGGCGGCTGCCGCTGTTGCGGCCCTGGAGTTGGGTCAGGCTGAACCCAGAGTTCTGAGATCCAAAACTAGGAAGTGATAAAGATATTTGGTATTGTGTTGGTTTTCCTTATTCTCTTTCGTATGATATTCTGATTATTCTTGACCCTTCCTCATTGTGTATGTAAGATTGAAACTTAGCTACTTCGTTTCACCTGCTTGCCATATGGCTGTTGTATGTGTTTAAAATTTTGAGTAAAATTCTTATCATGTATAAGAAAAATGAAAATTTACCATACCTGATATGTATTTGCATAAATCTTTTTTGACCAATAAAAACTTTTTTATAAAAAGAATAATGTTTACTCTCAGTCATCCATGTCATGGTTGTTCCAAAGGTTCTTTTTCAAGAGGCAACTGGACTTTCTGGTTTTTCTTTGAAGACGTTTCGTTTCTCATCCAAGAAGCTTCTTCAGACAGAAACTGAAGAAGCTTCTTAGATGAGAAGTGAAACATCTACAAAGAAAAACCAGAAAGTCCAGTTGCCTCTTGAAAAAGAACCTTTGGGACATTTAAGAATAATGCTTCAAAATCTTGTATACTCAAATCACAGACCAGGAAACATGATTTAAACCTCAACCCAGGGATGAAATGCTCCCGGTTCAGACCAGATCGCCCGATCGGTAACGATGGCAGCAGGTGGTTCGGAGAACCAGTAGCAAAAATTCCTGCCCCCTCCCCCCATGCCCAGCTGAGCCGCGCAGTCATCAGAGGGTTTTTTTTTTACTTTTAAAAGCATTTTTTCTTCAGCCCAAAAAATGCTTTTAAAAGTAAAAAAAAAAAACTATGATGATCGCTCTTTGCCTAAAGTGGTTGTAGAAAAAATGCTTTTAAAAGCCTCTGGCAATCCCAGCTGAGTTGCCTGATCATCAGAGGCTTTTTTTTCTTTTAAAGGCAAAAAAATGCTTTTAAAAGAAAAGCCTCTGGTGATCAGGTAACTCAGCTGGGATCGTCAGAGCCTTTTAAAAGCATTTTTTTACAACCTCTAGAAAAAATGCTTTTAAAAGTTAAAAAAAGTTGGGCAGTCACATTACCCCACACATATACCAAGCCACGCTCACAGAACCGGTAGTAACAAATTTTACATTTCACCACTGCCTCAGCCTGATAATAGATGCAGTAAAGGATCAGTCACATTAATCTTTTCCATAAGGTTGCAATCTACAACTAAAATGATGAAAGTGAGATGCTTAGACATGGTTGAACCATGTGTATAAATGGTTTGTGATTCATCAATTGCACAAATGGCAGTCGCCACAGAGAAATATAAAAATCTTCTCTATCCCATACACATGAATAGAATAGAATAGAATAGAATTTTATTGGCCAAGTGTGATTGGACACACAAGGAATTTGTCTTGGTGCATATGCTCTCAGTGTACATAAAAGAAAAAATACGTTCATCAAGGTACAACATTTACAACACAATTGATGATCAATATATCAATATAAATCATAAGGATTGCCAGCAACAAGTTATAGTCATACAGTCATAAGTGGAAAGAGATTGGTGATGGGAACTATGAAACGATTAATAGTAGTGCAGATTCAGTAAATAGTCTGACAGTGTTGAGGGAATTATTTGTTTAGCAGAGTGATGGCCTTCGGGAAAAAACTGTTCTTGTGTCTAGTTGTTCTGGTGTGCAGTGCTCTATAGCGTCGTTTTGAGGGTAGGAGTTGAAACAGTTTATGTCCAGGATGCGAGGGATCTGCAAATATTTTCACGGCTCTCTTCTTGATTCATGCAGTATACAGGTCCTCAATGGAAGGCAAGTTGGTAGCAATTATTTTTTCTGCAGTTCTAATTATCCTCGGAAGTCTGTGTTTTTCTTGTTGGGTTGCAGAACCGAACCAGACAGTTATAGAGGTGCAAATGACAGACTCAATAATTCCTCTGTAGAACTGGATCAGCAGCTCCTTGGGCAGTTTGAGCTTACTGAGTTGGCAAAGTTTCATGCAAATACTACTACTCTTGAGAAGAAAATGAATGGCTGGCATATGCAACAGCTCCATATAAAGTTTCCAACCTCTCAGAGAAAAAAAAAGTCTGAATCATTTTTCCCCAACCAAAATGATCAGCATTGCCATTTCCACAAGTTCTGTCAGTTTTATAATCCGATCTTCTACTGTGGATACATCAGTCTCTTCAAGTTCAAGATGGCATCTGCTTTTGTTTAGTTTCAGTCTCTTTTATGAAATCTTCCCAAAACTACTGACAGTTTATCACAAAGTTCTTTGCAGTTGCTGCCCAGACATCATCCATATTCCAAACAACAGAAGAACTGCGGCACTGAGTCCATCACCTTTTCATAAACCTTAAAGGCATTTAAAAGTTGAAAGGGAAGTTTAAGAACCTATAACAGCTGCAGTGCTTTTAAAGGTTGCCAAATGGTGAGATTCTGGTGCCAGTATTGCTACTGAGAAAGAGAGAAGAACAGATCATGCAGATAACCCAAATTTACATTTCTGGGGCAAGGGGAAAGGAAAAGTCTGTTGCTCCTGCCAGATTCTACCCTTCCTCAATTAATCTTGTGCATATATCATGTTGTACAATGAAATGAAATGAAAAATGTTTAAATCATTTTTTTCTTAACGATAGAAATCAAAACTAAAAGTTAAGCCTATGCATTTGTATACATAGCATAGATTTCAAAATACTCCTCCAGACAGGATTCACGATAATCAAATGCTTGTTCAAATATAGAAAGAGACAGAGGTCTTTTCAGGCTGATGTACAGTACAACTGAAGAATGGCTGATCTTCCAGCTTTAGGTATCAGGTTCATGTGAAATATCTATTTTCATTGCTTTCCCGTTAGTTTCCAAATGATCACAATGGAATTAAACAAGAACAAAACAAACAGTTTAGAGTAGATAGTAAGTTAAAGGATATTAAAGGAAAATCAGATCTGTTGATAGATAAGTAATAGGTAGATTTTTGTTGTTGTTAGTTGCGAAGTCGTGTCCAACCCATCACGACCCCATGGACAATCTTCCTCTAGGCCTGACTGTCCTCTAGCATCCTCTGGAGTCCATTTAAGCTCACGCCAACTGCTTCAGTGACTCCATCCAGCCACCTCATTTTCTGTGGTCCCTTTTTTCTTTTGCCCTCAATCTTCCCCAGCATTAGGCTCTTCTCCAATGAGTCCTTCCTTCTCATTAGGTGATAGGTAGATAGATAGGTAAATGAAATGGTGTTAGGGTTATCTAGCCCAGTAGACTTGTTAAAGACAATCAAATGCTGGGCGGACTTTCCAAGGTGTCAGCAAAAAAACAGCCCTAACATTTCAAAAAAATTACTGCTTTTTAAAGAGCAGAAGGTGTTTTTAACATTTCATACAGAATTAGAAAGGTAGAATTAAGCACCTCTTCCTGCCCAACAGATAAGCTTTGGCTCACTAAGCCACCAATCAATTCATCCTTTGGCGAGGAAGATAAGATTAAGATTAGCTGTTCTCTGTGCATACTGTAGATATTAGAAATATAATGACTTGCCAGTTGTGAGATCAGAAGACTTGGGTGATGGGAAAGCTTCTCATCTTTGTGTCTCTTCCACTTTCCACCCCGCTCCTATATATATTTTCAAAACTGCTTATAGAGCAATTCAAGTTCCAATGCACAGATTCCATGGCAATTGTAGTGTAGAAAACAGAGACTAAAAAAATACCATTATCTGTCATCCAGTGGAGTTGGAAATTGTTGTTGTTAGTTGCAAAGTCATGTCCGACCCATCGCAACCCCATGGACAATGTTCCTCCAGGCCTTTCTGTCTTCTACCATCCCCCAGAGTCCATTTAAGCTCAAACCAACTGCTTCAGTGACTCCATCCAGCCACCTCTTCTTCTTTTGCCCTCAATCTTTCCCAGCATTAGGCTCTTCTCCAGTGTGTTCTTCCTTCTCATTAGGTGGCCAAAGTATTTCACTTTCATCTTCAGGATCTGGCCTTCTAAAGAGCAGTCAGGGTTGATCTCCTCTAGGACTGACTGGTTTGATCATCCAAGGGACTCACAGGAGTCTTCTCCAGCACCATAGTTCAAAGGCTTCAATTCTTTGGCGCTCCGCCTTCCCTATGGTCCAACTTTCACAGCCACATTGCAACTGGGAAAACCATAGCCTTGACTATAGACACTTTTGTTGGCAGGGTGATGTCCCTGCTTTTTAGTACTTTGTCTAGATTTGCCATAGCTTTCCTCCCCAGAAGCAAGCTTCTTTTAACTTCTTGGCTGTAGTCCTCATCTGTGGTGACCTTGGAGCTGAGTAAAATAAAGTCTGTCACTACCTCCATTTCTTCCCCATCTATTTGCCAGGCATTGAGAGGAACAAATGCCATGATCTTAGTTTTCTTAATGTTGAGTTTCAAGCCAACTTTTGCACTCTCCTCCTTCACTCACATCAAGAGGCTCTTTAGCTCCTATTTACTTTCTGCCATTAAAGTTTTATCATCTGCGTATCTGAGGTTGTTCATATTTCTCCCGGCAATCTTAATTCCAATTTGTGATTCATCTATCCCTGTCTTTCTCATGATGTGCTCTGCATATAAGTTAAATAGGCAGGGCGACAGTATACAGCCTTGCCGGACTCCTTGAAATTATAGGTGTTAATTGAAGTGCTGGAAATTATAGGTACTAATTGAAGTATGGAGAGAGGACAATGGCTATTTCACCTGAATAGAATGAGTACTACTACTTGCCAGCCGTGTTGACTTTCTTGGTTCCTGCAACCACCAGGCTTTGGAATTTGGATGCCTCGGACATTAGAGCAAGTTGCTATTTTGGAAATGTTATATGTCTGCTTTGAACTCCTTTATGTAAAAACATAGAAAAAGAATATAGCAGTCAAAATAAATCCTCATGGCTGTCTATTCTGTAAATAGTTTTCCTTAGTATTTTCTTTTTATGCAAATACACTAAAAGTATAGTTTATTGGTCTCTGTTTACATTGGCATGGATTGCCTAATTTTGGAAGAGATTCCTGAGTTATTTTCCTAGCATTGTATAACATTCATTAAGAACCCATGTGATTTGGTGGTTAAGGTGTTGGAACAGGGAACTGGAGGACCCAGGTTCAATGTACATTTGGTAATGATGAACTAGTCATTATCTCACTACTGAAATTACTTCCCAAGATGGCTTGCTATCATTCTCCTGGCCTTTTTGGACAACCTAAGGGGATAGTTTACAGGATCCCCACAGAACAGCCTTTTTAAAAATTGCTTTTTAACCTTATCAAAGCAGATGTACTGACAGAAGACCCCAGAAGAGGGCAGATAGCTAGCTAGAGTTAGCTTTTGTTCTTCCATATCGAGAACAAAAGAAGATATTCGGTTCTACGAAAATGCTACTGATGTTGCTGATAGAGAGATAAAGCTAATTGCGTCATCTAGAATTCTAGATAGGTATCATTTAAATGCAATAAATAAACATGCCATATAGTTTTAGCAACCTAGAACTAAGGAGAACCTTCCTAACAGTAAGAACAATTAACCCGTAGAATGGCTTGCCTTCAGAAGTTGTGGGTACTTCATCACTGGAAGTTTTTAAGAAGACACTGGACAGCCAGTTGTCTGAAATGGTATGGTATAGAGTTTCCTGTTTGAGAGGGTTGTTGGACTAGAGGACCTCCAAGGTCCCTTCCAACTCTACTATTCTGTATTCTGTATGTCTGTAGGTTGAAAGATATATAATACAGGGATATATCTTGTATTATATTATTATAACATGGTCTTTATGTTAATATGTGTAGGTGTGTCCATTATAATGTATTAGAATCCTACCATGTACTCTTTATTTTTGGAACTACTCTGCCCCCACTCTACTGTAAAATATATTTCAGCAGGCATTCCTTCTTTCATGAGAATAAGAAGCATGAAGAACAAAGGGGCCATTCTGCAGAAAGCCAGGCTAAATCAATCAATATTTGACTGTCTACCTCAAATAATTTATAACTGTGTCTTAAAACAGAGGAATTACTACTAGGAATTAGCAGGGGAGGGGGGCAGATGAAAAAACATCCCCCCAGCTTCTCTTTCTCCATCTTTCTCCCCTCTCATTTTCTTTCTCCTACCTACTCCTTTCCTAATGGATCTTCAAGTGCTTGTCTGGACATTTGACAATGGGAAACCTGATTTCCTTGCAGCGATAGAGCTCTCTCTAGCAAGCAAACTAGAAATAAATCATAGCACTCAGTTCAGAAAGAAGTACATTGGCTTCCAAATTACAGGACTACTTCTGAAACTGGTTTCATGGGAGTACATTGCATCATTGGGATATTCCAACCATATCTGCATCACAGATTTAAAATGGTTTTAATTAGCCAGACTGCCAAAATTTGTAATTAATTAGTCCATTAATCAAATTTATCATGGTCATAACTCCCAAATCCTAACTTCAATACAATGCACTTTTAATATTTCCATAGTTCCAGGCAAGATTTATTGGGTGTTTACTTCTCTTTTCTGTAGCAACATTTAGTATGGTTATGGAGGCAAAATTCACTATCTTCTCAACTATTGCCCCTTAGCATTTGCTTACAGTAATCCTTTGTTGTTTCATTTACTTCTTATAGGATTTTCTCAGCCATTATCTCCAGATGATATTCCATAACAGATATATTCTTATAAGCTATTCATTATGACATATGTTCCCATTAAGAACTGAATGAAAAAGAAAAATCATTCTAGGCATGCTATTTCCTCAAGATATGTTTTGCTAAAACATTCTGGCATACTTCAAAAGATCATAAAATCAGAGGTTTTGCTGTAAGATAAGTGAATCACTGTTCATTTGTAGAACAGGCTCAATAGAAGAATAAAATTGGACAGAATGAGGTTCATGCCCTATTCAGTTATTTTATTCAATTCCCATCTGTTCAGAGAGCTGTAGGGAGAATAAAACAGGAAGGAAAACCTGTGTATGTTGAGTTTCTGGAGGAAAGATAAAAACAGCCATTATAACATCATGTTTAGTTCCCAATTGATTTCAAATTCCACTGGGCGATTTGGAAGTATTCACTTTATCTGCTCAACTTACCTCACAAATGTGGTACTGTGGGCCAAAACTAGAATAGCCACCATAGGCTCTTACAAAAGTAAAGACTCTCAGGTATAGATTTGGATGACTCTGTGGACTTGATCATTTGGTTCTCTAGAGAAAATATGGTATTAATTTGCCAATTATTTTTTTGTGGATGCTTTTTAAACTTGATCCTAGGATTTCCTCATATCTTCTATCAGGTCTAACTCCGCTTAGCCTTGTTCATGATGAATCTAGATTGGTAAGGTGTTGTAATGTGCTTTCTGATAGAAAATGTGGATATAAATGTAACACAAAAATAGGAATAACACTTTCTTCCCCAGGAAAAAATAGTTCTAAGGCAGGAAACGTCTAGTGGAGTACTCCCACCATGTTCAAATTCAAACTACACCTTCTAGGATTCTTTGGGGAAAGCCATAATAAATTGGTATCACATCAAGATGTAGATTTGCTGATAGTCTGTCTATCAATGTAATTATGTGAATACTGGCCACCTGATAATTCTAAATAGTTTCTGTTATGGGGCTAATCCAGACAGCTGCTTTAACATCCTCCCATTCTTAAGTCACCAGAAAAGTATGTTGATATAAAAGTATGTTTATATCAACATACATTTTATTGCAGTTCAGCAGTGATTCTGGGGAGTGTTACTACCCATGCCATTTTTCCTACAGGACAATTTCAGGACAGTGATTGGTAGATTCCCTGCTGTCTTTTGTCTTCCCACCTAGCATTTTTTACTGCCAGGAAAAGTAGCCACCAATTGACTTGCACATGTAGCATGATGGGAGGAAGGAGACCAGACATTCCTTCCTACTTCATCCCATACTTTCTACCTGCTACTCAGCCAGAATAGTTTTCAGATATGCATGTATTTATTTATTACATGTAATGATTACAACAGCCACTACGAAGGATTAACGGGCAGAAGAATGGCAGAACATTTTCAAGAACAGAAACCCTGGCACTCTGACTAATTAGCCATCAATAGATACATAGACATAAACATTATCTACATACTATGCAAAAAAGACAATCAACAAGCCAAAAAGAGAACAAAAAGACCAAAACACCTCACCAAGCATCAGATGAGCATAGATTAATTCCAAGATTAACATCAGATCAACAATTAAGAAATAAACAATACCCCAATCAAGGAACTGCCAAATAAGTCAACTGCCAAAACCACCTAACCAAAGAACCCCTAAGACTATCCCCACCAAAACTGACAGGTCAAGCCATAGAATATAAACTGAGAGCAAACCCCACTCCTTACAAGGACTGATGATGTTACCTACTTTGGATAATAAAATATTTTCAAGAAAACAACCAAGCTCAGACAGTGGCAAGGAACCCCTCATGGAGCTGAGAAATTAATATTTTGTGCCCCCCCCCAAAAAAAGACAGCTCAGTGACATCAGAAATTGGGATAGCGTAGGAAAAGATTTCTCATGTTTGAAAGTGTTGCCTGAGAACAGTCTCAGGAGGTGCTTCTCTAATTCATTGGATTATGAGAAGAAGCCAAGAGATACACGATAATCGCATGTGCAGGATTCTGCACATATAATATGTGGTTATAATAAATAACCAATAAAAGTACTGCAGCAAAATGCCTTATCTACGTCTTCTCCCTTCTGCAGGGGTCTTTAGGTTGCTTTAGGTTGGTGAGTTCAAGATGGTGTCATGCCACCGTCTTCAAGTGTCTAGTAACTTGAGAGCTTCTTGTTTCTTTCCTTCCAGTTCTGTCTTTCTTTTCAACTGTTTTTCTTTTTCCTTTTCTTTCTTGTGCTTTGCCACAAAACCAAAATCTTCCTCCTGGTGCTAACGACAGAAAATCCTTCCTGTTAAAGACTACTTCAGCTTTAATTGCAATAATACAAGAGCAACTAATAGATTTAAACTTAATGTCAACCGCTTTAATCTAGATTGCAGAAAATAGGACTTCTGTAACAGAATCATCAGTGCTTGGAACACTTTACCTGACTCTGTGGTCTCTTCCCATAATCCCAAAAGCTTTAACCAAAAACTTTCTACTATTGACCTCACCCCATTCCTAAGAGGACCATAAGGAGCGTCCATAAGAGCACAAACGTGCCTACCGTTCCTGTCCTATTGTTTTTCTTCTTCTTCTTCTTGTATATATATATATGCTTATACCTCCTAATATTTACTCATATATATGTTTATATACTATATAATCTTTTTGTGTGATGCTTATATATATTTTTGTGACAGATAAAAAATAAATAAATAATCTTTTCTGAAGCAGCCAAGTCCTTTTTAAAGAACCATTTCCTCAGAGCAGGATCCCAAAAAAAAAAGGATCAGAGTGAGAGAAATGGCTCAGACATTTCATTATCTTGCAACTGCCCTCTCACAGAACTTGTGGGTGTTCTCTGCCCCACTTCATTTTTTAAAAAATGATGGGAAACTAGCAGGCAGTAAAACAAAGTGCCAGCCTCAAACTATTTATAACAGTGCTTCTGGATGTAACATAATTAGAAAAAAATAGAGTTGTTCCCAGTATTTTGTTATGAATTTACTAAAGGCCTAGATAAAAGTCAGTAAAGGAGCAACTTCACAGTCTGGTGGGAAACAGCATTCTCACATGTTTCTTTTACGGTTAATCAACAAGTGACTTTTGTGTAAGCATGTCCATAGTTGACTCTTAACATTTGAGCCCCACACTGAAAAGATTTGGGACTGCCTTTTAAAACAACATCATGGAGATTTATCTAGGAAGCTCTATGTAGAAATTAGTAATATAATAGCAATAGCAATAGCACTTAGATTTATATACCGCTTCACAATGCTTTTCAGCCCCCTCTAAGCAGTTTTTAGAGTCAGCATATTGCCCCCAACAACAATCTGGGTCTCATTTTACCAACCTCGGAAGGATGGAAGACCTTGAGCCAGTGAGAATTGAACTGCTGGCAGCAGGCAGGCAGCAGAAATAGCCTGTAGTACTGCATTCTAACCACTGCGCCACCGTGGCTCATAATGATGTTCACCTTGAATTTAAGAATTTAAGTTTCCAAAGACAGATAATTCGTGACTTACCACAGAATTAAACCTGAACAACTGAAAGGAGCTTCCCTCCATTAACTTGCCCTACTTACATGCGGGTTCTTTATCCTCTTGGCAACTGCACTCCATCACTGACACTGCCATAACTGCTATGTTGATTCATGGCAGGCTAGAACTACATGGCAGATGTAAAATAAATGACTCAAATTGAAGGGGAAACATGTTGAGCCTTTCCCACACATAGATGGACGCAGCTGAGGGAACCCACTCTGTGGATCCATCTTTCCCTACTGAAATACAGATGGGAGACCATCTGCTGCTTTCCAGCCAGACCCTCCAATTTTAAATAAATATTTAAAATGAAAATATAAATACAAGGTCTGATGGAACAAGAAAGAGAATGAAAAGTACTTTTACTATTTTCTTCTCCGGATGCTTTTAAGACTCCACTAACCAACTCAGCCAAAACATATTCATTGTGTCAAGGAGTTCCTTGAGAAACCAATGGGGGAAAGAACTAATATTTAAACAATTGTTGACATTAAATAGCTGCCAAATGTGCCTTTTACTGTAACTACCACACACATGCAAAGTAGAATAAATTCACTTCATTAATGCTTTACTGTATAATACTAATCTTTCGTTGTGAATACCATTGTCAAAACACAAAGTGCCACGCCATCTTGTATGCTGTCTTGCGTACCCAAATACATTGCCTCCAATTCTCTGCATTTAGTTTGTTTGCACACTTCTGCCCATTCCTCTGCATCAGGGTAGACTATCTAGCAGATGTTTCAAACTAAAACTGTCCCAGTCCCACACCACTGATCAAGCTAGGTTGATTGAAGTTGAAATGCAGAACACGTGGAAGGCATACATTTGTATACCTTTGATTTATATACATCCTGCAGGCAGCTAGAAGTGCACATGCCTCCCATTGTTATCTTCATAACAATTCCATCAAGTAGATTAGGCTAACTTACTAACTCAAATTCATTCTTAAATAAAATTTTGAACCTGGATCTCTGCAGCTCAGTCTGAGCACAACGATGAATTGATTTCATTATATTATTCATCAAATAAGAATGCCCACATACTTCTGAGCATGCTCAACATATTTCAGCATAGGCTTTCTTTAGCCAGTAATTTAGGGAGCCAACATTAATCCAATTTGTACAAATGGACTGTGATTTTGTCCAAATAGACAGTTGTTTGTTTTTTAAATCAGAAAAGAGTTGAAAGGGAGAAATCACTGCTAGCCCAGAGGAGCTCAATTCCTGTTACTTCACCATCACATTTCTGAGAATCTCAGAACAGAAAGGCAGGATGCAACTGTTATGAAAAACATAATATGTTAGTAATATATTAATAAACTGGACCAGGAACCAGATGGCTGAGAATAGTTCCTTAGAATACATCAAATACATCAATACTAAAGCTTACTTACAGTGGATGTCACATTGATGCATTCATTCATTCATTCATTCATTCATACAGCTGCTCATCTCAATCAATGACTCTGGGCTTCAGAGTCAAAAATATATTACAATCTAATAAAATTCAAAAAATAGATTACAATCTAAATAATAAAAGCATTTTAAAACAATAAAAACCTTTAAATTTTGTTAACCTGTTTAATTATCTGTCTAATTTATAGGCCTCTCCAGTTTGTCATGACTCTGTGCTGGAATCAGACTGATTTCAATCTGTGGTGTCAAAAAAAATGAATCAAGTTCATGAACAATATCGCCAGAGGTTACGGAATCACCAATGATCCATTTTGAGAATCCTTAATTGGCTCAATAATCAAATTCCTAAAGCTTTCCACACAGGGACACGGTGGTTCAGGGGCTAGGACGTTGAGCTTGTCGATCAAAAGGTAGGCAGCTGAGCGGTTCGAATCTCTAGTGCTGCTGTGTAACAGGGTGAGCTCCTGTTACTTGTCCCAGCTTCTGCCAACCTAGCAGTTTTGAAAGCATGTAAAAATGCAGGTAGAAAAAATAGGGACCACCTTGGTGGGAAGGTAACAGCGTTCCGTGCACCTTTGGCGTTGAGTCATGCCGGCCACATGACCACGGAGACGTCTTCGGACAGCACTGGCTCTTCGGCTTTGAAACAGAGATGAGCACCGCCCCCTAGAGTCGGCAACGACTAGCACGTATGTGCGAGAGGAACTTTTACCTTTTTAAAGCTTTCCACAGTGGGTAAGCAAATGTTTCCAGCCTTTTTGAGTTGATAGGTATTTAGAATTTTGAGAATATGCCACTGGTGGTCTCACAAACTGGCTTCTGTGCCAGCCTTTTAAGGTAAACCAGGTCAAGAAATACACACTATTCTATTCTAGGGATTGTAAGAATGCTGCTTTTTTGTAGTGGGATATATTAAGAGAACCTTGAAAACTATCTTGAAATCTTCCTTGTCCCTTCATTAAGAGCAGGAAGATCAAAATGGGGCTATTCTGAGATTTTTTTCATCTTTATGCTTTCCAAGGGCTGCTTTATCTCTCCCACTTCTTTCTCAAGGCCACAGCTAAATTCTTCTCCATCTGGGAGAGGACATGTCCAACAACAAAAGTAGGAAGCATAAAACTAGTTATGCAGTGCTCATTTACTGGAATTATCCTGTCCTCCCTTCTAGTTCCCTCTCTTGCATACCACTATCTGCATTTATTCTTTTTTTTTCCCAGGCAAGCTGGACACACTTCCAAATAAATCACTGGGTTACATAGTTTTTATTTTCTACGAAGGCTTATGGGAAGGCTTCAGGATCATTCTTAATTTAAAAAAAAAATACTCTCGAACAGTGTTTCTTACCCTTAGCCATTTTAAGGTGTTTGGACTTCAGTTCACAGAATTCTCCAGCCAACATATTTGGCTTCTTTTAATGAAAACAATTCAATAATACCGCTTTTAATTAAAATGATGTTTTAAAAATATGAAAAGTTATAGAGCGGCTGATGGGAAATAAAGAAAAATATCTGTGGGCAAATCAACAGCTCCTGAGAGCAAAACTGGATATCCCAAAAATAGTACTTTTAAGTCAGAGGGGTTCTGTCTCCATAATTGCTCACTTGTACATAAATTGCACTTTGTCCATCAGACTTTATTTAGCCTTTTTCTTCTATGATACACTTTTCAAATGTTCATTTTTTTTAAAAAAAAAAGTCTCCTGCTTTTTATAATTTCAAATCACTTCTCCCCAAGAATATGATGTCTTTCAGCCAATTTATTTTACCTCATTTGTGTGTTGGGAAATTTCTAAACCCATTTAATGACAAGAAAGAAAAGCTAAGTGAAGATTGCATATTTAAAAAGGAAAGAGGAAGAGGAAGGAAAAATTTTCCACCAGTTTCTGCCTCTCCTCTCTATGTGTAGAAAACATTTGTGTTTAAAAATGATGGAATAATTAAGAAATCTCTCATTCTGAATGAGTCCCAAAAGAATGATTTTTCCTTCATTTCTGACTATGCCATTTATGTATTTATTTTATAGGATATGATTATAATCATTCCAATTTCCATACTAAGCACAGTTCCAGTTGCACATCCAAAAACATGGTGGAAAATCAATTTGATTTTTTTTCCTGGCAAGGTTTGCATTTGAAGTCCCTTTACAAAATGCACTTTTTTTGTATTTTTCTTTAAAGTTTCCATCATGGTGTAACATATATATATATTTGTTTTCATTTAACTCAGCTATAGCATTTTCCTCTTAGCCTTTACTGCCTGCTAATTGCTAATATTTATCCAAAAAAATCTTCTGGGCTCTTGGTTTGATCCTGCAATGAAGGTTTAAAGCAGGGGTGAAATCTACTTACCTTCCTTACCGGCTCGGAAGTCCACATGCCGCTTTGCTTCTCTCACATGTACACACACATCACATGCGCGCACAGACCTTCTGCGCATGCGCAAAACCTGTGCATGCGCAGAAGGTAAAAAACATAGGAAGTAATGATACCGGGCAGCAGGTGTTGCTGGTGGTTCGTTGATCGCTACCGGATTGCCGAACCATCAGCCATGATCACTACCAGATCGCGAGATCTGGACAGAACCAGGAGCATTTCATCCCGGTCTAAAGTTCTTTGCGAAGAATGGGACACACTCAAGATTACATCTAACAGTTACTGACACCTTGACAAGGCATATGACAAGTATCACTCACATGAAGTGAAATCAGTGAATCATAAGGTTCCTTCCAAAGGGAAAAAAAAGGAATATGATTTTATTTTGCCTTACTGGACACGACTAAACAAAACAAGTTGATACATTGAAAATATATATGTTGTGTCTCGCCCGCTCCCCCTGCCGCAGCTGGGCCCCTCTTATCTCCTGCCGGACGCTGATAGTTCGGAAGAATGTCCTGGCATGCCTCCAGGCCCCAGTCCTGGCACCATGCCCAGGCAAACGGAGCAACTAAACCCCTCCCCCACAGCATGTGAGCTTGAAGATTGTAAAGCCAGATTACCAACAGCTGGAGGCTGGAGAGATCCTCGCTTCCGAAGAATTGAGAGGCGACGTCAGCAAAAGGAAGGGAGGGGCAGGCCTGGATAAGTGCTGAGTCATGGAGCCACACCCCATGGCCTATATAAAGGATCTGCTTTCTGGCATTCTCTGAGTCAGGCAAAGTCTAACTTGGATTGCTGAAGTCACTTCCTGGTCGCCTGCCTGCCTTGAGAACTCTGATAGGACTTTGGCAGAGCTGCAGAGGCACGCTTGATATGGACTTCCCCGACCCAGCCGTCAGCGGAGGAGTGGGACACAACAATATAGGAGATTGAGAATTTACAAAACTTCAGTTCTTTCTCTTGTTCCTCTGATGATTCATTGTTCAATCTTTTTCTTAACTCAATTAACATCTCAGAATAGAATAGAATAGAATAGAATAGAATAGAATAGAATAGAATAGAATAGAATAGAATAGAATAGAATAGAATAGAATAGAATAATAGAGTTGGAAGGGACCTTGGAGGTCTTCTAGTCCAATCCCCTGCTTAGGCAGGAAATCCTATACCATTTTAGACAAATGTTTGTCAACCTGTACTGTACCTGTGCATTTTGTTTTTCTTCCCTTGAGTTTTCTAAAAGGCCAATTAAATAAATAGATACTGCTATAATACCTCCAGAACTTCAGAACTCTTAAAGATTCCCACAAAGATTACCTTTCTCACTAGGTAAGATATGGCTCTGAAACTTAAAATCTCACTTTCCAACATCATCAGCTTATGTCATACCATTTTCTTACAGTTAAAAAAAATATTATTATATAACAAATACATATTTATTATATATTTATGATTGTACTATGATTATCATTAAGTGTTATATCATTAAGTGTTAAATTGTACCCTATGACCATCATTTGTGTTGTAAATGTTGTACCTTGATGAAGGTATCTTTTCTTTTATCTACACTGAGAGCATATGCACCAAGACAAATTCCTTGTGTGTCCAATCACACTTGGCCAATAAAAATTCTATTCTATTCTATTCAGTGCAAGCTACATGAATTATTTTATAGTATTCTTAGAATGCAAGTTAAGGGTGCTAGTTGCTGAGTGGGTGGATAGGTAGGAGTCTTTAAGCCTTTAAGATTACTTCCTCCAGTTTTCTTGACAAGATTTGTGTAAGTGGTTTGTTATTGCCTTCTTGTTTCGATTGAGAAGGAATGACTGGTACAAAAATCACTCAACTCGTTTCATGTCTAAAGCAAGACTAGTATTCAGTCTCTTCGTTTCTCAACTGCTACCTTTAACCACTGTACCAAACTGGCTCGGAAATCATAGACAGATCATGAGAAATGTAAAGAAAAGCATGGTAAAAAGAGATTATGGCTTAGATGAAATAGATAATTTTTGATCTCTGATGATAGGTTCTCAGTTGCAGACATCACAAGACCACGGTTATAGGCGAAGCATTCTTCTGTCACCCAGGCTTGAATAATCATCAGGGGATTTAAAACTATGTGATTGTGTGATGTCAATTGGTAACAGTTATTACAATGAATGAGAGCCACTTTGGTGAATGGTTCAAGCCAGGGATGGAATTCTACCGGTTCGGACCAGTTCGAGCGAACCGGTAGCTCCGACGATCATCTGGGCCTGCCCGCTGCGCTTTACTTAGCTTTATATTCACAGCTGATTAGCATGGCAGAGTGGATTGCCGTGCCTCAGCTATTTTAATTCCTTAGCACTGATGCGGAAGGTGATTTTTTTATTGAATTGTGCACATGTGCGCAGTGCGCCACTGGTGCACATGTGTGCAAAGCACACGATCACCAAAACGGTTGTTAAACCGGAAGGATCCCAGCACTGGTTAAAGCAGGGCTGTCAAACTGCCCCATCATGGGCCAGTTGTGTCATGCGCTGGCCACGCCCAGTTTAGTGAACAGGAAAAAAGTCCAGATATATCACATCATGCTGCCATGAAGGTTTGACACACCTTCCTTCTCCTATTTTCCCCACAACAATAATCCTGTGAGGAGAGTTGGGCTGAGAGAGAAAGAGAGAGAGACTGGCCCAAGGTTACCCAACTGGCTTTTATGGCCAAGGCAGGATTGTAAGATTTCTACTGCTTCTGCCAAAAAAAGCAGTAGAACAAATGTTGCCAGCAGGGTTGTGGGATTGTACCTTTTTTTAAACTGTTTTTACATTTTGGAGGGTGGAGGGGTGAATTCTGGGAATTAGAGTCCACATGTCTTAAAGTTGCCAGGGTTAAGAAACACCGCATTAGACCCATCTTCAAAAATAGTGACACTAACCGATAACAGGTCTGAAATACCCCCATGCATCTGGCCATTAGTTAGGCAACAGGACATCTGGCTACACAATGTTCCAAGCCTCTGAATTTACCCAACCAGACATTAGAATGATTGTTGGTCATTTTCCCATCAGTAAGTGGGAAATGAAACAAAGTGGGAAATGAAACAAAACCAAAAGAATCCACCATCACTTACCTTAACCTTTTCTTAACCTGCCCAGCATTTAAACAATAAGGATAGATCAATGAGTAGCCTTCTTACTATGTCAGAATACGGTTTGGCAATCAAGGCAACAAATTTTATGCTAGAACAGTTTCTGTTGGCTCAAGGACTGGTGGATATCACTTAAATGCAACTGTCTGTCTTTCCTTGATGTGTTGCTCTCAAGTCTTTCCTGTTTTGCTCTGCACAGGAATCAATCTAAAAACCCACTTTTTACTCATTTAGTTCTTCTGAAAGTTTTTTTTTTAAATTCTAAACCAGAGTAATGTTGCCAAGTCCTTAACTTACTGAATTCAGTATGATTATTCAGAAAGAGGGCAATAGATGATGTTGTTCTTTAGTGAATTAAACAAAAAAACAGAGTTCCCAATAGTCAACTTTCCTTTTCTCTGTTTTTCCTCCCACATATTCTTTCTACTGCTGGCAGACCAAGGATTTTTATGCATGATCTGTGGGCAGACAATGCTTCAGCAATTTCATTGTGCAGGCTTGAACAAATAATGTTCCTTCCCTGGTCTTTTTCAGGATGTCTAAAGAGAAATACATAATCCATATAGAGCCACTCTGCTTTGAAAGGCAGACCACAGGCATTATGCAGTTTTCTCTAATAGGTGATGCTCTTCTCCACATGTAGGACTGACACAAGAGGTGATGGTGGTGGGGACTCAGTCACAATAGTTCTCAATCACAGGCTTTACCTTGTAGAACAGCTGCCTCCCCTGAAGCCTTTCACCCACCTTGGCCTCATTCCAGAAGACTGTCAAAAAGAAACTTTTCCATAGGCTTTTGAGATATAATTATATCTCTTTTGTACACTGAGGCTGACACCTATAATTATTAGGATATTATTGTTTTATATTGTTGTTGTTAGTTGCCAGGTTGTGTCCGACCCATCGTGACCCCATGGACAACGTTCCTCCAGGCCTTCCTGTCCTCTACCATCCTCTGGAGTCCATTTAAGCTCACGCCGACTGCTTCAGTGACTCCATCCAGCCACCTCATTCTTTGTCATCCTTTTCTTCTTTTGCCCTCAATCTTTCCCAGCATTAGGCTCTTCTCCAGTGAGTCCTTCCTTCTCATTAGGCGGCCAAAGTATTTGAGTTTCATCTTCAGAATCTGGCCTTCTAAAGAGCAGTGAGGGTTTATCTCCTCTAGGACTGAACGGTCTGATTGCCTTGCAGTCCAAGGAACTCACAGGAGTTTTGTATGGTATTGCTTTATTTGACTGTTTTATCCTCATAATTTTATTTAATCTTCTTTTGCTTGTAAACTTCTGCAAACTGGAATGAATAAGAAGTTTATAATGATAATAATAGCAACTATAATGCTATACTAATTATAATAACTAAAATAAATAATTGTTTGAAGCTTGTGAAGCCAAAACCAAGCAAACTTCTTTGTTTGGTTGGTTCTATCCAAACCCAGCCTTGGTCGCTCAAAAGGGTTGCTATCAAGCAAAGAAAAAAAATGGAAGATTATAGATTACGTCTAACCCTCAAAGAGCTTTTCCAGACTCTTCTGATCACATGGATTAAGTTCTAAAATAAAACTCATAAATAACTTGAAAAATATTTGATCTTAAAACTAGATAAACTATATAAAATTAGCCCAAAGCAGTTTTAAAGTTTAGTATTAGATGTTAGGGATTTTAGTAGTCTATAAGAATCCTTCTTTAATACCCTTTCCTTTTTTCTTTTGAGTAAAGTATAACATAAGCTTATCTTTAAATAGGCCTCAAGAGCTTTTCCAGTATTTTCTTTCCAATGCCTGTAGATTGCATCAATAAAAAGTGTGCCAACACAACCCAGGGTTCTATTGGCCCAATTTTATTCAGATGTAAATAGTGATGGACTTTTATTATAAATAATGATCATACGTTGCATATTCTATGAAAATGTTCTGTACTGAAAATAACCATATTTTATATTTTCCCCATTAGCAACATCTCTGGGTTCTGAGGGCCAGACTGGAGGCTGACATTAATTAGCTCTGGCATGCTGCTTTAAAAAAAAGAAATAAAATAAGCTGTCTGCCTCTTTTAGAATGAGAGCAAGAAGGGTTTTTAAACCTTTGCCCCAACGTAATCCTAGTGGAATTACTGGCTGGGGAGGGGGGCACAGCGTACTTTCTATGCATGATGGAAAGAAAGCCTATGAGTAAAAATTATTCTGGTTACCAGGTTCATTCTCTGCAATGTTTCTTCCTGAGTAATGGCAGTTTGCAGTGTCAGATTAGTCCAAGGAGGGTTTTTTCCCTAAGAAATGCAGAAAATTGAATGAATTACCCCGGTGGATGACTGACAGGCTATACATTTCATCAGATTCGCTCCAGATATCCCATCAGGGACTGTGGTGTGAGAAAGGAATAAGATTGACCGGACAGAAAAAGCTCACTTGTGGATTGTAAAGCAAAGAATGGCTGGAATTACGCAGAGTAAAGGAATGGTCCTAAGCAATGGAAGGGAATACAGAATAACAAGAGTTAAAGCGGACCTTGGAAGTCTTACAGTCCAACCCTCTGCTCAAGCAGGAGACCCTGTGCTATTTCAGAGAAATCCAATCTCTTATTAAAAACCTTCAGTGGTGGAGGAGCACCCATTACTTCTGAAAATAAGCTGTTCCATTGATTAATTGTTCTATCTAACAGGAAATTTTCCTTTAATTCTAGGTATATTTATTTATTTATCATATTTCTTAACAGTCCGTCTCCCTTGGAGGAAGTCAAATCTCTCTTTGATAAGCTTCCAACGTTACTTCTTGTTCTACCCCCAAATGCTTTAGAAAATAGGTTGATCTTTTTTTCTTTGTGGCAGCCCTTCAGATATCAGAACACTGCTATGATATCACGCCAGTCCTTGTCTTCGTTAAAAATACCCAGTTCCTGCAATCATTCATTGTATGCTGTAGCTTCCAGTCTCCTGATCATCTTTTTTTGCCCTTCTCAGCACTCTTTCTAGAGTCTCAACATCTTTTTGTATCATGGTGACCAAAACTGGATGGAGTGTTCCAAGTGTGCTCTTGGAAGTGCAGTGTAAAGCAGTACTATTGCTTCATGTGGTCTTGATACTATCCCTCTTCGATGAAGCCTAGGACTGCATTGATTTTTTGGCAGTTGCAACACAGTGCTGGTATGTAATTGTCCACCAGGACAATGGAGAATGGAGGAATGGAGGAGGAAGCAGAGGAAAGGGGAATCCAGGAAATTTCATGTATGCTGGAAAGGGTATCCAGAGAGGTCATTGCAGAAATAATTCAAGAAGCAATCAAGAGAGAAACAGGTATTTTTGGAAAGACAGCAATGATATTTCCCTAATTTCCAAGTGAAGATTTTCATTTCTCTTCTTCAGTTCTGAAGCTGGTAGAGTTGGTTATGTTCTTAATATTGGAACATAAATATCAGTGAAGAAGGCATTCCTGAAGCTGTTAATGGATATGTTTGGATGACATGCTTCCCTGGGTTAATTTAGCCATGGTTTACAGCATTAACCAAATAAGCTAAGTTCTCGCAACACATTGAAACATAAATAAACAATGTTAGATGGATTGACCACACATGGGAGTTTAAAATTGTCTCGGCCAGTTTGTAATCCAGCATATCCTATGAATATAGCCACTGAAATGCTAAACAGATTTTCCCCAATTCTCCAAATAAAAGTAAATTAAATGTAATATACATTTAATTTACTGTATGGTTTAAATTTTTGTTACAAATTGAGCCACAAAATACTAAGCTCTAAGCATCTTTTCATTTTTGTTTCTTTAGGAGAAACAGAGAAACCAAATGTTAATGCTGAAACAATAGGCAAAGTTCAATATTAGAGCAAAGCAAAATTATCTCTTCTAAATTTTATCCTTTGCTATTTCAAAGAAATGAAGGAAGTGTTCATTTTCAGGTTAAAAAAACCTGAGGAAAGGGGCTGTAGAGAACAACAAGATTTACAATATACTGTACATATTGTCACATTAAATGTTTTCTTCTCATTCTTTTCTCTAAATTAGTGATATTATCAGCTGATTTGTTTCTTGTTCTTTTGATGTTTCATTGTCATTATTTTTTTATTTTCAAAAACTTGCTAGAAGAAAACAGAAAAGACTTGTATTTCTTTTTCTAATTTTCCCATTTTTTTCCTCCAAGGTCTTTGGGCCCCTTTGCCATTCAAATTTTCCTCTTCATGATATGGTACAGAGAACAAGACTGAGATACAGTAGTGGCCAAAATTGTGGAAACCTTTTGGGAAAAGTGTATTTTCTAAAACTAACTAATATCACTTCTTTTTTGGGGGGGGGAGTAGTACCATAAAATTATATATCAATGGAAAGATAATTTAATCACGACTGTAATGCAATAACTTTTATGAAGGATTTGCTATTAGAATAGCAATTAC
Source organism: Ahaetulla prasina (assembly GCF_028640845.1). NCBI lineage: Eukaryota > Metazoa > Chordata > Lepidosauria > Squamata > Colubridae > Ahaetulla > Ahaetulla prasina. The sequence goes on from NC_080541.1 coordinate 200,041,142, forward strand.
AGTATAATTGCCTGCAGAAGTTGTGAATACTCCAACACTGGAAATTTTTAAGAAGATATTGGATAACCATTTGTTTGAAGTGGTGTAGGGTTTCCTGCCTGGGCAGGGGATTGGACTAGTAGACCTCCAAGGTCTCTTCCAACTCTGTTGTTGTTGTTGCTGTTGCTGTTGCTGTTGCTGTTGTTATTGTTGCTGCTGTTGTTGTTGTTATTATTGTTATTGCATAAAAAAGAAAAATGAAACACATAGAAAAAACAAGATATACAAAAATTATCACCATAGAAAAAATGAGATATACCAAAATTATCATGTCAGTTACTACTTAGTTGGGTAACTTTTAGCATGAATTACGGCCTTACAACGTCTTCCCTTGGAGTGAACCAAGCCTTTTAGTTCTGCAGCTGTTATAATGTGAAACCAAGATTGAATGATTGCTTCTATTAACTTTTATTATTATTATTTATTTATTGAATTTTTATACCGCCCTTCTCCCGAAGGACTCAGGGCGGTGTACAGCCGGAAATAAATAACAAAATACATACAATTAAAAACAAATTAAGACATAGCAAAATTACAAAATGGCTAATGATTAAAATTAAATTTAAAATATTTAAAAATATTAATAAAACCCCAATTTAAAATCAAAATTATTATGCCAGTCCCGCTTGAATAAATAAGTATGTTTTTAGCTCACGACGGAAGGTCCGAAGATCAGGCACTTGACGTAGGCCAGGGGGGAGTTCATTCCAGAGCGTCGATGCTCCCACAGAGAAGGCCCTACCCCTGGGGGCCGCCAGCCGACATTGTTTGGCGGACGGCACCCTGAGGAGACCCTCTCTATGAGAGCGTACAGGTCGGTGGGAGGCATAGGGTAACAGCAGGCGGTCTCATAAGTACCCGGGTCCTAAGCCATGGAGCGCTTTAAAGGTGGTAACCAAAAACTTGAAGCGCACCCGAAAGACCACAGGAAGCCAGTGCAGACTACGGAGCAGTGGTGTTACGTGGGAGCCACGAGCGGCTCCCGTTACTACTCGCGCAGCCGCATTCTGGACTAACTGCAGCCTCCGGGTGCACCTCAAGGGCAGCCCCATGTAGAGAGCATTGCAATAATCCAACCGAGACGTAACCAGAGCGTGAGTGACTGTGCATAAGGCATCCCGGTCAAGGAAGGGACGCAACTGGCGGACCAAGCGGACTTGGTAAAAAGCCCTCCTGGAGACGGCCGCCAGATGTTCATCAAAGGACAGCCGTCCCTCCCGGGGGACGGCCAAGTTGCCGACCACCTCCTTTGGGGCCACTAACCGCTTCAACAGTCAGCTGCGGATGCAGCTGACTGTACCAGTGCCGGCATCCACAGCCACTCCGTCTTGGAGGGATTGAGCCTGAGTCTGTTTCTCCCCATACAGACCCGTACAGCTTCCAGGCACCGGGACAGCACTTCGACCGCTTCGTTGGGGTGGTCCGGGGTGGAAAAGTACAGCTGAGTATCATCAGCATACAGATGATAACTCACCCCGAAACCACTGATGACCTCACCCAGCGGCTTCATATAGATGTTGAACAGGGTAGGCGAGAGGATCGACCCCTGAGGCACCCCACAAGTGAGGCGCCTCGCGGACGACCTCTGCCCCCCTGTCAACACCGTCTGCGACCGGTCGGAGAGATAGGAGGAGAACCACCGATAAACGGTGCCTCCCACTCCCAATCCCTCCAACCGGCGCAGCAAGATACCATGGTCGATGGTATCAAAAGCTGCTGAGAGATCTAATAGGACCAAGACAGAGGAACAACCCCTGTCCCTGGCCCTCCAGAGGTCATCCACCAACGCGACCAAAGCCGTCTCCGTGCTGTAACCGGGTCGGAAGCCGGACTGGAACGGGTCTAGATAGACGGCTTCCTCCAGGTGCCGGGGGAGCTGCCACGCAACCACACTCTCTACAACCTTCGCCACAAAGCGAAGGTTGGAGACTGGACGGTAGTTTCCCAAAATAGCTGGGTCCAGGGAAGGCTTCTTCAGGAGAGGTCTCACCACCGCCTCTTTCAAGGCGGCGGGGAAAACCCCTTCAACCAAAGAAGCGTTTATAATCCCCTGGAGCCAGCCTCGCGTCACTTCCTGAGCAGCCAGCACTAGCCAGGAAGGACACGGGTCCAGTAAACATGTAGTCGCATGCAACCTCCCCAGCAACCTGTCCACGTCCTCGAGAGCCACAGAGTCAAACTCATCCCAAATAACCTCAACAAGACGTGTCTCCGCCATCTCGGCTGGATCATCGCAATCTTGGTCCAAGCTATCCCGAAGCTGAACGATTTTATCGTATAGATAACCGTTAAACTCCTCAGCCCGTCCCTGTAGGGGGTCATCCCGTCCCTCCTGATGAAGGAGGGAACGGGTCACCCGAAACAGGGCGGCCGGGCGGTTATCTGCTGATGCAACGAGGGTGGAAACGTAGGAACGTTTCGCCCTCCTCATTGCCACTAGGTAGGTCTTAGTAAAAGACCTCACTAGTGTCCGATCAGCCTCGGAACGGCTGGACCTCCAGGTACTCTCTAGGCGTCTTCTCCAGCGTTTCATCTCTCTTAGCTCCTCGGAGAACCATGGAGCCAATTGAGATCTACGCCGGGTCAGAGGCCGCAAAGGCACGACACGGTCCAAAGCCCCAGCCGTGGCCTGTTCCCAAGCCGCAACCAGTTCTTCAGTCGTGCCGTGGGCAAGATCCTCAGGGAACGGCCCAAGCTCTGTCAGGAACCTCTCCGGGTCCATCAGGCACCTGGGACGGAACCAACGTGTTGGCTCTGTCTCCCTGCGGTGGTGAGCGGCGGTCCGAAAGTCTAGGCGAAGAAGAAAATGATCTGACCATGACACCGGTTCTTTCACTACATCTCCTAAAACCAGATCATTTACCCACTGATCAGAGATAAAAATCAAGTCTAGCGCGCCTCCCCCAATGTGTATAGGGCCATCAGTTACTTGAATCAGGTCCAAGGCCGTCTGTTCTGTTTCCCTTCCCCCAATACTCCCAGCAAAGAGTCCGTCAGAGGCCTTCCTTTTTTTTCCTTTTATTTACATAGATACATGTCCTGGCCACGTCTACCCACGGGCCTGCCAAGTTTCTGGAGATAACGAGGAAATTATAGATAAGGCCAGAATTACTCACGAATATATTCTTCCCTCCATGAATTAGCTCGCGCCAAATTCATTGCTTTGTCCAAGACAAAAAACCAGGAAGTCCCGCCTCCTATTTATAGTCTCTGCAGATGTCACTGCATGACAATTATGACTTGGCTTTGTCCCAACTCTTCCGCTGCTGCGCACGCCGATCAAGCCTTCGTAATCTTGCGTCCCTCCAAAACTGTTCTTGGGCGTTGCCAAATCAGAAGAAGGCCGGGAGAATCAGGCCTTGCCGGCCCCTCCCTTTGAGTGGGTGCCAGGGAGGAGAGGCTCAAGAGAAGCAGGGCTTGCCAGGTCTTCTCCTCATTTCCTGAATCATCCGAGTCCAGGAGTCTGGGTCCAGGAACCTGGGTCACAACACTATCCCTCACCGCAGGGCCCTTCCCCCGGGGCTGACGATCGGGATGCGGTCGGGCTGGGTTCTGCTCATGGAAGGCCTGCACCAGGTCAGGGGCATGAACGTCGGAGGCATCTACCCAGGAGAAATCAGTCCCGTATCCCTTCCACATGATCAAATATTGAAATGACCCTTTAGCCAGCGAGAGTCTCAGACGCTGTGGACTTCAGATTCCTCCGACCCGCCCTCGGCGACAGTGACGGGTGCTGTTGGGCACCGAAGGGGACTCGTGTGGCCTCAGGAACCAGAAGGGACCGTGAAAACGGGTGGATCCGCATGGATCGTGGCAGGGTCAGTCGGTAGGCTACCGGGTTGATGACTGCCTCGACAGGGAACGGGCCGATGAATCGGTGGTCCAACTTCTTTACCGCCGGTCGGACGGGAGGTGTTTGGTGGAGAGCCACACCGGTCTCCAACTGCCAGCGGGCGTTGCCCGTCGGGAGCGGTCAGCGGACCGTTTGTAGTCCTCCTTGCCCGATTCAGCTGCTGACGTACCAACTGTTGGACCGCATGCAATTCCGTCAGGAAGGTCTGCGTTCGGGAACAGGAGAGTCCGTGGTGCCAGAGGAAGAGCGGATGGTACCCCACATTGGCAAAGAACGGGTCATCTGAGTAGAGGTGTGCTGAGAGTTGTTAAAAGCAAACTCCGCCAGAGACAGGTAGTCGGCCCAGTTGTCCTGTTGCTGGTTGATGAAGCAACGGAGATACTGTTCCAGTATACCGATGACCTTCTCTGTACCCCGCCGGTCTCCGGATGGTGCGATGACGACAGACATACCTGCACCTCCAACGCGCCATCAGGCTCTTCCAGAAGCGGGCTGTGAACTGAACTCCAGCGGTCCGAAACCACCCTGTCCGGTAGACCATGGAGGCGGAAGATGTGCTGCAGAAAGAGACAGGCTGCTTTTGCGGCTGTGGGCAGTCCGCGGCATGGGATGAAGTGTGCCATCTTGGTGAGCATGTCCACCACCACCAGCACCGTGGTGAACCCAGAGGACGGCGGCAGGTCTGTCAGGAAATCCATAGAGATCGCCCCAGGGTCTGTCGGTGTCGGCAAGGGTTGGAGGAGCCCGGAGGGGCCCCGTGGCGGTCTTGGCTTGCCGGCACGGCACGCAGGATGTCACGTAGGCATGTATATCATGCCGCACTCGGGCCACCAAAAGGTCCGTGTCACCAGGTGGAGGGTCTTGAAGAACCCAAAATGTCCTGCTGCAGGGTTGTCGTGGCACTGGGTCATGACGAGGGCTCGGAGTGGTCCTGTGGGCACATATAATCGCCCAAACTTGAGTAAGTCCTCCTCCAAGGTCCAAGGAGACGTGGGGCCCACCTCCGCCTCCTTTGCTGCGACCAGGCGTCCTGGCGCTGCGCCTCGCACCTGGGCCCGCAAGTCCACTGGCTCCGTGCTGCGCCAAGGCTTCTGCCGCAGCACTGTCCGTGGAGGAAGGGGGTCCTTGGCGCAGAGGTACTCTGGCTTATGGACAGGGCATCCGCCTCGGTTGTGACCGCTGGGAATGTAGGTCACGGAAGTTGAACCGGCAAAACAACGACCACCGGATCTGCCGCTGGTTTAACTTCCGAGCTGTGGTGAGGTGCTCGAGATTCCGATGGTCCGCTCGACCTCCACCTGATGTCGGGCCCTCCAGATGGTGTCGCCAAGCCTCGAATGCAGCCTTGATAGCCAGCAACTCTTTTCCCAGATAGTGTAGTTGCGCCGGAAGGGTTGAGTTTCCGGAGTAGTAAGCGAGGAAAAAGTGTGCCACCATTCGCCGGAGCCTGTAGCAGCACCGCTCCCAGAGCCACATTGACGCGTCCGCTTCACCACAAAAGGCCGGAGCGGGTCGGGATGCCTCAGGACGGGTTCCGTGACGAAGGCTTTCTTGAGGGATGTGAATGCTTCTTGCTGCGGGGGACCCCACCGGAATGCAACCTTCTTCCTGAGGAGCTGGGTAAGTGGAGCTGTCAAAAACGCTGTTGGTCCGCCAGCAGGGGGCTGTCCTGGAGCAAGAGGGGCGTGGCCCATCGAGCAGCCGAGCCGGAAAGAAGGTTAATCACGAAGGCCACCTTAGCCCGGTCGTCTGGGAAATCCTCTGGCCTCATAGCCATGTAGAGCTGGCACTGTCCCAAGAAGGTCGGGAACATCTCAGGCTGCCCAGAAAACTTATCCGCACGGTTATCGGGCACTGCGGCGAGGAGGAGGAGTGGGAGGATGGGGGCTGCAGGCACATTCCTGGCAGCAAGTTGGCCTGCCAAGTGAGCCACTTGCTGCTGGAGCTGTTGATTAGCCGCGTGTAGCTGCTCTAACTGCTGCTGTACCTGCTGCTGATCCATCTTTGGTGGAAGATGTTTTAGTCAGGTCTTGGACAAAATGTTCTGTTGTCCTTCCCCAATCCTCCCAGCAAAGAGTCCGTCAGAGCCCTTCCTTTTTTCCTTTTATTTACATAGATACATGTCCTGGCCACGTCTACCCACGGGCCTGCCAAGTTTCTGGAGATAACGAGGAAATTATAGATAAGGCCAGAATTACTCACGAATATATTCTTCCCTCCATGAATTAGCTCGCGCCAAATTCATTGCTTTGTCCAAGACAAAAAACCAGGAAGTCCCGCCTCCTATTTATAGTCTCTGCAGATGTCACTGCATGACAATTATGACTTGGCTTTGTCCCAACTCTTCCGCTGCTGCGCACGCCGATCAAGCCTTCGTAATCTTGCGTCCCTCCAAAACTGTTCTTGGGGCGTTGCCAAATCAGAAGAAGGCCCGGGAGAATCAGGCCTTGCCGGCCCCTCCCTTTGAGTGGGTGCCAGGGAGGGAGAGGGCTCAAGAGAAGCAGGGCTTGCCAGGTCTTCTCCCTCATTTTCTGAATCATCCGAGTCCAGGAGTCTGGGTCCAGGAACCTGGGTCACAACACCGTCATGGAGGCCTGGAACTCCTGAACCACCGTTGATGACAAGCCGGCCGATGGCAAGTTGAAATCCCCCAAGACTAGAAGTCTGGGAATCTCAACCGCCACGCCAGCAAGCACCTTTAGTAGCTCAGGTAGGGCTGTAGTCACGCAGCAAGGAGCCAGGTACGTGATCAACAGCCCCATCTGATTCCGATGGCCCCACTTCACAAGGAGGGATTCACAGCCAGCTATCTGAGGAACAGTGGACTCCCTCGGCTCCAGACTTTCTTTGATCACAACCGCCACCCCCCCACCCCTACCTTGGGCCCTCGGCTGATGGAATGCACGGAAACCCGGAGGGCACAGTTCAACCAGGGGTACACCCCCTTCTGTGCCCAACCAGGTCTCCGTAATGCCCATAAAGTCCGCGGACTCCCTCTGAATAAGGTCACAAATCAGGGGAGCCTTGTTGACCACGGACCGGGCATTGCAGAGCATCAGCCGAAGACCCAAGCTCTGAGGGTCTTGACCATCTGGGGAACGAGTGAGGACTGGGGGGCCGGAGCACGTGATCGCTTTTAAACATCGAACACGTGCTCCCAAAGAGCGATACGGCCCCCTGCCTCCGCCATATCTGCCCCTCCCACTTACCGTACAGATGGAATAACACTCTCTGCTCTGTACAAACCCCTCCCCCCTGTCTTCGGACCAACTAAAATAGTGTCGTGAGCACGCGCTGGGACTGGACATACCCTCCCCGACGGGTTTCCCCCAACACCCACCCTCCCTCCCCCCCCCAAACCAAGCCCGTCAATTTCCACCCTCCCCGTAAAATTCCCATTAAAACTCCCCTTAAAAAATCGGTTAAAACAATTAATTAAAAATCCCCTAAGTCTCCTATTCTTGGCATGCCATCTCTCGGGGTTCCAAAACCCGTCCTCAAGATGGGCCCTCGATAACATAGAGGGCCAAACCCACGAGAGAGGGGAATCTTGTAGGGCAAGAAGGTCAGCCGCTGAAAATGTCCGCATGATGAAAAAACACGGCAAGCAGACCCATCCTGGACGGTCAGGATATCTCCGGGTGGGAAAAGTCGATGGAAATCCATCTCAGTCTCAGTCTCAGTTCAGTCTCGGGTGGTAGATGAAATAGTCACCGCCTTATACAATCACTCAGCACCGCAACAGATCACCCCCGTCCCCATTGAGTCTCGAAAATTGCAGCCTAATTTGGCTGCCGATGGCAACAAACTGAGGCTCGATGATGTTCTATGGACAGTCCAAGGGTGATCGGGGGGGGAGGAAAGGGCGAGTCCTCCAATTTCACGGACTCCATGGGCTCCATCTCGGCTCCACCTGGGGGAAGCTCCGCTGCCAACGTCCGAGTAAAACTGGGTTTTATTGCTGGGTTGCTTCTGACTAACAAGTTTCTTTAGTCAGCTCCATAGATTTTCAATTGGGTTAAAGTGTGGGCTATTCCCAGGCCATTCCAGCATGGAATATTCTAGCATGGAATATGATTATCTTGAAACTCCCCCCAAAAAAGTGGTGTCAAACCTCAAAAATACACTTTTCCCAAAAGGTTTCCACAATTTTGGCTACTACTATATGCTTAGAGACTGCTTCTGAACAGCATATTCCTGTTCAGGGATTCTGCTCAAGGTGTAGTTCTAGGTGCCAAATTCATGAAATGCATATTGTCTAGATTTGAAATGTTCAGCCGTTGAATGTGTCATGATATGCAACTCAGTATATCTTTTTAATGAGTTCCATGCGTCTAATTGAATCACTTGTTGATGTGTTGGTGAACCACATTTTAAGAACACATTTATTTATGGAGTTCTTGGTGTTCTTTAAATGTGGTTGCTTGTTTGCAAACATTTCATTATTCACCTAGGTAGCATCAACAGGGGGAGGGAACATCATCTGGACTTGCACTGATGATGTTACCTAGATGGGTAATGAAATGTCTACAAGCAAGCTCAAAGAGTATTAAGGACTTCATGGTTCAACCTTGAGTTACAGAAATTGTTTTTTTTTATTGGCAACATATCTGTTTTGCAAAACACCAAAAAGGAAAGGCCTGCTATCAAATATTATTCCCATACATATTGAAAAAAGGAATATCGGATTCTGATCCCTACTTCATTTCTATGCACATTTACATTAAGATGATTTTCTAAAATAATTTCTAAGGTCATTTCATTTTCAGATGATGCTCCTCGGTTTGGCATGTGACATGGAAGTCACCTTGAGCTCTTAGAGAAAAGGCAATACATTGATTAAAGTGTTCTATTTGAAAATAGAACGAACTGTAAACATTACAAATATATGCATAACTTTATTAATTTGCCCATAGTTAGGCAAATCTCAGGGTTGAATTCTAAAATACCAAATAGTGGAGATCTGCAAACTACAGACATTGCCAGTTCAATTCTGTCCTGGCTTATATTTTTCACAGTGGCATTTAAGTTCCATGCAAAATACTTCTAGGTTGAACAATATGTGCATGTGTTTCTAGACATTATAAACTTTACTTATATCCTGGTTGGACGTACTGAAGCCTGTGGTACAAATTGTCCTTTGGCAATTGCTACTGCCAATGGACATGTTGTGTTTCAGCAGCAGGTCTGATGCGGGCCAGGAATTCTTCTTCAACCAGCAATAGCTATTGGAACTATGGAATGAACCTTCTAATATAAACTAGGACTTTCAGTCTGCCCACGCAGAGGCTTGGTCCAATCTCCCCCAAAAGGGAGAGGGAGTTTCAGAGCTATTCATGGCTGCTTTCACAGGTCTCGCTGCAGTGCTGGAAGAGACACAGAAACAGCATCTGCTGTTTTTTTTCCATCCTTGTTTTTCATGAGTTGTGGAATACAAACTTTGACTGCTCTGTTTCAGGAGCATCAGTATAAGCTTTCAATCCAAACGAAAGGGCAAAGGAAGAAATTTCTGGATTGTTCCTAATGAAAATAGTTCTTTTTTTTTATTTAATAGCAGCTGGCTGGTATCTTTGAGCTTCTTCTCCAGCATCTAGAGAACCTTGGATGCATTTTGGAGAGCCAAAGTTGAGTGCTATTCAGAGTTTGGAATAAGTTGCTACAAACCAAGTATAATTTAAGTTTTATACTCTTCATATAGGAAGAAAAGGCAAAACCATTTTGAGCTTCATATATGCCAAAGATCTTCCATTTCATCTCTTGCTTGCCTCATAATGTATTTTCACATAGTCAAAATCTCAGAGACCACCATCTCGATGAAAGATAATGAAAAATGTGCTTCAAAAAGCTGGGGCAGAAATAATGTGCTACATTCCTAGGCACTGGTTTTTATTTCATTTTTATTTCATTGGCAGGAGGAAAAATAAATGTGGGCCAGGTTTCTGCCCAGTGAAAAGGGTATTAGGAAAGAATGTAAAGAACCAAGAAACCACAATTTACCACATATATACAGTACAATCTACAGTACCTTTCATCATAGAAAGCAAGACTATGATCACAATGTGTGTGCCTGCTTACTTCACCTGCTTTCTGTTCCTAACTGAGATGGTTGTTTGAATTCAACCACTGGATCCAAAATAGAGTACATGAATATCAATTCACTTATGCATCACTTCAAAAAAAAATACAGCTTCATAGACAGAACTGCATTGAGGTGACGACTGTGAGTGAATGCACATATACTGTATTTTTTTATTTTTATTTTTTTGGTTTACATTTATATCCCGCCCTTCTCCAAGACTCAGGGCGGCTTACAGTGTGTAAGGCAATAGTCTCATTCTATTTGTATATTTACAAAGTCAACTTATTGCCCCCCCAACAATCTGGGTCCTCATTTTACCTACCTTATAAAGGATGGAAGGCTGAGTCAACCTTGGACCTGGTGGGACTAGAACCTGCAGTAATTGCAGGCAGCTGTGTTTTAATAACAGGCTTCTTACAGCCTGAGCCACACCACAGCCCTAGAAATAATTACCTGTAGAAATAATCTTAACAATTTTAAAAGTCCAACTGTTACAGCAACAGCACTTAGACTTATATACTGCTTCATAGTGCTTTTACAGTCCTCTCTATGCAGTTTTACAGAGTCAGCATATTGCCCCCAACAATCTGGGTCCTCATTTTACCCACCTCAGAAGGATGGAAGGCTGAGTCAAGCTTGAGCCGGTGAGATTTGAACTACCGAACTGCATCAGCTGAAGTAGCCTGCAGTACTGCACTCTAACCCAGTGGTGAAATCCTGCACTCTAACCCAGTGGTGAAATCCTGCAACACCAGTTTGCTGCACGCACATGTGTGGTGCACGCCAAACACATGCTTTATGCACACATGTGCAGTGTGCACCAAACGCACACTGCGCACGCACAGGCACTACCACACTACCGCACAGCACATATAAAGGAGGCTTAAGAAGGTTAGTAAAACAGCAAGGGGTGGGAACAGCTGTGCCACACGATTTAAATTTGCTATTTAGATTCGAAAGTAGGATTTCCTGCTTTCTAGCACATAGAAATCACACGGCACAGCTGATCATCGGAAATACCGGTTCACCTGAACCAGTAGCATTTTTTTTATTACTGGTTCACCTGAACCAGTAGCTTTTATTACTACCGGTTCTCCTGAACTGGTGCAATCTGGTAGAATCCCCCCACTGCTCTAACCACTGCACTACCTTGGCTCTGATTATGGTTTGTAAACCATGGTCTATAGCTTAGCATGTTTTGAAACCAAGTCACTGTAATTTTTTCTAACAAAATATAAGTAAACAAACTCTGGTTAGTCTATTATTACCCAAACACAACCATCCACATAAGATTTTGATATGAGTAGCATTTACCATGATTTGTTGGTTCAGCTATAGAATTTGACTTGATTCCTGTGTTTTTCTTGTGCACCGTTTTTGCCGCAGGCGTCTCTTACACATTTCTGCATAAGCCTCTCAAATCAGTGAAATGTTATTGGAGATGATATAAAGCCTTCAACATGAAGAAACAAGGCTGATTTGGCTTAGAGTCATCTCTGAACTGGCCTGAAGGCTGTATATAACTACTTGTAGATCCATAATGTGTTTGTGTGGGAGACCAATTAGATTCTGGTGAGATTCAGGTACCAGCATTCAACTAGGCTGTAAGGCTGTGCGTTTCTATGGCTTTTAACAATAAAAAGATTTCTGATATGCTTTAGGCAGGAGGTAAAAATTCTCAAATTGAATTACTCTTGGAAATATACAGTAAAGGACAGGGGTGGTATTAACTTAACTTCGCTAGAGGTTCGCAAATATGAGTGCGCGTCTCACATAAGCAGATCATCAAAAATGGGACGTGATTATGTCTGAGAGGGTGGGCAGAGCCTACTGCCGCTGCCGCTACCGGTTCCCCCGAACTGGATAGAACCAGCTGAATACCATCACTGATAAAGGAAGATACTTTATTGCATGTCAAAAGTTCTAGCTTGTATTATTTATAGTGCACGCTTAATTTTTCATAGAACTATCAATTTGATTTCTCTCAGTCTTGCTAATACTATTTCTCTCTACTTGTTTGACACCCACCCACCAGGCATCACTATGTTTTAGCTATGGGCTATATAACTTATACCAGAAAAAAATGGAGTGCCTCATGGGGCTCAAAAATAGCACTGTCTAAGCATAGCTTCTGACCTCCTCTGGCTGAAAACTAAGGCTGAGATGTGCCTCGAGTCGGAGGGCTTTGAAGTCTGCTATTTGTTCAGCTCCGGGCTGCCTGTGTGCAGAAGCAGGAAATATAACACCAGGCCAAGCTACATTTACTGGGGCTGAGGCTGATTAAAAAGTGGCTGCCACGTTTACAAGGAGAAAAAAATGGGCTCGATCCCAGTTGCCAAACGTTTATAATTTCCCTGCAATATCTAGAAATTTGCATATAACTTTGAACAAGCAAAGCAGACGCTGAAAAGGAAGTTCTTGGAACAGGGAACCAGACTGATTCTGTTATCATTTTCTGAATTATTCTACATACCTAGGAAGATTCATCAACACTTTACTTACAAACTGCAATTATTCTATTTGACATTGATGAACGCTTAACAGCTCATTTAATGTTTAAAACTATTGTGCCACGAGATAAGGTTTTTAGTAATGTATCTAATGAGAAATAGGCAAACCTACACTTTAGGGAATTAAACAGTGGTGAAGTGCAGCTGGATCTGTCCAGCTCGTGCAAGCTGGTAGTGCTGGCGGTGGGAGGGTGCACACACACACACAAACCAGGACATTGTCACATCCCAGTGGCTTTGCGCATGCGGAGATGATAGCGCACGCATGAGTGAAGAGAGCACATGCACTGATGGTGGCAGGAGGCTGCACCCCCCCCCCCAACCAGGATATTGTCACATCCCAGTTTTGACCCTCTACGCATGCACAGAAAGCTTTGTGCATGCACAGATGATGGCACGCGCACAAGTGAAGCAAGCACATGCGCTGATGATGACACATGTGCAAGTGCAGTGTGCACAGCGTACACACATTAGCGAGCTGGTAGGAAAGGTAAGTGCATTTTATCCCTGGAATTAAAGGTGGCAAGGCAAATCCATAGTTGGTTGTTAAATTTTCATTCCATTGCCGGCCAGAAATTGTATTCAAATCAATTCACTTATACAGGCTGGAAAGCTACAGATGACAGCTCTTTAATATTCATACATCAGAATACATGGACAATACATAATTCTTTGTCACTGACAGGAGTCAGAGTTAATATGAATTACCTGTACTTTGGAACACATACACTTACAAAAGGGCACATTATATTCATTTAAGTGAAAGAATGTAGGACAATTTCCATGGTCCTATCAAACCAATACTCATAAATTAAACAAAAAACAGTAACAAATAATGTGCAGCATCTCATAAGACTTAGGAAGCCCCTCCAAATTGTCTCAGAACATACAACTTATAAAACACTCCAAGGAAATATAAGTCTCTTAGGGGAGAATTATACATTATACTCATTGTGACAACAAAATTTCTCTTGAAAGGAAAGGCTCCCTTATTCCTGTGTACTGAGATTTTCAACTCAATGCTGCCTTTATCATAACACCCTTGGTAGGAACACATACTCTAAACATGTTTTTAGTAAAATTCAAAACGAAGCTATAAATGCACATATGGAACCTTGATTGGATTCCCTACTAGGAGCTATTGAAATGTGTAGAGCTACTGAACTGTAGGTGGCAGATTTTCACTGAAGTATTTCCAACTTTCCCACTGGCATCTTCCAGTGGTGATGTCGTGTCCCACTCCTCCGCTGACGGCCGGGTCAGGGAAATCCGAATCAGGCTTGCCTCTGCAGCTCTGCCCAAAGTCCTAGCAAAGTCCTCAGAGCAGGCAGGAGACCAGTAAGTGACTTCAGCAAGATAAGTTCGACTTTGTCTGACTCAGAGACTGCCAGAAAGCAGATCCTTTATATAGGCCATGGGGTGTGGCTCCATGACTCAGCACTCATTAAGGCCTGCCCCTCCCTTCCTTCTGTTGCCTCCGCCTATCCAATCTTCTGATGCGAGGGTCACTCCAATCAGCTGTTGGAAGTAAACTTTCCTCAGGCTCACATGCTGTGGAGGAGGGGGAGGGGTCTAGCTGCTCCGTTTGCCTGGGCATGGAGCCAGGGCTGGGGCCGGGGGATGCTCCCTCCTCTGCAGCCTGCTTGGGCATGGAGCCAGGGCTGGGACCGGGAGGTGCCCCCTCCTCTGCAGCTTGTCTGGGCATGAAGCCAGGACTGGGGCCGGGAGGCATACATTCCTCCGTGTTCGGGAGCAGATAAGCAGACCCTGGCTGCGGTGAGAGCGGACAAGACACAAGAGGTGAAATTCAAATGTTTTTACTACCGGTTCTGTGGGCGTGGCTTGGTGGGTGTGGCAGGGGAAGGATACTGCAAAATCTCCATTCCCACTATGCTCCAGGGGAAGATGTTGCAAAATCCCCATTCCCACTCACTCTGGGGCCAGCCAGAGGTGGTATTTGCCGGTTCTCTGAACTATTGAAAATTTCTACTACCAGTTCTCTAACCTACTCCAAATTTCTGCTAATGGTTCTCTAACCTACTCAAAATTTCTGCTAACGGTTCTCCGAACTACTCAAAATTTCCGTTACCGGTTCTCCAGAACCTGCTGGATTTCACCCCTGATATTCCCTTAACTGTCCACAACCTGGTGTTTTCCACATGTGTTTAATTAATAAATTTCATTAGCAAACAAGCTTTTTTTTTTCCATAAAAAAGTTTTATTTTTACAATCATATCAAACAGCTCATCCAATGTACAGTTATATGGAAGCCGTACGGGTCTGGATGGGGAGAAACAGACTCAAGCTCAATCCCTCCAAGACGGAGTGGCTGTGGATGCCGGCACCCTGGTACAGTCAGCTGCAACCGCGGCTGACTGTTGGGGGCGAGTTATTGGCCCCAAGGGAGGGGATACGCAACTTGGGTGTCCTCCTGGATGGACGGCTGTCTTTTGATGATCACCTGGCGGCCGTCTCCAGGAGGGCCTTTTACCAAGTATGCTTGGTTCGCCAGTTGCGTCCCTTCCTTGACCAGGATGCCTTATGCACAGTCACTCACGCTCTGGTCACTTCTCGTTTGGATTATTGCAATGGTCTCTACATGGGGCTGCCCTTGAAGTGGACCCGGAGGCTGCAGCTAGTCCAGAATGCAGCTGCGTGAGTAGTAACGGGAGCCACTCGTTGCTCCCACGTAACACCACTACTACGCAGTCTGCACTGGCTTCCTGTGGTCTTTCGGGTGCGCTTTAAGATTTTGGTTACCACCTTTAAAGCGCTCCATGGCTTAGGACCCGGGTACTTACGGGACCGCCTGCTGTTACCTCATGCCTCCCACCGACCCGTACGCTCACACAGAGAGGGTCTTCTCAGGGTGCCGTCCACCAAACAATGTTGGCTGGCGGCCCCCAGGGGCAGGGCCTTCTCTGTTGGAGCTCCTACGCTCTGGAACGAACTTCCCCCTGGCCTATGCCAAGTGCCCGACCTTCGGACATTTCGCCGTGAGCTGAAAACACACTTATTTATTCAAGCGGGACTGGCTTAACAGTTTTAATAGTTTTATTAAATTTTAATTGGGGTTTTATTATTTTAGGGTTTAAAATTTTAAATTTTTAATGTCGGCCACTTTTGTAATATGCTCTGTTTTAAAAAATTTTGTTTTTGTTTTAATTGTATATATACTGGGTTTTTTATCTTTTGGCTGTACACCGCCCTGAGTCCTTCGGGAGAAGGGCGGTATAAAAATCTAATAAAATAAATAAATAAATAAATAAATAAATAAATAAATAAATAAATAAATATACAATTAGTCGGGCTTGCCCAGTCACCACCCCCCTTTTTAACACTCTTTCCTCTTCTACCTTCTTCTACTTTCCAGACCTTCCTCTCCTTCTTTTATCTACATCCTCTCCTCCCTCCACCCTACACCTTCCTTCTCCCTCTTCTACCCCTCTTCCTTCCTCTTCTCCTCTTTCCTACCACCTACTCTCTCCTCTTTTCTCCCTCCCCATCGTTCTAAAATGGTAACTGGGCAGACCTGACCCTACATTAATTATATTTATACATCTTCAATAATCCTGTACATTAACCATCACTCCATCCTTTACCCTCAACCCCCCAATTCCCTCCCCTTACCCCCCACCCCCACCCCGACTTCCCAGAACAAAATGCAGGGTATCAAAACTAACAATCATAATCCAAAATAATTCCTAAATTATAATCTCTAGTCACCCCACACATAATCACACTCTCAATTCCCCTCTCCTTCAAAAATATATCTAATACAAAATATTTCCTAAATTTACTCATAGAGGAGTAAATTTAGTATAGAGGAATTATTGAGTCTGTCATTTGCACCTCTATAACTGTCTGGTTCGGTTCTGCAACCCAACAAGAAAAACACAGACTTCAGAGAATAATTAGAACTGCAGAAAAAATAATTGCTACCAACCTGCCTTCCATTGAGGACCTGTATACTGCACGAATCAAGAAGAGGGCCGTGAAAATATTTACAGACCCCTCACATCCTGGACATAAACTGTTTCAACTCCTACCCTCAAAACGACGCTATAGAGCACTGCACACCAGAACAACTAGACACAAGAACAGTTTTTTCCCGAAGGCCATCACTCTGCTAAACAAATAATTCCATCAACACTGTCAAACTATTTACTGAATCTGCACTACTATTAATCTTCTCATAGTTCCCATCACCAATCTCTTTCCATTTATGACTGTATGACTATAACTTGTTGCTGGCAATCCTTATGATTTATATTGATCATCAATTGTGTTGTAAATGTTGTACCTTGATGAACGTATCTTTTCTTTTGTGTTCACTGAGGGCATATGCACCAAGACAAATTCCTTGTGTGTCCAATCACACTTGGCCAATAAAAATTCTATTCTATTCTATTCTATTCTATTCTATTCTATTCTATTCTATTCTATTCTATTCTATTCTATATGCTATTCGATCATTAGCCAAGAAGCTTAAAGGCACTGGATTTACAGTCCAACATGTCTGGAAGAAGCCATGTTGAAAATATCTGCCCTAGACAGCCCATGTTGACTGTTGGATCTTTCTGATGCAAGCAGTGTTTACTCTTGCCGTTGAGCTTTATTTGAGTAATAATATCTTTGGGAGCTCTGATGTGTTTCTGAATTTTTGGCCCTAGATTTCTGGCTAGTTCCTCAACCAATAGAGGGACCATAACTCACTGTGGAGCACATAATATGCCAAGAATCCTTTATGTTGATTTGAAAGTTTACAAATACAATAAGCAAGCCAACCCAGGGACAATCCATGGCATACTCAATAAATTTGAGAGTGGGAAAACTCCTGCTAGAAATTTTGGAAAGCCACAAAACTTTTAGTAACTTTTATTTATTTATTTGGCAAAAAAAGTTCAGTATAAATCTTCACATCTGACTACTGGTTTGTTCTAGTACTTTGTTGGCTCATGTCAGGCCAAACTGAAGCTCATGTATACTATTACTAATAGCATGATGTTACTTCCCACTGTAATATCATGCTATTAGTAATAGTATACAAGAGATTCAGTTTGGCCTGACATGAGCCAACAAAGTACTAGAACAAACCACTGTAGGGACACTGTAGGGACATAGTGGCTCAGTGGCTAAGACACTGAGCTTGTCGATCGAAAGGTTGGCAGTTCAGCGGTTCGAATCTCTAGTGCCACCTAATGGGGTGAGTTTCTGTTACTTGTCCCAGCTTCTGCCAACCTAGCAGTTCGAAAGCACGTAAAAATGCAAGTAGAAAAATAGGGACCACCTTTGGTGGGAAGGTAACAGCGTTCCATGTGCCTTTGGCATTTAGTCATGCTGGCCACATGACCACAGAGATGTTTTTGGACAGCGTTGGCTGTTCAGCTTTGAAACAGAGATGAGCACCGCCCCTAGAGTCAGGAATGACTAGCACATATGTGCGAGGGGAACCTTTACCTTTATCTACTTGCCACTGTACTGTGATATACTTGTATGTAAATAGAGATATGTTTGCTTCATTCAGTTGTAGGCTTTTTATATAGTAAAGTACATAATGAAACCATTTATGGTAACAGATATTAAATGTAGAAATCAGAATTAAGCAATCCAAAGTTTGGAACTTCTCATTTGGCTATCTACGAATTCATAAATATGAGATCTGGTATTTTGGCATACCGTATTGCTTTCATTGTATAGTTAGCTTTCTTTTCAATGCCATACCACAGAAAATTCCTGAATCCATTTCAGTTCACGATGTCAAAAGAGATTTTAAATATCACACCAAATTTTTCAAATGGGTTCAATTGCATGAAAGTTGTTTATCTGGAAACCTCAAAATCAGAATTGTGGAAATTAATTGTAGCATAACCTCACCACTCTTAGTGACCCAGGAGCAATCCCTAACATTAGGATCAGTAAAAGGGAATCATAATTTTATAAAGTTAGTGAACTGGAGAACTAGATATTTGAACAGTAAGGGATCTCTTCCATGCAGAGAAACACAATGCTATTTTTTCCCCAAAGAAATGAATTTCTCAATTCAAAAGACATTCTCCCTTCCTGCCTGTGATTGCAAATCATGATACAAGAAAATGGATTAATTAAATGTTTTAATGTGAATTTGATCTCATTGTGTTTAACTGCTCCTTCTTCTATATTACTGTGATTAGGGACAAGTTGTAGTCCAATGCCGAAATATCCAGTGTTCTATGGAGTAAAAAGTTTGTGTAGGAATATTTTGTTCCTTTGAACAAAGGTTGTTCAAACCTTTGAACAAAATTGCTAAGGTTTTAGTTTCATCAAAAATCACAAGATTAAAAATCAATTAAACTTAATTTACAGTTTATATTGCAGTGCTGAAAGAGTCATTACCAGATTTTTTTGAAAAAACAAAGGGTAGTCATCTATTTCTGTAAGGGGAAAAAACCCCATCAAAATAGCATGGAGGAGCCAATTGAAAGAGCAGATGAAAAAGCAAAACAGATTAACCAGCAAACAAAACAAGATGACAAAAAGGAGACAATAACAAAAATAACAATGATTAATGAAATAAACCAAGGCGAAAACATTTAAGAGATTTAAAAAGGGAACTGGAGATTCAGGAAGCATTTTTGAAAGGGAGACAGGGGCAGGGGTAGATATTTTGGAAGTTAGACAATGGAAAAGAGCAGAGATGGGAGAAATGTTTAAAATGAATAGTCAGGATGTAAATGCAGATAGGGATAAAGATCCAAGAGAGGAATATGGGAGGTAAGTTAAAAAATGAACAATTAAAGCTTTAAAGCGGGCAAGAGATGACGGATAGAAAATATTTGTTTTTAAATATAAAGGTTGTCTTTTTAAAAGTTAGAATAGGGATCAAAATAAGAGAGGGGGGATATTAGTATACACATTTTTCTACAATAAGACAAAGGTAATATTAAGAGTGAAGATTAGAAATTGAATGACTGTATTATTATATATGTTTAAACAATATTATGATTGGCATTGGAATACCGTATATTTCTTAAATAATGAAATGATAAAAGTCTATAATTTAATACAAATGTGTATTAATATTAGAACTACATAAACTTGAGGAATATAACAAATGATTAATAGCACTATTTTTATTTTTACTAAAATGTATGATACTCAGATGCCATACTGTTCACGCACTGATATGGATATATTGTAAAATAAAATAAAAAACTTGGGGGGAAAACTTGAATAATGGTTCATCCTATGGAACATTATTTGATACATCTATAATATAAAGGATCATACAAAACTGCATGTCAGGGGGAATGTCACAAAATGCATATTTCCATACATTCTTAAAAACAATTTCTCAAACTGGAAATTGAAAAAAATCATTTAAAGCTGGAAACTGTATAAGCAGAGAGTAAATGAAATTACCATTCCTATTATTATTGGGTGTAATTATTAAAATACATCTAGAATAAAGAAGTATTAACTGATTCTGTTTTAATATGCCTGTGAACCGCCCTGAGTCCTACGGGAGATGGTGCGGTATATAAGTTCGATTAATAAATAAATAAATAAATAAAATTCCCTTACTAAAAAAGAGACCATTTCTTATTCAGATCCATATCAAGTTTTAAGCAAAGGATGTGGAATGCCTGTGAAATAAAGATTAATCCATATATTTTTCCTATACTTACCATCTTTATTCTGAAGATTCACCAATGGAAGAGATTGCTTGAGGTTTTGAAAGGAATGGAAGAAGTAGCGTACTGTTCAACTGACAGCTTGTTTCATAAGTAGCAATTCAATCCAGGTGAGGAGAAATCTGGGGGGAAGTATCTCAAGCAATTCAAAAAGATTTCTCCCTTTAATTAGCACAGTATAGATGAGTCTGGATTTGTTCGTTTACATTTTTAAAAAACCTAGTGTACTGTAGCTTCATGACATAATCTTTCTCTTGTTCCCACCTCATACTAATGGCCAGCTAAGTTTGTCTATGGAGATTCTCAGTCATCCAGGTCATAGTTGTACCAAAGGTGCTTTTTCAAGGTGATTCTTCAGAGCTGAAGAAGCTTCTTGGATGAGAAGCAAAATGTCTTCAAAGAAAAACCAGAAAGTCCAGTTGCATCTTGGCAAGGCACCTTTGGGCCAGCTAAGTTTTTTTCATTCTGGTCAGACATGGAAGTAGTGTCTTGCATCTTTTTTTAGATAAAGCTTGCTATTTACACAAAGTGTGGTATTTGGAAAATTACCATGATAATGAAGCAGCAGGAATTGGGATCTGCCTAGATCCTATGGTTGTTTTCAACTATTGGAAGCATGTTACCGTCTCTCCCATCACTACAAATTCTCTGAATAGCTATTTTTATTTTACTAAAATGTATGATACTCAGATGCCATACTGTTCACGCACTGATATGGATATATTGTAAAATAAAATAAAAAACTTGGGGGGAAAACTTGAATAATGGTTCATCCTATGGAACATTATTTGATACATCTATAATATAAAGGATCATACAAAACTGCATGTCAGGGGGAATGTCACAAAATGCATATTTCCATACATTCTTAAAAACAATTTCTCAAACTGGAAATTGAAAAAAATCATTTAAAGCTGGAAACTGTATAAGCAGAGAGTAAATGAAATTACCATTCCTATTATTATTGGGTGTAATTATTAAAATACATCTAGAATAAAGAAGTATTAACTGATTCTGTTTTAATATGCCTGTGAACCGCCCTGAGTCCTACGGGAGATGGTGCGGTATATAAGTTCGATTAATAAATAAATAAATAAATAAAATTCCCTTACTAAAAAAGAGACCATTTCTTATTCAGATCCATATCAAGTTTTAAGCAAAGGATGTGGAATGCCTGTGAAATAAAGATTAATCCATATATTTTTCCTATACTTACCATCTTTATTCTGAAGATTCACCAATGGAAGAGATTGCTTGAGGTTTTGAAAGGAATGGAAGAAGTAGCGTACTGTTCAACTGACAGCTTGTTTCATAAGTAGCAATTCAATCCAGGTGAGGAGAAATCTGGGGGGAAGTATCTCAAGCAATTCAAAAAGATTTCTCCCTTTAATTAGCACAGTATAGATGAGTCTGGATTTGTTCGTTTACATTTTTAAAAAACCTAGTGTACTGTAGCTTCATGACATAATCTTTCTCTTGTTCCCACCTCATACTAAT
Organism: Ahaetulla prasina; assembly: GCF_028640845.1. Classification (NCBI taxonomy): domain Eukaryota; kingdom Metazoa; phylum Chordata; class Lepidosauria; order Squamata; family Colubridae; genus Ahaetulla; species Ahaetulla prasina. The sequence goes on from NC_080541.1 coordinate 200,062,793, forward strand.
GGCCAGCTAAGTTTGTCTATGGAGATTCTCAGTCATCCAGGTCATAGTTGTACCAAAGGTGCTTTTTCAAGGTGATTCTTCAGAGCTGAAGAAGCTTCTTGGATGAGAAGCAAAATGTCTTCAAAGAAAAACCAGAAAGTCCAGTTGCATCTTGGCAAGGCACCTTTGGGCCAGCTAAGTTTTTTTCATTCTGGTCAGACATGGAAGTAGTGTCTTGCATCTTTTTTTAGATAAAGCTTGCTATTTACACAAAGTGTGGTATTTGGAAAATTACCATGATAATGAAGCAGCAGGAATTGGGATCTGCCTAGATCCTATGGTTGTTTTCAACTATTGGAAGCATGTTACCGTCTCTCCCATCACTACAAATTCTCTGAATAGCTATTTTTATTTCTGATGCTAAAGTGGAAAGCATCAGCACAATCAACATTGCTATTAGCTAGCAGCCTGACAGACCCACACAGAAAGACAAGTCCCAACTGGCAAATGAAATTTGGGTCTCCTTTGTTTCTACATGGCATTGACAGGCTGCTCACTTTAGATAGGTCCTAGTCCATGGCTTTCTCTAGTGATTTTAAGGGCTGCTGACTCTCTGTTGGTGCTGCTCTAGACACAGCTGGTAGACCAGGACCTTTGTGACCTGTCTGCCAGTCTATGAAGAAGCAAAATATGCCCTGCAGCACAATCTGCCTGTTGTGGCATTTGTTTATACATGCATCTGACAGGCAGATCTCATCAAGTTTCTTATCTTGTCATATTTAAATGCTATGACACATGGTTAAACCTGCTGCTCTATCCATCTGTCAAAACTTACCTCTTCCCCAGCTCACAGCAGGGAAAAGGATTGGTGGATGTTTTTCCTGCTGACAGAGAAATCCACCAATCTGAGCACCTTAACTTAATTAATTAATGCAGCAGAGTAGAAATTGGTTATGGGAATTAAATAATTTTATGCTGATGGATTCTGTGCCATCTCACAGACTGTAGAAAAAGCACATTAAATCTGTGCCCAAATAGTGGATGTTAAATAACTTTTTAAGTCTTTCACAAAACCAACAATTTAAAGTTGAATGAGGAATTAGGTAAAATGGTCAGTTGGAGCCAAATGTCATAATATCTGATGGTGATTGATTACCCTTATGTGCTGTCAAGTCTGTGTCACAGATCAATGGATTTTCTCCATGACAATCTGGCCCTAATCTGGCCCATCAAATCATCTAATGATGTATCCTGTAATTGAGCCCATCCAACCCTAAATTAATGCAAAATATGGTGGCTCATATGCTTGCTGGGCAGTCTCACTATTAATTTCAGATGGAACTTCAGATTTTGCAGGAGCTGTATTGGCTACTGTTATATTTCTGAGTGTGGTTCAAGGCAATTGGTTCTTACCAATTGTCAACTCTTCAAAGTAGATTAAATTTGGAAATCAAAGACATGGAAGTTAATGGTACTATTATTATTTGTAAAGTTATGGTAATAGCCCTTTGCAAATATGAATGCCTTTTGCCCCCACCTTTATTTTTATAAGAACTAGGGGGAATCATGTTTGAGATACTTCTTCAAATTTTATTTCTGCCCTGCACTCAGATTTCTTTTATCTGAGCACTTTCTTGGCTGTGACTCTTCTCCTATTCCTCAAGTCAATTATACAGATAAAACTGATATAATGCCTAAGTATCTACTAGACCACAAAGCCTACTGAAGATCCCTGTCAACATTCTGACTGACGGACCCAGCCAAAGCAGGCACAGTCGAGATGATCCAATCTCTTAATGCAAAACTTTATTGAGTACATTATTTCAGCACTGATGAGGGCAAAATGAGATCTAGCTAATTCCCGCGCAAACCCAAATAATCAAAGTATAGGATTCTCCCTCCCCCCCACAATTAGGTCACATTGTCCCTTTGAGTCTTATTGTATTGTTATGAGAAAACGTCTTTGGCAAATACCTGCTGAAGTGTCCTTGGCTCTCATTTTTGTCTGGAGCCTACATTCTATCTCCCCCTTCCCTCCTGCATGGTTTGCTGGCAAGCCGAGAAGAGATAATGGTTGCAACATGAAAAGCACACTTCAAATCTTGACAATCCCTGACTACCAAATGAAAGTTGGGAGGATCCCCCAAAATAACACACAAAGCTCCTACTCTCATGGCTTTGCAACTTTTGAAAAACCTTTAAAATTTTATTGTTATAATTGTTGGCCCCAGATGTGACTGTTACCATTACCGGTATAATTACATTAGGCTATGTTTTATGCCTTGCTGTTCATTACTTGTTATATGAGCTCTATTGCCAATGCTCTTGTACGTTGTGTAATATCTCTGAGATTGATTCAGTTTATAGATTTCATAAGTAGATAAAGCAGTTCTGTTTCCAAACATGAGTAGAATATTTACAAAGTCCTATCTGATGAGCCAGAGGTGTCTGCAAAAGATGGGTGGGGGGGAGAGAATCAAGAACATGGGCAGCCCATTTTTGTGTGACCCTCATAACAAAACAGCTGGAGCATTGACCACACCATTGTGACCACTTCCTTGATTTTTTTTTTGATTTTTTTTTACAATAGTTTACAGACCATCTTACCTTCTACATTGTTTGGAAGGACCTTTGAGATTTTACATCTGAAAGTCTGTGTTTTATGCAACTGGAATAAAATTCATTTAACAATTATGTATTTGTTGGCCCTCTGTCCTTAATTTGCTTTTTCTTTATTGAACTGTTTTATTTTTGTTAGCCAACTTCAATGTAATTGGGATGAAAACAAGGATTATGATATTTATCTTTAATACTCGCCTTTTAGGAAAGCTATCAATGTGATTCTTTAAGGCTTGAGAAAGAGAAAATACCTTCATTTATTTTCTTTGAAATCATTAGTCTTTCACTAATATCCTTACAATAATTATTAGGATCACCATTCTAGACACTATTTTAAATCTTTGTCAATACTACCATTGAAAAATATTAAATAATCCATTTTAATAGATTAATTCTGGAACTCTTATCGATAGGCAACATTAGCATTATTTAATTTACTCTGGGTTTTTTTTTTCTTTCAACAATACAAGGGTTTGCTATAAGTACCAACACAAATGAAAGGTGGCATTCATCTGCTTTTTTTAATTAAAAAAAAGATGAGGGAAATTTTTTAATTAATTAAAAAAAAGATGAGGGAAAGGCATGTAGAACAAATTTTGGCAGTTTTAATTAAATTGTCCATCCCTTGTTGTTGGAAAAGAAGGATGAAAATTCATTCTGATCTATTAACTTTGAAATGTACCTCCTCCTCCCGCTTAGTCCACCTCAACACCCTCAAGTGATATGTCCCCCAATTTTTTGCCAACATGCTCGTTTTAAAACCTGTTAGTGAAATAGGAAACTCTCTCAAAGTAGCAGGTGTCCTTAAGACCTGTCAAAACACATCAAGGGTGCATCTGCAGTTCTGCAACCCCACAGCACTCAGAGTGACCCCTACTTCCGGTGCCCCAAGGTTATTAGGATTTGTAGATGAAGTGGAAAAGAGGTAGGAATTTCGATGCCTAAACTAGTTTAAACCATTGTATTCCTCTTCCAGTAACTAGCTATATGAATCCAAGCTTCACATTATTTCATGTGTATGCCAAGTAGGCCCACACTAGCCAATATGCATTACTGTGGCTGCTGGAGGGGACAATCCAGCAATATTTGCCATCAACCTGAATAGCTATCACTAATGCTATGCAATACTGATAATTCAAATATTTCAAACTTTTTCAGCACCAAAAAAAGTATCAATCAGGAAGAACAAAGTTATATTATATCTGGAACCCACTGCATATCGGACATTAATACAATTGAACAAGTGCAGAGATATTTCACAAGAAGAGTCCTCCACTCCTCTACTCGCAACAAAATACCTTATGCCACCAGACAAGAAATTTTGGGTGTAGACAACTTAGAACTTTGCCGTCTTTGGTCTGACCTAAGCATAGTACATAAAATCATCTGCTACAATGTCCTACTACCCAATGAATACTTCAGCTTCAACCAAAACAATACAAGAGCACACAATAGATACAAACTCATAGTAAACCAATCCAAACTAGGCTGCAGAAAATGTGACTTCAGTGTCAACGTCTGGAATGCACTACCAGACTCTGTGGTTTCTTCCCCAAATCCTCAAAACTTTAACCTTAGACTGTCTACTGTAGACCTCACCCCATTCCTAAGAGGTCTGTAAGGGGCGTGCATAAGCGCACCAGCATGCCTACCGTCCCTGTCCTAATATTTTCTTTTATTTGTATCCTTTACATATATTTATAATTATGTTTACATTTGTATCTATCATAAAATACAAGCTTGACGAAAAAATAAAATAAATAAATAAATCTCATCCTTCTGAGATTGGTAAAACGAGGACCCAGATTGCTGGGGGTGATTTGCTGACTCTGTAAACGGTTTAGAGAGGGCTGTAAACCAGTGGTGGGTTTCAAATTTTTTTACTACCGGTTCTGTGGGCGTGGCTTGGTGGGCATGGCATGGCTTGGTGGGCATGGCAGGGGAAGGATACTGTAAAATCTCCATTCCCTCCCCACTCCATGGGAAGGTTACTGCAAAATCCCAATCAGCTGGGACTTGGGAGGGAGAGAATAGATGGAGGCGGGGCCAGTCAGAATTTTTACTACTGGTTCTCCGAACTCCTCAAAATTTCCACTACTGGTTGTCCAGAACTGGTCAGAACCTGCTGAAACCCACCTCTGCTGCAAACACTATGAAGCAGTACATAAGTATAAATGCTATTGCTATCAGTTCTTTATATTAGCTTGATTTATTGCCAAGCTTAGTGAAGATGCTGGTGCTCAGGTTTTCATAAAGACCCTAAAGGAGCAGGATTCAAATTCATGAAAGAAAGGGGCACATTTGGGAAGGTGGCTCAAAGAAATCAAAATGTTAAATTGTTTTAATGGTTACATTTCAAGAAATAGTCATTGAAATATAATACATATAAAAAATAATATAATAAAGGGGATGCAAAATTTCAAAAAAAATTGCAGTACAACAATGGGAATAATTATGGGATGAGGAGAGGGGTGGGAAATCAATAAAATTTACTCCACAATATAATTTAAGAGAAAATTAGTTCAAAATGTTTTACATATAGTAAATCACCAGAAGAGCTGTTCTAAAATAATTACCAGACTATCCTTGTATATAAATCTATCAACAATTGCCAAGATACACAAATCATACAAAAAGAAATGTTGGAAATTCTATTACAAAGAAGGAACATTTCTTTCATATACGCTAATGATGTTAAAAATACCTCAAAATATTCCCCCCAAAAAATTGAACTGAAAGGACAAATATTTTTGTTAAGCATCTTCCCAGAAAACAGAAAAGAAACCTACCACAACTTATTAAGATACATGCTTACAACTACAAGAACAAATTAGGCACAATATTGGAAAACAAGAACCTTGCATCCAATATTAGGTCAAGAGACCAAAATTGGTGAATATGCAGCAATGGCAAAATTGATAATATATATCCATATTAAAAACCTAACCAAATTGAAGGAAGAATGTCTCATGGCAATGTGGAACTATCAGAAGATATGGCAAAATTATATGTATTAATGAGTCTTCAAAACTATTGCATCTGCAGCACAGAAATATAGGCAAGTTGTCCTCTTGACTAGCTCATCCAGGTGGCTGCAACATGGTGTTTGGAGGGAAAAGAGAGCAATATATTATCTAAGATCTGATATTTTTTCTACGTGAGATGATATAAAGCCAAAGACCAAACTTTGTGGAAAGCACACTGGAATTAAGTCCTATCTGCTGTAGACGGTACTGTGTTTGCACCAGCCAAAACATGAAATACTTTTACCATATTTTCTTTAAAAGCAATAGTGGTCAGTTCATACAAAACTAAGCAATAAATTAGAGTATGTAACCAAAATTGTTGTCTTCCATAACCACACTCTTTATACTTTACATAAATGACCTTTGCAATCCAATTATAATCAATTGCATTCTCTTCGCTGATGATGTAAAACTATTCAACACCACCAACTATGCTGCTACCCTATATAGATCTTGACTATGTGTCAGAATGGTCAAACAATTGGCAACTCCAAGTCTCAACCAACAAATGCTCTGTCTTACACATTGGCAAAAAAAAAAATCAGAAGACAAAATTCAAGCTGGGCAGATATGACCACGTAGACGACCCTCATTCTGTCAAGGACCTTGGAGTACTCATCTCTAATGATCTAAGTGCCAGAGTTCACTGTAACAGCATTGCCAAAAAGGCATTAAGAGTTATTAACCTAATCTTGCATAGCTTCTTCTCCAGTAACATTGTATTGCAAACTAGGGCATATAAAACCTTTGCTAGACCAGTTCTCAAATAAAGCTCATCTGTCTGGAATCTGTATTACATATCTGACATAATACAATTGAATGAGTCCAGAGATATTTCACGAGAAGAGTCCTCCACTCCTTTGCTCACAACAGAATACCTTATACCACCAGACTTGAACTTTTGGGCTTAGACAACTTAGAACTTCGCCGCCTTTGGTCCGACCTAAGCGTAGTACATAAAATTATCTGCTACAATGTCCTACCTGTCAATGACTATTTCAGCTTCAATTACAACAACACACGAGCACACAATAGATACAAATTTAAGGTAAACCACTCCAAACTTGATTGCAGAAAATACGACTTCAGCAACAGAATGGTAAATGCCTGGAATACACTACCTGACTCTGTGGTTTCTTCCCCAAACCCCCAAAACTTTAACCTTAGACTGTCTACTGTTGACCTCACCCTATTCCTAAGAGGTCTTTAAGGGGCATGCATAAGAACACCAGTGTGCCTACCATCCCTGTCCTAATATTCCCTTTTATTTGTATCCATTTCATGTATTCAGAATCATGTTTATACTTATATCTGTTATCTAATACATGCTTGATTAAATTAATTAATTAATTTAGCTTAAACGTAACAAATTGTATTATGACTTAGCAAGCAACAAGAATGCAGTCATGTGATACCCTTATTAGCTGGATTGATCAAGTTTATTCCATTGTAAGGGTTGAACACAAAACTCAACAAAAATTGTTTTCCCCTGTGGTGGTTGAGTTACAATCAGAAGCACGGTGTGGGTGTTTTTTATCAATCTCTTTAAGCAAAAAAGTATTCTGTCCTTAGGACATGCTTCAAATAATGAGTAAATGGCTCAACACAATGTGTTTGCTGTACAGTCATGTAAAAGTAGATTGCATTCTGAAAAGAGGAATAATATAATGATTTTAGGATCTACTAAAGCATACGTAGATAAGAACAAATGTTAACTTTTTGCAGTTCGAATAAAGATCCTCTGTATATCATTGTAAATCCAGAACAGTTTCATTGACATCAAGAAGTCATACTGGGTCTTTGCTGGACAGCCAAGTCCCTCCAGTCACATAAAATATTTACAACCAAATCTAAACTGACATAAAGCCCATAAAACTCCATTTGTTTTGGGTTTCACTTCAACTCAGACTTTCAGATCAAACTCATCAAAAGATTCTTTAAGGTTCATGAACCTTTCAGTCAAATTTTGGCCCAGTTTCAAGAGACTTCTGCTCTGATTTAGAGTTTTGTGTTGGAATAATGTGCCGTCCCTGGCTTTGGCTCATTGCAATGTGAAACTTGTCAGTTTCAGCTGTGTTTAACTTTGAGACTGAGCGGTCCCAGAAGGCTAACTTGATACTCAAACTCAAATTCCTAGATAGGGTGGCATGGGAAACTGTACCAATTAAAATCTAAATAAAATAGATGCCTGAAAGTTGAATGTAAGGAAGATTGATTGCTGAGCTCAGCACAGCAACCCACCAATAACTAAATAGACCGAAACCACACTTCTATTCAGTATTGGCCTAAGATTTCTATCTAACCGAATGTGCAGGCTAGAAATCAACTACATCTAACTTGGCCAAAGAAGCAGTTAGGATCAGTTGCATCTGCTAGCTGTTGAAATGTATGAAGACACATTAATATTATAAAACCCTTTGAAAAATAGAAGGCATATGCTCCTGGGAAATTAAGGAGAAGAAATTTTTCCCACGAGTACATTTAAAAATGAATAAATTTTCAGCAAGTCAAATCTATTTTTTAAAAACATTTAAAATCATTATTTTTAATGTTGATCCTCTCCAAACTCCAGCAAGCCGGATGAGTCATGCACTAGCCACACCCTAGTGGCAGTTGGAACAGAGTTATTTTCAGGTGGGGAGGGGGAGTAGAATGTCTAACTCAACGTCAGAGTGTGATAATAATAGTATAAGAAATGCTAATGCTCCGATGGTCGTTTCGAAAAATCCTTTCTAAGCAAGCACCTAGAAGCTTTTTTCTTTATTTAGCTTAAGCAAATCTTTTGAAAAAGACATTCAGTTCCACTTTTATTTCCCCTATAGCAACTGAGTTACAGTGGTCAAACAACTCTAAAAAATTATTATTTGTTTCATCAAAATTTTTCACAGATTACTATTTAACACTGAGCCTGGCACTGAAATGTTTGCAGGGGTCTTAATAAGCATGAGCGCCCATTGAACGTGTTCACAGGCTTCTTATATTAAATAAAAATTAAACTCAAAAATAAAATTTGAAAAATAGCTAAATATTGACATTTCTCCTGAAATTTCAGTGCTTCTACCTAAAGCTCAATTAGAAAATTATCCAGAATCTTGGGAGCTGCATGGTGTTAGAAATTCTTGTAGATAAATAAATATGGAACAGAAGGAACTATGCCTTGTCTTGCTTGGGTTTGAACTTTGTTACAGTTGGCCTGAGGTCTGTGAGAGAAACTTGCCATACTGCCTTGAAATGGATTTTGCTGCAATGATGTTGTATATGCATGGTGGGGACTGGGGAATGATTGGGGTTAGTTGTAGTAATAAATATATTACTACTATAAAGGGTTAAAGCAATTCATGGAAATGTCATGGGAATGCTGCGAGTCCCATCCCCGAGGAAGATAAACCTGGTGGGACCCAGAAGAAAAGCCTTCTCTGTGGTGGCTCCCTCTCTCTGGAACATCATTCTCCCAAAAATTAGAACAGCCCCCACTCTAATACTTTTCTGGAAGGTGCTGAAGACCTGGTTCTGCCAGTGGGCCTGGAGAATCCAGAGCGGGATGGAGCCCATTAAATGGCTTGTGTGATCTGCTGTCGCTAGGGCGGGGGGTGGTGGTGATTTTATTATATAATACTATATTAATTTATTTGATTCTTTTATTTATTTATTTGATCAGTTTTATTGTTTTCAATGTGGTTTTATATTCTGTAAGCCGCCTTGAGTCGCCATGGGCGAATAGGCAACAATATAAATTCAATAAATAAATAAATAACTCCCGCCAGTGTCCATGTGAACATGACCTGGAAAAGGATATTGGTGGGGGCAATTGTAGCCCATTTGCACTCAGTCATAAGGGTGGTTGAACTGCAAAGTACCTGAATTTTCATCATTGACGGTGGGAGCACTGCAGCAGCCATAAATTCAGATCTAGAGAGCATGTCCATTTTTTTCAGCACCATTGTAATTTTCATCACTGAGCAAATAGTTGTAAATCAAGGATTACCAATGGAAGAAAGAGAAAAGAAAGAATAGAATTTTGCTTTTTTCCCTGTAGCATGCTGGCTGGGAAGTTCTGGGAGATGACTTAAAATTGCCACGGTTAAGAAATACTGATCCAAAATATCCTTTTCTACCTGTGTTAATCGCTTGAAACAGAAGGAACCTCAGCAGAGTACAACTGTATATGAACAAAATAAGAAATAAGGTTACAGAAATATATTCAGTTTATAATTTGTCTCTTTAAAAATCAATTCCCGTGGATAGGAATTGGATTGGGATCACAATCCAATATTTTTTTCCCAACTGGGTGACCAAAGCGATTGAAATACCAGAGAAAACACAGGGTGTTTTCTAAATTTTATTCATTTATTTACTTTATTTACATTTCATCCAATTTCTACAGCCACCCAAATCAACCAAATGACTCTGAATTAAAAGGAGAGGAGGCTCACACTAACATAAGAAGAAAAAACCAGTAGGAAATTAGGCAGATGGCAGGGTCTTAAATAGTTTATAATCCCTTATAATATCATAAATGTATTCTCAGAAGCATGTGGTGGGCTGCATATAACCTGCCCTGGGTCATCTGACTGGAAAATGGCTATCAACATTCAAACTGCTGCCCGACAGCCTCTCCCATAGGGATGCATGGGATATTTTTTTTAAAAAGATCACACCTATTTTCAAAATAGATCTTTCTTTCTCACAATTTCTATTCTTCGTCTACAAATTTGGAACTTTTCTGTTCTGATTGTCTTTACATAATTTATTTTTTCCCACATTCTGTTGGGTTGAAAAGAATAAAAAGGCTATTTCCATCCCATTATCTAGCCTAATCCAGTCATAGACCTACAGATCCTTATCTGTTTATTCAGCTGTTTCTGGTTCTAGACAGGTGAAGTCCATGGATTCCAGTAAGTCATTGATGGCAGACATTCATTTTTATATACTTCAGCTTCCATTCAGATAACACCTGTGTTAAATTAATAGTCAAAGTGTTTGGGTTTCTAAAAATGTTTAATTCTGTGCCTATCAATTTTGATCCTTTTTCTAAACCGAGGTATTGCATTTTTTTCTTCATGAAAGCTTATACATTAATTTTTCCTGAGTTTTCTAATATACTCCATATTTTCTAACTCTTTACAGATTGCTAGTCATTCTACTAAGCTTTTTTATGGTGTTAAATTGTAAGCTTGTAAATATTTTTTGAAGCTTTCTGTGCCAAAACAATGAAGTTAAAACGTCTATGAGTAACTGCCTCAGCCTCTCCCAAGTTCAACTTGGTGCCATCCAGATGTGTTAGACTACAACTTCCATGATTGCCAATATCCTATCTTGGGTTTATGGAACTTGTTAGAGGTCACCAAGTTGAAGATGATTGAGCTTTTTTATTTTGATTCTTAATGGTGGTAGCTGTGGACTCATGTTAGCTAATATAACATATTATATTATATCATTCCTGTCCCATTGTTTCCTTTTGTTATATCCAATTAATATAGTCATTACATACTCATACTCATATATATGCTTATATATTGTACAATTATAGGGACACGGTGGCTCAGGGGCTAGGACGTTGAGCTTGTCGATCAAAAGGTTGGCAGTTTGGCGGTTCGAATCCCTAGTGCTGCCGTGTAACGGGGTGAGCTCCCGTTACTTATCCCAGCTTTTGCCAACCTAGCAGTTTTGAAAGCACGTAAAAATGCAGGTAGAAAAAATAGGGACCACCTTTGGTGGGAAGGTAACAGCGTTCTGTGCGCCTTTGGCGTTGAGTCATGCCGGCCACATGACCATGGAGACGTTTTCGGACAGCGCTGGCTCTTCAGCTTTGAAACGGAGATGAGCACCGCCCCCTAGAGTCGTCAATGACTAGCACATATGTGTGAGGGGAACCTTTACCTTTACCTTATTGTACAATTATTTCATGCTTATGCTTATATACTGTATGACTAAATAAATAAATAAATAAAATATACATACAATTAATAAAATAAATAAGGATTATTTTCTCAACAACCAGACTTAGAATTGACAATTATATTTAAGTGGTGGATCGTTTATGCCTTCTAAGATCAATAAAGAAACCAGCAGTCAAGAAAAACACTACAGACCAGTATTTAGAGCAGCCATGAAGGCCTTAGAATTTTTTTTTTTCAAATGTTGTGGTATGTCTACACATACAAAGATCAGAATCCTTCAAGGCATGGTATTCCCTGTAATGCTTTTGGACTTTGTGGTGGAGAAAATTCCTGAAAATTCCTTGGGCAGCAAAAAAACCCAAAAAAACATGAATAGCCATCAAAATTAAATGGACCATCAAGCAAATCAACCCAAATTATCACTTTAGGCACAAATGAACACCATGCATAATTATCCTACTTTGGACAAATTATGGAACACTTAGACTCTAAAAAAGGTAGAAGGAAAGAGAGGTAGGGGATGCCCAGCAGCAAGGTGGATAAATTACAGTGGCAATGAGTACATCATTGGAAGACCTGAATGATCAGATAAAGAAGACATTATCATTGAGAAAATCCATCTATGTGGTCATTAAGAATCAACAATAACTTGATTACACATAATCCAAAATCAATCAAAGCCGGGAGTGTGTGTGACACTTCCATTTTTTCCCATTTAGAATTCAGAGAATGTAAGCGGGACTAATATTTTCACTGTTTTTAGCAGAAGGCAGCTTGGTGCTGTCAAACAAAGATCAATGTTATTTCCTATAATGATTCAAGCAACTATCTTGAAGGTACTATGGGGAATGTAAATATAGGTCGTCATTGATGTATGACCACAGTTGGAGCAGAATTTCCACTGGTAAGCAAAGCAGTTGTTAAGTGAGTCGAACCCAATTTTACAACTTTTTTTGCACAGTTGTTAAATGAATCAAATGATCAAAAAGCGAATCTGGCTTCCCCCAGATTCGCTTTACTTTTTTGCTGGAACTTGGCTGGAAAAGTCACATGATCCTGGGACACTGCAATCGTTGTAAATATATGCCAATTCCCAGGTGCCTGAATTTTGATCATATGGCCACGGGGAAGCTGCAAGTATTGGCTGAATAGAATAGAATAGAATTTTTATTGGCCAAGTGTGATTGGACACATAAGGAATTTGTCTTGGTGCATATGCTCTCAGTGTACATAAAAGAAAAGATACCTTCATCAAGGTACAACACTTAGAACACTTAATGATGGTCAAAGAGTACAAATAAGCAATCAGGAAACAATCAATATCAATATAAATCATAAGGATTACCAGCATCAAAGTTACAGTCATACAGTCATAAGTGGAAGGAGTGATGGGTGATGGGAACGATGAGAAGATTAATAGTGCAGATTTAGTAAATAGTTTGACAGTGTTGAGGGAATTATTTGTTTAGCAGAGTGATGGCCTTCGGGAAAAAACTGTTCTTGTGTCTAGTTGTTCTGGTGTGCAGTGCTCTATAGCGTCGTTTTGAAGGTAGGAGTTGAAACAGTTTATGTCTAGGATGTGATGGATCTGTAAATATTTTCACGGACCTCTTCTTGATTCGTGCAGTATACAGGTCCTCAATGGAAGGCAGGTTGGTAGCAATTATTTTTTCTTCAGTTCTAATTATCCTCTGAAGTCTGTGTCTGTCTGAACCAAACCAGACAGTTATAGAGGTGCAGATGACAGACTCAATAATGCCTCTGGTAGAACTCTTTAGAAGGCCAGATCCTGAAGATGAAACTGAAATACTTTGGCCACCTAATGAGAAAGAAGGACTCACTGGAGAAGGGCCTAATGCTGGGAAATATTGAGGGCAAAAGAAGAAAGGGACGACAGAAAAGGAGGTGGCTGGATGGAGTCACTGAAGCAGTAGGCATGAGTTTAAATGGACTCCAGAGGATGGTAGAGGACAGGAAGGCCTGGAGGAATGTTGTCCATGGGGTCGCGATGGGTCAGACATGACTTCGCAACTAACAACAACAAGAACTGGATCAGCAGCTCCTTGGGCAGTTTGAGCTTTCTGAGTTGGCGCAGAAAGAACATTCTTTGCTGTCCTTTTTTGATGATGTTTTTGATGTTAGTTGTCCATTTTAGATCTTGCAATATGGTAGAACCTAGAAATTTGAAGGTTTCTACGGTTGATACTGTGTTGTCTAGTATTGTGAGAGGTGGAAGTATGAAAGGGTTTTTCCTAAAGTCTACCACCATTTCTACAGTTTTGAGTGTGTTCAGTTCCAGATTGTTTCGGTCGCACCACGAGGCTAGTCGATCGACCTCCTGTCTGTATGCGGATTCATCATTGTCTCGAATGAGACCGATCACTTTTGTGTCATCTGTGAACTTCAGTAGTTTAATAGATGGATCGTTGGAGATGCAGTCGTTGGTATACAGAGAGAAGAGAAGTGGGGAGAGCACAAAGCCTTGGGGGTCCCTGTGTACAGGTACAGGTATCTGATGTGATCCTGCTTAGCTTCACCTGCTGCTTCCTGTTTGTTAGGAAGCTTATGATCCACTTACAAGTGTGTTCAGGTACCTGTAGCTGGTTTAGCTTAGTTAGAAGAGTGTCTGGGATGATGGTATTGAATGCTGAACTAAAGTCTACAAAGAGGACCCTTGCATAGGTCTTTGGAGATTCAAGGTGTTGTAGGATGTAGTGCAGAGCCATATTAACAGCATCATCTGTTGATCTATTTGCTTGGTATGCAAATTGCTAGTGGATCTGTGATGGTTTTCAAGTGAGAGAAGCACTAGCCTTTCAAAGGTTTTTATGACTACAGATGTTAAAGCAACTGGTCTGTAGTCATTCAGTTCCTTGATGGTGGGCTTCTTTGACACTGGGATGATAGTAGAGCGTTTGAAGCAAGAAAGAACATAGCACATCTCTAGTGATTCATTGAAGATATGGGTGAAGATGGGGGCCAATTGGTCAGCACAGACTTTTAAGCAAGAAGGAGTTATCTTGTCTGGGCCTGGAGTTTTTCCTGGCTTTTGTCTGTGAAATAGGTCCTGTACTTCCTTTTCTGTGATCACTAGGGGTTGTGAACCCAATAGAATGGGGTCAGTTGTAGGAGGCTTGGCTGTTGTTGGTGTGTCTGAGATGGGGGTTATGGAGATAGGTGGCTGTAGTTTTCTTTCAAACCTGCAGTAAAACTCATTCAGGTCATCTGCCAGTTGTTGATTTCCTTCAGCCTGGGAAGGAGGTTTGTAAGTCACTTTTATCAGTGCTGCTGTAACTGAACAGTTGCTAAACAAATGGCTGTAAGTCAAGGATTACCTGTAATGAATAGATCTACCTGTCTGAAGCACTACTGCTACCACCACCAAATATATTTTCCAGTTCCCATGAATGGAAGACAGAGTTTGCCAGAGAGCATTCTGCTCAGGGACTTCCTTAAATCTGAACTGGGCCCCAAGTAAGTTTAAGGTCACATGTTACCATGGAATCTAAATATTTAGCCCATTGTTTCTTCACACAGAAATTGATATCTTGATATAAAGAGGTAAAGGTTCCCCTCGCACATATGTGCTAGTCGTTCCCAACTCTAGGGGGCGGTGCTCATCTCAGTTTCAAAGCCTAAGAACCAGTGCTGGCCGAAGACATCTTTGTGGTCATATGGCCAGCATGACCAAATGCCAACAAAATGCTGTTACCTTCTTACTAAAGGTGGTCCCTATTTTTTTACTTGCTTTCAAACTTTTTACATACTTTTGAACTGTTGGATGATGCTGGGACAAGTAACTGGAGCTCACCCCGTTACACGGCACTAGGGATTCGAACCGCTGAACTGCCGACATTCCGATCGACAAGCTCAGCATCTTAGCCACTGAGCCACCATGTCCCTGTTTTCTTGATATAGATTTGGACAAAAGCGAGGAACAAAACCTGCCACCATAATACAGTAAGACTATTAGCTACACTTTGTTTTGTTGTTGAACAAGTTCTCACACTGGAGTTTAGTAGTATGCAAGTCAAAGATGGAGAGACATTGGAGCTTATTGTGTCCTCATGACATTTTAATAGGACCTGTCTCCCAATCTCTTTCAATAATTTAAGGTGCTTGCTATGAAGAGTTTAGGTTGTAGTTTTCCCTAATAGGGCATATTTTGGTGGCAATACATACATACAAATAGTCCTTGACTTATGACCACAATTGAGCATGTTATTTTAGTTGTATGTTATTGTGGTTGTTAAGCAGGTCACCATGGGACCATAGTCAATTTCATAAATACATTTCATAAATACCTTTTATATATTAAAACAATCTGGTCTTAATCTTAAAGATGACTTCTTTCAGATTATCCAAGGTGAATTTCTATACTAAAACCAAGATTATACAAAAGTCAAGACCAGAATGCAGGAAGAACTAAGGGTAAATTAGCACTGGGGCAGGGGAGTTAAAATTATATGTATTGGCAATTAAATCCATGACTTCCGAGCCAGCAAGACACATGAGTTGGAGGTGATCAGAATTGTAACCCAAGACATCTGGAGGATTCAGGCATTTTGGGCCTGAATCCACTTAAAACAATGTTCCCAATAAAATTCTAATCAGAATAAGCTGTTTTAAAGGGGATACAAACAAGCGAAGAGTTAATTTAAGCCCCCCTTTAAATGTGATGCTAGGCATGTAAAAACAAGTAAAGGAATTCCTCACATGTAATTCTATGGATCTAATATTACCTTTAAATAGGATTATCTCATTTATTCTTGTTTTGTTTTTTAATAAAAAAATAAGGCATATATAATAAAACTCAGTTTCACAAATTACTTATGAAGATTTCAAGTTTTACTTGTCCTTGGACTTCACTGCTAATTTACCCCTTTCAATGCTGTTCTTGTGAGCTTAGTGTTTAATCTTGGACTGCGTTTACAGCTTACAATATTAATTTAAAATGCAGTAATGGCCCAGATAATGAGTTGTCACTCATGAGACTAGGACATCTTGCCTGAAATGGTGGTATTACAGCTATGTCAGATTAGAAGAGTTGTTATTTTTGTCTTTGAGATCACAATTAAATAGATGAAATGGAGGAGTTGGGACTATTATAAAAATATGAAAGTTATTTTTATAATTTATAAACTTCCATCGCAACAGTGAATGTTATTTCAAATTATTAGCACTGATCTCGATTTTTGCCAATGACACTATGCATTAACCAACTTTGACACTTCAGTTTGACAGGGATCATTCATACAATAGAATTTACTCAGTCTTATTACTTTCCCTTTAATTGTTTTCCTGTGTGAAACTACTTTATTCTGATTATGAATTCACTTCTTGCTCTAATCCCAAATTTCATAATTTGTACTTCTCCATTTTTTATCATTTTTATTATTCCTTTAAATTGTTGGCATGCTTTCTGCAGAGTATCACCTCTAAAGTAGGTTATGTTTTCTAGCTGGTAATGATGAACTTATTTCTAGAAAGCTTTTTTCTTTTCCAAAAGTAGCTCAATTTTTATAAACACTGACCTAGAATTTCCCAATTTCAGATTTTTTCTTTCTTTATCAGAATGCTTCCATTGGGATTAAAGTAGTTTGATTAGAAACAGTTTTCAAGTAAAGCAAGCACTGGAAATTCTGGCAGAAAAAAATACTACTGTAAAATCTAATAATAATTCCAAATTATATTTTCCCCAGTGGATTCTTTAATATAAATAGGGCCAGTGCTTAGATTTTTTTCAAGTGCCTTTCCTCTAAGTGCAAGATTACATAATCTACTCGAGCAGCCCAAAACCATATTTCAGTAGAGCCAAATTGCTCATCACTTTATTATGGAATGAATCTATGCCATTTTTCCTGTCTTTGTTTGAGACTTATTTCCTAACCCTTTCCTTTTGGTTCTCGGTCCTATTAAGAGAGCTGTGTTGCAAAAGTTGTTGTCACACTGTTGTCATTACATAGCACGAATCGCTGCGTAAGAGTAGCTCAAGAATACAAGCAATGTTCAAAAATTTCATTCCAAATAACTGGAGATTAAACATATCTTCATGTTGCTGAAGTTGAAAAACACTGACATAGACGGACAATCCCTAATCCATTGATTTCATCTGGCTCCTTAACCACTGAAGTATGAATTCCAGTAGTGAGTTAGTATACCACCAAATGGTAGCATCTAGAAACTTTCCAAATATTACTACAATGAATAATATAGTAAATCACCCCCATTTTGAAAAATAAGATAAAAGAATGCCCTATTTTTCATTTTCTCTTTCTTCTTCACAGCTGTGCTGAACAGCAACATTAGTAATTCTACCAAAAAGCAGCTTCTAGCCTCTTCTCAGATTGTTGAGGGAAAAGTATGTCTGAATTACTAGATTTATTTATTTTAAATGTGGGGAAGATTGGAATAGAGAGAAATTGGTAAAAGTACAAAAAGATGGATTAAATATATGGAAAGCTTGAATTTGCAAGAGTTTTAAATTCATTTTATTTTGGTCCATAAGTCCATAAGATTTAAATGAAATGGATTTATTTATTTTTACTGGTGCTATCTACTTTTGAAATGATTGGTGGTTGACTTTCTTTTGGGGCAAGGAGCTATGCAGATTTGCTGTTTAGGCTGAATTAGGTTTTGTCTCATTTTAGGCTCTTTTAAAATGCACAAGGAATATATTTGACCAAAGTGAATGAAAAACCCACTAAACAGAGATTGAGCTTCCCAACCTCACCATCATCCTATTAAAAGTATGGTATAGAAGAAGTGGTGGGATTCAAATAATTTAACAACCGGTTCTCCGCCCTAATGACATGGTCGGTGGGTGTGGCCATGGTGGGTGGGGCCATGGTGGGTGTTGCCAGGGGATGTGACATCACCCAACCTCCTGGGAGCAAAAACGGGCATGCCTTGTTTTGGGCCTAAGAGGCTTCTTTAACACCTCCTGGAAGCAAAAACAGGCCATGGGGGGCAAGATGCATCCCCCATGCCCTGTTTTGGGCCTAGGAGGCCTCTCTGAACCCTCCTGGGAGTGAAAACAGGCTGAGGAGGGTGCCGCACCCCACCCATGCCCCCTTTTGGGCCTAAAAATATTGAAAAGGTTGTGGTGGGCCACACCCTAAGTTTATTGTGCATTTCCACTATGCTCTGGGAAAGCAGTTGCTACAAGACAAATCTGCTGTGCAAAACCATTACACCACTGTAATTCTGTGGAACAATCCAACAAGGGTCCAATCTATTTTCAGGAACCAGGCTGCTTAGTTTGCTGGTTGTAAGCTTCTTAGTTTTAACTGTAATCTTAGATTTTATTTCTTTATATACTTTTAATACAACTGTACAATTGTAATCACAGTGAAAGCCAATTTGAATAAGTTCTCCAAGGTGCTGGACTAAAAGCAGAGAAACACTATTTCTAGTCTTGCCTAGCTGCACCATTTCACAAATCCAAGATCAGTTTTAGGCAACTCTCAAAATACTTTTTGGATGGTTCCAAAATTCCTCAATATTGGACCACCAAAATTCAACAGCGAATTGTCCAAATCTGATGACATAATTCTCCCCACCCCATTACTAGGAAAAAATGAAATAAATAAGGAATGCCAATGTTTGTGCCTCCAAACATTTATTATTTTAACAAAGCAGAAATCCTCAACAATCTTTTACACCTATTCACTTGCAAGATGTCATGACATTACTATCCCTCCCAGGCACTCTATGGCCATTGGTAACAGTTCATTACAAAGCATAAAATCCACTACAAAAAGGCTACCCACCAGTGGTGGGATTCAAAAATTTTACTACCACTTCTGTGAGCGTGACTTCGTGGGCATGGCATGGCTTGTTGGGCATGGCAGGAGAAGGATGTTGTAAAATCTCTATTCCCTCCCAACTCCAGGGGAAGGTGACTGTTTCCTCCCGATCAGCTGGGACTCAGGAGGCAGAGAATAGATGGGGGTGGGGCCAGTCAGAGATGGTATTTACCAGTTCTCCGAACTACTCAAAATTTCCACTACTGGTTCTCCAGAACTAGTCAGAACCTGCTGAATACCACCTCTGCTACCCACCTCTGGTTAAGGTGTTTCTATAATATTGTTCTGTCCCGCCACCTCAGTCCGGGAGGCACATGAAATGACTCAATTAGCTGACAATTTAGTCCACAGCAGCTATCAGCTCTGGCAGCAAACCAGCGAGCATCTGCCAAGGTTTTCTTTTATCTTCCTTGATGCCGGCGTGTCAACCAGGAAGTCAGGAACAAACAGCAATCCAAGCCAAATGCTCAGTCAAATAGTTTAGCTCAAGTTTTCTCCAGTCAGTTTGATTTGTTCGTCACGAAGTAGTAGAGCAGCCCCTCCTGCTTTTATACCCTGTGGGGTGTGGCTCTGTGACTCAGCACTTTCTAGGCCTGCTCCACCCTTCTTCTGTTGTTCTCGCCTCTCTTATCTACGAAAACTGGGATCTAACCAGGACTGATTGTCCACAGCTGGGTCTGGAAGCATTGCCTGGGCGGGGGTAGATACAGGAGACAGAGGCCTCTTTACTTCCTCCACCTGGCCTGCCTCTGGCTCCTGGAGCTGAGCCAGAGAGGCCGGCCCTGAAGAGGGGAGCCCTGACAGCCCTTTCCCCTCATTCTCTGAGTCACTCTCTGGCAGGGGGCCAGGCCCGGGGGGGGGGGGGCGGCTGGAGCCACAACAAATATTTAGAAACAACTACCAAGCAAAGCACTGTTTCAGTGGAAGGATTTTGTCCATGCAACCTGTGCTTTGAAACCTTCTGATATTCAAATTTTCACTGCTGCTCAAGCTTAGAAGTTGAATCAAATAACAGAACTAAAATCGGAGGACATAGTGTTGCTTAAGTTAGTTTTTTTAACAGTTCCCCATGCTGAGATCTGGATCTGCAAATTCAGTTATTTCCAGTGATTCTCCCAGCTCTTCTTCATTGCCTGAATTTTTAGCCATGCTTGCTAATAATTATACTAAATTTTATCTCATCTCAGAAGTTCCCATCAGTATTGAAACATTAATATTTTGACAACTCAATATAAATGACTAAATCTTTTCAGTTTGCAATAAGCAATTTTGCCCAACTGTGAGCTCACAACCAAAGGGTTCAAAGATATAATTAATGTAGTTAAAGAATAATAAAACACCAGGCAGTAATAGAGACCTTGCCAAATGTTATAAGAAACCCAACATTTATTGGCTCAATCACTAAAATAAGAGTTTAGCGGAAGGTACTATTTCCAGTATTTTGGCACAAGGAAAAGTGATTCGACCCAAAACCAGGGAAAGATTTTACTTTTCTTGGAATCATACCCACAATTCAGGCTTCCTCCTAAAGTTAAAAATTAAGAGCTTGTCTCTCTATTTGTGAGATGCCTTGGAGAGATTATTGGCCCTTTTATAAATCATAAATGAAATGGGTCCATCTCAACTGGAGTTGTCTGCACAATTTGAAAAATAAATCACCACCATTACCTGAAAATGGTGAAGGGGCAGCAAGAGTAGAACTTCATAGTTGTCCCTCTGGAGCCATTTATCCATCCCTTTGTTATAGCATAGAACAACATGGGTCATAGATCCTGCCTGAGTTCTCTAACCTTGCTGCCCCTATATACACTAGGGGAAGGATCTGCAACCTCTGGAGCTGCATGTGGCTCTTTCATCCTGTTGCTGCGGCTCCCTGTCATTCAAAATATGTGTCACAACCACCAATTTGTGACAGCTTTTCAGCCCATCTTTTTTTTTTCAGAGTTCAAAATGTTTTTGTTGCATGCAAATATAAAAAATTATTTTCTTTGTAGCAGTTCATTGATTTCATAAATGCAACACACTATAGTTTTTTTATACATAGCATAAAGGTAAAAAAAACCCGATATATGCAGTGTTATCTTCATTTTAGATGTCAAAAGGGTTTTGGGGCTCCTAGTGTTTTCTTTTCTGTGGGAAATGGTCCAAATGGCTCTTTGAGTGTTTAAGGTTGCTGACGCCTGCACCACAGAAAGTAGTCCCACTGCTAGTTAAATTTATAACCTATCTCTCCATCAGTAGCTCAAGAATACACAGTCTTTCCACCTCCCGTATTTTCCCTATACAAAAACAATCCTGTAATTTTGACACAGAGAAAGTTTCTATGGCTTAGAATAGATGTGAACCTGGTTTCTTTCATGAGCAGTGCTAGCCCAACACTCTAATCATTACACCGCACTGGCTTAGTAAAGTAACATTCAACTTCCAATCATATGAGCTGATATATATGATATGCTAGATTATAAAACTGTTGTATTGCTGAAAATGCATCATATTTTGAAATGCATTTTAATAAGTTCTGGTCCATTGGACCAATGGACCAAAACAACTTTTTGTACTAAATAAGAGAATACGAGAATCCCATGAATGAAAGAGAATATTTAGGTTAGCAGATGACAGTGTTACCATAATTTCAGAGTTGGTATGACCAGTGAAATTGCTTTGATCAATGGAATCTTAATGGCAGGGGCAAATAACCAGAAGCATTTATTGTGTTCAAACCACAGAAGAGTTTCTTATTGCTACCTCTAATACAAAAGTCTATTCAACTAATGGTGATAGCCAATGGTGGGTTTCAAACATTTTTTACTACCGGTTCTGTGGGTGTGGCTTTGTGGGCGTGGCATGGCTTGGTGGACGTGGCTTGGTGGACATGGCAGGGGAAGGATACTGTAAAATCTCATTCCCTCCGCAATCCAGGGGAAGGATACTGCAAAATCCCTATTTCCTCCCGATCAGCTGGGACTTGAGAGGCAGAGAATAGATGGGGGTGGACCAGTCAGAATTTTTACTACCGGTTCTCCGAACTACTCAAAATTTCCGCTACTGGTTCTCCAGAACTGGACAGAACCTGCTGAAACTCACCTTTGGTCATAGCTTAATTGCACTATATAAGGGCCAACGGAATTCATCAAAAGTTGGACTTAGGTCTTTTGTGACAATGCAATGACTCTAAACTGATGACATGTTTAACCCCACCTTCCAGTTCAGTTTCTTATGCTACACTAACTTGGTGCTGAATGATGGAAGTGGCCTTTTAATTTCCTGGATTTTCAGTGAGTCTCTCCGTCTCCACCATTAGTCATTGTAACATTCTGGAAAGCTCATCTGGCATGGAATGAGAAGACAGACTAAGTGATTCCTGTGAAGTGAGGCTGTATGGAAATTGACAAACAGCACTATACAGTTTAACTTTGAGTTGATTTGTTTGATGGTTCATTGGTTTGTTTTCTTGGCTGTCCATGGCATACTCAAAAATATTCTCCAACACCAAATTTTAAAAGAACCAACATTCTTCTTATTTAGTTTTTTCAACGTCCAACTTTGGTTCCATAGAGTGTTATAGGGAATACTCTGCCTTGAACTATTCTGATCTTTGTAGGTGTAAACCAGGGGTGTCAAACTTGATTACATTGAGGGCTACATCAGGGTTGTATTTGACCTCAAGGAGCTTGGGTGCTCATGGCCAGTTTGACGTCACTCATGTTGGGGGTGCCTGTGGTGGCCTGAGTGCTCTGTCAGCGAAAACAGGCTCCTGAGTTCTGTTTTTGGCTGTGACGGCCTCCTGCAACCCTCTGCCAGCGAAAATGGAGCTTGTGAGGGTCGCATGCAGCCCTTCCGAGTTTTTGCTGATAGAGGAACTGTAGTCCGGTCCTTCGCTGTTTCCAAGGTGGCCCCATGGGCCAGATCTAAGCACCCTGGGCCTTAAGTTTGACACCCCTGGTGTAGACACATCATGGCATCTGAATATCTTTTCCAAGGTTTTCATGGTTCCTCTACCAAGAACTAGTCTGCAGTGTATTTCTTGACTGCTGGTTCCTTTACTATTGATAATTGATCTGGAGAAACAAAAACCAACTTCCACTTCAATCTCTTCATTGTCAGTTCTAAGGCTGGTTGTTCTGCTTGTTGGCATTATTTTGAACCTCTTTTTATATATTACCCATCCCTTTTTTTTTAACCACACTCCTTTACTTTTATGACTAGAGCTTGCAGATAGAGTGCATTTTTGGCTATTAAATAAATGTCATCAGCATAGTGCAGGTAATTGAGGTTTCTTCCTCCAACTTTAAAACCACACTCCTTTTCTTCCAATCCAGTTTCCCTTAAAACATATTCAGCACATAGATTGATTGAATAAATAAAGGAAGCTTATTCAGCCAACCCGAAGACAGTCTGTTAAATCCTAACAGGATATTTATATTTACAGAAGGGGCACTAAAATATCTGGCCACCCATACAAATGGAACCTGCTTTTACCCTTTGCTGGTTGACAAAGCAAATGCAGGGACATAAGTAGTAGGCGTGGGTGCATATAAGAGACAGACCAGCAGAGATCTGTCCTTGTCAACATCCAAGGGTAAATATCTAAGTCAGGGTTAAAGAGCTGAACAGAATTGACTTCTCCTTGACATCCAATGAAGGTATGATGCCTGGAATCAGTAACAGAATGCATATGTCTGCTAGAAAATAGTAAGGTATTCCAGACAACAAAGAAATCATTGTAACAGGAAATTAATGGAATCATCCAGCCACCCACCCACCCTGACTCCAAATTGTGCTATTTAGGGTGCATGCACGGAAAACTCATGAGCTAGCAAAGTGCATGCGCGGAAGGCCAGGCCCATGCACGGACAGCACATGCACACACGAAGCAAGCATGCACATGCGCAGCGAACTGGTAGTAAAGCTAAGTGAATCCCACCCCTGTCATAGGGTGATATCAAAAACATCAAGATATTGATGACCAGGATTGCATCTTCAAAGCACACCTGCCCCTTTATTTTACATGAGTCACACGTGTGATACATGTAAAAATTGACAGGACTTTTTTTTTACCCTCATAAGCATGCAGATGTCTATGGAGATTCTCAGTCATCCCAGGTCATGGCTGTCCCAAAGGTGCTTTTTCAAGAGGCAACTGGACTTTCTGTTTTTTCTTTGAAAATGTTTTGCTTCTCATCCAAGTAGCTTCTTCAGCTCTGACTGGATGGAGGGAATGAAAGGATTTATACTCCTTGCAGACAGCTGGTCATTTGCACCCTTTTAGCAATTGAGAAGTAAAACATCTTCAAAGAAAACCCAGAAAGTCCAGTTGGCTCTTGAAAAATCACCTTTGGGATAAGCAGGTAAATTTGATGAAAACTTGGGGAGCCATCCAAGCTGCAGTCTGCTGAAGAGATGTCAGTATAATGAAAGGACAGGAATATTAGAATAACTTTGTTGTCACTTTGAATGATCGGCATACATTAAACCGAAATATTGTTGGGGACTTCCTGTGGCTCCGCTGGTCGTTGAGGATGGTCTTTTTAGACCGCCAACCCTGGATCACGTAGAGATGCTAAGACAGCGAAAATCAGCTGTCTAACAGCTTGGAAAACCTTTCCCTCGGGTGAAGAGGGAAAGGTGAGTGATTGGGTGGAGGTAGAGCTCCCCCCATAGCTCCAGGAATGATCCTGGAGGCTTGAAGGGGAGAGCTCCCTTAGTAGCCCGAAGAGCTCCGGATCCAGGATGCCTCTGTCTTTGGCAGAGCAAAACACCCGCGTCCACATCTGAGATCGATAATGAGTTTAAATGGATTTTTGACTTAACCAGACAGAGCAATGCCAGGAGGCAATGTAGATGTAAGTACCAGACATCAACCCCCTGTGTGGATTTTGTTCGAAAAGAAAGAAAATGGCGTCTGAATATGGGTGTGAAAGTGAAAGACAAAGAGGTGCTTATTAACATTGTTACTGTTTGTAACTTTGCTTAAACTTTCTGGATTATACGTTTATATGAAGAAACTATAAAGTGAAAGCTGGAAGGATTATACAACTGACCTAATTTATCTTAAATACTTTGTTTATAGAAAGACTTTGACTTTGTTTCAAATTATAAAATTAAAGTAAGATGGCTTCTGTACAAATACAGCCTGCTGTTTTCAAGGAAGTTGGAGCGTCATTAGTTCAACTATATAAACTACAAGAGGAGCTAGAGGAATTTCTGAAAGCTCAAATTTCTGTTCGGGATAAAAAAAATTAAAGAAATTGAGGAAAAAACATTGAAAATTAAAGACTTTGTTGCAGCTGAGGATGAAGAGATACGAGAAGAAATGCTGGCAGCATTTAAGACCTTGATTGAATACACAAAATAATTGGGTGAAAAAGTGGAAGAGATGGACCAAGTTAATTCGAATTTAAAAAGCAAAATAGAGGAGTTTCAGACCAAGGCAGAGAATATAAAGCAGTTGGATGATAGAGTTGAAGAAATTAATCAAGTTAATTTGGAATTAAAAAATAAAATAGAGGTTCTCCAGATTAAGGCGGAGAGAGCAGAAGAAGAGCGGGTTTTATTGCAATACAGAGTTATGAAATTTGCATTGAGAGTAAAAGGTTTGAAAGAAAATAAACGCGAGGACTTGAAAAAGATTTTTGCAGAGGCTTTTGCACAGCTGATCGGACAGAAACCAGTGGACTTTGAAATCCAAATTGAAAAAATTTACCGTGTTTATTCATGGGTTGCAAAGCAGAGACATTTGCCAAGAGATGTAGTAATTTATTTTACATCTAGGAAGATTAGGAATTAGATTTCACAAGCTTCTTATAAAAATAAATTTCAAATATTGGGACAAGTGGTATTGGTATTGAAAGAAATTCCACCTAAAATGTTAAGAAATAGAAAAGAATATGCTTTTTTGGTGGATCAGCTTAGAAATCTCCAGATACAGTATAGATGGAATGTATCAGCTGGATTGACAGTAAACTATAAGGGAGGGAGATATTGTCTTAATACAGTTTTTAAAGCAAGGGATTTTTACACTAAAATATTGAAGGTTGGAAGTCTGCCATTATTAGAGTTAAGATGAAAGGAGAGGTGGGAATGCCTAAAAAAGGGGAGAAGGAAGCAAAGCAAATACAACCTAAAATTGGGGTTGTAAATTTGGGAGAAGAAACACAGAAAGCCATAGGGAAGGATCAAAGTATGATTGTAACTACTAAACGTAAACAACAAGGAGTAAAGAAGTAATATTTTCAAATGAAAAGACTTTCCTTTCATGGGATAGAAAAAGTAAGAAGTTATGGATTGTATGATAAATGGGGTGTAAATTGTTTAGAAAGTTATGGTATGGGGAATATGGGGAAGAATATGAGGTAAATGTTAAATTCATATAAGGAAAGATGATGTTTATTATTAAGTATGATGGAGATAATATGATGGATTATAAGGTATATTGAGGAATAATTTTTGATATTACAACATTGAAAGATGGGATATTTTTAATACAGAAGATTGGACTTTAAATTTAATGATAAGGTAGAATTATCACCATATTTGAAAGATTATTTTTGAAAGATATATACAATGGAGATTGAAATAACAAAATACTAAATAGCTTTTAAATGAATAGAAGGTAATTGTATTAGTATTAATATTTTACTTTCTTTTTCTTTTTTTTTTTATGGAAAAGGGGAGTTGAGGTTCAGGAAGAGGGATGGGAGTTTATGTTAATTAGCATATTTTAGTCCATGATTGTTAGATATGATACCCTGCATTTGCTCTGGGAAGTCGGGGGTGGGGAGAGGGGATGGAGGAAGGAGGGAGGAGGGAGGGGAAGGATTAGGGTTGTGGGGAGAGGGGGATGTATGGGGGGAGAAATTTTGTAAAACTTTTTCAATAAAAAAATGAAATGTTGTTGAAGGTCAGAAGAAAGATCTGCAAAAAAAATGGTCCTGACTTTTAACTTTTATGCTAGTTTATTTTTATTTTTTTTCATAATCATCTTTAAAGTTAAAATGCCTTCATTTTGAGACAACTTAGTTGCTTATTAAATGAAAATGATTTATTTCCTTTCCTTCGGTTGTGTGAGAAAGTGGAATTAGAAGAGATCAGAACTGCACATCCCAAACTATATTTAGACTATTGGAAAATCAATAATGCAGCAGAGAAAACTATTTTCAATCCCATGAAAAGCCTTCTCAGAACCGTGAAGAATAGTAACCAAAAAGAGGCAGAGAGCTCTTGGCAACAGTCCTTTTAAATTAGCAGGAATTTGAAAGCAGGTGACACAGCGGCACTGCCCCCTGGTGGCTTTTAACAGGTTTTGCATAGCATTGCATTATTTTCTAAATGCCTTTTATTTAAAAAGGAGGGAAATTCTGAAAGATGATCATAAGTAACAGAAAATATAATCCCAGCCAGCATCAGAATTACAGTTTTGACATAAAGGGAAAAAAAGGAAGAGAAGGAAAAAAGGAAAACACAATCAGGTACCAATACATCTTCATAACAACCAATCAATAGAAGGTGGTGAAAAAGGAAAGGAGCTAAGGGGATTCCAGAGTACACAAATTTAGCAGGTTTAAAATGTGTGGCCTTCAACTCCCAGCATTCCCAGCCAGCCAGCAGCTAGTACATGAAGCTCAAACTACTTCTTTTTTCATCCAAAGTAACAGCTTGCTTTCTTACCTGCTTATGTCTTATAACTAAAATAAATACACGGAAGGGGGGAGTACAAGATTCCAGCAGAATATTTATTTTCCAACAAGGAAATTCTCAGTCTGAAAATCAGTTTCCCCCCACAAAATAAGATAAACCTTTACAACATTATCTAGACCAGGCTAGACTGTTATAATCCATTCTATATATTCTTCCTAAATATATTTCTATAGTATACATGCACAAGTACAAATTTTCATCCTTATTTTTCTTTATTTTATACAAGTAGACTTCTACTCATGACTAAAAAGAGCCCAGATTCTCAATCATTAAGTAATGCAGTAGTTAAGTAGATGCCACATTACCAGTGGTGGGTTGCTCCCGATTTGCCCCGGTTCGGGAGAATCGGTAGTGGCGGTAGCGGGAGGCTCCGCCCACCCATCCAGACGTCATCAAAAATGATCTGGGCATGCACAGAAGCTTCTGCGCATGCACAAAATTGCCGCATACTTGCAAGTAAGCGCACACATATGCTACCAATAGCGAACTGGTAGTGCCAGGTTTTGAAATCCACTACTCCACAGTTGGAGCCATTAAACAGTTGCACAGTCATTAGGTGAGAGGCACTGGACCTCCTGGATTTAGTCAGCAACAAAAGAGTCCAGGCATCTCACTACACTCAAGTCTGAGCCCTCTCACCTCCACTACGGAGAATAATCATAAGAATGATGCTGTTTGCTAGCATTTTTTTATATAATTTTATTTATAGTTTTTCTTTAACATCCATAACTGGTTAGTAAATAGTGTATTGTCTGGGTCAATATATTTTATACATAGTATTATTATTAATAATAATAATATTTAGATATTTAGATATACATAACCATAATCTTTCAAACATTTGTGTATACATGGTAATAATAATATATTCTATTATATATCAGTATACATAATACCATTTTCCCAATTTCTACTTTCTACCTCTTTTTTCTAACTCTTAATAAAATAGCCACCATATTAAGAAGTATTCTATATCTATTCATCATCTCTTGCCCCTTTTTAGAATTTCAACTCTTATTGGCTTTTTGGTAAATCTTTCATGCGTCTCCCTTGGGAACTTGTAACTCCTTACATCATGTTTATTTAATCTAAGTATTTTATCTGCCACAACACCTATCTCTTGCTGTTGGATTGGATGGAGCACCCATCCGTAATTCTTTCTTCATTTTTAGGAGAGCTTGCTAGCATTTTTTTCAGGTTTGACAAAAATCCCTCCAGTGCACTAAGGAGTTTTCCTTACAGAGGGGCAGAAATGCTGACATTCACTAGCATTTTCATCAGGTTCCTCCAGTATGCATTGAGGAGAGGGGAAATCCCTCAGTATGCTGGGGGAGCAGACCTCAAATCCAACGTTCTCTCTGCTTGCAACTTTCCCGGTCATCTTCTCCATTGACTTTCTGTGGAAGTCCACAAAAAAGATTGAAAATGGCAATCATGTGACTGCAGGGCAGTTGGCAGCCAGACATAGATGCAAACAGAGTGCCAAGCATCTGAAATGTGGTCATTTGACCAGAGGGCACAATGTTTAACAGCTGTTCTAAGGCGTCTGTGACTGAGAACTGTTGTTTTTAAAAAAAGTGGTAAATCCCGCAGGTGACTTCTCAAACAATAGGCTGGATCCTGTAATGCTTCCTATTTTTTTATCTGCTTAGGCAGGGCAGTAGAGTAAGAATCTCATTTGCCTCTAGCAACAAATGTCCTCTCACAGATTTCTTCTCTATCTTGTCAGCTTTAAGATTTGTTTGTTCACTCTCATCCACTTGACTACACTTTCCAAACATTACTTCAAGCCAGAAGTATCTGCTTTCAGATACTTCCTTAAAGGAAATAAAGAGCTTAGTAATACTGATTATTTTAACCAATACATACGGATATGGATGGAAGACCATACCTTCCATATGGATTAATGATTATTTGAGTTGCAGTTCAATATAACTGGAAAAATCAGATCGGAAGAGGCTGTTATAGCATTCAATAAAACTCTTTTTAAATTTGTCTTTTAACTGAAAAGATTTATATCCTACCCTTTCTTCCAGAGAGTAAGATCAGCATATGTGAATTTTGCCAATTAAATCATGCTAACTCTTTTAAATATATTTTTCCAAAAGGTAAAACCTTATCAAAAGCTACTAAGTGAATCCATTAATTAATCCATTGATCTACTCTGGCTTCACAGATACATACTTGATTATGCATTTGTGGTAATTATTTTTTCAGAATATAGGTATGTTGTTTTGAGATTCTTTTGTTAAGAATGGATGTTAATCTCCTGATTTTAAACAGGGTTTGTTTTGAAGTGTTTGTTTCCTGCCCCCATCCCTGACGAGAATTCTGGGGAGCTTACAGTAAATCTATAATGTATTTACTGTGAAGCGCACAAATAATAACTGAAAAAGCAAAAGAAATCCGATACATGTAACACTAAGCCATAAGTCGGTTGCAGTGAAACTGATAACATACCAATTTGATAAATAAGGAATGGCTCAGGTTTGCATATCATATAAAGATGAAGTATTAACTCAGACATTGTGATTATTGACAGACAAATAACCGGTTTTATATCAGTTCCATAGAGTTGTTGGCTATTATGGCTACATAACTGTGAGATCATTTCTTAAATTTCATTACATTTATTCACAAAAAAACATTAGAGGCAATTATGTATATTGATTTTAATCATGCTGGATTTTAAAAATGGTTTTATTAATATTATGTGTATCTATGTTAGATACTGTTAGAAATATTGTATTCATATAATAAATACTTCAAAAAAATACTACTTATTTCACATCCTATAGTTTTTCATTAACATCTGGTTGTTTACCATGCAGACTAGAGAGGCCTTGACTTGACTCAGTAGGCCTTGGATTCTTATATTCTCAAAGACCTTTGGCTACGCATACACAAAAAATGTTGACTTTCAAGGATTGTGTTTAACAAACTTTCACATTTTTATAAGCTGGTAATATCTTGAACTCCAGTTCTACCTCCCATTATTTCATTGGCTGAAGATCAGAGCAAGTTTGATGAAAGCCAGAAACTTGTATTGGCTTTTGTTAAGGAAT
Organism: Ahaetulla prasina; assembly: GCF_028640845.1. Lineage (NCBI taxonomy): Eukaryota > Metazoa > Chordata > Lepidosauria > Squamata > Colubridae > Ahaetulla > Ahaetulla prasina. The sequence continues at coordinate 200,093,887 of NC_080541.1, forward strand.
TCATGAAAGTCTCCTTTAAATCGAGCATCTCCAGGTGTATGAGAGTATGTTTACACTATTCATCTGTGGAGCATACAATTTCAGTTTGAAGTTTAAAGCTAAAGGGAAAGTAGGCATTGCTTTCTTATACCTTTTAATAAAACTGTATGCCTTTTAATAACATTTGTTAGTTTGAAAAGGTGCTACCAGAATCCTCCTGATTTTTGGCTACCATCCTAACATACCTCTCCTCCTACAATGCCTCCAAGTGCTAAACATTTACATTTTTAATCCTTTTTATTCTAGTTTCCAGACACGCATGTTACAAAGTTCTATCAAATTGGGGCAAAACTACTATTACTTTAGTCAAGTTTGTCTAGGAAAATATCCAGCTTAGTAGAGAGTCCCGAGTTAAAATAAGAGCCTCTGCAGCTGGAAAGGTTTATCTTGCGTATTCCATTTAACCCTTGTTAAACTACTGAAGTTTGCAGATGACACAACAGTGATAGGTCTCATTCGAGACAATGATGAAGCCGCATACAGATGGGAACAACTAGCCTCGTGGTACAACCAGCACAATCTGGAACTGAACACACTCAAAACTGTAGAAATGGTGGTAGACTTTAGGAGAAACCCACCCATACTACCACTTCTTACAATACTAGACAACATAGTATCAACAGTAGACACCTTAAAAGTTCTAGGTTCTACCATATCTCATGATCTAAAATGGACACCCAACTTCAAAAATGTCATCAAAAAAGAACAACAAAAAATGTTCTTTCTGCACCAACTCAGAAAGCTCAAACTGCCCAAGGAGCTGCTGATCCAGTTCTACAGAGGAATTATTGAGTCTGTCATTTGCACCTCTATAACTGTCTGGTTTGGTTCTGCAACCTAACAAGACAGACACAGACTTCAGAGGATAATTAGAACTGCAGAAAAAATAATTACTACCAACCTGCCTTCCATTGAGGACCTATATACCGCACGAGTCAAAAAGAGGGCTGTGAAAATATTTACAGACTCCTCATATCCTGGACATAAACTGTTTCAACTCCTACCCTCAAAACGATGGTATAGAGCACTGCACACCAAAACAACTAGAAACAAGAACAGTTTTCCCCCAAATACCATCATTCTGCTAAACAAATAATTCCCTCAACACTGTCAAACTAGTTACTAAGTCTGCATTACTATTAATCTTCTCATAGATCCTATCACGCATCTCCTCCCACTTATGACTGTATGACTGTAATCTTATTGCTTGTATCCTTAAGATTTATATTGACTGTTGCCCTATGACTATCATTAAGCATTGTACCTTATGATTCTTGATGAATGTATCTTTTATTTTATCTACAGAGAGAGCGTATGCACCAAGACAAATTCCTTGTGTGTCCAATCACACTCGGCCAATAAAAAATTCTATTCTATTCTTAAGCTAGAATGTTGTGGCTACTATTTTACTGCTTTTTGAGATACTGTGTTGCATGATGAGTAGGCTTCTTCTAACTAAATATACAGTAGCTTGAAAGTATTGTTTAAACGTATAATAAAAAAAGAAAATTATGCATGTTGAAATTAAATTGTTTCCATTAGCTCTTGCCACTTATCAATGAAGTAAATTCAGTGGAAGACTATCAAGATGATTAGAGAAACTGGAAACTATGTCCTACAAGAAACAATTTAAGGAATCAGTTTGTTTCAGCAGAAGAAAACTGAGATGTGGTAAAAGTTTTTAATTATCTAAAATGTTTGGCATAAAGAATGGAATAGACTTGATTGCTATATGCTTGGGTGCAAGACCAGAATCACTGGACTGAATCTACAGGGAAGTTTTTTGAGTCAGGCATTGGTTTTTTTGTTGTTTTTTTTGTTTTTTGTTTTTTTGCATTTATATCCTGCCCTTCTCCGAAGACTCAGGGCGGCTTACACTATGTCAAGCAATAGTCTTCATCCATTTGTATACTATATACAAAGTCAACTTATTGCCCCCCAACAATCTGGGTCCTCATTTTACCTACCTTATAAAGGATGGAAGGCTGAGTCAACCTTGGGCCTGGTGGGACTTGAACTTGAATTGTCTCTTTACTGTTGTACAGTCACCATACCCAAAAAGTTTCATCCAATATCTCACTTTCCTTTCTTAGGGAAGGTGGCTGTACAACAGCTTCAGAGGGCCTTGGACAAAGCAGATTATCCGGATCCTTTCAATCAGGATTCAGACCTGAGTATGAGACAAACTCCACAAAGCCATAATAGCCATAATGACACTGTTTAATATTCTTGCTTCACCTGGCCAATTTGTCAGGCAGGTTTATATTTATATTTATATTTATTATTTATTTATTTTCTCAAGCATGTATTTTATGACAGATACAAGTGTAAAGATAATTATAAATACATATAAAGGATACGAATAAAGGAAAATATTAGGACAGGGATGGTAGGCTTACTGGTGCACTTATGCACGCCCCTTACAGACCTCTTAGAATGGGGTGAGGTCTACAGTAGACAGTCTAAGGTTAAAGTTTTGGGGATTTGGGGAAGAAACCACAGACTCAGATAGTGTATTCCAAGCGTTGACAACTCTGTTACTGAAGTCGTATTTTCTGCAGTCTAGTTTGGATCAGTTTACCATGAGTTTGTATCTATTGTGTGCTCTTGTATTGTTTTGGTTGAAGCTGAAATATTCATTGGGTATTATATTTATATTATAAATATAAGTATTATATTTCTGGATAATGCACTAACAAGGGAGATAAGAGCAGCAAAAAGAAGCTACTCTGAAAAGCTAAAGAATCAGTTTTCAGCAAATGAACCAGCAAACATGTGTAAAACTCTTAAAAATATCACCGGCTATGGCAAACCTCCTTCCCAGGCTGAAGGTAATCAACAACTGGCAGATGACCTGAATGAGTTTTACTGCAGGTTTGAAAGGAAACTACAGCCACCTATCTCCACAACCCCCATCTCAGACACACCATCAACAGCCAAGCCTCCTACAACTGACCCCATTTCATTGGGTTCACAACCCCTAGTGATCACAGAAAAGGAAGTGCAGGACCTATTTCACAGACAAAAGCCAGGAAAAGCTCCAGGCCCAGACAAGATAACTCCTTCTTGCTTAAAAGTCTGTGCTGACCAATTGGCCCCCATCTTCACCCATATTTTCAATAAATCACTAGAGATGTGTTATGTTCCTTCTTGCTTCAAACGCTCTACCATCATCCCAGTGCCCAAGAAGCCCACCATCAAGGAACTGAATGACTACAGACCAGTTGCTTTAACATCTGTAGTCATGAAAACCTTTGAAAGGCTAGTGCTTTCCTACCTGAAAACCATCACGGATCCGCTGTTAGACCCCTTGCAATTTGCATACCGAGCAAATAGATCAACAGATGATGCTGTTAATATGGCTCTGCACTACATCCTACAACATCTTGAGTCTCCAAAGACCTATGCAAGGGTCCTTTTTGTAGACTTTAGTTCAGCATTCAATACCATCATTCCAGACATTCTTCTAACTAAGCTAAACCAGCTACAGGTACCGGAACAGACTTGTAAGTGGATCACAAGCTTCCTAACAAACAGGAAGCAGCAGGTGAAGCTAAGCAAGATCACATCAAATACCTGTACAATTAGCACAGGGGCCCCCAAGGCTGTGTGCTCTCCCCACTTCTCTTCTCTCTGTATACCAATGACTGCATCTCCAATGATCCATCTGTTAAGCTACTGAAGTTCGCAGATGACACAACAGTGATTGGTCTCATTCGAGACAATGACGAATCCGCATATAGACGAGAGGTCAAACGACTAGCCTTGTGGTGCAACCAAAACAATCTGGAACTGAACACACTCAAAACCGTAGAAATGGTGGTAGACTTTAGGAAAAACCCTTCCATACTTCCACCTCTCACAATACTTGACAACACAGTATCAACAGTAGAAACCTTCAAATTTCTGGGTTCTATCATATCGCAAGATCTCAAATGGACGGCTAACATCAAAAACATCATTAAAAAAGGACAACAAAGAATGTTCTTTCTGCGCCAACTCAGTAAGCTCAAACTGCCCAAGGAGCTGCTGATCCAATTCTACAGAGGAATTATTGAGTCTGTCATTTGCACCTCTATAACTGTCTGGTTCGGTTCTGCAACCCAACAAGAAAAACACAGACTTCAGAGGATAATTAGAACTGCAGAAAAAATAATTGCTACCAACTTGCCTTCCATTGAGGACCTGTATACTGCACGAATCAAGAAGAGAGCCGTGAAAATATTTGCAGATCCCTCGCATCCTGGACATAAACTGTTTCAACTCCTACCCTCAAAACGACGCTATAGAGCACTGCACACCAGAACAACTAGACACAAGAACAGTTTTTTCCCGAAGGCCATCACTCTGCTAAACAAATAATTCCCTCAACACCGTCAGACTACTATTAATCGTTTCATAGTTCCCATCACCAATCTGTTTCGAATTATGACTGTATGACTATAACTTGTTGCTGGCAATCCTTATGATTTATATTGATATATTGATCATCAATTGTGTTGTAAATGTTGTACCTTGATGAACGTATCTTTTCTTTTATGTACACTGAGAGAATATGCACCAAGACAAATTCCTTGTGTATCCAATCACACTTGGCCAATAAAAAATTCTATTCTATTCTATTCTATTCTATATTTCTGGATTATATGCTTGAATTTGCATTGATTTAAGGAGCTGGAAAACAAAGTGCCATTGATTTCTGCAGTTACAAATATCTACAAAAGAAATCTGTTGGGAGATTTACTAGGGGTGATATGGAACCAACTACAATTCAGATGTTGCTGAGTTAAAATTTCCAATAGCTCCAATCAGCACAATCAAAGCTGAAGGATGGCACAGATCGTGGCATAGAATCCTCCCCATTGGCTTAATAAAAGACGTAGAAAGCAAGATTTTACCATCACATAAATCATCCATTTTATCCTGAATTTTGTATTGTAAGTATGTTGTCCCTAATAGATACTAAATCAGAAATGAAAAACAAGGGAGAAAACTCATATTTTTAGCATTTTTCTATCTCGTACTGCAATCTTGACTTCTAAAGAATTTAGATCCATAGGACTCCTTTTTGGAGAAAGCTAAATTGTTGTTTGTTGCTAGTTACTGTAGTATCCGACTAATTTCTTTGTTCCAAAACACATTGCATTTTCTTATTCTCATGGCTAGCAGTTGCTAGCGTGAGCAACACTTTTAGCTGAAACTATCTGGGGTCTGGTTTCTGTCTGACCAAGAAAGTAGTGAGAATGGAATAAAACCAGAAACAATAACTTTTAAAGATGATTCCATGTTATTTAGGTTTTTATGGCAAAGACCTGGAGCTATTGGCACAGTCATCCCACCAAGAGAGTGTCTTTGACAAATTCTTCCTTGTTTCTTTGGTGAACATTTAGTCCAACTTTCATACATTAACACATTTCTATTATCTGTGTTACCGTGGTACTGAAGTTGAATTGTTTTTCCAAAGAATAATAATCATTGTTCTTCTGTAGAGCCAAGAGAATCCTGCTGCTAGAGGGGTCAGGGCATGTGCAGCCAATAAGACAAACCTCAAGCTGAAAAAGTTGTCATGTTCTCTAGGCTGGAATCTGAAAGACTCGTGCATAGACATTGTAGTGTGTAGCCTCTACACCACTTCATATCTTGGCTGAGATCAGATTCACAAGCAGACAACCTGATAATGGAAACATCTGAAATCTAAAGCAGACTATCTCTCTAATACAGAGCTTATGGTTGGAAAGGATAAGACAAAACTGTGAAGCATCATGCTCATCTCAAGGGAAGTAATGGGCTGTTTTCATAAGACACATTAATCTTGAAAGATTTGCTACGCAAACAGTCCTGAATATCTAAAGCATATCTAAAGAAACTATCAAGAGGGTGAGGGTTGAAAATGTGAAGTTGGGAAGAGAGAAGGCTGAAAACAAAGTTTTGTTATGGAAATACTATGGAGGTAGTCATAATAAATAACCTGAAGAAAAAAGGCATCTTCCGTCCTTTGCATCATAAGGATGGGAAAAAAGGAACCCAAGATTTAAGTCATCATTGTGCCTAATCCATAAGCATAATAGAGCATCCATTGAGCACAAAATGACAAATGTGATGTCACAAGCCAAGCACAACCCTTTTTTAATGTGCATCCACACACATGTACAAAGGAAATTGGACTTGGGTCATCATGCTGTGTCTGCCATTTCATATAAATACACTGTGCAGATATTCCTGTTACCCAGAGGTGGGTTTCAGCAGGTTCTGACCAGTTCTGAAGAACTGGTAGCGAAAATTTTGAGTAATTTGGAGAACTGGTAAATACCACCTCTGACTGGCCCCAGCCCCATCTATTCTCTGCCTCCTGAGTCCCAGCTAATCAGGAAGAAATGGGGATTTTGCAGTAACCTTCCCCTGGATTGGGGAGGGAATGGAGATTTTATAGTATTCTTCCCCTGCCACGTCCACCAAGCCATGCCCATCAAGCCATGCAAGGCCCACCAAGCCACACCCCCAGAACCGGTAGTAAAAAAAAATGAAACCCACCACTGCTGTTACCATACACGGGTATGGATGGATCGATGGATTGCCAGATCTGGACTTACTGGCCCAGTAGGTGCTTCTTTTTCTCATTTAGGTTGTTGCGACTGCAATAATGACATTTATTCTCATTTTTAGTTTTAGAAATGATCATTGAAGATATCTGAGGACACCTTTGGCATACGGAAGGGCAATCTTCTACATGTAGATATTTTACATCAAGCTATTTATTTTATTTATTTATTTATTTTGTCACAACAATATATGTAAGTATCATGCAAAAAGATTATATAGTATATAAACATATATATGAGTAAATATTAGGAGGTATAAGCATATATATATATATAAGAAGAAGAAAAGAAAAACAATAGGACAGGAACGGTAGGCACGTTTGTGCGCTTATGCACGCCCCTTATGGTCCTCTTAGGAATGGGGTGAGGTCAATAGTAGAAAGTTTTTGGTTAAAGCTTTTAGGATTATGGGAAGAGACCACAGAATCAGGTAAAGTATTCCAAGCACTGATGATTCTGTTACAGAAGTCATATTTTCTGCAATCTAGATTAAAGCGGTTGACATTAAGTTTAAATCTATTGGTTGCTCTTGTATTATTGCAATTAAAGCTGAAGTAGTCTTTAACAGGAAGGACATTACAATAGATGATTCTATGAGTTAAACTTAGGTTTAAATTTAATTTAAATTTAGCTAATTCTGTCTTCCTTGATGTTAAAGCCTATAGGTGCTTCAACGTCATGCAGGCATTGCTGGGAAATGACTCAAGATCTCCTTGCACAGAAAAGTTGTTCTCCCAAAATGGTTCCCTGGAGTTAGGCTACATCTGTAACCCCTGAGATTTGTTCATTTATGGTAGCTACCTTTTGCCACAGTTGTGAAATTGGCCACCGGTTGGTATAATATGTGGATAAATAGAAGCAAGGTTTGAAAATCAGTTTGGCATTGGGTGATAGGCCTGCTGAATGGAAGATTAAAAAAACTAAGTGGATGAATACTGTATTTAAAGAGCAAAGTGCTTTTGCTTCTTTAAAAAAAAGTCCTTCACCTCCTTGTAAGTATCAGGATGTAATCTTTGTGTAGATCAGAAGAGGGGAGTGGTCCTTTGGCTAATTTCATGTACAGTACAACCTCTGGTCACAAACGCTTCCGACCATGACCAAATTGGGTTCCAACCAAAAAATTCACCCAAATTTTTTTTTTCACAGCCAATTTCCCCTTCCGCACCAATTTTTTTTTTTTTGTAAGTGCAAATTTCCACAATTAGGTTTGGGTCACACCAAATTGGGTTGAGACAAAGTTATGGAACAAATTATGGTCGTGACCAGAGGTCCTACTGTAGCTGAATTTCAATGCTCTTAGGTAGAAATCCATTTTAAAGAAAGAGTTGTGTGTTTCTTTGCTGCTTGGAAAAGAGGAGGCATAGCTGGCGGCTGAGGATGAAACAAAGGCAACTTCATGAGGAAATTTCATATAAAAGCAGTTACTGCAACATATTAGTTACATGATAAAGAGGATATGAGGATAAGCCCAGTTAAGAAGGCATCTGAAAGAAGAAAAAGAAGTAATCAAGGGGAAAAAATGGGGCTTCTAATCCACTTTTGATTCTCCGATATATAGATATTGAGTCATAGTGGTGCAGTGGTTAGAGTGCAGTACTGCAGGCTACTTCTGCTGACTGCTGATTGCTGACTGACTGCAATTTGGTAGTTCAAATCTCACCGGGCTCAAGATTTCCATCTTTCCAAGGCGGGTAAAATGGAGACCCAAATTATTGGGGGCAATACATTGACTCTATAAACCATTTAGTGTTGTGGTCCACCAGCAATCTGCAGAGCTGGCAGCGAAGTCAGACAGTGAGGAGGCTGGGGAGGACAATGGGCCAGTCCTGGAGTCAGGGGAAGGCCCGGATGAGGGCTTGCGTTGGAGGCAGAGATGGGGCCGGGGCCATCTGGGAGCGATGTGTGGACTGCGAGCCTCCAGAGGCGGACAGCAGAGAGGCAGAGGAACAGGAGGAGCATGCGAAGAGCTGCCAGAAGGCAAGAACAGCTAAACTAAAAAGGATGACTCGGGAGTAAGGCCAGGAGATGACTGGCCCCTCCCATTAGTCTTAAAAGAGCAGCAACGGCTCTTGGGCTCTTTGCAGGAAAGCAACTTTGCTACATCTGTTTTTAGTCGGCGTCTCTTCTTTCTGAACTTTGTGAGGCTTTGCCAAGAAAAGCCTTTAGCAGGGTGCCAAAGCAGATAAAGATTTGTGATAAAGCCGAAGGACTTTTTCTGCAGGACTTGTTTTGGAATTAATTTGGACTAAGCTGGGAATGAAGTAATTCCCAGCTGCTATAATAAAAAAGGGCTGTTTTAAGACTAAGTGTGTCTTTTATGCCTAAATAAATAATAAAACTTATTTAATTCGTATGGCTGGACTAGCCTGATTTTTATTTTTATTGGATGGGTTTTTAAAATTTTGTGATTTTATGGGGGAGTATGTTTTTTAACATTTTGGGCATTTAAATTAGTTTTTTAAGGGATGTTTTTAATTATTGTGTGTATTTATATTTTATCTGCCTGTTCACCGCCCTGAGTCCTTCGGGAGAAGGGCGGTATACAAATTAAAATATTATTATTATTATTATTATTATTATTATTATTATTATTATTATTATTATTATTATTATTATTATTATTATTATTAAATGAGCCTAGGTCACAATACTTAGAGAGGGCTATAAAGCACTGTAAAGCAGTATATAAATCTAAGTGCTATTGATATGTGCATATATAATATATGCACATTGCATATGTGCATATATAATATATGCATATTAATTGCTTACTATACAAGATGGACAGAAAAATCTCTCTAAAGGTTTATCATTTTAAGCACCAAAGTAAAAGACCCAGTGGGAGGATAAAAAGAATGGGCTGGGTTGAGATCTCACCTGTCTATTTCAATTCTGTTGTTTTTTGTGAATAGTTAGGTCAAGCAAAATCAATGTAATACAATGCAGGCAGAGGTGAGATTTCAACCCAGCCCATTCTTTTTATTCTCCCTATGTTCTCCAACAGTGTCATTTTCATCAGATGAAGCCATCCCTCTGCTGCTGTGCTCATTGATCAAAGTTAGGGAAAGCAATGCACCTTCAGCTGCCTGTTTAACATCAACAGATTATTTCTCGGTATCGGTGGGCTGTCCAAAACTTTTAAGATGCTAAACACACATGCTGGAAAAGCCCAGAGATCTTGAATTTTGAAAACTAACAGTGGAACATTAAAAGATTTTAGCTAAATTAGAATCTGATGGCTAGTGAGCTCCTATTCCCGTACATTCAAAGAGCTCAGATACAATAAACAGCTTAATTTGAGAGAGAAGCACAAATATAATAATTTATAACAGATTCCTCCTTGGCTGATGCTAAGTCCCTTTGCCACTGCAACAAATCCTCAAAAACAGTTCAAGCTAATTTATGGTTGTCTTCACTGCTGTAAAATATAAAATACTGGAAACAACGACAAAAATACCTAATGATTGTTGCCTTGCCCCATTTGCCACAAGACAGAGGGTTGCTTTTAAAGAAAGACTTCATATTTTCCTCAGAAAAACTAAATAAAATACATTGGGAGCATAACATGCAAAGTTCATCATTATTGTAGGTTGTATGCATTTTTGGGGAGGTTGGTATTCACTGAGCTTGGTTTTCTTGTAAAAAAAATCCATTATGTTCTTATGTAACAGTGTCAATGCTTTGACACAAAGGAGGGAGGTTTTCAGGCTTTTTATGCGTGGCAACTTGTCATACCTGTCTTGATGAGTTTATGTGCTTGGTTCTGATTTTTCTCACCGGCTTGATTTGCTGTGTAGATTGTTTCTACCTGCTTCATTGGTTCTGTCTTATAAACTGGTTGCTGGGTGTAGGATAAGGATATCCCTCCAAACTGTTTGCATCTTTCTTGGCCCTTTGTTATTTAACAAGTTTGTAGACTATGAGATGCAGTGGCTCAGTGGCTAAGACACTGATCTCATCGATCGAAAGGTCAGCAATTCAGCGATTCAAATCCCTAGGGTTGCGTAACTGGGTGAGCTCCCATTACTTGTCCAGCTTTTGCCAACCTAGCAGTTCGAAAGCACGTAAAAAATGCAAATAGAAAAATAGGGACCACCTTTGGTGGGAAAGTAACAGCATTCCGTGTGCCTTTGGCATTTAGTCATGCCAGCCACGTGATCACGGAGTCGTCTTCGGACAGCGCTGACCCTTTGGCTTTGAAACTGAAATGAGCACCGCCCCCTAGAGTCAAGAACGACTAGCACACATGTGCGAGGGGAACCTTTACCTTTAGACTATGTTTATCTCTATGTGTCAGTTAATGGCTCATCTATCAGAAAGCCAGGAATTGTCTTGCGTTCTTAGACTTAGCTTTATTTAAAATTGGTTTCCAGTTGGATTTGTGGTTAAAGCTGACCATGTGTTATCTTCTGTCTATCCAAATTTTACAACTGCTTTGTGTATAGAGATCTGCTACCAATCTGCATTGAGAATCCCTTTCTTGATATCTGTACCATTAAAGAATTGTCCAAGTAAAATATGATTTTGAGGATACACTTGGAAGAGCAATAAATTGTGCCTCACTGCAGATTAGCTTTCTGCCCAGGTGAGCAGACAGTGCAAAATATGCCATACTGTGTTTGGCTGAAGAACAGAAGAAATGGCCCAGCACAATCCCAATAAACCTCTGTTTTGGAAAAAGTTCAAAAATGTTGCCCAGACTCATAGTTATACCTTTCTTCCTGAAATAACAGCTGAATACAATTTATATTGCAATGCCATCTCTGATAATTTGCTCCAACAGTTAATGCACGCATGTAGAGATTTAAAATCAGTCTTTCATTTTAGGATCTTGGCTCCACTGCCTTTAAAATATTATGCATTCTTAAGCGAGGAGGATATAGGGACATCTTTTAAAAAAAAAAAAACACTGATGACCAATATGTTCTGAAAATCCTGATTGCAAAACGTGTGGAATTTCCGTCTTATAAGCACAATGTGCTCAGATGCTTTAGGGGAAAAAAATATATTGTGGTGGAAAATATAATGTGAAAATAAGTCAGCGAGACTGAAATTCTTTTCATTAATAATTTATTAATGTTTTCAATCGTATACAGCTAACAATCTGCAAAAAACAATAGAATATGACTTGACTAATTGAGTATGTCTCCCACTTTCCTTCTCTCTGCCTCAAATCGTGTAATTAGGTTCTATCTCTACAGAAATGAATAGATATTAGAAATGCAAATATTCAAAAGTGCCATAGAAGCTCCTGTAAGGCTACTTTGAGGACTGTTCTCAACCTCTGATGAATAAAGTTGCTTGAATTTGTTTTGAGTTGGACTCCAGCCATGCAAGTCCCATGGAAGAGACTGAAATACGGTCTGGGGTGATCAGCACAACACATTTGCTGGAACTAAATCTGCATGGGGTTAAGACTCTGATCCTGGGAATTTAGGCCCCAAATAAGGATAAAGCAAAATTCTATAAAGAAGGCATAAACATAAGTAAACAGAATTTCTGAGAAGTTAAAATTATACAAGGTAAACTACCAAAAACTTGTTTTAATTTGATGGACAATTTATTGTTTGTTGGAGACAAAAAAATAGCACCTCAAGAGAGTGTATTTATTTTTCTGAAAGATATAGATCTTTTTAAAGAATGCACATGATTTGGATTTCGAAGAATTTGATTATTAGGGTTCATAAAGTTGAGACGTTACCAAAGGTCTTTTCAGATTATAAACCAGTGAGTTTGGTTTTAAAGTGAAACCCAGTTCTTGTAAACCCTGAAGCTGTCCTGATCGGAGCCATTTTGGAGCTTCAGCATTGCCACACTGGAGCTGAGGGATAGGGAAGAGGGAATAGAAATATCTGGGGTTTGTAGCAGGAGTAAAATGCTCCCAGTTCGTACCAGATCGCCCGATCTGGTAACAATGGCGGCGGGTGGTTCGGAGAACCGGTAGCAAAAATCCCTCCCCCCACCTCCATGCCCCGCTGAGCCATACGATCATCAGAGGTTTTATTTTTTTTACTTTTAAAAGCATTTTTTCTTCAGCCGAACAGGTTGTTAAAAAATGCTTTTAAAAGCTTCTGACAATCCCAGCTGAGTTGCCTGATCATCAGAGGCTTTTAAAAGCATTTTTACAACCTCTTCAGCTGAAGAGGTTGTCGAAAAAATGCTTTTAAAAGTAAAAAAAAAAAGTTGGCCACGCCCACCCAGTCACATTACCCCCCCCCCTTCAAGCCACACCCACAGAACCGGTAGTAACAAATTTTACATTTCACCACTGGTTTGTAGCCAAAACAACATACTCTATCTTGGAAACCAAGGACATTCTCACACCTGGTCAGATGGGGGGGGTGGCTTTACCAGGCAACCAGATGGCACCCTGATTAGACCATGTGATTGATTGTTTGGAGAAGGGGGAAAACTTTTACTTTTAATTTGGTGAAAACCATGGGAACCTTCAGAGTCAGTTTTCACCAGAACTGGGACAATATGATATATCCAATAAAACTATTCTTTGAGGAATCTACTGGCCTCAGAGTTTTGTTTGTCCAGAAATATTTCACAAGAAGAGTCCTCCACTCCTCCGCTCACAACAAAATACCTTATGCCACCCGACTTGAAATTTTGGGCTTAGAAAATTTAGAACTACGCCGCCTTCGGTATGACCTAAGCATAGAATAGAAGAATAGAATAGAATTTTTATTGGCCAAGTGTGATTGGACACACAAGGAATTTGTCTTGGTGCATATGCTCTCAGTGTACATAAAAGAAAAGATACGTTCATCAAGGTACAACATTTACAACACAATTGATGGTCAATATATCAATATAAATCATAAGGATTGCCAGCAACAAAGTTACAGTCATACAGTCATAAGTGGAAAGAGATTGGTGATGGGAACTATGAGAAGATTAATAGTAGTGCAGATTTAGTAAATAGTTTGACAGTGTTGAGGGAATTATTTGTTTAGCAGAGTGATGGCCTTCGGGAAAAAACTGTTCTTGTGTCTAGTTGTTCTGGTGTGCAGTGCTCTATAGCGTCGTTTTGAGGGTAGGAGTTGAAACAGTTTATGTCCTGGATGTGAGGGATCTGTAAATATTTTCACGGCCCTCTTCTTGATTCGTGCAGTATACAGGTCCTCAATGGAAGGCAGGTTGGTAGCAATTATTTTTTCTGCAGTTCTAATTATCCTCTGAAGTCTGTGTCTTTCTTGTTGGGTTGCAGAACCGAACCAGACAGTTATAGAGGTGCAAATGACAGACTCAATAATTCCTCTGTAGAACTGAATCAGCAGCTCCTTGGGCAGGTTGAGCTTACTGAGTTGGCGCAGAAAGAACATCCTTTGTTGTCCTTTTTTGATGATGTTTTTGATGTTAGCTGTCCATAGCTCATAAAATCATCTGCTATAATGTCCTACCTGTCAATGCTACTTCATTTTCAACCACAACAATACACGAGCACACAATAGATTCAAACTTAAAGTGAACTTCTCCAAATTCGATTGCAGAAAATAAGACTTCAGCAACAGAGTGGTCAATGCCTGGAATGCACTACCTGACTCTGTGGTTTCATCCCCAAACCCCCAAAATTTTAACCTTAGACTGGCTACTGTTGACTTCACCCCATTCCTAAGAGGTCTGTAAGGGGCATGCATAAGAGCACCAGCGTGCCTACCGTCCCTGTCCTAATGTTCCCTTTAATTGTATTCATTTTATGTATTCAATTCATGCTTATACTTATAAATATTACAGGAGTGAAATTTGTTACTACCGGTTCTGTGGCTTGGCTTGGGGGGGGGTAATATGACTGGGTGGGCGTGGCCACTTTTTTTTTTTTACTTTTAAAAGCTTTTTTTTTATAACCTCTTTGGCCGAAAGCCTGTGATGATCAGGCAACTCAGCTGGGATCACCAGAGGAAAAAAAGGTTTTTAAAGAGCTTTTAAAAGGCTCCTCTGGTGATCCCAGCTGAGTTGCCTGATCACCAGAACCTTTTAAAAGCATTTTTTTTACAATTTCTTTGGCCAAAGAGATTGTAAAAAAAATGCTTTTAAAAGGTTCTGGCGATCAGGCAACTCAGCTGGGATCACCAGAGGAGCCTTTTAAAAGCTTTTTTTTTAACAACCTCTTCGGCCGAAGAGAAAAAATGCTTTCAAAGGGTTCTGATGATCCCAGATGAGCCAGGCGATTATCAGAGGCTTTTTTTTAACTTTTAAAAGCATTTTTTTGGCCAAAGAAAAAATGCTTTTAAAAGTAAAAAAAAACACCTCTGATGATCGCACAGTTCAGCTGGGGCGGGGAGATGGCAAGTGTAGTAACAGATGCAGAATGTATTTGAAAGATTATTGGTTTTTTATATATATGAAGAACAAGAAATTTCCCTACAAATGAATATTTAAAGAAATAAAACTTGTTGAAGATAATAGAGAAACAGAAGCAAATTATGGATGAATCGATAACAATAAGGGAAGTTTACAAAGCTATAAAAAAAGACTAAAGCAAGAAAAGTGCCTGGACCAGATGCTCTGAGGATAAACTTTTACAACCTTTACAAAATACAATGGATTCTAATGGGAAAGATACAACAGACCTGAAAAGAGGCTAATATAGCATTAACTTTAATAAGAAAGTATAGGCAGATTCAGAGGATTTTAAAGATGAAATCCTTAAACTAGTGGTGAAATCTTGAACCAGTTTACTACCAGTTCGCTGGCTGCGCATGTGAGGTGTGCTTGCACGCAGTGCACATCAAAAGGAGGCATGGGGTAAGTAGAACAGCACACACGGGGTGGGGGGGTGATCAGCTGTAGTGCACGATCTTTTTTTTTACTTTTAAAAGCATTTTTTTACAATCTATTTGGCAGAAGAGGTTGTAGAAAAAATGCCTTTAAAAGTTTTTTAAAAAGGCCTCTGATGATCAGGCAGCTCATCTGGGATCGTCAGAGCCTTTTTTTACCTTTTAAAAGCATTTTTTTACAACCTCTTCTGCCAAATAGGTGATAAAAAATGCTTTTAAAAGTAATAAAAATGCTCTGACTATTGCGCGGCTCAGCTGGGCATGGGAAGGTGGGGCAGGGATTTTTGCTACCGGTTCTCCGAACCACCTGCTGCCATCGCTACTGAATCAGTTGATCCAGTCCAAACCAAGAGCATACCACCCCTGCCTTAATCTGAAAACAGAACTTTTCCTCTTCGGTCTTATGGATGAATGGTTGGGAAAAAAGTCATGGATCTCTGTTTTTATATATGATAACTGCAACAGTATTATTGTATGCACAAAGATGAATAAAAATGAAAATCTGCAATGGAGGAATGGTCAGTAAAGAGGATAGAACTTGCTGTGATGGTCAAGTTGATCTGTCTGATTAGCGAAAAGACAGTATCTATACGTATTGCTGACTGAAAACCCTTTATGGGCTTGGCATACAGAAAAAAATGAACTTGTGATCTATGGTTTTGACAATTAAATCAGGTGAATTAGCAAGAAGAGTCACAATGCAATGTTAGAACAAATCTACAATTGTACTTACAATTGCTGTAAAGAAGTTCTGAAGTCACTTCTTTATATTTCTTTTTATTCTTTTTGAACTTTAGCCTTCTGCGGTACTTTCTGCAGTACTTTCAGGCATAACACAGGAACAAAAGCCACACAATTTTTCAATGTAGCATAACCTATTTCACCTGCTCGTTGCCTCTTTAAAAAGAAAAATCAGGCATGTGATTTGTGACCATGCATATTTTGTATCAGCTACTATGTGGCTTGGTGAATCAATGCAGTTCACTTTTTGTGGAGGTTAAGAAAGATAAATGTTCCCTTCGCACATATGTGCTAGTCGTTCCTGACTCTCGGGGGCGGTGCTCATCTCCGTTTCAAAGCTGAAGAGACAGCGCTGTCTGAAGACATCTCTGTGGTCATGTGGCTGGCATGACCAAATGCCAAAAGGCGCACGGAACACCATTACCTTCCCACCAAAGGTGGTCCCTATATTTTTACGTGCTTTCGAACTGCTAGGTTGGCAGAAGCTGGGACAAGTAACAGGAGCTACAATTGATAATTTACTTGGACTTCAGTAAAGCATTTGATAAAGTAGACCATAACCTATTATTTATTTTATTTATTTATTTATTTATTCAATTTTTATACCGCCCTTCTCCCGAAGGACTCAGGGCGGTGTACAGCCAGGATAAAAAACAGTACAAAATATACAATTTAAAATACTAATTAAAAAACTTATTATAAATGGCCACATATAACTAAAGATCCCATTAAAATTAATAATAAATTTAAAACCAATAAAAATAAAATTTGAATAAAATTTAGGCCAGCCCCGCGCGAATAAATAGATGAGTTTTCAATTCGCGGCGGAAGGGCCGAAGGTCAGGTATTTGGCGTAAACCCGGGGGAAGTTCGTTCCAGAGGGTGGGAGCCCCCACAGAGAAAGATCTTCCCCTGGGGGCCGCCAGCCGACATTGCTTGGCGGACGGCACCCTGAGAAGTCCCTCTCTGTGAGAGCGCACGGGTCAGTGGGAGGCATAAGGTAACAGCAGGCGGTCCCGTAAGTACCCAGGCCCTAAGCCATGGAGCGCTTTAAAGGTTGTAACCAAGACCTTAAAGTGCACCCGAAAGGCCACAGGCAGCCAGTGCAGTCTGCGCAGGAGCGGTGTTACACGGGAGCTACGCGGAGCTCCCTCTATCACCCGCGCAGCTGCATTCTGGACCAACTGCAGTCTCTGGGTGCACCTCAAGGGGAGCCCCATGTAGAGAGCATTACAATAATCCAAGCGAGAAGTAACGAGTGCATGAGTGACTGTGCACAGGGCATCCCGATCAAGGAAGGGGCGCAACTGCCGAACCAGGCGAACCTGGTGGAAGGCCCTCCTGGAGACGGCCGTCAAATGATCTTCAAACGACAGCCGTTCATCCAGGAGAACACCTAAGTTGCGCACCCTATCCTTTGGGGCCAATAACTCGCCTCCAACAGTCAGCTGCGGCTGCAGCTGACTGAATTGGGGTGCCGGCATCCACAGCCACTCCGTCTTGGAGGGATTAAGCTTGAGCCTGTTTCTCCCCATCCAGACCCGTACGGCTTCCAAACACCGGGACAGCACTTCAACAGCTTCGTTGGGGTGGCCTGGGGTGGAAAAGTACAGCTGAGTGTCATCAGCGTACAGCTGGTATCTCACCCCAAAGCCACTGATGATCTCACCCAACGGCTTCATGTAGATGTTGAACAGAAGGGGCGAGAGAATCGACCCCTGCGGCACCCCACAAGTGAGGCACCTCGTGGCCGACCTCTGCCCCCCCGTCAACACCCTCTGCATCCGATCGATACACGGTGCCTCCCACTCCCAATCCCCCCAACCGGCGCAGCAAGATACCATGGTCGATGGTATCAAAAGCCGCTGAGAGATCTAACAAGACCAGGGCAGAGGAATACCCCCTGTCCCTGGCCCTCCAGAGATCATCCACCAACGCGACCAAAGCTGTCTCCGTGCTGTATCCGGGTCGGAAACCGGACTGGAACAGGTCCAGATAGACGGATTCATCCAGGTATTGGGGTAGCTGCCGCGCCACAGCACTCTCTACAACCTTCGCAACAAAGCGAAGGTTGGAGACCGGACGATAATTACCCAAAATAGCTGGGTCCAGGGAGGGCTTCTTGAGGAGGGGTCTCACCACCGCCTCTTTCAAGGCGGCAGGGAAAACCCCTTCCAACAAAGAAGCGTTGATAATCCTCTGGAGCCAGCCTCATGTCACCTCCTGAGTGGCCAGCACCAACCAGGAAGGACACGGGTCCAGTAAACATGTGGTGGCGTGGAGCCTCCCCAACAACCTGTCCACGTCCTCGGGAGCCACAGGGTCAAACTCATCCCAGACAGACTCAACAAGACGTGCCTCCTCTCCCTCGCTTGGATCATCCCAATTTCGGTCCAGACCACCCCGGAGCTGAGCGATTTTATTGTATAGATAACCACTAAACTCCTTGGCACGTCCCTGCAGAGGGTCATCCCGCACCTCCTGATGCAGGAGAGAGCGGGTCACCCAAAACAGGGCGGCCGGGCGGTTATCTGCCGACGCAATGAGGGTGGAGGCGTAAGAACGCCTCGCTTCCCTCATTGCCACTAGGTAGGTCCTAGAATAGGACCTAACTAGTGTCCGATCAGCCTCGGTACGGCTGGACCTCCAAGTACTCTCTAGGCGTCTTCTCCGGCGTTTCATCTCCCTCAGCCCCTCGGAAAACCAAGGGGCCGGACGAGATCTGCGCCGGGTCAGAGGCCGCAAAGGCACGACACGGTCCAAGGCCCCAGCCGCGGCCTGTTCCCAGGCCACAACTAGTTCCTCAGCCGAGCCGTGGGCCAGATCCTCAGGGAATGGCCCAAGCTCCGTCAGGAACCTCTCCGGGTCCATCAGGCGCCTGGGACGGAACCAACGTACAGGTTCCGTCTCCCTACTTTATTACTAGATAAAGTAGAAAAATGTGGGTTAGACAGCACCACCACCAGATGGATTCGTAACTGGCTGACCAACCGCACTCAACGTGTAGTTCTCAACGGAACTACTTCCACATGGAGGGAAGTATGCAGTGGAGTACCCCAAGGCTCTGTTTTAGGCCCAGTACTCTTCAACATCTTCATCAATGACTTGGACGACGGGATAGATGGGGAACTCATCAAATTTGCAGATGACATCAAGCTGGCAGGAATAGCCAACACTCCAGAAGATAGGCTCAAGTTACAGAAAGATCTTGACAGACTTGAACATTGGGCGCTATCTAACAAAATGAAATTCAATAGTGAAAAAAGTAAGGTTCTACATTTAGGCAAAAAAAACCAAAATGCACAGGTACCGTATATGTGATACCTTGCTCAATAGTAGTACCTGTGAGAGGGATCTTGGAGTCCTAGTGGATAACCATTTAGATATGAGCCAGCAGTGTGCAGCAGCTGCTAAAAAAGCCAACACAGTTCTGGGCTGCATAAACAGAGGGATAGAATCAAGATCACGTGAAGTGTTAGTGCCACTTTATAATGCCTTGGTAAGGCCACACTTGGAATATTGCATCCAGTTTTGGTCGCTACGATGTAAAAAAGATGTTGAGACTCTAGAAAGAGTGCAGAGAAGAGCAACAAAGATAATTAGGGGACTGGAGGCTAAAACATATGAAGAACGGTTGCAGGAACTGGGTATGTCTAGTTTAATAAAAAGAAGGACTAGGGGAGACATGATAGCAGTGTTCCAATATCTCAGGGGTTGCCACAAAGAAGAAGGAATCAGGCTGTTCTCCAAAGCACCTGAGGGTAGAACAAGAAGCAATGGGTGGAAACTGATCAAAGAAAGAAGCAACTTAGAACTAAGGAGAAATTTCCTGACAGTTAGAACAATTAATAAGTGGAATGACTTGCCTGCAGAAGTTGAGCTCACCCCATTACACGGCACTAGGGATTCGAACTGCTGAACTGCCGATCATTTCAATTGACAAGCTCAGCATCTTAGCCACTGACCCACTGCGTCTCCATTTTGTGGGAGTTAGATTTACATATTTTGAAGATTCAGATTTATAAGCAGCTGGTCCTTCCTATTTCTAGAAGAGACCATCTACATACGTAATGTAAAGGCTGAATCTTACAACAATTACATCAGTTCCAATTGTCCATAAAAATGTTTGTTTTGTTTTTTTTCAAAATTTGCTTTTTCCCCCTTTTAAAAAATAAGGCTACTAGCATTACAGTTGAAAATAACTACACTATCAATCCAAGACATGTCTTTTCAGAACTAAGTCCTATAGAGTTTTAGTGGGGCTTCTTCCAATGTGCAGGATTACAGTCCCAAAATAAGCATTTATGCCACGCCAACAAAAGACTACTTTGGCTCAGAGGGCAATGAACTATCTACTTTGGAACAGATTGACCCCCCTCTAAAATCCCACCAGATTCAACCATGTTTGTTTTCTCTTTGATCATTCCAACAAATTGTTCAAAGTAATTTATATTTCCAATT
Organism: Ahaetulla prasina; assembly: GCF_028640845.1. Classification (NCBI taxonomy): domain Eukaryota; kingdom Metazoa; phylum Chordata; class Lepidosauria; order Squamata; family Colubridae; genus Ahaetulla; species Ahaetulla prasina. The sequence goes on from NC_080541.1 coordinate 200,114,513, forward strand.
CATTTTCCCTTTTTCTCCAAATTCTTTTATCAAGCACACAGAGAAAAGCACTGCCAAAATGCCTCTGACTTAGTGCAGAGGATAAAAACAGGAGGCTTTGGAAAGCAAGCTTGGCTACCTTCTGAGGAGTTTCCTTTCATCTCAGAATATTATCAAAGGATGGTGAGTGCGTTTCACCACATGAAACACTCAATATTGGGATAGGGGAGGAGGAGAAGGGAGTGGATCAGTCCCCCTTGGTGTGACATTTTCATGGAATAGGAATATAGGCCCCCAACCTTTCTCACTTTCATCTCTGCCATATTTCATTAGTCAGGGATACAGATGTGCAGCAGATGTGCCCAGGTTATCAGGAAGCAGGTGATGATATGCAATAAATTGGGTGATGATTAATAGAAGAAAAGATCTTGTGGGGGGTGGGAATGGATGGAGAAAGATTGCAGGTGTATAATGAAACTTGAACCTTTGCTGTTGCACATAATTTCTTCTTTAAGACTGTACAAAGTGGTAGAGTTCACAATATATTTAAGCCAAATTGTTGACAGTGTTATCTGGAACTATTAACAGTGGGGAAAGAAGCAGCTTTAACCCTATAGGACAATTGTACTGTAATTCAAACCACTCCTATAATAAGCCATGTTGTTCAATTCTGACAACCCTAGCAATGTCCAAGACCTGTTCGTTTAGTCCTCCAAGAAAAAGAGGCAGAGCTGCTTCTTTATAAAGCTGCTAAAATGGAAAGTGTTCCAATTAAAAAACCCTCTATGAAGGCTTAGCACCACAGATTATGTGTACCAAACCCTGGTTAGTTGCCAAAACCACATCCACTGCTATCATTCCAGATGCCTACCAATGGAAAACAAGTCATTGACGTAATAAACTTTTGTCAATATTCTTCCAGAACATAGGCTCATGGGATACCAAGGAGGCTTGGAGAAAGTGAGCACAGGTTCTATATTTCCCCATATTGCAGGTCTTAACTTGGAAAGCCTGGTGAAAGCCGAACTTCCAGGATCTAGTGCACATGCCAGCCCAACAATCAGCTGGCCAGCGCACATTCACAGCCCGATTTTCAGCACTGCTATGTGCGCAAAGGGGTTGCGCTCTGGAAAAGCCAAACTTCCAGGTTGGCCAGCGCACATGTGCACACCGGTTTTTGGCACTGCTGTGCATGCGAAGGACAGCTGATCATATTGTCCACATGTGTGCCTGAAACCCAGAAGACAAACAGGCAAGGTCGAGCATGTGGGGCAACTTGGCTTTGCGTGCCACTTTGGGCATTTCGCCATCATAGCTATATAAGGGGGGGGAAAGAACAGGATATTTCCTAAGCAACGTTTTCAGCCGACACTCTGCCGCCAGAGAGGGGAATACTGGCTTTTTTATGTGTATATATTTGTATGTTTACATTTCTATCAAACATTTAACACAAAAGAAATAACCCAGCTGGGATTCATCAATGCAAGCTTTTTAATATAACAAGGAATGTTAGGTAAGACAAACAGCATCAAAATGGTTTCAGCTGGCACCAGAAAAAGGCCACCACCCTACTCGGCAGGTAGGCTGGGTCAATAACACAGTTCTTTTTCAACCATCTTAGAACAAAAAGGTGTCTTTCATACTCATAAACTTACATTAGTTTACTTACCAAGCAAATCCGTTTTCTATATGTTTTCCCCCTCTCCCCCTACCCTGGCAGCTGCTTTGAAGGCTAAAAAGGCACCAAGAAAAATCAGCACAGAGCACATTCCTCAAGAGACAGCAAAATCCTGGAAAATAAAATGTGTTTGTGTCTGAGTGTGTTTGGAAGAGAAATAAAAAACAATCTTGAAAATCCATTTGCAAACTGTTGAGAATGAACTAAGGAGACTAGCTAGTGGAAACCCATTAGCAGCCATATCAGGAGATGCTTGCAATGTTTGTTCTGTGTTTTTCGTAACCCCTTTCAGCCTTGGAAGGCTCTCAAGTGAGGAGGGGGAAATGAACTAACATTCCACATAGTACATGCAATATTGATCCTAAAAAGGGCATTCCTAGACATCTTTTAACCAAAGAAGGAAGTCTATAGGACCCACCACAGAGACACAGAGAGAGAGAAATCCAAGAAGGGGGAATCTTAATGCTTCTGCAGATGTAAAATGTCCTTCTCATGAAACCTGCGATTGGATTGTGGTTTAGGATGAGATGGAACCCAGAATGGGACGGAGTCTATCAAGTGGCTCATTTGATTGTGTGTTGTTGCTGGGAGGGGGAAAGATACTGTTTTTTAATCTTTTATATTGGGGTTTTTTATTCTTTATAAGTAGCTGAAGTGAGTCACTAAAAGTGAGTGGGTGACCATATACTTATAAATAAATAGTCAGAAGATCTGGAGAAATTACACCTGACTGGGTGAAGAAAAAAGTGAAAAGAAATGGAAGGACCCCCTTGGCTAAATTTTGCTAATTTAACTGCAGCTATTTATAACCTGTGCACATAACATAAATGTGTCAGATCCATTCCTCTCGGCTTTTGTAAGCATGGCTGCTGGGCATGTTGACTGCAATTACAGGGGTCATAGTCAAAGATCTCTTGAGAATATTCTCAGGCAAGAAACTCTCAATGTACTTAACAAAGCTATGTAACCCCTTCATTTCTCAGACCTGAATAAAGTAACCTGAGTGTTTGCTTCACTTTGCACTGCTCTGGGGCTTTCTCCAGCTATGACAAGTGGCAGAGGAGATGGGAAGTTCTGTGAAATACCTTTTCAAAAATAATCAAAGCTGCTTCATGAAAGCATATCTCAAAGGTGTTCAACCTGGTGACCCCTTAGATGTTAGAATGGCAGCTCCAATTTTTCTCATTCTAGGAAAGACTAAAAGATATTTAACCTAACCTACTAGCAAAATAAAATAAGGGAAATAGGAAGGTATAAAGGCTGGAATCTGTCCTACAAATTTCTCTGATGTCCTTAGAAATTTCCTTTAATTTGTAGGTAGGATCTGTCATTTCCAAACAAGTGAGAATTCTATAATTTAGTTTTCTTCAGTATTTCTCTAGTCCTCCATAAATTGCAGTATTCTATGTCACTTGCCAATGCCAGAGCAGAACTTTTCAAACATTGAGAAATGTCTGTTATACTATAATAATAATAATAATAATAATAATAATAATAATAATAATAACAACAACAACAACAACAACAACAACAACAACAACAACAATAATAATAATACTTAAAGTCCCTAGTCATGTATTAGTTACTCCATGATAACTTCACTAATGGTAATCAAATAGCCAGATGGATAATTCTATAATCACACAGTCCAAGTCACTAATTTCATAGTCATCCCTCAAACTCAAATTTACATGTAAAAAAGAAATCCCAACAGTAATCTTAAACAGGTGTATCTGCAGTGTGCCATTGCAGCTTGCTTCCGAGCAAACATCCTGAAAATTGCACTTAGAGAATCAATGCAAATGATTTTTTAAAATTAATGTTTATTGAAAAGATTTTTTACAGAATAAAAACAATTCAAATTCAAACAAAATAGAAGAAAACAAAGAAAAGTAAGTGAATAAGTAACAAATAAAAGAATAAAGAGGCAAGAAAAAGAAGAGAGATATAAAAGGGAGTTTTCAATCATTACAGTAGCTGTAAATTTATTTATATTTTATCCTCTCTTGATCTGTGTAAATGACATTCACACAATTTAGTTCCAGGATTTTTAATCTTGCCTAGAAGTACAAGTCTCTCTCCCATGCTTGCTTTAAATAATAGCAAGGAGTAAACTTTCTTTTATTCCCCACACATTCACAAATATTACATTATCTTCTTTTTGTTCACACATCAGCATAGAAAGAGCTTAATTTAAGATAATTCTCAGCCCCTGTAAGTATTGATGCTAGCAACATGAATATGACATCATCTACAGTCACTGAGAAAGCTCCAAAGTTCTCATGCAAAAGTTTTAACAGTTTAGTAATAGGATACAGATCAAGCTCATGGACTTATTAAAATGCAATAAATACAATTTTAACAGTCATCTGGTACTTATTTTATATGCTGTTTTCCTGCCTTTAAAAAGAAGTTAATATTGAGTCAAAATATTTAATGACATCAGCTATCTCTTTTTGGATTTGGCTCTCTTGTGTAATAATAAAAAATAATAACTTCAATAATTAAAAGACAGTAGCTTGCTGAGTAGTGGTTCAGCAGTGTTATGGCAATTGAATTAGCTTTTGGATATAGGCTTTATTGGACTATAATAAAATCTGCAAGCAGATAAAAAAAGATCCTTATTGCTAACTTCCAAGAGAACCTTTTATGCATCTAGCTCTCTTCATATAACTGAAAATCTAACAGAGCTGAGAGTTAATTATAACAAAGCTAATCACTACTTGCTGCCTATTCTTCAAGTCTAAATTTGACAACAGGATGCTTCTCATTTACAGTATAATACTGTACAGTATTGTATTAGCACAAACTTTTCAAAAGATATTTATGGGCTTGTTTATAGTATCTTCTGGAGGTTTGAATTCTTCCAGAGGAAACAAAAAATAAATGATTCCACCACCCTCTGTGGGCTAGATTGAGAATTACAACATCTCCCCATCTAGTCTTTTGTTTTTACAGGCTTTTGCTGTAAAATGTGCTGGCCATTTATTTAATTACTACAATGGGTGGTAAGATTTAATTTTTACAAGCAAAATGCTTAGGTTTTTTTTAATCATTGCTTGGAAAATATTTATTTATTTAGAATCTGAGAATCGGAATGAATTTCAATCCATCAAATCCAACCATAAATTGCTTGAGAGCCATGCTAAATTCTATCTGGATAGGCTACTTTAAAATGTAGGGTTTTCCCTGTTTATCAATATAAGATTTGAATATTTAAAAGCTATACAAAACTGCATTTTTTCTAATAGCACCAGTGGTGTCCAAAGACGCAAGTCAAAATGTTAATATGGCAGGCATAGCCTTGTGATCCAAGCTCCACCCCTTTGTTCATGCCCAGGTAGAAAGCCAATTATGAAAGATGTATCATTAGATTAAGCAGAGAAATTATTCTGTATTTCAGTAATTCTTCTCACACACACACATACCCACACATTACTGAAGAAATTTTTCCACACATTAAAAATAATACAAATTTTGAGTTTAAGATAAATGAAAAAAATAGAAAGGTGAAAAGGAAATATAAAAAAAGCAGAAAAGGAAAAAGAAAAAATAATAATGAAGTAATGGATTCCAGTCCTCTTTACAGCAGTCATACATTTATATTTTGATGCATTTATAGGTAGTTATACTTTGTCCTCTAAAGTTCAGAACTAAGTTTCCCTCTTTCCATAATCTCCTCTTTTTAGTTTTTTATTTATTTATTTAATTTTGTCACAACAGTATACATAAACATTGTCATAGTAAAAAAAGAAATTATATATATATATATATATATATATATATATATATATATATATATATATATATATATATATATATATATATATATATAATTTTGGATATAGGCAGGAACGGTAGGCACTTTTGTGCTCTTATGCACGCCCCTTATAGTCCTCTTAGGAATGGGGTGAGGTCAATAGTAGACAGTTTTTGGTTGAAGATTTTGGGGTTTTTTGTAGAGACTATGGAGTCAGGTAATGAGTTCCAAGCATTAACAACTCTGTTGCAGAAGTCATATTTTCTGCAATCAAGTTTGAAGCGGTTGACATTAAGCTTGAATCTATTTTTTGCTCTTGTAATATTGCGATTGAAGCTGAAGTAGTCATTTACAGGAAGATATTGCAATAGATGATTTTGTGTGTTAAACACAGAGTCGACGTAGTTGTAAGTTTTCTAATCCCAGGATTTCAAGCCTGGTGGCATAAGGTATTTTGTTGTTTTCGGAGGAGTGAAGAACTCTTCTAGTAAAATATTTCTGGACGCGTTCTATTGTATTTATGTCAGAGATGTGGTGTGGGTTCCAGTTTATTTTATTTATTTATTTATTTATTTATTTATTTATTTATTTATTTATTTATTTATTTATTTATTTATTTATTTATTTATTTATTTATTTTAGTTTATTTATGAGTTGTCAAACTCATAAATCGTGTCCATTTTTTCTTTCTTTTTTCCCAGCAAAAAGTCCTTATGGGGTTAACAGTTTTCATTCATCACCATAAAAGAGATTTTGCTTTAAAAAATCTTTCCATGGGGAAAGAGAATTTCAGTTAAATTTTGTCTGAAGTGGTGTAGGGTTTCCTGCCTAAGCAGGAGGTTGGACTAGAAGACCTCCAAGGTCCCTTCCAACTCTGTTATTCTAAATCCTCACAGATGGGATGCAAAATTGCTCCATTTGTTTAGCTACGAGGTCTCTAAGTGATGTGTCTAAATATTCTGTATATCTCTTTAGCTATGAGGTCTCTAAGTGACGTGTGTGAATATTTTGTGTTGCCCTGTAATAATCCCTCCCCGACAGCCTGCGACTTCCCAACCTAGCCAAAAACTTCCTTGGTACGGATTTAGAATTGGACCGACCCACCCCCACTCCATTCCACAGCAGGCTTGTTTGAATGTGCCTCCTTCGATATAAACGATTCGACTGCCAGCCATTCAGCGGACGCCACATACTTTCTGAAGCTCCGCCCAGTACCAAAGCCACCGTGTTGGAACGTACCATTCGTGCTGACCAGGGGGAAATGAGCAGCGGAGCCGACGTTCCCATTCTTTAAACTGCGTTCCACTCCCACAGGTTGAAAAGAGCAAATCGATCTGCCTTGTCCAAATATCAGTCCTGCTGTTTAAGAGCAAGTGTTAGGTCGGACTAAATGGTATATTCCACAGCTCCGGGCGGAAGTGGGGTCTTCCCTTGGTGTGCAGGCGAGGGGGAAAATGGCGGTCCCGGGTAAGGAGTGCGGTGAGGTGGTGACGGCGTGGAAAGGGATTGTTGCTTTTGCAGCCCTGCTTAGGGAGGGCGGGTGGAGGAGCCCTTTCTGCAGTCTGGGGTGTGAGTTCCCCTTCAGGGAATCTGGGAAAAGATCAGGGAATCTCCTTGCCACGATCAGAATGAACCTTACCTAGCGTGTCAAGGCTGATAGAAAAAGCTTCACCTGCTGAATACCTGCCTGTCAAGCAGTTGAGGAACACAAAGGAGCCTTGTTTGGAGCGAAATGCCTTAGTTGTCATTTAAAGCAAGAGGCAATTGTATGCGTTCCTTAAACTTACTCTAAATAGAACTGAGCCTGTTCGCTACTGTAGCATTAACTGAACAGGCTTGATCCTGTAAAGGCTTTATTTCCCTACGCCTTTATCCTGTACATTTGTATTTTATGTGCATTGATGCCCATTACTGTCAGGTAATTGTGCTTAGGTAATTATGTTCTTTAATCTCCATGTCAGTTTGCAGATGTAAATTTAATCTGGTTCAGAAAACACATTCTTGAATATAAAATTGCATTAGAAGATTGTAATAATTTCAGCCTTAAGTAAGCCTGGTTTGATACTACCTCTGGGTTCTGCCACTTTCTCTTGCACACAGTCCATCTCTGTACAGTTATAGAAGGACAAAATTGGGATTAAGTAGCTTGAAAGGTTGTTTGTATGGATTAATTTCTGTGTTGTAATGGTGTGAATGTGCAATTGGAAGGCGATTGATTCCGATGGTCATTCTAAATTAACGGGAAGCTACTTGTGTTTGAGGCAGAATAGTATTGCCTTTCTTCAAGTCCTATGACAAACTTTTTTTAATGTCAGTATCACTTCTGAATGGCTAGTTCCACCTCTTGTGTTCTACAAGCTTCTTTGCACTATAGGTGGCAGGAAATTGGTTGCAAGTGAGATAAAACAATTCGCCATCTGTCCCCTTTCAGCCAATTATTTCCATTTTGATCTGGCTAATAAAAACATTGTCTTTTCATTCCAAGATATCTAGAAGAATACAAATTTTTTTTAAACAAATCAACTTTAATATTTGCAAATATATTCCTTGTTATGTTGGAAAGGTAACCTGTTTTAATAAAACTTGTTAACAGTATGTTGTGCATGAGCATCAAATTGATTTCTTTAATTATTTGTTTTTGATTCTATAATACTTTTTCTCCTTAGGCTAAGGATATCTAAATAGTGTAATGATCCAACTAGATAAAAAAGAATTATTCAAAAACTAACATACACTCAGCAATGATATTCACAGGCATTTATCTTTTCTCCCTTTTTTTTCAGGGTATCTTACATTTTTCATTTTGGTCTTAATATCTGTGGACAAGATAGCAGCCTTGACGCCTAGTCATTATCTCACACTGCATGATGTTCAGAGGTTACAAAACTCTTTGGATCGTCCGCTTACTGATTTAGAAGGAAGTTATTATACCATCGTAGGATTGAATCAATTAGGTGGGAAAGTGGCTGATGAAAAGGTGAGGATATATCTTTGGGACATTCAAAATATTGATGAGTTTATGATGAATGAACTGATTATCTGCACATAAATTACTGTAGGTATACATTTTGCCATTTGCTCTGGGCAAGTAATATTTCTTTCAGGTATACAAATATCATGTACTTCAGGGGTATCCAACCTGTGGGCCATGGGCATGCACAACCCCACCCACGCTAGTGTCACCATGAGCATCATGGATGCTTGCAGCCTTACTCATGCGAGCAATAGGTGTTTGCGTGCATGTGCACACATATGCCTGCACCTCCCACAAAATCGTCTCTTTCCCCTGAAGCTGAAAATATTGTAAAACAATATTGTACAACAAAAAGACAAACTAAGAAACAATCAGTTCTCATAATGCATTCAGGAGACTACTTTTACAGTTTTTATTTCTTAAAACCTAAGAATTCTTACCTGAAGTTATTTATGCTTTAGCCTTATTCTGCTTATTATTTTATATAAATCTCAATAAGTTACTGAATTTTATTGCAAGTATTTTTAACAAACATACATGGAATAGCATTAATAAGCTGTACATTAATGTCTCTACTTCTGGGAGAGGATCATGGGAGAGACATTAAAAGTAAGAGAAGCAATGAAACCTAAACAAAAGTTTATTCTTTTGTATCGGGCAATTGCTTAATTTGAATTCCTCTTAAAATCATTGGCTAATGTATACCTGAACCCTTTCTATTAACATTTTAGGAAATAGAGAAGAAATTATGTATATTCCATAAAAATAGATTAAATATATAAATAAAGAATTAAAGAACTGTATCACATTTTAACATGATAGTGTAATTTATTATTTACCCGTAAAATATATTTGTTTCACTTTTATTCTTCTCTAGCTTCTTTGAGTTGAATTGCCCATATTTTTATTCATCAGTTTCATTCTCAGTCATCTTACACAACAGCCTGGAGATCTTCCTATAAGTGTGGAGTACAGAAATTTAACAATGTAACTTTGTTCAAACATCTTCTTAATTTTTATAAGGCAAAAGCAAGAAAATCTAGAAGTAGCCATTGTGTATATATAAAAGAACTGTGTTGTAATTAACAATATGTTTGATTAGGGAGATCAAGGTTCAAAGCTTAGCTCGGCCATAATACTCAACAGATGAAATTGAATGACAGGATTATTGAATATCATGGTAGTAAAAACTCAGATGCGCTGGTGTCCTTGCTGGTTTTGGAAACACATAACCTGTTATATACTATTTTGTACCATCCTGATTTAGGTCAATTAGGAATTGGATATGTATTATTTATTTTTAAGATGGTATGAATCTGCCTTACATTGAGTCAGAGTAGTGTTCAGTTTATCAGTGTTGTCTGTATTAGTTATGGTCCTTCATAGTTTCATACATTATTTTTCTGGAAGTAATAGAAATTAAGAGACTCTGTGGTCTCTTCTCAAAATCCCCAAAGCTTTAACCAAAAACTGTCTACTATTGACCTCATCCCATTCCTAAGAGGTTCGTAAGGGGCGTGCATAAGAGCACAAACGTGCCTACCGATCCTGTCCTATTGTTTTCTTTCATTATATCCAATTAATATAGTTATTGCATACTTATGCTTATATATATACGCTTATATATATTATATAGTTACTTTCATGCTTATGCTTATATATACTGTTGTGACTAAATAAATAAATAAATAAACCTAATATTCGTTGTGCAGAGTATATTCTTCTCTGCGGGGCTAATGCCTGTGTCTGATGATTATATCTTCTTCAAAGTATTTTAATCCAGCTATATGTATTCTATTATTTCAGACAGATACTTTCTGTATGAGTTCAAACATTTACAATTCTTTCTGGATTTAACAATAAAGTTCCTCCAATAGATGGTGCTAACACTTCAGTTGCTGCCTATTTTTGTATTATCTACCAAGGGCAATTTGCATCCTGTATCACTTATTTTAATTAAATCTATAAAAAAGTCTCAGCCTGCTTAACTATCTCTGGGTTGAAAGCTACATAGGGACACTGTTATTTAGTATTTGGATGAAAGACCTCCAAGGAAAACCAGATTATAGATTAGATGAGAAACTTTCGAAAAGTTTGTAATGTGGCTGCCCAGGGAGCAATATGGACAACATAAGTCACCAGGAATTGAACTCAAATTGAAAGAGGGTGTTTTTTTTTACTTTAATTGCCTTGAGGCTCCACTTGTAGGAATTAGAAGAAGCTTGCCTGCCTTCCTTACATCCAGTATTATTTTATGTTACCTTCCTATATCAGGTACTCTATGTTTCACTAAGCATTTGGCTGTTACGTACTGAAAATATTCTATAGATGACTCTGTTTGCTTCCAGGGATAAAAAACTCATGTCTTTGAGAATGAAGGAGCAAAGCAGCCTGGGAATAGAACAGGAACTTGCCCTTTCTTTTTTTGTTATTGTTGCGGAGGGAAATAAATGAATTATGAGCTATCTTATACCAGATATCATTGCGTATGTCTAGCCTGGTATTAGTCTTTTTTACAAAACCTACATTGGTAAGATTTTCCCTGGTAAATAACTGGGAACATTACATTTAGCATGCATGTTCTAATTGCCTTAATTATTTAAGTCCACTTTTTTTTTCTTAATAGGCTGCTTGCAATTTTATAAAATCTAAATTGGACCCTGATAGTATTGACTCCCTCTTCTATGCTGCACAGGGAAGTCAGGCGCTAGCTGGATGTGAGGTAAATTCAGTTTTTACAGGAAAAATATGTTCTCTTGTACAAATGTTTCATCTGTTTGTCTTATGATTAATTTGACAACAGCTGTTTCCAAGACATCTGTTTGTAGACTAAAATAAGCAGTTATTGGGGTTATATTAAATAACACTATAGCAGAAGGCAGATTATTTAACCTGTCTTAAGCAATATGACAGTGCAAATTAAACAACCAGGGCTTCAAAATAAAGTTAAGCATAATTTTGTTCAATGTTTTATTGTATACAGTTTCTATTTATTTAGTTAATATTATAATTGATTTTATTTCTGTATAGCTGAAAATGACATGTGATTCTGGATGATTTTCAACTAAGCTTTTTATGAGCAGAAATGTATAGTATGCATTCAATTTATGGGAGGGCAGTTTACTGGTTTTTGATTTTTTGCAGAACCAGTGCTGTCTTTAAGTGATCAGTTTGTGATTTCCAGATTTTCTTCCATTCTGCTCATTGAAACATTGATTAAGCTTAAATTCTAGCCTTTAAGCAGAATTTGCAGTGACTTTAGATTGCAAATATAACCTGGAGTGCACCATAGTTGGAATATGTCTTTTGTTCAAGATATTTCATTTAATCAGCTATATGAACATCAGTCTCAATTCTTTCTGTACATCCAAAATAGTACTGTTTATTTATAGGACAGTATCATTAGGTTTTGAGGAACCTAAAGTTTATGCATGATGTAAGCAGTAGTATAAATAGAAGTTCCTGGATTCAATCCCTTGTCCTCCAGTTAAAGAGGTCACATAAAGTTAATGGGAAAGACCTCTGCCTGAAATTCAGGTGTTCTACATCAGAATGGACACTACTGTGCCTAGTAATCTGATTTGGCATGTCAGGTTTTTGTTTCTGAATTTGAAGGAGTTTGAAGACTTGACTTCCATCAGGAAGTAATTATTAGCTATAATGCTAAACACTTGTGGCAATGATTTATGTGTACTACATTTAGTGTATTATTCCTAGATTGCTATTTCAAATGAAACCAGGGAATTGCTACTTGAAGCTATCAGTGAAGATTCTTCAATTACTCAAATTTATCATGCTGTTGGAGCCCTGAATGGTTTTGGGCTTCCTCTTGCTTCCCAAGAAGCTCTGACTGCACTCACTTCTCGTCTTAGCAAAGAAGAAAACATCTTAGCGTAAGTGTTTATCTTGAGGATCACTCAGAGAAACATTTGGAATGCAAAGGCTAGACTGCTGTGTTGTTATTTATTTCTGCATTATAGTTATTTCCTCTTAAGATGAACTGGGTTATTTAACAAGGTCTAGTTTACTGACACTTATGTAACTTATGTCACATGGTTTACGAGCCATAAACATGGAACAGAATTGGGAATATAATTGGATTACTGTATGTTATAAAGCTTTTTAGATTGATGAATTTCTGGCTTAGCTATTCATAGAAATATTAATGATCATACTTGGATGTTAGAATTTGGACACCGCTACAGTTTCTAGTCTAGGAAAATAAAATTGACTTTAATCAAATCATATGACTTTTTAGTAACATCTTATTTTATGCAAATCTTTTTACCAATGAATCCCAATTTGTTAGTGCTGTTTTTAATAGATATTCCTATGTCATACTTTTGAGATCAATCTGCTTGTAGTTGGTAGAATCATATATTATGGTTTATGTTGTTTCAGAACAATTCAGGCTTTGCAGACTGCATCCTATTTATCCCAACAGGCAGATTTAAGAAGTATTGTGGAAGAAATAGAGGTTTGTTTTAGATTTATTTGTTATAATGTGCCTTTCTGTTTTATTCTCATCTAACCAACCATATAAAATATATTAAACCAATTTTTAAAACAATATACAGGTAGTCCTTGATTTACAACAATTCATTAGTGACCGTTAAAAGTTATAGCAGTACTGAAAAAAGTAACTTATGACCATTTTTCACATAACCGTTATGGCATCTTCCTGACCATGTACCGTATATACTCGAGTATAAGCCGAGTTTTTCAGCATGTTTTTTGTGCTGAAAAACGTCCCCTCGGCTTATACTCGGGTCTATACGGCTTATACTCGAGTTTTGTTTTTTTTTAAGCCCCTCGGCTTATACTCGAGTATATACGGCTTATACTCGAGTTGTTTTTTTTTTTCTTTTTTTCACATTTTACCGGACGGCGCGGGGAAGCCCTGCCGGTGCAGTGAGAGGGCGGGGCGGGGGAGCCGCCAGCCTTCTCAGCTGAGGGAGGGAGGGGTTCCCCAACCGGTAGGTGCCTCATTTCCCACCCTCGGCTTATACTCGAGTCCCCAGTTTACCCCAGTTTTTGGGGTAAAATTGGGGACCTCGGCTTATACTCGGATCGGCTTATATTCGAGTATATACGGTAATCAGAATTCAGATGCTTGGCAACTGACTCATATTTATGATGGTTGCAATGTCCCAGGGTCATGTGATCCCTTTTTGCAATCATCTGATGAACAAAGTCAATGGGGAAGCCAGGTTCACTTAAGAACTGTTACTAACTTAACAGCTGTGGTTTTTTACTTGACAACTGTGACAAGAAAGGTTGTAAAATGGGGCAAAACTCACTTAACAAATGTCTCACTTAGCCCCAGAAATATTGGCTCAGTTGTGGTTGTAAGTCAAGGACTACCTGTAACTATATTTTAAATACCAACAATATTCTAAAAGCAGTAAAAGAGTAACTGGCACTCAAACCTCAAATACTTATTTTTTTCATGAATCCATGCTATATTTCAAGGAAATAAGTAAGTATTTCAAGGATACTTACGAGTAGCATCTAGTGTCAGAAAGAGGCTAAAAGAGTCAAATTTTCCTTTTCTCTGTCTTTTTCATTATCCACATTTTAACTACTTTTGCCCTCTCACAAAGTCCATCTGTTACAGAGTTAGGGTGCTTGAGGCTATTGCTGGCCTGCCCTCCTATTCCCAGTTCCCACTGTGCAAATTTTCTTGCTGTGTTTGTATTTAATATTCATGTTCTTTTCTGCGCTGAATTCTGTTCGTTCATTAGAATCAGAATACCCTTTTCTTCACTAGATATGAAAAGAATATCCCAAGATTAATAAGTGGAAGCAAAACACTCCTGGGTACAGGACGACATGCTGTATATTAGATGGAGGAGATAGGTGTAAAATTGTTTGCTGTCATCTTTTTCTAGGATCTTGTTGCACGCTTGGATGATCTAGGAGGAGTATATCTACAATTTGAAGAAGGGCTTGAAGCAACTGCATTATTTGTAGCTGCCACTTACAGACTCTCAGATCATGTTGGCACTGAGCCGGCAATAAAAGAAGTAGGTAATTTTTGGAACCTGCTATTGTAATGGTTTAGAATAAAGAACTATAAATTCAAAGCTGAATTTGGACTGTTGAATATGAATGGGTTCATAAATTAGTAATAATCTATTTTTTTCTGAGTTTTGCTTATGTGACCATGAAATGTCAGTTTTTAATGCCAGTATCAAAGCAGAATGGTATTTTAACCATGCAGAGCTTATCTGCACTTTTTTGTGTGTGTGTGTGCCCAATACCATTACTAGCACTATGGTATTGAAATACTGGTTAACTTAAGGTCCAGTTGCTTAGCTCAAAGTTACAACTTACTTCCCCAGAGCTACTTACCGATTTTAAAGTTACAACAGACACAACATGCACATACCCTTGTGGTCATGTGATCATTTGAGTGCTTGTCAACTGGTTCACATTTATGACCATTTGCCACATCCCATGCTCCTGTGGCCTTAATTTTGAACATTTGCTTTCCATTCCGGCAAAAAACACTTACTGGGGGAAACAGGTTCACTTAACAGATGTAGCATTTACTTAAATGCTGCTGCAAAAAAGGTCATAAAATCAGATATAGTCACATCACTTAATGACTGCCATAACTAATTATTCTGGGCTCAATTATGGTTGTAAATTGAACAGCAATTATAAGACAAATGTGCATTATCCCCATATTGAATATACATTCTCAACCAAAAAAGTAGGGTTTAAAAATAATAATAATAATAATAAATGAGTACTGTGTCCAGAAAATAGTGAAACCCCCTCCCCTGAATTCTGTAACAAATAGACACACCACTCACTATAATAGAATAGAATAGAATAGAATAGAATTTTATTGGCCAAGTGTGATTGGACACACAAGGAATTTGTCTTGGTGCATATGCTCTCAGTGTACATAAAAGAAAAGATACGTTCATCAAGGTACAACATTTACAACACAATTGATGATCAATATATCAATATAAATCATAAGGATTGCCAGCAACAAGTTATAGTCATACAGTCATAAGTGGAAAGAGATTGGTGATGGGAACTATGAAACGATTAATAGTAGTGCAGATTCAGTAAATAGTCTGACAGTGTTGAGGGAATTATTTGTTTAGCAGAGTGATGGCCTTCGGGAAAAAACTGTTCTTGTGTCTAGTTGTTCTGGTGTGCAGTGCTCTATAGCGTCGTTTTGAGGGTAGGAGTTGAAACAGTTTATGTCCAGGATGCGAGGGATCTGCAAATATTTTCACGGCCCTCTTCTTGATTCATGCAGTATACAGGTCCTCAATGGAAGGCAGGTTGGTAGCAATTATTTTTTCTGCAGTTCTAATTATCCTCTGAAGTCTGTGTTTTTCTTGTTGGGTTGCAGAACCGAACCAGACAGTTATAGAGGTGCAAATGACAGACTCAATAATTCCTCTGTAGAATTGGATCAGCAGCTCCTTGGGCAGTTTGAGCTTACTGAGTTGGCGCAGAAAGAACATTCTTTGTTGTCCTTTTTTAATGATGTTTTTGATGTTAGCTGTCCATTTGAGATCTTGCGATATGATAGAACCCAGAAATTTGAAGGTTTCTACTGTTGATACTGTGTTGTCAAGTATTGTGAGAGGTGGAAGTATGGAAGGGTTTTTCCTAAAGTCTACCACCATTTCTACGGTTTTGAGTGTGTTCAGTTCCAGATTGTTTTGGTTGCACCACAAGGCTAGTCGTTCGACCTCTCGTCTATATGCGGATTCGTCATTGTCTCGAATGAGACCAATCACTGTTGTGTCATCTGCGAACTTCAGTAGCTTAACAAATGGATCATTGGAGATGCAGTCATTGGTATACAGAGAGAAGAAAAGTGGGGAGAGCACACAGCCTTGGGGGGCCCCTGTGCTAATTGTACAGGTATTTGATGTGATCTTGCTTAGCTTCACCTGCTGCTTCCTGTTTGTTAGGAAGCTTGTGATCCACTTACAATATAAGATGTTAAGATGGCAATATAAGATGTTAAGATGGCAATGTAAATACATAATAGCCTTAGGCATTGGCCTCATGGTGTATGGTACTACCTGCATTTTAAATCCATCCTCTTGTTCTTGCTTCTTGAGTGAAAAAAGGAGAAAAATAACTGTTAAGCTCTGCTCTGGATTTCACTTAATACAAATAGTTTATTTCTATGCTTAATTCTGAAGTTAAATGATTTCAGCATCATATAGGAAAAAACTGCTACAGTCGCTGGGAGTTATGGCACCTGGGTTTCTCTTCTTTTTGGTTGGAAACAGTGAAATGTTTCAAACCACGAAAAGAAACCAAACCAATTGCCATGATTCAAGTTCCAGATAACTCTATCTGGATGACTGAAAATTTTCATCAATCTTCAATCACCGTTTAGGGTCCTCCTGCATAAAGCAATCATAAAAACTGTACACAGGCAAAAGGTTTCAAAAAAAGATATCAAATGTTTATTATCTAGTGTGCATTGAAAAGTTATGCAGTTTGTAAAACTGACATTAAGATACAAATTTATTTTTTTTGGAAAAGTCAACAATTACAGGAAAACTAGAAAGTGCTTGTAATCTGTAGGAATACTGAGTTATTTTGACTCAGGTGTCAGGTGTGATTAAGCTATTCACAATGACAGAATGGAAACAGTGAGTTTAACAAACTGAAAGAAAAGAAATTTAATAAATTTCAGGTAAAAGCCTTAATTAATGGACTACATCAGATGACCTCATAATGTAGAGAAAGACTCAAGTTACTTATGAAACTTTTTAAATGTCATCTTCTAAAAAATACCTCTTATCTTGACAGTTAAGGGCTAGTCATAAAATTGTGTTTTGCTGAACTGAAAATATAATTAGTGCCTATTATTTCCAATTAGTATTGGGAATGTGTAATGGACTAGAAAGGTCTCAAGTCTCTTTTTAAGAATTGCTGCAAAACCAACACTTTCTAAATCACATGATTTAAACATTTCTCAGGTGAATCTAAAGTGATGTGTTATAGACTGCTTGTCATAAAGTGTTTTTAAAAATACCAAAGTCACAAATTGGTCCAATTAAAAGTAATTATTTAATGTGAGTTATGTGTTGTGTTGTCAGGATCTTTGAGATTTTTTTATATATAGCAATTGTGTTAATAAAGTCTATTTTATTGAAGAAACTAAAACTGCTTGAGGTTTTTGTAATTTAATAACGCTATGCCTATTTATATGGGCATGCTTTTATATGATTCCACATAAAGAATTAAGTTTGACAAATTTTCAAACAACCTGCAATACTTCTAATGAGATGTGATGCTTTGATTAGGTACCTAAAATGGAGGTAAAAGTAATCGCTCTAGCTTTCCTTTATAACAAGAATAACAATAACTAAAATATCTTTGTTTGAAGAATATGGACAAATAGGCTTCAAAATTAATAACACCCTCTTCCCAAAAGGTTCAGAAATCTTTTCTTTCTTTCTTTTTACAGTCTTTTTTTTAATATCTCAGAAATCATGATTACTATGCTCTATACAAACATCTCCTTCAGCTGTTTTCAGACATGCTAGATCATTGGTCCTCTAAATGATAGCACTTTCCTTTTCTGAGTACAGAAATGTAGTTTCCCATTTAGATTGACACGATAACCTCTGTCCTTTTGGGCAGAACTTGTAGCACTCCAAGAAGAAATAGGTACCATTAATTTATAAAAACAGGATAAACTACTAATCTGAATGTTTATCCTATTGAGGGTTTAAAATATGTATTGAGTTAATTGCCCCAGTACTATTAGAAGTCTATTATTAGGAGTCTAGTTGTCTGCAATCTATTATCAAATTTTCTGGTTAACCATATATGTAAAAATATTGACTGTGACCCTGGCCGTATGTAACAGTTTTATCTTTGATTATCAATTCTACACAATCATGTTTTTTTAAAAGGTAACCAAACACCTGATAACATTACAGTATATGTCTGCTAAAGCAGAGGTCCCCCATCCCTGGACTGCAGCCCACTACCAGGTCTCAGCTTGTTCAGAACTGGGTTGTGGAAGTGGCAGACAAGCATGTACCCAGCTCCACTTGGGTGTGCAGTGGTTGGGCAAGCACGCACATGCAGCTCCATTTATCCAAGGAGAGGGTATGGGCGCTCACTGCTTGTGCAAATGGAGCTGCATGTGTATGTTCGCCCACCACTCACTAGAACCATCCCCTCTCCCTCTCCTGCCAGTCCGTAAAGCCGGAAAGATTGGAGACCCTCGTGCTAAAGTTAAGCCTCATATATTTCCTATATGCTCCACTGTTTTTATAAATATTAGTAATAATTTTAATTTCAGCTATTGCTTAAATTCTTTTAAGTATCTAGAAATAGTTATTGCAAGGAAAATTCATTTGTAGATATCATTAATCTCAGATAAAAATAGAAAAAATAGATGATTAAAATCCACTGAATTATAAAAATGGATATTACTTTTAGATTAATTTACTAAGAAGTACTCCAACAATAATTACCTTACATTATTTTCAGTAGATTGATAAAACATTAAGACATTCATTTTTTAACAGAACAATTTCCTAAATTTTCTAAATTAAATGTATTATTAAGATGAAGTTTTAATTTTCCTGGTTTTCAGCTCTATCATTGGCTTTTTCTTTAGAACACCCCAGTCTTACTGTTTCAGATTATTCTTTTTTGCGTATGTGCTTTCAAGACAGTCTCCATTTCTGGACACTTCCTGGATTTCTCTCTGCATTTTCCTTAGGAAGATTTTTTTGAAGTGATTTGCCAGGACCACCTTCCTGGGGATGAGGGAGAATAACTGGTCCAAGGTCACCCAGTTGGTTTCATGGCTGAAGTGGGACTAGAATTCACAGTCTCCTGGCTTCTAGCCTGGTATCTTAACCATTACACCAAACTGGCTCTCCAGTTTTGTGTCATTCTAAGTCTACAATATTTTTAAATATACAATTAAAAGAGTATTGCTAAGGTAGGCATTAAATGTCTGGAATAAAGAATTGGAATATGCCATATTATCAATAACTATAAATCTTCTCATCATCCCTATCACCCATCTCCTCCCACTTATGACTCTATGACTGTAACCTTGTTGCTGGTATACTTAAGATTTATATTGACTGTTTCCCTATGACTATCATTAAGGGTTGTACCTTATGATTCTTGATGAATTTATCTTTTCTTTTATGTACTCCGAGAGTTTATGCACCAAGACAAATTCCTTGTGTGTCCAATCACACTTGGCCAATAAAGAATTCTATTCTATTTTATTCTAAATGTTAAGTATGTTTCTTATGGTTTTAATATAAAACTAATTCAACAAAATATTTTTTCATAGTTTATAAACAAGCCAGAGAAACTTTAGAGAGATTGGCTGTCAGCCTCGTTTTATGAACAACAAAGCTCTTACACATATGGCGTGGACTTGGTTTCTAATTTTGGTTTAAATGGGGTTTAAAAATATGAACACAGAAATGAATTCCTGAGCATGCCAAAAACTTTGAACTTACTACTGTATGAAGAATTATAGATTTTTTTGAACGTAAGGGACAACACATCCAAAAAATTATTTTTCAGTGTATTCCTAGACTGATACTAGATCACCAGTATATGCTTGTTTTCTGTTTATGAACTAGCTCTCTTATCAAGGTAACGGAAAGCCTGAGCAATAATAAATACTTCATGTAATCAAGATTTAATGATCCGCTTAGAAATTTGGCTGAATGATTTGCTATATATAATATAGCTTTTTAATTTTTCCTCTTTTTCCATTGTTCCTTTCTTTTTGTCTCTTAAAACAATAAAATGCTGAAACCAATTTTTGCTTATTATTTTTTATTTTCAGGATCAGCTCATCCAGCTGATGAATGCAGTTTTCAGCAAGAAAAACTTTGAGATTCTTTCCGAAGCATTCAGTGTGGCTTGTGCTGCAGCCTCCCTTTCCCAGAATCGTTACCATCTGCCGGTCATTGCTGTGACTGAGGGACCTGCTGCAGTTTCTCACCATCAGCCAATACTCACGGTCGGTGGCTGCACCGAGAGTGTCTTAATGCCTGAAGTAGAAAGTGAAAATATTTGCATTGGGAAGATAGAACTAAAACTGGTTATTAAAGCAGAAATGACTGACATTTTCTGGAACCAGTCTATCCTCTGATAATGAACTGGGAACCAAAAATTAATTTCAGAGTATTTTATAGAATGCATATTATAAAATGCCAAGTCATATCTGGGGAATTGCATTAGAAAAACCAACGAGAGACTTAAAAATATAGTTGCATGGGAAAGACATACTATTATTTTCTCCCTTTGGAGTTAAACCGAGCAGAATCTTATAGTACAGCTTGAACTGAATTTAGGAAAGCTACCCAGAAGCAAGTAAAATTTATCTGTGCTGTACCCTGCTAATAGATCACTGCCTGGTTATCAGTAAAAAAGATAGATCATAGTACGATTAATGGTTCCAAGTATAAACTCAGAAGCCTGTTAATGGATAGTTAATTAATAGATGCCAATGACCCTTTAGAATTCCTCTTTAAATAGGATAAGAATAGACGGCAATAGCTTTCCCACTCCTTTTAAACTTGAATTCCCAGTAGCCCAGATAGAATGACCAATGCTAGGAGTTATATATCCTACCGTTGAAGAAATACATCTTATCTATTTTTAATATTTTAGGCTTGCTGCTCTAAAACAACTCTTGCATATTAATTTTAAGTGCTTTCCTAAATGAGAGGAGGTTATAGGGTATAGGCTAATCAAACCACCTGGGTCAAGACGTCCCACAATAGGATGGCTATTACTGAGAAGTTCCAAAAGTGCTTTTTCAAGAGCCAACTGGACTTTCTGGTTTTTTCTTTGAAGGTGTTTTGTTTCTCATCTAAAAAGCTTCTTCAGCTCTGAAGCTTCTTGGATGAGAAGCAAAATGTCTTCTAAGAAAAGGAAAAAAATAGAAAGTCCAGTTGTCTCTTGAAAGAGCACCTTTGGGACAACCATGATCTGGATGACTGATCTCTGAGAAGGTCTGCTTTCTAGTCAATTCCTTAAATTCCTAGGGTAGTTTTAGGTGTTCTATTTTTGTAATGATTTTTTGTTTTTATATTTTGGGCTATTCTAGATTCTTTTGGTTTGCCCATGTCCATTCTTTAATATTGATTTAGATTGGTGCAGTTTATAAAGCTTGTAAAATAAATATTTATTGCTTATTAAAAACACTATTGTAAATTTTAAAAGCTTCTCTCAATCCAAATTTCCCCAAAGCAATTTGGATAAAAATACCAAACCAGTAAATTTAAGAAGGAATGCTATCTTCTTTGAATAAACCAGGGTTGGTGCTATCAGCTGCACCTGAAGTGATCTACAGTGTTAATAATGCATTGTTTTACAACAGTGGACCGTGGACCAAAATAGAGCATTAAGAAAACAGCTGGCAGCCTCATCATCCATTTTGTAGGTTATTATCTAAGCTGTTGGAGATATATTGTTAAATGATAGGAGCATCACAGCTGTCTGGGCCTTTGCCCATTATAATGTCATTCCTGGCTGTTTGAAGTAGAGGCATGGACTGCATTAAGGGGCAGGCAGGTAGATCAGAAAGCTGTTGATCATCTAAACCAGGGGTGTCAAACTCATGTCATGGCAGCATCATGTGATGTATTGGGACTTTTTTCCTCTTCACGAAACCGGGCCTGGGCGTGGCCAGCGTGTGATGCATCTGGCCCACAGGCCAGGAGCTTGACAGCCCTGCTCTAAATGTTTCTGCATGTTCTACATTGACAGAAAAAACTGCAAAGTGGAGCTGCACTGTTTTATTACTATCAGACATTTCACCAAGATCTGAGTTTCTTGGTAGCTGGTAATTTCTTAAAGATGTGATACATGAAGAGCCAGTTTGGTCTAGTGGTTAAGGCACTAGGCTTTAAGCCAGAAGACTAAATTCTAATCCTTCCTTAAACATGAAGGCCAGCTGGGTGACTTTGGATCAGTCACACTCTGCCAGCCCAACTCGCCTCACAGGGTTGTTGTAGGAAAAATAGGAGGAGGAAGAGTGTTAATGTTTGCTGCCTTGAATTATTTACAAAAAAATAATAAAGGTGGGATAGAAAAGTAAAAAAAATGTCATGTAGAAGCTAGCTTTTTTTCCCCATTTCATCACAGAAAACTTTGAAGTACACAAAATGTATGTTTGGAACTATAGGGGTGAGAGAATGAAGCTCAGCTGTTTCAAAAAAATAAAAATACATGGAAAATTGAATTATGTGTCCCACCTGTATAAACTGTGTTTACAGTCTTGAGGTACAACATATCCTCTTAGTTGATGGCTAAGTAGAAAAGGAATATTTTTAAAGATAAGCTATACTTAGGTTATACTATAAGATGCAGTATAAATTTAAATAACAAGAATTAAAGCTATAACAAAGCATTAATTAGATGTAGTTTTTGGAAGATGGCCGGAAATGATATCTGAAGTAAAACAAACAGAAGATTATCAGGACTTCCCCATAGCTATGTCTTTTCCTGGAATTTGTTATTTCACTGATAGTCTTCATATATGAGGAGGAAAAATAATTTCACAAATCTTTTACATTCTTTAGCTTAAAGTGACAAATGTGATGTCACAGCCACTAACTCAAGCAACTGTAACCTTGGATCACGTAAAGTCTGTTGCAACTAAAGCCACAGTCCTTCAGCAGTCTACTTTTTCTCTGTCTGGGTAAGCAGAATATTGTTTTTCAAAACCTTTGTTCTTCATTTTCAGCTTGGAAGATCCCCATTGTTCCCAAGAATGTGGAAAGCATGCGGAGATTAAAAATAGATATGGATCCAGTAATGCTCATGAATAGCTCAGTCTTTTTGACATTTGGAATTCATAGTTTTTGTTTCCAAATAGTATCTTGTGACTTTTCATTCTGTTCCCTTGCTGTTCGAGGTTTTGTGAGCCACTGTTACAAGCAAGTGCATCCTGCTTCTGGCATTTTTAATAATTGTTATGTATTTGGGCATCAATTTTCTGCAATTTACAGCTATGCTTTTATTAACAGAGACGTCTTTGAGCTGAATTTCATGAGTGTCAAGCCTGCTAGCGGCTATTATGATTTTACAATCAGCATTAATGGAGATAGTCGGTTTATAGCAAACAAAGTTGAGGTAGGTATATATTCTAAGCCCCTTTTTATTCTGGGAAGAAATTTGTTCATTAAAACTATTTCGGTTCTTGTTAGTTGAAAAATACTTATTTTTGTCAACATATAATTTGTCAGAGAATCCAATCTGGGTTGATCACTGGTACTAGAGGTTTTGTCTGCTGAGCTTTTGTGCTGAAGCCGATCTTCAGGGAAGTTCTCTCTAGTCACTAGAAGCTAGAGAGAAGTTCCCTGAAGATGGGTTGGTTCTAGCATGAGTCCAAAAGTTTGGAAAACAAAACCTCTGGTCCCAGTGACCTACCTAGTTTGGGTCCTGCAACATTATCCTGGGACACGTATATTCAACCCTTCATTCATTTAATTTTTTTTCCATGGTGTTTTGTTTTTTTTAATTTACGTAGCTGTCTTGCATGGAATATGTCCTTTCTCCCGTCCCAAATAACTGTTACCAAAATGCTAGGCCAGAGGCTTTGTGTCAGAATGTGTGATGGTCAGATTTTGAAAACTTATGGTCAGAAAAAAAATTCCTAGGAGAAAAAAGTATGTTGCATTGAATGGATGGGGAGGACAATAAGAAACGTGGTTTTAATTAAATGAGTGTAACTAATATACTATATTTTTATAAATATTTTAAATTATTTGATTTTTTGTAACGGCAGACATCTACCCTGGACTTGGCAAACAAAGATTCATACCAAACATACCCTAATTTTCTCACATTCACTATATCTCACATTTACCACTTTTGAAAAGACATTCAGTATTTTGTCCTATTAAGAGATAGCCTCATATTACTTTGCTTTGCTCTTGTAAAAAGACCAAGCTAGGGAATCCTGCTCATCTTCTTTTTTTATTATTATTTAGTCTGTATTTGGGGAATGCGCAACTGTTACCCCGTTTCTTCTATTCAGCATCACTATGATTGCATCTCATATTTACTAGAATTTGTCTAATTAAAAATTAGTTTGACAAAACAACTAGCCAGGTGCAAACTGCATGCTAGCCATCTGCAGGATACTGCTTCAGAATGGCAGAGCGGGGCTTGTAGCTGCTCCTTCTTGAGGGTCTGCAAATTTGACTTGTTCATCTGGAACTCCTGCAGACATGGTTCATGTTGTGGGAGAGGGGCTCAATTGTAACCAGCTTAGCAGGTCATTCTATCCCCTCCCTTGTGTGTGTGTGTGTGTGTGTGTGTAAGTAAGTCTTGGCGTATTCGGGTCTTTTCCCATGTAAGGTTGAGAGTATCTTGGTGTCGTTTCGACGAGGTCTCACTTGTCATCTTCAGGCAGGTGCTTGCGGCTTCGTGCTTGTGCGAGCAAAGTGTGGTCGGAGCTGCCGTCTCTATAAATTCTGGTGGGGAGGTGTGGAGTGCTGGCTTTGTTGCTGTAAGCAGGTTGGTTGGCTGTGTTACATCTTGATTGGTTGATGGAGTTGATGTTTGCAGATTAGTCGGCTGTTTCATAGCATCCTGTGTGGGTGTGATCCTAGTTGTGTGCCGATTAGTCTTCTGTGTTGTAACAACCTAGCTAATGGGCAGTGTGGTAACATCCTGAGCTCTAGTATTGTGACATCCTGAGTCTTGTGCTGAAACATCCTGGATGGTTGGTTGTGTTGTAACATCCTGAGCTTTAGTGTTGTAATGTAATGTCCTGAGAAGATGGCTGTGATGCAACATCCCTGGTTTTGGTCTGGCTCCGAGTTTGAGGTCTTGTCATGTGTTCATGGCGTGTGTCAGTTTGCTTTGTGTGGAGATCAGAGGGGGGTGCAGCAGCTGGTGGTGCCACTGTGGTCTGGCTTCTGGGTGGTGGTTGTATTTTGTCTGTGGGATGGGTTTGGGTTTGAATGTGGTGAGGATGATTGGTGGTGGCGTCATGTGTTATCCAACGTCAGTTTTCATGGCTGGGACTCATTTGTTGACTAGGGCTAGTTTCCAGATGTCTGGTAGGCGGGAGGTATCATCACGTTTGTTCATTTTGTGGGGGTGTTTCTCTATATCAATGGCTTCCATAATTATTCTCTTGTTGTATTGTTCAGTTTTGGAGATTAATTTGGTTCCTTCAAAATCAATTTCATGTCCAGTAGTTTTAAGGTGCTGGAAAAGGGAGGAAGTTTTTTCTTCTTTTCTGACTGCGTTCTTGTGTTCTGTGATGCGTGCATTTATTCTCCTATTAGTTTGTCCAATGTATGTGGCTGGTCAGATTTCGCATGGTATTTCATAGACGTCTTGGTTTTCTAGCTGGATCTTGTCTTTGGGGTTTCTTAAGATGTTGGTTATTTTTTGGTCAGTGCATAAGGCTGTCTTGATGTTGTGTTTGTGGAGAATTTTGCTGATTTTACCTGTGGTGCCTTTGATGTACAGGAGGAGGGTGATGCCATTGTCTTGTTCTGTGTCTCGGTTCTTGGGGGGGGGTGTCCCTTTGGATTAGGTTAGTAATTGTGTTTCTTTGGAATCCACTACAAAAGAATATATATATATATATGTACACAGAGTAAAAAAAACCTTGGATGTTAATCTCCTTCTCATTGTTGAGGGTTTAATATAGGGTGGAGAGATACTTTCTCTGACAAGGTTAACTTTTTACTTAAGGAGTTCAGTGGATGAAGGTATGTGCAAAATGGAATAGGTCACAATTTTTCTAAATTTTCAAGATGACCCTTGAAGGATTATTTTAATGCATTAAATATATTGTGAGACATCCAATGGGAAACTACCATAAATTTTGCGATGAAATTTCAGCAATGCAGTTGGAAGATGTTTCAGCACCTGAAAAAAGGGTGGTTTTAAGACCAAGGGACAAGTTGCCCAATTGAATTTGGGGCCAAAAAAAACTTTTATTCAGTAACAGTGAAACATGAAACGTATTTCTTTTGAAGTAGCAAATAGAAATTTATTCCGTAGCTTACTTGCATATTTTGACAGATCTTAACAAAGCAATTTCCAAATTGCACATTGTGTTTTCCTTGCAGTCAAATCTTTTCATTCCTATTGAGTTTTTTTTAAGTCATTCCCAAAGTGGCAGGGATGGCAGTTGGAAACAATTTGTATGTATGTTTTTTTTCTCAAGACCTGTTTACCATATTTGATATTTTCTTCACCCCCTCAATTGCTTATTTAATTGAAAAATTAACATTTAAGACTTGTTGCTCACTCAGCATGCATCAGCTAGAAGTCACTTGTTTGCAGATGCCAAGCTCTGCCATACATATCAAAATCAATGTGGTAATTGGAGTAATAATCTCTCTTAAAGCATCGGAGAGGGATTTATGGAGCTGCTTAAGCACTCTGGCTACATAAGTGAGCACTAGTGGCCATGCATTAATGGTGATGGCTTAGTAAGAATACAGCTTTAATAATAAAACACTTTATTACTGGAGAAAGCTGTCAAGTGGGCTGCTTATTAGAGGTTGTCATTTGATTACTTAGTGCTCTAGCAGTTTCAACAATTATGATCTAAACTTTAATAAGTTAAGTAAAAATACCATATTCTCCAGCATTCATTAATATGAGTGCATGAATAATGTTCCAAACACAGTAGACAAACCTGAGCAAAACAAAAGATAAATCCTTATTTTAAATATTCCCAAATGTCATCATCTTTAAAGTGTTGTGTATGAAAAGTTTTTCATAATTGCCTCCCTGATTTACTGTGGAAATTTTAATCAAAGTAAAATGTGCTGTTGATCAAATAGGAAACAATATTCAGACTGCTGTTCGCATATTTTTATATCTCTGGAAAGAAGAAGAAACTTTTGTTCCAAGTTCCCATTGATCCCTGTGGCTGAGTACTATGCTTAAATTAAGCTCATGAATAAACTCTTGGTGTTCTGGTCTGACCTTGGAATACTCAAAAACAGTTTTTTTGAGCTTGGAATGTTTTGCATAAGCTCAAATTGCTTTTTATTGTACATCCTATTTTATTGTATTCTTTTGAGGATCCTGGCTGCTATCAGTAGGGAATTAATTTCATGATATCCAGCTGAGCATCTTCCAAACATGGTACTGCTCATTCCCTCACCTTTGGCTTACAATACATAATCCCCAAGTGCTCAAATTTGTCTTATATGCCTTTCAGTATATGTATTTTAAAAGTGCATGAATCCAAGAAACGAATTAGATATCCAAATACTGTAAAATGAGATACAATTCTATTCTTATTATTGCAGAAAAGGGATGAACAAACTTTTTTTAATTAAAACCTACACTTTAAAATTGAAATGGCCCCAAATGTGGAAGAGATTGAAATGAAGCAGGAGCAAAAGATAACATCATTTGTGTAACAAAGCTCCAATAACTAACAAATAACAACAATAAATTAAATTGAACTTTAAGGACAGACATTCCCTTTGTTGTTTAAAATGCATAATGCTGATTGATCTCAACCACTATAATTTAAGCAAAGATAAAAAAAACTCATAATCCTGCAGAGTGCCTCATAGAGAACCATAGTAAGTATTCCCTGTGTTTGGAAATGGAGCTGTCAGCCACTAATTTAGTCTTATTCTTGCTTCCTTAAATTTCCCTCATACAATCAAACATTGGTTTGCCTCCTATA
This sequence comes from Ahaetulla prasina, assembly GCF_028640845.1. Classification (NCBI taxonomy): domain Eukaryota; kingdom Metazoa; phylum Chordata; class Lepidosauria; order Squamata; family Colubridae; genus Ahaetulla; species Ahaetulla prasina. The sequence continues at coordinate 200,142,588 of NC_080541.1, forward strand.
CTATCTTTTCAATCATCTCAATGAATAAAGTATGCTATCTCTTTTCTGGAGACTCCATCATTAATAAAGTGTTACAAAGTATCTTTTAGAAGAAAGGGTTGATTGATAATTGATTAATACATGGAAGTGAATGTAATTCTATCCAAAATCAAAAGCTGATTCTTGGGCTCCTTTTTAATACATTCTCAAAAAAAGAAAGAAAAGAAACAAGTGTGAAAGTAGTCTAATTTCCAAAAATGAAGGACAAATAAAATATTACTCACCATCTGTTTAAAATGCATATTTTGTCTATGTAAATATATGTGTGTATGTGTTATAAATAAATTATTTATTTATTTCTTGTTTGCAGTTGAAAGTCAAAGTCTCAACTGAAGTTGGTATTACAAATGTGGATCTCTTTACTGTGGATAAAGACCAGAGCATTGCACCCAAAACTACCAGGTAAAATACCAGTACATACAACTTAGTACTGATCGTCAACACTCTAAATCCAGGCTTTGCCAATATGTTATCAAGGAAATAAATTATATAAATTGATCTGTATTTTGAGATTTAAAATGTTAGGTTTTATACTACACCCAAAATGTTGGGTGTTTGTACTCTTAGCAGCAACTAGTCCTTTAAAAATTTCAAGTATCAGATTATTAATTCCTTAACTACACAGTCAGCCAGAGCAAACAGAACACTGAACAGAATTTGTTATTTTAATTTCTTTACTGAACCTCTTGTATCCTTGCCTGCTTCTCTTTGAAAATGAAAGTGTAAAGGAAGGTTACACTTCTTGAAATTCTAGAAAGCGATATTGTTCTTTCTGCTTTTACTGGGTTGGTTTTTTTTACAATTTCATTTTGTGATCAACCTACCTATCATCTTTCTCTTTTTTGTGATTCAACTATGCAATTGCTAATTTTTACTTTGCACTGAATATCTTTTAAGACATTTGTCTGATGCCTTTAATGATGCTTTGTAATCTGGCTAGAAAGGGCCATAAGGCCTCCAAAGCAGATTATATTAGGGAATAAAGAGGAACATAAAGAATTCTCCTCCTTGCTTTCTGTAGCATTTTTTCCCCTTTCACATCTCCCAAATTAGTTATGATCCCATTCCCTTATTGACCCATGTATTCTAGGGTTCAAGCGTGACTGGAAATCTGGTCATTTGGTGTATAAGCTTTAGTTCCTAATCTTAAATATGTAATATAAAGTGGCAGACAATGTGCTCTGAGATGACAACCACCTCTCTTCATGCTAAAAAGGCCCTCAGTAATTATACATATAATAAAAGTAAACTTTAGGGCTAGACCCCAATAAATCATAGTTGAGATTCAGCAATGACTTTGATTTAGCAATAATTTTATTCAACAAATGGGATTGAATTTGAAGCATAACCAGCCTTCTTGTAATTTGTCTTTATAAGGGTAGAAAAACTACCTGCAAATTTCCATAGTTTTCTCCTTTATTCAAGGATGAACAGATTTTAGACTTGCAAATTAATTTGCCTAAAAGAATAGGCCCAATTAATTATAGCCAATAAAATAAGTACATGCATACTAAGAATTAAAAATTCAAGTGTTTCTAAGTATTGGTTTGCCAGAAATTTTGGGTCAGTGCTTGACACAAATTTAATTCTTCTATAAAAAGATCTTGAGTTTTCACAATACTTTTAGCAATCTAATTTGGGAATACGAAGCTTTCTAATTGTTTCTCTATTACATTATATAACATAATAAGGAATCGGAAGCCCTTGTTGATTAACTGCAAAGGTTTCTGAGTAGATCCCAATCCACTTTGCATCTAATTTCCTCTGCACAGATTCACTTTTTCTTTCTTAGCAACAGTTCACTTCTGTTTTCAGGGTCACTTACCCAGCCAAAGCCAAAGGATCATTCACAGCTGACAGCCATCAAAATTTTGCCTTGTCCTTTCAATTGGTTGATGTGAACACTGGAGCAGAATTAATCCCTCACCAGGTTAGTTAATGCATGCCTACACTAATCCAGAGTGACATTTTAGCAAAAAGGCTTGTGAGAAGAGATTCAGATTGCTTTTTGTTTTTTGTTTATAAAAACTTAGAAATATTAAGCAAATGTGACAGTTGTGCATAACAGACTTGAAGGCAAGGAGCAAGTTATTGCCTTTGTGATTTGCTAGCTCTCTTGTCTAAATTAATGGATAAAATAACATACAGACCTACATATATACTTATGAAAGTACCTTAAGTTGTATATTCAGCTGATTGATTGCTATTTAGTCTTCTGCACCAGAGCTCTTTAAAACGTCAAAGAAAGTTGAAATCTTGTCAGAATCAGGCATGTTTCATTGAAAGAGCAAAAGTTTGGCTTGTATCATCTCCATTGTCTCAGATTGGAGCTTGTTTGATGGATTGGTTAAACCACCAGGCTAGGAAATAGGAGATTGTGAGTTCTAGTCCTATTTTAGCATGAAAACCAGCTGGTGACTTTGGGCCAGTCACTTTCTTTCAGCCAAATCCATCTGGGTGTTGTTATGGGGGAAATAGGAGGAGGAAGAAAAATTAGGTATGTTTACCACCTTGACTTATTTATTAAAAAAATAAAGGTGGGGTATAAATAAATAAAATATTGGCTAAGTTTTGTATGATGCTGTCAAAATGGACAATCCTGCCAAGTTTAACAAAATCAGTACAGCATTCAAAGAAGCTATATCAATCCATTTTTCCCCAGCTATGTTGCCCATATTTCATATGGAAGCAATGAAGACTGAATGTGCAAATCACATGCTTACTGATATGTATGCTTTATGAAAAGACATAAAACATATAAAAACATAGTTCCATTCTGGATGAAAATTTTGCAATACGCAGTAAGCCTCTAATAGCTTATCTTTATAGTTCTAGATATATTCTAGCTTAATTTCAGAAGCATGATAGGAAGAAGGAAAGAATATTATACCATTTTTAAAAAAAATTCTACATGGGAGCAGCATGTCTGACATGTTTTTTTTTAATATTCTTTTTGAAATAAACCCGTGTTAAAATTTTCCAGTTTCTTGCCAGGATCTGGAAAATAATTCTTATCTTGCAAAGTGTGTGTTATAGGTAGCATAGTGACAGTCTGCATGTGAATCATATATAAAACAGAATATGACATTTTCAAATTTTCTCGCTTTATCCTTGCATTATTTCTGTAATTATTGGAGGTAAGAGCGTAATAATTTGTAAAATGATTGGCCCTTGGAATTTTTTCCAAGGAATTTTTTCCATTTCTTAAAAGGAGTATATTCTCCTTCAATCTTGGTGAAATAACAATACTATTAAAGCTTTTGCGCTTTTATGATATTGGATGCTAACATAACTTTCATTGTCTTCTCAAACTAGACTTTTGTACGGCTTCACAATCAAAAAACTGGGCAGGAGGTAGTGTTTGTTGCAGAGCCAGACAGCAAAAACATCTACAAATTTGAACTGGACACTTCTGAGAGAAAAACTGAGTTTGATTCTGCCTCTGGAATATACACTCTTTATTTGATCATTGGTGACGCCACCCTGGAAAACCCAATCCTCTGGAATGTGGTATGTTAGTCCAATTGTGGAATGCTTTACCTGCTAGATTGGTGTCAATTAGAGAGATTGAGGTGCTAGATATTGTGTAGGCTCAAGGAATTAACTTGATCAAGATCTAAATAAAAGAGACATCCTGGATCAATTTTTGCCCATTCTTTTACCCATTGGCCAGCTTTTGAATCTCACTTATACCCCCACACTAGAGGGCAGTGTCTATCTTTCATGATAGCAGCAACTAGCATTTAAGGTGTGTTACTGCCAAGAGGTAGGAGTCAGTCCTTAATATTAGTAGGCTTTGGTCACCTGATCCATCATGAACCTGTCAAATTTCCAAAATCATCCAACTTAGCTATTAAAATCACAGATGCTCACGGCAAATTCCAAAACATATGTACCTTGTGGAAAAATACTTCCCTCTGCCTTTCCTGAATCTTTTTCCATTTAATTTTAATGGATGGTTTTGAGTTTTGATACTCTTGAGAGAGGGAGAAAAAACTTCTATCAATATTTTCTATATAAGGCTATTCTGAAAATCAGTGATATCATGGTGATTCCAGTTGTAAGGCAGAAAGGGGATAGTAAACCTTATTAAGATAAATTATTCCTATTGACGTATCCTTTCTATTTTTTAAATCCTTTCAGACAAGGTATACAGATACAAAACCTATTACCAGTAATAGCCATGTTAACCAATAATCAAAGGCTTTCCAAAACAGCCAGATTTTTACAAGCTTTTGGAAGGCGATGAGATTGGATCTGTCTTGCCTAGTAAAGCAAGCAGTTCCAGAGGAGGGAGTATCTTCTGATAAGAAGGAACTTTTAGCTGTGAATCTCTGCCCAACTGTATCGAGTAGGCAATTTCTATCAAGGAAATACAGTCTCATGAATATAGCTAGGACCCAAATCATATAAAGGTAGCAACTATCAAACTATCTGAGGTCTTAATTTTAAGGTTGGGTTAAGTGAATTGATATTTTTTAATCAGAAAGGTAAAACAATCAAATATAAATAACCTTCAATCAGCATCTTTTTTTAATTCTTTCCAGGCTGATGTTGTCATCAAATTTCCAGAAGAAGATGCTCCATCTACAGTCCAGTCAAAAAGCCTTTTCACTCCTAAACCTGAGATACAGGTACACTTCTCGTTAGGGCACTCTTTTTCACTGCATTCTCCATTTGGAAGACCACTGCTTTTGATTTATCTAACTTAACTTTGTTATCAAGCTTGGGGTAGTTGTAGAGCAAGAGTACCAGTTCCATCTCTTCTGTCCATGAATGCTTTTGCTTTTGCTTCCTTTGCTCTTTTTGTACTTGGATTAGAATGCTAAAATTAATATTATCTGCCATTACAAAAAAAACCATATGTTTGAGACTATAATTAATTCTTTTGTCAGTAGAGCTGTATTTTTTTGGTAATTCTTAACCTGAGTGTGCAGGTGTCCATAGATGGTTGCAAAACTCAAGAATAAGATACTGAGTTTTCTACTGTTGTTTCAAGAATCGCTTTTTAGCTAAAGTAAGTTGAAAAATAATGCTCTTGCTCCTAGAAGTGTCTTAAGGCACACCTATTCTTTTCTGCACAGTTAAATTAGCATTGATTACATATGGGAAAGAGCCTTGAATATGACAACAAAGGAAAAAAGGAAAAGTTGGTCATTTCCCCACGAGAGATTTATAATGTCTTCAAGAATCCCGCTTCTAGTTCTTGCATAGGCATGGAAATCAGCTGGGTAACCTTGAGCCAGTCACTCTTTTCCCAGCCCAGATCAATGCCTGACTTGCATATGTCAGCTGATAAATAAAACCCTTTGTTGTATCATTCACTGTTAATTTTGCTATAAGAACTAGGTGAGTACAATAAAAAAACAAGCAGAGCTTGCAATCAGGCAGTGCAGATACTAGGAAAGCAACACTAATAACTCAGTAGAATCTAGGTTATATATATATGTACAGTGATATCTTGGATATCTTGATCCAGAATTTGCTGTCTGCTGAGAGACACTGCTCTTCTGATTTTTTTTCCCCTGGAATTCCTCTTCACTAGCATTTATTCAGAGAACCTGAGAAGAGGCCTCCCACGGTTGTTTCAAACACATTCACAGCGATGATACTCTCCCCACTGCTTTTGCTCTTTATACTGGTAAGTGTTTCATATACACTTTCTAATCAGTACTGAATTTCTTGCCATTATTCAGCTGCTGGGTTTTTCAGGCAACTGAAGAGCAATATTAAATACAGTACAACATTGCTAATTTTTCATAAAATAGGTTTGTGAAAGATTTCCTAGGGTGAAAGTTTAAAATTTTCTTAATTGGTATCTACCCCTCCTCCAAATTCCTGCCTCGATTCATGAGGCTTGTTTTAAAAGATGGTCAATAAAAATTTTCAAGGCTCATTTGCACATCTGAAGGAGTCAGATATTTTGAAAGGACTTAAAGCAATCTGGGATGTTCTTAAAGTTGATTGGCAGATGTTATCCTCCCTTAATGCATATTTTTGCCATTTTTCAGTGGATAAAGATTGGGGCCAATATTTCTAACTTCAGTTTTGCTCCAAGTACCATTATCTTCCATCTGGGTCATGCAGGTAAGTGCCAGAGAAATTCCTCTCCATTATCCTTTTTTTCTGTTGGCTTTATAGGTAAGAGCCTGATGACAGATGAGCTCACAGCTTAATAACTATAATGGACATAATGACATTACATCCCTCCCTTTTGTCCATTTTTCCCCTAGCCCACCTTTCAGAATAATTCCGGTATAGCTAAATGCATGTTTGCCATCCGTTTTAAAAGCTATCATTAGTTTCAATGTCTTTTTTTTTGTATGTAGATACATTTGTTAGTACCAAATGTTCTGAGTTTGTATTTTGGACATCAGTCCTTTGGTATTTATGACCTTGTGATGCTTTGATTTTTGTACTCTTCTTCATGTACCTTGATCAGTGTCTAGATTTCTGCTCAGTCAGTGTGTGTTAATTTGATCAGAAACAGCTATTTATTTATTATTTATTTATTTATTTATTATTTAAACTTATATACCGCCCTATCTCCCAAAGGACTCAGGGCAGTTTACAGGCATATAAAAACATCAATATACAAATTAAAATAATCATTAAAAGACTTATTCTAATGCCAATAATTAATAATACCAATTATTAAAAATAGAAATATAAATATTAAAATCAATTTAAAACCCCTCTAAATTTAAAAATCTAAGCCAGTCCTATTGACTTGCTATTGACGTCTTGCATTCCTTGAGATATGCTACTTGGCTCTAACATACTAAATTGTCTAAAATTATAAAAAGTTGTAGGCCCTCATATCTTGAATTGTTTCTTTGTTGTCCTTTAATCTTAGAAAGGTTCTTTCCTTTCATCTTCTTCATAACTTCATATTTTCCCTATGAGAAACCAACATTATTTTTAAAAAAAACTTTAGCCAATTACCGTGTTCCCCCGAAAATAAGACCCTGTCTTATATTTTTTTGAACCCTGAAATAAGTGCTTGGCCTTATTGCCATATGCTCAAAAGCCCGACTGGGCTTTTTATCAGTGGGTGTCTTATTTTGGGGAAAACAGGGTAGATATTTATATTTTTCATTTGACTCTTTCATCAATGGTTCTCACTTTATTATATGTGTACCACTGGTTGAATGCAGGCAACCCTGTTAATTATTCAGGACATCCTGGTTTTCAGCAGCCACCATAAAAGATATTTCTACCCTAACTCACCAATTTAGCAAAAAGAGGAGAGAAAATGGGGCATTCCATATGATGCTATCCTCTCTTCTAACCTCCATATGTTCAGTTGGGAGGCTTGAACAGTAGCTGTCTTTCTGTTTGCTTGCGTACAGCTGTCCACATGGTCTAGGACTGTTTTTATTTGGGTTCATAATCATAGGAAACTTGTACTCATGGTCAAAAGTACATCTCCTACTTGAATGTGTATGCTTTGGAAACAGTCTACAAGCCTGTTTGCCTGAACTTGCTTTCTTGGCCTTCTGTGATGTTCAGACACGGCACACACTTGCAGTCTGTGTAATTTTCTAGATTGGGTAGCATGGAATATTAGATGAACATAGCAGCGGCATGTGTCAACACAGCATGAAGTGTTCTCAGTGTGACACCTAGACAGTATATGTCTGCATGTTCCATCTGGGACTGAAATGGGATTCCTATGGTATTCATTCAGAGAAAAGTGGTTGATTGGATTCTCTGCAACTTGCAAAGCCATACATAATATAAATGCATTGGTGCCCAGGTTTTTGTTGAGAAATTGGTCAAATGATGGGGTCAGGGCTGCAAATGAAAGGAGAGGGGGGCCAGAAAAATGCAGGGGTTCACACCCAAAAACATACTGGCTACCACAGAATCATACTTTTTCAAGAATCATTTGGTTGGGGAAGGTTTCCACTAGGAATATATAGGTGGGACACCTGTCTCATATGGAAAAGCATAAACACATACAGTTTTACATATGTACAGTATGTAGAGAATATTTAGAATTGCCTGTAAATGTATATATTTCTTTTTTTAATAGAGAATAAGTAAGACATAAGCTAATGACATATGACCATCTTTTCTTATGAACTGTCTCTCTATAGATCTAACAGACTAGCCAATAAAAAAAATACATAAAACTTTTTCCTTTTTGTTGGTCTTGTTTTAATATCTGCTTTCTTCTTACATGTTATATAATGAACCAAAAATAAAACAAGCACAGAAATTTGAATTCCACTGCAGTAATGAGTACTTTTTGAAGATAGTTGTAAATGTAAGCTTTAGATTCCAAGTTAAGTTATTTATACTTTGATCCCTTTGAAATTTTCTCAGCATTCAGCATGACTCATTTAATTGCATTCTGTCTATAAATGTCAGCATATTGTGTTAGAAGGTTGATTTTATTTCATTTGAGAATTATTTTTGTTCCAATTGCCTTATTTATGCCTACCCTGTTTCCTTGAAAATAAGACATCCCCTATAATAAGCCCAATCGGGCTTTTGAGCACATGCATTAAAATAAGCCTCTCTCCGAAAATAAGCTCTCCCTGAAAATATTTAAACGCAGAGCTGGAAATCAAGTAAGATGGCAAGAGGAGCCCCATCTTGCTCCATGTGCACAAAAATAATAAGACCTCCCCGAAAATAAGGCCAAGTGCTTATTTCAGGGTTCAAAAAATATAAGACAGTGTCTTATTTTGGGGAAAACACGGTATGTGTGTGGCTAGGATTGCTTTTCATATTGGAAGAATCATGAATCCATCCCTCCACCTAAAAGATTTAGTATTTGCATCTGGTAAATGAAATCCTCATATTCCCTTTTGCCAGCTTCCTTCTCTGCCAGTCAGTTTTCTTATGGTACATAATTAAATGTTTGCATTTGATGAGGATTGTGTTTTTCAGAGATTCTCAAGCCTTGGTTGTTACCTACACCTTAGTAGTTTAGTACACCTTGCAGTTTAGTAGATAGTGCAGGGAACTGACAGACTGGCATTACTGTGAAATGTTTTTAAGGAAATCAAATCTTACAATGTATTATTTGGCCATTTTTTTCCTAGCAATGTTGGGGCTCATGTACGTTTACTGGACTCAGCTCAACATGTTTCAAACCCTGAAGTACCTGGCTCTCCTTGGTAGCCTCACCTTCCTAGCAGGCAATAGAATGTTGGCTCAAAAAGCAGTGAAAAGGTAAGAGTCAAAAATTGGATTTTCTTTTCTTTTTTCTTTTTACAAAAAAACAACAACCCTAGTAGTGATAGTAAAGGAAAACTTAAGGATGTGCTATTAGCAATAAATCCGTTGTTAAATTCCTAGCTGTTCTTTCCTGATTCATCGGTATATCTCACCTTACGTAATAGTTGAAACATTCTAGGTTTTAATTCCATGTTCTGACTTTTGAAGTCAGTCATTTAAGGGAGACATTCTAACTGTTCAAGTAATGAGATAATGTTTGGAATATTTTTTTTTAGTATAAGTAGTCCTTGGGTTATGACCACTCATTCAGCGACTGTTCAAAGTTATAATAACACTGAACTAATGGTACTTATAACTGGTCCTTGAAGATCCAGCAATTGCAATACTTCCACAGTCACATAATCATGAATTGTGTGCTTGGCAACTGGCTTGCAGTTACAGTGTCACAATATCTTGCAGTTACGTGATTACCATTTACAACTTTCTCTGCCTGTGTTACACAAGCAAAGTCATTAGGGAAGCTGGCAGAAGGGTCACAAGTCATCCCATGTAATTTGTTCCTGCCTTTTTTGTAGTGTGCACATAGCCTGTGGCCCCACCTGCGCTCATTGCTTGCTTGTCACCCTGAGCACTCCCAACTCCCTTGCGCTCCTTGCCTGAGACTTCTGCCTCTTCCCATTTAACAACCCACATGGTCCTGGGATTGCAGTGGTAACCAGAACTGCTGGGATTGCCATCACTAAACAATGGATTCACATTACATCATATATTAACACCACATTGCTTAGTCACAGAAATTCCATCCCCAGTTGCTGTTGTAACCCAAGGACTACCTATGTTGTTATCATTTATGGCAAAGAAAGAATTTATGGTCCTTTGTACGTATCTACATTCTAGTTTTCAGCTTCCTTCACTATTAGCCATGCTACCTGGGGCTTCATGCATTTATAAACTGAGAGACATCTAGAAAACCATCTATGGTTTCCATCGGTAACATAAGGAATATCTTTTCTGGATTTCTTCTTTTTAAAAGATTAGACGCTCAGTGTCATTTCTCACAAAGCTTCCAATGTAGTAACTCAGATCATTTTCAGGACCTACAACCTCACTTTGCTGTCTAAATGCTTGCCTTTTTTTAACTCTGGAAAAAAATGTATAGGTTTGCCTTCAGAAAATCTTGATGGTCATTAGGCATTCTCAGGGTTGAGGCAACCATGAGGTTAGTAGCAAGTTAGTATATCTACCTTATATAGGTAAAATTTCTTGCTGCATGGAAAAGTCATCATAGAGAAGTAATTGTCTTGTGGATTTTCTGTAGTAGTGAGTATTAATTGAGGAAGCAAAGTTTCTAAGTTATACCAGGGCTTCTAGTGGCATGAACCAATACAGGTAGTCCTCAACTTACAACCACAATGAGCCCAAAATTTCTGTTGTTAAACAAGGCAGTTGTTAAGTGAGATTTGCTCTATTTTATGACTTTTCTTGCTGCAGTTGTTAAGTGAATCTAGCTTCCCTATTGACTTCGATTGTCAGAAGATCACAACCATCATAAATATGAAGCAGTTGCAAGAGTCCGAATTTTGATCACTGACCATGGGGATACTGAAATGGTTTAAGTGTGTGTGAAAAATGGCCTTAAATCATTTTTTTGAGTGCTGTTTTAACTTTGAACGGTCACTAAACAAATGGTTGTAAGTTGAGGACTGCCTGTAATAAAAATGCTTCTTGCTAATATCTGTTATGCATCAGGGCTAACTTTATAATTGTGCTCTTTGTCTCTTTTACCTGATTTATTCTCTGATGACTATTTGGTGAAATTAGCACAACCATGTTTTTACCTACATTCATGGCTGGCTTAAAATTCAGCCATATGGCAGCATAAGTTCTTTTATGAAAAAATGGCAATTTTCTTGATGCTTACTCAATCTCTGTAGAATTTCTGGAAGCCTGGTTTGCATGCTTCTTTTGAATGTGTTGTCAGATCCTAAAGTAATACTTCTTTACACTTCACTGTCTGCTCTGAACTTTAATTCCTTTCTCCTTTTGGCAGGATCGCTGCAGAACAGAGCAGTAGGTTGGCAAAGTATAGAACGCTACGGTAAAAAGGGGGTATACTAGTGACCAGCCCTTCCTAGAAGTAAGGGTCTTTGGCTGTTGCTTTTCCTAAGCATGGTGGCTGCTTCATTTTATGCTTATCACTGTTTGGGGTTGTGGGTGGGGGAGCTTTAGCAGAAGCCACTGCCCCTCTGCCTATTGTGCTTGCAAAAGGAACATTTGCATGATTTAGCTATCTAATTTGAATTTATTGTTTAACTCCATTATTGTTTAGCTCCGTTACAGTTCCACATTATTAAAAACAGTCAATTGGTAGAGAAATTGCTAGCAATGCTAGACTTCTACATTTCTCTAGACTTCTCATTTTTATGTCTTCCACAACACTTGCTTGGTCCATCTACCCATATGCTGCTTTTGCTTTTGTTCCCAGTCCAACAAAAATACTTTTTCTGGAAGCAAAGAATCAATATTTATATAATTTAAAAAGTTGAGAATTTTGGGAACATCTTGGGATTTTGGAATAACATGGCTGAGCTAGTCAGGATTAAATTGACGCAAATTGTTGGACATGCCTGTTTCAGTTTGTTTCATAAAGTTGGGTAGCCTGTCACGGTATCTGAATCTATGTTATCTATTGCCCTGCATGTAATATTTTGAATTTTCTCTTTCTGCCTACGCATTTATTCTTATTTGAAAAAAGGAACCTGATGGGCCGGGTGGATTTTTGTCTGTTTGTTGCAGTTGCTTTTATACTGCATATTTTGTTTGTTTGTTTGTTACATTTTTATGCCTCAGAGTCAAAGCGGATTATAGCATTTGGGGAAGCAGAAATTCATCATAAACAATATAACATATGTCTAAAAATCCACCGAAGCAACAAACAGACATCCAGCCATCCTATTACCAATTAAAAGCATGTTTAAATGAAATAGTTACCATGACTTTCTTCCAGGCCAATTTCACATTAGTGGATAAAATGTTCCATAATAACTAACAAAAAAGATACAACATTAGTTTCTAGACTATTCTACCTCTCAAAAGATCATCTGCCTCAGAGACTTCATTAGACAGGGGAAAAAAATCAGTTGGAGGAGCTGGTCCCAAAGGTGTCTAGTAACTGAGCCATTAAGAACTTTATAGGCCCATGATGGCAAACCTATAGCATGCATGCCACAGGTGGCACGTGGAGCCATATCAATGGGAACGTGAGTGTTGCCCTAGCTTAGCTCCGGCACATGTGTGCGCACCGACCAGCTAATTTTCAGGCCTTCCAGGCCTACTGGAAGTCAGGAAACAGGCTGTTTTCGGCCTCCGGGGGGTGGGAAAGGCCTGTTTTTTGCTTTCCCCAGGCTCCAGAGCCTTTCTAGGAGCCTGAGAGGATGAAAATGGCCTTCCCCAACCCACCCCCCCCACCCCCCCGAAGGCTGGAAACATCCAGAAAGGGCCTCCGTGGGGGCAGTCTGTTTTCGCCCTCCCCAGGCTTCAAGAAAGCCTCTGGAGTCTAGGGAGGGTGAAAAATGGGCCTACCAGGCCCACCGTGCCATCACGTGCCAAAAGTGGGGGGAGCACGGGGCAGGTGTCACGTGCATGGGGGGGGGCAGGGTGCATTGAATTATGGGTGTGGGGATGCCCGCACGACCCCCTGTGCTCCCTTCATTTTTGGCATATGACGGCCAAAAGATTAGCCATCACTGATATAGGCTAAAACAAATGCAGGTAATCCTTGCGTAATGATGGTAGTCGGAATTATGAATTCCGCACTAAGCAATGCAGTCAAAAAGTGCAATGTTACATGACTATACTGACTTAGATGGCAATTGCACACTTCTTGTTTTGATCATTAACTGAATCCCATGAGGTTGTTTAGCACAACACCATAGGATTGCTATTTGTAATCTCTTGCTGAGTTCCCCATTGACTTGCTTGTCAGAAGTGGGCAGCTAAAGTCAAAAACGATGTAACCATGGGACAAACTGTGAGCTTATTGCCAAGCACCTGAATTACATAATGAGATGGCAGAGATGGTGTGACAACCTGAACTGTGAAGATCGGTCATAAATCTCAATGATCACCATCATAACTTTGAATGGTTGCTGAACCAGTGGTCATTAACCAAGAACTACCTGTATTTTGAATTGGATTTTGAAACCAATTGGCAACTAATGCAGTGACTAGAACACTGTTGTTACATTACTAAAACAATTCATACTTATTAGCACCTGATTGCAATAATTAGGACCAAGCATAGTTTCTTTTTTTTATGTTTTATTAGTTTTTTTATTTTTAAATATACATCAGTATCAATACATGGAACAATGTGGGCCTGAGCATAATTCATCTTAATGATAATCATAATAATTGTTATATTAATCAAACTTATATAATCCTAGTATTAATGTACATGGTTTTTAAGCAGTTATTCAATATTTCAATATTCCATTTTAATGCCAATAATGTTGTAAGCATATATGGTAATACCATCTTTCCCTCTAATCTTTTCCATCAAATTATTACTAATATCCTATTATATAAAAAATGGAAAAAATTATATCTGCTAATATTCCCCCTATTTCTTATTTCTGCCTTTATTCTAACTTTTAATCAACTCACTATTGCTAATCCTAATATTAATATACATGTTTATATGAGGCATAGCTCTTCATTATTTAGTTGTTCAAAGTCGCAATACACCATTCAAGTACCAGTCTTCCCATTATCTAAACATACTTATAGTACCCTTTTTCAACCTCCAATCTTTCCATTTAACTATTGCTTCATATAAAGTTGTGTGTATTCTTATTTCTACCTCTATTCAAATTTCTAATCAGACCATCATTATATTAGAAAAAAAGAACTGTATCAACATCTGTATCTTCATCATTCAGACTGAATATTTCTCCCATCTCTATCCTCCTAAGCTGCCAGGTCTCCAGAATATCCACCCAAGCCCCTACCTCCCTTTCAAAGGTATCTTCCTGTTATCCGATTCCATTTTTAAATCTTTTAAAATCCCTCGGTTTATTTCATCAGTCATTATTATCTTTATCATCTTCTTCCCATCTTCTTGCTTTGCTTGCTGGTTTGTCCATTCTGTCTTTTCTTCCATTCTTTCTGCTATCTTCGATCTTTCCTGGGCTCTTTGATCTTCATTGATCATCAGTTGCAGTATATTATCTATTTTCCCATATATGCCTTGCATTAAGTACTTTATCTCTCTCTGATTCTTTTCCATAGAACCTCTAATGCTTTGAAACAGCAACACCATTTCTCTTGAAATCTCACTCCTTTCCTCCTGATGGGGCATCTTGTCTTAATTTAATAAGTCCTGCTCTTACTCAAATCCAAAAGCAATATATTCCAGTCCAATGTTACTCCTCAGAAAGTTCAGTAATCATAGTCCTTTACATCTCAAAATTATTAATCAATTCCATTTAAGTAGACTAGGAAGCTTCCACAAGTGAAAAGTCACTTTGCTTTACTTAAAAGTCTTCCTTTTTCTCATAATAGAGTCTCCAGTAATCATAAAGTAACTAGTTATAGAACAGTATGTGTCACCACGCTCCTCCAGATGAATGTTATTTCTCTTATCAAAAAGTTTTTCTAAAACTTTTCTGGTATATTCCATTCACCAGATGGTGGGTAGATGGTACCCCCAGCTTAGGTTTCAGCGTTGTTTCAAGTCTTATAGATTTTAATTAATCCAAATTTAATTCAGGTTATGGAGGCAAAGTCAACTATTCAAGTAAATTCAAATAGATAGTCCAGTATTTTTTAATGCCTTTCCAAAACAATGCCTGTCCAATTTAAAAATCCAATTTTCTATGTTTTAAAAGGTCTTTAGCTTTTCACCCCTTAGTTCCTTTTTTTGGGTCTAGGATTTTTCTCTCTATAGTAGTTCGCCGCTTTAAAAAATAATTCTAAGAGTCTCTTTTCCTGGATTTTCCTCTTTCTTTTTTTTCTTTAAAGTTGGTAGTTTGGTAGATGGGTTTAAGGCAGGGGTGCCAAACACACATTGTCATCACATGACGTATCACAACCTTTTTCCCCTTTACTGAACCAGGGGTGGGTGTGGCCAGCGCCTGATGCATCCAGCCCATGGGCCGTGATTTTGACTCCCCTGGTTTAAAGGCATCTGGATAGAAATCAGGAAACCATGAGTTCCAGTCCCATCTTAAGCAGAAAGCCAGCTGGGCATCAGAGAGCGAGAAAATAAACACACTCAAAAATAGAGAGATAGGATATTACAGGGGATTAAAGTTGGGGAATAAATTAATATACCCACATAAAAGATATGTAACTCCCTTGATTGTTCATCTACTTTTTATTGAAGAAAAATAATTAAGCACTTTAATACATGAGAAATTTAAAACTAGGCTAATATATAGTCTTCTCTAAACACTTCAAAGATGATGATCTATTGCTACATACCGTAGTAGAAATCATCAGGTATTGATATCCAAAGATGGCTAAATATTGGGCTTAATCTTCTCGTAAAACACTGTTTTGTTCCCCACTTGACCCACACAAATGTTATAAAAACTCTCCAATCTTTGCTTCTCAGCTTGTCTGCACAAGCCTGGGCTGCTTTAAATAAATGATACAATTTCCCTCTTAAGTGATTGTAATAGTTTATGGGTGTCAAACATACCAGGTGTGGGCGTGGTCAGCATATGACGCATTTGGCTAGTAGGCCGTGAGTTTCATAGCCCTGTAATAGTTAAAAACAGGATATATTTTAAAGCAACAGGATATAATTTGGCAAAGAAAACATGAACCTATTAGGTGAGAAACAGTGTGGTGAGAGAAATACTGATTTTGTGGTATTTGTTTTAACCAGTATTTATTAGTGGGACTTAGTTGAAACTCTTATCATACTGGGGATTATGGATAATTTGTAAAAGTGTTCTTTCATCATTATATTCCAAAGAAAAATACCTAAGAATGATGTTATTTCCACTATCTCTTTATTAAAAGTAAGTAGTTATTTGGATATACAATCTCAGTGCAGTTTTACAGATGAAAATAAGCATCTAACTATATTGCTTTATATATCATTTATGCAATGGAATTGAGTTTATGAATGTCATAATTTAAGATCTTAGATACTGTTGTCATAGCCATCTCCTCATTTCCTTCTGTTTCTAGTTTTTATACATTTAAAGTATTACAAAAAGAATTATTTTAGAATCAGGAGATATTTCTAAGATTTCTCTTTTTAATCTTATTTTAATTCAATTTTAATGTAATCATTTGAACTTGATAGACTGTGTGAGTTGCAATCTCGCTTTAGGCACAAAAGACAGGTGAGTGACTTTGGGCCAGTCACTCTGTCAGCCCAATCCACTTTACAGGGGTATTGTGGGGAAAGTGGGAGGAGAAAAGAGTATTAAGTATGTTCGTTGCCTTATTTGTAAAAATGATAAAGACAGGATATAAATGAAATAGATCAATAGATGAATATGTTATTAAATTCAAATTGTAGCATTATGTACACATATTAAGAGATACTCCAAATATAGTATGACTTGTAAATTCAAGTTTGCATGATAAATAACTGTATTTTGCATTAAATTCTAGTTTACTATGTATTATTTGCATTCTTCAGGTTTTAAATTTGGCATTTAAAACATTAAATTTCACTCTTCTATTCCAAAAAGAGATAACTGCTCTTGAAGAACTCTTCAACATCAAGAATTTTAACTTTAAGGGGATTTCTTTGTGTCCTTCCAGAACACGCTAATGTCAGAAGAACAGAGGAACAGAAAAAAAAAACTTAAGTAAAAAAGGAAAGGAGCCAAAGAACAGTTTGAAGGCCAGAAACTGAAGTGTGGAAAATAATTGCCTGTAATATTAAAAAGTGTTTTTTAAGAAGAAAAATACCCCCACATGTTGTGTTTGCTTGAATGTGTAAGTACTTTGATTTGTGGTACAACCGCCTTGTCAATCAGTAAGAACTTTAGAAACAGATGGGCTCCCAAATTGTCATTTTTTTAAAATCTTTTTTCTACCGCCTCCTTCATGAAATAAAGAGAATAAGACAAAAGGTCTAGCCAACTGCAATTTCTTTTATTATATTGTGATTCTCTAAAGCAAACATTATCAGGTTTATGCTTCAAGTAGTTATAGAAGAGCATTTCCATATTTTGGGTGAAAATGCAAGAATATTGTGGATGATAAAAAGCAGTTAAAATACACTTTGAAGAATCAGAAAACCTCTGACAAATTCTTTACACACTATCAAGACTGCATAGCAATTAAAAACTGTCCATGGTGCTGAAACCAGAAGTCAATGAATGCTTTCCATTCAGCACTTCTCAGTTTAAACTCAGTACAATCCCCATGTTTTCACTATGTCAGACAATTCAATGACATTGTTGATTATGGAGTCTTAGTAGAATAAAAGAATTTGGATATAGCATTTTGCTACAGCGGCTATTTATTTTTCAAACTGAAATGAGGCTAGTCTACGTTAAGCATTCTTATCTGGCATAAATTAAACAGGAAACAATTCCACATATAAACATTTGCTTTCAATTTTTGTCCTATGTTTATAGAAGGAGATGAGATTTCAGTAATATTGGTTATGAGTGAGGTTTTCTGTTCATTTCTTTCCACAGTTTTACAGACACACACACACAGAGAGAGAGAGAGAGAGAATCAATTCCTGCAGTTTATGCCAATCCTGAGAATGGCAGTGACCAAAATGAGAAAAGGAAGGGATGAAGTCAGTCTACAGTTCCATCACTTTGATCAGAACACTGGGAAAGAAAAGAAGAGATCTTAGTGTGACAAAAGTGTGGCTTCTTTCAGTGGAACACAGTTGCTTTCACGATAAGCTATCAGGCTCAGGCAACAGAGCACTTGTTCTGATCAAGATAAAAAACTGTTCTTTATTTGTCCCTTTCTTGAACAGTAATGAGTATTCTCCTTCTAAATATTTTGAACTTAAGCCACCTGACTAGATTGTCTAGGTAGAGATGTTTTCCATTGACTAATGACACCAGGAATGTATGCAAATTGTGTTTTTTGTGTCAAAACTACTTAGAAGCAGTTCAAACACAAGCAGAATTTAATTGACTAATCACCTTAATATATGCAAGTTTACTCAGGGTTACTATACAGAGTAAACTTTTGAATGTGCATTGAAGAACTGTGAACAGAGTTAAGTACAAATTACAACTCATTAGAATGCGTTTTTGTTGCAGTCATTACTATATAAGCTATACAAGTTACTAAAGTAGCAGTTGCACATTCAAAATGAACTGTATGTTACAGAATGTGATTGTTATATATTTATAAAACTACTTACCCTTGATTCTGTAACATTGCTCCCAAGAAATTCCTGAGTACCATCTGTTGGTGATAGTGACTATCCACCATAATGCTATCAGACTGGCGCCTAGTCAAGATTTCATGTTGCTCATCTCCCAGGCTTTCTTCCCTACAAAACAACCAAAATGATTGCTACAGAGAAACACACTATAGAGGAAGGCATTAGTCAAGGGTCATAGGCAAGAGCTATTCCTGCTTGACTATCAGCCTCATAAATTGGCCTTGAAAAAATTATTATTTAATATAGCTATTTTAAAGGCAATTAATTAAGCTAAAATAAAATTCTTCTAATGCAAATTCCACAATCTAATTACTGTTTTCCTTCTAGCTTCATAGATGACATTGCAGTCTACCACATCTGAGCACAGTTTGCTATCTTGAGATATTTGGAGTTTTTAATCTGTTAATGAAAAGTCTAATCCTGTAGAAATAGTTCTAGGTAATAAATATTTATTTGGATTAGAAAGATGAATATTTTTGTATTATAGATCAGATATAGCCCCAGATTTTCCAAGGATATATGGAGTGAAATGAGAGCTCCCCTTAAGTTACTACATAAATTCAAATTTCCTCTGGTGAATAATTAAGGCCCTCTGCAATATAGCACACCTTATAATAACTCTTTATTGCTAACTGAGCTATATTTTTGGCCGTGTCTGATCAGAAAAATATCTATTGCGGCTGTAATTATTTGTCACCACCACTAGAATTATCCCGTCTCTGCATTTGACAGTCAAGTGGAGGCTTAACTGCTACAAACTGATGGTAAATAATGTATATTCATTACACTTACTTAAATCTTTTCCCAATTATGCCCTGTAATAACTTCCGCGTTGATACCTTTCCTCGGACCTTCCGGTAACTGTCAGTGAATATGGCATCTGCATGACGCTGGAGTCTAAAGAAATAAAAATGCACTGTCATTCTGATGCAGTGCCCACTTGCAAAGGACCATTTTAAGAACAGTTCCTGTTGATGGAAAAGGCAGTTCTATATACCTTCAAAGCTACATTATCCGAAAGGAAAAATTCTATGCATTTCCAATTTCTATCCCTTTTGGACAACTGCATTTTGGACAACTGCAACAATGAGTTCACTGCATTCATTCTTTCTTATATTATATATAAATTGTTCTTGGAACTTAATGAAGTCAAAATATGGAACACCAATGTGTGCCCTTTTTATATGCTGTAGCACCTAAAGTGGTTAAATGGCAAAACAGTACCTTTTCCACAGGAGTATTGTGTCTGGAAATTTCTCCCAAGGCAAGCCAAATAGATTCTGCCAAGTTTTAGGCAGGTAGTAAAAAGCACATTTTTCAGTGTCTTACCTTGTTTTGAATCATGTATTTTGATCTTTTGTGAATTCATATATTTCTAATTGCTAAATTTTAAGGGCAGAAAAAAAGTATAAACATATCTGTAAATATTTTTAACTGAAATTCTTAAAAAAAATTGATATAATGTAATACCTTAGTGGCTCTCAGTTTCACAAATATAAATACTATTTACTGCATTCTTTCATGGAATCAGTCCTCATAATGTGTTGAAGTTCTGACCACTGGACTAAACAAAGGTACCTAAGTAGATGGACCTTAACTCTGAGCAGAGCTAAGGTCGTGTTACTTATTTTGACATTAATATACCCACCTTTTTTCAACAGGGCTCAGAAAGTTCTCTACTTGTTCTTCTACCGAAAGATTGTGGCTATGCACAGGACTAATTTCTTGTAGTTGAAAGCTCCCTGCTTTGCCAGAAATGGATATTGGATTATATCTAAAGCAACAAACAACAACATTAAAAACAATCAGATTGAGGCAAAATATTTCTCATTCAATGGCACGTTGAAGTAAGAATTAGACACTCCTGGAAGGAGGAAGGAAAATATTGCTACATATGCTCATTTTGGGACTTATTGACTTTGAGGTTAATCGTCTTTTTCAGTCTACCCAATCCATTGCATAAGATTGTGGATATTGGGATAAAATAAAGGGAAACACATCCATTTACATATTGAGATCTGAGAGAAAAGGTTATATTATACATTAATCATTAGCTAATATTTCATACATTATAAAACATGGTAATCTACAGGTCAATAAACTAATACTGACAAGTACAAACTTTTAATTTGTAAAATCAAATGGATAAACAAGCATTTTAACTTAGTTCTAAAAAAACTTATAGTGTTTAGCGCATTGCCATGTTACTACAGAGATGACCCTTCTGTTAGAGATGGACTAGTTTCCTCCTGCAGCAAGGCGTCTACTACCCAAGACAGACTTTTCTAATGGAGAAAAGAAACCAATAGGCTCAACTCTTACATTTTCACTAGCAGAAAATAGAGATGATCAATTACCTGAATGATGAATAGAGAGGAGAAGAAAGAGAACACACGACAAAGTGGAAGAAAAGGAAAGCAATAGCTCTGTCCAACATCTTAATGTCTTCTAGGGCAGGCTATATAAAATAATATAAATATAAAATAAGAATTTGGGATTAATTGTGGCACTTGAAAATAATCACAGGGATAACAATTCTGTGTGTTTTTCAAATCTATTGTAAGTCAACTGAGCCTTCTTTCCTTGGTAATCTAAATTCAATATCTTAAATTCCAGTAAAATCCAATATCTTGTGGAGCATTAATATTCTTTCTGTACTTCAGCCAAGCATGTGTGTGGAGAGAAAAGAAAGGATATTGATTCCTACTGGGGTCTCTTGTTGACAAATACAGCTACTGAAAGGTGATCTCCAGAGATTCAAAAAATGCAAATGGGATCATCAACAATGTTCTAGTACACAGAATTGTTGTTATGAGAGTACTATAAATGCACTGCATAAACTGAGATGGAATCCAAAGAACATACATTCAGTTCTGCAGTCACTGAACATCCTTAGCTATATTGTGTTGCTTTGTGAATTCCTTTTTTAATTATTTTCATTATTTTTCCAGCCTTTATAACTTCCACTATGTGAGGTTCTAGCTGTTTTGGCAACACAGGAAACTGCTGTCACACCAGAAATAAAAGGGGGGAGGAATTGAACAATGCTGTGAAGCCTCAAAAATATTCATCTGTCTTTTTTTGCTTTTTTAAAGTGTATTTTTAGCCAAATACACTTCAAGCCAGATATCTGCTAGTTCAGATATTGGAAGAAAAAGGTCATTTCTCAGGCAACTCATTGCTTCTTGTAGCCCAAAATTCCAGGCAGCCTGTCCTAAGTTCATGAGTATTTTTGATGCTTTCAGTATAGGGATTTGAGAAATGCAAATTAATGAAATCATTTTAACAATTTAAAGCTTGGGTTTTCAAGCTCCTGTGTTTTAACTGCTTAATCTATTGCACTCTTTCCACCATCAATTCTTGTCTTCATTCTTATTTTATATTAAGGCTATAGAAATATAAATCATTCTATGATCAGTTTGAGAAAATCTAGGTAGCAGCATACAGCTGACCTAAGTTGGGCCTGGTTAGTATTTGGATGCAACACCATCTGAGAAGTTGAGGGCTATTGACTTGACTGGGGAGAAAAACCTTGTCTCAGAAAAAGGCAACAGCTAGTCTAATCAGGCTTCTTCTGATTGCTGCTATAGACAAACACAGTTCTGCTACAAAGCAAACCATTTTTGTAACTCTTAACAAGAAAACTGCATGGATGCAGTCACCAGGAAGGACATTTTTCTGTTTTTTAATTCTTTCACCAAGAATGTAGGCAAGACTGGGATGTTGAAAAGGTATCCCAGAAGAAAGTCATAAAAAATCTCTTTTGTAGTTTAGCCAAGAAAACTACATAGAGGTCTTCATAAACTCACTAGGATTCACACTATAGACTTTTAATGTCTTTTCATTTGTGCAGTTCAAGAGATAGACACAGCTATGTCTGAAGCTCCCCCCTGCCCATCCCACTCCTACAAACAGTGTTGAGTTTTCCAAAAAGCAGTTAAATGACTTCTATTAGGAGGGAGGTTTGAGCCAATCATTCTGCAATTTCAGAAAATAAAAAGAGGAGTTTAAATACTTCCCTTCCTATGATAACCTAACAAGAGTTTATTGCCTTTCAGAACTAAAGATGCTATAGTATTATTTCCATTTTGAGAATTTAAAGTAACAGAAAATGTAAGACAATGGACAAACACATGGTGGCCAAAATCACAAGGAGTTTGGAACCTTTTCTAGCTAATTGTATTAAAAGGCATAAGTTTTCATAAGCTTCAGGTCCTTTCATCAGAGGTATAATCATCATCCCAAAAAATTAATGTGTTAGTTGGAAAAGATGCTACCAAATTCCTTAAGCAGCAGAGAATACTGTGGTATGAAGAGGTGATAAACAAGAAAATCCTCTTTTAAAATAGATATCCCAAAAGATAAATCTAACCCTGTTAGTTGATTTAGTTGACTTCTGACATCGGTCTAAGGACTTGCATAAATGTAGGGAAAATAATAATCTGATTGGAAGAAAACATGAGACAAGTCATTAAATTACTGTGTCACTGACATTATACAATATTTCTGTACTTTTTACAAAGCACTTCTGTAACTAAAGGTAACCCCTGCTGAATCAATGCGAATTGTTCCCCATGAAGAGTGTAATATATTAGGACTGCACTGTGAATAAATGCATGTCATAAGAAATGTAGTACCAAGTGTAGCGTCTCTTTTGATTTAAATTGAGATTGCTTTTTTAAAATGTGGGCTAGGAGAGGTCTACGATGCTTTGCCTATGCTTGGTAAGTTTTTATGGACCAGATGACATTTCCATTCACTTAAATGTCAGTTTCATACTTTGCTTTCTAAATAACACATTTATAACTTCCTTTTCTTTTTGCCCATTGGCATTTTCTTCTATGTAATATAAAAGCATAAATATTTACTTATTATCTGGGGACATTTTTTTAAAAAATGATATCTCTTTCTAACTATTTTAAGTAAGTCTAAATTAGATAAGATTATTCTGGGAAATACTATCCGAGACTTTACATTAGATTTATCAGAATCCAATTATTAATATTCATGTCTCTAATTTACTTCCCAGTGTTTACAATTTTTACAAAATTTGGTTGAAGTTAATTTTCAAGTCAGTATACCTACAGTTGTAATCTTACTCAGTCTACAAAATCTCTTACATTTTCATACAATTTTTACACCATGAAACTGGTACTGTATCTACGAAGAAATAACAACATTAATTGTATCAACTTACAGTTTTCTTTGGGAATGATGTACTTTCAGGTCTATAAATTGTTGTCCTTTCTTGTAAATTTGTCTGTTGTTTGTGATATTTGATGAAATGGAGAGAACTCAGTCCAGCTCTTTTGAACATAGGAGTCTCCTGGTCTTTTATACTTTCATGTTTTCATCCAACCTGCAAATTCCTGAACGTCAGAGGATCAATTACTTTCCAACCATTCCAATAAGCCGTATTTAGCATCTCTTATCTTACAAAAAAAATTACAAACAAGCATCGGTGGAAGGGCTGAGGTGTCTGACATGCAAATTATCATCACTACCAGTAGATAGAAAAAAAAACTTTCTACTGAAAAACACTCATTTTTATCATGAAAGCCAACCATGATGGAAAATTAACCATTAGTATCACCTCCTCCCCTTTTTTAAAAAAGAGATTTGTTTCTATATTATATTGTATTGCTCTAAATCATCAGAATTACCTTCCTTTGCCTTGGTGCTGTTGTTATATGAACATGCATTAGTGTTTTGCAAATATCAACAGCATATGAGCAAGGAAAAATCCAGTAGGATTAAAACAGGCTTTAGAGATTATCCGGTCCAACTTTCTAGAAAAGTGGGCATTTAACCTGTATTTAAAAAAAAAAAAACCTTTTCAAGACAGTCTGTTCCTTTATTGTAATACTTCCTACAGTCAACAATTTCTTCGTGGCATTTAGCTGCAATTCTGTCTTTGTACAATTTTGGACCTATTAATTTTCATCCTGTGTTTTAAGCAACAGCAGTATCAACAAAAATCTGTATCAAAATCTGGCAGTCCACCTATCTGAACACAACAACTCTCACATTTTACTCATTTTCTCAACTTTCTACTTAATCATTAACCCTTAACCATTTTTGTAACCTCCCAAATGTTGTCATTTGGGGGCATTTTTCTTAAACTCTGAGTCACATTACTCCACATATTCCATAAGAAAGGCATAAGCAAAATTAATTAGCATAACTATTTTGTTTAATTTGGATAGACTTATGTTGATGCATCTTAAAATTTCATTAGCCTTTTAATTGTCAAGGCTATTGACCCCAAAATGTGAAAGGCAGTCTCTAGCTTGAGGAACCTCCCCTGGACAAAATACCATCTGAAGAGTTTCTTCAGACATACCTGGAATGCTTCCTCCATATCTTCTATTTGAGTGTGGTAATTTCTGAGCTTCCTTCCTCTCATTCAAAAATAGAATAACAGAGTTGGAAGGTATCTTGGAGGTCTTCTACTCCAACCCCCTGTTTAGGCAGGAAACCCTACACAACTTCAGAGAAATGGTTATCCAACATCTTCAAAACTTCCAGTGTTGGAGCATTCACAACTTCTGGAGGCAAGTTCCATTGATTAATTGTTCTAACTGTCAGGAAATTTCTCCTTAGTTCTAAGTTGCTTCTCTCCTTGATTAGTTTCCACCCATTGCTTCTTGTGCTGCCTTCTGATGCTTTGGAGAATAGTTTGATCCCTCTTCTTTGTGGCAGCCCCTGAGATATTGGAAGACTGCTATCATGTCTCCCCTAGTCCTTCTTTTCATTAAATGAGACATACCCAGCTCCTGCAACTTTTCTTCATATGTTTTAGCCTTCAGTCCCCTAATCATCTTTGTTGCTCTTCTCTGCACTCTTTCTAGAGTCTCCGCATTTTTTTTACATCATGGCGACCAAAACTGAACGTAGTATTCCAAGTATGGCCTTACCAAGGCATTATGAAGTGGTATTAACATTTCACGTGATCTTAATTCTATCCCTCTGTTAATGCTGCCTAGAACTGTGTTGGCTTTTTTGGCAGCTGCTGCACACTGCTGGCTCATATTTAAATGGTTGTCCATTAGGACTCCAAGATCCCTTTCATAGTTACTACTATTGAGCAAGGTATCACATATATGGTACCTGTGCATTTTTTCTTTTTCTTGCCTAAATGTAGAACCTTACTTTTTTCACCACTGAATTTCATTTTGTTAGATAGCGCCCAATGTTCAAGTCTGTCAAGATCCTTCTGTATCTTAAGCTTATCTTTTGGAGTGTTGGCTATTCCTGCCAGCTTGATGTCATCTGAAAATTTGATGAGTTCCCCATCTATCCCCTTGTCCACTTAAGTCATTGATGAAGATGTTGAAGAGTACTGGGCCTAAAACAGAGCCTTGGGGTACCCACTGCATACTTCCCTCCATGTAGATTCTATAGGTTTTTGGAGCAATATTGGAGGCATATACAGGTAGTCCTTGACTTACAACCTCAGTTGAGCCCAATATTTCTGTTGCTAAGTGAGACATTTGTTAAGTGAATTTTGATCAATTTTATGACCTTTCTTGCCACAGTTGTTAAATGAATCACTGCAGTTGTAAAGTTAATAAGACAGTTTGTTGAGTGAATCTAACTTCACCATTGACCTGACTTGTCAGAAAATCACAAAAGGTGATCCCATGACATCAGGACACTGCCATCATCACAAATATGAGTCAATTGCCAAGAATCTGATCACATGACTAGAGGGATGCTGCAATGGTCATAAGAGTGATCAGTGCCTTTGTAACTTTGAGAGGTCACTAAATGAACTGTTGTAAGTCAAGTACTACTTATATATTGATTTTTGTTGTCACTGTAGAACATGGTTACTTGAGGAATCACCTGTTGCCTATTGGATCTGGCCAGTTTGCTCTGACAAATTCTGTTAAGCAATGACATCTGTTTGGACTCCAGGGGTGTAACTTCTCTGTGGCACTGCCCAATTGGTGTTTTTGAGGCCTTGTAGACCTGGCTTTTTGCCTAGCCTTTGACTATGGTAGTTAAAGCCCATTCTGAGTAGTGTCTGTGTGATTCTCATTGTCTGGTTTTGCTATCTTTTTGTTCGTTTGTCTTTATTGTTATACCGTTTTATTGTTATTTCCTATGTTTTTACTTTGTGAATCACCCAGAATTGCTGGTACTGTAATGGTGTACAAATTGAAGAAATAAATTAATTGTCCCTCTAATCTTCTGATTTCTATTTAATATGCAAGCTATCCAAATGGGAACATTTAATAACAGAGATATAGACAGGGCTGTGCAACTCTTTTAAAAGTTAAACACAAGAATGACAAAAAGAATAAGTTCATCATACCTATAGTTTTGAGGTATAGAGGAAGTGGAACTCTAACAAACCTGGAAAGTTAAAGATTATTCTGTATATCTCTGTTTTAGTTAAACCATTAATGTAACAATTACTGAACCACATTCCTAGATTCTCCTGCCTTTCTGAGGTCTTGAATGCACAGAGTTTATCTTTAAACAATTCTCTGAAGGATTTTTCTCTTTTTAATACAACACAAATCTGTTACATGTTAAAAGAGGCAAAGAAAAGTTAATTTAGGATGGGACAGCTTTCATAAAAATCAGTAGTATATCTCGTCATATAAGAATTGCTTGATATGCTGGAAGAGACCTGATATTTTGAATACCTGAAGCCATAGAGTCAACAAAGATTCTCCTCTTCACCCTTTATCATCTATTACTTAATAGTTATGTCTGTTTGTCAGATAATGATGAAGAAGTAATCTGTGATAACACAATCTTCTCATTTCTGTAATAAAATAGTGTTGGATCAAACTTTTTTTATTGATGTGCGTATTCATGCTTCCATTAGCAATGTAAATATCATACAATATGAAATATCTATGTAACTTATTATTTAACAAGTTTTCTATCATTTTGCAGAGACTTGCCTTTTTAGAACCAATATACTGTATATTTCTTTTATGTACACTGAGACCATATGCACCAAGACAAATTCCTTGTGTGTCCAATCACACTTGGCCAATAAAATTCTATTCTATTCTATATGATGTTTAATGCACCTCATGCTATAATCCTTCTTAAATTCCACAGATACAGTTTGCTCAAGAATTGAGATCGAAGTTAGGCTATGGAATGTAAGTTGTGTTTCCCAAATTACCTTGTCTTTTCCAAAAATCTTTTTTGTTTCCTGGCCATTTTTTTCTTAAATATTTTCTTAAATATTCTCCATTGTAAATGGCCAGCATCTTTTTTTAATACCAGAGTGTTTCATTTTTTTTAAATTTTGATTATTGTTTTCTGATACAAGTTTTCATGAAGTCATCATAACCATAATTAAGTAAAGCAAGAAATGTTTAATTATTTAGAAAAAAAACAGCAAACAATATTAAGAATTAAATTTGTGTCATATAGAGAAGTTATTGCTGTTCTACAGCAGATGTCACTGTTTAATAATTATTTAACCATTCCAGCAGTAACACTTTGTTTAAGCTAAGTTGTATTAGCTGAGCTGAGTGCATCTTTGTATTTTTGGTTTTAGTTATTATTGAAATGATTGTATCATCTACCCAGGATTTTGCATCAGTCACAACATCTCAACCACAGCTGTCAGCAAAATCATATCAACCTCTCATTTTGGTATCCTGTTTTTAACAGACGCTTTGAAGATATTTAAAGATATAATTTGTCAAATTCAGGACTGGCCTGATAAAATAAGATTTTTTTAAAAAGGAATTCCTTCACATGCCATAAAAGTATCTATTGCAACTTATAGCCACTTGATAGTCAGCTACAAAATACCTTGGGTCATGTGTATGTATTTGTTTTCATTTATAGCTTTTTATCTCTTATGGATAAATCTTGGAACTTTGTGATGTCTAGATATAACATAATATTTGAATAAACATAAAAAGAAAAATAAGTAATTCTTGACTGATTTCACAATTTGCCTAAATATGTCTAAGTCTGCCCCATGTATAATTCCGGAAAAAGTGAATTCTACTTCCAAATCTCATCAAAAGGACTTTAATCTGCCATCTTTCTCTCTGATAATTCTGGAAGGGGAAGGGGTGCAGAATAAGGAAAGCAGGATAACACTCCACCTTCTTTGCAAGCTCCTACTTCTCTAGTGTTTCCTGCATTATTATTATTTTTTGTAACCATATCTGTCAAGGAATAACAGAGAATCATTGCCAAGAGTTCTGGCTTGGTAGCCTCCATCTATTCTAGATTTGCACTCTCTTCTTCGCCGTTTCATTTCGTAGGATCTGAGTTTGGGTTGGTTCTTTCCCTTAACCCCTTTCCCCTAGTTCAAGTGTCCTCAAACTTGGCACCTTTAAGACTTGTGGACTTCAACTCCCAGAAATCTCCAGCCAGCATAGCATAGTTTAGCATAGCATAGTATAGCATAACTGGCTGGAGAATTCTGGAATTTGAAGTCCACAAGTCTTAAAGCTGCCAAGTTTTAAGATGTCTGCCCTAGTTGGTGATGCTCCGAATGCATCGGGTCTGAGAAGTAAATCGGGGGTGGGGGGAGACTTCGCAACGCCAGCGAGCGAGGGGACACTGGAATAAGGGGCGGGGCTATCTGAGCAATGCGTTGCTACCGGCCGTTGCTAAGGGAGGAAGTACTTCCTGGGGGATCGGAAGCGCTTCCGGGAACGAGGTTGGACTTGAGTGGGAGGTAAGTGGGGAGCTGGGAAAGGTTAATAAGATTCCTGGAAGTCATGGGGGGGGAGGGGGCGAGAGAGACTGTAGACCCTAGTTTGAAAGGGAGAAAAATGATGGCTTTTCTATAATTTCTCTCTACTCTAGCTGTAGTCCAGCCAGTCTTTGTTGATCTGTGTGAGAACCATCTTTTCTCATTTCTAATGGTTTTCTTCTTTTTTCCCGCTTAACCGCCTTTAAGAAATCTTGAATTTCGCCTAGCAAATCGGTCTAATGCATTTTAAAAAAAATAAATTTAAATTTATTTATTTGTCATAACATCATACATAAGCATAAGCATGAAGCAACAGTAGGACAGGAACGGTAGGCACGTTTGTGCTCTTATGCACGCCCCTTACAGAGCTCTTAGGAAAGGGGTGAGGTCAATAGTAGACAGTTTTTGGAAAAAAGCTCAACGGCTGTGATTTTTTTAGACATGTTTTTTTAAGTATAGATAGAATAGAATAGAGTTTTTTATTGGCCAAGTGTGATTGGACACACAGAAGGAATTTGTCTTGGTGCATATGCTCTCAGTGTACATAAAAGAAAAGATAACTTCATCAAGAATTCTAAGGTACAACACTTAATGATAGTCATAAGTAACCTCTAGCAATGGAGGGATTTAAAGTAAGATAGGAGAAAATATATCCCTTCATAAATAAATGTCTCCCAGAGATTTATTTATTTTTAAATGCATGTGCATTTGGGCAGATGACTTTTTAAACTTAATTTTTGGTCGTATACAGTTGGCTCTGCTCTTCTTGTTTTAAGGTCGCTGTAGCTAAAACTATTTAAATGGCTTCCATTGAAGGTGATATAATGGTTTATTTTTAAAAATAATAATGAGGTGTTTTTTTATGTATAATACTTGGGTGGCCAAACACTACAAAACCAAATGCTTTAGTGCCTTTGGTGAGCCTAGAAAGATGCTATCCTGCCTCCAGAACAGGAAAATATAATAAGAGTCAGCAAGGAAGGATCAAGTGTTAAATGAAGCTTTTGTTGCTACTTCTACTGCTATCAAATTCCTATTTGATACTGTTTAGTTATTTTTTGTACTTCTGTAGTGTATTAATAGGGACGCGGTGGCTCAGGGGCTAGGACGTTGAGCTTGTCGATCAAAAGGTCGGCAGCTCAGCGGTTCGAATCCTTGGTGCTGCCGTGTAACGGGGTGAACTCCCGTTACTTGTCCCAGCTTCTGCCAACCTAGCAATTTCGAAAGCATGTAAAAATGCAAGTAGAAAAAATAGCAACCACCTTTGGTGGGAAGGTAACAGCGTTCCGTGCGCCTTTGGCGTTTAGTTATGCCGGCCACGTGACCACGGAGATGTCTTTGGACAGCACTGGCTCTTCGGCTTTGAAACGGAGATGAGCACTCCCCCTAGAGTCGGCAACGACTAGCACATATGTGCGAGGGGAACCTTTACCTTTACCTAGTGTATTACTGTTGTGCTTGATAATTCTGCCTTACACATCATCATGGCTTTATTCACCCTCTAAATGTTTGGATTAAAATTCCCAGATCTACTTTTAAGCAGGTATTCCAGAGAAGCTTGCTTTTTGTATGAAAATAGACACAGATATCATCCCTCTGTATTTTTTTAATATGTTCATTGAAATGGTTTCCTCAAAGTTTGAATTTTGATAATAGGAGTTGTATTGACAAAAAGCAGGCCATTATACAATTTACCAAATGGAACCTATCTACGCAGGAATTTAAATACAATATAGAATTAAAAATCAGTTAAAACAGGCATCATTAGAGTTCCAACAGTCAGTGAATTCAGGTAGTGATCAGATCAAAAATTCACTGCAATGGCAAAACTTTTAGCTTGGTAAAGAGTGAAAAAAAACAAATCTCTTAGGGCAAATGTACTATAAGAGGAAAAGCTAATTTACTGTTCCCACTAATTAAAACCTCCCAAAGGGTGGGAAATGCAGCAAGGCGAATTCTAATACTAGTATAAGGGCAAATCTGTATTAGGATGACTGGAGTAATACCCTGTAAGTATTCTGATCCTGAACCACTGAAGAATTTGAAGGCTAAAGCTGATATTTTTGATCACTCCCAGAAATGGACCGGTAGTAGCAAAGGAGGAACAGAATAGCCTTTGTCAACTTGA
Organism: Ahaetulla prasina; assembly: GCF_028640845.1. Taxonomy (NCBI): domain Eukaryota; kingdom Metazoa; phylum Chordata; class Lepidosauria; order Squamata; family Colubridae; genus Ahaetulla; species Ahaetulla prasina. The sequence goes on from NC_080541.1 coordinate 200,174,028, forward strand.
CTTGTTCCACATGTATGTTGGACTCCTGTGGAACTAAACTTCAAAGTCCATGCTATGTGAGATTTGTAAGACCTGGAGTCCAAAACATCTGTAAGGTAGCCAGTTTATTTATTTATTTATTTATTTATCAAATTTTTATACCGCCCTTCTCCCAAAGGACTCAGGGCGGTGTACAGCCAACGATAAGAAACAAGATATATATAATTAAAACTCCAGTTAGTGGAGGCTCAGTATCACATTCAAATAACCAACACCATTCTGACCATTTGCCTTAGCGTTTTGTGCCTTACGGAGTTCCTGAATGAGGATTATGACTTTATGGGGAAAAAATTCATATTTCAACGGAACTTCTTTTCTTTGCAGAAACAAGCCAGTCCAATTTTGTTGGAAGTGTACTTAAGGATTTCACTATGGCTGCGGAGTTGGATTTTTCACCCCCTGAAATCCCAGAGCCCACCTTTATGGAGAACATCTTGCACTATGGCCTTTTCTTTGGTGCCATTTTCCAGCTTATTTGTGTTCTGGCGATAATCCTCCCTGTTCCAAAGACATATAAAATGGTAAGCATGTCTTATCTATTTTTTCCCCTCAAATACGCTTTTTTTTTCTTTCATTCTTTAGCGGACTAAGAGACATCAGTTGAGCAATATTTTGTCTATTAGGGGCTTTCTGTGCATGATAGGAAGCCCATGGCATCCCGACAATTGCAGCTATTTCCTTAGAATAGAAATGTGGAACCTTTTTTCACTGAAGGTGACCACACTTTTTTCCAGAGAAAGCACATGGCAGAATTGGGTACAACCAAAGTCAATACAGGCTGTAACTTATACTGAAACTGAGAGTAGCACAAGCCAGCATTTCCATTTCTTCTTGCTTCCTTTCCTTCTCCCCACCCCATTCTCTCTCTTTTATCTTTTCTTATTTCATTAATCATCTGTTTCCATTTTTACTCCACGAAGCTTATTGCTATTTTTACACTTCTGAAAGCAGATACTTTTATTTCCTGCAATATTTTTATAAGGTTTCTCATCCACACTCTGACTTCTTTCGTTCTTCTCCACATCTCTGTTCTTTTTTCTGGGAAGAGAAGAGGGGAACAAAATAAAGAGATTTAATCCATTCAGTGACAATCACTGTAGAAAATTAACATAAGGAAAGAGATGGCAGGCTGGATATGGATATCTGACAAACTTGAGAGGATTGTTCTTAATTAGGAATTTCATCTCTTTTCCAGGATGTGATACAGTAAAGGATTCTAGATTAGGGGGACACAGGGTTCTAGCTTGGCAAAAATCCCGGTTCTAACCACTTGTGGACACATGAGTATTAAGCAAGACTGTGGTCATTGTTATGTTTTCTTATATATTTCTTGTACAAAAAGTAGTTGCATATCATGGATTATTTGTTATGGAGATTATAGTTCATTTCCCAAAATACCACTGACAATATCACTATTCTGTAATTGTCACTTTTATATGGTTTCAAAGTATAACAACTAGCCAATCTCTGAGCATCCTCTTCAAAATTAAAGCAGGATTTTCAGAATTCAAATTTTGCATAAGACTAATCTTGTGCACTTGGTGGCACAATTGTGTTTTTGTAACTTGGTAATTTTAGAAAATAGCTTCCCTCCTTCCCTCCTCCTGTTTCAAATTTATTCTACGTATCCATCTTTTTGGCAGGACTGTTTTTTTTTCCTTTGCACCTGTCTTCAGTAAGCATAAATTGTTTTAATTTAGCCCCAAATGCTGAGTATTATGCCAACTAGTTGAGTTTGCAATTATGAATTATTTAGTAGCAAAGAAAACATTTTTATTATTTGAATGCAAACTAAGTCAACTTTCCAGCAAATAATAAACACATCAGATTTCTTCAGTGAAAAGCAAATGCCAGAATATAATGCAGCTATAACATTTTTAAAATAACAGGAATTTATTCCATAAGCTACACATTTTCACATAGGAATTAACCCTGTAATTAAGTAGTATAGCGTTGCTTGAGATTGTAAGAATCAATGAGCTGCAGAAAAAAAGTTAGGCAAACAGAATTCCCATAGCATCTGATTGGGGCTTAAGCTATCCTGGGAATCTCGTGGTGACAAACAATCATCCTTGCCGTGCACTATTTCCAATTTAAAATTCATTCTGATTATTAAAAGGAAGCATGGCTATTCTTTACTTAGCATAGTAATTTTATCTGTTTACATGTTTTCTTTTCTTTATTCAGGAACATTTAAACTATGCACTTTAAGTCTCTGAATGATAAATGCGTTTGCTTCTGTTTGTCCAAAGGGTTGGAGTTTCCTGTGGGTGAATCACATACCTTGGTATGCGAGTCCATTATCCTTTCTTGGAAGGACACATAAGCAAATTATAGCCCTATAACTTAGGAGTGATTTCAGCTAGGTTCATTGATGATAAAGATACTAGCAGGCCTTCTTCCCGTTCCAGCAGAGCAAAATTTGCATTGCTTTTTAAGAGGCTTAAAATCAGCACAGAACCCTGTGCCAGTTTTAGTGCTTTTTTCCCCCCAGTTGTCATACATTAATTGTGGACATCTTTAGAATCCAAAAAATATTTATATCAAAACTTGTTTAATGAGGGAAAGCAATCTTGAATTTGGCTTCATCTAAAAATATCATAAATACGTCTTTCTTTCTTTCTTTCTTTCTTTCTTTCTTTCTTTCTTTCTTTCTTTCTTTCTTTCTTTCTTTCTTTTTCTTCCTCCTTTCCTTACCTTTCCTTTTTTCTTTCTTTCTTTCTCAAGATGATACTTCGATTCCAATTAAAACTTTTCTCCATATGTTTCCAAAAATTTCCCACCAGTTTTTTGTAAACTTGTCAGGCATTATGTACCAAAGTAGGCTAGACAGGGTGGAAGAAATATTTAAAATTAAAGCTGATACTGAAGTCATAAACTTTGCATGGATAGAGCCTAAAAATATCAGTCTCAAATGAATAGTCTGTATTCAGAGTTCTGCTAATTTTGGACACATATTAATATTTGTTAACACAAAATAAATAATGCAGCATGAATTACTAGTTTATAGTATATTAACATTTTTAAAAGACTCACAGAAAACCAACATGGTCAGGATTATCCAATTCTCAGGTGATAACGCTGTTCCAAAGGGCAGATGCTATGACAGAGAAGGCATGCTTCTTTGGTCTCACTAGGTGGCAGTGTTTCATAGCGGGGATCCAAAGCATGTCCACCCTTCAGTTCCCATGGGTCAGTCAGGATCGCTCAGAGATAGGTGGCCCCACAAGTAACAGAGCCTCTGTCATGAATAGAATAGAATAGAATAGAATAGAATAGAATAGAATAGAATAGAATAGAATAGAATAGAATAGAATAGAATAGAATTTTATTGGCCAAGTGTGATTGGACACACAAGGAATTTGTCTTGGTGCATATGCTCTCAGTGTACATAAAAGAAAAGATACGTTCATCAAGGTACAACATTTACAACACAATTGATGGTCAATATATCAATATAAATCATAAGGATTGCCAGCAACAAGTTATAGTCATACAGTCATAAGTGGAAAGAGATTGGTGATGGGAACTATGAGAAGATTAATAGTAGTGCAGATTCAGTAAATAGTTTGACAGTGTTGATGGAATTATTTGTTTAGCAGAGTGATGGCCTTCGGGAAAAAACTGTTCTTGTGTCTAGTTGTTCTGGTGTGCAGTGCTCCATAGCGTCGTTTTGAGGGTAGGAGTTGAAACAGTTTATGTCCAGGATGCGAGGGGTCTGTAAATATTTTCACGGCCCTCTTTTTGACTCGTGCAGTATACAGGTCCTCAATGGAAGGCAGGTTGGTAGCAATTTTTTTTCTGCAGTTCTAATTATCCTCTGAAGTCTGTGTTTTTCTTGTTGGGTTGCAGAACCGAACCAGACAGTTATAGAGGTGCAAATGACAGACTCAATAATTCCTCTGTAGAACTGAATCAGCAGCTCCTTGGGCAGTTTGAGCTTACTGAGTTGTTGCAGAAAGAACATTCTTTGTTGTCCTTTTTTAATGATGGTTTTGATGTGAGCTGTCCATTTTAGATCTTGCGATATGATAGAATCTAGAAATTTGAAGGTTTCTACTGTTGATACTGTGTTGTCTAGTATTGTGAGAGGTGGAAGTATGGAAGGGTTTCTCCTAAAGTCTACCACCATTTCTACGGTTTTGAGTGTGTTCAGTTCCAGATTGTTTTGGTTGCACCACAAGGCTAGTCGTTCGACCTCTCATCTATATGCGGATTCGTCATTGTCTCGAATGAGACCAATCACTGTTGTGTCATCTGCGAACTTCAGTAGCTTAACAGATGGATCATTGGAGATGCAGTCATTGGTATACAGAGAGAAGAGAAGTGGGGAGAGCACACAGCCTTGGGGGGCCCCTGTGCTAATTGTACAGGTATTTGATGTGATCTTGCTTAGCTTCACCTGCTGCTTCCTGTTTGTTAGGAAGCTTGTGATCCACTTACAAGTCTGTTCCGGTACCTGTAGCTGGTTTAGCTTAGTTAGAAGAATGTCTGAATGATGAACGGCTTTATGAGTGAGATCCAGCACCATGAAGTGCACCTGGGAACTTGTAGATGCCTAATGCAGCTGTGTAATACTGACATTGTATAGAGTACCCTGATGGATCCATAAATGTACACACCATTGCATTTTGGACCAGTTGTACCTTCTTGATGGTGTTTAAGGGCAGCGTCATATGGCATGATTTGCAGCAGTCCAGTCAGGAAGTGACTAAGGCATGACTCGACTGGCCATGAGTAGGGCTTCCTGATCGAGAAACAGGTGCACAAGGTGGATTTGTTCAAAGGCCTTCTTGGTCATGACTGCCAACTTTTCTTCAAGTAGGGATGGAAAATCCAAGTGGACACCCAAATTGCCCACAAGTTTTGTGTGGCAAGTTTAATCCTATCCAAAAAGATGGACCGTCTCTAGATTTAGGGAGCCCTAGAATCCACAACCTTTCAGTCTTGTTTGGGTAAAGCTATTTACCACTATCATCTATTAGTTCTTCCCCCCACCTTCACTTTGTTCTCAACATCTTTGCTACTTTTCCTTCTCTTTGATATAATTCTGACTTATGTTCTTTGAGGCATTTCTTTCTCCCTTCCCCTATTCAAGATCAATGGCTTTAGCACATTATTGCTATTTTCTGAACAATCTGCTAATTATTCGTTGTTAGATTTTAACTCTTCTATGTTTTTTCATATATTTTTTTGCCCAACTTGGCTACAAAGCTGTGCTGATAGGCACACATGACCTCAAAATACAGGCAGTAATGTCCAATGTTAAGACTGTAGATTTGTTGCTGTTTTTTTAAAAAAATGGCATTCATATAAACTTCTTCCAAATAAAAATACCTAGGGTCAGCCTGAATAAACTTTTTAATTAAATTTTCTATGTAAAAGATATAAATATAAAACATGCAGTACTTAGTACAGTGCCTTTGATTATGTAAATGATTCATGAGCACGTTTATCCAGCATTCTTGTGTACCAGCAAATAATAAAAAAGATTTACAACCTATCCACAAAATCATTAATGTTCCGTTTTTCTTAATGAATTTAACAGGATACTGAAAGCTTTGAAACGAAAAGTGCTGAAGTAGTCAAGAAACCCAAAATTGCTGCTATCTCAGTGAACAAGAAGCTCAAAAAAGAAACAAAGAAGAAACGATAAAATGATATCATGATGACATTTTCACAGCAACCATATGGCAACAAGTCAAATTGCAGTGACACTGCAAATATATTTGATGAAGCTGTCTTTATTCTGAGTTTCAGGAAGTAGATAACACTTTCTAAAATGGCTCCAGGTTTATTGTTTTACCTGATCTGTAATAAATAACCTGTAAGGTTAGTGAGAAATATCTTACAGTTTGGTTCAGTAACTGGAAAACAATCTTTTTGGGGGGGGCAATGTTTGAGGGACAACTGGATCATAGACATGTCCCACCACATCACTCTTTTTAATTTTTTAAACAGAGGGATTGAACACTCTACTACTCTTGTATGTTATTAATATAATTGGTTATATTATTATCCTTTCATTTTCTTTTATTAAAAAAACAGTCCTAATAACTGTGTCTGAATTTAGCTTTCTTTGAATTTGAGAATTCTTTGACGTTTTACTGTTTCCCTATTCTTGGGTATAATAAACCAAGTTGTTCAAATTCTCTTTACACATATTGGACTGAATAAATGAAAACTGTGATTCCCAATCAATAAAAGATGAACATTTCCGTGCCAATAAAAAATGTTTGCGAGCCAGTGTGGTGGTGTGGTTAAGGCGTTAAGCTACAGACTGGAAGACTGGGAGTTCTAGTCTTACTTTAGGCACAAAGCCAGCAGGGTGACCTTAGGCCAGTCACTCAATCTCAGCTTTAGTAGGGGGCAATGGCAAACCACTTCTGAAAAACCTTGCCGAGAAAACTGCAGGAACTTGTTCAAGCAGTCTCTGACAATCAGACACAAACAGAAGGGTGGGGGACTTTGTAGAGATATCAGCAGGTTAGTTGTGGATCTTCTAGTAAACAAAATGTACTTTTTAGCGAGATAGCCTTTGTTATGCTGTTGATAGCAAATTGAAGACAGAATTGTGGTGGCTATGTAGCCAAAACAGAGCTATTGAGAAACTAGAAGCATCTGTTCACATTCCTGGGAAAATTCCCAATTCTGCAGATGGGGAAAAAATTAACTAGATAAAAACTAACCCTGAACAAAAATATTCCATGCTGCCAAATATTTATGTTAATATACAATGCTAGGTGTCTTCCCCTGCCATCTTACGATGTTCCACAGGCAAGCAGACTTTATTATGCAATGGGTCAAATGTGTCATGTCTGCCATGGGATCCATGAAGCTGGATCAAACCAATCCAGTGGAAAGTAATGCCTTCCATGGGATAAAAGAACAAACCCTTCTATGCAAACATTTTGACGTATCAGGAGGAGGAGCCCGAGAGTTCAATCCTAGGAAGTGGATTGAATTTTTTTCTCTTAGGGTGCAAAGAAAAAAAATCTGCTTTAAATTCAACATAGGCATCAGGAAGGGCATCTGACCAGTAAACGCTTAGCTCCACTTAGTCACCCCAATTCTACCCCAAATTAAGGGACTACAGGGTCATAAAAGGAAAAAAAAATGTAGGAGCCAGAGAAAATTGGGTGACCTGCACATTCATCCCTTCAGCATCACCCATGGGGCTTTGTCAGTAGTGAAATCTGAACTGGTTTACTACTGATTCACTGGTTGCGCATGTACGCTGCGAGTAAAGTAAAAAAGTAAAAAAAAGGCTCTGACAATCGCACAGCTCAGCTGTGATCGTCGGAGCCTTTTTTTTTTTTTACCCTTTAAAAGCGTATTTTAAAAGAACTAGCAACTGGGCGATTGGGTGGGCATGGGCGGGGGGGGGGGAGGTCAGGGATTTTTGTTACCGGTTCTTTGAACCACCCGCTTCCATCGCTAGCGGATTGACCGATCTGGTCCGAACTGGGAGCATTTCACCCCTGGCCTTTGTCCTTCCATGGCCATTTCCATTTCAGGTTCCAGAAAGATCTTCACCTAATCACTCTTTTTAACCCCTGCGTAGAAATTTAAACTTCATGAAACACATTTCCCGAAGTCACTATTCCTAGTGATCTCAGATCTAACAAAAGCTCTGCTCTCCAATGCCATTTGCATCAGGAGAGCAGACAGAGACTTTCCTCACCTTACATCCCCTTTAAATTCAAAGTTCAGAATGTAAATACTGAGTTTAAAATAGTGTTTCTCAATCTTAGCAACTTTCAGACGTGTATACTTCAGCTCCCAGAATTCATCAGTCTTACTGCAAAAACACAGTAAATAGTCCTTTGCCGGGGTAGCAGCATAAAGCAAAGTGCCAGGAATGCTTGAGGAACAATAATTGCCAGGGAAGTAGGGAAGAGCCTGTAGAAATGCACAAATTAAGCTCCTGTTCTTTCCAAGGAAAGCACATAAATACCCCATGAAATCACCAGGATTCAAATTTAACAAGGATATTTTACTTAAACACAATGGAACCAGGAGCAAACTGAGTTTCAGTGAAAAATACATTTTTGTTTAGCTTCTTTGTCTACTTATAAGGTGAGCCTCAAAGCCCCTGAAATCCTGCCATTCATAAATAATTGAAATAGACAAAATCATGAATATCAGCTCCACTCCAAAGGCTGAGAAGATTTTATGTACTTATTACTACTTTCCAGCTTCTGGTCTTTTAGCAATTATTATTTTAACTGAGGATGTTTTTGCCCTCTTTGGGTAAAATAGTCACAGCAGCTAATAAAATCATCCAGATTCCATCGCAAAAGTCAACTTCCAATCATCTACTTTGTGGACTGCAGATTTTAGAGGCATTTGCAAATCTTTCAAGGGACATCACTCCCAGCCAATATTCTCAATAATAGCAAGACTAGATTAACTTTTCTTTCTCCATGGATAATTGTATTCTAAGGTGAGATGAGAGCAGTAATTAAATGCTCCTCAAGGAGTGCTCTCTTCTATTAAATCCCTCCCCCCTCCTTTTGGAGGACCTATTTTGGAAGCTCCCAGTGGACAATGCCCATATTTCTGCACTGGATTCTGGCAGACTTGACTTTTTTCGCTCTCAGCAATAACAACTAGGATGATGGCGTCTTAATTTTTCATTAAAAGAAAAATATATTTATGTGTTGAGGATTCTTCCCTTCGCACTCTTTTCCTTTTATTATGTTTCATTATGTTGCTTTCTGTTGACTGAAATTGATTATGTTTACACAGCATGTCTTTATGCAGCTCTTGTTCTGGCGATAAGGTCCCTCAGGAGACTCTAAGAAGTAGCTCATGACCAATAATCCTAGGGGCACAGTTCATTTAAATTCTGATTAATCCTTTTCAGACCTCCTTTACTTTTGTTTTGGTGCACTGACTCCCTGCCTTGCGTGCACCCAGGCAGAAAGTTGTTCCTGGAAGAGAGATAAAGAGAAGCTGGGGGCTGTTTTAAGGCAGGCAGGTACCTGCCCTGGCTTCTTCAAGACTCAGAAATAGATGGTTTAGAGCTGTTTCGTGGCTGCTTGATTGGCTTCTTCTGAAGCAAGAACCTGAAGCTGTAAACAATTTATGACAATAAGAATATTCTCCTGACACAGATGTGTGGTTCTAAATTAGTTTGATTTCATTCATTTATTTTATAACCTACTTCTGATTCCCAGAAGTATTAAAAAATTTGTCTGAACAAGAATAAAGGGACTTCCCATGTGAGAGAGCTACTGGCAAACCTCAGCCATAACTGTAATATTGGGGAGCGGTTTCACTAAGGAGATCCATACTCTAGTCCCATGATGGCGAACCTATGGCACGTGTGCCCAACGTGGCATGTGAAGCAATGTTGCCCGGCATGCACAGCCTTGCATGTTTGTCTTCTGGGTTTCTGGCTCACATGTAGGCGCAATGATCAGTTGGTTTTCGGCATGCAGCAGTGCCGAAAACCGGTATGCACATGTGCACTGGCCAGCTGATTATCCGCTGCATATGCTCGGCAGAACCCGGAAGTTTAGCTTTTCCAGAGCATGATCCTTTTGGGTGCATGGCAGTGCCGAAAACTGACCTGCACATGCACACAGGCTAGCTGATCGTTGGGCATGCATGCGTGCTAGAACCTGGATGTTCGGCTTTTCCGGAGTATGGCCCCGAGGAGTGCGCACATACACGTACAATGTTTCCGCATGACTTTTTCGACACTTGGTGCCGAAAAGGTTCGCCATCACTGCTCTAGTCCAGGGGTCTCCAACCTTGGCAACTTTAAGCCTGGAGGACTTCAACTCCCAGAATTCCCCAGCCAGCTGGCTGGGGAATTCTGGGAGTTGAAGTCCTCCAGGCTTAAAGTTGCCAAGGTTGGAGACCCCTGCTCTAGTCCAAAATAAATATGAGTTTTCTTGGGTAAATCCAATACTATATAGCAAACCATTATATGTTTAGATAAGATAGCACCAATCAAAATAGGCCACCTTTATTAATGGCTGTATTCACCGTACCTATTTTTCTGAGTTGCTGTTGCTTCGGTATCATTTCATCTTGCCATTATGCGATATTGGTAAGGATGGCTCTTACAAAAGCCAATTTTAAGTTTTATAGGAAAGTTCCAAATAAGCCATCATATCTCTTATCAAATACATATATTATCCTTTGTTCTTCATGAAAGCAGTCATACCAAAGGCCCAGACTAGAAAATGAGATATCTGTAAAATTAAAATCTCTGTTAATTTACATAAACAGACTAGGCACTCCCTCAATATGGAAGCTTCCTATTTATCGGGTGAAATTGTATGTTCTCTTGTTATATGCAATTATAGTGCTTAACATCACTGTCTAGTCCTCCTTTGCATTAAAAGCAAACACACACAATTTGCTTAATAATTTCTAGTTTTAAATGCTGTTCTCTAACCTGTAATGTCCAGGGTTCTCAAGACATAACTTGGTTGGTGTTTGATATGTAAACTAAATCCTGAACTGAATCACTGAATTAGTGATACTTGTCTTCAGTTGGAATCTTTTCTGGCTTTAGTACTTGAAATCATTAGCCAGTCCACCTGGAATCCTTTGGGCTAAAAACATATACAGCACCGTAAGAGTTAATATCATGCTGCATCTAATAATTAAGGGCACAATGACCTCATTCACATAGGTATGGTAGGACAGGGATTCTTAAATAATGGTTTATTGTGGGGGGGGGGGAAACCACTATTGGGTAGTTTTAGGCATCACACTAAGGAGAGGTTATGAATTTCAAACCACATTAAAACTTAATGAAAAGCTGAGCAACACTCATTTTGTAGTTCCCATCGCACTACTATATTCAGGTTTTCAATGACACAATTATTTCAGCACAATTATATTTTGGAGAGAAATTATGTAAAGAATCTCAGGATACTTTCCATTTATCTGTCTTCCAGCAGAATAACTGGCCACAAAAGAAGAGGATCAAATTTGATGAGGTAACAGAAGCCATCAAAGGAACAAATTTGAAAATGGGGCAAATCAGACTGGGAATTCTGAAGGGAAATGCTCTCCCCTCCCCCAATGCATCTCTATAGGAAAAGCACCTGAGCAGCCTCTTGTGGTCTTGGTGATTTCATTCCAGGTCACCAAGAATTGACACTAACTTAATGGTACATATTGTAATCAATAAAAACAATGTCATGGGATATGGATGCTAAATTCCTTGAAAAGCAACATGATGAAGATGAGGTTGATCATTATAATATATATGATTTCTCCCCCCCCTGAAAATAACAAAATGCAGCCCATGGCTAGCAAAAATGGCCAATATATGATTTAGCAAGAAATATGACTCAATCAGTTTCTAATGTTTAATATGTTCCGCAGTAGTGAAAGAAAAGGACCATGCTGCTTATAAGAAAAGCCTTTTTAATGCAATTCAATAATTCTGAGATGGACTTCCAAGATTTTAAAAACTGTTTAAAAAGAAGGAACCTTTAATTCTGACTAGTCCTGGACTTAACTAGTTTCAAACTTGATAGTGGCTGCCCAGCAGATTTCTCCTCAAGGAAACTTGGAATTACTGTCCCAAAATATCACCTATTTGAACCTTTCATGAGGTCATCATTGGATTTACAAACTATCCTAGATACATTTTCCAACAGTGGGATTTGTTCTTCAAGAAGCCAGTTTCCAAAGTTGGTCAGCTATGTTGAATCACTCTCTTTTACATCAATTTCCTATCTGCAACATGAATATTACAATAAAGTACGTAGCCATCTTGGAATGTTATTATAGAGAATGACAGAGAATGTTTAGTTGAAGTTCTCTGAATCCTTTTAATATCCAAAATAATAAACTTCTTTGTTGTGTGAACCAGCCACTGTAATTGATAAAGCATGGTTTAAAGTTTTGACAACTGTGTGAGTTCAGCCAAAATGGTTTATGTAAAAAATGTTTTTTTTATTTTATTTTGATTTTTTTACATTTATATCCCTCCCTTCTCCGAAGACTCAGGGCGGCTTACAGTGTATAAGGCAATAGTCTCATTCTATTTATATATTTACAAAGTCAACTTATTACCCCCCCAACAATCTGGGTCCTCATTTTACCTACCTTATAAAGGATGGAAAGCTGAGTCAACCTTGGGCCGGGCTTGAACCTGCAGTAATTACAGGCTACTGTGTTCTAATAACAGGCTCCTTACAGCCTGAGCTATTCCGGCCCATTAAATGCATATAGGTCCGTAATGGCGAACCTATGGCATGCGTGCCACAGGTGGCACATGGAGCCATATCTGTGGACATGCGAGCGTTGCCCTAGCTCAGCTCCAGTGCACATGTGCGCACCGGCCAGCTGATTTTCAGGTCTTCCGGGCCCACCAGAAGACGGGAAACAGGCAGTTCGGAGGGCCTCCAGAGAGGTGGGGAAGGCTGTTTTCACCCTCCCCAGGTTCCAAGAAAGCCTCTGGAGTCTGGGGAGAGCAAAAAATGGGACCACTGTGCCATCGCATGTCAAAAGTGGGGCAAGCACAGGGGGGCATGCACGCATGCGCAGGGGAGAGGGGCTCATTGAATTATGGGTGTGGGCACACGCGCAAATGACCCCCCATGCTCCCCATGCTTTTGGCACACGACAGCAAAAAGTTTAGCCATCACTGATATAGGTCATATACGGTACATCAAGCATAGAACAAATACCTCAAATACAGATACACCAAGTAAGCCATAATTTGTATAATGATTGTTTAATACAACAGAAACTGAAGTAATAGTAAAAGAAACTAAAGTAAAAATAAAAGCCTTCTTCCCAAATCAGATTGGCTGGATTTAAACAATATTAATGAGCCAAAATGAAACAAACCACCTTGTGGAATATACCGTACACCTCTTTCCATGAAGATAATCATCTGTTCTACTGATTTCCAAGTTCTACTCATTTCCAAGTTGGAGCAGTGTTTCAACCTACTGCAATGCTCTCTACATGGGGCTCCCCTTGAAGGGCATCCGGAGGCTGCAGTTGGTCCAGAATGCAGCTGCGCGGGTGATAGAGGGAGCCCCTCGTGGCTCCCGAGTGACACCTATCCTGCGCAGGCTGCACTGGCTACCTGTGGCCTTCCGGGTGCGCTTCAAGGTGTTGGTGAACGTCTTTAAAGCGCTCCATGGCATAGGGCCGGGTTACTTACGGGACCGCCTGCTGCTACCGAATACCTCTCACCGACCCGTGCGCTCTCACAGAGAGGGACTCCTCAGGGTGCCGTCGGCGCGACAGTGTCGTCTGGCGACACCCAGGGGAAGGGCCTTCTCTGTGGGGGCTCCCGCCCTCTGGAACGAACTCCCCCCAGGACTTCATCAACTTCCGGACCTCCGAACCTTTCGCCGCGAGCTCAAAACTTACTTATTTATCTGCGCTGGACTGGGTTAGTTTTTTAAGTTATGGGTTTTTAATGGGTTTTATCTCCAAATTTTAATTGTGGCCAATTTAAATAAGTTTTTTACTAGTATTTTAATTGTATTTATAATGTATTGTGCATTTTTTACTTGGCTGTGAACCGCCCTGAGTCCTTCGGGAGAAGGGCGGTATACAAATTTAAATAATAAATAAATAAATAAATAAACCTTGACCACTTTAAGCTGTGTGGATTTCAACTCCCTGATTGGGGAATTCTGGGAGTTGAAGTCCACTCAGCTTCAAATGGCCACGATTGAGAAACACTGCCTTGGAGGAACTCAGAGAATGGATCAAGGCAGACTCACAAGAGAACAACCTACAGGTTACAATTGACAGATGGAAAACTATGATTAAATGCCAACCCTGACATTTTCCTTTTCTGCCCATTGCGCATTTACCGGAGCAGGTCCAGGCTAAGCTGATGAGTCATGACTGCTACAGCCAATGACAGAACAAGCTTCCTGTTCTCACTGAGCCTTCTTTTTAGTCACCTTGGCTGTTTCTTGAGTCATAGTTACCAAGGCATGTTGGTACATCTGCTGTTTGATGGTAACCTCTTTGACTCCACAATTACATTTCTGTACTTCTTAAACCTTTAGGATGTTCAATGTTCAGAGGGGCACGTGGCATACTACAGCATGCAACAAAATCACCACTGAATTTGTTCATTGGAAGCACCCTACATTACACTAACTCTGTTGTGGGAAAGCTCTGACCTTTTCCTGAAGAGGTCAATGTTATGTGGTAGCCAAACATCAGCAGAGGTAGCATCTTTTCTGACCAATAAATTTGATTTAAAACAGCATACATTCCTGTAAGCTACAGCTTACTTCATCAGATAATTGATGAACTGCATGAACTGCAAGATGAACTGCATTTGATGAAGCGAGCTTAACACACAAAGGCTGGTGCCTTTTAATAAAATGCGTTAGTCTGAAAAAGTCTTCCCTGAAGGACTGACTTGATGACACACAATCCTTAGTTTGAAGAGCTATTTAGTCCTGTGAAGAAGGACAAGAAGGGAGAGTAAGGAACCTGACATTTGCTCAACAGGAGATGAAAAATCATTTGATTAAGTGTTTTTCTTAAATCATTTGATTAAGATGTATTTCTTCCATAGTTAAATTACAGTATTCATTTACAAACATGCACTTCTGCATATAAATGGGTATGCGCAGGTTTTATGCAAAACTGCCTCTTGGCATTTTTGCCTCTTTGTTGATATTATTGTATCGACTGCTGCATGAATTATGAAATATCCCAAATCTCCAATAATGCACATTGCTATTAAAATACAGAAAGGAGCATATGAATCCCACACAGCAAGATGCACTTGTCTGTTTTATCTTGATCAAGTCAGCATGAACACAATTTTTGTTTTACACACATTTCAAGACAAAGTGTTGGTTAAACTTGCCAGTTTTTTGTTAGCTTTCTCAAAAATCATTGCCATGTTCATGCGGCACAAACCTGTAAGTAACTATTGTTTCTCTGTCCAACTCTCTGGGCTCATACAACACACTCACCAGTAAATGCACTGCATAGGCAGAGTTTGCACTCCTCACTGGTGAGAAGCTTTTGGTTCACTACATATATCTTGCCAATGCAACCCCTCTTTCTTTAAAAATTGTTCAGGAGCAGGGGTGAAATGTAAAATTTATTACTACCGGTTCTGTAGGCGTGGCTTGGTGTGTGTGTGTGGGTAATGTGAATGGGTGGGCATGGCCAACTTTTTTTTTTTTACTTTTAAAAGCATTCTTTCAATAACCTCTTCAGCTGAAGAGGTTTTAAAAGCCTCTGACGATCCCAGCTGAGGCGCGTGATCATCAGAGACTTTTTTTTTAACTTTTAAAAGCATTTTTTCGGCTGAAGAAAACATGCTTTTAAAAGTAAAAAAAAAACCCTCTGATGATCGTGCGACTCAGCTGGGCATGGGGTGGCAGGGATTTTTGCTACCGGTTCTCACCCACCGCCATCGCTACTGGATCGGGCGATCCGGTCTGATCCTGGAGCATTTCACCCCTGTTTAGGAGGTACAGCTTATGTGAAATACTGTTGGCCAGTTATTCAAATGAAGATGGGCTGCAGACAGCACCTACCTTTTACTGTAAAGCACATAAGTTGATTGTTTATTCCTGAGCCCAATATTTAGCGATTAGTTTAATAAATACCAAAGAGTTTGAAAGTACATAAGCAGCCATCCACAAACTGCTTCTCTCCAGATGTATTGGACTAGAACACTCATCATTGTCAGTCTAACTGACATGGCACTTTACTGGACAGTGTATCAACATTAGAAGCCCTGCTTAAACTCCCATACCCTAGGGCTGTGATGGCGAACCTATGGCATATCTGTGGGCACACGAGCATTGCCCTAGCTCAGTTCCAGCACACATGCATGTGCTGGCAGCTGATTTTTAGGTCTTCTGGGCTCACCAGAAGTTGGGAAACGGGCCTTTTCTGGCCTCCTGAGGGCCTCCAGGGAGGGTGGAGAAGGCCGTTTTCACGCTCCCCAGGCTCCTAAAAAGCCTCTGGAGCCTGGAGAGGGTGAAAAATGGGTCTTCCGGTCCCACTGTGTCATCACATGCCAAAAGTGGGGGGAGCACGGAGGATTGCGCGCACATGCACGGGGGGGCACATTGAATTATGGGTGTGGGCTCGTGTGCGACACCCCCTCCCGCGCTCCCCCCACTTTTGGCATGCAATGGCAAAAAGGTTAGCCATCACTGCCCTGGGGAGATATAAGCCATGGTGGCACAATGGTTAGAATGCGGTACTGCAGGCTACTTCTGCTGACTGCCGGCTGACTGCAATTTGGCAGCTTAAGTCTCACCAGGCTCAAAGTTGACTCAGCCTTCCATCCTTCCAAGGTCGGGTAAAATGAGGATCCAGATTGTTGGGGCAATATGCTGACTGCTGATTGTTGGGGAAATTGCCTGGGTGTGTTTCAAAGCAAGGTGATCTAACTGTTTAACAAACTGTTGAATTCCTTTTCGGTTTTGTTGATGTTGTGGGGTTTTCACTTTATGCCAGCATTTTAATTTACTAGGCTTTTTTTTTTCCTGCCTAAAATGTTTCAGAGAAGCCATTTCTACTGTTTTCTGCAAGCTGCTTCAGGGCTTCTGTCTCACAGGGAACGTAGAATAAAAACATCAAAGGGAAAAGCAGAAGGAGAGAAGAAAACTATAATCAGAATAAAAGTTTACCTGCTGATTTATACAGATCAGAATGTAGAAAACTCAGGAGCAGGTCAAAGGCCATTCAGATGGCCATTCTAGCTTACAGAAAATCAAAACTCAGGTCAAGGGTAGTTCATGGTGTAATACCAACCAGGCAACTACAGGTAGTCCTTGATTCACAACAGTTCCTTTAGTGGCCGTTCAAAGTTACAATGGCATTGAAAAAAATGGACTTATGACTGTCTTTCACATTTATGACGGTTGCAGCATCCCCATGGTCACGTGATCAAAATTCAGATGCTTGGTGACTGGTTATGATGGTTGCAGTGTCTCTGGATCATGTGATTGTGAACTTCTGACCAGCAAAGTCAATGGAGAAGCCAGATTCACTTAACAACCTTGTTACTAATTTAATAACTAGAATAGAATAACAGAGTTGGAAGGGAACTTGGAGGTCTTCTAGTTCAACCCACTACTTAGGCAGGAAACTCTATACCATTTCAGACAAATGGTTGTCCAATCTCTTCTTAAAAACCTCCAGTGTTGGAACATTCATAACTTCTGGAGGCAAGTTGTTCCACAGATGCATTGTTTTACTGATTCGCTTAACAACTGTGGCAAAATAAATCGTAAAATGGTACAAAATTCACGTAACAAAAGTCTCACTTAGCAACATAAATTCTGGGCTCAATTGTGGTTGTAAGTCGAGGAGGAGTACCTGTATATTGAGCCATAGACCACCATAGAATCATATCTTTGCAAGGAGTCATATATGCTATTGACTTCTATCTGGGGTGAAGTTCAGCAGGTTCTCACAGATTTTGGAGAACCAGTAGCGGAAATTTTGAGCAGTTTGGAGAACCAGCAAATACCACCGATGGCTGGCCCCAGAGTGGGGTGAGAATGGAGATTTTGCAATATCCTTCCCCTGCCACGCCCACTAAGCCACGTCCACAGAACCGGTAGCAAAAAAAATTGATTTCACCACTGCTTCTACCCCCTGGTAAGTATAGGAAATCAGGTAAATGCCTCCCAGACCGATGTCTGTCCAGCCTCTACTTACCAAGAGGAGCCCACCAGGACTCTGAGCAATTGGTCATACTGTCAAACTTCCCTCATAGTTAAGAATTTATCTCTAATGAATTAGAGTCCTAATTTATTAATGAAGGGGTCCTTGAGTGGCTCAGACTGCTAAGACAGTCTGTTATTAACAGCAGCTGCTTGCAATTACTGCAGGTTCAAGTCCCACCAGGCCCAAGGTTGACTCAGCCTTCCATCCTTTATAAGGTAGGTAAAATGAGGACCCAGATTGTTGGGGGCAATAAGTTGACTTTGTATATAATATACAAATGGATGAAGACTATTGCTTGACATAGTGTAAGCCGCCCTGAGTCTTCGGAGAAGGGCGGGATATAAATGCAAATAAAATAAAATAAAAATAAAAATAAATAATAATAAATTGGAAACAGCATTCCTGAAACTTATACCCACGATTCCATCTCCAGCACCATGGAATGAGAGAGCTCACATGAGAGAACTCCCTAGTATCTCCTTTGGATGACACGTTTCAGATATTTGAAGGGTGTTGTATTATCATATTCTCCCAGCTGTCTTTTCTCAAGACTACACGTAGGCCTTGACTTAACAACCATTTGTTTAATGGCTGTTCAAAGGTACAATGGACTTGAAAAAAAGTTAGTCAAAGTTTGTAACTACCACCCCACCCCTGCAGTCTCACAATCACATTCTGGGCACTGAGCAACCAATTCACATTTACAACAGGTTGCAGTGTCCTGTGGTCACGTGATCACACTTCGTTTTTTAATATTTTTTTGCCGCTTTCTGGCAAAAAAAGAAAAGTTCATTGAATAAGCTGGCTTCGGAGTTATGACCGTGTGCTTTGCTTAGCAACCATGGTAAACCAAAATTCTGAGTTCAGTTGTGGTTGTAAGTCAAGGACTACTTGTAAACCTACCCAGCTTCTTCAGTCTTTCTTCCCAGGGCTTACTTTGGTCCCCTGTTATCTGCAATGCCCTACTCTGGAACTATTCTATGGTAGTCACTCTAACTTTTCTTAAAGAGCAGTGGACAGAAATAGATATTGTATCAGTCCACAATAGAATAAAGTGATACAATTGCTTCCCTTTGAAAATTATACTTCTGCTAACAAAAGGGCTTATTTACAATTAATATCAAGTTGAGTTCAAAGCCTGGTGACTTCGTGGACACAACCAGACAGTTTTCTTGACAGAACAAAGCCGTACTGCCATTGCCTTATCCGGGTGTGTGTATTTGACTTCCCAATCTAGCCCACAGCTTTTGAATTCCCTGGTGGTCTACCATCTATGTACTAATTAGGCCTGACCTGCTTAGCTATGCTAAAGAAGTCAGCAATACTTGCAATCAGGGCAAAAGGTAATGATGCTTTATTTTAAATTCCAGAATTGGAAAAAACGTAGCACATCTCTTCCTCTCTCTCTCTCTCCCTCCCTCCCTCCTACAAAGTGCTACGAAGTTTTGATACAGTATAAACTTTTAATACATGTCCTTCTACAGTGAATTCAACAGGGCAATACAAATGAAATTATAGAAACTATGGTAGGAGGAATATCTTGATGAAGTGTAGTGGGGAAGCTGGCAGGGAAAATCACAAGTTGTGGTCATGTCATGCTTAACAACCACAAGGAAAAAATGTAAAATTGGGTGTGGTCATGTGACACTTCATTTAACAACCGCACTATTTACAAACGATTTTTACACTTATAATTGTGGAATTTGTCAAGGACTACCTGTATTAAAATGATTGTTTGCAGATGGAGAGGGCAGTTAAGGAATATGAAATATAAATAACTAAAAATAAACAGCTTGTCAGGGTTCCAAGTAACACCCCCAACAAAAGAAGACTCCGAGGCTAGAAGTTCTTCAAAGTTCCATTTTATTAGAGATGTCATATTGGCACATCTGGGGAAAACCCGAATCTGAAAGCTTCCAGGTTTTCCCTACCCAAAAGAAAGTCCAAATCCCTTCCTCTGCACTCACATGTCCATTACATGGTCCAATCATTGCACCGTCCCAACTGGAGATGCCTCCCAGTCATGCCACCCCAGGTGCAGGCAGAACGTCCTTGACTCTCAAAGAAAGGAATGTTATTATGGCTATCTCTTCTACTCCAGGCAATACCCCCTCCCCTTTTCCAATAAGTGTGGCAGCCCTGAAGACCCAAAGAAAAAGATGGCCTCCAGGGTTGACACAGCTATTAAAAATAATGCAAAGCTCATAGTGCTTGCTATGATATAGATGCTTAACAAGTCTTGAATAGTGTACTTAGGAAATTGTTAAAACAAAATATGCTTGAGGTCAGGTAACAGTCAATCCCACTTAAGTGATGGAGGAAAATTCCAGATGAAATCAAATCAAACAAAGCAAGTCTTTCTTCCGGTCATAGACAGGCATCGGAAAACTCCAGTAATGAAGAAGATTTATTGGAATGACCATGGGAAAGCAGGGAGAGAAATTCAAAGGTAACAGAATAAGAGGGTAGAAAATAGGGAAGCAGCCTCGTCTTTTTCTAAAATATCAGCTAGTCATTAATAAAAGAAGAGGAAAGGGGAAAAGGCTTTCTTCTTAAAGTCAGAGTCACATGAAATATAATAAAAGGCAAACACAGGAATATAAATATTTCATTAACAGTTTCCAAGCCCAGACAAGTCAGGTAGGTGCTGCCCCTATTGCAATATGTATATAACTAAAACATTTTAACCTGTAATGTCACACTTGAGAATACTGCAAGAGAAAAAGCAGCTACAGATGATCTCAACCTCAAACACTTATCTATTCCATGTAGCCTTTTTCAACTGGTCTAGGAAATATTGTGATCACTTCAGTTACTGTTCCTATTGCAATCCAAACATGGAAATGCAAGTTGAATGGAATACTATTTTTTAAAACGGGGATTAGAAAAAGAGGTGATTTGATAATGAGACTCTAGCACAATCTGCCTGCTAAAACCTGCTGCGGCTTTCTAGACTTTCAAGCAGAGGCAGAGACTTTCCATTCATCACCTCCTACCTATTAACGTGGAAACTCAGGGGTTAAATCCTAGACCATCCATCAATAGGCACATGCTCTGCCACTGTGATGCAGCTCTTCCAGCTGCAGGATAGTACTGGAGGACAGGCAGTCTGCTGCAGCAGCCAATGCACAAGGAAGTTACCAAGAGAGTGTCTAGGATGAATAGCTTCAGTGAGTAGCATGCTGGACTCTAATAATGGGAATAAAACTTAATTTTTCTATGATTGCCTCCTTCCTGATGATTCACTGACACATTGGTTTTTGGCACTGTCAGGAACAATAAATAAAGGGGAATACCAGTAGGTGGTGAAAAAGAGGAAGCAATGTTTGTTTTTCATTTTCCAGGGATGGGGTCAGGGATGGGATTCTACCGGTTCTGACGGGTTCACGTGAACCGGTAGCTCCGATGATCAACTGAGAGTGAACCAGTTTGCCCCCACAATGAGATGGGCCCGCCCATCCACCTTATTTTCCTACCTTTATCTTCTCAGCTGATTCGCATGACCGAGCAGATTGCCACGCCTCAGCTGTGTTTCTCCTCTGAAGAAATGTGGAAGTGAAGGTTTCTTCAAACTGCACACATGTGTGTAGCGTGTGTCAGGCATGCACATGATCACCAAACCGGTTGTTAAACTGGGAGGTTACCATCACTGGATGGGATGGGATGGGGTGGAATAGGAATAGGAATAGAATCCCAAGTGTGATTAGATACGCAAGAAATTTGTCTTTGGTGCAGAAGCTCTCAGTGTACATGCACAACAACTGAGTAATAATGTTTTTTTACTTATTTCCTGTCTGTGTCCTGCTCTCTGTTTCTTCCAGAAATTTCCCGTAGCATACTGGGATTTGTATTACTGGGCGCATACTGTAGAATAACAAATCTATGTATCAAGGATCTAATTAGAGGTTGGTTCTCCCAGTTTGTTCTTTTTAATAGACGGGAAGATAAAAAAAGGAAAATATAGGATTGAGGCTAAATTGGGGAGCAGATTATTCCAGAGATTCCCAAATGGTGGATTGGACTCCATTTCTGTTCTTTTGATAATATGGTAGACGTCCAAAGCTACCTTTCCTTAATTTGTGTGGGGATTACAAAGTCCAGAGTTTCTTCATTCCCCAGGCTGACATCTATGATTACATATTTTTTCTCAGCTGCAATAAATATTGAATTCTGCAGTATATTGTAATTATTTTCAGTTGGTATCATCCCTTGTTCTTTAGAACCAAATGGGGGGGGGTCTCACCATCTGACCTTAATGTAGAAACACAGAACAGCCTTGTTTCAATTAAAAAAAAACTTTCCTGGTGTGGTGTCCTCTAGATGTCTCCATGTGCGATCACTGCCACCCAATGGGGCCATGCTGGGATCAGTTATAGAACCCATTTCATCAATTCAATGAAGATCATGAAATCGTATCATAATGCTTCTGTACGGTACCACATGCCTCTTGTCGCTGAAATTTATACGGCTGCCCCTCTGGGAATATCTCTTACTGAAGAGTTAACAGCTAACAATAGATACTAGAAAAACATCTATTGGGAGCATGAAGAGAGGGTATTTCCTTAAGGCGAACAGCACACATACAATCCTATTCTATGTATGCTGAGTTCAAAGAGATTTGCAGCTACATAATTATGCATAGGATTCTAGCCTTAAAATGAGAAGGAAAGGCATTTTTGTTAAGGCAATTTTGAGAATCACAAGGCACTGCAATAAACTACACAGCATGTCCGTAACATTCTGAATCAGAAACCATTCACTGAATTTAAATCTGTAAAACCACTGATAAAGACATATAGCACAGTTCCAATTATGATAGCTATTTCATACAGCATTTCTAACAATTATAACTGTTTCAGGCACTGATTTTTAAGCTCTGTCATGCGGATTCTTGTGGTATTTCAAAAGCAGGAGTCAGAAGGTGGAGAGACATATGGGATTCCTGCAATTGTGGCTTAATAAATAATACTAAAACTGTGGGGAGGGAACATATGCATTTAATAAAATTTGATACTTGGTTGTTGTGATGGCTTCAGTTTTGTTCTGCAACATTCAAGAGCAGTTGAATATTTATGTTTTAATTCTACTTTAGCATGGAGGTTTGGGGCAAGTTATATTTGAGATCTAAAATAAACCAATAAAATAATCCTGGATGGTTTTCACTCATACAAAATGCCTTCCTATTTTTTATTCTTTGAGATATCCTTGATGCTCTCTGAGTTTGGTTGTTTTCTTGCAGACATTGCATTACTCAAACTAGATAACATCACCAGTGCTAGTAACGTTACCTCGTTTGGGTATTGAAACATCTGCAAGAAAACTATCAAGCTCAAAGAGCACCCAGGACCCTTCATTTCAATCATGAGCTACAAATGTTCTCCTTTATTGTTTGTCATTCTTTGCCATTCAGAACATTCACCACAATTCATAACTCCCATTAAAAGAATTGGGATGCCAGAGTCTGGATTAAGACATAGAATAGATACACGCAGCTGCAATGGTGCCCATCCTTTCTCAATAAATTCAATAATAGTGAGATATATAAGAACGTGACAATGTTTTACAGATGGCATTTACCACCTGCTAGGTTAGCTAAAATGTTTAAAAATATGTCTAGCAAATGTTGGAAATGTAATCAAAAGACAGGCACATTTTATCATATGTGGTGGACTTGTGATAAAACAAAAAAAATTGGGCAAAAATACATAGATGGCTAGAAAAGATAATAGGGAAACATGTAGATTTTAAACCTGAACTTATTGGAAACACCACAAGAGGAGGAAATAATTAAGAAGATACTAGACTATGGAGAAATGGACAGACTTACATTGAAAATTGAGCTGAAAGAAGACACCGAATATTATCAAGCTTGGAACTTATTTTACCAGTGGTCGGAAAAAAGGGGTGGAGTATAAGAATGGCATTTGTATTGTTAAGCAAATTAAATATCCAGACAACACAATGTTTATTAAGCACTAAGAAATGTAATTAATAGAAAATTAATAAAACTTATTTTTTAAAAAAGAATGTGACAATATTATTTGACCTAATCCTTTGAATATGAAAGCAAATACTTAGATGGAACATAAGAGCAGATGCTATTCTAAGAACAGTTAGCCTTACCCTACTAAACTTAGTAGACATGCATAGAAAAACACTGTCTTTTGTTCATCTATGAATAATAGTATTTATGTATCCATGAATAACAGAGAATTTCTCATATGTTATTGCAGAACTCACACGTATAACCACAAGGTTATAATACAGGAATTGTTATTGCTATGTCACAGATGAGCTACAAATGTTCTCCTTTATTGTTTGAGAAACAATAAGAAAAAAATGAACTGCCTAAAGCTATCTAGCAAGTCTGTTATTCATTCTGATAACATGCTGTTTGTAATTCAGCCTCTGTCTGAACTAATATATTAGGTCAGTTCTCAAAAAAGCTTTTCACTTAACCCAGTCACATTGGCCGCTAAATACAGTTAAGTTTTTAGAAGAGAATTTCATTAAATTCTCTTCTAAAAACTCATTTCATCTTACAGATGGTGTGTGGAGGTCTTATACTTATTCAATCATAAGGAGTGTGTGGGAAAATGACTGTCTTGTCTTTCACTCTATAATAACCTAGTATTTTGCAGCCTTCCTGGTTTCCCAGGCTTGTTGAAATCCAAAGGGAAGTCAAACCCTTTGAGAGAATTCCCATCGGGGCTACTCAGACTGGAAACTGTAGGCAGGAGCATTATAGAAAAATGTGCAGCCAGAAAACATCACCAACAGCTGCAGACTCTGCATCTCCAACCATCAAGACAGTTCAAAATTTTAGCACAGAGAATTTTGAAATGCACTATCAAACAACTTCCTCGAAGGTAGGAAAACGGAAGCCCTGTTTGGGGAAAGAACATTTTCAGATATCACTAGGCAGATTCAGCACAATGCAAGCACTATTGTCCTTGTTTAGCAGATGAGATCAGCAACGTAGTTGTTAAGCAAAGCAGTTGCTAAGTGAAACATGATGATGTTATGACCTTACTTCAGTTTGTAGATCTGTGAAAGTCATAAATGGAAGGACGGGTCACAAAATTACTTTTTCATTACTAACTGCCAGCAGCTGGTAAAAGAGACAGCCATTAAATGAGTACTACAGGTATTAGGGCATAATCTGTTTTAAATTGAGGCTTAATTCCTCTTAAAGTTTTCCGGGAAATGTTTTATGCAAATTACCTTGCAAGGCCAGGGGCTAAACAAGAGACTTTCTGCATGTAAAGCAAATACCTTATGATTGACCTATAGCTCCTCCTATGCCATTTAACCTGGTAAGAAGAATCTGAAAGTGCCTGAATTACAGGTAAAGGGTAGTTTCTTTACTTTTTCAGTAATTGCTCCCTCAACAATTCTTTTCAAAAGCTCAGGAGTGGAAGATTTAGTGACCTTGGAACAATTCAGCCAGCAGAAGTTGTAGAGTTTATTCATTGACAAATTATAATTAGATCCGTTGCCTTCTAGATGCTGCTGAACCACACTCCCAGAAGCCCCAATCAACAGAGTTAGTGGTTGAGGAATTCTGGGAATTGTCATTCATCATCTGGGCAGACTAAGGTTCCCATCCCTAGGAAGTTGTATGTAATTGTATGGGATGGAGGAGATTTCTGCACAGAATCCTCACCTCAGGACAATCTATTGGCATCATCTCTGTTCTGCAGCTCAACCATTCTTCCTGGTTCAGCCATGGTGCATCCAGAAAGTACACCAGGTGATTTCTCACTAGGAATACTGCATGTCTATGAGGCTCAGGACAGGGTCATTTCCCTAATGATTTGAGACTTACCTGTCTGTTTCATTCTCAGCCTCTCCCATCTTTCCATAGCAGGTCAGTCACAGTGTTTTTCAGATCTGTAAATGCAGCTAAGAGGAAGTATCTTGGTGGCTTTGTATCTCCTCTTCTGTACTTGGGGGGGAATCACCAGCAAAATGGACAGAGACAGGACTAAAAATGTGGGGAGTGATTGAATAGTGTTCTTTATGCTTCCCTATTGCTCAGCTGGAGTAGCAATGAAGATGTTATCAACACCATGATAATACCACGATCAACACAAAACCATAAGGTAGCTATTTCCTATCTTCTATCGAGCTTGACTGTATGTCAGCCTTAGAAGGTAGACCAGGCTACAAAATAGACACAGTGCATATTTAAAATTATATTTATTAGAAGCAGTTACTGTAACTAAATGTTGCAAGTCTGAATATGCTTCCCTTCCCCCTCTTTCAGGTTCATGAGAATTAAGAGAGGAGTAGGGCTGTCTGAGACAGTCCCATAAACCGCTTTCCCAGCCTGGGCTCAATTTTCCTTTATACCAAGATTGTTGCCTTGGTAGTAGATCTCCCCTCCATCCTTTAGGGCCATCCTTCTTCACCCACTCCAGGCCATGAGACAAGACGCTCAAGGCACCAAATGGCTGCCCATATTTACCTGGAGCATAAAGATAAATGCAAACGGAGTGGACCCTCCTGTTCTGTGGTCAGACAGGTCGACTTGGAAGTCAAGGCCAGATGGGAAGCGAAATGGCCCAACTTCTTGAAGAAGTGACTCTGAGGACGCAGATAAACCTCCAAGGGCTTCAACAACCCTCTTTAAAAAACATGCAAATGACCAGCTCTCTGCAAGGAGTATAAATGCTTCTATTCCCCCACCATCCAGCCAGAGCTGAAGAAGCTTCTTGGATGAGAAGCGAAACGTCTTCGAAGCCAAACGAGAAAGTCCAAGTTGCTTCCTGAAAAAAGCACCTTTGGGACTTCCTGAAGGAGTAACGATGGGTCTAGGATTCCAAGGAGAAGGCCGTCCCGCCAGCCTCAAGGGGTGGGGGATATGGGGGGGGTCATCCAAGTGCAACATCCACGCGCGTCCCAGACCGCGTTGACAAAGGCGGCTTCGAAGCCGGCTTCCTTCGCCGCTTTCCGGCAGCCGCCTACCCACAGACACGCCGCCCCACGTCTGTATTTGCGGACGTCTCGGCTTGGGTCACAGCTACGTCATACATTCACTCCAACTCAACTCTCCCAGCCACCTCCAGCCGGAGGTGGAGAAGAGGAGGAGGAGGAGGCGGCGGCGAAGGATAACGGAGGAAGGAGGGAGAGGTTCCTCTCGCTCCCCTCCTCCCTTTTCTTAAAAAGCTGCTTCCGGTTCTGCTGCTGCCATCTTCTCTCTCTCTCTCCTTTTTTTCTTTTTGAAAGCGGGAGGGAAGCTGTTGAGGACTTACAAATGAAATAAAGGCGGGCAGCCGAGGGAGGCGGGGGCAAGGAAGAGGAGGGGAGCAGGAGAAGCCTTCGCTGACGCGCCTAGCGCTGGGTGCCGCGGGGCCGGCCGTCGGGAGGAAGCAGCACTCGGGCTTTCGTTCTGGAGCGCCTGATCCTCCTTATGTCTGAGAGGCGTTGAGGGGACTGCGGGACGCGAGTCAGAAAACGGGGAGGACGGCGTCTGGGCCACGGGCGGGCGTGGACCTGGCGGGTTGAGCTCACTTCTCGCAACCCCTCCAAGTTACAAGCCTTCCCTCAAGCCGCCCTGCCCGTTTCTGGGCTGCGGGTCGGGAAGAGGCTGGGGCGGCAGCGGCGGCGTTAGGAAGATATCTCCAACACCCGCCCCCCGCCCCCCAGCCGTATCCTCGCCTACAACGTTTTTTTCTGGAGGCGTTTCCCTCGCTTTTCCTTCCTTCCTTCCTTCCCGGGCTCGCTTCGCACAAAGCCAGCGTCTGGGTTCCGCTCTCCCGGCTGCCCCCGCCCCACCGCCTCCCCTCCCCTCCTCTGCTGCCTTCCTTCTTCTTCTTCTTCTTTTGGCTTCTTTTCACGCGATGGGCCAGAGAAGCTCCCGGAACGACCCGCGGGCCGGCGCCTAGAACTCCGGCCGCATTGCCTCTCCTGCTGGCGACTGTGTCTTTCCTGCCTTTAGCCGAGTCTCCCCGCCACTCCACGATTCATTCTTGCCCGGCTCTGAAGCCTGGTTTGCACCGGACTCGGCAGGAAGAAAGGAGAGAGGCGAAAGGCGGCGGGTAAGGCGAAGCCGCCCCTCCATCTGGGCACTTGTGTTTCTGCTTCCAGGAGCCGGGAAAGAAGGAAAGGTGAGCCGGGGTGTGTGGGGGATGCCGCGGACGCCGTTTTATCCGGAGGGAGGAAGCGGGGCCGCCGCCTTTCGCGGGTCGGTCTGCTTGGTTGTGGAATGCGCTCGGACGAAGCCGGGCTGCGCCTGACTGAGCGATCTTTGTTAATGGAGCGTTTGGAGAGAAAGGGAGAGGAGAAGGAAAAGGAGACCGGGAGGCGAAACTCGAACCGCCAAAGGGTTGGTTTTTTGTGGGGGAGGGCTGCTGGGTGGGTGACCGTCTCCAGTGTTGAAACGTCTCGTTTCTTTTAGGGTAAGCGAGTGAATCTCTCCCCCCACCCCCGCGAGGCATCGACCGCTTAAACCTCAAAAGGCTTTTTTGAAAAGGCGGCCGAGAGAGGGGGAGACTATCGTTTTAACCCCTTTTGACTGTTGTTGTCATTGTTGCTCAGCGCCCGGCTTTTGTCTGGAGGGGTTCCGTCTGAAAGAATGCAGCCCATCCAGGAGAATTGCCGGCGGCCGCTCGAGCTCTCAAGTCGGCGGTGACTTGATTCCGGTCCACT
This sequence comes from Ahaetulla prasina, assembly GCF_028640845.1. Classification (NCBI taxonomy): domain Eukaryota; kingdom Metazoa; phylum Chordata; class Lepidosauria; order Squamata; family Colubridae; genus Ahaetulla; species Ahaetulla prasina. The sequence goes on from NC_080541.1 coordinate 200,202,390, forward strand.
TTCTTTTGTTATGATACCGCGGCGGACTTCAGTGCGGGATGCCGCGTGTAGCGCGGTCCCCGCGATATATATCAGCTCGCTTGGGTAAAGCAACCGGGAGCGATTTTGTCTTGGGGAGGGGGGTTGATAGCGGCGTCTAAAATAGGAAACGGGCATCAAATTCGTCTTGCTCGGGTTTTTTTTTTTTTGAAAAGACTTTCCCCGTGGGATTTTGGATTCAAACATTCGTTTTCGCTGGGACTTTGGAGGAGGGAAGCTGTATTGCTCTGTATATCGATGCAGTCCTAGGATCACCTGGGAGCACGCCTCCCTCCCCTCCCACGCGATTTCCTTGTCTCTTAACCTGGTCACTCCTTAAACCGGTAGGTAAGATTAAATCTGGTGGGAAATGGGGAAAGATTGCTTTCCATAAAGCCATAAACTGGGCGAGCGCAGCCTTTGAACTTCTGCTGCTTTGTGTCTGAAACTCGCCGGTGTCTCGTTAATTCCGTGCGACACCGAGACGGTTTCCCTCCGTCTTGAGCCACGCAGGTTGGCCGATGCTCCTCCAAAGACTTGCGGGGTGGTGGAGAGAGGAAAGCGAACGGAGTGCGGATAGAAATTGCAAGAAATGTAAGGTGGGAGCTCCACTGTTTCTTTGGCAGCTTCCAGAGAGGAGGAGAAGCTGGCGGGTCCAGCTGAGCTGGGAACAGTGCCTACGTTGGATCGCTCTGAATCGCTTGTCAGATCCTGAGATTTGATTTTCCTGGAGCTTTCTTTGAGGCTTGCATGTTGGCTCCTCTTCTCTCCCTCCCACTTTGTTTAGTAGACCTGCAGGGTTTATTCCTTCGAAGCTTCCTGCTCTAAAGTGTGGCTTCTCTTTATTAAGGATATGCAACTTGAGGCACTCCGAATCTCTTGCCAGACGCTGTTTGGGAGTGGTGTGGTTGCCTGTAAATCCTTATCAGTACAGAGATGAAACCACATGCAGCACTTGGGTGTGTGTGGGTGTCCTTGCACTATTTTATAAGGCTGTTGTAAATATCACTGACATTATATATATATATAATGGAATAGGCACTTATTTATAAGATTTTTTTTAAATCTCACATTTAACACTTTTGTAAGTAATTTAAAGTGGTGAACATACCCAATACTCCTTCCTTCTCCTGTTTTTCTCAAATCTTTGCAATGTATTGGATAAACTAAAAGCTTTAGTTACATGAGTGGCTGGTTATTCTTTTTCTCAAGTTAACTTTTACTGCTCTCCAGAAAAGTTACCTCGGAGAGTTAGGAATGCCCTAGGATGACATGATAGGTGAGCTGCAATTGTAGGGAGAACTGCTCAAAAGTTGAAAAGAGGCCTATAGTAGAAGCCCTCCATTCATAAGTCTGGATCGAAACAAATAGTTTCTGTAATAGAGGCATCCTTATCTGCTCACATGTACATGTTTTAGTTTCAAAAGAAGGCATTTCTTGATGCGCCTTTGGTCTGATCAAGCTGTGGCTTACAAAATAATACTTCTTATAAAACTGGAGGATTCTGTTTAGATAAATGACATGTATCTATGTAAATTTGTGTGCCTTCGAGTCTGTATTGACTCCTGGTCACCATCTGGACTAGTTCCTTCAGTTTTCTTTGCAAGATTTCAAAAGTGGTTTGCCATTGTGTTCTTTCCAGGGCTGAGAGAAAGTGACTGGCTTAAATCTCTGGTTGTCTTCATACCTAAAGCCTAGTAGAACTCAGCTTCCAGCTTCTAGCCTGGTGCCTTAACCATTACAATAAACTGATTCTCACTGGTTTATCTATTGTCCATGAAGTTATTTGTTTCTTTCTTTGTTTGTTTCATCCATTACCAAAGGTGTTACTCCACAATGTACCTCTTATCTTATATTACAGCCTCCTATCACTAGCCATTGTTTAACTGCTGGAGTTTATGAAAATTATTGTCAATAGGATCTGGAAAGCACCAAATTTGATATTGCATAGTAAATTGGCTGAAGTTGGGCATTAGCCTGACTTGAACGTATGGGTCTTCTACTTCTGATACAAAATCACCTGTCCCATCCAACATTTGAAAAATGATAATGAAGATGGTCTGAGTTCATATACTATAAATGTCATGTGTTTGATTAAAGAGCAGCACATATTGGAAAGAGGAAGTTAAATGACAGGGCAATGGTCCTTAACCAGAGTTTTAGCTTTTTAACTACAGACATTTAATTTAATCTGTGAACTTGGGTTTGCTTTTATAAAACTAGTTAGAATAAGACCATTGTAAAAATTTTGGTCTGTAAACTGGACAGGGAATAGAAAAAATATCTCCAAAGACTGCAGTGGCAAACCATTTTCATATTATTGCTAATAAAATTAATTGGCAATGGTCATGAAAACACAGGTCAAGGTTTTTATGTAAGAGGGACCATCAGACTAATTAAGTGCCACAAATCTCTGTAAAGAATATTAGCGATATTTTATCACAGGCTCTTTGAAATAAAAGTTTTTCTTTCAGTAGGCTGACCCAGTTGTGCCATCAACTAATAGAAGCTGATTTACACATATCTTTTACTGTCTGATCAGAGCATTGCTTAGCTGTCTATTTCTCCTAATCATTAAGCCAATTGGTTTATTGCGAGATATTATATTTGAGGTATTTCTAGAACTGACCTAGCTCCAGACAATAGGACAATCCAGTAATAGGACTTGAGAGTCCATACTTGAATAGAATAATACGATGCTAGCTATGAAAAATTCCCCATTTACATGTCACCTCCTCCAGGTTAGAGGAGTTCACTGAGAGTACATAGCACTCTAGAATTGACACTGGATATTTATTAGTTGAAATAACATACATCATGAATATTGTTGGCCATCTTTATATAAAGAATTGTATAAACCTCTTTGAAATGTAGCCACCCATAGTCATTGATTGAGATGTGCAGTATGTGCAGTAATTGAATGAATGAATGAAATAATAGCTTGATTGCCATTACATTATTTTCAGATAGATAGATAGACAGACAGATAGACAGATAGATGATAGAGATATTCCCTTTAGAAATAATTCTGCAATAGTATTACGGTAGTTAGCTCTGGTTTTCCAAGATTCTTGAGAAGAACAAGGGATTGAGAATAATTCATGATTTTTCTAGTTATATTGTAACTAGTTGTAAAGTTAACCAATAGCTGAAGCTTTTTTCTTGGCTTTAAATCAAGAGTGAAGAAAAGTGTGTCTTGTTCATAATAATTATATATCCAACTATATGTCTAAGTTACAACGCAGATTGAAAATTCTCTATTCATAATTGTCCCAAAGGCGCTTTTTCAAAAGGCAACTGGACTTCCTTTGTTTTGCTTGAAGATGTTACACTTCTCATCCAAGAAGCTACTTCAGAACTAAAGCTTCTTGGATGAGAACAAAAAGTCTTCAAGCAAAACAAAGAAAGTCCAGTTGCCTTTTGAAAAAGCACCTTTGGGACTATCATGACCTGGATGGCTGAGAATCTCAATAGACATTTATTCACAATAGTAGTAGTTAAAAATAGAGTGATGCTAATATTTACTTTGGACTATCAAGATTGATTTCAAGCATTGGGTTTAATTGGATGCCTCAATTTAGAGACACATGAAGAAATGACGTTCTCTAAAAAATTGATTTGCTTGTCTATTTGATTTGAACATTTGAATTGAATTCCTGCACCAACCTCAGAATTTCTTCCCCAAAAATCCACGGTAATATGTCAATGAAGATTCTTAGTCTTCCAGGTAAGTGGAGTCTTGGCAACTGGATTTCTTTTCTTCTTGGTTCAAAATATTTTGCTGCTTATCTAAGTAGCTTCTTCAATATAAGCATTTTAATTGTTGTTTATCCACCTATACTCCATTACTATACTTGACTCATTTGTATTATCATCTTTTAAAGTATAAATAGCAATAAGATGGAAAATATTAAAAACATGCCAATGAGAAATTTGCACACACATTGAGTGAAATAATAGATTTTTTCTGCTGGTTTTTCCCCAGCAGTGGTAATAAGGAATAACATTATCCTCAATTATTCATTATTTGACATTCAGCCAGTGGTATCTTGAGATTCCCATATTAAGATATGGGGAGAAGAGAACATCACTAATTGTTGTAGTTTTAAGGATTGGTAGGATTCTAAAAACAGACAAAATTATTACCAATATTAAACCAACAATGCAGCTGTTAATTTTCCAGATACTTTCTTGGAACAGTCCATGGAAGAGCTCACTTTCAACTCTGGGGAAGAGATTGGTATTGCATAAGTGGTCTGAATACAAAAGTTTATCTAGATCAATTTTCACAAATTCTTGCCATCTTCTAAGTATGTAACTCCCAGAAATTCCAACCTGCATTCCTTTAGACCAGATTAGCAGGAAATTCTAAGGCAGGGGTCTCGCCATATCTAAAAAATGCCAGATTAGAAAAGTTTGATTTAGAACAGATCCCAAACTGGCTGGAGTTACTTGTTTTTAATTGTTCCTCTGTTTCAAATGCTTTTGAAGAAATTTAAGCATCATCTTCAGAGATCAGGCCAATCTGTTGTTCAATTGATAAGGTAAAAGTAAAGGTTCCCTAGCACATGTGTGCTAGTCATTTCTAGCTCTAGGTGGCTGTGCTCGTCTCTGTTTCTAAGCTGAAGAGCCAGCACTGTCTGAAGACATCTCCATGGTCATGTGGCCGGCATGACTAAATACTGAAGGTGCATGGAGTGCTGTTACCTTCCCACCAAAGTGGTCCCTATTTTTCTACTTGCATTTTTTACCTGCTTTCAAACTGCTAGGTTGGCAGAAGCTGAGACAAGTAACATGAGCTCAGTCCATTACACAGCACTAGGGATTCGAACTGCTGAATTGCTGACCTTCTGATCGACAAGCTCAGCGCCTTAGCCACTGAGCCACTGCATCTCTTTAGACACCCTAATTTACTGCTCGGATTAAGCCATAGCACTATCTGGCCTCTTTCTGTATAATTTAAAGATCTATTCCTCTAGTAAGGGGAAGTAATGGAAGATGAATATTTGCAATGTGATTTATCTGCAGTAAAATGATTAACCTTTTCTGCTTTTAATACTTCAATGATAAATACATTGACTATTGTTTGGAATTCTTTCTGTATTTGCCTAAGTTGACAAGTGAAAAAAACAGTTCGATCAGTAGAGGTACCCAGAATAAGGTTATAACTTTTGGTCTAGAATTCCAGACATTTATTGTTCTTTACGTTTCTCATGTGAATGCTCTTTGAAAACACTACAGTAATACAGTATACTGCAAACTATTTGCTTTTGGTGCCATTGTTGAAAAGCAAATGCTGCATTATTCTGACTCAGAAACTACTGAAAATCAGATGACCACTGGAAAATGCATTCATAGATGAATTCTGGAATTCCCCTCATCAAGAGAGAGTTTTATATGATCTAGAAGTGTTCATTTACAGCAATCAATTATATGCTTTAATTGTGCTATTCACCTGTATGTATCATTCAGCTCTGGGTGGATTTCATCCATGAATCCATAATCTTGTGGGTATAGAGGAAAAGATACAGAGAAAGATGCAAACATTTACTGTATCTGAATTAGAAACATTGGAAGCTAGTATTAACTTGGTTTAAGTATAGCTGCAGTATAGAGGCTGTTTTTACACAATATATTTAGCAGAGTTAAAGGCCTATTAATTATTATTCTCCAAGAATGGGCATGATGGAACAGAAGGGAAAAAAGTGACATTGACATAATATGGTAAATTGGGTTAGTTTTTAGCTTGCTTAGGTTTTTCTGCGGCTCCTCTTGTTAGTTCAAGATATAATGTATTGTGTAAATACAAATAATGGGTTAATTAGTTTAACCTGTTATGTAAAGGTAAAGGTTCCCCTCACACATATTTCCTAGACGTTCCTAACTCTAGGGGAAGATACTCATCTCCATTTCAAAACTGAAGAGCCAGCGCTGTCCAAAGACATCTCCATGGTCATGTGGCCGGCATGACTAAATAACAAAGGCACATGGAACGCTGTTAGCTTCCCACCAAAGGTGGTCCCTATTTTGCTACTTGCATTTTCTACATGCTTTCGAACTGCTAGGTTGGCAGAAGCTGGGACAAGTAACAGTAGCTCACCCCATTATGTGGCACTAAGGATTCAAGCCGCTGAACTGCCAACCTTTCGATCGACAAGCTCAGAGTCTTAGCCACTTAGCCACTGTGTCCCTATTATACATACCTGTTATGTAGATACAGCTGTGGTCGTGAGCCGAGGACTACCTGTAGTTTCTGCTCTTTGAAGGAATTTTTACCTTCATCTCCAGTTTGATACCATTGATGGTAGAATACATTTGACTGAGTCAACATACAAGTTGTTTTGCATTGCTCTAACAGAATTCTGATAATATTTAACCAAAAGGTGATTTACTGACCAATTCTTTTGCCTTTCGTGCATTCTTCTTTATTCTAACTTTACCTTGTTACTTGAGATACCTGAGCCAGAACAGCCTTCTGAGGCATGTGACGTGTTCTTTGTTAGCTTCTATGCTGATTCCTGGGCTTCCACATTAGCGGAAATCTCATTGTTGAAACTCTTACTGTGCAGCTTCTGTTCACTTCAGTGAAGCTGGTGTTTAAGAGTTTCCTACTTTTGTATATCTTCATAAACTTCAGTTTAACCAATAAACTTAAGTTTTTCTTCTGCTCTAATTAATGACCACAAAATTATAAGAAGAACCTTTTTTTTAACCATGTATTTGGGTATGGGATGGTGGTGGAGAGTAGTGCTTGATTTAAGCTGCTTGAAATTAATTGTAGTAAATTGAATTTCTGTGGGTATTTTTTTTAATATTCTTAACTTCTGCCTCAGCCTCTCTTTTAAAACTATTCTTATTAATGGCTGCAATGTTTTTTATAGGCATCACTTGAGGAAACTTAAAAAGCTATCTAAAGATCTATTGTTTCCTCTTCCCTCTCCATTGCAGCCCAGTTTTCAAGCTTGTGCCTTATCTCAGAATTAATTCCCAGTAGACATTACTTCCGCACTTCAGTTCTTCCGGACTTGTTTTACAAAGCGTGGCAAAAATGCTTTCTTAGTGCTCCTTGATTGAGCTGATGTTAAAAACTACTCAAGAATGTTATTCAAACCATCTCGTCTTAAGTTAAAGCAAAATGAAACCTTTGCTTTAACTTAATGAATGAATGAAACAGTAGTAAACATTCCCATTTTCTGGGAATGGACCACAATTCTGGGGAAAGAGTTAGAAAAATGTTTGAACTCTCATTCTATCAAAAAACCCACCCTTCTTGGCAATAATGTAATTTTTATCTAAACAGAAAGTTTTGACTTTGCAGGCATCCAAACATGCAACTCTGGACTTATTGATAAAGGAGCAGTATGAAATATTCCCTCGGCTAAAGTCATCTTTATTAGCAATAACACTTAGACTTATATACCACTTCACGGTGTCTTTACAGCCCTCTCTAAGTGGCTTACAGAGCCAGCATATTACCCCCAACAATCTGAGTCCTCTGAAGGATGGAAGGCTGAGTCAACCTTGAGCTGCTCAGAATCGAACTCTTAGAGTGAGCAGTGAGTTAGCCTGTGGTACTGCATTCTAACCATTGCATCACCACAGCTCTATTAGGAACAAAACATCATAAAAACTGAAACCTATATGGCTTTTTTATATTTTTGATGGTGTCACCCATTCTGTGCCATTAAGACCTTGATTGCCGTGACTGCTGTATTTTTTTTTAATAAAAAAGTTTTATTTCCATTTTTCAACAACATATTCAATGTACAGTCTCTTATTCAGCATTAATCATTAACTTTCCTTTGTTACTTATTCGGGCCTGCTCAGCTACCACTTCCTTCCTTAACACAACCTTTCCTCTTCCCTTCTCTACCTTCTTCTACTTTCTCCATCCTTCCTCATGACTGCTGTATTATGGTCCAAGTAAAACTTTGCCTGTGTGCGATACGATGCAATCTGGTGATATATTGTAGATAGAGAATATGCTAATGAGATATGTTTCTTTCTATGATGGTTGCTTTCAAAATAATGTTGCTTGTTATTTATACATCTTTTTTGTATTTTTTTTATTTTTAAAGACAAACATACAATGCATTTTTTCTGAATAGAGTATTGACCGAGTCAAAATTCATACAGCTTGCTTTCCCCAAATTTAATTTATATAATTCAATTTCTGCCATTATAATCCTTTTCTACTTTCCCCTTTTCATCTCTATTTTATATATACATAATCAGTATTATGTATGCCCTAACCCCTAATCTTAATCTTCTTTTATGTACACTGAGAACATATGCACCAAGACAAATTCCTTGTGTGTCCAATCACACTTGGCCAATAAAAAAATATATTCTATTCTATTCTTCCATTTCATTTTTTATTTCTCCCTTTCACATATATTTTTTTAATATTTCTTTATTCAATTGAAACCCTTTAATTTACACATAATCATTTTGCTATTTCACACTTATTTCTGAATATCCATTGTTTTCTAAAAGTGTACCAGATTATCATATCTTATTTCCTTATTAATCATTTTATTTAGTTATACATCTTAAAGTGGTTGCTATTGGCTAGTATTTCTGGTGTTTTTATTCAGTCAATTAGATTTGTCCCATCACCAAAAATTGTGGCATCTGAAATTATGCTCAAAAACAATTAGGCCTTACAGAAATGTTCTCTATTCATTTGCAGAATCTAAAGCAATGTTTTTTTTAAACTTGTCAAGTTTAAGATGTAGTGACTTCAATTCCCTGAATTTCTCAGCCAGGTTTCTTTCATAGTATTCTGGATTGCTTTTAAAAAGTAAACCTGGGAGACTGGGAATGCAAAGAAGTAAGTAAGACCATGTTCCTACTTCCTGGTGTTTTGTTTTCAGTTCTCTAGAATGTGTGTTGACTGCATAGCAGATTACTGTAGTACTTCAGTGATCATGCTGATAGGTGGCCAGATGAGTTTCCAAGTTTGCTGTGTTTCTAAGGTTGTTGTGTTTCCAAGTTTGCTTGAATTGTAGGGGAGGAGGAAGGAATATGGGAGGAATATCTGCTATTTTCAGTGTACTACTGTTGCTGAGCAGTGAAGGAGTAACTGGTAAATCACTAATCAGTAATCACTGATTTACCAAACAGTTAAGAAACTGAACTATGAATCATAAATCCTGAGCCCAAATTTTGCTTCTGCCTTGAATGTAGGTCATCTTGGATAATGCTTGCTTGCAGAGAGACTGGCCTGAAGACGCCTTTTATTAATGACTTCCTTAGTCTACCATTTATACAAACGTGATTCCTTTCTAGCACCCCAGATGTATTCATTTGAAGGATTGTCTATGATCTTCCATCCTGGTTCCCACAACTATGTTTTCGGGAGCAGATTGAAGGTCTCTTCTCTAGATTTATCGTGATGGCAAAATTGTCTGTTAGTATTTAATTCCTTATTTGCAGGACAATTCAAAAGAGAGACCAGTCAATTACCGTAACTTAATAAAACACTGCCTTGAAATCACATATGTGAAATTATCTGAATGTGTTCTAAGTGCTGTTTAAATGTGAAGTGAATGTTTACTGCTGGTTTAGAAGCTACTTAAGTTAAGACGGGCCAAGAATATTCCTAACAGAAAGACAAAACATTAAAAAAACCCTAAAAGATTGTTTGCATTTTGAGTCTGTAGACCATCTGGTCAGGATGATAGAACAAGGATGGAAGGTTTTGTTCTGCTGAAAGTGATTTAGATTTTTCAGCTTGCTTAGATTATTTTGTCTGGATGCTGGTTAATGGTTTTTAGACTTAGTTATTTCCATACTCTTTTCACATATGCACTGTGTAAGAAATCTTTTTGGCCTTCAATTTTATGTTTTTCATATTCTGCCCCACATTTGATCTCCTGAAACTAATCTGTGACTTTGCTGCTGTAGTAGCAATCTTAGTGTTCTGCATGATGCTTTGAAGAAGGAAAAGTTAAGACTGCCTGGATATTCCTACTTATTTTGTTCTTGTTATTGCTTTAACAATAATAATAACCTTGTTAATTATTGGAAATGAAACAGTTGCGCCTTCTATAAATATATAGTGTTGACTTACCTAATTAAAAACTATCAGTTCATTGTATTTCCTTTTAATAATGATATTATTCAAGATATTTTTACATAGAGGTGTTTAAAATACAGCTACCACAGATCCTAAAACTAGAAAATGTCAGGGATTGAACTGGGATTTTTACATCCAAACAGTGCAAGGCCTGGTGTTTAGTTCTTGTTTTTCTGGATTTTACATAATGGCATTTCTTTATTACCTGAATTTGACATTGTCTTAAATGAGAATTCATTCAGAAATCAGAAACCATTCAGAGCAGGTTCTAACATCCATACAACCACATAACTCCATATCAACAAGTTTGAAATGCCAAATAATGGAAGAGACAAGAGACTCTGTTAGAAAGTAAATGTTGGTCTGTAATTTGAACTTTTTCATGCTGTGAACAAATGACACATAGGTATTAATATGAATTTCTCCAAGAGTTCTGAGTGGGATAATTGGGCAGAACTGGCTGTGCTGTAGCCAGTGAGGGATTGAACTGACTCTCTTCAGATTCAAACTATTTATCTTTCGTTGGTGAGACTAAACATTCTGGACTATGTGAGGCACAGAAATTCTTTGCTTTACAAGGATTCTGACTTGATTGTAGAATAGGAGACAAATCATAGAAAGGGAAAGAAAAAACAAATTAAAGGATCCAGAATGGAGGGCTATCTCGGTTCTGCTAGAACACATCCAATAAATGAGAAATATCTGGGCAATTTGTTCTTTTATTGAACTATTCTTAATATTAAAAATTATTTTTCCAGGGTTCAATCAGAATTTGTCTTCCTGTAATTTAGGATTGTTATTCTCATGCCATGAGTAAGGCATGTTACTCATGCCATGAGTAAGGGCAGAAGTCTTGACCTGCTTCAGACAAATTGTCAGGTACATGAAGTGATATATATCACCCCTTAATCTTGTGTTCTCAAGGCTAAATATACTAAGATTATTCAGTCTTCATAGAATTTAGTTTCTGGTCCTCTGATCATTGTCATTCCATTTTTCTGACCCTTTTCCCAATTTCTCAATAATCTGCTTAAAATAGGGCTCAGAACTGAATCTAACTGTAACTCATCAAGTGGAACAATTACTTTTCATGGATCTAGAGATTATACTTCAATTGAGGCAGCATAAGACTGGGACATTGTGGCAGACACATCCCCGTTCAGCTTTCTTTCAGTTTTCAGTTAACTGCTCTTCCAAGTTCTTTTTCATCCTCATTATTTTCAGGCAAGTTTTTCCCATCCTATATTTGTGCGTTCAATTTTTTTTTTTGGTTTCCTAACTGAATAACCGTTGTACATGTTTCTGCTGAATTTCATTCTGTTATTTGCAGCCCATTTCTCTAATCTTTTACAACTACTATGAAAGTTCTGACTGCCTTCTAAGGTGTGTGTTCTGCTTTTCCATTGTAACTTGGAAACATGTGACTTCACTAAACAACTGGTAGACTGCTTCTTTTCTCTTTGTTTTTGTCTGTCCATTTGTAAAGGGTATTTCTTAACATCCTTTCCAAAACTTAGCTCATTCTGAACTTTTGCTTTCCTGACACCAGATTCACAGTTCTACTGTTGTGCTCTTACTTTGTGAACTGGTCCTTTTTTGATTTTCCTCTCTGCTTTTTTGTTTCAGTTCTTTTCTAAGTTTTTTGTGTAGCCACATTATTTCTTCTGATGGACTCATTTTTCCTATTGTAATTGTTTCCAATTTTTCCTTTATCCCATCCTTTAAGAACTCCCATCCATCTTGAATTCTTGGTGAAGGATGTTTTTTTTAAATAGTAAAGTTAGAATTAATCATTTTGCATTGTTGGCCTTCCCTAGAGAGGTATGTTTTCTTCTTTGAATCATTTAGAAATATGGATCAAATGTATCCCTTGGCAACACAAGGAGTTTAGAGGGAATTTGGAGTACTTTCCATGGAGTCCCAAGAAGTGAAGAACTGAAGAAGCTTGTTGGATGAAAAGCAAAACATTTCAAGGAAAAAAACCAAGAAAGCCCAGTTGCCTTTTGAAAAAGCATTTTTGGGACAACCATGACCTGGATATTGAGAATCTCCATAGACATTTTCATGGAGTCCTATCTGCCTGCAGATTCAGAAGCCCCATTATGTTTAGTGAAGTTTGTTGGCTGAGCCATCTTTTACCCTAGCAAGAGCACAAGAGACTATAGAAGCTCTCCAGATCCCTCACTTGACTCTGGAGTTCACCAAATGGCAAACCTTGCATAGCATATTAGGCTAAAGTGTAGATAGTTAGTCAGAAATGCTAATTTTTCTCATTGTTATTCCTTACTGTAGTTAATACAATCAAAAATAGGGTATGGGTATTCCTTAGATTGCTAGTATTTACCAAATCCACAAAGTAAATCAACGAGGTGAAAGTATAATGGTAATTTGAATTATGCCATAATTTGCACAACCACCAGGAACCCCCATGTGTGCCATGGGCATAAATCATATACCGGTATGTAAAAATAAATAGCTGCCACATACTTCCCTGGTACATATCTTCCTTATGATGTCATTTGGAGAACAGTCCTGAAGGGCTTTCTTGCTACACCCACATATGTATATCCCAAATCCCAAAAGAGGCACTAGGACTTGTGACTTTCCCTCTTCAGCCCAAATTAATTGCTTAAATTGCATGCTTCTCCGCTTTTCCTGCCAAGAATCTTTTAATCCCTCTATCACTCAGCACACACACACACACACACACACACACAGATACTACTCTTGTGCGTGCACGCTCACATAATTGTCAAGAGCTAAGCTGAAGGGATGCTCTTTTCTTCCTGATATTTCCTACGCTCAGCAGGAAGGGCAAAAGGGGAAAAAAAGATGTCAAGGAATTTTGGAATGAAAGTGCTTCCTTATGTTAGCAGCACATCACATTCACTCTCAATCCCAGAGCTTCCTTATGGTCAACCTTGAGAGAAGAAGAAAAACAGAGATTCAAGGGAAGGAATATTAATGAACACCCTTCCTTCCTTCCTTCCTTCCTTCCTTCCTGCCTGCCTGCCTGCCTGCCTGCCTGCCTGCCTGCCTGCCTGCCTGCCTGCCTTCCTCTTTCTTTCTTTCTTTCTTTCTTTCTTTCTTTCTTTCTTTCTTTCTTTCTTTCTTTCTTTCTTTTTCTCTTTTCTAGAATATGTGTTGTATACAGTTGTATTTTAGCATACTTTAATAAGTGCAAGATTATTTTATATTGGATTATCAAGAGATTGTTTTGTTGTTCAATTTAGCCTACGCCACACCTTTAGGTTTTGTGAAGCTCCATATGGAAATAACTAATGAGAATTGTTCTCCAGCTCTGTTAATTCAAGATAGTCTGAGATAGATGATGATATCAGTGTTTTAATAAAAAGCTAAAACATTGTGAATTATGGGGTCATCCATGTTTAATATTCCTGATCTATAATACTGATCGTTTGATATTATTGATTTAACATAGCTGTTTTCTTTTCTTTATCCAAGAGTTCAGGACCTTAGTGTCTTATTATTCTCCCACTAGAAGCATTGCTATCTTCAAAACAGCCCATGCAGAAATTATCTGCTGCAGTGAGACCCAACCTGGATTGAAAAAAATCCAGAAAACATTTCTAGAAGATGATGTACAAGTACAAAAATCTTTTCCTGTCGTCTAGGGGTAATTCAGATTTTCACTGCCCAGACAAAGGTCAATATTCCAGGAAATAAGTAGATTAGCCTGTTGCATTTTCCATTGTTTACAGTGTGTATTAGAACAGGGCTTCCCAACCTTTGGGCTATGGCCCACTACTGGGCCTTGAGCCATTTGGAACCGGGCCCTGGAAGTGATGGGTGAGCATGCGTGCGTGTGTGCATCCCCATTTGCACAAACAATGAGTGAGCACGTACTCACGCAGCTCCATTTGCACGAGCAATGGGCAAGTGTGTGCCTGCCCCTTGCGCAAATGCAACTGCACACGTGTGCTTGGTCCACAAAACAAGAAAGGTTGGCGAATTCTGCATTAGAACACAAAACATGTAGGCTGTCCACTTACCCCAAATCCAAATGAAGATACTTGACACTTGACGAAGGATGAGAGGAGAAATAAGTACCCTCAAGAAGAAACATAGTTCAAATTTAAACAAACTCACCTTAAATAGAAACTGTAGGTTTACTTGTCAGGAACATTTGAAACTGTCTATTAAAAAAATAATAGCAGAGGTCACAGGGAAGGAAGGGTATGCTCATGTAGTCTCAAATATAGAAAAATTTCAGAATAAGGATATATAAGAAAAGCTTTCCAAGTAAAAGCCTGAGGCTTAGAAAAGATTTTCAGCTTATTAGATAGAACATCAAAAGGGTGATTTTGACTCATTATGTTTCCAAAAATCTCATTGCTTACAACGTTTTAGAAAATGAACCATGCCGGTAGAAAATCCTTGTGATCCTGTAAGATGATACTGCATTTATTGGAAATTTACATTATGAAGAATCCTTAATATGGCTGCTTAGAAACTGCTTTTTAGCAGTCAGTAATTTTACATAGTTGGTTGAACCATATGGTGGGAAAGTCTGAACTGGCACTAATGATCAGATGTATGAATTGCTGCAGAGATGAAGCTGGCATTAAAATTAGAAGGCTCCAAGCCCCATCAACAACATATGGCTGTGTGTTAAAAGTTTGGCATTCATTGAATCAGTATTGTGGTTTAGGATGATCATAAAAGCCTAAATATGTGTTGTATAAAATTGTATTTTAACATACTTTGTTTAATAAAAATTTTCAAGGGTTTTACTGCCACATAACAGTCTTCACTAAGCTGATTTCCTCCAAGTTCAACTCCCATAATTCTCAGCTGATGAGGTCTTTGGGAGAGCTGAAACCCTGGGCATGGCATAAACTCAATTGAAAATTGTTGAATATATATGAGAATCATAGGAAGTTGCCTTGTATTGTGTCAGATTTTTGTTTTATTTAATTTTGTTGTTAAACCTAAACTTGACTGCCATAGAAATCCAAGGTTTAATAAAGGAGCAACCTTAATCTTACCGTGAACTATAAATAATATATTTTTCTTCTTTTGTTTGCAAAACATACGTCCTAAGCCACTTCCTCATAAATATATTTAGGAGAAGTCTAAACATCAGAAGCTGTTTTTAAGATACTTTGGTTATTGAAAACATCACATGCCTTTATATTCCATGATAGTCAGAACAGAAGAGATCCATTATCTTAAAACATAGGTGTGAATCTAATTGGTCTTTCTAGAAAACAGGATATTGACCTTGAAGTATCCTTAATCCAGTAGAGTTATTTTATTAAATAATCCCATACAGACTACCTTTTTAACTGCAGAGTAGCAGTAGTAGACAAAACTATGTTGTCTTATGATTCTACTCCAGCTTGATATTTAATCCAGCAAGAGTTTCAGAAAGCCACTAAGACAGCAATCCCCAACCTTTCTGGCTCTGCAGACTGATGGCGGTGGTGGCGGGGGGAGGAGAGGGGATGATTTTGCACATGCACATACGTCTTGCACAAATGCAGCTTTGTGCACTCACATGCCACTTGTGCAGCCCAGTTCCCAATGGGCCGAGGTCCAGCACCAGGCTGTGGTCCAGGGATTGGAGATCCCTGCACTAAGGTTAAAATTTTATAGTAGCAAAAGAAAAGTGTATATGCAATGCAATAGGATATGGCAACATTGTTCTTCCAGCTATTTAGTCTATTGAGTGCAATAGATCCCGGGTAGTTTTTCTTACTGCTTACACACATTGTGAAACAAAATGTCAAGCAAGTGAATTTGATTTGTGTGCAGTTTATAAATCTAAGAATTCTGATTCTGGGTGAAGAGAAGGGTGTTATTTTAGCATGAAATCCTAAAGTTAAGACAATTAAGTGCCCTCAAATGTAATGATACTCTTGATTTGTGGAATGGCCTGGTGTTTTGAGAAAGAAGGTTGAGATCAGACATTCCCAGGTTATTTTTTGGCACATGTAACTCAGGATGATCTGCCATTAGTCTCCCTGCCTTGTTGAATGTGCTTCTCTCTGCAGTTCTTTCTCCAATAGCAGTGTTGCTTGCCTTGCTGGCGATTGCACTAGGAACATCATTCTGAAAGGCTATTCAGGCCAGGACACTTTAAATGGCCCTACTAGCTGCTACAGCAATCATTTTATCATGTATCACTCTTGAAGATCTCTCTTTGTGGATAAGGTATGTCCAATGTGTCAAGTACTTTAAAGCAGGGCTCTCCAACCTTGGCAACTTTAAGACTTGTAAACTTCAACTCCCAGAACTTTCAGAGTTCTGGGAGTTGAAGTCCACAAGTCTTAAAGTTGCCAAGGTTGGAGACCCCTGCTATAAAGGGCCACGTTAGGCATGTTAGACACAGCAAAGTGCCTGTTCAGGCATCAGGCAGAACTGTGCCTCAACTGACTGCCTACTTGAGATGGCTTCCTAATGTAGCAGTTGATGATAGGACTGAGAAAGTCTCTCATCTTAAACTCTGGGGAGCTTTTGCCTGTCATTCCAGACACTTAAGGAGCGAGATAAATCCTCTATCCTGGCTCAAAATTAGGAGCTGCGGTGGCTTTGTGTGAAATATTGTCAGAGCAAACCTCTCCATGTTTTAAACAAAGGAAGCTGTGCCGTGTTCATTGACGCTTGAACAGGACAGTACCCTATGCACCTTGGTAGTTAGGTGTTTTTGAAGGATTATTCTTAATGTGGCTAATACAACAGATGATTGAGTTTTAAAGCCCACAGCATGTAGGAAGTCAGCATGTGCAAGAGCAAGCAACTATCGAGGCTGTTCTATTTTGATAGATGTTTGTGGGTGGCATATGAAAGAAATGAGCACATGTGGGGCAGTTGTCATGTAAGACAACTGCATCCCACCTAGCTCTGGGTATTTGTGTACTGCAGCCATCTGTCTATCTCTGAATCAGACTAGTTGCCTGCTGTTAGTGAGTAGACTTGCGGGACCTCTCCGAGTGCTTGAAGCTTAGGATACCCAGTGGTAGTCCTTGTCAGGCAATAATCCAAGGTCAGGGAGAAGAATTAGATAACATAGTGCTGTACAAGCCTATCAATAACTATCAGTGTCATACAAATAGCTAGTGTGCATTTTCATATTTGTCCTTGTTTATATTTGAGAACTGTTGTTTTTGCCTGAGGAGTTTCAATCTGCTGCAATAACTGAACATTTTGCAGCTATCATCTGCTCCTTTTCCTTTTTAAAAAAAATAATAATGGCATAATGCTGAAGAAAACAATGGAAATGATCTGCCAGGGCTGTGAACAATCACCTGCCCTTTTCTGCCCAGTAGTCTTTTGATCTCCAAACTGCCGAGGTGAAATTCAACCTCATTTTTAAGTCATGAGGCCTACAGCAAGGAAGACTAGAGTGATGTGCTTGAAAGTAAATACATGTTGCCTTGGAACATGAAGGCAACACATTCTTAGCTTAAATAAATATGTATTTATGTAAAAGTCAAGCACAGTAACCTTTATATAGAAAACAAAGCATAAAAAAATGTTCCTATGTACTTGTAAGTGCCTTTATCCAATAACTTCAGTACGATTGTTTGAAGGGCCCCAATTCCCATTGCAGATTATAAAAATGTTGCTATAATCAAATAAAATGTTCATCTATTTATACCATGTTCACCCAGAATTGAGATCGTTAACTTCCTGTTAGAACATCTCCCTCAATTTGGTAGCTTCTAGTTGTATAGAATAGCATCCTTTACTGACATTAGATAGAATCTCTGGGAATTGTAGTCCCAACACATTAAGGAGGACTGTAATGGATCAAAGGCAGATTCTGGTATAATAATGAGGAATCAGCTGGGTTACTGCCAAGATTTCCATTTACAATAGAAATATCAAAAAAGGTGAAAGATTTCTGAATGCTGCAAAGGGGCTAACAAGGAATGATACTGTGACAAGAGTGGATTTCTTTACTAATACTGATAAATTAGATCACATATCTGAGAAATTGGGAGTTAGATCTTCCTAAATTAAGAACATGAAAAAGTAAGAATGTAATTCTGTCAGGGATTAAGTGTACAACAGAACCAGAGTCTGTTGTTAGGCAAAGATGCTGTATTTATTCTACCATTGCATACTGTTTCCTATAGAAGGATACAACATTAGTAGCTCAACTCATGGCAGTTTTTGTTTAAAGCAGATCCCATCTTCCACTGGATTCAATTTGTATCCCTGTCAGAAAGAACAAAGATGTGTGGCAGCTTAAATTTACTGTGGTTGTTATTATTCTCACACAAGTGAACAGACAAAAATGGTAAGGATAAAGAAAAAAACCACAACAACCTGGTGTGTTATGATCTGGTTGTCAGTTGTGTTCCTTTAGCAGATGCCAGCATATTCTCAGTCCTGGCAGCAGCTTTACAGAAATACGTTCTGCAGTCATTGGTTTGCTTTCTGAGAAGATTATAATACTTTGTTATAAAATAAAGTTGTATGTTCTTTTGATTCCAAAACATTTCTAACCAATAATAGCAATCCAGAAAAAGATCTTGTTTTGCTTCACTATTTGGCTGTTATTCCAGGTCAAGTGGCCTTTTCTACAGTATATGAAAAACAGGGTTAACATATGCACAAAATTGGAAACAGGAAAAGATACCAACAGATGAAGAAGTGATAGGGAAAGTTTTAGAGTGTGCCGAAATGGACAAGTTAACAAAAGAAATTAAAGAGAAAGAAGAGACAGATTATTACATAATCTGGAATAAATGGTAGGAATGGCTTGAGTCTAGAAATAAAGGGGAAAAAATAAAGGGAAGAAATTAGAATGTACAGAATGTATTAGAAATGTACAATATGTAAATAATATATATATATAGGAATCTAGAAAAGTAAAGCTATTAGTATTAGATAATTTAATGTAAATAAAGAAAAGGGACAAGAAATAAAATAAAGTAACAAGTATGATATGGGGGGGAAAGATATAAAAGCGAAAGAAGACCACTAAGAAACGCTGTTTAGAAATAGGAAATATTTGTATGTTATATGTTGTGTGTTTGTCAGATTGTGTATCAATATATATATATATATATATATATATATATATATATATATATATATATATATATATATATATATATATATAATTTTTTTATAAACCTCAGAAAACATATGTATACATATACATATACATATACATATACATATACATATACATACACATACATATATATATATATGTTTTCTGAGGTTTTCACGGGTGTTTGTATGTAGGTCTTTGGTTGTTCGGGTTTTCTTCCGTGTAAAATTGGAAATGTCTTGGCAACGTTTCGACGAAGTCTCATTCGTCATCTTCAGGCTTCAGCTTCGTGCTTCTGGGAGCAATGGGAGCAATGGGAGCAATATATATAAACAGCAATATATATAAACAGGATTGACATCCTGGTGTTTCAAGTGCTGAAACACCCACCCACCCACCCACCAAATCTCCATACAGACGTGACTGGTGTGTGACTGATATCGAGGGGGACACAAAGGGAGAAAGCAATAGGGTGCACAAATTTATGCTGCCTTCTCCAGGGGAGCACTTATACCTTCCAGATGTATTGGATATTCTCTGGAAGAAACAATCCCAACTCATATGGAGGGTGCTCAGCTGTGGGAATGTGGATTAAACGTTATAGACAGTGTAGATCTAATGAATGAGGAGGAATATGCTCATCCTGTCTTCCTCTCATTCAGAAAAAGCTGTACTTATGGGTTGGGATGGGGGGGTTGGTGGAATGCAGGAAACAGAGGGAATGAATGGGGGGGATGAAAATAATGTCTTGTAATTTTAATTGGGGAAAAAGCACTCTTGTCCTTTTCTTTCTGTTAGGACGTGTGTTCTGGGCCTTTATGCTTGGCTATGGCATGGGAAGAACTCATTGCACATCTTCATTGTTGTCATTTTAATGCATCTCTCTGTAGCCGGAGTAACAAAGGTGGGTGTGCCTCTGTCTGAGTGCCTTAGCTGACATTTTGCACATGCTGTCTCTTTTCTGTGTTGCTTCCAGTGACTTAAAGTGGATGCTGTAATAAGGATTAACCTCTTCCTTTTAAGGAAAAGAGAGAGAGAGAAAAAAAAAATCTGTCAGGCATTTCTGAGTATTAATTCAGTTAGGAGCCTAGCCAGAGAGGGTTAAACCATCCGATAGGAATCCTAATGAAGATAACTGCTTTGTTGGAATGTTTGCAGCATTATCTTTGCATTCAGTGATTGTACACAGAAGTGTTAATGGTATTATCTGCCCTCTGTGCACTTTTTAATTTGAAAATAATGATCAGGTCAGTGAACATTCGGTTGTCTAAGTCTCCCATTACACTAGCATTGAGTGCTTTTTCCCTTATTTATTTATTATTCACACTTTTATACCGCCCTATCTCCCTAGGGACTCAGGGCGGTTTACAGCCATATAGGGTAAAACATTAATTTAAAAAACTTATTACATAGGCTGAATATTTAAAATAGAGATATAAATAATAAAACCCATTTAAAACCAAATTTAAACATTTAAAAATTTAAAATTCTAGTCCAGTCCTGTGCAGATAAATAGATGTGTCTTAAGCTTGCGGCGGAAGGTTCGAAGGTCAAGAAGTTGTTGAAGACCTGGGGGAAGCTCGTTCCAGAGGGTGGGGGCCCCCACAGAAAAGGCCCTTCCCCTGGGTATCGCCAGTCGGCACTGCCTGGCCGACAGCACCCTGAGGAGTCCCTCTCTGTGAGAGCGCACGGGTCGGTGAGAGGCATTCGGTGGCAGCAGACGGTCCCGTAAGTAGCCCGGCCCTATGCCATGGAGCGCTTTGAAGATCATTACCAAAACCTTGAAGCGCACCCAGAAGGCCACAGGCAGGCAGTGCAGTCTGCGCAGGAGAGGTGTTACGTGGGAGCCACGAGGGGCTCCCTCTATCACTCGCGCAGCTGCATTCTGAACTACCTGGAGTCTCCGGGTGCTCCTCAAGGGGAGCCCCATGTAGAGAGCATTGCAGCCATCTATGAGACACTGTTAAGGTTTGCTGGATCTGGAATTTAGAGTATTAATCAAATGAGGGAGGTGGATATATTAATGCAAATATTGGGTTGTGATATCTGTCTTTGATCTTGGCAGTTTTTAATATAGGTGTCCAATGCAACCTTAAGGCTTACCTTTATTAGACCTGCTGTCGGTTGGCGATGCTTGATTTTGAAACATCATTGGAATTGGAATTTTGGCTTTAATTCTGCAAAGGAGCATGTTAGAAAAGGCAGAATGCTTTCCATGCTAATATTTGAAGAGAGCTAAATTTAATAAGATGGATTGGAATATGAAATAAAATAGGGAGTGGCTGTTAGGGCAGAAAACAGTACATTGGCTTGAGCTGGGATGTGTATCTGTGTTGCCTACCTCATAATCATCAAGACCATGAAATATACAACTGATACCCAGATACATAAACTTTGGCAACCATATTGTTATCTATGAAAAAAAGAGGCAAACTGTTAAGTTCGGGAAGTAACGAGGCTGGAGACCAGGGTAGTGACAACAGCTCTTTAATATAGGGTGAACCCAGCAACCTGGCTGGGGAAAAACCTCTCCTTTTATACTGTTTAACCGGCGGCTTCAACCAATCGGCAACGTGCTTGTTTCCTGCCAAAATATTTAAAGATACATAACACTCCTCCCCTCCCAGAAAACACTTTACCTCTATCGGTGGTTCTCCTCCTATCTCTCCGACCGGTCGCAGTCGGTGTTGACAGGGGGGCAGAGGTCGGCCCCGAGGCGCCTCACTTGTGGGGTGCCGCAGGGGTCGATTCTCTCGCCCCTTCTGTTTAACATCTACATGAAGCCGCTGGGTGAGATCATCAGTGGTTTCGGTGTGAAGTACCAGCTGTATGCGGATGACACCCAGCTGTACTTTTCTACACCGGACCACCCCAACGAAGCTATCGAAGTGCTGTCCCGGTGTCTGGAGGCCGTACGGGTCTGGATGGGGAGAAACAGGCTCAAGCTCAATCCCTCCAAGACGGAGTGGCTGTGGATGCCGGCATCCCGGTACAGTCAGCTAAATCATGGCTGACCATCGGTGGCGAGTCACTGGCCCCGATGGAGAGGGTGCGCAACTTAGCGCCCTCCTGGATGAACGGCTGTCTCTAGAAGATCATTTGACGGCCGCCCAGGAGAGCGTTTCACCAGGTTCGCCTGGTGCGCCAGTTGCGCCTTTCTGGACCGGGAGGCCCTATGCACGGTCACTCACGCCCGTGACGCCTCGCCTGGATTACTGCAACGCCTCTACATGGGGCTCCTTGAAGGGCATCCGGAGGCTACAGTTAGTCCAGAATGCGGCTGCGCTGGTGATAGATGGAGCCCTCGTGGCTCCCGTGATAACACCATCCTGCAGGCTGCACTGGCTACCTGTGGCCTTCCGGTGCGCTTCAAGGTTTTGGTGACCACCTTTAAAGCGCCCATGGCATAGGGCCGGTTATCTACGGGACCGCCTACTGCGACCAGATACCTCTCACCGACCCGCGCCTCACAGGAGGGACTCCTCAGGGTGCCGTCAGCTAGGCAGTGTTGCCTGGCGACGCCCAGGAAGGGCCTTCTGTGGGGCTCGCTCTGGAACGAGCTCCCCAGGACTCCGCCAACTTCCGGACCTGACCTTCCGTCATGAGCTCAAGACACATTTATTCATCTGTGCAGGACTGGCTTAGATTTTAAATTCTATAGGGGTTTTAATTGATTTTAATATTTATATTTCTATTTTTAATGATAGGGCATTGGAATAAGTTTTTTAAAGATTATTTTAATTTTATGTATCGATGTTTTATATGCCTGTGAACCGCCCTGAGTCCTTTGGGAGATAGGGCGGTATATAAATTTAAATAATAAATAAATAAATAAATAAATTTACATATTATTTACATGTTATTTTTCGACGTAGTCACGCAAATAACCTGGGCGTCTCCTGATTCTTTCAGACCTGCGCGGTTCAGTCCTTGGGAGTGGGTTGAGCTGGTCGGAGGGGCTGTTTGCTCCTCCCAGCTCTTTCTCTAGGCCATCCGGCCCTGGATTACTTGCAGACTCTTTTTCTAGGCCCTCCGGCCTTGGATTACTTGCAGAGTTTTCCCTGCTGTTTCCATCAGGAACCTGATGGCGTCGCTGGACCTCCGGGAACTCAGCTAAGTCTTGCGCCTCCCCCGGGTTATGGTCAGCTGTGGGTTCAAATAATGATTGGTCATGATCTGTCTCATTTAGCTCGGGTTGTTCGGCTATTCGTTTCCTTATCTGATCTATGTGGCGCCTCCATACTCGGTTGTCTTTTAACTCAACTAAGTATGATTTTGGGCCGGTTGCTTTTATGATTTGCCCTGCTAGCCAACTTGGGCCGTCCCCATAGTTGCGGGCCCACACTCGGTCGCCTATGCCCATTTCTCTAGTTTTCTCTAGTTCCCCCTTGTAACCCTCTGGTGTGTAATGGGGATTCAAACGGTCAAGTGGACACCGGAGCTTCCGTCCCATCAATAATTCGGCTGGGCTTCTGCCTGTAGCAGTGCTGGGGGTTCTATGCTGAACGGCCAGAAAGAAATCTATCTTTGTTTGCCAGTCGCCTGGCTTGAGTCTGGACAATGCCTCCTTAGCGCCCGGACGGAACGCCTGCAAGGCCATTCGACGCAGGGTGGAAAGGCGCAGAGGGCATGTCGGATGCCCTCATCTGCCAAGTATTCCTCAAACTGGGTTGCCGTGGAATTGCGGGCGTTGTCGGATACTAGCATGTCAGGCAACCCGTGGGTTGCGAATAGGTGGCGCAGGCTGCGATTACTGCCTCGGCTGTCATGGATTTCATGAGAATGATCTCCAACCATTTAGAGAAAGCGTCGACAACCACTAGGAAGGTTTGGCCGTGGAAAGGGCCAGCAAAATCAATGTGGATTCTCGACCAGGGCCCTTGGGGTTTTCCCATTCCTGACTGGGGCCGTTGGGGTAGAGGTCTGGACTCTTGGCAAGCCTGGCATTTCCTACCCTCTCAGCAATTTCTGAGTCCATGAGTGGCCACCAAACATAGCTTCTTGCTAGCCCCTTCATCCTTACGATCCCTGGGTGACCCTCGTGGAGGAGGTCCAATACCCTTTCCTCAATTTCTCCGAATCACCACTCGATCGCCCCATAGCAGGCACCCCTTGAGCCGAGAGTTCCCACGTTTTTACAAATTCCTTAAACGCCGCCCGGCGCGGCCACCCTCTTGTACCCAACCGAGTACAGTCCTCAAAGTAATGTCCGGTATGATGCCGAGCCACTTCCTTAGATGTGACTGGGCCAGAGTCCAAAGAGTCAATTAGCAGGATGGGCGTCCCGGAGTGGGGTCTTGATCGCCCCTGGTAGTGGGCATCTGCTTAGCGTCCGCATGCCCCACTTCTTTTCCCGGTCGATGCTGCAGCTTGTAGGAATAGCGGCTAAGAAGATAGTCCATCGGGTCAATCGTGGCGAAAGTGCCACAGGCGTTGGGTCGCCAGCCAGTATCCCTAACAGCGGTCTATGGTCAGTAACAATTTCAAAGTCTCTACCAAAACATATTCGTGAAACTTTTACCCTGACACAATTGCTAGCGCTTCCTTATCCAACTGGCTATAGTTCCTCTCTGAGGAGGACATCGTTCTGGAGTAGAAGGCTATAGGGGCTTCTGTGCCGTTTGAAGTCTGTGGCTGAGCACAGCCCCACCCGTAAGGGAGGCATCGCAAACCAGTAATAATGGCAATGAGCTATGATACTGGATCAGTAGGCTATCGCCGAGAGTAGGTTTTTACTGCTTGAAAGCCCTAGCTTCCGACTTTCCCCAAGACCAAACAGTATTCTTTCCCAGAAGCTTATGCAGCGGCTCAGCAACGGTCGCTTTGTTTTTAAAAGACCGCGTAAAATTCACTAGCCCCAGGAATGCCTGTAGCTCTGTTTTGTTTTGGGTGCTGGAGCCTTTCTGATTGCCTTGACCTTGCTCTCAGTGGGGTGAATTCCTTTCTTGTCTATTCGGTAGCCCAAGAACTCGACGGATTCTACCCCTATCTGGCATTTGTTCACTTTAACCTTTAGTCCGCTGACCGAAAATGCCCAGAACTTTTCTCAAACGCCCCCAATTCATCTAAATTTTCGCTGATATCAATACATCATCAGTAGGGACTACCCTGGGAGCCCTTGCAGAAGTCGCTCCATTAAATTTTGGAACAGCCCGGTGCCACACTCACCCCAAATTGTAATCGGGTACACTTGAAAGCACCTCTGTGAGTTACAATCGTTTGGGCTTCGCTGTGTTGGCGTCTACGGGCAGTTGTTGATAGGCTTGAGCCAAGTCTAACTTTGCAAAGACTTGCCCTTGCCCCAACGAGTGCAGCAAGTGTTGCACCACGGGAACCGGGTAAGCGCTTTTCTGTAAGGCTTTGTTTAACGTCGCCTTGTAGTCAGCGCAGATTCTAATTGACCCATCTGGTTTTACTGGGGTGACGATTGGTGTCTCCCACTTTGCGTGATCGACTGGCACCAGAATCCCCTGATTTATGAGCTTATCTATCTCCTTGTCAATCTTAGGTTTAAGGGCAAAAGGGACTCTCCTTGCCTTTAACCTAATGGGGGCTACCTGGGGGTCTAAGTTGAAGGAAATAGGGTCCCCTTGTACTTGCCCAGGCAGTCCTTGAAGACATCTTGAACTCGTTCATGAGTATGTCTTTGAGGTTACAGTCACTTCTGTAGATGCCAGTCACTCCCATGCCCAGTGCACGAAACCAGTCTAGTCCCAACAAACTAGGCAGGGTCCCTTCGACGATCGTGATGGGCAGGGTCTTCTTGTGTGGTCCGTACTCGACTCGGACAGAGGTGGTCCCTCGAACAGGGATGCGATTCCCTTGGTAGTCGTGGACTCGTAGCCGTTGAGTTTGCAGGTGGCGCTTCGCGACTGATGGCAACGCCTTTGCCAAAGTGTCCCAGGACATGATGGTGATCGCTGACCCGGTGTCCACTTCGAGTCGGCACCGTACTCCTTCTATTTTGGGCTTGGTGAAGATTTTCTTCTCCACCCGGGTTGTGGCGCGGCCTATGATCACAGTCGTTTGATTCGAGTTCGCGCCATTTTTGTTTGAGCCAATCACGGGTCGCCTTGCCGATCCCGCGCTCTGATTGGCCGATTTGAATTTCCGGCGGGAAGGTTGGGGAGCTCGACAGACTTGAACTAGGTGCCCCTTCTTCTCGCACCGCCGACATGTAGCGTCCTTGAACTTGCAGTGTTGGCGCTGGTGTTGACCTCCGCAACTTCCGCATTCGTCCCGGTCTTCTTTGCCGCGTTTCTCGGTTCGACAAACCCCTTCCTCATCCTCACCGTCGGATTCGGTTTGGATCTCTTCTTGGTGCACCGGGGTTGACTTTGTGCTCGCCTTCAGTGTGAGTGGCTTTTGCAGGGTCTCCGCCACTTGGGTGGACATTTCATGCGCTCTGGCTTCGTCCAGGGCGTTTGCCAGCGTTAGATTGCTTTTTGATAGCAGCCGCCTCCGCAAACGCATGTCTCTGACCCCACGGATAAGTTGCTCTAGCAGCGCCTCGTCCAGATCTCGGTACCCACAGTCTTTGGAGGCTTTCCGCAGGGCGGCCATGTAGTCGCTGATGGATTCGCCCTCCAGCTGCCTGCGCTCACCAAATTCAAAACGCCGCACGTATTTGGACGGCGTTGGCGCAAAATGGTTTTTAAGCAGGGTTTGCAGAGTTTGCCACGATACCGATTGTACCGCCGTTGGCTCTGCCAGGGCTTCCGCGATGTCGATGACCTCGGGACCGCAGTGGCTCAAGAAGTATGCCCTTTTGCGGTTGTCTGGAACTCCTTGCAGTTCGTTGGCTTCTAGGAAGCTCTCGAAACGGGTCATGTACGTTCCCATTTCTCTCTGGCTGGGTCAAACGGCGGGCGGAGTGTAACTGGCCATCTCGCTTTCTGCCCTAGGTTTGCTGGGTTCGGTTCTTCCGTGCTTCAGCTCGGTTCTGGTGCTCCTTAACCTCGAAATCCCACCTTCGTCGCCAGTGTTAAGTTCGGGAAGTAACGAGGCTGGAGACCAGGGTAGTGACAACAGCTCTTTAATATAGGGTGAACCCAGCAACCTGGCTGGGGAAAAACCTCTCCTTTTATACTGTTTAACCGGCGGCTTCAACCAATCGGCAACGTGCTTGTTTCCCGCCAAAATATTTAAAGATACATAACACAAACTGTTTCTAGTGGTATGTTCTCTGGTATGTCCTGTAGCCCCACAGGATGGTCCTTCTGAACTCAACTTCCTTTTCTCATTTTTCTGGGAAGGTGAGTTCATTTCCAGTTGAAGCACTAAGCTGTTACTTCCAATTGATGAGAGTGAATACAGTGACACAGTGTAAGGACTGAAGACAGTGAATGCAATGTGAAATAAAACTGGAGGATAAAACTTGGTGCAGAGTTTGTTTGACATCAACTGGGAAACAAACTCTGCACCAAGTGGAAGATCCAACAGGTTCCTAACAAACCTAGCAGACAACTTTGTTTCCCAAAAAATAGAGAAGGCGACAAGGGGATCAGCCATATTGGACTTAATTCTCACTAACAGAGATGAAATGATAGAAGGTGTTGAAGCTACAGGAACCTTGGGGGCAAGTGACCACGCAATATTGGAATTCAACATTAAGCAAATACAAGTAGTAGAACAAAGTCAAACTAGAGTCTTGGACTTTAAGAGAGCTAATTTCAATAAACTTAGAGAGATCTTGAGAAGGATTCAATGGATGAGAATCCTCAGGGGAAAACAACTCAAGAAGCTTGGGAAATTTTGAAAAGTGAGATTATAAAAACACAGTCTAACACAATACCAATGAAGAAGAAAAATAGTAGATCACAAAAGAAACCAGCATGGATGCATAAAGAACTATCTGACAAATTGAAAGACAAAAGGACAAATATAAAAAGTGGAAAGAGGGCAAATAACTAAGGCAGAATATCAGCAACAGCCCGAGCCTGTAAAGATGAAGTGAGGAAAGCTAAGGCTCACAATGAACAAAGGCTAGCGACAAAAGTAAAAATAATAAAAAGCTTCTTCCAACATGTTAAAAACAAGAAAAAGTCAAGGAAACAATTGGCCCATTGCTGGGAGAAAGTGGCAAGAAGATGACAAGCAACAGGAGAAAGCAGATCTACTTAACTCATATTTTGCATCTGTCTTTACACAAAAGGAAAAACAATCCAACCTATCAAAACAGCACTACAAAAACAGATTAGAAACACAAGTTAAAATAGGGAAGAAAATGGTAAGTGAACACCTGTCTACCCTAGACGAGTTCAAATCACCAGGACCGGATGGATTACACCCCAAGGTTCTGAAGGAACTGGCAGACGTGATCTCAGAACCACTGAACTATATCTTTCAAAGATCCTGGAGCACAGGGAGCTGCCAGAGGACTGGAAAAGAGCTGATGTAGTTCCCATCTTCAAAAAGGAAAAACAGATCCAGGAAACTACAGACCTATCAGTCTGACCTCAATACCGGGAAGATTCTGGAAAAGATAATCAAGCAACGAATCACCGAACACCTAGAAGCAAACAAAGTAATAACCAAAAGCCAACATGGGTTTGTCAAAACAGATCATGCCAGACTAATCTTACCCCATTCTTTGACAAAATGACAAAATTAGTAGACCAGAGGAATGCTGTTGATATAATTTACTTGGACTTCAGTAAAGCATTTGATAAAGTAGACCATAACCTACTACTAGATAAAGTAGAAAAATGTGGGTTAGACAGCACCACCACCAGATGGATTCGTAACTGGCTGACCACCGCACTCAACGTGTAGTCCTCAACGGAACTACATCCACATGGAGGAAGTATGCAGTGGAGTACCCCAAGGCTCTGTTTTAGGCCCAGTACTCTTCAACATCTTCATCAATGACTTGGACGAGGGATAGATGGGGAACTCATCAAATTTGCAGATGACACCAAGCTGGCAGGAATAGCCAACACTCCAGAAGATAGGCTCAAGTTACAGAAAAGATCTTGACAGACTTGAACATTGGGCGCTATCTAACAAAATGAAATTCAACAGTGAAAAAGTAAGGTTCTACATTTAGGCCAAAAACAAAATGCACCAGTACCGTATATGTGGTACCTTGCTCAATAGTAGTACCTGTGAGAGGGATCTTGGAGTCCTAGTGGATAACCATCTAGATATGAGCCAGCAGTGTGCAGCAGCTGTTAAAAAGCCAACACAGTTCTGGGCTGCATAAACAGGGATAGAATCAAGATCACGTGAAGTGCTAGTACCACTTTATAATGCCTTGGTAAGGCCACACTTGGAATATTGCATCCAGTTTTGGTCGCCACGATGTAAAAAAGATGTTGAGACTCTAGAAAGAGTGCAGAGAAGAGCAACAAAGATGATTAGGGACTGGAGGATAAAACATATGAAGAACGGTTGCAGGAACTGGGTATGTCTAGTTTAACAAAAAGAAGGACTAGGGGAGACATGATAGCAGTGTTCCAATATCTCAGGGGCTGCCACAGAGAAGTGGGAGTTGGGCTGTTCTCCAGAGCACCTGAGGGTAGAACAAGAAGCAATGGGTGGAAACTGATCAAGGAAAGAAGCAACTTAGAACTAAGGAGAAATTTCCTGACAGTTAGAACAATTAATAAGTGGAACGACTTGCCTTCAGAAGTTGTGAATGCTCCAACACTGGAAATTTTTAAGAAAATGTTGGATAACCATCTGACTGAGATGGTGTAGGGTTTCCTGCCTGGGCAGGGGGTTGGACTAGAAGGCCTCCAAGGTCCCTTCCAACTCTGATGTTATGTTATGTTATGTTAAATAGGAACCTACAGTAAGGATTGCAACTGCCACTATATAGCATAGCATGTCCATGAATGCCAACTAGCAATCAGAAGACACAATGAGAACACATTAATCTCACATGGACAGATTCAGTCACAGTTTTGACTGTGAGCCTCTTAGACAAAGCTAGGGAATTTGGAAGCTTGGCATCCAAATAAACCAGTCATCAATAGAGACATAGAAATAAACCATATTTGTATACTTTTTAAAAGAAATGACAAAAAGCTAAGAAGGT
The DNA here is from genome assembly GCF_028640845.1 of Ahaetulla prasina. Lineage (NCBI taxonomy): Eukaryota > Metazoa > Chordata > Lepidosauria > Squamata > Colubridae > Ahaetulla > Ahaetulla prasina. The sequence goes on from NC_080541.1 coordinate 200,232,561, forward strand.
ACCAATAAAAATGAAAAATTAGAACACATCCTCCAGCAGACAATACTCAGAGATAAGCAGGGATTAACACCAGACAAACAATAAAGCAGAAAACAATACCCTAACCGAGGAACAACCAAGGAAAAAAACCCCACCCCCACCAATTCTTGCAGGGCAAGTTACTGCATGTAAACAGGGAACGAACCTCATACTCACAAGCACTGATGGGGCCACAAAACAATCAGCACTATTCTTGGGAATAAATATAATAGTGTCTGGATCTCTTGCTTTTAAGCATGCCAACTTTTTCACATAATTGTGTTAAAAAATAAAAAATATAACAAAGCAGGGAAAGGAACCAGGCAGCTGCCATGGGGAATTTCCTTGAGTTTACTGTTACAGACAGAAACTATTAAGTTTCTTTAAATGTGTACACATGTGGCTAGTAATTCCCATTGCTTGCTGTTAGTAGCTGCATAGCCATTTTCTCTGCAGGACTTCAGAATATATTCTTGCATCGTCTTTCCTTTCTTTTTTTGTCAGCTTTCCATCCTAATCTCAAGAATCTTGTTTTGGATTTGTTCTGTTTCTTTTCTCCTTTGACATTAACCAGCAAAGGGTTTGGAGCCTGTGCTCATGTCCTAAAAAGCATATTTCCTCCCACCAGGCTCAGTGTCAGTGGGTGGTAGGAAGCGTTAGGAAGAAATAGGAACTTGTAGCACAGTACTATAAAAAGGAACAATCCATACTTCATTAGGGGTATATGTGGCTTACTTAGCTTTGTGTTATGTCTAATAGCCTTTTTTTAGAGCTTAATGCTGTTAAGAGTAGTATGAAATTGATGTTTACAATTTTATTTTAAGAACTGGCTTGTGGCAAAACAAGCCTCAGGAATATTTTTTTTTTGCTCCTTAAAACTGTGGTCTCAATACGACATTAGGATTTTGTAAATTATTTTACTGTGTAATCAGTATTTTTGTTTTAAGTACTACAAGCTTTTAGAAACTCTTAATCAGGCATAGAATCTACATTTACAGGTTATCTGATAAAAATAAATTTAAGAGAATGTGCAAGAAGCCTTCATCATATCTTACTCTACTCTACTCTACCCTACCCTACCCTACCCTACCCTACCCTACCCTACCCTACCCTACCCTACTCTACTCTACCTTTCCCCTCCCTCTCCCCAAATTTTCCCATGTATATACTGGTTCAAAGGGAAAGTAATGTAGTGGCAATGTAGTGACCTGCAGATACTTCTCTTGGCACCTGTCAACCAATTGATGCTTTAAAACAAACAACATTTAAACAGGAAGTTAGTATACTGCACAGCAGATAGCAGCCTTTAAATAAGTTAATTCCTCTTTCAATATGAGTTCACTTTTATGAGACATTCATGTCATTTTATTGGCAGGGGTGTGGAAATGGTCTGTCCTGCCTTCTTTGCAGATATTTTTTCTACTTGCCATTGAAGTATGTAGCCTTCAGATTCCCTAATGGTCTCCCATCCATGAACTAATCAAACCCCAACTCCACTTAGCTTCAGAATCCAGAGAAAGTTGATCAGGTGCTACTCTGTTTAGCATAATGTTTATTTTTAAGAGTGCCCCAGAGAGGCTGCATCAACAATCTTAGAAAATAACAATGATTGGCATCCTCCCCTTGGAAGTTTAATACATAATTTAGAAACTGATAAAAGATTTAGGCCAAAGTAGATTGTCAGAATCTAATCATAAAGATGGAATCCTATCACATATAGGTTCTTGTAAGTCATAGGATAAATGAATGAACTCCTGACTAGCTTCATAATTGCTGGAGTTTACACAATATATTAAGCCAGAAGTCATGGCTGACAAACCACAATAGTTGGTTCACAAAAAACACTACGACCAAACTAAAGCAACCGCATGATGACTTACTATAAACTAAGGCACTCTGTAAAGTGACTGAACCACTCCAAGTCAGTTTCAATCAGAGGCCAATAAATGAATAAATAACAAAAAAACACCCCACACCTCCAATTGCAACCAATCTTAATGTTAATAAATTTAGCTGGTGGAGCCTCTTTTCAGCTGGAGATCAATGTATCTCTGTTCTGAGAAGATGGGGGCAGATTGAAGGCCAGGAGGGAGAAGATACGAAGGCTGTATCAACCTCTTCTTTTCAGCTGTAGGAATAAACCAGGGCCCAAAGAGCTTCATTCTCCAACCCTTCAGCTACAGGAGCAGCTTTGATTTCCCACAGCAGGAATTCTTGGCTGAGTGAGGGTCTCCGAGTGTAGCTATGGAAGGAGTTCCTCCCTACCCTTACATTAGTTCAGAGCACGTTCTACTGACAAATCCTTTACTTTCTACTAAAATAGCCATTGGGGGATACAAAAAGAGGCTTTAATAATTGAATTGGAGGCACCCAGTGTCAGGGAAATGAATCTGCGCATTGCCAAATAGTGCAAATAAAGCCAGGGTACTGGCAAGTAACTGGCTTGTCTTTCAGGGCTCATAAACAAACTGTCTTGGCACAGATCTTTCATCCCCTTAATGTGCTGCTTGAACTATCCTTTTGTACTACCAATCAAGGCAAGTTACATTTGCACAGGCATGCAAGTGCAGATTCTGTCTCCAGTGGCCCTTTTTAACCAAAGGCAGGTCCAATTATCTAATACCTATTTTGTCTCTCCACTATCTTTGGGGAAATGCCTTTAAAACCTATTTTTCAATAGAGCATGCTGGCATTTATGTCCTTTCAGCACACACACACACACACCCTTTGTCTGGAAGTTGAAATTTCCAAGCAAATGGGACAGGTCATATTTTATATGCATTGTTACTCTCATAGGAATGGGAGATTTACACAATGAAGGGGTTAGCTAATGATATGCATTCTTTTAGCTATGATGACTGGTTTTATTTTTTTAATATTGTTCACTGATTTTATTGAATGCCGGCCTTACAACATAAACTGAACAGGACTGACCATGGAAGAACAACCTTGGGCTGCATCAGTTATTTAGGTTTTGAATTATGGGAAAGAATTATTCCACTTTATTCTGCCATGAATCTAGCTGAACTTTAGAATATGGAGATAGCCATGTTGGATGTAATTGCTTTTCAGCAGCCTGTTGTCAATCATAAATTCCAGGATACACCTGGGTTTACTGAGGAGCTCTGGGAAACGAAGTGAGTGAAGAGAAGGCTAGAGTGATTGTGGTGAAAGACAAAAACTTAATATGATCGGTCTCACGAACAAGCCTGTGCTGAGCCTAGATTGCTTGCATGTCTACGCTTCTGCAGATCTTATCCATCTGCCTTTTTAGGATAACTCATTGCTTTGTTGGGGAGGAGTATTATTCTAAACCACCAGAAATGATTTGACTTGGGTACTAGAGAAAATACCTGTAAATCAAAAAATAAATTTCTGGACTAAGACAGATATAAAGGAGAACAACAAAGAAGATGATTAGAATAAATGCTAATGCTTATGATGAGAAATTGAAAGGGAGTTGGGTATATTTAATCCGGAGAAGAGAATAATGATACGATAGCTCTTTTCAAGTATTTCAAAGGATACTACACAGAAGTGAAAACCTGTGGTATTTTTTTTTTATACAAATCTTGTACAATGCACAAATAGCAGATTTAGATTATAGGAAAGCAGTTTCCGGTTGAAAGATTAGGAAAACATCCTAATTAAATGAGCAGTCTGACAGTGGAACCAATTATCTAAAAAGGCAGTGCTTCTCTCTTTGCAGGATGCTTTAAGACAACCTGGACAGCCATCTGTCAGAAATGCTTTAATCTGGATTCCAGAGTTAAGAAATGAGACCTACTGACCTAAATGTCCCCTTCCAGCTCTATAGTTTTTGCTGTTTCTTTTTGCACAGTATTCTTTATGATGCTTAATATTCTTTCTTTTTCACGTGAGTTGCCTTAACCTCTAGAAGAAAAGATCTGAAGTAAGTGTGCTTAATAAATAAAATAATTTCCCTCCCAACTTCCATTTGGATTCTAGCTTTTGTACAGTGTTTGATCGTTTTCCAAATAGGTAATTACTCTATACACGAGCTTGCAGGAAAGACGTAAGATCTTTTCATTCAGAAATTGGCCTCTGCATTTGTAAATGCACGCACATCAGGCTGTGGCTAAATGAAAAAGCCATCTTTAATAATGTATTAATAAAGCAGTGTTTCAGAGAGTGATTTGAAAATATGGGGATGTTGCTCTAAAGAAATGACCCTGTGTCAACTGTTAAATGTCAAAGGATATGTATTGGATCCATGTTATTGATTGCTGTCCTGGCCATTGGGAAGTCTCATTTCCACATATCAATCTAATGTTCAGATTGGCTGGGAGACCCATGCTTGGGTAGATTGTCCTGTCCAAAAACACCCTTAAAGAAACCCCCCATTTCTGCAACAAGGACTCAGCAGTTTGTCACATACCTCCAGGTTAAAACATCAGTAGCTCCATAGGAATCCATCCTACTGTAGCAGCAGCAGTGAAAGTGGCCCTGGCCAATCAGGATCCGGATAGGGAGGAGAACATGAGCATGCCTGTAGCAAAGTCCTCCCAGGAAGTATATGCATCAGTCAAACGTTTATTACAGTTGTAGAGCAGCATAGTAGACTATAGAGTCAGGTGGACCGGAGAGAGTGAAATGTGCCATTCGCATGGTTGCATCCGTGCATGGGTTTATGAGAAGACTGCTCCCCATTTATTGGATCTGTTTCTTTCTAGCTTGAGAGGCAAATGAATGCAAAAATAGAAATAAAATGTTTTATCTCCCTGACTGTTTCTGAGCCTGGGCAGAAATGCACATAGCTCAAGTGTAAAAGATGTTAAGGTATACAAAAAGAGAGGTGTGTCTATAAGGATAATTGATGCCTCCAGACGCAACTGAGTGCTCCTATAAGTAAACAATATAGGGATAGGCTGGTATTGGGCAGTTTCCTATGATTAAGTGGAAAAACAATGTTTATAGGAGTGGGGTAAGTTTCATCTGACTAATTCTTACTCACTTCTTCCACACAGTGGATATAAACTTTGATTTTCTCCCTGTGTTCTCTTTGGTTTGATCAATTTTTCTTTTGCTCTTCTGCTGCATCTGGACAGGTTGGAAGCACCCTGGGGCATAAACTGGCAAATAATGGGTTCTATAGGCAGAAACCATATGTGAGCTGTGTATGATTTTTGCTCTGAAGTGTCAGGGGACTCTTCTTGCCCAGATGGTGGAGCACTCAGGGGATGAAGATAGAACTGACAGTTGCTCTCGCTGGCAGATGATTTAAGTCTCCTGTAATTGGTTCTTCTCCAAATGTCAGGCTACTGTGCTATGTGCAGAGAGTCAAAATGGGTTGGTGGGTACTTGAGATAATTACTGAAAAACAGCTTCCCATGTTGAAAGCCGTTAATGAACACTTTTGGAAGGACTTTGCTGTCTACAGCTGACCTCAGCTGTTGATGACAGTATAGAATTAAAAGGGGAAATGCTCATGTCTAGACAGAGCTTGTTTAAAAGCAAAGAGTTGGGCTTCTGAGACAAGGATGGGATACTCCAAATTACTCCATGGAGGAGGTGACTATGAATGAACATAGAGACCTTTTAAGGTAGCTGGTGATCCCAAGTATAAGATAAAATAGAACAGAATAACAGAGTTTGAAGAGACCTTGTAGGTCATCTAGTCCAACCCCCTGCTCAAACAGTTGACACTATACAATTTCTGACAGATGGCAGTCCAGTCTCTTCTTGAAAGCTTCCAGTGATGAAGCTCCCACAACTTCTGAAGGCAAGTTGTTCCATTGGTGGATTGTTCTCACTGTCAGAAAACTTCTCCTTACGTATTTCTAGGTTGAATCTCTCTTTGATCAGTTTCCATCCATTATTCCTTGTCTGGCCTTCAGGTGCTTTGAAAAATAGCTTGACCCCTTCCTCTCTGTGGCAGCCCTCAAATATTGGAACACTTCTATTGTCTTTCCTGGTCCTTTTCTTTGCTAGACTAGCCATGCCCAGTTCCTGCAACCGTTCTTCATATGTTTTTACTGTTTTGCTGCAATGTCCATTGCTTAATTAAATAGAGGTAAAAGGTTTGCCCAAGTTTGCAAGTTTAGAAGACAAAATCTGAACTTCAAATTTGCTCTCTGACTCCTAAAATAATGTTACTTTGCAGAAATGTCCTGGTTTTGCATTTTTTTAGAAAATGAAAGTGGGGGGGGATTATGGCAACTTTGTGAAACAAAAGAACATATTTTACTTGTCGTGAAATATATTTTATCCTAGGAACAAATTGCCGGGAGGTGTAGTCATGCTGTGAGCTTAGCATGGCTTTTAAAGGCATTAAGCAAATTCCTGGTGGGTTAAATCTTCAACAGTTTTTTTATCCCAGTTTTCTATTCACATGGCCATTCAAGATGCTAACATGTTTTTTTTTAAAAAATGCAAAAGCTAAGAATATTAAATTCATGTTAAAATTGGTAAATAAAAGCCTGTTTAAAATAGAGACACCTGTAGATTTTCTAAATGCTGAGAAAGGAATGAGGAAGTGCATTCCATTGTCAAGAAGCTGTACAGGGAAGGCCTTCTCTAGCATGATCAAAAAGGCTTCCCTGCATATTGTAACAGGTTCAGACCAGGAAAAGCCACATTCACATACAGGGCCATTTGGAATTTTAAAGGTGGGCTCCTTATGTGAAGATTTTTCCCCCCTCTCTACCAGGATAGTTATCTTCTTCCTTCGTTGCTGTTATTTGGTGGTGTTCCATTGCTTTGGTTTTAAATTCATATATCACCCAAATTTATGAGGAAGTTGAGATGACTTTAGAAATGTGCACAGCAAATGAAAACATACTATGACCAACCTCTTAAACTGTGGCCTTTAAGCAACTAACAACCAGTGCAGGTTTTCCTTAAAGGCATCATTAACAGCCAAGCTGCCACATTTTGCACCAATTGCAACTTTCGTGCATTTTTCAAAGATGTTGTATAGTTGTTATGTAGAGCTGTGTTCAAAGGCTGGAAATGGCTCTCATTTTTTATGACCCCCTCAAGTGCTTCCCAGGCATTTTTCTCTATCTGACCCAGATTCCCTCAACTAATTTCATTCCCTGCAGATTCCCTAATTAATTAGCCCCGTCGTCTCTATCTGTTCTTCATCATGACAGACATTTTGTAAATGGGATTTTGTGAGTCCCATTCTCCCTGGTAGGCATAATGCCAATAGGCAAGCTCTGAAAATTCCAGATGTGTCATTAGGCTAAAAAGGTTAGCAAACGTTGAATTTTTCTTTCTGCTTCTTCCTCTATCTACTTACCTCCCCTTCTTTAGTATATGTATGTATATGTGTGTGTGCATGCACACTCACCGCACATGCCCAATAGTCCAACACATAATGGCAGGGTGTAAATTGCAGGCAGTAGCGGTGTACACTGAGTGGCACAACCACTCAGGGACACCTTGTGTGCAGGGACATCTGCACAGTGTATGGGCTACTAGACCTTCCTAAGTCCAGATAGCAATAGCAATAGCACTTAGACAGTGCTTTACAGCCCTCTCTAAGCAGTTTACAAAGTCAGCATATTTCCCCCAACAACCTGGGTCATCATTTTATTCACCTCAGAAGAGAGGAAGGGAGGGAGGGAGGAAGGAAGGAAGGAAAGAAAGACCTTGAGCCAGTGAGTCCTGAACTGCCAAACTGCTGGCAGCCGGTGATCAACAGAAGTAACCTGCCTTACTGCATTCTAACCACTGCGCCACTGCAGTGGTAAAAGCTGTAGCAGTGCCAAGTGTCAGTAACATCAGAAAGAAGGGATGCAAGAAGGGCCTGAAGGAGGAACTAGAGAGGAAACAGAAAGCAAATACCAAACTGGTCCCAGTAGTGGTAGGAACACAGGGGCTGTAACTCCGAAGCTGGGAGAGAAGCTCAACAGATCCCATGAACAACATCAGCTCTCTGCCCAGAAGAGTGCAGTGCTAGCAGCTAATATAACCAAATAGATCCTGTGCATAATCTAGGGGTTTTCCTGGATTCACGACTCCTGCTCAAAGAGCAGGTGGTGGTTGTGGCCAGGAGACCCTTTGCACAACTGTGGGTTGTGCACCAGTTACGCCCTTTCTTCGACCAACAGTCCAAGAGGCTGCCCTTGAACAGCATCCGGAAGCTCCAGTTGGTGCAAAATGCACTGACCTGCATGGTTTTGTGCAGACCCCAGTGTGCACATGTATCACCTCTCCTGCAGGAGCTGCAATGGTTGCTGATTTGCTTCCGGATGCAATTCAAGGTTGTCACCTTTAAAGCCCTTCATGGCTTGGGACCAGGTTACCTGAGAGACTGTCTCTTGCCAGTCACATCTACCCGAACCATCAGATGGGGAGGCAGGGAATGTTGCGGGCCTCAGAAGAAGGGCCTTCTCCGTGGTAGGTCCCTCTCTCTGGAACATCATTTCCCCAGAGATTAGAAAGGCCCCCACTCTAATTCTCTTCCAGAAGGCACCGAAGACCTGATTCTGTCAGTGGGCCTGGGGAACTCAGAGTGGGATTGACTCTGGGTTCATGGCTCGTGTGATCTGCTATTGCCAGGGCGGGGTGGGATATGGGGGGTGATTTTGTTACATTGTACTGTTTTAATTTATTTGATTCTTTTCGTTAGTTTTTATTGTTTTAAATGTAATTTTATATTCTGTAAGCTGCCATGGGCGAATAGGCGGCAATATAAATTCAATAAAGCAATAATAAATAAATAAATAAATTAAATAATATACTATGCGGAACCTTCAAATTCATATATTTACTTTCTTCCCATTCAGGTAGTCTGGTTTAAATGTGTCTTTGGGAGATGGAGGGTGGGAAGTGGCAGCATTATGATCAATAGATCAAGATAAACCCAGATGGAAGGTAGGTCAGATCCAATGACTTGAGTTCCTGAAGAAAAGAAAGAATACTGTATTTTTCAGAGTATAAGATGCACTGAAGTATAAGACTCACTAAGATATCGAAGTGGTAAACAAGAAAAAAAAGTCCCCCCCCCGGCCCCCAGGAGCACTCTGCAGGCCTCCCAAACCCTTTGCGCGTCCCATTTTTGTGAAAAATGGACCCATTTTTTGCAAAAACTGGGCACGCAGAGGGTTTGGGAGGCCTGCAGAGTGCTCCTGGGGGCTGGGGAGGGCAAAAACGGGATGAGTGGGGTGGGGTTTCAGGAGGCCAACAATGGCTGTATTCGGTGTATAAGATGCATCAACATTTCCACCCTCTTAGTGTGGGAGGGAAAAGTGCATCTTATACTCCAAAAAGTACAGTACCTTACAGAACTGAACTTACTGAACAGAACAGAACTTACTGAAGCAGTGTTGCAAACAAGTCTTATTGGAAGGAGAGGTGGAAGTCCTCTAAAGAGGGCAGTGTACATACAAAGTTTCTAAAGTGATAAACAGAAAAAGATCCCCTTGGTGCTCTCTGAGCTTGCTTGTTTTATTGCAGACGTTTTATTACCCAAACTAAGTAACACCATCAGTGTTAGTAAGGAGTGTGGTTTGCTGTCAGTTTTATATTCTAGTGGCTTGCCTGTCAATGTGGGCTGGGGTGGCCTTAGAGATTCTTTGATTGGGTTGTTTGCTGTTGGCTTCTTTGGCAGTTTCCTGATTGGGCCATTGTTTACTTGATTGTTGGTCTGATGTTAACCTTGGAGTTAATCTATGCAGATCTGGGCGTTGATTGCTGGTAGAGAGGCACTTGGCTCTTTTTGTTTCTTTTGTCTTTTTTGCACAGTCTATAGATGCTGTTAATGTCTGTGTGTCTATTGATTGCTGATGTGTCAGAGTGCCAGCCTTCTAGAAATTCCCTGGCATTTTTGGACTTGCCTTGGTCTACTGTAGAAAAAGATCCCCTTATAGGTAATCTTTGATTTTGAGCATTTGCTTAATAATAGTTCGAAGTTACGACGGTTATGGAAAAAGTGACTTATGAACTATCAAAGTTATATCTGTGGCATCATCTCCACAGACATGGACTCACAGTTCCAGCACTTGGCAACCGGTTTGCATTTGTGATGTTTGCAGAGTCCTGTGATCCTCCAATCATGATTTGTAATGTTTTCCAGCAAGCTTCCCACAAGCAAAGTCAATTTGGGAAGCCAGATTTGCTTAACGACGTTGGTGATTCACCACTTAGCCATTGCAGTAAAAAATAGTCTTAACATTGGATCTGGTCATGTGATGGCTTGCTTTCTGGCCACACTAACTTATGGTGGAAATAGAACTGTGGTGACACAGTAGTTAGAATGCAGTATTGCAGGCTAATCTGCTGACAGCTGACTGCCAGCAGTTTGATAGTTTGAGTCTCACCGGCTCAAGGTTGACTCAGCCTTTCCTCCTTCCAAGGTCAGTAAAATGAGGACCCAAATTGTTGGGGGCAATATGCTGACTTAGAGGGAGCTGTAAAGCACCATAAGTGGTATATAAGTGCTATTACTATAGAAATTGAAGTTTCTACTGAGGTTGTAATTTGAAGACTAGCTGAACAAGAAATGGAAAGAAAAGTGTATAATCAAGGAAGGATTCAATGCTTTACATAAATTATAAATATTATGTTAGGCTTTAGCAGAGACTGAATTGAGAGTTGCAGGAAATACCAAAAACAACAACAACAAAAAGCTTTTTTTGTATGGATCTGAAGCAAAAGAAAAGGCAGAGAGGATGGAAATTTGTTGAATTCATAACAGATGATGAAAGGAAGGCAAAATATCCTACCTTGGGTTCTACAGCCAGGGCAGCATAGATTGTCATAAACAAATCAAGCTAGAAATATTTTTTGTGAGAGTTATCATTCAACAACTGTTCAAGATATCTTCATTAATAAAAAGGTAAATATGGGCTGCTGGTTTATAATTTATTGAATTACTGCACCGAAAAATATTCATAATTGGTTCCACATCAGTTTAGAAAATGGTATTGGATAACCTTAATGAAGGGATTATGGAGATGATTATCAAATTTGCAGATCGCACAAGCGACTAAATACTTTTGTAAAGTGACTAATACTTTCAAAGAGAAAGAGGAAATTCAAAATGACTTAGGCTTGAAAATTGGTCCAGTGTGAATGAATGTACGCCTCGCCTTGGGAAACGAGAGGGGAACAATGACCGTTAAGGTGGAAAAAGGATTATTCAGTCCTGAAAAAGAGGAAAGCAAGAAAAAGAAACTCAAAAGAATCCCATGTTGATTTTGTTTGGTATAAATTGTAGAAAGAGTAACTTTGACAGGCTTTTCAAGATTCTGTTACTTTACCCTTCAACAACGTACAGTCCTAAAATCCCTACAGTTTACTTAAAATCCCTTGCCTATCTTGAAGGATTGATAGTTGAAATGAACAGGGTGAAAAAAAGAAAAACACCCCTGTGACATGATAGCAGTATTCCAATATTTGAGGGGCTGCCACAAAGAAGAAGCGGTCAACCTATTTTTCAAAGCACCAGAAAGAAAGACAAGACAATGAATGGAGACTAAACAAGGAGAAATTTCCTGACAGTGAGAACAATTGACCAATGGAACAACTTGCCTCCAGAAGTTGTGGGTGCTCCAACAGTGGAGGATTTTAAGAAGAACCTGGACAGCCACTTGTCTGGAATGGTATAGGACAGTATTGGCGAACCTTTTCGGCACCGAGTACAGAAATGGGAGCGCATGCACACACATGCCCGGAAACCAGAAGAGCAGTCGCCCAGTGTGCATGCATGTGCTGGGAAGGTGATCTTCCGGTTTCTGGCGGCCGCATGTGCACCGGCCACCTGGTCTTCTGGTTTTTAGCACACATGCGCACATGAAGACCAGCTGGCTGGTGCGCATCTGGGCGCTGGAAACCAGAAGGTCATTTTCCCAATGCGTGCATGTGCACCAGGCGGTTGCTATTCCAGTTTCCAGTGCTCTTGCATGTGTAAAGACCAGCTGGCCGGCGTGCTGTAACCTGGAAGAGCAATGGGCAATGGCTCGCAGGCCCAGAGAGATGGCTCTGCGTGCCATTTCCAGCAAATATGCCATAGGTTCCAGTGATGAAATCCAATATTTTTTACTACTGGTTCTGTGGGCGTGGCTTGGTGGGCATGGCAAGAGAAGAATACTGCAAAATCATCATTCCCACCCCACTCCAGGGGAAGGATATTGCAAAATCTCCATTCCCTCCCCACTCTGGGGCCAGCCAGAGGTGGCATTTGTTGGTTCTCCAAACTATTCAAAATTTCTGCTATCGGTTCTCCAGAACCTGTCAGAACCTGCTGGATTTCATCCCTGATAGGTTCGCCATCACTGGTATAGGGTCTACTGCTTGTGCAGGGAATTGGACTAGAAGACCTCCAAGATCCTTTCCAACTCTGTTTCTGTGTTAAAATTTTCTTTGTATAAAGTCTTGGATATAAGGACCCATGGTGGCACAGTGCTTAGAATGCCATACTCCAGGCTACCTCACTGCTCACTCCAGGAGTTTGATTCTGAAAGGCTCAAGGTTGACTTATTTATTTATTTATTTATTTATTTATTTATTTATTTATTTATTTATTTATTTATTTATTTATTTATTAGATTTTTATACCGCCCTTCTCCCGAAGGACTCAGGGCGGTGTACAGCCAATATAAAACAATAACAATGTACAATTAAAACAGAGAGTTAAAAAACTTATTCAATAATTGGCCAAAAAATTTAAAATGTTTAGACTTAAAAACCCTAAAAATTCATAAAATTACAACCCCAATTAAAATTAATATTTAAAGATTAAAAAATTAAAAATTTAAAAGTTTAAAATTTAGACCAGTCCCGCTTGAATGAATAAATGCGTTTTCAGTTCGCGGCGGAAGGTCCGAAGGTCAGGCAATTGATGCAAACTAGGGGAGAGTTCATTCCAAAGGGTAGGAGCCCCCACAGAGAAGGATCTTTCCCTGGGGGCCGCCAGCCGACATTGCTTGGCGGACGGCACCCTGAGAAGTCCCTCTCTGTGAGAGCGTACGGGTCGGTGGGAGGCATGAGGTAACAGCAGGCGGTCCCATAAGTACCCAGGCCCTAAGCCATGGAGCACTTTAAAGGTAGTAACCAGGACCTTAAACTGCACCCGAAAGATCACAGGCAGCCAGTGCAGTCTGCGCAGGAGCGGTGTTACATGGGAGCCACGTGTGGCTCCCTCTATCACCCGCGCAGCTGCATTCTGAACTAACTGGAGCCTCCGAGTGCACTTCAAGGAGCTGCTGATCCAATTCTACAGAGGAATTATTGAGTCTGTCATTTGCACCTCTATAACTGTCTGGTTCGGTTCTGCAACCCAACAAGAAAAACACAGACTTCAGAGGATAATTAGAACTGCAGAAAAAATAATTGCTACCAACCTGCCTTCCATTGAGGACCTGTATACTGCACAAATCAAGAAGAGGGCAGTGAAAATATTTGCAGATCACTCGTATCCTGGACATAAATTGTTTCAACTCCTACCCTCAAAACAACGCTATAGAGCACTGCACACCAGAACAACTAGACACAAGAACAGTTTTTTCCTGAAGGCCATCACTCTGCTAAACAAATAATTCCATCAACACTGTCAGACTATTTACTGAATCTGCACTACTATTAATCGTTTCATAGTTCCCATCACCAATCTCTTTCCACTTATGACTGTATGACTATAACTTGTTGCTGGCAATCCTTATGATTTATATTGATATATTGACCATCAATTGTGTTGTAAATGTTGTACCTTGATGAACGTATCTTTTCTTTTATGTACACTGAGAGCATATGCACCAAGACAAATTCCTTGTGTGTCCAATCACACTTGGCCAATAAAAATTCTATTCTATTCTATTCTATTCAAGGGGAGCCCCATGTAGAGAGCATTGCAATAATCCAAGCGAGAGGTGACAACTGGCGCATAAGGCATCCCGGTCAAGGAAGGGGCGCAACTGGCGAACCAAGCGAACTTGGTAGAAAGCTCTCCTGGAGATGGCTGTCAAATGGTCTTCAAACAACAGCTGTCCATCCAGGAGAACACCCAAGTTGTGCACCCTTTCCATTGGGGCCAATGACTCGCCCCCAACAGTCAGCTGTGGTTGCAGCTGGCTGTACCGGGGTGCCGGCATCCACAGCCACTTCGTCTTGGAGGGATTGAGCTTGAGCCTGTTTCTCCCCATCCAGACCTGTACGGCTTCCAAGCACCGGGACAGCACTTCGACAGCTTCGTTGGGGTGGCCCGGGGTGGAAAAGTACAGCTGCGTGTCGTCAGCGTACAGTTGTTATCTCACCCCAAAGCCACTGATGACCTTGCCCAGCAGCTTCATATAGATGTTGAACAGGAGAGGCGAGAGAATCGACCCCTGTGGCACCCCACAAGTAAGGCGCCTCGCAGTCAATCTCTGCCCTCCTGTCAACACCGTCTGCGACCGGTCAGAGAGATAGGAGGAGAACCACCGATAAACGGTGCCTCCCACTCCCAAACTCTCCAACCGGTGCAGAAGATACCATGGTCGATGGTATCAAAAGCCGCTGAGAGATCTAATAGGACCAGGGCAGAGGAACAACCCCTGTCCCTGGCCCTCCAGAGGTCATCCACCAATGCGACCAAAGCTGTCTCCGTACTATATCTGGACCGGAAGCCGGACTGGAACGGGTCTAGATAGACAGCTTCATCCAGGTACTGGGGTAGCTGCCATGCCACCACACTCTCTACAACCTTCGCAACAAAGCGAAGGTTGGAGACTGGACGATAATTTCCCAAAATAGCTGGGTCCAGGGAAGGCTTCTTGAGGAGGGGTCTCACCACCGCCTCTTTCAAGGCGGCGGGGAAAACCCCTTCCAACAAGGAAGCGTTAATGATTCCCCGGAGCCAGCCTCGTGTCACGTCCTATGTGGCCAGTACCAACCAGGAGGGTCCAGTAAACATGTGGTGGCATGTAACTTCCTCAATAACCTGTCCACGTCCTCGAGAGCCACAGGGTCAAACTCATCCCAAACAACCTCAACAAGACGCGTCCCCGTCCTCTCACTTGGATCATCACAATTTTGGTCCAAACTATCCTGAAGCTGAACGATTTTATCGTATAGATAACCACTAAACTCCTCGGCACGTCCCTGCAAGGGGTCATCCTGCCCCTCCTGATGAAGGAGAGAGTGGGTCACCCGAAACAGGGCGGCCGGGTGGTTATCTGCCGACGCAATGAGGGTGGAAACGCTTCACCTCCCTCAATGCCACTAGGTAGGTCTTAGAATAAGACCTAACTAGTGTCCGGTCAGCTTTGGAACGGCTGGACCTCCAGGTACTCTCTAGGTGTCTTCTCTGGCGTTTCATCTCCCTCAGCCCCTCAGAGAACCAAGGGGCCGGTTGAGATCTACACCGGGTCAGAGGCCGCAAAGGCACGACACGATCCAAAGCCCCAGCTGCGACCTGTTCCCAGGCCACAACTAGTTCTTCAGCCGTGCCGTGGGCCAGATCCTCAGGGAACGGCCCAAGCTCCGTCAGGAACCTCTCAGGGTCCATCAGGCGCCTGGGACGGAACCAACGCATTGGTTCCGTCTCCCTGCGGTGGTGGATAGCGGTCTGAAAGTCCAGGCGAAGGAGAAAATGATCTGACCATGACACAGGTTCTATTACTAAATCTCCTAATTCCAGATCATTTAACCACTGTCCAGAGATATAAATCAGGTCCAGTGCGCCTCCCCCACTGTGCGTAGGGCCATCAATTACTTGAATCAGGTCCAAGGCTGTCATGGAAGCCTGAAACTCCCGAGCTGCCGTTGATGACAAGCCGGTTGATGGCAAGTTGAAATCTCCCATGACCATAAGTCTGGGGGTCTCAACCACCACTCCAGCAAGCACCTCCAACAACTCGGGTAGGGCTGTAGTCACGCAGCAAGGAGCCAGGTATGTGATCAAAAAGCCCGTCTGATTCCTATGGCCCCACCTCACAAAGAGGGATTCACAACCAGCTATCTGAGGCACAGTGGACTCCCTCGGCTCTAGACTTTCCCTAATAACAACCGCCACCCCGCCACCCCTACCTTGGGCTCTCGGTTGATGGAATGCACGGAAACCCGGAGGGCACAGTTCAACCAGGGGAACACCCCCTTCCATGCCCAACCAGGTCTTCGTAATGCCCATAAAGTCCGCGGACTCCCCCTGAATAAGGTCACAAATCGGGGGGCCTTATTGACCACGGACCGCGCATTGCATAACATCAACCGAAGGCCCAAGCTCTGAGGATCTTGGCCGTCCGGGGAACGGGTAAAGACTGAGGGGCCGGAGCACGTGATCGCTTTTAAACAGCGAACACGTGCTCCCAGAGATCGATTCGGCCCCTTGCTTCCACCATATCTGCCTCTCCCACTTACCGTACAGATGGAACGACCCTCTAAACAGGAACACACCCCTCCCCCCGCCTTTGGACCAGATGGAGTGATGCCACGAACAGGCGCAGGGATTGGACATTCCCTCCCCGACGGGTTTCTCCCCCCACCCGTCTGTTCCCTCCCCCCCTTAAAAAACCCTTCTTTAAAAACCTATTTAAAAACCCCCAAAGGTTCTTCTTTTGACGCATGCCATCTCTCTGGATCCCAAGACCCTTCATTAAGGCAGGCCCTCGATAGAACAGAGCGCCATTCCTGCGAGGCAGGGGAACCTCGCAGCCATAAGAGCTCAATAGGCGAATATCTCATGGGATTATAAATAACAGCAGAGAAAGGGTCATCCCTGGCCGGTATAGATATTACAATTAATAAAAAATAATCCAATTCAGGACCCGATATAAGATGGTAGAAAATTGGGCAGTTCATACTCCGTAGGACAGTAGATGTCATAATAAAAGTCACCGGATAAATGCCACATAACATCGAGTCCTGGATCATAGACCATCCCCACCGTCTGCTTCATCCCTGTCATATCGTTGTTGACATTATTGTTATTATAGTCATTGTCATTGGTATTAAAGGACCAATAATGTCTTCCCTCCACTGATGTCACTTGTATGCCCCCCAAAAATGCCGCAGATGAAAATTGCGGCCAAGAGTCGAGCCATGGCCCGAAATTTAGGCCGGGAAACAGCCGATGACAATCACGGCCGACAGTCAGGCCCCACCACTGATGCCGCTGATGATAATTGCCTTCCATCATTCCGAGGTCCCAGATTGTTTGGGACAATATGCTGTAAACTCTGCAAACTGCTTGGAGAGGGTTGCAAAGCACTATGAAGAAGCATATATGTCTAAGTACTATTGCTATAAGGAGTGAAAAAATGAAAAACACACATATAAGATAAGGAAGACCTCACTTTATCATACAGTAGGTACAAAAGAACTGTGTATTCTAGTAATCAGAAGTTCAATATGAGTGAATACTGTGATTTGACTGCTAAAAAGGCAAATGTTGTTTTCAGATATATTAACTGGAGTACTCAGTACAGCTCACAGAAATAATTGTCCCACTCTACGCTGCCTTGATCACTTCTGAATTGGAATTCTATTTCTTGACATTTCCACAGTCTAGTCTAGTCAACATAAATCTGAGCACCAAGGTTCAAAAAGCACATTGACAAACTGAAGTGAGTTTAGAGGAAAGCTACCAAAGTGGTCAGAAGAGTGGAAACAGTTGAAAGAATTGTGTAGAAGAACTGCAGAAGATAATACTGAGGTGGAATATCATAGTAGCCTTCAGACCTAAAGCTGTCATTTAGAAATGGGAATGGATTTGTTCTGTTAACCCCATAGAAAGCAGGACGAAAAACAGAGGGAAATAAATTCAGGTTAAATAATAGGAGGAATTTTGGTGTAGTGGGTAAGGCATCTGGCTAGAAACTGGGAAACCTTGAGATCTAGTTCTGCCTTTGGCACAAAGCCAGCTGGATAACCTTGGGTCAGTCACTTTATTTCAGCTCTAGGAAGGAGACAAAGGCAAACCACTTCTAAATAACCTTGCCAAGAAACTACAGGAACTTGTTCAAGCAATCTCAGAGAATCAGACACGATGAAATCGAAGACAAAAAAAAAGACTGCCAAATTCCAACTAATAATGAAACAAATTACTTCATCAAGTGCATTTTCCCTTCCAATAAAGAATTTACTTAGATCCAGGACTGAGCAGGAGTCTAAAGCACCAGTTTCCTTCTGATGTTGAGCTATCATGAACTAATACAACTTTCCTCCTAATGCCCTGATCAGGAAGTTAGCCTAGATAATCTTCCAGTTCTATGATTCAAAAGGTCCATGATTGAAATAGACAAAACAACAACAACAACCCTGAAATTTTGGTATTATTATAATCTTAGCGGAGGTGAGTAAATTGTTGCAGTTCTTTCTTCTTTTCACACTTCTGGCTTGGTGCATGCATTCATACTCTTACAGCAGCTTTCTCCAACTTGATGCCATTGAGACATGTTGAAATTACAAATTCCAGAATCCTCAGCCAGCCTCATCTTTGGCTGGGAATTCTGGAGACTCCTAATATATTTCCACAGCACTAGGTTGGGAAAAGCTGTTTTACCATATAGTTGAAAGCCATTTTATTTCTTACATACCCCCCTCCTTTTTCCCTTTTACCCCGTCGAGTAGCTGATAGTAATCTGTTGCTAGGTGTATACAGTTCATGTATGTGGAATGTTGCTTGTCTTAGCAAGTTGTTCCTGTCTTGTTTGCCAAGCACAAATACAACTGATGGTGACAGCCAATTGTCTGTAATCCCATCAGAAGACTACTTGTAGTTTGCCCAATAAAGTCACAATTCCAGTTTGCCATCTAATCACAGAGTTGAGCTTTAAGAATTTTGTTTATTCAAAGCATTCTTGGCTAGACTAAGTGGATGGTCCTTCTCTAAAACTATTTCATTTTTTTTTTAGTTGGTTCAAGTAAAGCCAGGCATCCTGGTGTTTGTCCTCTCTTCTTTGTGAAGAGGGAAATGAACATACCAATATTTCATTGAATTATCTTTGTCTCCCCTGAATACCACTTGATCTGCCAGAGCTCATTTTTAATTAAGTGGGTTTTTAAAGTGGTGTATGAGCTGAGAATCTTGAGTGGACTCATCTTCATGTTTCTATGTCTTCCACCTCTTGGATACAGCATGTATGAAGTTTTGTTTTTTTGTGGGGGGTGGGAATGTGCTGTTTCTCTGGCTTGCTTTTAGTATAACAAAGATGGCGTCCTTATTATTTACTGGCAAAATGCGAAGTGTTAACTTACAGGTGCCAGATTTTGACTGGTGGTTTTAAGACTTTGTTGCCACATTTGTACCACATGCCATGATTTAAAAGTGGTGATTGTTTTCTTGTCTGTACCTGAAATCAGGGTTCTCATTAGTTGTGCTTAATTTAAACAAGTTTAAACAACCAATCTGAAGTTGTCTTGTCTCAGCTATAGTTAATGTTGACCATAATCGGTATCTATCTATGTCACTTTAGGTACATACTGTAAGTAAAAAGCTCTGACTTTTTCTTCTTGGTTATTCAGGGAGGGACTAAGGGACTGTAATGGACAAAATACAAGCCCAAGATTGCCACATCTTGTTTCTACTTAAAAGGTAAAGGTTCCCTTCACACATATGTGCTAGTCGTTCCCGACTCTAGAGGGCAATGCCCATCTCCGTTTCAAAGCCGAAGAGCCAGCGCTGTCCAAAGACATCTCTCTGGTCATGCGGCTGGCATGACTAAATGCCAAAGGCGCACGGAGCGCTGTTACCTTCCCACCAAGGTGGTCCCTATTTTTCTACTTGCATTTTTTATGTGCTTTCGAACTGCTAGGTTGGCAGAAGCTGGAACAAGTAACAGGAGCTCATCCCATTATGTGGCATTAAGGATTCGAAACGCTGAACTCCTGATCTTTCGATCGAGAAGCTCAGCGTCTTAGCCACTGAGGTACATCCTATTAAATCAACAGTAAATGTACTCAACTTCTTCCATCTTTCTTCATGTAACAAACTTTTACATTCCCTGAGTGATGGCTCAGGGGCTAGGACATTGAGCTTGTCGATCAAAAGGTCGGCAGCTCAGCGGTTCGAATCCCTAGTGCTGCTGTATAACGGGGTGAGCTCCCATTACTTGTCCCAGCTTCTGCCAACCTAGCAGTTTCAAAAGCACGTAAAAATGCAAGTAGAAAAAATAGGGACCACTTTGGTGGGAAGATAACAGCATTCCGTGCGCCTTTGGCATTGAGTCATGCCGGCCACATGACCATGAAGACGTCTTCGGACAGCGCTGGCTCTTCGGCTTTGAAACGGAAATGAGCACTGCCCCCTAGAGTCGGCAACGACTAGCATGTATGTGCGAGGGGAACCTTTACCTTTTTAATTATCCTACATGCTCGTTCCTAAATCTCTTCCAATTCCAAGTTTGAGCACTACAGAACAAAATGGAGCAATTTTTCCCATGCTTCGGGAGACTATACTTCTGTTCCTACCAGTTTAATTTGTATTTGCTGCTTCCGTTAGTTTATCATACTGCTGACTCATACCCAATTTGTACCCAAGTCCTATTCCAAGATCTTTTTCACAAGGGCTATTGACAAGTTAAGCATCCTCTGTCCTTTTATTGCTATTCCCCAAGCAGAATATTTTGTGTTTTCCTGTTGGTTGTTATCTTCAACTTATTTCTTTAACTTATTAGAACTCATTTCAATTTCATTTCTGTTTGTGAGGTAACAGTTAGCATACTCAATTCTGTGATTTTCTGATAAACATTCTCCCTATCTCTTCTTTCAAGCTATAATAAAAACATCGAAGAATACTGATTTTGTGATATGCCACTTAGCATCTCCTTCCAGTTTAATGGGGAACTGATGAGTATATGTAATATAATTTTTGAATGAGCTGTTTATCCACTTATCTCTGTAGCCCTTATTTAGCTGCTTAGCTACCGTGTAGCCCTTACTTAGCTGCTTTGCCAAACAGAATAGGACTGGATATTTTGTCAAATGCTCCAATGTTAAAAAAGTAAACAAAAGGCCCTTTTTGAAGATAATCTCCCTTATAGTTGTTGTAAAGGCAGCTACAAGGTTGTTGCATCTGGGCAGCCCCTTTACAATTTTCGTTGTCTTTGCTCTACATTCCAGAGAAGCTAAGAGTTGTTGCAATTGCTCCCATCTATTCTGCTGCCTAGGCTGCGGGTGCCAAAGGAAATAAGGAAATCACCACTTTGGCTGACTTTCTTTTGTTGTTCTCTTTGGCAGCTGTTTTTGTCTGCAGTTGTAAGAGGGGAAAGGTGGGGGAGGTAGACACACTGATTAAAACCACAGGGAGGGAAGATTGAGAGCAATGCTTTTGCTGGGGGTTTAGGCAGGGGGAAACAAAGTGTTGCTGCAGGAATAAGTAGGCAAGAGTTCATTCTCCACTTCAGCTTAGAATAGAATAGAATAGAATTTTTTTATTGGCCAAGTGTGATTGGACACACAAGGAATTTGTCTTGGTGCATATGCTCTCAGTGTACATAAAAGAAAAGATACGTTCATCAAGGTACAACATTTACAACACAAATGATGGTCAATATATCAATATAAATCATAAGGATTGCCAGCAACAAAGTTACAGTCATACAGTCATAAGTGGAAAGAGATTGGTGATGGGAACTATGAGACGATTAATAGTAGTGCAGATTCAGTAAATAGTCTGACAGTGCTGATGGAATTATTTGTTTAGCAGAGTGATGGCCTTCGGGAAAAAACTGTTCTTGTGTCTAGTTGTTCTGTTGTACAGTGCTCTACAGCGTTGTTTTGAGGGTAGGAGTTGAAACAGTTTATGTCCAGGATGTGAGGGATCTGTAAATATTTTCACGGCCCTCTTTTTGACTCGTGCCATGTACAGGTCCTCAATGGAAGGCAGGTTGGTAGCAATTATTTTTTCTGCAGTTCTAATGATCCTCTGAAGTCTGTATCTGTCTTGTTGGGTTGCAGAGCCAAACCAGACAGTTATGAATAGAATAGAATAGAATTTTTATTGGCCAAGTGTGATTGGACACACAAGGAATTTGTCTTGGTGCATATGCTCTCAGTGTACATAAAAGAAAAGATACCTTCATCAAGGTACAACATTTACAACACAATTGATGGTCAATATATCAATATAAATCATAAGGATTGCCAGCAACAAGTTATAGTCATACAGTCATAAGTGGAAAGAGATTGGTGATGGGAACTATGAAACGATTAATAGTAGTGCAGATTCAGTAAATAGTCTGACAGTGTTGATGGAATTATTTGTTTAGCAGAGTGATGGCCTTCGGGAAAAAACTGTTCTTGTGTCTAGTTGTTCTGGTGTGCAGTGCTCTATAGCGTCGTTTTGAGGGTAGGAGTTGAAACAGTTTATGTCCAGGATGTGAGGGGTCTGTAAATATTTTCACGGCCCTCTTCTTGATTCGTGCAGTATACAGGTCCTCAATGGAAGGCAGGTTGGTAGCAATTATTTTTTCTGCAGTTCTAATTATCCTCTGAAGTCTGTGTTTTTCTTGTTGGGTTGCAGAACCGAACCAGACAGTTATAGAGGTGCAAATGACAGACTCAGTAATTCCTCTGTAGAACTGAATCAGCAGCTCCTTGGGCAATTTGAGCTTAGTGTTTTTCATATGGGTCGAACTGATTGGCTGTGCGAGGATTTTAGGAGTTGAAGTCTCAACATGTCCCTCCGGAGTTCACCAGGTTGGGTAGCTATGGTACCTGCTAGAACCTGTTTTTCTAATCTGCTTTCATCAGGTGGAATGGGAAATCATCACTGACCACTGAACTTGGTCAGATATGGTTGTATAAATCAGGAAACCTATTTCTGGGTTGAACAATGACAGATTCCAGGCAGGATAACTTCCAAAACTGGATCCTCATTCTTATTCTCTTCTCATGAAAAATAGTTGCTAGATATAAAAATGATAGTTTAGAATTTTTTCCTTGATTAGCTCTTTTTAAAAGTGCTTTGAGGCAATTGCAAAATCCAAAGCTTTTATGAAAATGCTGAAAGTAGCATCGGGCCATTGTTCTGCAAACTCCCTTTCATTTTTGCATGCAATGTGCCGCTGCTGTTGTGTCAGTATGGCTCTACTTTTGTCATTGCTCCCTTGATACCCCCCCCCCATATATTATGTTGTTCAACTTTAATGGCCATGAAGTAGAATACAGTGAGAGCCAGTGTGGTATAAGGGTGAAGGTTTGGATTGACACCAGAAAGGCCCAAATTTTAATTCATCCCCAGACACAAAAACTCACTCAGGGAATTTGAACAAATTATTTCTCTCAGTCTGGCCTATTTTACAGGATTGTGGGGAAATACAAGAAGCCTGGATACATCCATAAGTTCTGAAAAAAAAATGTAAGGCATAATTTGGACAAATCTGTAACTCGGTGTGTGTGAGAAAGAGAGTGTGTGTGGGGGGGTGGGAGTGGTGAGAGAGGGGGGGCGGTGGGAGGTTTTGAATCCTGGAGATTACCTGGACTAGTCTCTGTTTTCTGGGCAAGGTTTGTCAGAAATGGTTTGCCATTGCTTGAGTCCCATGGCTGACTGGCCCAAAGTCATTCAGCTGGCATTTTGCCTAAGCAGAACTAGAACTCACAGTCTCCAGGTGTCTAGACTGATAAGTCAACCATTGCACCAAGCTTGTTCTCCAAGTAACAAATAGTAAACACACTGTAAAACATACTGCTACTATCACTACAGTTGACTGGATTTTTTAAAAAGACTCATCCACCAAGTAGGGCAAAACAAAAGATGAGACAAAATCGAGAAGCTTTTTAATTAAAACATGGGAGTGGTGCATACTTTTCAATGGAATGCTTTCTTCTGACCATTCCTGGATTTACAGGCAGTCGTTGGAGGATCCATCATGCAACGGCCACAATATTAAGCTAGGATTAGGGACGTGAAGGTTCAAACAGTCATTCAGTTAGGAAACTCACTGGGTAACTTTGAATAAATTATGCCACTCAATTTAATTACCTGCCAGGAGTTATTATGATGCTAATTGGATAGAGAAAGATGGGAGATTATATTATTTATTTATTTATTTATTTATTTAGTCACAACAATATACATAAGCATCACACAAAAAGATTATATAGTATATAAACATATATATGAAGAAATATAAAGAGGTATAAGCATATATATATATATATAAATATATATATGTAGATCTTTGGTTATTCGGGTTTTCTCCCGCGTAAAATTGGAAGTGTCTTGGCGACGTTTCGACGAAGTCTCATTCGTCATTCGTCATCTTCAGGCTTCAGCTTCGTGCTTCTGGGAGCAATGTGTGATCGCAGATCCTTTTAACTGCTAGTGGGGGTTTGAATTGATTGGGTGGGAGCTTGGCTGTGCTCTGATTGGATGGGGGTTTTTTGGTGCTCTGATTGGCTGGAGGTGTGTCCTGTGTTGGTGGGGGCTTGCTTGTGCTCAGTTTAGTCTGTGTTGCAGGGGGATTTGAGCTGGTGAGTTGCATGGCTGTTGTTTGGCTTTGTGGTCGTGCTACATCTTCATAGTGGGTGTCAGTCTGCTGCATGTATGGATTGGAGGGGTTTGAAATGGCTAATGTTGCAGCTGCGGTCTGGCTTCTGGTCCTTGGTCGTGCTTCATGATCAGTGTGGGTTTGGGTCTGCTTTCTGGGTGGATGTGCGGTGGTGACATCCTGTGTGGACCTCGTGAGTGTGGGTCTGGTGTCATTCCTCGTGTTAGGGACTCGTTTGTCAATAAGGGCGGGTTTCCAAATGGCTGTTCATGCTGTGTGGGCGTTTTTCTATCTCAATGGCTCAACATATATATATATGTGTATGTATATATATATGTGTATGTATATATATATGTAGATCTTTGGTTATTCGGTTTTCTCGTGTAAAATTGGAAATGTCTTGGCGTTTGACGAAGTCTCATTCGTCATCTTCAGGCTTCAACCGTGCTTCTGGGAGCAATGTGCTCTGGGAGCCGTGCTCCCAGAAGCGCTGAAGCCTGAAGATGAATGAGCTTTCATGGCTGCATTTAATTAGCTGAACAATATATATATCTATATATATCTATATATATATATATATATATATATATATATATATATATATCTATATATATATATCTATCTATATATATATCTATATATATCTATATATCTATATCTATCTATCTATCTATCTATCTATCTATCTATCTATCTATATATATATATATATATGTATATATATAAACATATATATATATGTGTATGTGTATATATATATATATATATATATATATATGCATCAGAAAACATATATATATATATATATATATATATATATATATATATATATATATATATATATATATGAAGAAAAAAAAGAAAAACAATAGGACAGGAATGGTAGGCACGACAGGAACTGTCGTGAATATTGAATAGGTTTTTTTTCATCCTCCCCCACCCATTCTTCTTAATTGTATAATTCTCTTATTGTGACTTACCTCTGTTAGTAAGCTAATAGTGCTTTAATGTTTCTGCTAGTAAAAGCTTGTATCTGTCATAAACTGGCAAAAAAGATACTATACAGGTAGTCCTCGATTTACAACAGTTCGTTTAGTGACCATTCAGAGTTACAATGGCACTGAAAAGTTATTACCATTTTTCACTGTTACGACCTTTGCAGCATCCCCATGATCATGTGATTGAAATTCAAAGGCTTGACAACTGGTTCATATTTAAGACTGTTGCTGTGTCCCAAGGTCACGTGAAGCGATCCCTGGACTTTTTGCGATCATCTGTCAAGCAAAGTCAATGGGGAAGTCAGATTCATTTAACAACCATGTTACTAAGTTATCTACTGCAGTGATTCACTTAACAACTGAGGCAAGAAAGGTCATAAAAAGGGGCAAAACTCACTTAACAAATGTCTCACTTAACAACTGAAATTTCAGGCTCAATTGTGGTCATAAGTCGAGGACTACCTGTATCTTGCTTGGCTAGAAATTGAAATGTGCCTTTCCATTCCATCTTAATTCAACAATGCTTGATTTCTTTTTTGCTACATGGATCTACAATAAATTAAAAATATTGACAAAAGAGAGCATGCCCTGACATCATTTGACTCAAATCTCCATGCCATTCAAGTGATGGCATGGAGTCAGTTCAAGTGATGGAGCCATGATGCTGTACCCCTGAGATATAACTTTGCATCCAAAACTAAATCCTGAATATCCTCTAAAATCTTACGTTTTTGGCCTTCATTTCTAAATTAGTTCCCTTTTTCCCCCTTGGCTTTTATATTATTTATTTCAGTTATTCCTTAATCAGGCAAGGATTCTCATTTGCAACCCAATACTATTTCCTTAATAAATGTGGCTTCTAAGTGCTGATAAAGCTACTTGGACCCATAGATTACATTTGTATTTTCAACTATTGTTCATACAACTCAGGATTGATTTAGACTGGACCATCAAACTTCTGTCAATATCAGACCATTAATCAATGTTCTTGCTTTAATTCAAAATAAATAAAGACCGAGGAGCTCTAATTTTGGGGGTGGCTGAAAAAGCCTTTTATAGCTTTTTTTTTAAAAATGGATTTTGTGCAAGGATGAGCAGGCAAATTTTGATTTAGTTTGGATTTCCCCAGGGTCTTATATTTTGGGTTGATATGATAATTTATGGAGAGTGAACAGAAAAATAGCCCTGAGGGATTAGGCTGAGGCCCAAATTAGTCATTACATTTTTTCTACCAAACCAAATGCTTCTCTCAGGGAGGAGTGATGGGGAGATATCCTTTTGAGGAATCCTTGGTATCCTCTGAGCTTGGTTGTTTTCTTGCAGCCATTTCATTACCAAAATTAGGTGCTGATGATGTTACCTAGTTTGGTTAATGAAATGTCTGCAAGAAAACAACCCTGAGCAATTGGTACATATCCTTTTCTCAGCAGTTGATATTTGGAAGCCAGTCAACCAATTCAAAGATAGAATAGAATAGAATAGAATAGAATTTTATTGGCCAAGTGAGATTGGACACACAAGGAATTTGTCTTGGTGCATATGCTCTCAGTGTACATAAAAGAAAAGATACGTTCATCAAGGTACAACATTTACAACACAATTGATGGTCAATATATCAATATAAATCATAAGGATTGCCAGCAACAAGTTATAGTCATACAGTCATAAGTGGAAAGAGATTGGTGATGGGAACTATGAAATGATTAATAGTAGTGCAGATTCAGTAAATAGTCTGACAGTGTTGATGGAATTATTTGTTTAGCAGAGTGATGGCCTTCGGGAAAAAACTGTTTTGTGTCTAGATAACATTCAGACTTCAAGACATATGTCTCTGCCATCCATGAATCAATCCAATCCTCTTTTAAAGCCATCCACACCTTAGTGAAATTCTTCCTTTTGCCTCTTCTAAATCTTTTCCCAACTGGCTGTAGTTTTGAGAAAGAGGAAAACATCCCTATCTTTCAGCCACCCAATGATTATAGATACAGATAACAGAGTTGGAAGGGTCCTTGTCGGTCATCTAGTCCAGCCCCCCCACCCAAGCAGACCCTACACCATTTCTGACAGATGGCAGTCCAGCCTCTTCTTGAAAGCTTCCAGTAATGAAGCTCCCACAACTCCTTAAGGCAAACTATTTCATTGGTTGGTTGGTCTCACTCAGTAGTGGGTTTCAATTTTGGCCGCTACCGGTTTGCTCGTGGGTACGTGTGCGCTCATCTGCGGTGACACTTCTGCACATCACAGCTTCTGTGCATGGGCAGAGACGTCTGGGCGGGTGGGCAAAGCCTCCCATCGTTCACCCGGTCTGGGGCGAACCAGTAGCAACCTACCACTGGTCTCACTGTCAGAAAAGTTCTCCTTAT
This sequence comes from Ahaetulla prasina, assembly GCF_028640845.1. Lineage (NCBI taxonomy): Eukaryota > Metazoa > Chordata > Lepidosauria > Squamata > Colubridae > Ahaetulla > Ahaetulla prasina. Next base: position 200,260,317 of record NC_080541.1, read on the forward strand.
TTCCAGGTTGAATCTCTCCTTGTTCAGTTTCCATCCATTATTCCTTGTCTGGCCTTCAGGTACTTTGGAAAATAGCTTGACCCCCTCCTCTCTGTGGCAGTCCCTCAAATATTGGAACACTGCTATTATGTCTCCTTCTCTTTGCTAGACTAGCCATGCCCATTCACTAGCCATGCCCGTTCACTGTATGCTTTAGCTTCCAGTCCCCTCATCATCTTGGTTGCTCTTTGCCATCTTTCTAGTCTCAACATCTTTTTTATAGTGTGGTGACCAAAACTGGATGCAGTATTCTAGGTGTGGTCTTACTAAGGCTTTATAGAGTGATATTAGTACCTCACTTGATTGATTGTGACAATCTTTTTCAGCATTCCCCCCAGCTATATTATATCCTTTTTTTTAAGAATTGGCAATCAAATTGGCAACCAAAACTATATTCCACATGCAGATGCACTACAGATATGTATAAGAGATTGCAAAATGGACTTTTTTATTTTCCATCCCTTTCCTAATGATTAAATGTGATATAAATGTGATAAAATAAATAAATAAATAAATAAATAAATTACCAGCATAGAAATTTGCCTCTTTCACTGCCGCCACACATTAAGTCAACACCTTCACTAAAGCGTTCCGCTATCATTTCAGTAATTTTTAATTACAGGCAGCTCAGGTAAATTATAACATGGCAACATTATTAATTTTCATCAGCTCTAAGGAAACCATTTTTTAAATTATTGCAGAATGTTCAAAATGAATAGGATTTATCTCCCAGGGCTTCCTGGTAAGATTTCTCCTTCCTATTTCTCCAGCTTGCATTTATTCCTAGTCAGTATGCCAGAGTCAGCATTTAATGCGCCTGAGCACATCAGCTAGAGAAAGACTTATATATTCATACAAATATAGCTCAATTCATACAAGTTAAGAATTCAACTCCTGTTCCTCATTGATAGCTCAATGCTCAGTTTTGGAGATGAAAAACAACAGTTTCTATTTTCCCCTTTCACAAGATTTTGATTGGCAAAGGAGGTTTCTTACAAAGGATCCAAGTCATATCCCCCCCTTTTTATTTTTAAGAACCAGTCTTCCAGGGACAGTATGTATTTTGGAAGCCAATAATCATATATTTCTCATCCTTAGGGTAAGTGATTAAATAGTGGGGGAATTTTGGATAAGCTGAGACATGCATTTTCCCTCCTCAAGAAAGACCCCCTTAGTGTTTTTAAGCAAATTGCATCAGTGGATATGTAAACAAAGCACCAACGCACAAAAGAAAACAACCACACTAAGGATGAAAACGAAACCAGAGTTTCCTGTACTTGGTACAATTAAAAATGCTCTCCTCTGGCAACAACTTCCACTTCCACTGAACTAGGAGAAAATGGGATAGATGAAAAGTTGTATGGCAGAGGAAAAAAAGGCTGCTCCCTCACTTATTTTGTGCAGGGTCTGGACCACCCTGCCACTAAGACAATGTTGTCCTTAAAAATGTCCTGCTGCTCCTGTTCTAAGGGAATGTTTGAATTGTTTTAAGAAAACAATGGCTAAACCAAACTATACCAGATTGAAAAAAATCTGTCTGGAAAATTAGCAGGATTAAGGTTTAAATTAGCCTCATCATTTTATTTCTTTCCCAGTTAGTTGGGTCCCAATATTTACTAAGGCAAGCAAGAATGGTTAATGATTAAAAAATGGATGCTGCAGTCCAACACATTTATTTCTTATTCCTTTATATTGGTTGCAGACCCAAGGCAAAAGTTGACTCCAAACACAGAGTTTGGCTATGAAAAAAATGGTAAACATTCTTTGGGAATTGGGGTGTTTTTTGGTGTGTTTTTTTGTATTGGGGTTTTATTTTTGTAAGCTGCCCTTGAGTCACTGAGAATAAGTTAGGCAGCTGTATAATTATTTAAATAAATAAATAAAATTAATTTGCAAGACACTTAAAAGACACTCTTTTTTAAATTATTCTTATTCTTATTAATAATAATATAATATAATATAACAACAGAGTTGGAAGGGACCTTGGAGGCCTTCTAGTCCAAACCCTGCCCAGGCAGGAAACCCTACACCATCTCAGACAGATGGTTATTCAACATTTTCTTAAAAATTTCCAGTGTTGGAGCATTTATAATTTCTGCAGGCAAGTCGTTCCACTTATTAATTGTTCTAACTGTCAGGAAATTTCTCCTTAGTTCTAAGTTGCTTCTTTCCTTGATCAGTTTCCACCCATTGCTTCTTGTTCTACCCTCAGGTGCTTTGGAGAACAGCCCGACTCCCTCTTCTTTGTGACAGCCCCTGAGATATTGGAACACTGCTATCATGTCTCCCCTAGTCCTTCTTTTTATTAAACTAGACATACCAAGTTCCTGCAACCGTTCCTCATATTAAAAACGTATCGCAAAATGGCATGCTGAATTTGGGGCTAAAGCAAAATAAAAAGAGGGTAAATAAGTAAAAAAAAAAAGTCCATTGAAGTGGAATGCTTAGAGAAAGCTGCAGTTATGAAAAACAACAACATAAAAACTGGATTTTTAAGAGCTACCTATAACACTTCATCCTGGTAACCTTCTGAGAAAGTGAAAGTTGGATTTTGAAGAAACAGGACAGAAAGAGCACTGAAGCTTTTGTGCTTTGATGTTGAAGAAGATTCTTGACAAACTGTGGATAGTCAAGGGGGAAAAACAAATATATCATCAAAACAAATCAACCCAGTGTTCTCACTTGAAGCCCAAAAGATCATGTTCAAATTGCCATACTTTGGATACATTGTGTGAAAACCTAACTCTCTGGAGAAGTCTATAAAATTGGGAAAGATGGAAGAAAAGAAATGAGGAAAATAACAGTAGGAAGGTATATAGGCTCAGTTACAGCACGGAGAGATGTATTTTGGAAGATCCGTAGAACCAAGGTGGAAGCAGATCATCCTGGAGAAAATGTACCTGTGTAGTTGCTAAGAACTGACACCAACACACAGCACATAATCAACAACAACAACAACAACAACAACAACAACAGAGTTGGAAGGGACCTTGGAGGCCTTCTAGTCCAATCCCGTGCCCAGGCAGGAAACCTTACAGCACTTCAGACAAATGGTTTTCCAACATCTTAAAAATTTCCAGTGTTGGAGCATTCACAACTTCTGCAGGCAAGTTGTTCCACTCATTAATTGTTCCGACTATCAGGAAATTTCTCCTTAGTTCTAAGTTGCTTCTTTCCTTGATCAGTTTCTACCCATAGCTTTTTGTTCTACCCTCAGGTGCTTTGGAGAATAGTTTGACTCCCTCTTCTTTGTGAGAGATATTGGAATACTGCTATCATGTCTCCCTTAGTCCTTTTCATTATACTAGACATACCCAGTTCCTGCAACCGTTCTTCATATGTTTTAGCCTCCAATCAACATAATAAAACATCACCTTTGGATTGGAGTAAAGCAGAAGGGCGGCCATTCCATAACACAGGTTCTCTGTCACCATAGAGAAGGTCTGGCTTCACATCAAGCAGCATACACAACCATTCACTCAGACAGCAGGACCTCACAAGAAGATTATACATAAACAGAAACATACTTACCTCTGTGGTGTGGTGTCTGTGTGTTTAGGTGTGTCAAAACAGGCAAGATGGCAGTTGTGACATCATGTTTGAAATCCTGCTCCTTTGGTATGTGCATCAGTATCTCAGACATGTGTCGAACAATGGACCTTCAATCATGAAGCCATATGGATCCACAACATTGTCTTGTATGTATTGACCCGACCCTCCCATTGACAGTATTGAAGATGAGATATGAAAAGTAATCATATTAACTAATTTACTAAAAATAATGTTATTTAAATCTACCAAATTGATTGGAGATAATATCTTGACTTTCTATTTCTTTGTTCTTGCCTGGTTTCTTTCTAAAGCGAAGCATCTGATACAGTAATCAAAGGCCATGTATCACTATCAACCCTATCCCCAACATCTCTTTTTATTAATGTAAAGAAGTGCAGAGGATAGAATAATTTAATATGTTATTTATAGTCTGTATTTTCAGGTGAGCTAATGAAAATGTATTTGGGCTGCATAATTTCAAATTGCAATTAAAAATTCCAATAATAATTAATCTCTTTCCTAGCATTAGGGACATCACTAAGGAAGAAAATATTCAGTCTACTCTATGATCTCAAGATGTCCTTTATTCAAAGTCAAATACATTGTCATAAATCCAGATAAAGGAGCTAGGCTTATTTGTATATACTGCAATCATTAGTTGAAATACTTAATTCAAACAGCCTACCTTCACACAGTACACTTATTTTTGAGTACAATTATAAAACATCCTTACTCCAAATGCTGTCAGTCAAATGCTACTTATTTTCCTAATCAAACACCACTTAAAAACATGGAAAAATTGTTAGGGGAAAAAATGGCCCAGTAAAATAAAGCAACTGCTCTGTTTTGCTACAGTTCACCGCCACCACAAAAGCTTGCAGTGGTATTTTTTTTAATATGTGAGACTACAATTCTCTTTGACACTCTTGTGTACAATTGTCCTGAAGAATGCACTACTTATTTGCTCACTTTGAAGTATTTATTCCACAAGGGTGGGTTTTGTTTATTTGTTTGATGATTCAACATGGAAATAATCTGTGCAGGGCCTTTTAGCATCCTGTCCTAAGAATTAGCACTTGATGATGTGGGATGGGATGGGGTTCTGATAAAAAATGATTAAATAATGAGGGATATACCATATTTCAAGACTTAAAAATCATTTATCTGGACCTGGTGTTTAATTGGTCAAATAACTGTACAGAAATGTTGTGCTCACAGATGTCCAGGGGTCTCCAACCTTAAACCAGGGGTCTCCAACCTTGGCAACGTTAAGACTTGTGGACTTCAACACCCAGAGTTCCTCAGACAACAAAGCTGGCTGAGGAACTCTGGGAGTTGAAATCCACAAGTCTTAAAGTTGCCAAGTTTGGAGATCCCTGCTTTAGACACTATTTCTTGCCCAGTGTGTAGCTTTCCTCAGCCTGTTGCCTTCTAGAGATATTGAACTATCTCCCTGCCAGCATGGCTATTGGCTGCATGGTTGAGAGATTCCAGGTGTTGATGTTCTGGATGGCACCAATTCTGGGAAGTCTATCTTAGAATCATCTATTGTTGTTCCTTCTTTGCAATCTGCAAATCACACTCTTTTGCTACCATGCATTCTGGAACCTGTAAACCCATCAGTAGCCTTGGCTCCTAAAATCTAGATGGCTTTAGTGTTCCCATTTAATTGTGGTGTTATCTGCCACATTTTCTTGGTTCCTACTCTCTCTGCAGGAGACTTCCTGCAGTCTCTTTGGAAGAGACTGCAGGAAGCAACGTAGGAAAACATACTTCCCAAAACAGCATTTTATATAAAGAAAATACAATGCAATGTCCTAAGTTTCCTAAACAAGCATCTTTTTTTTCACGGTATATATCTTATGTGATGTTTTCAGTTATGAGCCGCGATGGCACAGTGGTTAGAGGGCAGTACTGCATGCTATTTTTGCTGATCACTGGCTGCCAGAAGTTTGGTAGATCAAATCTCACCAGGCTCAAGGTTGACTCAGCCTTCCATCCTTCCGAGGTGGGTAAAATGAGGACCCAGATTGGTGGGGGCAATTTGCTAACTCTCTAAACTGCTTAGAGAGGTCTGTAAAGCATTATAAAGCGGTATATAAATCTAAGTGTTATTGCTATTGCTATAATGATCAATACATTGATATATTATTATTATTATTTTTATTATTTATTATTTATTTGATTTTTATACCGCCCTTCTCCCGAAGGACTCAGGGCGGTGTACAGGCAAAGTAAAAAACGAACAATACAATATACAGTTTAAAAATGCAAATTTAAAAAACTTATTATAATTGGCCTGAAACTTTAAAAATATATAAAAACTAAAACCCCATTTTAAAAATTAGTGGTAGAAAATTTAAAATCAATAAAATTTAAGCCAGCCCCGCGCGAATGAAAAGATATGTCTTCAGTTCGCGTGAAAGGTCGAAGGTCAGGTATTTGGCGTAAGCCGGGAAGCTCGTTCCAGAGTGTGGAGCCCCACAGAAGGACCTTCCTGGGGCCGCCAGCCGACATTGCTTGCGGGCGGCACCCTGAGAAGTCCCTCTCTGTGAGGCGTGCGGGTCGGTGGGAGGCATGTGGTAACAGCAGGCGGTCCCGTAAGTACCCAGGCCCTAAGCCATGGAGCGCTTTAAAGGTCGTAACCAAAACCTTAAAGTGCACCGAAGGCCACAGGTAGCCAGTGCAGTCTGCGCGGGAGGCGGTGTTACATGGGAGCTACGCGGCTCCCTCTATCACCAGCGCAGCTGCATTCTGGACTAACTGAAGCCTCGAGTGCACCTCAGGGAGCCCCATGTGAGAGCATTACAATAATCCAGCGAGAGGTAGCAGGCGCATGAGTGACCGTGCATAAGGCATCCCGATCAAGGAAGGTGCAACTGCGAACCAGGCGAACCTGGTGGAAGGCCCTCCTGGAGACGGCCGTCAAATGATCTTCAAGCGACAGCCGTTCATCCAGAAGGACACCTAAGTTCGCACCCTATCCTTTAGGGCCAATAACTCGCCTCCAACAGTCAGCCGCAGCTGCAGCTGACTGAATCGGGGTGCCGGCATCCACAGCCACTCCGTCTTGGAGGATTAAGCTTGAGCCTGTTTCTCCCCATCCAGACCCGTCGGCTTCCAAACACGGGACAGCACTTCAACAACTTCATTGGGGTGGCCGGGGTGGAAAAGTACAGCTGGGTGTCATCAGCGTACAGCTGGTATCTCACCCCGAAGCCACTGATGATCTCACCCAACGGCTTCATATAGATGTTGAACAGGAGGGGCGAGAGGATCGACCCCTGCGGCACCCCACAAGTGAGGCACCTTGCGGTTGACCTCTGCCCCCCTGTCAACACCGTCTGCGGCCGGTCGGAGAGATAGGAGGAGAACCACCGATACACGGTGCCTCCCACTCCCAATCCCCCCAACCGGCGCAGCAGGATACCATGGTCGATGGTATCAAAAGCCGCTGAGAGGTCTAATAGGACCAGGGCAGAGGAATACCCCCTGTCCCTGGCCCTCCAGAGATCATCCACCAACGCGACCAAAGCTGTCTCTGTGCTGTATCCGGGTCGGAAGCTGGACTGGAACGGGTCCAGATAGACAGTTTCATCCAGGTATTGAGGTAGCTGTCGCGCCACAGCACTCTCTACAACCTTCGCAACGAAGCGAAGGTTGGAGACTGGACGATAATTAGCCAAAATAGCTGGGTCCAGGGAGGGCTTCTTGAGGAGGGGTCTCACCACCGCCTCTTTCAAGGCGGCAGGGAAAACCCCTTCCAACAAAGAAGCGTTGATAATCCTCTGGAGCCAGCCTCGTGTCACCTCCTGAGTGGCCAGTACCAGCCAGGACGGACACGGGTCCAGTAAACATGTAGTGGCGTGAAGCCTCCCCAACAACCTGTCCACGTCCTCGGGAGCCACAGGGTCAAACTCATCCCAAACAGACTCGACAAGACGTGCCTCCTCTCCCTCGCTTGGATCATCCCAATGTCGGTCCAGACCGTCCCGGAGCTGAGCGATTTTATCGTATAGATAACCACTAAACTCCTCGGCACGTCCCTGCAACGGGTCGTCCCGCACCTCCTGATGAAGGAAGGAGCGGGCCACCCAGGCTGGGGCGGCGGGCGGTTATCTGCCGACGCAATGAGGGTGGAGGCGTAGGAACGCCTCGCCTCCCTCATTGCCACTAGGTAGGTCCTAGAATAGGACCTAACTAGTGTCCGATCAGCTTCATAAATCATAATAGTTGAGTTGTGGTGGCACAGTGGTTAGAATGCAGTATTGCAGACTAACTCTGCCTACAGCCAGGAGTTCGATCCTGATGGGGCTCGATGTTGGGTCAGCCTTCCATCTTTCTGAGGTTGGTAAAAGAAAGAACCAAGATTGTTGCAACAATAAGCTGATGTTGTAAACTGCTCAGAGAGTGCTGTATAGTACTATGGAGTAGTATAAAGGTCTAAATGCTATTGCTATAGATTGACCAATATAACAGAAAACACCATACAGGATTCATTCTGTGTCAAAATAAAAGAAATTCTGTCAAGAAGGGTAAGTCTCAAATTTAGACCCAGATAAAGTGGTCCTTTCTTTCCTTGTTGACCAGAAGTTCTCCATGTTCATTGCCCATTTTCTTGATGGTGCATCAGAGAAGGTTTATGATAGCTCCCAGCCTATTAGAAAGTTTTATAAGATCCGTCATTAAGAATACTGTAATTGTTTGGGGTTATTGCTTAGCAATCTTTCCATACTCTCTGTGCAAAATGTATTGTACCCTACTGCCCTCCTGATGTTTTGAACTATAAATCTTTTATTCCCAACTAGCCTAACAGCAAAATATTTTGGAGTTAAAAACTCACTAGGGTACCTATTTGGGATAGGTTGCTCTACGACATTCCAGATTTCAGATTTGTTCCCCTACAACTGAAGTATGCTTACTCAACTAAGAGCTTTACGGTCAGATATTATTAGATAAGCTAATGACTGTCTATAAAAAGAAGATGGGGACCTGTCTCTGAATCTTTCTCAGAAAATTCTAGATAAGAGAAAATGTAATGCTGATCCATTTGGGTATTTATTTTCAGATGAAGGCTGAATGTAACCTTCTACTTTAACTAGTTCTGAGTTTGTGTCCTTTTCTACTGCAAGGTAGTTCAGTGGAGGCACATACAAGTAGTCCTTGAGTTACAACAGTTCATTTAGTGACCATTCAAAGTTGTAACAGTATGGGAAAAAAATGACTTAAGACCATTTTTCACACTTATGACCATTGCAGCATCCCCATGTCACATGATCAAAATTCAGATGCTTGGCAACTGGTTCATGTTTATAACAGTTGTAGCGTCCTAGGATCTTGTGATCACCTTTTGGGACCTTCTGACAAGCAAAGATAATGAGGAAACCAATTTCACTAAGCAACCATGTTACTAACATAACAAATGCAGTGATTCACTTAACATCTGAGGCAAGAAAAGTTGTAAAATGGGGCAAACTCACTTAACAAATGTTTCACTTAGCAACATACACTTTAGGCTCAATTGTGGTCATAACTTGAGGACTACCTGTATAGTTAAGTCAAGCTTACATCAAATATAATATGTTATATGACTATCATTAAGTGTTGTACCTTAGAATTTTTGATGAACGTATCTTTTCTTTTATGTACACTGAGAGCGTATGCACCAAGACAAATTCCTTGTGTGTCCAATCACACTTGGCCAATAAATTTTTTTATTCTATTATATTCTATTATACAGTATGTTGTTTTTAGTTTTTCTTAATAAGAAAAGCTATCCCCAAGAAAAAAAGAAGAACTTAATTGGATCCAATTTATTTTATGATTTGAAAGCATTGTTGTTGGTAATAAATCATTTATTTTATCTAATATAGTTTGAGAAAAAGAAACCATGGGTATTCTGGCCATTTTAATTCTTTTCTCATTTCTCCTGGGAGCTGGTGAAAACAAACTAAGGATAACTAAAAAGAATCATAATTGCAGTGCTTAACTGCGGAGGAACTGAAACAAATAATGACATAGTTTTATGTTTAAAATAACATAGCCAGAGGAAAGATTCAAATCAAATCTTTCTAATTTATAACCCTGTTGTTGATTGCAGTTTCAGAGAGTGTGCTGATTTTATTGACTCGGGTTTCCTATGAAGTGGGTGTATGTTTGTGTGTTTGGAAGGAGGGAGGAATGCAAGGAGGACAATTTCTTACATGGAAAATGTTATTTTAATTAGAAATAGCTAGCTGTTCATAATGACTGTCAGGACTAACTTCCTAGTGACAAACCAGTATTAAATAAAATGATTCCTTTCAAAACAGCAGGGCCTACACCCACCTAAATAAATAAATAAGGCTTAAATTAGAGGTCTTCAAACTTGGCAGCTTTAAGACTTGTGGACTTCAACTCCCAGAATTCTCCAGCCAGCTATTCTGGGAATTGAAGTCCACAAGTCTTAAAGCTGCCAAGTTTGAAGACCTCTTGTTTAAATACTAGAGTTCCTCTTCCTTTAATACTGTATATTGTATACAGAGTTAGTATACTGTACTAATTCTGATAAAAGACACAACTGTGAGGAATATAACTAGCCTGTTCCCCCGAAAATAAGACCCAACTGGAAAAAAGTCCTAGCATAATTTTTCCAGGATGCTCGTAATATAAGCCGTACCCCAAAAATAAGCCCTGTTAAGATTGTCAGCCAGATGGATGCATTTAGTACTGTAGTTCCCCAAAATTAAGATCTAACCAGAAAATAATCTTTTGGAGCAAAAATTAATATAAGACCTGGTCTGATTTATGGGGAAACACAGTAGTAAAACACACAGTGTAGAGGTATTTTGTGGCAAGGAAAGACCCAGGCTATTTTTTTTCATCAGCAGCCAGTCAAAGGCTTTGGGGGAGTCTATAAAAAAAATTAAGGCAGAAGATCTACCTTATTCTTCAAATTGTAGGCTTATCAAGAACGAATGTGCTTATGGAATCTTTTCAACTCTGATTCTTTGTTAGAACACAATTTTGTGCAAGAATTAACTCACAATTTTTACCTACAACATTAAAAATGCTGGCTTATCTCGATTTCCTTTTGTTTTGATTTCTCCTTGTCAGGATGACCTTGTGGGTTCTAGATACAATGCCATTATTTCTTCATCAAAGACTTTGCTGCATAAGCCGGGTTGATAGCCATGGGCTACTAACAACCTTCACCTCCTTTTCTTGTCCTACTGACTTAGAGAAGTGGAGCGGAGAATTGTCCCTTCTTCATGCATGAAAGGTCACAAAAGCAGTCAGCCTCCTCCTCCTCCTTCTGTCAGTGATTTACAAATGTGGTGTGTATGTGTAAGGAGCTTATGCTCTAGTGCTAACATGGTCTTTTAAGAGAGAATTGGCAACTGTTTTAAAACTGATGAAAGGGGCATTGAAGAAAGTTGGCATTGTTACGATTTTCCTAGATTTATTTGATTGTGCATTTATTTATTTATTTATTTGATTGTGCATTTCTTCTTCCAAGGCAGTCATTTTTGCATTATTTTTCCAAGGGAGAGATCTCAAAATATGATACTTCTATAATCCTATTTTCATAGTCAAAAATTGGGAACTCTTCTTTTATTCTCTCTCTCTCTTTCTCTCTCTCTCTCTCTCTCTCTCTCTCTCTCTCACACACACACACACACACACACACACACAGAGTAAATATACATATATATTCATTGATGGTGTCATTGATGGAAGGTCGATAGAAGGAAGAGTCCATCAGGATAACCTGTTAGGAAATATTGGATATTGCTTATAGCAGCATTAAGGATGAATTGTTCTGAATGAAGGCAAATATACGTGTCCCAGGATAATGTTGAGGATCCAATTTGGGTTGCTTCAAGACCAGAGATTTAGGATTCTGAACTTTCAGAATCTACCTGCTTCCCTGCATGGATTGCCCCTGTGACTATGTAGGACAGATGGGGAGGAAGCCCATAGGTTACAAGAATACAAGTGATCAGACAAGAACTCGTTGGTAGCCTCACATTGCAATGAAGAAAGACATACATTCAGTTTCGCAGCTACTAAGATTGTTGGCTGAGATGGTACAAAAATAGCCAGGGAAATGATTGAAGTCTGGGAAGCAGGGCCCTTGTCAGTCAACAGGAGTGCTGATTTACCACCAGCGTATCAGGTACTTAGGAGCCAAGGACTTGGTAGAACAAACAACTTAATAACTGGACATCAACACCCCAATCAAAAAACTAAAAAGCCATACACAACCAGGCAGTACATAAATACTATGCATAGTAATCTTACATGTAATAACGGCCGCAAGAATATCATATGGAAACAAGAAAATACACCAACAGAGGAAGAATTGATAAAGAAAATCTTAGATTGTGCTGAGATGGACAAATTAACAAAGGAAATTAAAGAAAAGGAAGATCCAGAATATTATGCAATATGGGATAAATGGTACAACTGGCTGGAGATTAGAAATAGTGAAGACTAATGAAAGGGGTAAAATCATAAATTAAAATGTCTGTAAAATAGTGTATGAAATGTATAAATTTAAGATTATGAGTGATAGAAATTACAGAGTAATAAGGCATAATGGGACAAGAAGGGTATAAATATGATAAGGGGAAATGGGAGAAAATGTAAATATTAGAAGATTATAGCTACGAAACAGTTGTAATAAGGAAATATATGTTATGTGTTTTGTGTTTGTTATGTTGTGTTATAAATAAAAAATTAAATAAAAATAAATAAATACTATGCATAGAATAGCCCAAAGCACACATTCTGGTGAGAGAGAAGTTCCCTGAGGATGCCCTTCAGCATGAGTCTGAAAACTCAGAAAACTAAACCTCTGGTCCCAGTGACTGACCCAGATTGGATCCTGCATGAATTGTTCCTTTTCACTAGCATAATTTGTATACTGCTTTAAACCAGGAGTTGAAGTCCACAAGTCTTAAAGTGGCCAATGTTGGGGACCCCTACTTTAAACAGAGCTTTGCTCATTTTCATTATGTTTAAAATATCGTCACAACTTTAGAACACAGTTCAAGTATCACTTGAATGGCAAAGTGCACAACTAACGAAGAGATAAAGTGCTAAAAATACTTCAAGGAGGGTTGGAAGCAAGCTTTACAACAACTCCAAGAAGTAAATGATTAGAGGTTTGGGACTAGGAGCAACAGGAAGAAATAAATGCAGTCATAGATACAAATTTCCCTGATTCTGAAGCCCACTGAAAAATCTATCTTACCTTACTTGCATGGGTAAGACATAACTATGTCATATAATCAGACTCCAATTGCAGTCCTTCACTTATATCAAGGGAGAGTCATCCAGGTCATGATTGTCTAAAAGGTGCTTTTTCAAAAGGCAACTGGGCTTTTTCTCTTGAAGACAATTAGCTTCTCATCCAAGAAGCTTCATTGTTTTCTGACTGGATGGTGGGGAGGATGAAAGGATTAGTTCTGACAGAATGGCAGCGGGAATGAGGTGGGAATGAAAGGATTATATTTCTTTGCAGTCATCTGAAATACAGAACTTAGTATTATTTGTTTGCTCCTTCTCTGAGCAATTCTCATTTTTATAGAATGGGGTGAGTTGAATGGAGGCCAGCTTTTGGGGAAAGAAAGTTGCTTGATCTAATCACTGATAATGCTCACTGATGTCCTAAATTAAATTGGGGTTTTAATAATATTTTAAATTTTTAAATGTTTTAATTATCGGCCGCATAGTAATAGTTCATTTTAAATTCTTTTAATTGTACATATTCTGTGTTTTATTTTGGCTGTACACCGCCCTGAGTCCTTCGGGAGAAGGGCGGTATAGAAATTTAATAAAATAAATAAATCTAGCCAGCAAATTGGAACTTTTCTAGGAGTTAAACCAGGGGTGAAATCTAAAAATTTTCCCTAGAGGTTCTGTGGGTATGGTTTAATTGATGGGTGTGGCTTGGTGGTCAGGTGACTGAATGGGGATGGTCAATAATAATAAATAATAAAAATAATAAAGTATACAAAACTTAGGAGGCACCGGTCTACCTTATTTAAAAATAGACGCACCAGTCTACTCACTGCCTACAGCGCTGATCAGCTGTAGTGCGGCCCTTTGAAGTGCCGCGGCAGTCATTTAAGGCCGTTTGCGCTATATCACCACTGAGTGCTTCAGGGACAGAGAAGAGGAACAGCGAGGCATGGGCAGTTGGGGGGGGCAGGGATTTTTGCTACCGGTTCTCCGAACTATCTGCCCCCATCGCTACCAGATCGCTTGATCCGGTCCGAACCGGAAGCATTTTACCCCTGAGTTAAACCAATGTTCCTCATTATTTTATGATATTCCATTATAAAGATGAAGGTTGGTTTATGCCTTTATTTGAATGAAATTACACAGGGGAGTCTTTTTTTACAAAACATTCCATCCTTTCAGGCATTCCTCAAGTGCTTTAGGGACACATTCATGCCTTACCAAAACTAGGGATTCACCACAGGAAGTACAGGGTGAACCATTTAATTTCTCTTAATACTTAGCTGGAGGTAAAATGTGACGCCATGTTACTGATTCCTTCAACAATGGCTAGGTTTACTAAACAAATCCCATTATTGCTCAATTGTAAATGCAGTTAAAATAATACAATACTGGCCATGTTTTTTGTTTTTTTTTATAAAGAGTTCATACTTCTGTCCTTACTATCAGGACAGAAAACATCTAACTCATCTTGTCCTGTTGCAGCCCTTCTCTCTGAAGATTACCAGTTTGGACTTGTCCTTATTAGTAAATCAGCTGTAGGAAAGGCTCCATTATTATGCTATGCCAGATCAGTGAGAAAGGAGACTTTGAGATAGCAGACTACTTCCAAAAGCACTTCATCTCACTTTGTTTAAAAACAGGCAAGCACAAGGAGAGGAGGAATCCTTCTCTCCAGTCAAACATTCAAGTTTGATTCACATCACCGGCAAACCAGGTGTGAAATCAATTGCAAGGTCATTAAACAAAGGAAAGATAAATGTTTAAAAGTGCTTTTAAAGCATTTACCTTGGAATATATAAGGAACCTAGCATGGCTGCATCCGCAGAACCATGCTTAATCAGATCAGCAAAAAGCCTAGTGGTTTAATTCTTCAGTATACTATAACTAAGCTTGTTTAACTTGAATCTTATTATGTGTGTGGCTTAGCCTGATGTGCAAATCCAGGACTTTGATTAGGCAGTGATTCAATGTATTATGTAAATCTAGAAATTTCAGTGCCCTAGTTAAGTGTGTTGTGCATACTTAGCCAACACATATAGAGAAACAGGATCAGAAATACACAACATATGTTTAGGGTAGTTGTTAGTATGGAAATTCTTATGTGATGGGGAGCAATCTCTAATAAAAGAATTAAAATATCCTTGTGTGCAATGTCCCCTCCACATGAGGGTTTCTCCACCAAAACCATCATTTGAAATAATGGGGTATAGATTGCATGCTGTTTTTATCATCTTTGTCAATCATTCATCTCCAAAGTGCATGACTGAATTCATATTTTGTTTTATGTCATTGTTTATTTAACCATAGTTTGTTCAATAAACCAATTGGTTTTCTCCTCACATTACATTCCAACCATGCAATCTGCAATTTACAAAAGATTATATATAGGTTCAATCATCATGCCAAGCCAAGTAGAAACAAACAAGCCTCGGTATGGCTTAGTTGATGTTTGAACTCAGCGTATGAATTAGATCACTATTCAGAATGCTTCAAAGCCAATATATACTGTGTTTCCCTGAAAATAAGACCGGGTCTTATATTCATTTTTGCTCCAAAAGATGCATTAGGGCTTATTTTCTGGTTAGGTCTTATTTTTGAGGAAATACAGTACTAAATGCATCCATCTGGCTGATAATCTTAACTGGGGCTTATTTTGGGGGTAGGGCTTATATTACAAGCATCCTGAAAAATCATGCTAGGATTTATTTTCCAGTTGGGTCTTATTTTCGGGGAAACACAATAGCACAATGAAAAATGGACATGATTTCTCGGTGATGTTCATTCTTGCATCATTAGAAAAAGCATGGCTCTTATTTG
This sequence comes from Ahaetulla prasina, assembly GCF_028640845.1. Taxonomy (NCBI): domain Eukaryota; kingdom Metazoa; phylum Chordata; class Lepidosauria; order Squamata; family Colubridae; genus Ahaetulla; species Ahaetulla prasina. The sequence continues at coordinate 200,275,956 of NC_080541.1, forward strand.
ATTTGTAGCCTTAGATATTATGATGTGGTTTGGCATAATATGTGTTGATTTAATTTGCTGCTACCTTGGGACGGGGGCATAATTATTGTCTTTTATTCTTTGGTGGAACTGATGTGACAACTACTACAACACTGTTCTTTTTGTTACTGTGTATATTTGAACCAAAGTCCTTGAAAACATGTCAGGAAGAGGTCAAACTCAACCCTTGTTACAGTACTACATAGGCAAATGTGCTTCAGCAGCAACCCTCTGGGAAAGATGCTTTGAATAATATGCTCAGTCAGGCCTAAGCCTGAACCTACTTTAAGCTTTTATCTAGAGCAGCTGAGCTTTAGGGCATATATAGATTATGAAGCTAAATGGACCATATGATTATGCTGGCCAAGTTTTGAAAATCCAAAGGAAGATTTAAGTTCCTTCTTTTTGTCCTTGAAACCCTTTTCTTTACCTATTGGAGCTAAAATTAAAGCCTAGAAAATCAAGGAGAACCTGGTTATTTCAATAAGTGTTTGTAAGGATCTGTTTTTGGAATAACAGAGGTAGCTTCTGCTTTTGTGTTTCGAGGCTCAGCAGTAAGTCCAAAGCTATTGACAGTAACCAGAATAAAAGCTTTTCCATGTCTATTTAGGTTGCTCTGAACAAATAATTGCCAGAACAGAGTGTGCTTCTTTTAAAGCAGCCACTCCATCCAGATTGCTTAATTTTTGACCTGGCCACCCAACAAGTCTTCCAGAATTGAAGAGTCCACCAGCCTTAGCAAAAAATATAATATTGCCTTTGCTGTCTTCTTCTCTTGCAGCTTGGACCATGGGGAGCAGTAAAAGTAAGCCCAAAGACCCTAGCCAACGGAGACGCAGTTTGGACTCCACAGAAAATATACATGGCACCTGCTCTACCTCTCAAACTCCCAGCAAGACCACCGTCCCAGAAACTCATCGTACCCCTAGTCGGTTATTTGGAAATACAGCTACAGAACCAAAGCTCTTTGGGGGATCAAATACATCAGATATGGTCACTTCTCCTCAGCGCTGTGGCGCTTTAGCTGGTCAGTATGTTTTTTGTCACAGGAGGAACTTTTAACCTAGGACTATTTTGGTTAGGGTTAGGATTGAGAGGATGCAGTGATCAAAAGTTCACACAATTTGCTTATTAGGGCTGGGCAAGCCAACAAAGTTTGTGTTTGGGTTATATCAGGTAAAGCAAGACTATATCATGGGGGTGGGGAAGCAAGATGTGCTTCCTCAGTGCCTCCAACTGAAATGTTGTGACAAACCCTTTCTCTTCACCCAGCTTGTTTGTTTTGGTGGAAATGTCTTCTGTGCAATGCCAGCATGAGTAGAGGACAATTGAAACCAGTGAAGCAGCTGTTTTGATATACACTACTGCAGGAGTCTCCAACCTTGGCAACTTTAAGCCTGGTGGACTTCAACTCCTAGAATTCCCCCAGCCAGCCTTGCTGGCTGGGGAATTCTGGGAGTTGAAGTCCACCAGGCTTAAAGTTGCCAAGGTTGGAGACCCCTGTACTACTGCACTGGATCTAGTGTAGTGTCTAGAAGAAGAAAGATGTTGAACTGCATCAAAGGGTTTCTTTGTTGATGGCTGAATTAAAGTGAAGAGCACTTTCAAGGCTTCCCCATGATTTCTTCAATTAACCCAGTTTCTTAAGTTTTCATGGATAATAAATTATAAATTACGCACACAGCCTGGATACATGTTACATAATGACTGCATTACCACAGTTCACTGAGATATTAGGTAGCCAAGATACTGATTTAATATCTTGATGAGGCCAATCTCTTCATTCAGTGTGTTGTGCGAATATAGCCAACCACTTGTTTTTAACTTTTGCGCTTGCAGAAGCTATTCTTTCATATCTCCAATGATATGAAGTTCTAAACTCAAAATAAGGAGCATTTTCTTGACCAGGAGAGCTGTTAAGCTCATCTCCTGGAATTGAAGGTGCTGCATTACTGCCCTGGGCAAAGAGTTGGTTTAGAACAGTGGTCACCAACCAGTGGTCCGTGGCTTTTGGTGGTCCGCAGAAAAATTATTTGCATTTTTTATATTGCACTAAATACCATTTATCTTTTTAAAAAAATCATATTAGTGGTCCTCGGGACTTAAAATTATGAATTTAGTGGTTCCTGAGGTCTGAAAGGTTGGTGACCCCTGGTCTAGAACACCTTCAAAGTCCTTTCTAGTCTTATAATTCTGTAATATAAAATTGTGAAGATATTACAATTACAATATTTAAATCATTGCCAAAAATTCTTATTGAATAATGACTACATTAGAAGAAGCAGAATACTCCACTTGCTCATGAGTATCTATTTGTTTTATTATCTAGAAAAGGAGGATAATCAAATACACAGAAATGGTTCCTGTACAGATAGAGCTGACTGTACTGAGATGCTTTCAAAAAAGATTCAGTATATTCACTGCATAGCCTTTCATAATGCAGTAACAATGCTGATTAATTGCTTGTGGACTGGTGTTTATTGTGTGAGTGTATGTTGTTCCAGGTGGAGTCACAACATTTGTAGCCCTCTATGATTATGAATCACGGACAGAATCGGATCTTTCTTTCAAAAAAGGAGAACGCCTCCAAATCCTCAATAACACGTAAGTACTTTTTGTCACTGTAAGAACTTTTGCATTTGGTATAGATGTTGAGCCAGGTTTTTCTACTGAAATGCCACAGTGATTCAAATGTAAAGCTTCTTTCTCTCTAAAATATTGTGTAGGAAGTATTTATTGTAATCTACAGCATGGGTGTTAAAAAAGGAAGGCAATTCTAATATAGTTTCTGGAGCTATTTTCAAATCCATTGGAATTGGTAATCTTTGTAACAGATCTTTGTAATAGATCTTGCTGAGTTAACTTTTTGTTAACCAGCTTAAATTCATGTGAAATTCAGCAACTTTTTTTAAAAAAATGGTGGACCATCTATATATCTTCTGATGCTTTAGTCTTCCTGGTTCAGGGGGTGAGAGCTGCTGAGAATTATAACTCTGGATGGTTTGGAAAGAGATAGGTTGTCCACCCCAATTTATGCTAATAGACATTTTAACATAGGGGGAAAAAAGCGTTCTAAGGAACATTCCATCTAGATACTTTAAAAAAACAAAAAAAATGTAGTCAAATTAAAAGAATGGGGCATTGCCACATGCAGCTGGTGTACTATAAAGTATGCTGGAACTGTCTAGCTCAACATTTTCCAATTAAACAGATTTCTGGAACTTGTAGTCTGACAGTATTTGGAAAGTGCCCAGTTGGTGAAGGCTGACCTAAAATCACCATGAAGATAGGTAGGATAAAAACTGAAGAGGATACAGTTTATTTAAAACATGTTATGACCAATTAGTGGTATCATTTGCTATTTAATTGAACAGTAGATACAGATGTTGGTCCTTGGTTCTGCTTCCTTGTTGAAAATATTTTTCATTCAATACTCCTCTGTGTAAACATTTCATTTGCCCTGAGACCTGTCTGAACTTCTGCTTGAAGCCTTCCTCCTTTCTTTCTTAAAGTTACTTTGAACAACAAGAAAGACAGTGGGTTAATCAATTCCCTTTTTTCCTTCTCTCTTGTAAAGAGAGCATTGTAGCAAGTGTTATACTTCTCTATTTTAAGTGCTGTGTTGCAGTTCTTTCCACAATGCCCACACTGAGAGTTACTAGGATTTTAGTTAATAGCCAAAATTTATCCAGATTGGATGTTTGGTTTGTTATTATTGTATGAAGATAATAGCTATTTGTTATTATTGTATGAAGATAATAGCACTGAATTAAGGAATGAAGCTAAAGATTGGGAGAACTAAGGTAGGCAGTGAATTCTCATTTAGTGAACATCTTTAAGCAAAAATTGGCCAGATATTTAGTGGGAATGCTTTAATTTCAATTAAAGTTGCTTTAATGCTTTAATTTCAATCACACTGAATGGAAGAATAGAGATGGCCCATATGCCCCCTCCAACTTTACAATTTTGAAACAGATTTTGTTATCCTATGTTAATATAAGAGTCACTTGAGCTAAGCAGATTTGAAAGTCTGTATTCTTATTTCATAACCACTAAATCAGTTTCACAAAATTATTTTAACCTTTAGATCCATTATTATTTTGTAACTGTGTAAATACTACGTTATCAATTATTCCTAAAGATGCAACCATAGGGAGCCTTTTTCAGATCCATTAAGGGAGTCTTGTAAATAAGATGTATGTACTTTATTTTATGGACTCCTGTTCACCAGACTGATCTTCAGATGCAAGAAACAAACTTTTAGTTTGGACTTCATCAGTGGTGGGATTCAAGTAATTTAACAACTGGTTCTCTGCCCTAATGATTTCTTCCAACAACCAGTTCACCAAACTGCTCAGAAAGTTAACAACCGGTTCTCCCAAAGTGGTGCGAACTGGCTGAATCCCACCACTGGACTTCATCCTAAGCTAAACAGACAAACCTCACTGTCTTCAATACAGTACAAACAATTAAGATTCATTATGTTAATACCACTCCTTCCCCTCAAATGGAAACTGTGCTTTTATTGTACTACTGTACTATGTACTATTATACTACTATAATTTATACATAGCTTTGATTGATTTTCATCTTATTAAAGATAAAGACTTGTACTGTATTAGGTTTTTGAAGACTGAAGTTCCTAGGTGCATAATTTAAGATCAGTTTTAGGATTCTTTGTTTTTTTTTCTAGATGTATCTACAAGTAGTCCTCAACATACAATCATTCATTTAGCAACTGTACAAAGTTACAATGGTGCTGAAAAAAGTGACATGATTGGTCCTCAAACTTATTAGCATCACAGCATCTCTGCAGTTATGTAATCAAAATCCGGGCGCCATTTGCGATCTTTCCAATCAGTTTCCAACAAGCAATATGAGATGAAGAATTTGCTTAACTACTGTAGTGATTCATTTAACTTCCATGGCAAAAAAAGTTGTAAAATCAGACATGATTCACTTAATGACCACTTGGCTTACCAATGGTCGTTCTGATCCCAGTTTTGGTTGTAAGTCAAGGACTACCTGTCATGTGAAACTGGAACATTCCATTGTTAATATTACCCACTTTTTTCTGGAAAGAAAGTTCCTTGAAAGTTCCGATATTGTTTCCTGTGAAAGGGAATAGCTCCATCCCAGTTTTGAACCAGCATTGCTTCAGCTCTACCAAAGTATCTGTTCATATTCTCTTTTTACTTCCTTTCTGTGCCATTTTTATTTACCTGTTTTCTTTAAGGCTTCATATTACAAACTACATGGCAAACAAGTTCATGTTCAATAGCTTGTGGCTGTGAATCAAATCAGAGGAATTCTCTCAGACTGGAAATGAGGGAGGAGAGAGGCCTCTAATCATGGTACATTAACATCCCTCCTTTTTTCATTTCACTTCCACCAGGAGACCTCCATCAGCCCATGAACTTGCAGGGGTGGCTGCAAAACAGACACAATTCAGGGATTGATGGAGGTCTCCTGGTGGAAGTGAAATGAAAAAAGGAGGCATGTTCCATAACTTCCCATAGATGGTCATAGACCTGTGATGGCAAACCTATGGCACATGTGCCCAAAGTGGCACACAAGCCGTGTCGCCTAGCCTTGCCTGTGCACGTGATGATCAGCTGTCCTTCACGCGTGCAGCAGTGCCGAAAACCAGCCAGCTGATTGTCAGGTCCATATTTATTTATTTATTTATTTATTTCGATTTTTATACCGCCCTTCTCCCAAAGGACTCAAGGCGGTGTACAGCCAAGTAAAAATACACTGTATACAAATTAAAAGAAATTTAAAAGGAAACATATTATGATGTGGCTGAAAAATTTAAAACAATTTAAAATCTTAAAATACAAATTTATTTATTTATTTATTTATTTATTATATTTGTATACCGCCCTTCTCCCGAAGGACTCAGGGCGGTTCACAGACAAAAAACAACAGAAAACATATAATAGATTAAAAACAGCTAAAGAATAGATAGTTGAATTCAATTGATGCTCTAACTTTTGAATACAAATTTAAAACCTCATTTAAACCCCTTTTTTAAAAATCCCAATTTAAAAAACTACATTCAGGCTAGTCCTGCTCTTCGAAACAGCAACGTTTTCAGCTCATGCGGAAGGACTTGAGATCGGGAGTTGACGAAGCCCCAGAGGAGCTCGTTCCAGAGGTAGGGGCCCCACAGAAGGCCCTCCCCTAGAGGTCGCCAGCCGACATTGTTTAGCTGACGGTATCCGGAGGAGTCCTCTCTGTGAGAGCGCACTGGTCGGTGAGAGGCTAATGGTGGCAGTAGGCGGTCCCGTAAATATCCCGGCCCTAGGCCATGGGCGTTTAAAGGTGATGACAAGTACCTTAAAGTGAACCCGGAAGACCACTGGGAGCCAGTGCAGGTTACGCAGGAGGGGTGTTACATGGGAGCCAAAAGGTGCTCCCTCTATCACCCGCGCAGCCGCATTCTGGACCAGTTGGAGTCTCCGGGCACACTTCAAGGGGAGCCCCATGTAGAGAGCATTACAGTAGTCCAGGCGGGATGTAACAAGGGCATGAGCGACCGTGCATAAGGAAGCCCGATCCAGAAAGGGGCGTAACTGGCGTATCAGGCGAACCTGATGAAAGGCTCCCCTGGTGACGGCTATCGTATGATCTTCTAAAGACAGCCGTGCATCCAGGAGGACGCCCAGATTACGAGCCCTTTCCGTGGGGGCCAATAGTTCGCCCCCAATGGTCAGTGATGGAATTAGCTGACTGTACCGGGCCGCCGGCATCCACAGCCACTCGGTCTTGGTGGGATTGAGTCTGAGTCTGTTCCTCCCCATCCAGACCCGTACGGCCTCCAGGCACTGGGACATCACTTCAACAGCCTCGTTGGGGTGGTTAGGGGTGGAAATATAGAGCTGAGTATCATCAGCGTATAGATGACAACTCACCCCAAGACCACGGATGATCTCACCCAGCGGCTTCATATAGATGAATAAATAAATAAATAACCCCAATAAAATTTTAATCCAGTCCCGCTTGAATAAATAGGTGCGTTTTCAGCTCACGGCGAAAAGTCCGAAGATCAGGCACTTGACGTAAACCAGGGGGAAGTTCATTCCAAAGCGTAGGAGCTCCAACAGAGAAGGCCCTTCCCCTGGGGGCCGCCAACCGACATTGCTTGGCGGACGGCACCCTGAGAAGGCCCTCTCTGTGTGAGCGTATGGGTCGGTGGGAGGCAAAAGGTAACAGCAGGCGGTCCCGTAAGTACCAGGGTCCTAAGCCATGGAGCGCTTTAAAGGTGGTAACCAAAATCTTGAAGCGCACCCGGAAGACCACAGGAAGCCAGTGCAAACTGCGCAGGAGTGGTGTTACATGGGAGCAATGAGTGGCTCCCGTTACTACCCGCGCAGCTGCATTCTGGACTAGCTGCAGCCTCCGGGTGCACTTCAAGGGCAGCCCCATGTAGAGAGCATTGCAATAATCCAAACGGGAAGTGACAAGAGCATGAGTGACCGTGCATAAGGCATCCCAGTCAAGGAAGGGGCGCAACTGGTGGACCAAGCGAACTTGGTATGTGTGCCAGAACCCAAAAGTTCAGCTTTTCTGGAGCGCAGCCTCAACAAGCGCAACATTTCTGCGTAACCTTTTTGGCACTTGGTTCCAAAAAGGTTCACCATCACTGTCATAGACTTTCCTAAAACTCCCATAGTGGTGTCCACTCCTATGGCAACTCTGACCTCAGGACCAACTTTGAAGGAGATGGATGGTTAGGAAATATGATAAATAAATGAACCAATACACGTGAATAAATGTACATTAAATAAAGATGGGGAGAACACCTCATCAACGGGACATCAAAATTGAGATTTTGCAAGGCCAGATGAGCTGTAGCATTAATCTAGTTTATGGCTTCTATATTATGGACCAAACACTTAATCTTGCTTACCCCACACAGATCATAGGACCCATAGTGGGGTCTGTCTCTTTTATTGTGGAGACTAACCTGGGTAAAATCAATTTTTCAGCCAGAGGCATAGTAGCCAATGTGGCCATTAGGGAAAAACTTTCATTGAGACACTGCAACATGGACTCAGAATCAAAGTCAGTCCTTCTATCAGGTCCATTCAGTAGTGGCAAAGTATTTGGAGAGGGCCTGAATGATATATTGAGACTAAGGACTAAAAGGGAACTTTACCTCTCATCTGCAAAGGTGAAGAAACTGTCAGGCGGTGGTTATCGGAAGTCTGCTTCAAGGTGAGAGACATGGCCTTCTTCCCATCAGTCTCTTTCAGCAGGGCCAGGAAACATTTGTTTCTTCCTTTGGCTACAACTGCAATATCCAGCTAGAGAAAGAATGGCACAAACTAAATGTTAGATGTGTCATCAAGATCTGCATGAGAAATCTCGGACAGTGTTACAATAACTGTTAAAATAGCCCAGCTTGGCCTTGAAAGCTTCAACAACTATGATCTCCAGACCTGAATCAGGCTAGGTTAAGCAATATAGAATAAGCCTATTCCATGGAAAATTATAACCCATTTCAGAAGAAGTACAACCCCTTCAAACTCTTGGACATAATGCCTCACCCCTCCCTTCAGGACATCTGTAGAGTTGCCAATAGAACCTCCATGTTTTCCTTTATTAAACAAATATATTGAATTCTTATACATCAGTTGAAGCATCAGGGAGCAATCCTCTCACAATTTGAGATGCCCTGGCTCTACTGTAAAAAACAAACAAACACAAATCCCAATACAAACAAAGTTCCACTTTGTACCATGGAGACAGGTCATCCGTCCATACCTGCAAAAGAAGAAAAGGAAATGAAAAATGTAGAGAAAACCCTTCAATATTGGCAACCAGTTGTACATAAACATTGTTTCACATGTCTGTCATGTTCTCCTACTTTTCTGTTGTTGTTTTTTCTGGATTATCACTGTGAAATTGGGATGAAGCTGTCTCTTCTTGAAGGAAGCAATTTCAAAACTTTCTAGATCTGCATTGAAAGTGGTTGGGAGGGAGATGTCCACTATGAAACGCCTTGTTTCTACTAAAGAAAAGGGAAATGATTAGTCCAATCTACTGTTCTCACTTTCAATACTGTTCCAAATCTGCACTTCTTCTAATCTAATCTAAGATCTGTCTGTTTGTATTTCATTCTCTTTTATCCTGTTCCTCATGCTTTCATTTAGGCGAAAAGTGGATGTCAGGTGTGTATCTTTTCTTTGATATTGGGGGAAAAAAGTACTAACCAATGTTTTCATGTCTGCAGTATGGAAAAAGGATTGAATTTATGATGCTTGTTTTTGTAAATTATGCGTAAATCCTAGCCTTTTATTTTTATACAATATTGGTTTTATGAGTTCTTTCTTCTTGCATGCCAACAAATTATGCATTTTTGAAACAATGAGCTCTGGCCTTGGGGTATGCTTATGGTTTCAAACAAGAATGTGGCAAATATGTGGTAATTGAAAGAAATCATGAGCATCAGCTTAAATATTTTGAGAGTGAAAAAAAAAACCTGGGTTTCACATCACATAAAACAAAGTGTTGAATATTCCTCTGCAAGCCAAGGAGTTTAGTATAGTTGCGTATAATTTTTCATGTAGTTTAATGAAAGGAAATACACAAAATTGGATCTGTAATTTCTGAGTGAATGGATTAATATATTCTAGAGCAGGGGTCTCCAACCTTGGCAACTTTAAGCCTGGCGGACTTCAACTCCCGGAGTGGAAGTCCGCCAGACTTAAAGTTGCCAAGGTTGGAGACCCCTGTTCTAGACTTTTTGAGTGTTTATACACTTCTAACATAGCAAGCAGACATTTGTTTCAGCCATGAATGGAAGTAGTCCAATAAAGCTTGAATCGATTCCAATAATTTACATCAAAGATGAAAACTGATATGGATATAGATGTGGTAATAACATTTCCTGTGTGTGTGTGTGTGTGTGTGTGTGTGTGTGTGTGTGTGTGTGTGTGTAAAATAGAGGCGGGGTCTGGGGTTTTCTGTACCTCCCTCCTATTATACACAAGAAATACCAGAAGAACTTGAATATTGCTTTTTTTATTAAAAGAGAGTTAGCATTTCTGTGATTTTAATTCCTTGGTTCCTCTACAGATAAAACAGATTCTGCATTACTCTACTGTATTATTATTACTATTTTTAAAGTGAAATGTTTTATTTTTCTGGCATACGGAATGACTGAGTAGAAATTCCCTACTCAATGAGTTATTAGGGAGCCGAACTACACTCATTTTTTGCTCTGCAGCTGACCTCTATAGGTTGCAGTTGAAAAATGCAGTGGTGGCTCCTGTCTCTGTAGTCTGAATGGCATGGTGTGATTCAAGAAGCATCATGCTGCATCTGCTTTCCTGACTGCATTGCTAGGCTCTCTCTCTGAATGTGTGTACTGTTCAGCAATGTTGGCTGGATAGACTAGAACCTATGGGTTGGGTTTTGAGCTACAAGTAGTCCTTGACTTACAGCCAGTTGCCTTAGTGACCATCCAAAGTGACAATGGACCTCTCGGGGGGTTACTTATGTCCCAGGTTTGAAATTCCAATGACTGCCCCCCTGGTGTTCACATGACTGGCATGAATTTATGGCCACTTGTAGCATCCCACAGTGTGTTTTACAATGTTTTGCCGAAAGCCAGCATTTACTTTTGGTTTTTTTTGGCAAAACCAGCCCATAGCAAACCATGGGTTCATTTAATGACCGCAGCATTTGCTTAATGACCATGGTGGTTGCTTAAAGATCACCACAAAAATGACATCATCAGGTTGATCATGTGGGTGACCTGATTTACATCCAGCACAACTTATGGCTGTAATGAGCATTACAGTTGTAACTTGAGGTCTACCTGTACGTCAGTGAAAGGAGGGAGGGTGCATCTTTCTTGTGTTGTAACAGAACAGAACAGAACTGAACAGAATTGAATTGAATTATTTAGTGGTCAAGTGTGATTGGACACACAAGGAATTTGTCTTAGGTGTATATGCTCTCAGTGTACATAAGAAGAATAAAATACATTCATCAAGAATAAAAAGATACAACACTTAGTGATAGTCAAGATTACTAATGGTTACCTATCTAACTATCTAACCTAGCTAACTAAGCAGAGACCCCCAAGATGAAAACATTTCCAAGTCCGTGTTATATACTATACAATTTCATTTGCCCCTTTCCTGTTTTTACTTCCTTATTTGGTGCTATAAACATCTGCATGCTCTGTAACCAAGTAATTGGTTAAAAAGAAGCCAAATAAAAAGTGCTATTTTTGCATTTTTCCCCAGGGAATGAAAGTATTAGTGGCTTATCTTTTTTCTGACAAACACCTGCTTTTTTCATCTTTTGAGATTCTTCCCACTGACCCAGCTGCATGTGCTCTAACTATAAAATTGGTGTACAGCCATGTAGTTTACCACAGAAGGAAAAAAATACTGCCTACGTACACACACAAACACACACCCTTGATAAGGTGTCTTGGAGCTTTTAAGTATGGAGGCTGAAAAGTGTTTTTTTTTTAATTCAGAAAATATGCTGATTGTCCCAACCATAAATTTAAATCTTGACTTTATGTGGCCTTGGCCTTCTTTTTTTTTATTATTATTATGATATTTCTTAAGACTGAAGAAAAACATTTTAATAGCCAACAATGTCAAGCTCAAAACAAATTTACAGATAAAGTTTCTCTTGCAGCATTACTATTCTGAAATAATAATATATCGGGAATTTTTTAAAAAAAAATCCTATGACTTTGGCAATATGTATATGGATGCTGCAAATAAAATAAAATTCTGGATATTTCTTGCTTATGTTGGTTGGAAAAAGATCATGTGAATGTCTATGGAGATTCTTAATCATCCAGGTCATGGTTGTCCCAAAGATGCTTTTTCCAAAACGCAACTGGACTGCCTTAGTTTGTTTGGGTTTTTTTGAAAATGTTCCACTTCTCATCCAAGAAGCTTCTTCAGTTCTGAAGGTTCATAAGAATTTAAGAGGAATGTTCAAATCCATTAAGAACTCGGGTCAGGAACATATGAAGTCAGGAAAAAATAGAAAGTTTCAATGAGTGTGTGAATAATATCATAGTGTGGAAGGAACTAGTTGATCCCAGTTAGATGGTTAAAACATGCAGAGTTTTTTGTTTTTTGTTTAAAGATCTGGTTTTAACACTAGTGAGCAACTATTGTTTTCTCCAGTTTTCAGATGCATTTTCGAATGCTTCTGCATAACATATGAATATTCGTAGCTTCCAAATGGAAAATATCTGTAGGGAATTAAACTTTCTGGGTTTTGGAAGGCAGCTGTATTAAATGTTTGATATGTGGTCTTCCCTATAAATGCCATTCGTGCAATCTAAATCAAAATTGTAGCTAAGTTTAAGCACCATGGAGACGGGCATAAAGGAGATGTAGATTCTATTGATCTCTCAGGAAGTTACACAAGATTTCTTACAATAAATAGCTGACTAGTCTCACCATTTATCTCAACCATTTTTCTGTTGTCCTATTGATGAATCCCTCAAAAGTGAACTATGGGAGCTATTTGGCTTTTACCACCCAACCTTAAAGCTACTGGGCAAATCTTGCATTTTGTAGTCCTCTCAATCCTCAAATGTAAAACATCATTGTTACATTTCTAAGCCTTCATTTTTTTTATTTAAAAAAAACAGTTTTCACTGGAAACTCTTACAGATTTTTTAAATTGTAAAGCAATTGTGTGGAGTTTTTCCCTCCACTTGGATTAAATGTCATGAAATACAGTTGATCTGCTACTGCTAATATAAATAATGCCGAGAAAAAAAACAGCCATCAGAAGAAGATGAGTTTTCCTTTAAATGGCATTGTTGTGAAGCCTGTAGGAGGGAAATGAATTTTAAGCTATATAGTCGACAGTATCCAATATCACTTCACTGTTGGAACTGTGATAAATGCTGGGTTCTCACAGTGATATTGTGGCAGTAATGAACTGCAATTTCTTGGATGGCTATGGTGCTTGGCCTTCTGCCTAGCAACGTATTGCAGAGGGAGGAAATTTCCAAAAGAAAAAGCACAGTCCATTGGCACGTTGTGTTGAAAGAGCAGCAAGATTTCATCACTACATTATAGTTAACCCCAGGACTTAAGCAGATGTAGGCAAAGGGGTGAAAGCATTTTAAAGTCTCTTGAATCTTGGTGTGATTACATGATTGGATAAGAGATGATAATATTTGCTTTTAAAAACAATAATTGTTTTCATAGGGTTATTGCAACAACAAAAACAATTCTTTATTATACATCCATTATAATTAGTGCCTGGCTTTTAAAGAAGTTGACATTCAAAACCTCTTGAAATTTGGCATGGCTGGTATTTCTCAATTTTGAGAGCTGATTTGTGTTCTTATTAGTGTAATGAATATACTTAGAAAACTTTTCAGTTTGAGACATATCGATTTAGACTCAGCGCAGTTTCAGTTGAGAAATTGTGAACATCCTAGACTGAGCTAAATGCAAAAACAGTAGGGAATTCATGGAAGGCATTTAGACAAATCAGCCACCAACAGACAGATCAACCATATTTGCACACAATTAAAAATACAATTAAAAAGCTAAGAAGGAAAAAAAAGACCACAACACATCCTCTCTAGTAGCCAACATCAAGATAAGCAGGGATTAACACCCGATAAACAATCAAGCAGAAAATAATTCCCTAATCAAAGTCCACCAAGGAGCAAACCATACCTCCACCAATATGCTCAGGGAAAGCTACTCTTGTGTAAAGAGAGAAGCAAACACCCCACTTCCTCAAACTGATTATGGGGTTTTTGAGGTAGTAAAACATTTGAAGCAAGCATCCAAACTCAAAGAGCACCAACAACATCACAGTTCCACCCTAATTTAGATATATTGTCTTCTGTTGGAACATTCATATTTCAAAAGAATTGGGATCCAATTACCTGTAGCTCCCTCATTCTTAAAAAGAAAAATAAAGGTTTAAGCCAAACCACAACCAACTGCCCTTGTGAATTCTCTAATTAGTTTCAAAATAGAGATTCATATGTCATCTCGTTAAGTCATTCCACTGGAATGGATGGAAAAGTAGTTATTGGCAGGAAATTTTCCACATTCTATGTAGTTATCAGACTGGAAGCAGATTATGGGTTCAAAACAAGCTGAAGGTAGTTCTATCATCCTCTCTTGTTCCTCTTTTACCTTACATTTATTCCATGTCATAATGTCTTCCGAAAAATACTTTCCTGTCATGTTAGAGCGGCTGAAATTTGGGGAGTTTCCTGAGGCTTAGAATTTTCCTTTGCTTACCATTTCCTCATTTGTTTTTCAGCTCTTTTGCTACTTCCATGTTATTTAGCTAAAATAAAGGGGACTAGAAGGAGCACTTAGAAAAGCACTTGATAATATATAAGTGATAACTGAAAAAACATCATCTCAAGTGTTTTTGTCCGGGTTGCTATCTAAACAGACTTTTATCTGAAAATATGGCCATGTTATGGCAAATGTTTGCTAGCTAGGCAGTTTTTCTGCGATCACACCATATTTATATAATATATATTATTATGTCATGCTTCAGTGATTCTACTTTGTCTGTTATAAATATCTTTCTGAGCTGAAATGTAAGTGCAGTGAGAGCTGCATATGTGCCTGAGTTCAGCCCTGCATTTTATTAAGTTCCATGATTCCGTAAGATTCCAGTGCTGGTGGAAATCCAGTGCTGGTAGAAAATTCTGGAAAGGGTAGTTCAGACTGTTTAGTAAGATTTAAGAAAGACGAAGTCCATCCAATGCTGAATTGAAGAAGTCCAAAGGGATATCATCTCAAAAAGATAAACTGTTTCCAGGATCAAATTGCTTTAAATAGCAAGAGGCTTCCATTCTTTTCCTGAAACCATGTTTCTATATTCAGAACTCAATAACTCTAATGGGGCTCTGTGAAGAACCAGAAAGTAGAAGTTTATTGCAGTGGTGATATCTGAACCAGTTTACTACCGGTTTGCTGGCTGCGCATGCATGCTGTGAGTGCACGTGCGCACCACGCACCAAATGCAAGATGCGCATGCGCACAATGCATACCAAAAGGAGGAATGGGGTAAATAGAACAGCACGTGAGGGGTGATCAGCTGTGGCACGTGATTTTTTTTTTACTTTTAAAAGCATTTTTTTACAACCTATTTGGCCGAATAGGTTGTAAAAAATGCTTTTAAAAGAAAAAAAAGGCTCTGACAATCATGCAGCTTAGCTGTGATCGTCAGAGTCTTTTTTTAACCTTTTAAAAGCATTTTTACAACTTATTTGGCTGAATAGGTTGTAAAAAAATGCTTTTAAAAGTTTAAAAAAAAGGCTTTGACGATCGCGCGGTTCAGCTGTGATCATCAGAGCCTCTTTTTTTAACCTTTAAAAGTATTTTTTAAAAGAAGCGGCAAGCGGGGAAGTGGGCAACCAGGCATTGGGTGGGCATGGGTGGGGGAGGGCAGGGATTTTTGCTACTAGTTCTCCGAACCACCTGCCGCCATTGCTACTGGATCGGCCAATCCGGTCCAAATCGGGAGCATTTCACCCCTGGTTTATTGTCTTTTGTGTGAGAATGTTTGCAGTACAGTGCATTTGGTACTTGTCATTAATTGGTTCTGTGAGGTGCGATGAGTACCAAAAATGACTAGTACCAAACAAAATTTTCCCACAAGGAATAATGTAGTGCAGGGGTGTCAAACGCAATGACACATTGTCGTCATGTGACATATCACAACTTTCCCCCCCTTTGCTAAAATGGGGGTGGGAGTGGCCAGCACATGACACGTCTGGCCTATGGGCCATGAGTTTGACACCCCTGATGCAGTGACTCACAAGGTAGCCAACACCGTCAAGTGCCAGCTTGTGTTTTGAGTACCAAACAAATGATGAGTACTGAGAAAAAAATTTTCACATTAGAATGCATTGGCTACAAGATACAATGAGTTTCAAAGCAGTTGAGTACCAAGGGACCACTGTATTTGCAAAGGCTCTGATCTTTGCTGTAACATTTCCTATGTTTTGAAGGCATTATCTGATTATATCCCCAATATTCTATTGAATCTTTGCTTCCTACACTGTTTCCCAAGATGGGTGAGTTAGTGGAGTTGATTATACCTTCTGCAAAACTTATTTTATTTATCCCATTTCTGTCTCCATCCTTCCTTTGAGAGCTCAAAACAAGTTGAAGATTTTTCTTTTCATTCTACACATTTTATCCTCAGGGAAACCCTGAAAAGTAGGTTATGCTCAGAAAGGATGTAACTGACTCAGAGGCACCTAACCTCTATTGCATTTGAAAAGGGCTTTGCACCTAGGCCTTGGTGGTTCATTTAGGTAAATTTATCTTTTCCATATCTCCTTCCCCTAAGTGATGTTACCTTGCACACTTGTTCTTAGAAGTTTGTTATCGTTTGATATACTCCCTAAAGATTATGTTAGAGGAAAATTCTTCTTTTCATAAAACATAAAAATTAGTTTCTCCCTGTGGGAAAACTAATACTCCATGACCAGAAGGAGGACATCTGCTCCATTTCTAATATGCAAGGAATCATCTTCAGGTTTTCTTTTCAAGTGAATACCATTTGGAGTCTCTGATTCAATTCCTCCTACTTCTGCCCCAATTTCAAGAATTTTCTTGGGCTTGAGCTTTGAGAGCCTTTGTATGGAAAGAGGAAAAAAAATAGACAAATTCCTTTAATAGATGAGTTTCTTTAGGCATACTGGGCTGTTTTGCTATACCTTCCCAACAAGTCTTTCTTCCCATAGGTGGAGGTATAATTTCATTGTGCCATGCAATGGAGCTGAAATCATAAATTGAATATTGGCACGATTAGCAAGGCAATCTGTCTGACTGTAAATTAAATGTTTAAGTGGACATGTAAACAATACCAACTTAAAGGTCTTCACAGACACTGTTTTTAATAAGATGGAGAAAGTCAATTATATTTGAAATATTCATAATAGCTGAGTAGCTCTTTCCTTAATTTAAATTTCTATTATAAGAAAATGTGATTATGTGATTATTAAATATGTGATTATTAAAAACAAAGATCCTTCTTTTGTTGACATAACAATATTGGACTTTAATTCCCATAGATCACGGGTGTCAAATTCAATCGCGTCTCGTGACATTTCGTGATGTACCACAACATTTTTTGCCTTTGTGGAGCTGGATGGGTGTGGTCTGCATGTGAAGCATTTGGCCCGCAGGCTGCCAGTTGGACAGGCCTGCCATAGATGTTCAACCAGCACATCTGGAGGCCACTTGACTAGAGGAAACTGATCAGCATACAGTTGTGAGGGTGTAGCTAACATTTATTGTCAAAGCACTATGTCACTTGAGGATGAAAGCTCAACTAGTAAATTCTCTTGGCTATTGGTACTCTGAGCAGCATGCAGCTTAAGTGTGATTTTGCAGATTCTGGAACTCTGTTTTATCACATGAGCACATCCACTTTGTCATTATGGCCCTATGACTTTGTACTTGAAGGATATTGCAAATATGCCACTTCCACCTTCCATCCAATCTGTAACCTGAAACTGCACCTTTCGGTGGCTAGCTGAATCTTTACCAAGCCTCTATGTAAAAATGATGAACCAGAAATCAAAACGTCACAAAAGAGACTATGTGAACACCTTTGTGGTATTTTCTTGGCAACAGTACAGAGATATCTTGCCTTTATATTCTTTCAGGATGGCTGCCCAATTTCCCAATCTAGATTACATACCTAGTGGTCTGAATCCTGGTAGTCTCTGAATCCAAACAAACCAGTCCAAGCAACTTAGTTTTTTTCAACATCCTAAGTTCTGGGAATTTAACAAAAGCTGTTCTGAAGTCTTGTAGATATTCCTTCTGCAGCTATTGAACATCAGGAGCTGGATACATCCTAAATCTAAAGCATTATATATAGTTATCCAAAAGTGTGAAGGCCTGGGAGTTCAATTTCTAGTAGAAAGTTTGAACCCACAGTATAATATCTGGCTATGTCTGATGATTCCCAATAAGGATAAAACTAGAAATGTAATGCATCGTGGTGGCCAATGTAACTACAAGATCCGTTAGCTGCTGCCATCAGCTGGACATTCTAGTTCTACAGAAATAATTTAAAATAGTCCTTGTTAGCAGCTGTTGCATTGGTGGCCAGGGTTCTTTGGAGCCTGAACATCTACTTTTAACACTGTGTTTTCAGTATTTTGCCAAAAGTAGTTTAAAATATTTTGCTGTCTAAATCGGAAAACTCAAAATAGTGTTATATAGTATGACATAACAAATGTTTTTTTGGTGCTGCTGCTTTTTAATTGCACATTAAGACCATCCTTTTTCCCCTGGCCTTTCAGGGAGAAATAGTTCTTAGGGTTAATTTTCTATATTAAGCATAGATATCTGAGCAAGAGATCAAGTGACCAAATCTGTTGTGACATTGTGACACAAAGTCTACCCCTTAAATCTTTCCATCAATTATCACAATACAGGTACAAACGGACAGCACTTGCATTTGGCATCACAGCCCGTACTTCGTCATTTCAGCATCATGTTGGCTTAGACCTCTGATAATTGGGGCAACACCATGCTTTTTGTTTTATTTTGTTTGTAGGGGGAAAGCACAAGTTCAGGTATTTCTCCCAATATGAAAATTAAAGTTTTTAAAGCAATATTACTCTACTGATTATGATGAAAAGCCTTTATTCCAGCGGTGGAATTCAAATTTTTTTACTACTGGTTCTGTGGGTGTGGCTTGGTGGGCGTGGCAGGGGAAGGATACTTCAAAATTTCCATTCCCTCCCCATTCCAGGGGGAAGGATATTACAAAAGCTCCATTCCCACCCCACTGTGTGGCCAACCAGAGGTGGTATTTGCCGGTTCTCCAAACTACTCAACATTTCTGCTACTGGTTCGCCAGAACCTGTCAGAACCTGCTGAGTAGCACCCCTGCTTTATTTCCATTATGGCCATCACCTCACAATAGTTAAAATAGCAAAGAGAAATCTGTTCTTTCATCCAGAATTACTCCATTAATAATACCCTATCCTTCTCCTCTCTCCTCTTGGGATATTTTCCAGCTGACTGAGGAACTCTGGGAGTTGAAGTCCACAAGTCTTAAAGTGACCAAGGTTGGAGACCCCTGGTATAGACCATGGTTAATGCTAAGTTTGAGTTAAAACACTGGGGTCAAACTCAACTGCGTCACGCGACATATTGCGACTTTTTTGCCTTTGCTGACCTGGGGTGGGGGTGGCCTTCCTACGGGCCGCCAGTTTGACAGGCCTGATTTAAAATACCACAGTAACTATACAGCAGCTGCGTATAACTCTACGATCAGTGTTAAGTAACATAGTACACACTTTCCAGTTGCTATTTAGCTTGTACCAGAACACCACTAGTGGAAAACATGCAAATATTGTCTCTAAAAAGTTCTGTAATATTGTCTCTAAAAAGTTCTGTAATTCACTGAAAAAAGTGAGTTTATGACCATTTTTCACATTTACAACCATTGCAGCATCCCCATGACCATGTGATCAAAATTCAGATGCTTGGCAACTGGGTGGATTGACACCAATACAGTCAGTAAACCTCCCAAGCCTTTGGAAATCTCAGATAAATTTGAATTTAGAAGCCAATGCTCTGGTTCCCAGGGATTTGTGGAGGATTAGACTGAATATTTGCACCGGTGCCCTTATGCTAGTGGCTGTCTCGGAGCGATTCTGCATGATAAGGCTATTTTACGACACCTGGACATTCTATGAATACTTGTTGGCTGGGTCACACAGAGCCAGGAGCAGAATGAATTCCCCTGGAGGGAATCCTGGCCATGTTCCTCACCTTTCACCTAATTCACTCTTGGGAGCATAGCAAGTTGTGGCTAAAGCTTGTCTGGATATTTAAAGTTTTATTCTCATTTTCCTCTGCTTTTACTGGGTCTGGAGTACATCAGTTACTGAATTCTTCTATTGGGATTTTGTGGTGCTGATCTCAAGGCCAATACTTTTTTTAAAAAAACCCAATGCTTTCTAAGATGCATTGCAAATTTTATTTAATGTGACACTTTCACTAGTAGAGAGAAGAAGTGGCCTTTAAGCACTTTCCCAATCTAAATTTGTTAACCTGTTTCTGTAAGGACTGGATATTGCTGCTACTGGATTTCACCATTTGTGAAAACGATGTTACGCCTTAAAGGATGACAGGAGCTGTTAAGATATTGAAAACTTCTGCATTTAGTCTGCTAAGTAATCTCTATTTTTCTGAGGTTATACAACAAGAACCCAGGAGAAATCAGAATAAAGCCCAAAGAAACACAGTAATCAGTAAACGAAGTTGAAAAAGATAAACCCTATAATAATAGTCACTCCAATACAAGGGATTTACTTGTAAATATCTTGGCAGGGAGAAAATTTCTTCCAGGAGGAAAGGAATACAGGTGGTTCTTGACTTATTTTGAAGTTACAATGGCACTGAAAAAAACGAATTATGACTGTTTTTCACACTTACAACTGTTGTAGCATCCTCATGATCATGTGATTAAAATTTGGGCATATTTATAACAGTTGGAGAGTTCCGAGATCATGGGGTCACCGTTTGTAACTGTCCCCAGCTGGTTTCCAACAAGCAAAGTCAGTGGGGGAAAGTCAGCATCACTTAACTGCCATATGACTCACTTAAGAACGGCAGTGAATCCCTTAACAATTGTGGCCAAATGTCGTAAAATGGAGCACAGCTCACTTAACAACTACCTTGTTTAGCAACAGAAATTTTGGGCTCAACTGTAGTCGTAAGTCGAGGACTACCTGTACACAACCTCACAACGAGCTCCCCACCTCTTAATGGTCTTACGTGAATGTTTTTTGATACCACCCTTGAAATATGTAAAGTGAATTAATTTCATATTTCTTTTATACCCTGCCTAACAAATAGCATTGGGGAAGATACTGCATCATTGTGTTAACTCTGCTGCAAACACAAGCTGGTTATGTGAAGCAGATTGCCTTCTCTATTTCTTACCTGCCTTCCCAGCCTTTGTGACCCTTCAGATGTGTAAACTTTTAACTCCTTGAATTCTCTAGTCAGCACATCAGAAGGGACCCAAACTAAGGAAGGCCAATCTTTTTAGTTTATCCATTTAGAGGCATTGGTTTTTATGGTTTTTTGGTAAGCATGCTTGTTTCCTTTTCTCCAGCAATAAGGGTAGTCCTCAACTTACAGCAGTTTGTTTAGAGACTGTTCAAAGTTACAGCGCCACTGAAAAAGCTGACTTATGACCATTTTTCACACTTACAACCATTGCAGCATCCTCATAGTCACGTGATCAAAATTAGACGCTTGGCAACCGGTCCATATTTATGAAGGTTGCAGCATCCTGGGAGTGATGTGATCACCTTTTGCGGCCCTCTGGCAGGCAAAATCAATGGGGGAACCAGATTCCCTTAACAATCACGTTTCTCACTTAACAGCTGCGATCATTCTGTGGCAAGAAAGGTCATAAGATGGAGCAAAACTCACTGAACAACTGTCTCGCTCAGCAACGTAAGTTTGGGGCTTGACTGCGGTCGTTAGTCGAGGACTATCTCTACGTTTCTCCCCAGCTCCTTTCTCGTTTTTGAACAGCACAAATGAGTATTCATTTTAGGTTCTTAACGCTGGCAGCCTCTCTCTCCATTGGGTACTCTCCCAAGCTGTGCAAGCTGCCTAATTCATTGGCAGCTGCTTTAAGATGTTGCACATTTAAACTTTGCTTTGGCTGTGCCTGCCCTTTTTATTATCACAATGTTTCTTCTTATGTTTGTATGCCTATTTCTTCCTGATCCTACCTCTGCTTTCGCCGACATCCAATGCTTCCTTCAGCAACCAGATCTGGTTCAAATTCAAAGGGCTGCAAAGGTATTTTCAACAGGGCGTTGACCCTTCCCTTTTAAGTAAGGAAACACCTTATTTAAAAGGACCTCGTGTTGGTTTGTCACTTAACCAAACTAATCAAATGCCAAATCCAGTCAAAACATTGGCGGACTGTGTGACCAGCCATAATAATAATAATAATAATAATAATGATGATGATGATGATGATGATGATGATGATGATGATGCATTTCTTCCATGAGCTTTGTTACTTAGAACAGGCATTCATTGCCCCGTCTGAAAAATAGTGTTTGAATGGGCTGATTTATATTTCATTGCCATTTTCTCGATTCCCTAAACCAGGATGGCCAATGGATATCCTGCAAAATAGGCAGTGGGTGTTTCTTTCTGTTTCTATTCTGTGTCAGTTCTGCGTATTCTTACCCATCATTCCATCCAAGTTAATGTTCATATGTATGCAATGCATATTTAAATATGAATATGACTCAAAGCATAAATGAAAACGGTTATTATATTCCATTTATGGCACGGAGAACTGTGTGGTATTGTTTGAAGATGTACAAAATTGAATGGATAGCTAAACCACAATCTGTGCCTTGTTCTAAAAAGATTTTTTTTTAAAAAAAAATCCTATTTCATGTATAGGAATGTGTTTGGCTTCAAGCATCCATGTTGCAAACCTGAATTGCCTCCCAGCAGATCTGAATCACAGTGAATTTAAAAAATCATTTTGCTTCGGCTACTTCTATAAATAGTCCTGCCAAATTCTGTTGTATCTCCTTTTATTGTATTTTCTAGAAATTCAAAGGAGCACAATTGATCTATTGCAAGAAACAAACCAAGACTGTTTGAGAGCTTTTCTTTCTTCTTCTCTTAACAATGTGCTGCTTTGGAGATATATTTAGGATTGCAATTACCAGAATCCTAGCCAAAGGTCATGCTGGTTGAAAAGTCTAGAATTAGCCTTCTTACTTCTATAACAGGGGTCTCCAACCGTGGCAACTTTAAGACTTGTGAACTTCAACTCCCAGAATATCCCAGCCAGCAAAGCAAAGCTGGCTGAGGAATTCTGGGAGTTGAAGTCCACAAGTCTTAAAGTTGCCAGGGTTGGAGACCCCTGTTCTAGAGGACACTATGATTGGAAATATTGCTGGAGGTCTAAGTTTTCATGAAGTTTTCTGGCCAACATCTAATACAGAATGTGCCCCCAAATAGATATTTGGCCTAAGTCAGTGAGTAGGAGGAATGGAAGCAAAATATTTGTGGAAAACTGGTAATAATGGTGGATAGAGAAGGTAATTTGATCAATGTATTTTCACTGATGTATTATTTTGCTTTGTGTTTTCCAGGGAAGGAGATTGGTGGCTGGCTCACTCCCTCACAACTGGCCAGAAAGGCTACATCCCCAGTAACTACGTCGCACCTTCAGACTCCATCCAAGCAGAAGAGTAATTAAAATATTATAACTAGACTGAAAAGAATTATGCTAAGCCTTTTGCCAGATATTATTGGCAAAATCATTCTAGTTATAACCTTTTGAGGGCAACTCTCAAATAATTTTGTAATTCTCTTAAACAGAGTTCCTGAGTATGTGACTTTCGGCTAGTTCACAAATATGTATATTCTCTAGATAACTTTCAGTGTCAAATGGTGTGTTTATGG
Source organism: Ahaetulla prasina (assembly GCF_028640845.1). Classification (NCBI taxonomy): domain Eukaryota; kingdom Metazoa; phylum Chordata; class Lepidosauria; order Squamata; family Colubridae; genus Ahaetulla; species Ahaetulla prasina. The sequence continues at coordinate 200,299,463 of NC_080541.1, forward strand.
ATGGTAGGAAGAATTTTTAGTTGTAGAAAACACATTGTGTTTCAAGAAGATGAGTTCCCCCACATTTTGATTTACTTCAGAAATAAAAGAAAATAGCAATAATCAAGAAGCTTAGCATTTTTCTGGCATTTACTAAGGTGCTGATAGATACAAATTCATCAGATAGCTTAAGCCATCCTCCACCTCAGGTATATTCTGTACTCATTTGTTAACTACCATAAAAACCATATTAACTTTCTCAATATCAAGAATGAGAAAATCAAGAACTTTTACAAGCTATAGGGAACTGATATACATTATTGGTCTCTCCCTTCAAGTTTAAGATTGAAGAGATTCTGGAAAATTGAGCTTTGTTTTTCATTTTATTACTAACGTTTTGTATAGGGAGAACCTAGAATGCTGAACTGGAAAAATCCTAGATACTTGGCACCTAGGGGTAGCTTCCAAAGCATATATATGAGTCTAAAAGAAGATGCAGTTGCTTTAATGATTAGAAGAGAGATTTTCATATGTGCTCCTTTGCATTGTGAAATCCTTCTTTCAAAAGAATGGTGTTGCCTCAGCGTTTAGTGACATGCTACCTGGAGAGAAAACTACCTGCTTAATAAGGCATAATAAATTGATTTAGTTTCTTTTTATAGTCATCTAAATCAATGCCCATCATCACAGCATCTTGTACCAGTGAGATAGCCAGTCTTGATTTTGCATTATTATTGCCTTTCATCTGGATGCATTTATGAATGATTAATTTCAGAGTAGCAGAATGACTACTTCTATGGAGGTTATTATATTTTACAACATCTTAGTGTTTACTGCTTTGTCATTTAATGCTGACGCCAACTGGAAGGTTTAGAGCAGGGGTGTCAAACTCTCGACAACACATCATCATGTGACATATTGCAACTTTCCCCCCCTTTGCTAAACCAGGGTGGGCATGGCCAGAACATGACATGACACATCCGACATGTGGGCTGCAAGTTTGACACACACACACACACCCGGTTTAGAGCGTAATGTAAACTTTAAGTGCACAGTACAAAGTGATTAGATCAGATTAAAACATCTGTGAAGCTGTGAAGCTGGAACATCCAAGAAAAGGATTCCTAATACATCAAAAAAGGATCCCTAATGCATTAACTTTTCAAGAATAAGAATATTTAATGAGCGGGGCCAGTTCAATGTTTGCATGCTATTTCCTTCTTGAATTCTGAGATCTTAGAATCTTATAAACTGTGGCAATATGGGCCCTAAAAATGCAGTGATGTTAATCCATCCCAAAATGCTTTACCCATCCGAAAATAATTTATGATGTGTAAATTCTCAAAACCTCCCATTGTTATTAATCTTGCTTTAAGATGATGCAATCTTTTTGAAGGGGCCGAAATCTAATGAGATTTTTAGTCATTGCCAATCTAGACTTTTGCTATCTAGAATGTGGCTGAAAAAATACCAGCATTCTTTCCTGTTGACTAAAAATTATTTTGGCATGTCCGTTGACTTTGGAGGCTACATATTTATAGGAGAAAATATTGGGTTCCTCTGTCTCCAGAAATGTTTGCAGTGATTTAAATGAACATGGGAACCCTCTACATTTATCTGTATTCTACTACTGCAGGTGGTATTTTGGCAAGATTACACGCCGAGAATCTGAACGATTACTGCTCAATCCAGAGAATCCCCGAGGGACTTTTCTGGCAAGAGAGAGTGAGACCACAAAAGGTAATAATAATTGGAAAAGAAAAGGACATTTACAGGAGAATATATTAGAAACTCCGACTTCCACTTCAATGGAGACAATATAATTCTCTCTCTGGCTATTGAAGGATGTTTCCCAAACTTCTAAGAGCTGGGGATTATCTCTCATTCACCCTAAATATTGGCAATATCTCAGTGGTCATGGGCCGTAATTAGCATTTTAAAAATATTTAATCATGCAAGAACTCAGCATGGATTTGTCCACATCATACACAGTGGGGGTCTTGCAGTTTCCTGTGGTTTTCTAGCGACAAGGAAGAATTTGGATTCTTTGTCTTTTTAAGACTTGTATTCATGCCTGTGTTTACATTACACATTTTGCAGCTCCCAGAGCTTCCTGTCGTTTTAAAGCAGAAAATGTAGTATTTTCAGACTGTAGTAGCTAGAATTGTTAGCCTTGAAGTATGAGGCAAAGGAACCCCATGAATCGTTCCTCTCTCAGGTATCTGCAGCAGTTAATATGGGTTATCGTAGTTTAAGAACTATTAACTATTGCAGCCATGTAAATAATGGTTAAACTAGCTTTTAAATGTAGGCAATAATAGAGTAGAGGAAGATTTCAGACTTGGGGTCTTGGAGCATGTATTGTCTCTCCAAGGGTCTTTTTACTTGCCTGATATACAGTATAATGGCATGCAGTAATCACAAGAGGTATGCCGTTTCTAATGTTAATAACATGCTTATTATCCCTCCTTGTCCATTCTATCTACAATACAGACATTTGGTTCTGTCAAGGGGACCTACATCCTCTCTATTTCCCTCTTGTATACTGGTGTGAAGGGTGGAGAACTGGATGGGATTTAAATGTAAACAGACTTTCAGTGCTGTACTTCTCTTTTTTGGGGGGGGGGAAACCCTGTAGAAACTAGGTCATTGGATGGGGAAATAGCTGGGTAACTAATAGCAACAGGAAACACTGGTTTCTCTTTCTACCCTGCCAAGGAGCTGTTGTTTGTTACATTTATGGAAGGTTATAGAGATTGTCTTTGTGAGCAAAAAACCAGCAACAAACAATGTCCATGTACCAGCCGCAAAATTTGCACAAGCACAGAGTTGATTTAACATTATCCATATATTGTGTTTTTCTAATAGTGAAACACACCTAGAATTGTAAAGTTTGTGTGTATGTTTTAGTCTCACATATGCATATTTGGAGAAAAATCATAACAGTGGTACAAATTTCAGACTGCTGGGAATCTCTGCTTTTGGTCTGAGTAGTTTTTAAAATCAAGTATTGTTTGTAGCTGATGTTGACTTGGCACAAGAGATCATACAACATTAAACATAGTACCGTCAGACCATTCATTTGCCTGCCATTATTCATTTTCAGTGAGTTGGTCCAGACAAGCTAGTCATAGGACTCAAAGTTATCCATGAATCTCCTAGATAAAAATAAAACATGTCTAACTTAGTCTGGTTTTAATCCAATTTTGTTAGCCAAATTCCCAATGAAAATTATTCAAAATAATAAGATTAAACGTCCTTTTATAAAAGAGGTCACAGACCATGAGGATGAGCATGATACGAATAAAAAGATTTGGGCCATTTTTAAAAAATTCTTCATAAATGCTAAACAGCAATGATAGAAAGATGTTTTCCTAATAATCTCTGAGACCTTTACAAGAATTTCTAAGCATGTTGGTGTCAATCATTTAGATTGTATTATTAATTGTGGTCAACATGTTTCCCATGGCCTGATTTTGAAATGAAGATACAAGTCATAGAGGAAACAAGGATCTAATTCAGAACTGTATATGTTTTGAAAACATTTTGGAATCCTGAATTTTGTGTAACACCTTAAACTGATACCACAGTCATATTAAAAGAGCAACACTCTTTCCGTTTAATTGGAGCACTGAACTAACAGCAAAGGAGAAAGTGGTTTTCCCAATAGATTTCTTCCGCTTAAGAGTTATAGCAAAGACTTGCCATCGAGGCCTTCTGTGTTAACCCCATACAAATTAGCTGCTGAGGTTTGACAGGATCAGAATGAAGATGGATTCATCTGCAGGCCATAATTAGATCAGCCTGGGTCTCTCAGTTGCTTTCTTCAAAGTTGTCCCTTCTGCATTCCCCTTCCCCAGATCTTAATCCTGCTGTGAAGCTGATATCCCGGTGACTGTAGCATCAGTATCTGCTTTTATATAACTGGGATCAAGACATTCTGCTTTGACAGATTTGCTTATGTATGCATTCAGTATTTTCCCTATTCTAAAATGCCATTGTGAAATGGAATCAGCAGCTTGCCTTGAATAGAGACATGTAATATATATGAAACATATGACCTAACTGCATTTATGCTTTGATGTAAAACTTTCAGTTATTTGGAGATTAGTGGTTTTTTCTAGGATTGGTATTTTTTGGGGGGAAGGAAGGAAGGAAGGAAGGAAGGAAGGAAGGAAGGAAGGAAGGAAGGAAGGAAGGAAGGAAGGAAGGAAGGAAGGAAGGAAGGTGCACACATACTTGAGCACAAAATATAGCCTTGTCATCTTGGGTTAATCAGTCTTAATAAATATTGATTGCAAATTATCTTTAAGATTATAGGCTTAAATAGATTTCACTTTTTCTTTACAGGTGCCTACTGTCTCTCTGTCTCAGATTTTGACAATGCCAAGGGCCTCAATGTGAAGCACTACAAAATTCGCAAACTGGACAACGGTGGCTTTTATATCACATCCCGTACACAGTTCAGCAGCCTTCAGCAATTAGTGGCTTACTATTCCAGTAAGTGTCATTTCAGCATCTAATGAGGGCTGTGTTCTCTGCAAGGATCTCTGTCTAGGATACCCCAGAATAAGAAAAAGAGTTTGAACTATACAGTAATGGCCAAAATTATGGAAACCTTTTGGGAAAAGTGTATTTTCTAAAACTAGCTAATAACACCACTTTTTTTTTTGCAGTAGTACCATAAAATTATATATCAGTGGAAAGATAATTTAATCAAGAATGTAATGCAAGAACTTTTATGAAGAATTTACTATTATAATAGCAGTTACAATATAAAGAAGAAAAGTGAAACATGTAGAAAAAATTAGATATAAAAAAATTATCACGTCATTTAATAGTTGGGTAACCTTTAGCATGAATTACGACCTTACAACATCTTCCCATGGAGTGAACCAAGTCTTTTAGTTCTGCAGCTGTTATAATGTGAAACCAAGATTGAATTATTGCTTCTATTAACTGGGTTTTATTGCTGGGTCGCTTCTGACTAACAAGTTTCTTTAATCAGCTCCACAGATTTTCAATTGGGTTAAGGTCTGAGCTATTCCCAGGCCATTCCAGCAGTGGAATATGATTATCTTGAAACTCAAAAAAAAATTGTGTTATTAGCCATGAAACCTCAAAAATACACTTTTCCCAAAAGGTTTCCACAATTTTGGCCATGACTGTATTTGAAAGACATTCCATCAAGTAATCAAATATGAAATATGAAATGAGCAATGAAAGATTGCATCATTGGATCCAAATTTAACTGTTCTAATGTTTGATAGTATATTGCTTTTATACCTTTGAACTGTCACTGCAAGTGATATGAGATTTCTGTTCATTGCTCTTGAAAAGAAAATAAAGTATACATTTTGTGACTAATACAGTGACAATAGTATATATTCAATGTATAGACATTCCTCTACTGACAGACTATGTTCCAAGATGCTGTTCATAAATCTGCTTTATTCATAAATTCAAACAAGCATAAAAATCACTCTTGTGCTTAATTCCAAACATTCACAATCACTACAATAGACCCCACACACAGCCACTACAAAACTAAACAACAAACGGTATGCATGAAGATCAGCAACCAGTATGTGAGCAGAAATCAGAAGAAGGCAGGAAGAATTAGCTATAGTGTTCCTTGCCCAACTTCCAAGAGTTACAGATGCGTTTATTTGTATGGATGAAAGTTCATAACTCAAAAGTTTGCAAGTAGAGTAATGTCTAAACCAACATATTAATAGTCCTCATTTAGTGACTGCCTTATTTAGAGACTATTTACAGTTACAACAGTGATGAAAAAATAACCAATCTGCAGTCAGTAAAGCAAAGGAAAAGTGAAGAAAGATCATAAAATGTTGATGTTTCACAACCGCTTCATTTAATGGCCAAGCTGTTAGTTCCAACTGCGGTTACTAAATGAAGACAACCTTTAGGACAGGGGTGTCAAACTCAAGGCCTCCAGGCCGGATTCAGATAACTGATTTTATTTTTTCATAGAACATGCAGATGGTTTGTGCCACCGTCTTACCAATGTTTGCCCAACCAGCAAGCCTCAGACACAGGGCTTGGCAAAAGATGCTTGGGAAATCCCCCGGGAATCTTTGCGGCTAGAGGTCAAACTTGGACAAGGCTGCTTTGGAGAAGTCTGGATGGGTAAGAATTTCCAAGAAGAGACATGATCATTTTATCTGATGAATGGTGCATTTCTGATGTGTTTTCAGGCATGGAAAAGCACTTAGAGCAAACCTTTCACTTTTGGCTGTCCTATGACTTTGGAGGTGATTCTTGAGTTGCTAAGGAATCAGCTGCATTGTTTTATGACTTGCTATAGCAAAAGGTGTAAGGTCAGTGATAACAGCTGTTTTAGTAGTATGATATCAGCTGGTGGACTTGCACCAAAAGAATGTGGGATCTTGTACTAACCATGCGTTACTGCTGTTTACTATTTCATTATTCAGTGGCTATTTTAATCCAAACATGTAAGGTGCTTAGAGTTACTTCAGTGACTGAGGTGGCATGCAAATCAATGAACCAATGAACAAACAAACAAGAGTATTCAAACACACCATTATCAAATATAAAAGATTGTGAGAAATTTCAAAATGTAATCCTTTGAGCAGACTCATTGAAATCGATGTAAATGAAGATAATGAGAAGGAAAGTGGGACCAAACTCCACATCTCAAACAGATATTGGCCATTACTAAATACTACTACCTTTCAATTTGCATAGGGTATTAATGTTATGAATGTTCTCACAAGATACAGAAAGTCTAGTTACAAGTTGGTTCAGTATGGATGAGCTGAGCATTCTGTTATCTTAAGATCCGTAGTATAAGATTTCTGAGGAAACAGATCCAAGAGGGTTGAGCCTATTTGATACCAAACTGGAGGACTGTTTTTGCATTTCCATTTATATTTATATTACAGACCTATATGTGAAATTAGAACTCTACCTGCAGTTCCAACTTCTTAGGAGAGGGATACAAAGTTTAAAATTAGCTTGACATTCATTTCTGACTGTTACATTTTGACTAGTTTTTTCTGAAATTGTGGATTTATAAGAGGACAGTATGGACGTTTTGGAAGTGAAACATTTGTGCATCGAATTCAAATATTGCTTTTGACAGTAATTGTATTCTGCTGTATTCAGTATGTACAGTACATCCCATCTGTACTTCGATATACAATAGCAATAGCACTTAGACTTATATACTGTTTCATAGTGCTTTACAGCCTTCTCTAAGCGGTTTACAGAGTCAGCATATTGTCCTCAACAATCTGAGTCCTCATTTTGCCAACCTCAGAAGGATGAAAGGCTGAGTCAACCTTGAGCTGCTCCCAGAGCTCCGGGAGTTCGAATCGAACTCCCGGAGTACTGCATGCAACCTGCAATACTGCATTCTAACCACTGCGCCACCACGGCTCTTTTGTATATAACTGTATATAACAGTGACTGTAGTATCAGCGTACTCCAAATCTGGTAGTTTACATGTTTTAATATCTGAAGAGATTGGTACCTGACAAACTAGGCTTGTACAAGTTATGCTTCTTGTTGAGAAAACTAATTCTGTTTCTTTTCCAGGGACCTGGAATGGTACCACCAGGGTAGCAATCAAGACTCTAAAGCCTGGGACAATGTCTCCAGAAGCATTTCTTCAGGAGGCTCAGGTTATGAAGAAACTGCGTCATGAAAAGCTGGTGCAGTTGTATGCTGTGGTTTCAGAAGAGCCAATTTATATCGTAACAGAGTATATGTGCAAAGGTGCTTACATTTGCTATTTTTTGTGCTTTCTTCTTCTTCGAGACCGCCTTCTGCTGCCGATTGCCTCCCAACGACCTGTGCGCTCCCACAGAGTGGGCCTCCTCAGGGTGCCGTCGACCAAACAATGTAGGTTGGCGGCCCCCAGGGGGAGGGCCTTCTCTGTGGCGGCACCAGCTCTGTGGAACGAGCTTCCTCCAGGATTACGACAACTACCCGACCTCCGGACCTTCAGACGTGAACTGAAGACTCTATTGTTTCAGCGTGCAGGACTAGCCTAAGATAGAAGGTTTTAGCATATTTTAATGGGGTTTTTATAGGTTTTACTGTTTTAGTGATTAGGCCATGATAATATTTAGTTTTAATTGGGTTTTAATGTTTATTTATTATACTGTTTTAATATGCCTGTGAACCGCCCTGAGTCCTACGGGAGATGGTGCGGTATATAAGTTTGATTAATAAAATAAATGATTAATAAAATAATAAACCGAAATAGGCAGAACAGAGACAGAGGAGTAATCTGAAACTGGAAGGAAAATACACCTTCTCCTAGCTATATTTATAATTTCTGTGTTACTGCATACAATAGCATATGAAACACAAGGCTGACTGCTAAACATGCACTTACACAACTAAAGATGTGGTGTTGTAATTCGGGACTGAATAAATTCATACACTGTTTAGCAAGCACTGAAGTGTGATTCCTTGGCACATAGGCAGTTCACAATTCAGTTCTTGCTTAATGTGTCATAATAAAACTCAAGCAGAGGTGGTATTCAGCAGGTTCTGACCAGTTCTGGAGAACAGGTAGCGGAAATTTTGAATAGTTCAGAGAACCGGTAAATACCACCTCTGACTGGCCCTGCCCCCATCTACTCTGCCTTCCGAGTCCCAGCTGATTGGGAGGAAATGGGGATTTTGCAGTAACCTTCCCCTGGAGTGTAAAGGGAATGGAGATTTTACAGTATCCTTCCTTTGCCATGCCCACCATGCTATGCCACGCCCACAGAACCGGTAGTAAAAAAATTTGAATCCCACCACTGATACTTAAGGAGTAGAAAATTACACTCCCATTTACATGTGTGGCTAAGTGATAATAATGACGGGTTTTAGAAAGCTCAATGACTTTGTGATTTTCCCCTACGTGAATTCCTGACAACTATCTGTTCTATTGTAGGGAGCCTCCTGGATTTTTTGAAGGGAGAGATGGGCAAGTATCTGAGGCTGCCCCAGCTGGTGGACATGGCTGCACAGGTGAGTGTAAAAAGCTTTGCATAGGCTGCAGAGAACTTAGTGCAGGGGTGTCAAACTCACGTCATCACAGCGGCACCATGTGATGTATCGGGACTTCCCCCCTCTTCTCTAAACCAGGGGTGGGCCTAGCCAGTGCGTGATGCATCTAGCCCGCAGGCCGAGAGTTTGACAGCTCTGACTTAGTGCATCTTTTTCACATCTATATCACAACTCAGCATTTGGGAGGTAGATTCTGAACTGGTATAGAAAGCAATCTACTGTTTCCCGTGCTCTTTCTATTTGAATATGGATAAGAGGAGCTCATTTACACATATGTGAATAAAAATATACAGCATTCTGTTTGGAAGCACCATATTTGGGACACCCGTTGTGGACAGTTACCTGAACATTAAGATCTACCGTTAGCAAGAGTTTTTATTTGTCTCCCACCATGAGAAGCAATACATTAGTTTTATTTATTTGTTTGCTGTCCATTTCATTGCAATGGATTATGTGAAGAGAAAGAGGGAGACTGAGGGTTTTCTGTTCAAACACCACATTACACCCAGTTAGAATGGCATCAGCTTGTGTATCAAGGAAAAATTATTGTTTCTTCAAACTTTAGGATCTCAGTGATAGGAGTTTTAATAAACTGGATTTGTTGGAGCTATGTTGTTGTTTTGTCTGGTTTGAATTGATTGCATCTTATCTAAGATTTATTTATAAAAAATGAAATACAGCCATTTTAATAAATACATTCACATCAGAAGATTCTTCTTCTTGTAATTTGAAATGAGTCAGGCCAGGGAAAATTATATATTGGCTGCATTTAAATAACATAACCTGCTTATTGAATCAATCCACTTTTTAAAAATTTTGCAAAAGGTATTGAATTACAAATTAAGCAAATACCATGGGCCAAATCACAAAAAAGCATTAACATTAAGGAAGCTTTATTTGTTGTGTAAATATAGTAATATAATTTTAACTGACTTACTGTAGATAAGTATCTTCTGCAAACACTCATGAAATTCTGAGTGCTTCCAAGTAAGCTATTTAGTTTGCAGCAGAGGCCTCAGTAATTTTCTTTAAAAATGTTGGTCAGCCTCATCATTAACTATTATAAAGTCTGTATCCTATGTTGATATTTTAAGATTACCATCTTACAAGACTTTACTACACAAATGACTGTAACCCAGTATTTCGCTTGATACGAAGTGAATAAGGCTTGTCAGTTTGACTAACACTTCAAGGAGTAAAATTTGCAGAACAACATTATTGCCAAACTACCTCAGATTTTAATTTGCCTTTGGAATGATGTTAGATTGCCTCTGGCATGGCCTACGTGGAAAGGATGAACTACGTTCACAGAGATCTCCGAGCTGCCAACATCCTTGTGGGGGAGAACCTGGTATGCAAAGTAGCTGACTTCGGACTGGCACGATTGATTGAGGACAATGAATACACAGCAAGACAAGGTATGATCGCTCTTTATCCTGTTTAGGTAAAAAATACCATCTGCTAAAGTATTGCTGCTTCAGAGGGGAAGAAGGTAATATGAGTAGGATATAGGCATCCTCTCACTCAGCAGATACTGAGTAAGAGGTTCACTTGCCAACAAGATACATAATTAGGTATGTTTCAAATTACTATGGTATTAGTTACAGTGAATGAATGTTAAAAAGTAGTTGGTAGACATGGCGGCACATGTGAATGTAATTCACCTCCATTTGTCCCCTCTTTTTGTGATCCCTAGGCAAGAAAACCTGAGTGAGAGTTTTCAACTTTTCTATTTACATTTCTGTTTCTGTGCTTAGGTGCTAAATTTCCCATCAAATGGACTGCCCCAGAAGCTGCTCTTTATGGTCGGTTCACTATCAAGTCAGATGTTTGGTCCTTTGGAATACTCTTGACAGAACTTGCCACCAAAGGTCGAGTACCATATCCCGGTAAGTGTGAGTTCAGTTTTGATATCGGTGCCACGAGCTGCAAAAACATCTGCAGGGAACTCTTTCCATCTGCCATGAGTTCCTGTGGGATAAAAATCTAGTGAAGGAATACAATCTGAAGGAAACCAGATAATTCCTGAAAGAGAAGGCTAGAATGTGGCTAGCCATACTTAGCTATTCGCTCAGACTACATTTTTTCCCCTTGAAAGGGGACCCCTACTAACCATAAGTGATGAAGACCAATCCATGTAAATACAGGCAGTGGCAATGAAACCTCATCCCTCCAGCTCTTCACCCTCTCAACTTTGGATGGGTTATGACCAGGCCAAAACACTTGTCAGATAGCATACAATAGACATAAAGTGCCAATCTGACTAATTAGGAATGTCTCTGTATGTTTTGATTGGAGAGTACTGTGTTTCCCCGAAAATACGACCTACTCAGAAATTTTGAATAGCTTGAATTTTTACACATGCGCCTAATATAAGCCCTACCCCCCAAATGAGGCCTAATTAAGACCCCACCCACTCCAGGGTACACAGGTAAAAATTAAGCTAGGGTGGGATGGGTTGTGTGTGGAATTGCCCTACTTCTTACCTTCAGACAGTTGCAGCCAGACCTCGCACACCTCGGCCCATTTCTTCTGCAGCCGGCATGGCTTTCCTGAAGGCCTCTGTAGCCGATAACAGAGCTCCAGATTGATCCAGAGCTCTGTTATTGGCTGAAGAGGCCTTCAGGAAAGCCTTGCCGGCCTTGCCAGATAAAGGCCTCTGATAGTGAAAAAGAGGCCGGGGGTGACGCACGCAATTGAGGCAAGTCAATGACATATCCTCCCCCCCTGAAAATAAGACCCCTTTTGGTTGCAAACAAAATTGTGAAACCAGGTACAATTTGCAAGTATTTTCACTCCCATACCAATTACATTAAGCATCTCTCTCTCTCTCTCTCTCTCTCTCTCTCTCTCTCTCTTGTCTTTCTTTCCCCCTTTTTTTATGTCATAGGCATGGTAAATCGGGAAGTCCTAGATCAAGTGGAGCGAGGCTATCGGATGCCCTGTCCACCAGAGTGCCCAGAATCTCTACACGATCTGATGTGCCAGTGCTGGAGAAAGGATCCTGAGGAAAGGCCAACCTTTGAATACCTCCAAGCTTTCCTGGAGGATTACTTCACATCAACAGAGCCCCAGTATCAGCCAGGAGAAAATCTATAGGTCTGAGGACTGGACCCGTTGCCAGAAGACTTTATGCTGCTCAAATGGCAAATGTGCTCTAGAGAGGAACTTTTGAGTCATATTAAGATCCCTGTTGGAGTATTAGCCAGGGTGTTTTCATCGTTCTGGCAATTTGCCCTTCTTTTTAAGGATTGCACCAATTTACTTTGTTCGTGGTTAACAAAAAGCCTTGATGGATTGTGAGTGAACAAAGTCTCATTTCAATATGAAGTTGGTTGTAGTACAGCAGAGGAGTTTCAGGAACACCAAACCTTTCTGCAATAAATAAATAAATAAATCAAGAGCAAGGATCCTACTCCTGAAGGTCACTTATTTTCAGGACTGTGTCCTCCATCAAAATCACTCCTGACTATGAATAGAAGGAATTGCAATCTGGACAATCCTGCCTTTGATGCAGGACCGTCCTGCATCAAAGCACTTGAGTCATTTCTGATTGAATGCGGATGCTAAGGAAGTATGCCTTTCAGACTCTCGTGGCTTTTGTTCTTCTTTATGGACAAAACCAGCACAATTTCCCTACTTGTATTCAAATATCTGGATCTAGGCTGACTGAGTCCTAGAGAAAAGAAAAGAAAAGAAAGTAGCTCGCTTCTATTGTGGACACTGCACATTTCGTGTGTTTGTAATCTTCTCTTCTTTTTTTTTGACACCATTTTCTTCTGTGCCACTGTCTATCCAGTCTTGTCCTGTTTGTGGAGGTGCACTTGCCAATCTTAGCCATATAATAGGTGGAACTGGATGTATTGGGCTTGTTTAGAAAAGGTGTTGTTCTTTGCCTTCTGGCTGTAAATGAAGCAAAGGACATTCTTGGGGAAAACCGTACCCAGCATTTGCGTAAGATAGGACATATTTAATGTCATAAGGCAAATAACGATCCCCAAATCGTTCAGGATAGTGAGCTAGATCTTGGACTGGAGGCTTGTCTTCCCATCTAGCCCTTTAATTCAATAGATTGCTGAAGATTATCAGTTTCTTCAGCCCGTAAAAAGGGGTATGGTGGCAGCATCATAAATCCTCCTTTGCTCTACCCGTACTGAACTGCTAAGCTGTTAATACCAGTCTCCTGCCTAGGAAATATGAGTCTTCCACAGAGCATTCTATAAATTCTTTAAGCACACACTCAGCTCACATCACTGCCTTTTAATTTTAACCCAGTCTGGGATTCCTCAGTGCCTTGGAAGCATAATACTGCAGCAGGAAGTGGCCTGTTGTGTTTACTATCTAGTACTATAATCATGGTCTAATCACCGCTTCAATGGCTATCCATTTTCTTTGCCATGATGTATGATTGAGCAACATACACTGGAAGGACGGAAGTAAAAATACTCAAAATAAAATTTAGGAAAGCCTATATAATTCTGCAAAAACTGGTATCCCTACCCACGTTCCCTGTTCAGCCATTTAAACTGTCTTCCCAGTTTAAGGAATATAATTTCGGGGACTTAAATCCAGTCTCCTGATCCAGAAAACAAAATCTGCAAAATCCATGTGATTCTTAGTCTTCCTTCCCCAACCCAATGTATTTCAACTACTTTGGATTAAAAAGCCCATCTGCCAGAAAGTGGATGGTGATAATTGTGGTCAAAACATATGAAGAGAATTGTCTCTGAGGGAGGCTGCTGTAAGAAATCTAAAACCCTGTTCTCTTATTTTATTTTCAATAAAAAGTAATTACATTAAAAACTAATGTACTGTGTAAAGTTTGGTAAAGGGATCATGAAGAAATGATCACTTAATCTTTTTCTTCTGGAGAGTAAGGTATTTCTTTAATTTTTAAACATTATTTTAGGGAAAACCCTACAACAATTTAAATAAAATTAAAAGCATAAAAATAGGGCAGTATAGTAATGAAATTTCTATTCCAATTAGATCATGTCATTGAAGGTCAAATGATTTAGCAAATCTTTGGCCTTTCTATGAAGATATGATAATGGTGCTTGGTAAAAGTTATTTGGTAGGTAGCTCCACAATTTGATAATGTAGGAAATATACTGAGCCAATTGTCTGGACCAGTATGCCATCCCAAGCATATTTTTTTAACCCCTGGGGAAAAATAAGTAGAATCTCTTATATTTAATGTGAAAATAGCTAGGAAGGTTTTAAACACTAACATACATCTCTGTACACTCTTTAAAACACACACACACACACACACACACACAAATGGATGTTCCTCTGCTTGTTAGAAAAATTACAGTACACATAACTGCATGTACTTACAATGTGGCCATATGACTCTTTACTTGTGGATACTCACACTTTACTAGTCTCTTTTTTTGCTAATTTGTTAACTTTCCATGACCCCATAAAGACTTTCATATTCAAATATATTTTCACAGCAGCTTGCATCCGAGTAAGAAGATGTAGCTTGCATTTAGATTTGTACATACACAGTAGAAATTGACTTACATCTTTGTTATAGTCCTATTCCATCCTATTCCCAAAAAAAAAAAAAAAAGCATAGGCAGCAAACTGAACATGGTCACTATTTATAAACTAAATGTCATAGTGATTTAGCTCAAATGGCATTTACCAAGAGGAGAAAAATGAACGGAGCTCCACTTGGCTTGCTACACCATGCTTGTTATATTAACCAAGAAATCTGCATCCTGGAACAGATATAAGAACAACAGCTGGTAGGACTAGCCTGAGACACTGTCTGGAACCTGGCAGGTACTGTACATTCAGACCCAGTAATACTAGGGCAAACAGCACACTGCATTGTAGGTTAGGCCATGGCCTTAAGCAGAGGCCGAAGAAATGTTTTAAAATAAGCCAGTTGACTATCTTAAACAGGAAAAAATTCATCTGTGTAATGTGGACCGCTCCATCTTTTTCCTCAAAAATGATCTTATGCTGTAACAACAAACCTACATTTTTAGAAAAAAATATTGATAGAAGTCCCTCTAGTTTCTTTTGAAGCAGACATAGCTAGATTCACACTTAGCTGTCCACACTGGCAGAACCAGATGAGTAGCAACTTTGTGTAAGCAATATATATATTGGTTATCACTAGACAGATAGTTTTGTCCTTCCCCAAACGTTTGAGTCGTATATTTTGTACTGCTGATCTCATTCTCTAGATTGAGTGTTTTGACAGCTGAGATCCTAAGCCTACAGTCCAAGAAACAGCTCCTTCCCTATGGAGAACAGAAATTGGAGGTAGCTTTGGGGCAGTCTTTGGAAAGCTAGCTGGCAATGCGTACAACCTTAAGTGAGAAAATGCAAATAAAGCCAGTACAGCAATCTTTACTGATATGTCTAGCTAAGTACAGTGAAGATCTCTGCGAAGAATTAAATCCAAGGACTAATAGCAATCCAAGCCATATGTAAACATATCTGCCTTTTGTTGCAACAATTTTGTTGCCAGTGTGGTACAAAAAAACTGTTTTGCTGTGCACCAGCTTTGTCTTACTGGGAGAATTTCTTACCAGTTGTAAGATAGTCCTCTTTTGTATATAATCCTTGAGTCAGCCAAGCAAGTGTTGCTTGGTGATTTTGGATGTCAGCTTAAGTGCATGTTTTTTTTCCCCCAAAATAAGAAGAATGTTTGTTGCAATTGTATTTAGCCGGAAAATATTGTCAGCCTGCCATCACTTGATCTTATTTTTCAATGTCTTAAGTTTTTGATGTTCTCTGATGTGCCAAAAACAAACAATCAACAACAACCCTCCAATAGCAAAAACTTTTTTATTCCATGATGAACTATCCTTCATGACCAATTTATGTCAGGAAAAAGAAATTACTTCCAAAAGTTTATATGTTGTTTGCTCTAGTCTAAAGTAGATACCTGGCTTGTTTCTTCTTCCATTCTTGTTGATGTCATCTTGTATGTTAGAATGATATGCTGTGTTGCCGGGGGGAGGGGCAGGGTTGTTGTTGGTAGTGTTTGCTTAGAAAGGTCCAAAGTTGAGATCTCACCCCTCTGCCTTATGCAGAGAAGTGTGTCATTCTCACAATTATGTATTTAGAACATAGAACCTCTATCAGTGCTTCAGTTAATATTCCCAAAGCTTCTTTTGTTTTCCAAGAGATTATTTTCCAAGAGATTATTTTCATCAGAGAACTAAGGAGCATAGCTGAGAAAGCACCAAAAATGATTTGATTTGGTGACCAGGTTTCACATGCTTCCTCTTAACTCAGTTTCAAAACTGCTCTTTTTAGGAAAAGGGATCTGAGACAAGGTATAGTTCCTATGGTTTGCACAAGCTCTTTCCCCAAATAGTTCAAATTCAAGTTTTTTTCTGACACTGAGGATGTCAATATCCTTTTTAGACAATTGAGCCAAATCTGTTTCTTATGCCAAGGTGTGTGCGTACCTCAGGACCTCAAAATAGTCAATGACTGCAGCAATAGGTATAAACGTTAGCAATGGCTTCTCATGGGTAGAGCAATGGGAGGGGCCCAAGACTGTTCTCTTAGTTACATGCCAAAATGCCTCTCTCCTGCAGAACAAAACTCCTATTTGCATTGTGTTGAGAACAGGGTACAATTTCCTTTCTTTAATATGACCAGGGTATGATGCTGTGTCAAACGATCAAAACTCTTTCTTGCCTTTGTTTGTAATATGCCTTGCCTGTTTTTCTCTATTTGTACTTGCAAAATTGAATTTAACTTTTTTTCCCTGCTCCTTTTTGAAATCTTCCGATTGATTGATGGGGCATTCTTGTACAATCTCTCATCAAATGAGAAAGCAGTTTAATCAGGAATGGAGTGTGCCTTTCCACATCTCTAAACTTTTTGATTTCTTTCCTTCTCCTTCCAAACAGAACACATCTTGCTTTGTACTTCCTTCCATCGCTGGGACAAGAATGGCTTTCTGACGTTAGCCATTTTTTTTTTCAGAATTGCAATGTGCTGACATACATCCTATTTACCATTTTCCTTTGTTAAAACAAAATTGTTCGATCTAAAACACTAGCTATGTATTATGAGGCGGTTTGGTTAAAACCTCTGGTGTCTACTGTAGTTCTTTACATTTAGGATTGGTTGGGAAGTCAGTTATTTCTAGCAACTCCTACCTACAGTCTGAGAAAGTGGGGGTCGGATGATCCGGCTCCAAAATCAACTTCATAAAATCTTCGTTCCATTTCCTCATGTATAATACTGTGGTTAAAAAAAAGTAGAGCATTTTGTTTGTTAGCATTTGTGTCTTCATGTCGTATGTTCTGGGGTTGGGTGGGCATATTTGGTAAAAGATGGAGCAATTCTTTTAAAGGGGATAATCCTCCTTTCCAAGGAAATCCCACTTGTGTTACTATTGCTGTGTAATTAAATTTGGAGATAAGCCTTTTTTGCCAATAAGGAACAAGGGTACTGCTTTTTCATGCCAATACCTTTTATATTAACATACTTGATTAAAGTCTGCCATCATGGAGAAACGGCTTCTTAACAAATGGAGCACATATCAACTTCTGAAAACTTTTACTGTGGGAGCTAAAACCAACGTGTGCATGTATGACTGTGTACATGTATAGATACTAATATGTAAAAAATGACCATTTTCCAAATATGTACATTTTTTTTTTAAAAAAGTCAAAGTTTAGGTCAGTTAAAAATGGCAGATTTCTTTCCTGATTTTGGTGTAGCAATAATGATGACGAATACTAATTTAAATGAATACCATGCTTAGTCTTGCTTTTCTTCTTTATTAAGGGCAAATTTTTGAAAGAAAGAAATGGCTGCTGGTTCCCTTTTGTAAAATCATCACTTCCTTTATTCATGCATGATGTAGTCTTTGACCCAGAGGCAGGAAACCAGACCCCATCTAAGGATTGGAGCCTGGCTGACCTCTGCAATTAATTCATGAACTGAAGAAAGCATTAAACAAACTTCCTGTGTTGGCTTTGTCATTCCTTATTCATTTTGCTTTTGAAAATGCCTATCGGAGAGGAATCTTGGAATGGGCTCTGCTGTTGCCTGAAGTTTAAACACGTCTGAATATGGATTTCTTTTGCTATTATATTTTTTTATGAAAACACACACATTTTGTAAAACCTCAGTTACTGTGCAGAGACTGTGATGATCACTCTCCTGCCCTTGCCTTTTTAGTGTCTGAAATCTAACTCCTTTTTAAAAATAAAATGTTTTGAAATATTAAACTCCTAAATGTAGGAAGGTGAAAGTCCTCTTTTAATTCAGTGGTGTACTTCTATTTCTTTTCCACACAGACATAAAAACACAGTTTTGTTGAATAAAACGGCACGGCTTAGAAATGAAGAGAGACCACAAAGGGCAGATTTTGTAGTATAGTAATCTCATATAAACTCTAGGAGGGCATAATTGCTTCTAATTGGATAGCAGCTACATTTTGATAAATTCACTATTTTAGCATGTAACATGATAGCAGTAGTAGCAGTAGTAGCTCAGACTAGCTCTCCACTGCATATAGTAGAATAGTTTCTAAATGGCAGAGATTAGACACAAACTATATTAAGCCACAATCATAGGGAGCCATGGTGGTGCAGTGGAGAGCTAGTCTGAGCTCTGAAAATGAGCATTTGCCTGCTTGAGTTTCTTATCTTCCCAGTTTTGAACTCTAGATAATCCATACAAGGTCCCTACATTGAGCTGTACATCCTTTTTTAACCATCCTCTTTTAACAACCCCATAATCCCTTGTGGGATAGAGCCTGGGCAACTGAATGGAGCTGAGTGTTTACTGGCCGGATGCCCTTCCTGTCGCCAATGCAGATTTTTTTTCAGCACATGTATTCTCAGTGTGCCCAGAGAGAGAAATATCTACCTCTTCTTAGGATCAAACTCACAGCCTCCTGATTGTGAAGCGAGAGCTCCACCTCTAGGCCACCACACCATTCACCTACATTGAGCTGTGCACGTTTATTGCAGTTTAGCCCAGTTAGGCATTACCAGAGGTGTTACAGCTATTAATCCTGGAAATCTGCCAGCAAAACAATTGGCTCTGGAATCCCAGCTATCTACAGTACTGGATCCCACCATTTGGAATATTTTTCTTGAATTCAGTCTTCCTGAAAAGGACTGGATACTAGAATCCAGTTCATGTTATCAAATGGATTTTATTTAATAGGAGAGAGGGAGAGAGAGGGTCATTCTCGACTAGGAGAAGATGCTCATCTCCATTTCAAAGCCGAAGAGCCAGCGCTGTCCAAAGACGTCTCCATGATCATGTGGCTGGCATGACTAAATGCCAAAGGTGCATGGAACGCTGTTACCTTCCCATCAAATAGGTGGTCCCTATTTTTCTACTTGCATTTTTTACATGCTTTCAAACTGCTGGGTTGGCAGAAGCTGGGACAAGTAATGGGAGCTCACCCTGTTACGCAGCACTAGGGATTCAAACCGCTGAACTGCCGACCTTTCGATCGACAAGCTCAGCATCTTAACCACTGAGCCACCGTGTCCCTTACCTCAACCTATTTTGGCTTTTCTGTTTCTCAGGCTAGAAAAAGACTCATTTTTTACATGTTTTTTACATGTTTAAAACTCTGTACTACAAAACCACTTACAAAATGAAATGATATTTTCCTCATTCCTTACTAGCTTCCGGGTAAGTCGGTAACACATGAACCGATGCCTTCACTACCGGTATAGTCTTTTCTGCTTGGGAACAAGAGGATTTCGGCGAAGCGTAATTTTCTTTGAAATCTAAAAAAATCATCATCTTGGAAAGAAAATCAAGCACAATATTTAAAATTAACTGTTTCTTTTTATTAAAAAAGGAAGCTTTTTCAACCAGCTAGCTATTACATCCAATACTTTTCTTTGAAGAACTTCCCACGTCAGTGTGTATATGTTAGTCTTGTAAGCTCAAGTATTCTTCAGTTCTATGATTTCAGAGCCCTTGGACAGAAATAGCACTAGCACTTAAGAAGAAGGAGATCTTTTAAAAATAATTTCTGAAAACTCTTGTCTCCTGAACCATCCGAAAATGACACAAGCTAGTAAGTAACACCTTTACTTGAACGGCTGAATATGATTGCAGGGGGCTGCACTGCAAAGATGCAGCTTCATTTCCAAGCACTACCTCTTTCAATGGGGAAAGTTGACTGGTTTTTCTTTGCAAAGGTTTGAATAGAAGAGCCTATCTATACATTCACAACTTTTACATCCATTGTTTTTAGAATAGAATAGAATAGAATAGAATAGAATAGAATAGAATTCTTTATTGGCCAAGTGTGTTTGGATACACAAGGAATTTGTCTTGGTGCATACGCTCTCAGTGTACATAAAATAAAAGATACATTCATCAAGAATCATAAAGTACAACACTTAATAATAGTCATAGGGTACAAATAAGCAATCAAATCATATTAGGAAACAGTCAATATAAATCATAAGGATACCAGCAACAAGGTTACAGTCATAAGTGGGAAGAAATGGGTGATGAGATGAGATGATTAATAGTAGTGCAGACTTAGTAAATAGTTTGACAGTGTTGAGGGAATTATTTGTTTAGCAGAGTGATGGCATTTGGGGAAAAACTGTTCTTGTGTCTAGTTGTTCTGGTGTGCAGTGCTCTATAGCATCGTTTTGAGGGTAGAAGTTGAAACCATTTATGTCCAGGATGTGAGGGGTCTGTAGATATTTTCACAGCCCTCTTTTTGACTCATGCAGTATACAGGTCCCCAATGGAAGGCAGGTTGGTAGCAGTTGTTTTTTTTCTGCAGTTCTAATTATCCTCTGAAGTCTGTGTCTGTCTTGTTGGTTTGCAGAACTAACCAGACAGTTATAGAGGTACAGATGACAGACTCAATAATTCCTCTGTAGAACTGTATCAGCAGCTCCTTCGGCAGTTTGAGCTTTCTGAGTTGGCGCAGAAAGAACATTCTTTGTTGTGCTTTTTTTTTGTTTACATTTATATCCCGCCCTTCTCCGAAGACTCAGGGCGGCTTGCAGTGTATAAGGCAATAGTCTCATTCTATTTGTATATTTTTTACAAAGTCAACTTATTGCCCCCCCCAACAATCTGGGTCCTCATTTTACCTACCTTATAAAGGATGGAAGGCTGAGTCAACCTTGGGCCGGACTTGAACCTGCAGTAATTGCAGGCTACTGTGTTCTAATAACAGGCTTCTTAACAGCCTGAGCTATTATTATTTTTGATGATATTTTTGATGTTAGCTGTCCATTTTAGGCAGAGGTCTTCAAACTTGGCAGCTTTAAGTCTTGTGGACTTCAACTCCCAGAATTCTCCAGCCAGCATAGCTTAAAGCTGCCAAGTTTCAAGACCTCTGATTTTAGGTCGTGAGATATGGTAGAACCTAGAAGTTTGAAGGTCTCTACTGTTGATACTGTGTTGTCTAGTATTGTAAGAGGTGGCAGTATGGGAGGGTTTCTCCTAACGTCTACCATCATTTCTATAGTTTTGAGTGTATTCAGTTCCAGATTGTTCTGGTTGCACCATTAGGCTAGTTTTTCAACTCCCGTCTGTATGTGGATTCATCATTGTCTAAAATGAGACCGATCACTGTTGTGTCATCTGCAAACTTCAGTAGTTCAACAGATGGATCGTTTGAGATGCAGTCATTGGTATGTAGAGAGAAGAGAAGTGGAGAGAGCGCACACAGCCTTGGGGGGGGTGGCTGTGCTAATTGTACAGGTAGTGTTGTGGTTCGCCAACAGCCTGCAGAGCTGGCAATGGAGTCAGACAGCGATGAGGCTGAGGTGGGGCCAGGGCCATTGGGGAGTGAGGTTTGTTTTTTCACTGACTGAGTTTCCTACTATCTATTTGAGCCTGGGTCACAACAGATATCTGATGTGATTCTGCTTAGCTTCACCTGCTGCTTCCTGTCTGTTAGGAAGCTTATAATCCACTTACAAGTGTGTTCAGGTACCGCTAGCTGGTTTAGCTTAGTTAGAAGAATGTCTGGAATGATGATGCTGAATGCTGAAATGTCTACAAAGAGGACCTTTGCGTAGGTCTTTGGAGATTCAAGATGTTGTAGGATGTAGCGCAGAGCCATATTAACAGCATCATCAGTGATCTATTTACCTGGTATGCAAATTTCAGGGAGTTGAAGTCCACAAGTCTTAAAGCCGCCAAGGTTGGAGACCCTTGTTGTAGAGCACTGTAAAGCAGTATATAAGTCTAAGTGCTATTGCTATTGCTAATTCATGGTTCTATCACAGTTCAAAAGGGTTTTTTTTTTCTGAAAACAAAGCACAACCATTGTAGTCTGTAAACCTTTTATACTTTTTAATTATTTGTGAACCAATTATCTACAGTACATTCAGCATACCACTAACAAAACCACAGCTTGATACAATATACGAACCCACTCATTTGGAAATGTTCCCAAGACCAAACAATTCAGGACTACTTGATGAAAGAGAAGGAAAGGGCAACCAGCAGCAAGGTGGATGGACTCGGTTACAGCAACAATGAGTGCACCTTTGGGAGGCTTAAAAGAACAGGTTAGGGAGACATCATCGTCATGGAGAAAAAACTATGTGGCTGCTAAGATCGGAAAACAAATTGATGGCACTCTGATATAAAGAGGTAAACAGAGACACAGAGGTAGAAAAGGCTTTTAAAATAATTAAATCTACATTATGAAAACATATGCCAATTTCCCATAAACCGGAGCCACAAAATAATAAACATGACTCTGAATTTTCATTTAATTCTCTATTAAGTAATTTTTTTATTATTATTTGAATTTATATCCCGCCCTTCTCCGAAGACTCAGGGCGGCTTACATTGTGTTATGCAATAGTCTTCATCCATTTGTATATTATATTATATAATATAATTATGTATATATATTATAAGTTTACTTTGTATATAATTTACAAATGGATGAAGACTATTGCATAACACAATGTAAGCCGCCCTGAGTCTTCGGAGAAGGGCGGGATATAAATGCAAATAATATATATATATATATATATATATATATATATATTTGTTTTCTGAGGTTTTCGCGGGTGTTTGTATGTAGGTCTTTGGTTATTCGGGTTTTCTCCCGCGTAAAATTGGAAGTGTCTTGGCGACGTTTCGACAAAGTCTCATTCGTCATCTTCAGGCTTCAGCTTCATGCTTCTGGGAGCAACACAAACCGCTATCTGCACGCACTCTCACACCACCACCCAGCACAGATCAACTCCGTAGCCAAGACACTCATCTCCAGAACAAAATGCTTAGCTGACGAACAACACCTAAAAACCGAACTACACACTCTCACTAACATACTAACATCCAATGGATTCCAGAGAAATAAGATTACCAAACTAATCCAAAAAGAACCCCCCACTAAAATCCAAGACAGAGAACAAGAAAACGGCACAGCCCTCCTCCCATATATAAAAGGCACCACAGACAGAATCAGCAAGATCCTCCACAAACACAACATCAAGACAACATTCTGCACAAACCGAAAAATATCCACCATCCTAAGAAACCCCAAAGACAAAACTGAGTTAGAAAATCAAGGAGTATATGAAATCCCATGAAAAGGGGATCACACGGCCCTGGGACACTGCAACCATCAGAAATATGAGTCAATATGAGTCAATTACCAAGCATCTGGAAGCCAGAAGAAGGGTCTTCTCCGTGGTGCCTCCCTCTCTCTGGAACACCATTCCCCCAGAGATTAGAATGGTCCCCACTCTTAACACTTTTCTGGAAGGGGCTGAAGACCTGGTTCTGTCAGTGGGCCTGGAGAACACAGAGCAGGGTGGAGCCCATTAAATGGGTCACGTCACTGGTGAAATCCAATTTTTTTTTACTACCAGTTCTGTGGGTGTGACTTGATGGGTGTGGCTTGGTGGGCATGTCAGGGGAAGGATACTGCAAAATCCCCATTCCCTCCCTACCCCTGGGTGAAGGATATTGCAAAACCTCCCACTCCACTCTGGGGTTAGCCAGAGGTGGTATTTGCCAGTTCTCTGAACTATTCAAAATTTCTGCTACTGGTTCTCCAGAACCTGTCAGAACCTGCTGGATTTCACCCCTGGTTCATGTGATGTCATCGGGGCAGGGGGTGGAGGATTATTTTATTATATTATTTTATTATTTTATTATATGATTCTCTTTTATAAGTTTTATTGTCTCTTTATAAGAGGTTTTTATATTCTTGTAAGCTGCCATGAGTCGCCACGTGCAAATAGGTGGCAATATAAATTTCTTAAATAAATAAATTGGAATTTTGATCACATGACCATGGGGATGCTGCAATGGTCATAAGTATGAAAAATGGTGATAAATCATTTTTTCAGAGCTGTTGTAACTTTGAATGATCACTAATCAAACTGTGGTAAGTCAAGGACTACATGTATTTTGTCTCCTGCACTAGGATCAAGAAAGAATAATTCCTGACCATCTTCTCTGAATCTTCCCTTCTTTGCCCAGGGAAATATCTCGGAACACTAGAAATTCTGCAGCCCTAGCAAAATGTATGCAATTTGTTGTGTAAAATCTGCTAAACAGTTGCCTTTGGCTAGCCTTGCTTAATAATAGCTTCATTACTAAAGGTGGAAGTGCCACTTCAGTAATAGATTTGGTGAGACTTTCTGAATGATATATGTCTGGGATGTCAAACTCAAGGCCCAGGGGCTGGATCTGGCCCACAGGGTGCTTAGATCTGGTCCGAGGGCTGCCCTGGAAACAGCAAAAGACCGGCCCATGGTGCCTCTGCAAGTGAAAATGGAGCTCATGAGGACTGCATGCAGCCCTCCCGAGTTCCGTTTTCACTGATAGAGGGTTGCAGGAGGCCATCGCATCCAAAAATGGAGCTCAGGACCTGTTTTTGCTGGCAGTGCACTCGGGCCACCACAGGTGCCCCCAACATGAGTGACGTCAAGCTGGTCGCATGCACCCTCGCAACGCCCAGCCCAGTCCCCCGAGGTCAAACACAACTCTGATGTGGCCCTCAGCAAAATCAAGCTTGACTCCCCTGATATATGTGAATGGCACCAAAACCAGTTTTGGAAGAGAAGGGGGAATACGTTTGAAAGACATTTGTTTTTGGTGCTGGGGAAAAAAGTCTTTAGTAGGAGAGAGTCTGTAATGTGTTCCAAAATAAAACCAATGCCTAACAAAGGACCGTGACAGCTTCTGTCCCTCTTCCTACTCTTACTGAGAAAGGAGCAAATTTTGAATCACCAGAACTTGAGATTTGAAAAAAGGAACCTCTCACACCCAGTCAACGGCAGAATTATCTGGCTCAGTGGCAAGAAATAGCACTTATGTTGATGGATGGGCCTGTTTCCCAATTAGAGTTAGGAAAATAACTGCCAGGCTGACCCACATGGCTGGGATTGTTCTTGAATCGGCCTGCTTCTACCAGAGAGGAAGAATAAGCTCTGAATCTGACAGCTTTTTTGTTGCATGATAACAGGAAAATATATGTAGAAATGAGAGGGAAAAAATGATATGAAAGCATTATGTCTTAAAACAGAACAATATCTTTTTACCAGGGAGAACTAATTGTACCTGCAGAGTGAAAACAGTCCATTAAACAGTCCATGGTGATAAATCTACAAAATGTTCCTTTTAATTTGGTTAGAGTTTCCCTTTAATGTAGCGCTTTGCCATGAATATTTTCCTTTTGAATTGGTATGGAATGCCACATCCGGTTGTTTTCATACCTTCAAACCCCCAGGGATAGGGCTCCAAACACAGAATAATACTTATACAGTATATTTTGCATTTTCCTTCCCCACCCTTGCCAATCCATGGAATGATGGCTGTGTGAACCTAGAGGGAGGTGGGGCATTGCCAGAAAAACAGCTGGTAGCAGATGCTGTTTCCAGGGCAACAGGATCCAGGGCTAGGAATGAATGTGCAATTCTCTTTCTTTCTCCCCACAAGTTGTTTCTTAGCAGGTCCCTCATCTTTTAAGGTATTTCATCTCTTTTATTAATCTTGTCATACCAAAGATAATAAGTATTTCAGCCTAGTCTCTTTCCCTAAAAGGTGTAAATAATTATAATTTTTAAGAATGGTTCCCCCCTACTCCAAAAATGGTTTGACCTTTAATAAGGATTAACAGTCTAATCTATTGCACAAGTCAACTGCAGTCATGCAAGAAGGAGCCATTTTGATGTGATTAAGTACCTGGAAGCGAGCTGCACAACCCAGATGGATCAGCAATAGGAAGATTAGAGAGAAATAGAACAAGCCAATATACAAGTCAATTATTCAAGAGAAATTCTCTTCAGAGATTTTGTGGCATGATATGCACATTCCTGATGTTCAACCCACTTGCTTTTCTAAAAGTAGATCATTCATCATCCTCAGAATTTATGCCGGACCCTTCCACTGTAAGGGCCTTGCCATTCCAAAGCAGGCCTCTTGCCCATCTTTATGGGCATGGTTCCCACAGGACTTTGTGAGACATCTAATATTCTAGTGGGAAATTTAGGCAGATCTTTTACAGCATTTCCTCTGAAGTTGTAAATTCCAATTCTGCTTCCTGAGATTTTTTTACGTTCCTGTAGATGTCAACATGTTATCATGCCTTGGTGCAATTCATCCATGACTGAGCTTATAGGTGTTTCTGCAACAGCCTCGGAAATACTCATTTATTGGGGGTTTTTTTTCCCCTTACCACAAAAGAATACTGGAAGATGATGAAGAGAGAAAGGTGTCAGAAACACAAAAATTTGAATGTGCAGAAATGGATAGACTAACACTTACTATTAAGGATAAAGAAGAAACTGAATATTTTTTGATATGGGACATATTTTATCAATGGCTAGACAATAGAAACAAGTCAGAAAGGAGATAGGTATTATTGTTATTATATTATTATGTTATATTATTACTATTATGGTGATGAATATCACAACAAAGATGTGTATTATGACTATTTAAGCATAACTGTACCTAGACCACACACTGTTTGATGAAAATTGAATGTTATATAAATAAAATAAATAAAACATTAAAAAAAAAAGAAATACTGGCAGAATCTCCAGTTTTATGTTCCACCATTGGCTAGTCTGTTTCTGCCAAAACAGCATTAATCAATGTGACAGAGGTTCATGGTAGCCAAATGGAAAACAAGAACTTCTGAGGTGAGAGGCAAAAATAAGAATTGTGTTGAATTTCCTACATTTTCCTGAACTTACTCATCCAACAGCGCAAATGAACCAAAAGATAAATGTGGCTTCTCCCATCATCCAAAAGTCCTTACATTTTAATCGTATTTCTGAATCAAAGAATAAAATAATTGTGCAGGTCATCCTCTATAGCAGGGGTCTCCAACCTTGGCAACTTTAAGACTTGTGGACTTCAACTCCCAGAATTCTGGGAGTTAAGGTCCACGTCTTAAAGTTGCCAAGGTTGGAGACCCCTGCTCTATAGCAGGAATACAAAAGTCTCCTGATCTGAGAGCCTCAGTCTTTGAGGAACACACCAGTCATGCTATAAAAAAAGATGGTTGAAACCAAGGCAAAAAACACATTAAACAAATACAATCTGGCGACAAAACCCAGACATCTCGCTGCCTACATTCAAAGCTTTAAGGGGCCACTCGCATTTCTGAGGCTTCTAATAATGTGCCTTTACACAAAACTGGCAGGCTGTCTTATCATCTCAATGAACCTGAAGACACGGAACTCGGAGAGGCTCTGAATTTTAAATAATGTTAATAGAAGACAAGTTTTATAGTTACAAGTAGCAATAGCAATGGCACTTAGACTTATATACCGCTTCATCGTGCTTTCCAGCCCTCTCTAAGCGGTTTATAGAGTCAGCATTTTGTCCCCAACAATCTGGGTCCTCATTTTCAAACTGGTATGATACTCAACTTGCACTTACTGACCCATATACAGTCTGGGAGTGAAAAGCCATTTGAAATTATCTCCACTCTTACCTAGGCACATGCATTTAGACACACACACACACACCTTCACTTGGAATCTTTTTTTATTACAGTCAACCTTACTAATCAAGGCTGCTGTTGGATTAATGAGGCAATAAGTAATGACACTTAAAGCCTTCAAGCCAATTAATGAAATGCTTAAGTCAAGCAAGAAACATCCTACTCAAAGTTAATCAGTTGAATTATTCTGAGTGCAAAGGCCAAAAGTGCAATTTCCTTTGGACTTATTTAAGCACGTGCATACAGCTGCATTATATTTTCTTCCATAGAAAAGCAAGGCAAGTGAGAACAGTTCTGAGAACTTGACTTGATAAACATCCTTATGGAATATTAAGAAGAAAATCTCCATAGACAAAGGTGGAAGTATCTTCATGTGCACATATGTATTATCAGACCTGAGCAAAGGATGGCTGAAAGCCCCTGAGACACCTCTATGGCTGAAAGCCTGCACTAAGGGTCTGCCAAGAGACCCTGGAATCCTTATGAAGATGTTTTTAGCTCTCCTGAGAAAGAGAACTCCTCAAATGTGATAGAAGGTATATTCTGCAATCATCAGGAAATCCTCTTGTACAGCTTCCTTAAAGCAAAGTTTCAAACCAACAATAAATCATATTTCCCTGATGTTCTAATTCTCCAGCTGCACCTGTAAAGTGTTGCCCCTTATAATGGAAAAGAACCAATCAATTAACAGCCTCTTATGTTCCCATCTTAAACCAGGTGAAACAATTTGTCCATTGAGACTAATACTCCGAACTAGCAGCAAAACTCTTAGCGTGTTTTCCCCATGGCCAGCTACCTGATTCTTTTTTAAAAAACTGATCCAGGAGTCATCTGTATGTAGATATTTGCAGAGATACAATGTACAGCTCTATATTCCAAAGTTAGAAAATGACTAGTGATCAAGCAAGGAAGGTAACTCCCTTGCTAGCAGAAATAATCATGTTTTTTCAGAAATAGGAAATAAATTGGGAGGCGATAAGAAAGTTTTGGGGTTTGCTAGAATGGATGGTGGAATAAATTATCTTTAATAAAAATATTCTCCGTTCCCCATGACTGAAGACAGCCAATATGACATTCCTTGTCGAATGGGAAAGACCAAGACCTTCTCTGGCAGATATTTTGTGGAAACATCCATTCTTGAAATATCAAGTGTCTACTGCCCCCCCTCCTCCCCCAAACAAACAAACCCAACTATGGAAGATGTTTGAATGACTGCAACTAAATACACAGGCATACTGAAGAAGATGGACAGGTAATTTTAGCTGGTATAAAGGAAAAGCAGCTAAAGTTATTGCTACTGTCTGTTTTGGGGTCCTCTTGAGATATTAACTCTTAAATCCAAACTCTACATCTGGAAAAGTTTAGATGATATGCTGTTATGTAGCTCAGCAAGATCACCAAGGAGTACAAAGCAGTAAACATAGCAATGATTTTTCAAAGATTTCAAAGAAATGAAGATGGCACAATGAAGATACAAAAAAATATTGGGAAGGTTTTGAACTTGCAGAGGGACCACCGAGGAGCATGAATCAATAGCAAAGATATTAAGATATAAAACTTTATTCTCATAAACTCACATTAGGAAGCTTGCTCTAACTCAGTTAATTATTTTGAATAATTTTTGCCTCTGTACCAACTGACACTATCTTACAAATTACTTTTTAAACTCTCTACAGTGCAAGTGTAATCTTCACAAAGAGCTTCATGAAATATTTACATACATCTAAAGGTCTCTAAAGCATTTATTTCCTAGATTCTTAAATTCTACAAAACGACTATAATTTATTCTAGCATGAGAAGTGAGGGGAACATGTGGATCTCCAGAGGTTGCTGAACTACAGTATATGTCCCACCTGTCAGGGTACCAAGTAACACCCCCAACGAAAGAAAACCCTGAGGCTTGAGTTTCCTCAAAGCTCCGTTTTATTAGCGATGTCATATTGGTATATCTGGGAAAACCCGAATCTGAAAGCTTCCAGGTTTTCCCCACCCAAAGGAAAATTCAAGTCCCTGCCAAACACCCGCATGTCCATCACATGGTCCAATTCAAACACCGTCTCATCTGGCGATATCTCCCAGTTCCATCCGTACAGGTGCAGGGCAAGTTGTCCTTGACTTGCTGAAAAAGGAACGTTATTATGACTATATCTCACCCTACTCCATACAATCCCACCCATCTATTTCCCACAGTAGTAAATGTGGCAGGCCTGAAGGCCAAACATAAAAGATGACTTCCAGCCATCAGACCAGCAGTCTCAAGCAGCATGTCATTGTATTGCTAGGTCCTGTCGTTTAACACATCTAAAGGTTCACAAGCTTCCCTTTCCTGGGCTATATTGAATATTTACTCTACAGTTGAATAGCTAGTTGAAGGAAAATCTATAATAGCATCAAATAGTTGGATAAGTATCAATTTGCTGCACCCATGCTCAGGGTTTCATCTCATAAAATCTATTGTATCTTTATTCCCTTTTGAGGTTTGGGTTGTATATCACTCCACTTTAGGGAATCCTCCAATAGCACAGCCAAAATACGTATTATCTTGCTAATGTAACTGCAGAACTGGGAAACTTGTGCCAAGAACTATTGCATTTTATTGCAGCAAATTAAATGTCAGTCTGGGTAAGACAAAAGATCTTCTGCATTGAGGCTTGCTACATCTGAGGAAATAGCATCATTAATTTGGTGCCAGGTTTTTACTTTTAATGTTTATGTTTTAATACAGGTAGTTTTTGATTTGATCCTAACAAAATTTTCAATGGTCATAAATCAAGGCATCCACTTGACTCAACCCAAGTTTGCTCAGATTTTTTTCATTGATTGTTAAGTGAATGCTGAGGTTAAGTGAACACCAAGGTCATTAAGCAAATCCATGTATTCCTACAAGGTTTTTTCCCCCCATAAACCAGACAAAGGGTCAGAAACCAGCAAAAATGTCATAAAGTGTGGTCACATGACCCACAGAATGCTACAACTGGCTGTAAAAATGAACTAGCTGCCACGTGCCCAGAATGCAATCATGTGACAAGTGTGTTATGTGTGTATGGCCATACACGCATACACACATACACTCAGAAACTGGATCGTAAGTAGCTTTTGTGGGGTTTGTTGTACCTTTGAACAGTCGCTAAGCAACCAATCATTAAGTGAGGACTGCCTGAAGTTTTAACGTTTTTTATGTTGTTCGATTATATCAAGCCATCCAGAGCTTGATATAAAATGGGCTGCTATATAAAGGATTTAAAACAAACAAACAAATACATCTGATTTGCTATTCCAGATGAGCTGTTATCCAAGTAAGGGCTTTTTGTAAGAAAATAAATTTTAATATTTTAGCACCTGGCTAAGAAGGGATCAACTTGCTGCTCATCCTCAGAACTAGCCTTCAGTGAAATACTTCCCTCTCAAACCTGAAAAAGTTGCTCTGGCTTATTTGTACGTTTGTCCAATTAATGTCATCTAAACCAGTGGTTCTCAACTTTTTCTTCACCACAGACCCCCTTTAAATACCTTTTGGGCCACAGACCACCAACACTTAATTCAAGATTTAAATCATAAAATTTCTTCAAGCCTTCATGGACCCATGATGACACAACTGCCTCTCAGGAGTCCACAAACCACAAGTTGAGAATCACTGAACTAAGTTATTAACTACAAGCACTTAATGTATAATAAGTTAATTAATTATGAAAAGCATTATCTTGAATCTGTTGCCTATAATTCACTTTCTAATATAATGAACAAAGAAGTATTTTTTTTCCAATATTCTGAAGGCTATTTTTTGGATATATTATGGTACTTCCAAATCATGGGTGTAATCTATTTACATGGCTTTTAAATCTCAAACCATAAAAAATTCCCAAAGCTCCCATCGCCTGGATGCTAAAATCAGTTCATAGTAACAAGTCATTTTGTGTTGTAGTATTTTATTACTTGTTCAGTGAAACACTGAATATGGTTCATTAAGAACCTTTTTTCCCAGGAAAGTGAATGCTTTAAGCTTGTGGGAAAGAACTCTTGGATCTTAAAAATAATCATGAACACATGGATGTAATTTTCTAAATGAATGCAAAAATAATTTGACATTGCAGGGTGCTTTTCCACTTACAGCCCTATGGTATCCAGATGGTCTCCCATCGTGGCACTAACCAGATCCAATCCTACTCAGTTTTTCAAAATTAAAGATAGGTAGCTACTAGCCAACTTCTTCTGGCAGATGTTTGAAAAATTACATGAGCTGAAACAAAAACTCCAGTCACCCTATCTGCAGAATTTACAAAAGAAAAAAAATCAGTTCTATCAAAGCCCACAATGTATTGAGTCTCATACACTGATAAGGGGATATAAATACATTTAAACTTTCATTTAAAAGAAGCTATGTGTAGTGTTACTTATACCAAAGGCTAGATTTCTGTGAATTTGATCTGTGGGCCACATCTTTCCAGTTTAGTCAGGATAGGTATAAATTTAGATAACCTACCTTCATTACCTGGAGCCTACTGATGAATTTAAGTTCACACACCAGGACCCAGCTATAAGGATTTTCATCAAGGAAAAACTAGAGTTCACTTTTTCCACTTTGTGAACCAACATTTCTCCGGTAATTATTTTTGTCTGCTGAAACTTTTGCTGACCACCAGTTCCACTGTCTATCCCTCTTGCCATTTTTCATTTATATAATCTGAGTTATTGTTTTATGAACGTTTTTGCTCTTTTCACACATGCCTTTGAAATAAGACAAGTTAAAAGCGTTTTCATCTGCTTTTCTCTTTATGCTGCACTTCTGTTTATTTTTTTAATTAAAAGTGTTAATTCCAAACATTCAATTAATATTTGGGGCTGTAACTATGGTATGTGCGACATTCTGCAGAAAACAAAATAGCTCACACAAGACGAACTAAACCTCTTCTGGAAAACTGGCACAGTGTTTCTCAACCTTGATAACTTTTAAGATGTGTGGACTGCAACTCCCAGAATCCCACAGCAGCATGGCTGGGTGTGAAATTCTGAAAATCAAAGTCCACATATTTTAAAAATTGCCAAGATTGAGAAAACATTGGTCTAGATCAGGGGTAGTCAACCTTTTTATCCTACCGCCCACTTTTGTATCTGTTAGTAGTAAAATTTTCTAACCGCCCACCAGTTCCACAGTAATGCACCATGTATCGTCATCTGCACATGCCTCTTGCGCATTGTGGATTGGGTTTGGGGGGAGGGCACCGGCTACCAGCTCTGCTTGTCTGTTACAGCTGGGTGGTGTGGAGGGAGATTTGCGAGCTATTCTGGGACAAGGTTCTTTTGTTTGCTGTCGCACTATAGCGCCATTTAGTTTCACTTATATAACATGAATTAAACTTATGCGCGGGCGATACAAATAGTATATTTTCAGAAATTTAAATTGTCATGGGAAATTTTATGAAAACCTAATGAAAATGTTTTTAAATAATGCTATGAACATTTTTTAAAAAGTCAATTAAATTTAAAAAAAAAAAGGAAAATACTTCAGTATCAGACAAAACCCCTACCACCCACCATGAAAGCTGAAATGCCCACTAGTGGACAGTAGGGACCAGGCTGACTACCACTGGTCTAGATTAAAGACTGCCCTGAGCTGTTTCCCATGATGCAATTTCCCTGCAGTCCAGCGTGCCACAGGAACTGGCCGCATGCTGCTTACCTTCAGGCAGCGTTCCCTTTCTGTTGAAAGGCTCCTGCAGTCTAGCTGAGGCTGCTTGAAGTTGTCCTTGAAGCCACTTCAGGGCTCTTCTGCAGTGTTGAAAATGGCATGAAACCATGCCTCAAATTTTTCATGATTTGAAGAGGTCCCAGAGGGTTGTGCTCTCGCGCACAACCCTCAAAGCCCAACAAAGGCTCTGGAGGCTGCATGAAAGCACAATCTATTCTTGTGCAACTTCTACAAATTGCATGAGAGCAGGGTGTGTTTTTAAGAATAATCGTGGGGTGCTGGTGAACACTGATGTGTCACCCAAAAGATAGCGGCATGTCACCTTTGATAGGCGTGTCATAGATTCGCCAACACTTGTGAGAAATTAAATTATTGGGCTGCTATTATAGAGATCCAGATGCATGTCCATCTTCATCCTTTGACTTCGAGCCAGTCATTCTTTCTGCCCAAGCTACCATATAGGGTAATTGTGGGGGAAAACTGGAGGAAATGTTACGTGCCTCAGCAAAATGCAGGCTATACATCTGAGGTAATCAGTGAAGCTACCTAAAAATATTTATAAACTAATAGGATTGCCTCTATCTTTAAACATATCTTTTACTATTGATTGGGAATAAAGTAAAATCAATAGCAGAAAGCTTATCTGTAATTATTGTCAAAGACAAATTTCTGCTACCAGCACACAAACACATGCACCTATTTTTTCTAAAGTGTGAAACGAAATTTTGCCCAATAAGACAGCCTTAAAAAGAAATAAAATTTATAGCAAGCATATTTATTTCAAAACCTTAGAAATGCTACATAATTACCAAAACTTGAATTTTATAATAATTTAAACCTGTGTTTTATAATTTATTTCTCTTCCTGCATCCCCACCTCTTTCTTGATTAACATATACAAATTCCCTCAATAGACCAATGTCAGAGAATTTCACATTTGATATCAGGCAAATTAAAGCTGCAAAGGAGATAAGAAGCTACAGTAATGTAACTTTTGTAGTTTTGTTTATGAGCCTCCCGGGACAGAAAAAGAAACTGCTAATGCAGAGTTTTGAAAAAATGTCAGAGAAGAAATTTGATCAGCTTATGTCCTATAAATAAATAATCAGGAAAAATATATATTTTTAGTAAAACTACCGAGGCTATTACTTACACACAATTCAAGCAATTCTTACATTACAAAAAACCAAGATTAATGCAATCTAAAGGTAAAGCTAAAGGTTCCCCTTGCACATACATGCTAGTCGTTGCCGACTCTAGGGGGCGGTGCTCATCTCCGTTTCAAAGCCGAAGAGCCAGCACTGTCCAAAGACGTCTCCATGGTCATGTGGCCGGCATGACTCAACGCCAAAGGCGCACGGAACGCTGTTACTTTCCCACCAAGGTGGTCCCTATTTTTTCTACTTGCATTTTTACGTGCTTTCGAAACTGCTAGGTTGGCAGAAGCTGGGACAAGTAACGGGAGCTCACCCCATTACACAGCAGCATTAAGGATTCGAACCGCTGAGCTGCCGACCTTTCAATCAACAAGCTCAACGGCCTAGCCCGAGCCACCGCGTCTAGATCTGCAATCTAGACTCCACCAAAACTGGCTGCCCAATTTTAGGCAAATTGGAGACTTGGTAAGGAGCATGTGTTTATAATGGTTGCAGCATCCTGCAACCACTTAATTGGCATTTTGCAACCTTCTCACCCAACTTTCGACAAGCAAAATCAGTTGGGTGGGTGGGGATTCCAGATTTGCTTAATGACTGTGTGATTTGCTTAACAACCATGGCACAAAAGTTGTAAAATCAGACATGGCTCACTTAACAGAAAAGGATGTTCCGGCCCCAATTGTGGTCTTAAAACACTCCCTGTACAGTTAAAAGATTAGGAAAGCCAATTAAGAATTCTGTTACCCATTATTGTCCAGGAAGCTCTAGTGTTTTCCATATCAAGATTCACAGTCACTGGAACATTTTGTGAAATTGGTCAGGTCAGTGCCTAAATTGGCACATGAAAACCTAGTTGGTTTCCAACCAAATCACTTTGGAAATAAAAATGGCTCTAGGAAGTTGTGAAAAATATAAGCTGCTGCGAAAGCATAGGTCTTAGTCCAGTGAAAATGTGATTGCATCATAAATGGCACTAATCCACAGACCAAAGTTTATAAAGCTTTATTAAATCTGTTGAACAGCTGTGCAATGAACAAACCAACAAAAATAATAATAAAAAAAAAACTACTGAGGTTTCACGACTGGATTTTCTTTTCCATGTCCTTTGAGAGACTAAAATGTCTTTTCAGCAACATTCTTCCGAAGAAGATTGTGTAGAGACAAATGAGAAAATAACTTTGGAAAGTAACAGAATAAGTATCTGCTTGCTTTTTCCTCAGGCTACCTTACGATTTTACACCAGCAATTAGCTCTTGAGGAGGCAAGAAAGCAAAGTCTTGGTGGAGAAATGGAAAGAAGAACAAAACCATGAGCCAGGTACCACTCGAAAAATGGCTTCACAGAATCCTATGAAGATATGTATTTTAAACAGATGTTGTTTTCTTTCACCTACATATGTGAACACAGGCTCATTTGCTTGTGATAACATAATACTTTTGGCCTAAAAGAAAAAAAGCAGCACATTACTCCACTGACAACCCCACCTCGGTATGGAGAAACCAGACTTGGTATACTGATCCATCCCCGCACTCCGATTGCTTTTTCAAAATAGAAACACTGGCAGCTTAAAATTCAAAAGCAATACAATAAAAAAAGATTTCCCAAGCTTTACAGCAGTGCATGCTTTCTTTCCAATTCAGGGTCTTCCATTAAAAGTAGATGTTTGGCAGAGTGGGATAGAGAGAGAGAGAGACAGAGAGAGACACAACTTCAGCATTTGTGCATCAAAAATGGCATCGTGATGATTTTGGAATTTTTGAGCTACGACATAGACTAGTAGTTTGGGAAACGGGCAATATACCAGGATGGCCTGCTGAGATAATAAGCAGCCTCTGGCTCCAGGTGCTGTTGGGTTTATTAACCACTCGATGGTTCCCCTTCAGATGAACACCGTGAGAAGCACTAGCTTTCTACTGAACTCAAGGTGGAGAAACAGCTTTCCAACTGTTTCAACAAGATCAGACACTCATGTTCGAAAGGATGGATGGCTACCTTCTGATTTGACATTAGACAACACTAAAAAGGTCTCTTCTCTCCCAAGTTGGAAATGGAAGGACCAAACTCAAACAATAATGCCGAAGGAAGGCATGGCACCCATTTAGCAGCTCTGCTTTAAACCCTCGAACAGACAGCACTACCAGCTATTACTAATAACAACTTTTGTCAAATTGTACAGGAAGATTGTGGAAGTGCGGATAATCATGAATTAAACATTTTAACCGAAACATGTACTCCAATCACATGCCTTATATTCCCTCCTTCCCATGAAACCGTCCTTTTAAAAGGAAAAAAAAGTGCAACAAATTAGAAGATTTTAGGTGCCAACTACATTGGGATCATGAGCAGAGTCCGGCAGTTGGGAACCAGAGCAGTGGTATAAGAAACAATTCCCCCAGCAGCTGTAGCAGATGAGAAACAGAGCCGCCAAGAAGACCAAGGCACAGATCGTGCAAGGTTTCCGCTCCAACAAAAAACTCAGAAGGTAGAAGCCCATGAACATTGAGTGACTGAACCACAAGGCTGGGTTGAGGGGCTTGGGAATGAGGAGGACGGGCAGTAACCACTGGAGACAGTACATGATGCCTGGTGATCAGGATGTCACAGTGATGGCAGCAATCCAAGTCGCAGTATGCAATTTCTCCTCTGCACATTCAGCTCTTCACCAACCAGGCAATCAGTTTTCATAAAACTTGGGAATACTGTGCAAGTAAATCTTGACAGAAAAGGAAGAAAGGAAAAAAAGGACAGGTCAGTACCGTAACAGCTTTTTTTTGTTTTGTTTAAACATTTGCATTGCTTACAAATACAATCCAGCAGAAATCCAGAATTTACCTACAATAACTTAAATAAAAGGTAGATGTTTGGCAGAAGAGGGATAGAGTGAGAGCGACAAGCTTCAGCATTTGTGCATTAAAAATGGTGTGGTGGTGATTTTGGAATTTTTGAGCTATGGCATTGGTAAGTATTTATTTATTTATTTAATTTTGTCATAACAATATACACAAGCATAACACAAAAGATTATATAATATATAAACATATATATGAAGAGAAAACAAGGTAGTATAAGCATATATATATATATATAGGGGAAGAAACAATAGGACAGGAACGGTAGGCACGTTTGTGCTCTTATGCACGCCCCTTAGAATCCTCTTAGGAATGGGGCGAGGTCAACAGTGGATAGATTTTGAATAAAGCTTTTGGGTTATGAGAAGAGACCACAGAGTCAGGTAATGCATAGTAGTTTGGGAAACAGGCAATATATGTTCCAGTATGGCCTGCTGAGATAATAAGCAGCCTCTGGAGACAGTACATGATGCCTGGTGATCAGGATATTATTGTATTCCCAAATCCCTAGTCACTATTTCTTGCAACAGAAAATTTTAGCAATTTTTCTCCAAGATGGTGGGTAGAATGGGCATAGAACATTTGCAGCAGCACAGTTGTTTTTCTGTTGTGAACAACTTCTTCAATATGTCTGGGTCCCTTGCTTTTGATAATACACTTGAAAAAGTCCAAAAACAATTCCCACTATGAGGATCAACATGTGAACACTTCCTGAATATGAATGACAACAGCTTCCTGAATTGGAAAGATCTTCTCGACACATCTTCCTTATTGCAATGAAGTTACTATAACTGGGGGGAAAAATCAACATAATTTACAAGAAATGCTGTTCTTTCCTTTTCTCAAATACTGAGGCTGATAGAGAATGGTCCAATATAGTACTGGTGGTCCTCGATGTACAACCACAATTGACCCCAGCATTTCTGTTGCCAAAGCAAGCAGTGGTTAATTGAGTTGTGCCCCATTTTGCAACCTTTTTTGCCATGGTTGTTAAGCAAAACACTGCAGTTGTTAAGTTAATCATGTTGTTGTTCATCAAGTTTGTTTTCCCATTGATTTTGCTGGTCAGAAGCCAGCTGGGAAAGTTAAAAATGGTGACCACATGACCCTGGTATGCTGCAAGTGTTGTAAATATAGTTGCCAAGCAGACAACTTTTGATCATGTGACCGCAGGGAAGTTGCAACAGTTGTATGTGTGAAACTGGTCATGTCGCTTTCACTTTTTTGAATAGTCACTAAAAGAATGGTTATAAGTTAAGGACTACCTGGCTTAAATTAACCTAAATATTGTAAATATTGTACCTTGATGAACGTATCTTTTCTTTTATGTACACTGAGAGCATATGCACCAAGACAAATTCCTTGTGTGTCCAATCACACTTGGCCAATAAAAAATTCTATTCTATTCTATTCTATTCTATTCTATTCTATTCTATTCTATTCTATTCTATTCTATTCTATTCTAAATGAACTAAATAGGATTTTAAAGACACCATTTCTCATTCTTAGACCTGCATCATCAACTATTTGGAGTAAATATTGATTTAGCTATACGACAATATCATAGGGAGGTTAAAAATCTACAGTATATGCATCATTTTTAAAATGTAAAATGCATTAAATAAATGCTGCTCAACCTAGATGACAAGGGAAAAATGAAAGTGCTGAAAACAAAAACTGGGAACCAGGGAGAAAGAGAGTGGGCCTCTCACGCACAGAACAATCCCACTAGCTTCTGAGCTTTGGCCAGAAATATAAGCTAACTTTTAATTTCCAAATGAAATGCTAAGAAAATAAGGGGCTTAAAAATGAGGACATATATTTTAAAGAAACAATCCCACTTTGATATAAAAATGTAATAAGCTAGTTATACTTTCATACTCTTGCTTCTTGGAACAACAGAAATGTAACTGAGGATATACTCCTAAAAAATTATTGAATCTGGGAAACAGATTTATTTAGCTGAGGAAAAGAATTCCAGAGAAAAAGAATCTAGTGTGACATCACACTTGTAAAACTTATGAGCCACCAGGATAATTAGCTTTAGTACTTGATAGGAAATCTGATCATTAAAATTAACTTTACACCTGCAGCAGGGGTGAAATCTAAAATTTTTTCCTACTGGTTCTGTGGGTGTGGCTTAATTGGTGGGAGTGGCTTGGTGGTCAGATGACTGGGTGGGCGTGGCCAATAACAATAAATAATAAAAATAATAAACAAAGTATAAAAAACAATAAGAAGTATCAAAAACCAACTTTCACACTTTACACACACACAACACAACTGACTCACAATGTAAAAGCAGCTGCACTTCACACTTCACAGCCACAAAAAGCTCAAAAACCAACTTTCACACTTTACACACACACAACTCACACACACACACACAAAATGGCAGATACAGCTTTCTGAGATTTTGTGTGTTTGTGTAGTTAGAGTGAAACACTACAGAAACACACCAAATCTCAGAAAGCTGCACAAATATTTTATTTTATTTTATTTTATTGTGGACTTCAAATCCCAGAGTTCCTCAGCTAGCAAAGCAGGAAGTCAAAGCAAGCTTTTTTTTTTCTTCAGTAGCTGAAGAAAGCATGCAGTTGCAGCGGGAAAGGAGCAGTAATTATAGGTAAGTGAAGAGGGGGAATTGGCTGGGCATGGGTGGGGGCTCTTGTAAGTGGGGGGTGTTAAAAAGTGAGTTTAAAAGCCTGTGAGGATCAGGAAACTCCTCTGGGGTCTTTTTCCTTCCCCCCCCTTCAGCTGAAGAAGGTTTTTTTTTAAAAAAACTTTTAAAGGGTTTTGATCTCTGCTCAGCCCCGCGATCATGAGAGGGTTTTTTTTTACTTTTAAAGGCATGTTTCGGCTGAAGAAAAACCGGCTTTTAAAAGTAAAAATAAAAAACTCTGCTGATGGTGCGGCTCAGCAGAGGCGGGGGGGCGGGGCCAGGGATTTTTGCTACCGGTCCTCCGAACCAGCAGCTGCCATCGCTACCTAATCGGGGGAGCCAGTGCGAAACGGGAGCATTTCACCCCTGACCTGCAGCAATGTATGCAAGAAAGTGCAACGTAATGCACTGGTACATTAACTTTGCCAAGATAGTAACTTATTACTCTGGCAGTGCTAATTGCCAAGAAATGCCTATCATCATGGCATGTATCTGAGGGACTAGCCTGCCTCACTGATACCAGCGGAATAGACCTACTATGGACCTCATCTGCTAGAAATTCCAGCAGGCAGTTTCAAGGAGAAGAGCCTTTTCCGCTATAGCTCCATCCCTATGGAACATTCTACCACTAGAGGCGAGAACTGCGCCCACCCTTTTGGTCTTCTAGAAGAGTATTAAAACTTGGCTTTGCTGGTTGGTCTGGGGCCCCAAGGAGGACGGTCACCACC
Source organism: Ahaetulla prasina (assembly GCF_028640845.1). Taxonomy (NCBI): domain Eukaryota; kingdom Metazoa; phylum Chordata; class Lepidosauria; order Squamata; family Colubridae; genus Ahaetulla; species Ahaetulla prasina. The sequence goes on from NC_080541.1 coordinate 200,340,502, forward strand.
GGAGCAGCTGATGGGATAAGAAGATCTCATCCATATCCTGTCTCTTGGTTCTGGTTTCAGTGTAATTTTAAAATCATAATCTGAATAGTTTTAATGTTTTAATATTTTAATTGTTTTGTACTTATAACTTGTAAATAGTCTCAAGTCACCTTATAGGGGAGATAGGCAATAAAATAATATAATAAAATAATAAATCCTAGCTCCTGTCTCCTCAGATTCAGGTAAAAGGAAGCAATAGCACTTTTACTTATGAAGGCAGAATGTCACAATAAAAATGAATGTGGCTTTCTTAAAACAAAAGCAAACAAATAATTTTGAAGCACAGCACCATGCTGAACAGCATTTATTTAATCTAAGAATAAATCTTTGGGGATACATGGTAAATTGTGCTCAAGAAAGAGGAATTAGATATAATTCACTAGAAGAGAGATAGAAAGAGTTATCCAACCTGTAAATGCACTCAATAGTCACAAGCAGGTACATATTATGGAACATATTATTAAATATCAGTATATTGTCTTATTGTTATCTTATATGATAGTATCTTATACATATGAGCCAGCAGTGTGCAGCTGCTATCAAAAAAGCCAACACAGTTCTAGGCTGCATAAACAGAGGGATAGAAGATCACGTGAAGTGTTAATACCACTTTATAATGCCTTGGTAAGGCCACACTTGGAATACTGCATTCAGTTTTGGTCGCCACGATGTTAAAAAAAGATGTGGAGATTCCAGAAAGAGTGCAGAGAAAAGCAATAAAGATGATTAGGGGACTGGAGGCTAAAACATATGAAGAAGGGTGGCAGGAACTGGGTATGTCTAGTCTGATGAAAAGAAGGACTACGGGAGACATGATAGCAGTGTTCCAATATCTCAGGGGTTGCCACAAAGCAGAAGGAGTCAAGCTATTCTCCAAAGCACCTGAGGGTAGGACAAGAAGCAATGGGTGGAAACTAATCAAGGAGAGAAGCAACTTAGAACTAAGGAGAAATTTCCTGATAGAACAATTAATCAGTGGAACGACTTGCGTCCAGAAGTTGTGACTGCTCCAAAACTGGATGTTTTTAAAAAGAAATCGGATAACAATTTGTCTGAAGTGGTGTAGGGTTTCCTGCCTAAGCCGGGGGGGTTGGACTAGAAGACCTCCAACTATTGTTCTATTCTGTTCTACATCATTTCAACTGACAAACACACAGAGATCATCTCATCAGATTCAGATTATGTACACTTCTCTCTAGGACAAAGTTCAAGAAAAACAACAAACACTGCACACCAGAACAACTAGACACAAGAGCAGTTTCTTCCCGAAGGCCATCACTCTGCTAAACAAATAATTCCCTCAACACTGTCAAACTATTACTAAATCTGCACTACTATTAATCTTCTCATCATTCCCATCACCCATCTGCTTCCACTTACGACTGTATGACTAACTTTGTTGCTTGTATCCTTACGATTTATTTTGATATTGTTTCCTGACTGCTTATTTGTATCCTATGACTATCATTAAGTATTGTACCTTATAATTCTTGATGAACGTATCTTTTCTTTTATGTACACTGAGAGCATATACACCAAGACAAATTCCTTGTGTGTCCAATCACACTTGGCCAATAAAGAATTCTATTCTAATTCTATTCTATTCTATTCTATTCTATTCTATTCTATTCTATTCTATTCTATTCTATTCTATTCTATTCGCTCTTTAGAGGAAAAGTATATCTTTAATAGCTTGCTTATTTAATAGCCACGTCATATAGCTAATGTAACTTTAGAATCTGGGACACTTGAAATACATTTCCTCCACAAATTAACCTGTCTATCATATCAGCCTGTCAAATGTCCCAGTTCCATTCAGAAACTCTTTAAATTGCTGTAATTATGAACATGAAGGAAAATTAAGAAAGAATATTACGGTGCAACCTGCCTATGATTCTCTTAAATGATAGCAGAGCAGGGAGTGTATATGACAAGAGTGACCTGAGATTTGTAACTAGCTCATTTGTGGGTAGAGAACAAAGCAAGTCTCTATCATAGTTCACCATATTGTGATTTTGAAGATTCTCGCAACCAAACCTACCCATAGGATTGTTGCTATGGGGAAATTTGGGAGGGGGAATGTTACAAACTCTTACAGGAAAGGCAGGACATAAATCTAATAAAATAAATAACATGCACACCCAGGCTTAGCATTTTATAGGATGCTAGTTCCTTCAAACCTGTAATTCAAAATCCTGGTATGATGTTGTGTCAATCCATTAAACTGTGAACACACACACTGAGTTCTGTTGAGGTAGTCTTGATTTAAAGTGTTATGTAAATCTAACCATCATGGTTTATAAATCAAGCTTTTTTACTATCAAACTAGCAAATTATGGTTTATTTGTATTATCATTAAGCATGATGTAGGAACCAAGCTGTAATATGAGTTGGCTGTTTGTGCTATTGTGGAATTTAGAATATGATGCATGAATCTAGCTACAGTATGAATGGCTTTGCTTATTACTGTAGCTGTTGGAAAGACATTTTCATGACAAAACAGAGAGCTATACTGCAAGGGTTTTTTCACGGCTAATTTAGCAAGGCACAGTAAATTAGATCACACATGTTAAACCAAAATAAACAAACAACATTATGATCTATCATTATATAGGAATCAGAGATCTAAATGTGTCCTTACTAATGTTAAAATCCAGCAACTGAGAGGTGGAAGCAGAGGTTTATGGCAATTAGAAGCCTATCACTCATTTATAATTTTTTCCAAAGTGAGAAGCAGCTTGGATTTGACGCAATTCAATTTTTACTACTTTATGTCGAATCATCAAAACACTAGGTATTTCTAGTGTATTATAAAACCTGTAAATTGAATAAAAATTGCATATTGATCACCATTTAAGTATGAGCCAGCTCAAGTGATTCATCCAGTTCAACTCCTTGTGGTTTTGTAAATTTCTTGCTACTAACATGGTAGTATAGCACTTTGCCACTGTCTTCTGGGAAGTTTTTTCAAAATTCCAATCTCAATATAGTCTAGGATTTCCTATCAAGTACTATTCATCTCTAACTCTGTTTAGATTTTTGAGATTACCCAAGATTCACTAAGTATTGTCATTAATTAGACATATTGTACTACTGATCATCTGATATTTCATTGTTTCTTGCACTGAAGTTATCCGGAAAGATTTAATAGGTGCATTCAAATTATCAAATTTGCATTAACTTCAAAGTACAAGAACAATGAAAACAATAACTTTGCAGTTCATGCCTGTTCACTTTCCTCTCCACATTCCTTACCATATCATCCATTACAAACTTAATTCCTATTTGTTGCCACTTGGAAACAGTTACATGACAACATCATGAGATCATCTGGGAGTGGCATGAAACAGACCATGACTAGTTCTCCTTTATACTTGGCCACATCCTACTAATTTTTCATGAACACTGAGCAAGAGAGGCCTACATTTTACATTTATTTGTTCTAAATATTTGGGGACAAGAAACCATATAATGCTTTTATCCAACGTTCTCCCACAATCTACCAGAAGAACACGAGCTATCAAGAAGAGCTGAAAAAGTTAAAACCAGAAGAACTTTGTTCAATAATCTGAATTCTCAGAAATGGAAGCCATATGAATAGAAGCTATACACTTTCATTGTATGAGAAATAACAGATATATGGAAATAACTGAAATAAATTACTGAATAAAATACTAGATTCATCTTAGATCTTCCAAAAGCATAAAAGGAAACGGAGGAATTTTTCCCTTTTGGCAAAGAAACTTGTTATTCTTCAATAAAATCAAGTCTTCAGATAAATGGATAAATATTATGAATCAGGATTTTCATCTCAAGGCAGGTTTCAATGCTTTTTTATTCCATCAGTAAAATTAAATTTCCATTTTTTAGAGGAGCAAAAATCAAATAATGCAGCAGTATTTTATTTTTGCTGCGAATGAATGAAAATTAATTATTGTAAATCTCTTCCCCTAGTGCATGCAATTTCAGTGAGAGAAATCTTTTCCTTTTTTTGTAGCTTTGGTGTTCAGTGTAGCTAGATACACTTTCTTCCCTTAAAGAAAATGAAACAGTTTGTTGTTGAGGGCCTTAGCAATAGATTGAAATTTATCTGTGTATCAGAAAGAATACACTGCAAACTATCCTGGTCACAAAAGCAATGCAGGTGAAGTATACTGACCTCAAATAATTACTTTATGATACAGGACCAAATATAACTAACAACTTTCCCCCTGTGTTTTATTAGCATGTTTTTGATGCCTTCAAATCAGTGCTGTCTTCTAGAGTTTATCCGGATAAGTCACTATAGTTTCTTGGCAATATTTTTCCAACAGGTTTGCTACTGCCATCCTTTTTCTTAGGAAAAGAGAAAGTGACTGGCTTCAGATGGCTTCATGCATAAACCAGGATTAGAACTCAATGACTCCTGGTTTATAGCCAAATGCCTTAACCACTGCATCAAACTGGTTTTCCATTGGCAAATTATAATTTTTTTAAAATACCAAGATATTCATGTATACTGGAGCCAAAATGATATCAGAAGGAGATAAAAATTATTGTCAAATGTGGTGTAATATTTAAAGAAGTACATTCATGTAAATGTTCTTTGTACGAAACATGTTCAGAGGATTGAAAAAAAGCTAGAAGAATATATGGAATTGAAATAGGTAAATTATCAAAATTCCCTGGAACTATACAATTTGAAACAGAAAACCACTTCTTAAATTCAAAAACGTAAATAGTAAAATTCACATAAAAGCAGGAGAGGGCCTTCAATTATAATAAAGTATTGTTTAAGATTGTCACAATCTCTGATTTATTTATTCACATCTGGACTATAATTTTTAGTGCACAATCCAAACAGTTAATCTATGAAATCGAACTATTTTGGTAGTCTCATAATATTTTCCTCTTTATATAATATACTGGACACAAATCTGATTTACAAATGTATTTCTTCCTTGCACTTCAATGTAGTTGTCTACCTATTCCATCAATTGGTTTCAATAATTAAAGGAGACACCTCAGATATGGAAACAGACTAATCATAAATATACCAGCAGAAATAATTTGCCTCTTGATTTTTCTAAAACATTAAGTTTCCACACACAGAGAACCAAAGTTATCTAAAATATACATTATGCTTTCTGACAAAAGCTGCATTAGCTGTATAATTTTCATAATTTTCCAGCAAAGAAAAAAAATCCTCTATTCAAGCTTTTTAGTACTATGTTGTAACAGGAAAGAGGTTAACAAGAAATATGAAAGATGCACACTAATGTTTATTCAGTTCCCAAAAGTCCATATATCTTCTAATCTATGTGAGCATGTGGGTGTATTAGTAGATTTCTTACTAAACTATTAAAAGTGATTGCTAAATCCGTATGCTGAAAAACCTTAAGACAGATATTCCCATTTTAGAAAAAACATGGCATTATACTAGTCTACCACTTGTAGAAATCAATTTACTATCATCCTACTGTCTATTCTTAACGCCCAAAGCATATGAGTATGATGAAAAAGATTAGAAGTAAGAAAAGGCTCATCATGAATAGTCATAATTAGTTATAATGACTTCTGTAAAAGGAGTTAATATTTAACAAGTGTGACAGGTCAGACAGAGACCCCTTTAATTCATCATTGAGTGTCAAAAGCCGCCTTTCATATGTGCCTCTAGGGAGCTCACAAGTAGCAACACCTCTACCAAAGTGCTCTTGTCAAACCTACCAAGTCTATCAGGCTGCGACTTGTGTAACAGCCCTTCGTGGATCCATTTCCCACAACCCTTTCTATCCCTTTTGGAGCAACCAGCTGAGCTAGTTGTTCCAGTTGTGCCAGACATCTTTCGAAAGATCCGGCACTGGCCAATACATTTATGACTCCTGGCTACCCTATTTTCCTCCCCCCCTCCCCACCCACCCCCGCTGCTTTAGGACTAGGGCTGAACCGAAAAGCAGCCAATATTGTTGCAGTGTTTTCCATAAGCAAATTTCGGGATCTGGGCAGGCGGGGTGGGTCGGGCGGTTCTGCCCGATCCGTTTTTCGTTTGCAGAGGCGAACTTCCCAGATCGACCCTCCCTGAGGAGGGAACGGATCTGTTGGAGTGATAGGGTGGGGTAGGAAGGAGTAGCGATCGTTGGGACCAGCCGATCAGCCGCCACGGACACCACAGTCCAGGGGAAGATCTCTTCGGCCCATATGAGATCAGTAACAGTAACAAGAGTTGGAAGGGACCTCGGAGGTCATCTAGTCCAACCCCCTGCTCCTGCAGGAGACCTATACTAGCGACTCGAACCACCGAACTGCCGACCTTTCTGATCGACAAGCTCAGCGTCTTAGCCACTGAGTCACGGCGAGCCCCCCCCCCGAACCCGCCCAAACTAAGGCGCCCACTCCGTTCCCCCACGCCGCCAAAGCCCCGCTTATGGGGACACGACACAGACACACCCTCCCTTCCCCGCACCCAGGGCTACTACGACATATGCTTTTAGGGTTGCCGTCGAGGGATAGAAGCGAATCCGCCGGGCTTATACCTTCCCGGCGAGAGTTGCCCTCAACACCTTCGGCAGCTCCCAACCGCGCCCCCGGCAGCTGGATTACCTGCTCTCCACGCCATAGCGCCCTGTCGCCCCTCGCCACGCTAATTCGCTCGCAGGTCTCTCGCTTGACGTAGGACCTTCAACTGTCGTTTGGGTCGTCCACCCCGGCGCCTTTTTTCTTTCTTTCTTTTTTCTTTTTACAGCGCTCGCGATTCGACTTCTCCTGGAAGCCTGGATGGATAGCCTTCGGCTTTCCTCACGAGCCTTTCATACCACTTTTTCTCTTCTGCTACGGAAATCGCCGAGCTGTTCCCAAGGTTCGAGGGGTGTTCAGAGCAGGCATTGCCGTAGACAATCCCACCGTCCTTGATCTGACGAGGCAGAGAGGTCCTTTTCGTATAGGCTGGAAGCAGAAGGTGCATTATAAATACTGTGCAGTCTGCAGGGTAGAGAAGGAGGGACGTTGGATGGAAAGTACGGACTGGAATACCACAGACAATGGACTTCGAAGGCGAAGTGGAGGGGAGGGGGGGAGGCTGGGCTATTGTGATGACGAAAGTGAAGCTGGTTCCGCCGCTTTTATTCCTTGCCTCGTTCAGTGGCGGCGACGGAAATGCTCTCGTCCGCAATACGGTAAAGGGGGTCATTTCCCTGGAAAGGTGAGGGGCTCCATGCTGTCTGGAGCTACGGTCACAACTTGAAGTGGAAAGGGAACAAACCAGAATTTCTACAAGGAGAAATTTTCTGACAGTGAAAAAAAAATCAACCCATGGGGGAGCAGAAGTTGCCTTCAGAAGTTGTGGAAGCTTTCAAGAAGAGACTGGACTGCCATCTGTCAGAAATGGTGTAGGGCAGGAGTCTGCAACCTTGACACCTTTAAGACTTGTGGACTTCAACTCCCAGAGTTCCTCAGCCAGCAAAGCTGGCTGAGGAATTCTGGGAGTTGAAGTCCACAAGTCTTAAAGGGACCAAAATTGGAGACCCCTGGGGTCTCCTGCTGAAGGGCCGGGAGGGGGGGTTCGGCTAGGTGACCTACAAGGTCCCTTCCAACTGTTAATCTGATATTCAGAATCTTAGCGGTGAGGAGACCCACACTTATTTTATTTATTTATTTTGTCAATCGTATATAAGATAACAGGTAAAAGTATAAACATAATTTGGATACATGAAAAGAGTAAGTAAAAAGGAATATTAGGACAAGGACAGTAGGCACGCAGGTGCACTTATGCACGCATATGAATTACTTGCAGTCAGAAAGATAGCATCATCTCTCTCTCTCAATATTCTGATGCAATAGCATCAGCAATAGCATATATAATAGCAATAGCACTTAAACCCTGCTTAAAGTGCTTTACAGCACTCTCTCTAGTAGTTTACAAAGTCAGCATATTGCCCCCAACAATCTGGGTCCCCAACAATTTTACCACCCTTGGAAGGCTGAGTCAACCTTGAGTTGGTCCTGTTCATATAATTATCTTAACAGTTTTCAAATGTTTTTGACTCTTAATGGCCACCTAATTTTTAGAGAACTAGTGAAACATATGCCTCCTTGCATAGAGCGAGTTGTCATAAACTCATAAATTCAATAACCTGAACTCCAAATGTGGTAGCAATAGGATCAGCAAATAGAATAAGTTAATGCTCCAGTGAATTTACCTTTGTAACAAGGTAATAGCAAAATGGTGTTAAATATGTAAATTCATGTGGTTAGATTATAGAACATACAAAGTAGATCCATTGTTGATAATAGTAATGAACTTTCTTTGAAACTCATCAAGAGCAGGCCATGGCTAGCAATTTGCCTTTCAGGTATAGATTAAGTTATTTTGGAGAGAATAAAAAAATCTGAATGCAAATCGAAATGTGGCTTTGAACAGAGATTTAATTTTTTTTCTGGTCACATTTCGACTGTACAATATTTATTTGTAGATTCAATTCAGGTGGCTATCCAAGCAGAATTGCAGCTCTAGGCAGCTAACATCTGTTCAAAGCAGCAAACAGGATCAAACAAAGCAGCCTAAAAGCCCATTGCTCTGAGGCCGGTCATGTATCTTGCTTAATCATCAGTTAAAAACTTAATATCCTTGTCCAACACCCAAGTGGAAGTGCTTCACAAAATGCTGGCAAGATGTAGGCCATCTGACTCACAAGTGTATGCTGTTCCACAGGGAAGGCATCATGGCAGAGATGATGTGTCTCTTGGTCCCATCAAATGATGTTGCTTAATAGAAGGGACCTGGAGCATGCCCACTGTGTTGGATCATGTGAGAAAGTCTCCCAGATCTGGGAGGCCTTGGAACCCGTAGCACTCAGATTTAGTGTGAGCTTCTTCCTCTCTACAGACCCCCCTCAACTTTTGGACATCAACAATGAACACTATTTAACTCAAGAGGTCAATAAAGATGAGACAGTGTGCTGTTTTGGGTGTTGCATCTTTAATCAGAACCGTTTTAGCTATTCACAAACTTTATCACCACTGTACATACTTGTAGCTTTCTTTGCAATACTGCAAAAAGTGCTTTCCACTGCCTTTCTCTAAATGCTTTTTCAACTTCTCAGTCTAATTTAACAGACTAGGTATTCCCTGGCAGTCTCTCATCCAAGTACTATCCAAATCCGATTCTCCTTAGCTTTTCACCATCAACCAAAGTAACAGTATCTGTCAAATTGGATTGGTGGACATGGGATAAAAACTGGTAAATTTTCTAATCTAACCTTTGACCAATTTCCTTATCTTGCATGGCTTTCTATGCATTTGCTCAGATGAAATTTTTGCTTGGCAATCAGGCAGTATGGTACATGGAAGACTGATTAATGATCTTTATGAAGACCTTAATACCACTTGTCAATTATATATTGAAACCTTTTTAAACAGTTTTGTTTGCATACAAACAGCGTTCATTTCCCAATTTAGATTATCATCTTAATCTAAATCCTATGGGTATCATTAGTCCAGCACCATGGTTTGTTCTGTTTTAGAGTATTCTTTGTCCAGGTCGCTCATGCTCTTAAGTCACAAACTCTTATGGAGATTTCTAAAAGTGGCATTCTCCAGTGACAACTGCATACGTGTGCTTTGAATTGTTTTTCCCTCTAAAATAGCAATTTGCCAAAATTAAATATGTATGCAGAATGCCCTCAAGCACAAATCTATATATTTAATATTTTGTTTATGTATTTCTTCTCTCTTACGTCCACCAACACAGTGTTGATGCATTACTCTCAAAAAATTCTGCCTTCAGTTAAGTTGCACATGGTAATTAAAAGGTGCAAGCTCAGTATGTATACAGGGCAATTGAAGTAAATTAGCTAATGAGATAAGAGTGGTTCTACTTTACCAAAACCAAGGAGATAAGAATTCAAGAGCAATTCTGACTTATTTGAAGTTGTCTTCCCAGATAATGTAAACATCTTCAAGAGAGTAAGCTTATCCCCTGGGCATTTTTATTTACAGTCCTGAGATCAGCAATGAAGGAAGCTATCCAACAATCATGAAAAACAATCCGTAACAAGAAAATAAATTAAGTCTTGCAAAAGGTACCCTGCTTCAACCATCTACCTTCTCACAAGTTGGCCCTTCATTTCTTGGCTGGAGAGTTCCTAAAGCTTTCAGAAGTACATGCACCAGCTATCCTCAGAGAGGTGGTACGCCTCTTATTTTACGAATTATGTTTGCCAGGCGCTTGGCTAGGCCTCCCTTCTTAGGTTCTTCCACATGGAATGTTCTGGTCAGAAGATTGTAAAAGGAGCCATAACACACAGCTACCACAGTACAAGTCAGGCAGATCACATTATATGGCATGCTAAAATCTGGTGTTGGCAGATTCACCAGGAGGGGTTCAGTGTAGAGACGCACAAAGTAGCTGGAGCCATCAAAGGAAGGAAATCTGGGAAATAAAAAAAACCAGCAGAAGCTTAAAATCAGAGTTTTAAGATACAAGTATTTTTGAGTCAAGCTCAATTTCTGGTGACCAATGCAATTTTCTTTGCAGATTATAGATCTGATAAACTATCTGATCATCCAACATGCATTTCAATTTTGCTATCCTGGAATCCAGTAGTCCCGGAAATCACAGGTGGTCCTCCAGCCATGCCCTAACCCAGTATGATCCCATAGCTTCTGAAATTTGCTATGGTGAGATAGACAGCATGACTGGCTGAGGAAGATTAAAGATATGTAACTTTTTTCTGTCAAAAGACCTTGGATTTTTTAGCTGTGTCCAGTAATTTAGCATGCACAAACTACCATAAATATTTAGGGTGAAGCTTCATTTAGGAATTGGACATTTACTTCATATGGTATTAGCATTCAGATAGGGTTATACATATGAATACAACATATTTTGGGCATAACATTCCCACTTATATGAAGATAATGACTCCCGCAAGTATTGCTTTAGCAGCAAAGAAAATACTCAAGTGATAGATCACATGCACTGTTGCATGCAGAAGGCTTCCAAATTCAAGTGCTGGTGATCCCAGTTAGAATACCAGGCAATTGGGGGCGGGGGAGGAAATCAGTGTTTAAGATATAAATGCAAAAAAAAGAAAAAGAAAAGAAACTGCACAGTGTTGCTGTCAACCTTATCCAATCTGAAACCCTCCATAAAAGTAATTTTTGACTTACAATGACAATTGGAACTGGAATTCCCATTGCTAAGCAATGCAGTTGTAAACCATGGCTGCAATGCTTACAAATGACAATATGTTCATATTGTCATAGTTGATGTCGTTGGAAGTCTTAGAATCATAGGGCTGGAAAGGACCTTGGAGGTCTTCTAGTCCAAACCCCAAATCCTTTTTCCTTCCTGGACAAATGATTATCCAATCTTTTCTTGAAAACCTTCAGCAATGGATCACCCACAACTTCAGGAGGCAAGCTGTTCTACTGATTAATTTTTTCCACTATCAGGAAATTTCTCCTTAATTCCAGATTGGATCTTCCTCTGATAAGCTTCCATCCATTGCTGCTTCTCCTATCCTCAGGTGTTATGGAGAATAAATTGACCTCCCTCTTCCCTAGGACACCCCTTCAAATATTTGAAGATGGCTAAGCCTTCTCTTTGTTAGGCTAGACGTACCTATTTCCCTTAGCGGTTCACTGTACGGTATAGCCTCCACATGATATTGGTTGCTTTTCTCTTACCATCTTTGTTGCTCTTCTCTGCACTCTTTCTAGGATCTCAGCATCTCTTTTGTGTCATAGTGATGAGAAATGGGCACAGTATTCCAAGTGTGGCCTTATTAGTGCAGTATAGAGTGGCACTATTCATTTCTTGTGATCGTAATCAGAAGGTTGCAAGATTTTGTTGTTATAACCAATCTCAATAAAAGTAGTTTTAGCCTTCCTGGTCTGATCTACCCAATGGAGCTGACAAGAATTGGCAAGAAATATCTTGGGGAGAATGGAACAGATAATGACTAAATGGCCAAACAATGAAAATTGGTGTAAGCAGCTTCCCATGTTCAATAGCACTACATAAAGCAGCAATGTCAACTACACATTTCCTAATTTCCACCCTCCTTCACATCTGCCAAGGTTTAGGGACTTACAGGGAAGCAAAAAGTGGTTTTATATCTTCATCTTCCTCTTTTATGGCAATGGTACTTGGCACTAGGGCACTTAAGACAGATGGGCTAAAACCAGAGAAAGAAAGAAAATCTAGGTTATAACCCCTTTCAGGAAGACAAGCAGTTAAGGATTCAAAGGGGTAGAGCACACACTATTCTCCGCTTACCTCACATAAAAGCCGTGGTTGGGGTCAGGTGTGTATTCGGTCCACTTGAGCAAGGCTCTCTCAAACTGGATGTTGATCTTGGTGACTGAGTTTGCTGGTAACTGAATCAACATTTCCAGGAGATGGGGACGCTTTCGGTCCTGTGCTGGCTGATAATGTATATAACCTAATACCAAAGAAATACAATCAGCATTTCAGATAAACAAAATCCTTCCGTGAGGCTCATATAAATATATTGAAGAATTTATTTTAGGCTTAGACCCAGATGATCTCCACAACACTTCTTCAGAGCAGATCACAATGCTCCACTTTAACCCTGTGGAACGCAATCCGAATCTTTGGGATTCTGATTAAACATCTTAATTCATTAGTGGAAAAAAAACCCCAAATCCAATAAAGGATTGTACTGGCTGGCTAAAAAGCCAAAGAAGAATACAGTAGGGCTTATTTCCAAAGTAACAAGCAATTTATTTTTATTTTTAATCCTTAAAAAAAAAAGATGTGTTAATAGTCCTATGAAAATGTATAAAGATATTGATGAAATCAATACGGGTCAAACCTAAAGCAATCATGTTATATAGCAAATTACTGTAGTTGCCAAAATGGATATCCTCTGTTGTGCTACTATCCATGAATTATTTCATCCATGTATTACTTTTAGGTTTTTAAAAATTCCATTAACCATGGTATAGTATCCTTCTGAGTCATTGGGAGTCGTGGGCACAGAATAACAGCAATTTCCAAGCCCACCTGAATCAGTGGTTTCAGTTGGTAGTCACAGGGTGGCAGCTCTCAAGCACTTATAAATGCATATGTGGTCTGCCTCAGAATTTGTTGCTCTCCCCTACATTGTTTAATATGTACATGAAACTGCTCGGGGGAAGTCGTTCAGCAATTATGACAGAGGCATCACTAAAATGCTAATGTCACTCAGTTACATATTGCCACTTTAATGCTGCATTGCAGATGCTGTCAAAATTCTAAATCAATGCCTGAATGCTGTGATCTGGATCAAATGACAATAGCTTGGATTAAATCTAACAAGATGGAGTTTCTTGTCATCAAAAGATATCAGTGCAATCCAGGAACATTGATCCTGTGACTAGAATAGAATAGTGCTAATAGACTAATTATAATATATATATTATATATATATAATATATATATATTATATATAATATAATAGACTAATTAATAGTGCTAATAGACTAATGCTGAGTGAAGAAGTGGTTGAGTGGTTTAGGAGCTGGGGGCTTTTTGCTTAAACAGCGAAGGTTGTGATCAGGGAAGCCCTTCAACTCATGCATCACTTTCAACCTTACCAGGACAGTTACCTGTATCTGGTATGAGTTATATCTGGAACAAAATGTGCCAGCCACATTTTAATAAAATAACCCTGTCAGCTCACCAATATTTGACTAATAGGGCAATTAAATTATTGGACATTTATATGGTTCTTTAGTTATATACTGAGGTTTTTAATAACTGTACATTGTATTTTGTTTTTTTCTATATGTAACTTTGTTGTACATCATCCCATCTCTTCATTGAAGTAGGCCATAAAAGTTGTAACTAAATAACTTGGTCTCTAATCTTGCTATGAGGCTTCCTGCCTGTTCAGCAGTTTTGATACAATTGGAATAAATAAATTTACACAACCTAATTCTTTGTTCAGGGCTTATAAATCAGAAATTTATGGCTAGATGCAAATAAATATGTAATGGAATAGTTACATGCAGAGATTGTTAAACGGGGGCTTAGAAAGTAAAACCCAAATTAATGGCTCTGCATATTACTTTCTTTGCTCCGTTGATAGCTTTTGTTTATATGAATCAGAATAATTGTTCCAGAGATTCTCTTTGAAACAATATAGAAACATGATTTAAACAAGTGTGGATTTCAAGTCCAGAGCTCACAATCAGCTGTATAAACTAAGATTGCCAACATTCTGAAAATTGTAACAATCAGCCCTAAAGGTGGATAGTAATCTTGGGCAATTCCCTAGATCTAAGTACCAATGGATAAAAATTGGTTGTGGAGCAAAGGAAAAACTGAGCAACAATTCTGCATTTCCACTGTTCTCTTCCAAAGGATTTCTCTTTCTAAAAAGAAAAGGATTAGAAGTATGTATTAGGGAGGATTTCTATCTTACTTGGTTTATTTTCCTTTCCTTTAGTAATAATGGTCAAGGTATGAATGTAGAGCCGTAGGTACCAGGGCACAGTCTCTAGCAGAAGCACAGGGAAAGCTCGATACGGATGTGTGTTATACACAAGAGTGCTGATTTCTCCTGTCTGGAGACCATAACCACTCACATAGCGCTGAGCATGGAGCACCGGTACTGCCAAGCCCACTGAAGGAAAACAAATTAGACGAGTTAGAAACTCAGCTTTACCACCTGTATCAAATGAAATACACCTAAAGCAATACCTCAGAAGAAAAACTCCATTTTTTTTTACTTAGATAGGATTTCCCCATTGTCTGCCTATTGGGAGCAAGGACTATTGTTTCCTACTTTTTATAATATTTGACCAAATCACTGCTTGATGATTTTAGACACTTTTTTATAAGAGGACAATAAACACTTCTCTGAATTTCTGGAGTTTTTATACTGTCCCTTTAAAGAAATTTCTCCTGGATGGTTGGGAATAATACCAGATTTTGTACTGCTGTCCCACTTCAAAATAAACAATATTTTGAAATACCCATGGATAAAATCCAGCTCTTAAGTATTAGGCCATGGGAGTGTATGAGAACTAATTAAGTATTAGTCCTAGTTAATAGATTTAACTGACACAGTGCAATGGTCTCCTTTATGACATTAAAATAGCCAGGAAATCACTGATCACTCACAATTATCCTGAGGCCGTTTCCATTTCAATAGCACATTGAGGTTGCGAGAGGTGTTGAAGAGTGTTGGATTCAGAAGGTCATAGACAGCATAGGTTCTCCTGTCTCCCTGGACTGATGCTTCATAGACAGTCAAAGGAGTTGGGGAAACATCCAGGAACTCTTGTGCCTGAGAATATAAGCACCCTCATTTGCTTTGTGCCAATATATGACATCCTCATCACACACAGCTAGTGAAAACATGCTCAACACCTCCTTCCTTGTGTGCATTCTAGAGCAACTTATGTTTATAAAGGCAACTAGTCACAAGTTGTTGAGACAGTCTCTCTGTGTATTTAGTATCACAACTTCCCAAGCTCCCCAATTCATTGGAAATTCTACCAGTGAAACACTCTTCTAAGCAGCACATGGAAATATGAGAGCTGAAAAGCAAACACAGCAAGTCACAGGTACTCTTTTCTATGCACTGAATGTGTATATTCAAAAGAATGATAATTCTCCAATAGAGCGTGTAATCATTTCAATTAAAACATCAGAATGTGCAATGAACCCTGTAATTATAAATATTTACATATAAAACTACAGCAAAAAAATTCTTTATTTAAAAAAACCAATTTAGATCCACTAAAGCAGCAAAACCAAGTAAGATACCTTCACCAAGGGACTTCCTATGCACTACCAAAACTACAAAAAGAAATCTACAAAAACTAAAAATGACAGTACAATAATTTTTTTTACATGACTCTGTCTTCACCAACAATCAGATTTTACTATTGAAGGTATTAAGCATTTCAACTGCAAAAAGCTAAATTCCTTGAGCACACCTGATACCCACTCAGTCCATTTACATGGGGAGCTTCCATCAGGATTTTTTCACCCAGCTAGAGCTCAGTCTACAACCCTTTTCAGGAGATGGTTACACTATGGAAATACAGTTAAAACTAGGAATCTTGTGCTGAAGAGGGGAACCTTTAGTGTCCCCGCCCCAGCCATTATTTTGATACAGATACTGCAGATCATATCACCAAAATTTGGTTGGGTGTATTTTCAAATTACATTAAGCAACCCCCACACTCCTTCCAGCTTAAAGAACCTATTTTACCGAAGGTAAAAGGTAAAGGTTCTCCTCACACATATGTGCTAGTCGTTCCGACTCTAGGGGGCGGTTCTCATCTGTTTCAAAGCCGAAGAGCCAGCGCTGTCTGAAGATGTCTCCATGGTCAGGTGGCCGGCATGACTAAGCACCAAAGGCACACAGAACACTGTTACCTTCCCACCAAAGGTGGGCCCTATTTTTCTACTTGCATTTTTTATGTGCTTTCGAACTGCTAAGTTGGCAGAAGCTGGGACAAGTAATGTGAGCTCACCCTGTTACGCGGCACTGGGATTCGAACCGCTGAACTGCCGATCTTTCGATCAACAAGCTCAACATCTTAGCCACCATGTCCCTTAGATTTTACCTAATTTAAATTTTTAATTTAATGTAAATTTATTTTTAATTTTAATTATTTTAATTATTTAATTTAATTCTAATTATTTTAGATAAAATAATTTTACCTAAAGGAACCACCCAAAAGTCTAGAAAGCCTCAACAAAACAAGTCTTGTTCTCTCCAGTGGCATTGACTTGATCCCTCCCAATTTCTGGTCTTTTTTAATCTTATTCAGATAAAAAAAACAACAGTGCCCAGCTTATTAACACTGCATCTATATTCAAACATGGTTGACAAAAAAAAAAAGTTACCTGGGTTTTGCTGGAAATATCAACATAAACCTTGCTTTGAGATGCCAGAGGACAGGCTTCAGTGAGGGTACGAGAGAAAATTTTTAAGAGTGACCAGTCTGAAGACAGAAAGACACAAGATCAACTAAGAGTTGAATCCAGGCCAGCAGTACCAATACAAAGACAGTAGCCTGAGTTACCTTTCTTTCCCTGCGCACTGGCAAAACTATCGAAGACAACAGTGAGAATCTGCCTGAGTTCCCAAGATAAGCTCAGACAAGATTTGTCCTGAAAGAAAAAGGCAGAGAGAAAAAACACCCACGTTTTAAAAAGTCAACATGTTAAAGACTATAATAATCAGAAGATTCTTCCCAAAATTTCTAGAGTAATCTGCCCCGAGAATTGTAAATACACCAGCAAAACAAAGTTTACACATGGGAAATCCTAAGACATATAAATAAGATCTCATATCCAACATAAAGATATACAGGGATAACTTTATTCTTTTGGTTCTTAAGACCCCCAATATAACTGCTTGGAACTTTTTGCTAAACTTGCTCATTGCCAGTTTTAATTTTTCAGAACCAGTCTTTTATTCAGCCTTGATTTAAATGGGGGCATATATTACTTGGTGGTATTTTTGCTTGTTAGAAAACAGTCACCATCCTAGCAGTCAGTGCTTTACTCTTGATATCTGTGCACTCCAACATCTAATAAAACTCTTATAACACCACCAAAACAAATAAGAAAACCCAATTTAACAGCTGAAGCAAAGCTTTGGATCACCGAGTCAGTCAATGTATGGCATTGATAATGTTACCTAGTTAGGTAATGAAATGTTTGCAAGCAAACAACAAAGCTCAGAGAACTCCAAGGGCTCCTCAGTCAACGAAGTTGATGGTGGAAGATTCAGGTCAGATAAAAGCAAATTCTTCTGAATCTAGCTCATAATAAATCCCATAATATAACTGGAGGATGTAAATATAGCAATGATCATCAACTTGGAAATTTAAAAGGGAATTGCCATATAATTTTGTGGACGTTAGGCTTATCAGTCATTTCTGCTTATGAAGGTTATATTTTATCTCAGGTGTTAGAAGCAACTGCCACTAAATACCAATTGCTGTGGATCACAAGCAAAGTGTTGTTCTTGTGATTTCCAAAGATATCAGGTTGATCATGGTGGTAATAGAGTGCCAAACTAGTTAAATATTTGGGCTGATTTACCCATTTTTTAAAAAATGTAATGTTTAAGAGGACCACCTTCCACTGTATTAGGGAAGTAAGATTATCGATTCAGCATTATCAGTCTGGGGCATTCTGTCCTCAACGCTTTCAGCAGATGGATGAACCAAACATCCAAAAACCCACCCTGCAGATGGGACGGATATGCACAGCCTGGGAGTGGTAGCTGCTATGGAACAGTCGCTCAGCCTTCAGCAGAACAGCCAGGCCAGCCTGGAAAATAAAAAGAAGCCTTTTTTTCTGCAGAATCCAAAAACAGTTTGGGAACTACTGTCTGTACATATGATACTACGGTACAATTCCAAGTTACATATACCCATCAAAGAAGAGACAAAACCCCTGAAGCGATTGTTGCAGATATCCAAATAATATTTACAAGAGTGAAAGAATTCCAGGGGTCAAAGGACATGCTGCTGCTTTAAGGCTCAACTACTGCAGCTAACACACGTCTCACCTTTGAGCTGCAAGGCAACAGCTTCTTCCAGGGTGTGAGATTTTCAGTGCATACAACTTCACGGGGCAAGACAGCATATCGTAGGAAACGATGATCTGTTACTGAACGAGGGAGCCAAAGATTAGAACCTTCCCAAACTTGGATTTTGCTAGGGATTATGGGAATTAAAAGTCCAGCACACTCAGAAGTCCCAAGCAGGGAACACCTGGGTGAGAAGGTTTAAAGACATATGCCTATCCCCTGTAAATATAGATGATTTCAAGGGTATACTGAAGAAACCTCCAGTTTGACTATTATTGAAATCTAGTCAACCTTTTTAGCCTCTTCCTTTTTTCTGAAAATGACATTATCCCACATATCATAGCATACAATATATGGGTTATTATGTTGCTGATGGACTGGATTTCTTGTACTTCTTGTATTCCTCAGATCAGTCCTGGGGGATTGAGGGGATGCAGAGAGAAAAGAGAGAAACTACTGTTGAACAAGCAGTATCTGTTTGTAAAATGCTTGAGAAAAATGGAAATGCCTCAACTATGGTAACTCAATCAAGAACTCTTCCTAAGGAGGCTGAACAGTACTTTCAGTGAGGTTTGCAAAAGCTGTTAAAACCCCTTTTGTTCCTTGTGGCTTTCTAACAATTATTCCCTCCATTCTTTTTTTCTTGGCTGCATGTCATTTTAAATTAAAGAATGTCAGTGTTCTATATTGTGAATTGCCAGAATCACAGTACCTTTAATGATATTTTCCAATTATCCAAGAACCCAGATTTTTTAAAGCAGCACTTTTCAATAAACTATTTTTATGTTATCTTTAAATTTTAATTGACTTTGGTGAGCACCCATAGAATTTGTTTTATAAGACCCTTTACATCTATAAGTAAGAAATATGATGAATAAATATAAACTCACCATTCACCAGTCCCAGGGGTTTGAAGGAGGCAGTTGGGATAATTGTGTTAGTAGAATCAATGAAGTTCAAAGAGGCACAGAATATTCCTGAGAGGATATTACTAAGATCATTCCAAGCTTTGTCAACACTACAAAATGAAGATATAGTAAGCAT
The DNA here is from genome assembly GCF_028640845.1 of Ahaetulla prasina. Lineage (NCBI taxonomy): Eukaryota > Metazoa > Chordata > Lepidosauria > Squamata > Colubridae > Ahaetulla > Ahaetulla prasina. The sequence goes on from NC_080541.1 coordinate 200,360,133, forward strand.
TGTAATATGTTTGTGAAGGAGTTATCTGAAATTTAAAAGATGTATTTGCTAAAACATTTAAAGCAATTTCATCTTTAAAATTTTAAGTTGTGTTTGCAGATTTACAAGTCATTTTCATGCAATTTTTGTGGCAGAGAATCCCAGTATCTAAAATTTGAAAAATATATATCAGAAGCTTGGGCGTTGTTACCTAGAAACAAAGCAAGCAGTAACAGTCACAATAGTAATATACCACTGAAAACCAGCCATGGTCACAATTTCTGACTGGATTCACCCTAAACCAGAGGTCAAAGGGCTTTTAAAAAAATATTTTGGCTAGTGAGCATACCTGAAACTTTCAGAATGTATTGCAAGTACTCCATCTGTTGGTGCTTAGAGATGTCAACAAACATGTCTAGTAGTCATGTATAACTAGTCATTCAAGATCAACTCCGAAGTACATTGCCACATTAACTTCCCTGGGCCTGTTACAAATGGTATCTTCTCCAAACACCAAGTTTTACCCTAGACTTGATTTTTGTTCTGTGGATGGAAAAGGTGACTTCTTTTTTAAGGGATGATCACTATTTGGTTAAAATGTATCCACTGAGATGCAGGGCTGATTGTAAAAGCCCTGGCAGCTTGTGGATCCTACAGAATTTGGTTACCTGCTGTTGCATCAAAACTTTTGATTGAGGGTTTGATGGTGGACTGGAATGTCACACCATCTCAACCCATAGGCTGTTTCACTCCTTGTGACCTCTGCCTATTTATCAAGCTTAAAGGTCTGCTTGGTCTACAGAGGAGTTATAGGCAATGAAGGAGGCAGGGAAATGCCTGGAGTATAAGTAGTGGAAATCCAAAACCAAGTATGACTAGATTTCAGCTTAGAGGATATTGCATTATGTTTGCCTTATATTGGGGGTGGTGAATAAGAGTTTCCTTTTTCTTTCTCCTTCACTGTACCTGCAAAAAAGAGAACTGATCCTGGGACTGCAGAATCAGCCAAGGCCTTCTATAGGGTTGCCATGGCCTCAGCAGCCAACTATAATAACTGATTTTTTTTCTCGCCCATATGCACAAGTAGATCAGAGACACCATTGGTGAAAAAAGCAGAAAAGATACCAGCACGTGATACCACTGCTAAACAATCAACCATCATTTATAAACCTGTAACACCCCACCCCACCCCTGGATTCATACAACAATATAAGTCAAAAGAACCCCAAACTGATTACGGTTTAATATAAGTGCAATTCATTCCCACATATGATGGGCATGAATAATGTATGATCAGATCAAGCCTTTCTCAACTTTCTGGAATGTACTACATTATATTTCCCACCATCCTCTGTACATATGATCAGACTGACAGAAGCCAATCAGACATATCTAAACATGATGAGACAGAACTACCATGGCTCTTCTGGAGACTCCCACTGACTGAAGACTTAGGGAAATCGCAATTTCCGTACCAGCCTTTAAATAAATAACCAAATACAAGTAACCAAGAAAAAAAGGAAGGCTGAGATCATTTTTATATAGTTGCTCTTAATTGTCACAGCCCACGTAGGGTAAGTGGCTAAAGCTTTAGATCAGGATCCATAAAGCCCAAGTTCAGTAACTCTCTAGATTTATTGAAGCTTCCCCAACCTACTTCCCAGGCTTTCTATTGAGGAAATCATTTGGAGGAGGATATAAGCAAATCAAATAAATACATAAACGAATGGAGACTGTGAACCTACTTACTCTGAGACAGTGTCCTGGAACCAGACCCAAAGTTCTGCACCTGCAGGAGCTTGCAAATAAGGCTGTCCCCAGCTCCGTGTCCGCCAGAAGCCCTGAGTGAGGGAGAGGTGTAACTCGCGCACTGAATATTTGGAAATAAGCTGGCCCAGAGCCTTAGGGAACAGCCGATAATGGGAGACTGGGAGAAAATGGAGACAGAACAGGAAAGCAAAGTGAGAATAGCATCCCTTCTCTCCCATGCCTATCTGGCCCACCTTTTATCTGTCCCTACACAAATGTCTATGAAGATTCTCAGTCACCCACAGCCACGGTTGTCCCAAAGGTGTTTTTTTCAAAAGACAACTGGACTTTCTTTGTTTTTCCTTGAAGACGTCTCACTTCTCATCCAAAAACCAAAGAAGCATCCTAGATGAGCAGCAAAACATCTTCAAGTAAAAACAAAGAAAGTCCAGTTGCGTTTTGAAAAAAAGCACCTTTGGGGATATTTATCATCCAGTTAATGGCTGGAGGTATGCCAAGTAATGGCTGCTATTATTCAGACTATTAAAAAGATTCACCCCAGCCCCTTCTGTCACCCGGCATCATCCAGAGCAGGGGTCTCCAACCTTGGCAACTTTAAGCCTGGCAGACTTCAACTCCCAGAATTCCCCAGCCAGCTGGGAGTTGAAGTCCGCCAGGCTTGAAAGTTGCCAAGGTTGGCGACCCCTGCTCCAGAGGGTTGGAACCACACACTCCAGAAATCCTATCCCAAACCTAAAGGGTGGGAAAGGTGCCCAGTTGGAGGAGAAGGCATTTTTTTTTAGGTAGAAGCCACAAGTTACAACAGGAAGTCAGCCTTACTGCGGGGAAACAGGAAGCTCTTGGCTATTTCAAACATTACAACAATGACCACAATCAATTGTCCCAAGCAGCCAGGTTCGAAAGACCACCTCTTCTAATATTTTTTCCCCCAAGTTTTTTATTTTTTTTATAAAAACGTCAAATCAGTCTGGCACCTGGGCGCCCTACATTTCCAGTACAAACAAAACCGATCAGATTAAACACTATTATTACATTTAATAGTGTTTAATATTTTAATATTTTAAAATAACTCTTTCATTTATTTATTTCCCCTCCCTAAGGTTTTTAGTTTTTTATGAAAATGTCAAATCAATGCATGAGCAGCCTGGCACCTGGGCGCCCTACATTTCCACTGCAAACAAAACCGGATCAGATTAAAGATATTATTACATTATTTTTAATATTTTAAAATAACTCTTCCAATATTTTTAAACGGGAGGGAGCACTTCAAGTCCCGAGGATTTCGAGAGCGGGGAATCTAGAGGCCATCATCCAAGCTTTTTCTTAAAACCCCTTTTGAAAGAAGCCACAAACAGGCGAGCTGCTCCCCATTCTTACAAACCAGGAATCCCCAAGGGCAGGAAAACTACACATCGGGTGCAGTGGTGGGTTTCAAATTTTTTTTTACTACCGGCTCTATGGGTGTGGCTTGGTGGGCGTGGCATGGCTTGGTGGGCGTGGCAGGCAAAGGATTTCCTCCCAATCAGCCTGGACTCGGAAGACAGAGAATAGATGGGGGCGGGGCCAGTCAGAATTTTTACTACCGGTTCTCCGAACTACTCTAAATTTCCGCTACCGGTTCTCCAGAACTGGCCAGAAGCTGCTGAAACCCACCTCTGATCGACTGCCCAGAATGACAAAATTACCAGGTGCGCTCAGCCCCCCCCCCCCGGCTCTGCCACCATCCCGGCTCCCCGCGGCAGGTCCTCTCTTACCGCCCCCACGCTGCAGGTCCGAGTCCCAGCGGGTGCGGAATTGGAACGTGGCGGCCACATCGCCGGAAGGCAGCGGGCTCAGCACCAACTCTTCTCGCAGGGAGTCCCGAGGGGGCTCGGCGGCGCTCTCCGCCCACCCCGAGGCCCAAAGCAGGAGGCCCAGCAGTGAGGCGGCCACCTCCATTCTCCCCGCGCCAAGGAAGACGAAGCTCCGCCTCTCCCCGCCTGGAGCTGGTCCACGGAGTGCCGGCGAGCCTCGGAAACCCCGCCCCCGCTTTCTCCCTGAAGCCAATAGAAACTGTTCTTGGGATAACGTAGAGACAAATTATACAGTGATGTGTCTCCTTTGTTTTTTTCTTATATTCCGAGTCCGCAGAAGAAGGGATAACTCAAACGCTCTAAATCAGGGATCTCGAACGTTGGCATCTCAAAGCCTTGGCGGACTTTAATTCCCAGAATTCCCCAGCCGGCAAAGCCTGGGAGTTGAAGTCCTCCAAGCTTAAAGTTGCCAAGGTTGGAGACCCCTGCTCTAAATCCGTGTTTCTTAATTGTGGAGGATCCCAAAAGAGCTTTTGTTTTAGATGGGTTACATTTATCAATATTTACCACATTGAAAAATAAAAAAGATGCACTTGTAAAAATATTTATTTATCAAATTAATTAAAAATAATAGTATTAAATCCATGGGATATTAAGATAAGTAATATATTTTCCATAAAACCCTCTGTTTTTAACAACTAAAAAGAATAGAGTGACATTCTTTTATTTTTTTTGCAAATATCTTCAATATAGGGCAAATATTTTTGATTTTGTGAACTGCTGGAGGGTCTTGGGGGAAGCTTTGCTGTCAATCATCAGTTCTCAAGTGTGTCCTGAAGGTTTTCAAGATCCCTTCAAGGGTGTCAGAGAAATGAAATAAAAAAATATTTTAAAATGTTTTTCTTTTAATTTCTGATCAGTAAATATTGACAGCTGTAACCCACATACAAGTAGTCCTCACTTAATGACCATTCATTTAGTGATTGTTCGAACTTACGGTACTGAAAAAAATGACCAATTTTCTCACAACCATTGTAGTATCCCCACAGTCATGTGATCACATTTCAGGCACTTGGTAACTGTCACACATTTTACTATCATTGCAGTAACGTGATTGCCATTTGCAACTGTCCCAGCGGCTTTCAGCAAGCAAACTTAATGGAGAAGCTGGCAAGAGGTCATACATCGTATTCCCATGATGTTTCTTTTAAAATTTGTTGGTGAGTTGCTTAATGACATCAGTGGAACTGGCAAAACTGCTGTCACTAAGCGTGGCAGTCACCTGATATTTCGCTTAGTGATGACTTTGCTTAGGGATGAAGCTGCCAGTCCCAATTAAGATAAACCAAAGATCTTTCTGGTCCTTAAACAGTTTTAAGAATGCCAAAGCTCCTGAGACTACAATGTTGGAGAACCGCTGCTCCAAATTTCAGTCATAGCAGGTAGCAGTGCCTAGCCAGTCTTGATTTTTTATTTTTATTTTTGTCACAATATTATATACAAGCACATATAATGAAAGAAAACAATAGGACAGGAACGGTAGGCACTGTTGTGCACTTATGCATGCCCCTTACAGTCCTCTTAGGAATGGGGTGAGGTCAATGGTAGACAGTTTTTGGTTAAAGCTTTTGGGAGTTTGAGAAGAGACCACAGAGTCAGGTAGTCTGTTCCAAGCGTTAACAACTCTGTTACAAAAGTCATATTTTCTGCAATCAAGATTGAAGCGGTTAACATTAAGTTTGAATCTATTGTTTGCTCTTCTATTATTGCGATTGAAGCTGAAGTAGTCTTTAACAGGAAGGACATTGCAAGATGATTCTGTGTGTTAAACACAGGTCATGTCGGAGTCGGCGGAATTCTAAGTTTTCTAATCCCAGGATTTCAAGTCTGGAGGTATAAGGTATGTATGTTGTTTACAGAGCAGCGGAGAACTCTTCTTGTAAAATATTTCTGAACTCATTCAATTGTATAAATGTCAGAGATGTGGTATGGGTTCCAGACAGGTGAGCTGTATTCAAGAATGGGTCTTGCAAATGTTTTGTATGCTCTGGTTAGTAGGTAGTATTTTTGGAAAAGAAGCTACGCAAAATTAGGTTTACAACTCTTAGAGCCTTTTTTTGTTATGTAGTTGCAATGGGCTTTGGCACTTAGATCATTTGATATGAAGCTGTTCCATCTCTTCTATTATCGGATCTAACAGTCATCTTCATGTTTATCATGAAATATCTAAGCAGGGAGGTGCCTGGTTAATATTTGGGATGGGAGATCTCCAGGAAATCCTAGGCACTTGTGCCGGACTAAGAATTTGGAAAAATAGTAACTTAAACCACTTTCATCTTGCAGCTGAGTAAACTACACGGGCTTGTCAGTAAAGCCACCATGAGTTGAGATGAAATCCAGGGAGAGTTTGAATATCGGGATGTCATTCTGTATAAGCAAAAGTACGGGGTGGTGGTGGGGGTGGGGGTGGTGTACACAAAGATATAAAATGATAGCAAAAAAACCCCACATGTTTTCTCTTGACTTTTTAAATACAGTAATAGATTTTAAATATTTCTGCTGTTAAGTAGCCCACTAAGCAAAGGCAAATATAGCAATTTATAATCACAAACTCCTATGTAGCATGGGCATATGAAAATGTAGTTCTCTGAACATTGCCACTTGAGAGAATAGGACCAGGAAAACAATATCCATGCAGCTATCTAGCACTGGCTCAGCTGAAGAAATACGGTTACAAAGAGCTTTTTATGGCTCCCTTTTGTATGGCACAATTATTGTCTGGGGACGGAGGGAGCAAACTGAAAGCACTTCTTTATTCATGCATTTTAATGCTAACAAGAATTAATGGACAGGAATTTGGGCTTGGCTAAATTGCTTTCAGACAACTAGGAGGCTGGAAAGGTAATGTTTGCCTTGACTTGCCAAGCAGTTCAAATGCAGGCATGCAGAACTGTGAAAATGGGTGGAGGCGAGGGGGGCAGGCTGTATCCAAGAAGGTCAGTCTGCAACTCAAGGAAGTCGAAGAAAATATAGAATGTTGTTCTCTGGGCAAACATAGAAGAAATGAACCCAGAAGAACCCAAAAGATGCTAAGGTAATTGACGTGCATTAGGACCAGTTGCCTATTGCAAAAGAACATGAAAGCCTACCAGTACAACAGAATAATTTCTCAGGCTGAAGAATTAAAATAATATAATATAACAACAGAGTTGGAAGGAACCTTGGAGGTCTTCTAGTCCAACCCCCTGCCCAGGCAGGAAACCCTACACCATCTCAGTCAGATGGTTATCCAACATTTTCTTAAAAATTTCCAGTGTTGGAGCATTCACAACTTCTGCAGGCAAGTCGTTCCACTTATTAATTGTTCTAACTGTCAGGAAATTTCTCCTTAGTTCTAAGTTACTTCTTTCCTTGATCAGTTTCCACCCATTGCTTCTTGTTCTACCCTCAGGTGCTTTGGAGAACAGCCCGACTCCCTCTTCTTTGTGGCAACCCCTGAGATATTGGAACACAGCTATCATGTCTCCCCTAGTCCTTCTTTTTATTAAACTAGACATACCTAGTTCCTGCAACCGTTCTTCATATGTTTTAGCCTCCAGTCCCCTAATCATCTTTGTTGCTCTTCTCTGCACTCTTTCTAGAGTCTCAACATCTTTTTTACATCGTGGCGACCAAAACTGGATGCAATATTCCAAGTGTGGCCTTACCAAGGCATTATAAAGTGGCACTAACACTTCACGTGATCTTGATTCTATCCCTCTGTTTATGCAGCCCAGAACTGTGTTGGCTTTTTTGGCAGCTGCTGCACACTGCTGGCTCATATTTAAATGGTTATCCACTAGGACTCCAAGATCCCTCTCACAGGTACTACTATTGAGCAAGGTACCACATATCCGGTACCTGTGCATTTTGTTTTTTTTGCCTAAATGTAGAACCTTACTTTTTTCACTGTTGAATTTCATTTTGTTAGATAGCGCCCAATGTTCAAGTCTGTCAAGATCTAGGAAGAAACTTAGGAAGAAAACAAAAAAACCTAGGAAGTAAACAAAAAAGATCAGAAGACATCCTATCCAGCAATCAACACTCAGTTAAGCAGGAATTAACACCAGGCAGCAATCAGATTGAACCAATACAGTGAGATCTGGATTTGTGAAGTTAATGAATTCCACGGAATGGGAATGGTCACATTACTTCAATCTGTGCTATTCGATGTGATATTTCTACAAAAAAAATATGGTAATTGGTCATTGCTGAACAGAAAAAGATAATGATTTTTTAAAACAAGTTTTTATATGTATATTAATGAAATATTACAGTAAAAGCTAAAAATAATATATTTAAACTTATGGTTAACGAAGTTGTTATGTCCTGCACCAGCAGTGGTGGCCCCTAGTGGTGGAGATGGTTTCTTGTTCTGTTCTGATTGGCTCCCGCTTTGACAGCCGAGTATAAAAAGGCTGTCAAAGCAGGTGCGCTGTTCTTGGTTGTTGCTGGTCTCTGTGAGTTAAAAATAAACGTTATGTGTGAACATCTGTGGAGCCTCAATTATTACGGAACCCACAGAATATAATAGAAGTCATGAAATTAAATCAATTAAGTTATTTGTAAATCTTCCTTTTCCCCATCTCTAGTTCCTCTAAGGCAGGGATGTCCAAACTTGGCCCCTTGAAAAATGGTGGACTTCAACTCCCAGAATTCCCCAGCCAGCAACTTGCTCATATTTATAGCTCATGCTGGCTGGGGAATTCTGGGAGTTGAAGTCCACCACTCTTCAAGGGGCCAAGTTTGGACACTCCTGCTCTAAGGCCATGATGGTGAACCTATAGCAAGCGTGCCATAGGTGGCACACTGAGCCATATATGTGGGCATGCGAGCGTTGCCCTAGCTCAGCTCTAGTGCGCATGTGTGTGCCAGCCAGCTGATTTTTGTGCCTTTCGGGCCCACTGGAAGTCAGGAAATGGGCCATTTCCGGCCTCCCGATGGTCTTGAGGGGGGGAGGAGTCCATTTTTGCCCTCCCCAGGCTCCTAGAAAACCTCTGGAGCTTGGGGAGGTCAAAACAACAGGCCTACCAGGCCCATTGGGCCATCATGTGCCAAAAACAAGGGGGAGCGTGAGGGGTCGCGCGTGCATGCATGGGGGGGTGGGGCACATTGAATTATGGGTGTGGGCGTGCCCATTTGTGACCCTCCCTCACTCTCCCCTGCTTTTGGCATGCGACGGCAAAAAGGTTAGCCGTCACTGCTCTAAGGAATTCATAGACATTAAACAACAACTGTATTGTTTGCAGAAGTTAAAGTTATATTAAAGAAAAGCCTCTCTGCAAGTATTTCAGATTTTAAGACAGTGAGGAAATATTTTTTTCCCAGCAGAGGGCAGTCACGATCTGTTTAGACTGCAGCCCATTTTTTACAGAGATCCATCCTGCAAAGGTAGTTGTGCTTTTTAAAATCTTTTTAGGCTCGAATAGAGCTTCCACATCTGTTGCTATCTAGTAGTCACTTGGATTTTTGTAGACTTTGCTTGAATCACCTGGATGGCACATTGTGCTATGCCAGGGGTGTCAAATTCAATTTCATTGAGGGCCGTATGAGGGTTGTGTTTGACCTTGGGGTGGGGGGCAGGTGTGTGGCTTAATGTCACTCATGTTGTGGGCACCTGTGGTGGCCCGAGTGCTCTGCCAGCGAAAACAGAGCTTGGGAGAGCTCCATTTATGCTGGCAGAGGCACTGCGGGCCGGTCCTTTGCTGTTTGTAGGGCGGCCCCGTGGGCCAGATCTAAGCATCCCACGGGCTGTATCCAGCCAGTGGGCCCTGAGTTTACACCCTGTGCTACATCATAAGGTGGTCTGCTTAATTGTGGTTTAGCAAGTCATGTGAACTTTGCAGTTTGCCAACATTGGGTTATGGTGGGAGGGTGACATGTTTTGTGCTTCAGAGACATGTTTCTTATAACAGTGATTTTGGCTTACAAGGGCGTCAGGATGATTGATTATTGAGCTAGTTATGCTATTGACGTTTCCCTTTCATCCCTATTCAGAGTAGCGTTTTGAGGCTTACAGAGCAAGCATGTGATGATGCCAGGTTAAAGATTGATGTACATTGATTACTAGAGTTTCAGATGGGAAATGATCGATTGATACATCACCTGATTCCCAAAGACGTTGAGTGTTTACCAAATAAAAATACACAGTATAAAATAATACAGTGATAACAATAATAGAATTATAGGGCTAGAAGGGACCTTGGAGGTCTTCTAGTCCAACAACCTGCCCAGGGCAGGAATTCTTATTCCATCTCAGAGAAATGGATGTGCAATCTTTTCTTGAAAATCCTCTAGTATAGGGATCTCCAACCTTGGCAACTTTAAGCCTGGAGGACTTCAACTCCCAGAATTCCCCAGCCAGCTTTGCTGGCTGGAGAATTCTGGGAGTTGAAGTCCTCCAGGCTTAAAGTTGCTAAGGTTGGAGACCCCTGCTTTAGTAGAAAGCATCCACAACTCAGGGAAACAAGCACTTCCATTGATGAATTGTTCTTACTATCAGGGAATTCCTCCCTCTGATGAGCTTGCCCTCATTGCTTTTTTTCCTGCCCTCAGGTACTATGGAGAATAAATCGACACCCTCTTCCCTATGACAGCTCCCTTCAGGTTTTGGAAGACTGCTATCATGTCTCCCCTGAGCCTTCTTTTCATTAGGCTAAACATACCTAGTTCCCTTAGCCATTCATCATATAATATAGCTACCATCTTTAGCTTATCCTCTTTGTTGCTCTTCACTGAACCCTTTCTAGGGCCTTAGGAACTTTCTGTGGGTGTGGCTTGGTGGGCGTGGCTTGGTGGGTGTGGCAGGGAAGGATACTGTAAAATCTCCGTTCCCACCCCACTTCAGGGAAGGATCTTATAAAATCTCCATTCCCTCTCCAATCCAGGGGAAGGTTAAGGCAAAAATCCCCATTTCCTCCCGATCACCTGGGACTTGGGTGGCAGAGAATAGATGGGAGCGGGACCAATCAGAATTTTTACTATCAGTTCTCCAAACTACTCAAAATTTCCACTACCGGTTCTCCAGAACTGGTCAGAACCTGCTGAAATCCACCTCTGCAGTGCAGTATAAAGCGGTACTGTTACTTCCCATGATCTTGAAACTATCCCTCTGTTGGTGTAGCCTAGAACTATGTTGGCATTTTTGGCAGCTGCAGCACACTGATTACTCATACTTGAGTGATGATCCACCAGGACACCTAGATCATAGTTACTACTGTTGAGCAGGGGTGAAATTCAGCAGGTTCTGACAGGTTCTTGAGAATCGGTAGCAAAATTTTTGAGTAGTTCAGAGATCTGGGCCTCTGGTGGCTCAGACTGCTAAGACAGTCTGTTATTAATACAGCTGTTTTCAATTACTGCAGGTTCAAGTCCCACCAGGCCCAAGGTTGACTCAGCCTTCCATCCTTTATAGGTAAAATGAGGACCCAGATTGTTGGGGGCATAAGTTGACTTTGTATATAATATACAAATGGATGAAGACTATTGCTTAACATAGTGTAAGCCGCCCTGAGTCTTCGGAGAAGGGCGGGATATAAATGTAAATTAAAAAAAATTGGCAAATACCACTTCTGGCTGGCCCCAGAGTGGGGTGGGAATGGAGATTTTGCAATTTCCTTCTCCCAGGAGTGGGGTGAGAATGGTGATTTTGCAGTATCCTTCTCCTGGATTGGGGTAGGAATGGAGATTTTGCAATATCCTTCCCCTGGATTGGGGTGGGAATGGAGATTTTGCAGTATCCTTCCCCTGGAGTGGGATGAGAATGGAGATTTAGCACCAAGCCATACCCACCAAGCCACACCACGCCCACCAAACCACGCCCACAGAACTGGTAGTAAAAGAAATTGAATTCCACCACTGCTGTTGAGGCTGTACCTCCTATTCTATATCCACACATTTGGTTTTTCCTGCCTAATTGCAGGTCCTTACCTTTTTTACTACTGAGCTGCATCTTGTTGGATGTAATAAGAGTGATAATACAGTAATTAAAACAATAAAAAGCAATAATACAAAATTGTCAGTCACCCTCATAAAGGACTGGCCTTTTTCTCAACTTCTATTTGACTGACCTGCACATGGGACTTTTAGAAAGCGAAGTTGATAAAACATGATTTATTGCAGAAAGAAAGGAAGAATCAGATCAACCCTTTAAATTGTGTACTTCTGAGTAATTATCTGAGAAATATTTAAAATGTTTTAATATTTACACGGCACATAATAAGGAATTCACCAGATTCTTTTCTGTTACTACCTTCAGAGAGCAAGACATACGTTGTCATTGGCACCTTGTGGTACATTTCTTCCAATGCAAACAGTTGCTGGCAGAAGTAAGACTTTTTTCTCGAGTCCACAGCAGATAAAATGACTCCTCCACCTCTGAGCCAATGAGCCTCTTGGGGGGCCTCTTCTGAATCTGGTGTCTATTAAATGTGTACGATGACAGCTTAGTGTATAAGGTGATTGTTTGATTGTGGCCTTGTGGGCAGAATGAGCCTGTGTACTAGTGTAGTTTGAAAACCATGATTTATGGGTTAGCATCTGGTGGAACTATCTGGTGTCAGTTGTACCTTATATAGTATAGCATGGTTAAGCAAGCCAAGCCTTAGCTCAGTGTGTGAACTTAGCTATATAATTTATTTTATTTATTTATATTTATGTTCCTAGATGTCCCATATCCCTACAGAACTGCTAGCTGCAAAAGAAGATAGGCCTTTTAATCTATTAATGATTATACAGAGGGAAGTGGAAAAAGTCTAGTTTTATAAGAGCTGTGATGGTGCAGTGATTAGGATGCAGTATTGCAAGTTAATTCTGCTGACTGCCAGGGGGTTCAATCCTCACTGGCTCAAGGTTGACCCAGCCTTTTTAGTCTTCCAAGGTTGGTAAAATGAGGACCCAGATTCTGGGGCGCAATATGCTGACTCTGTAAACCTCTTAGGGTTGTGAACAGGGGTGAAATTCAGCAGATTCTGACAGGTTCTGGAGAACCAGTAGCAGAAATTTTGAGTAGTTTGGAGAATTGGCAAATACCACCTCTGGCTGGCCCCGGAGTGGGATAGGAATAGAGATTTTGCAATATCCTTCCCCTAGGAGTGGGGTGGGAATGGAGATTTTGCAGTATCCTTCCCCTGGAATGGGGTGGGAATGGAGATTCTGCAATATCCTTCCCCCCAGAGTGGGGAGGGAATGGGGATTTTGCAGTATCCTTCCCCTGCCACGCCCACCAAGCCATGCCCACAGAACCAGTAGTAAAAAAAATTGGATTTCACCACTGGTTGTGAAACAGAATGAAGCTGTATATAAGTCTAAGTGCTATTGCTATCAGGCTCTTCATATGTCTGTTCAGGAAGGAGGAGCTTCATTCTCCCTGCACCTGGCACCTAACTTAATGTTAAGCCTTAGCTGGCCTTTAACCAAACTGGCCAGTTACTTAATGGAATTGTGACAAACTGCATCTTTTGTACTTTAATGCATTTTACTTGTTTAAATTCCCCTCCTACAGTTTTCATTGCTTTTCTGTGAAAAGCTTTAGACTAGATGTTCAGATGTGATTAATGTGAAAGACATTTTTCTCTGAAAAGCTATTAAGAATTATTTTCTGACTGTCGTTCAGCTGTTGACCTTTCAAACCACTTGCATTATTTCACTGGCTTTTTCCTTACTGGGAAGCGGGGAGTTTTGTGGTTGCCAGATCTTTTTTTCTGGACTTTCTCACCACCCACCTGTTCCTCCCAAAGTCTTCCCCCTTTCAGTCCCTCCCTCTCTATTCAACCTTCCTCTCAAAAACAATGGCTAGAGAGCTGCACTTGCAAGAGGGAGTGGGGGGGGGGAGAGTCTATGAGTCATTTGCACCTGGACGGAAGTTTTAGTGCTAAAAGCTGCAACCAGGTCCATAAAGGGCTGGCTGATGTGTTGACTCAGTACAGATGCCAGGCAACTACGGCGAGCCCCAGGAACTGAGCCAGCCCAAGGTTATTTATACATTGCACTTCGTTTTCCTCTTGAGCCTATTCTATTTTTTCAAGGAGAGTTTTATATTCTCATTTATACTAGGTAGCACCATTCTGGTTTAAGCCAACTTGCAATTCATAGGCAACCTGAATATTCTTGAGGCCAGTGGTTTCCTAAGTCAGTTTTCTAAGGTCGGTGAGCCACAAAGACTAGTCACCCACCAGTTTGGACTAATGGGTTATGTGAATGTGCAATCAGCTAATGGTTCAGTGTATCATGCAGGCTCAAAAAAGTGGATTCACTGAACAGATTAGGTTTACTATGTAAACCCAAGGCTACAACCTAGGGTTTAAAACATCCAAATGTTGTACCTTGATGAACGTATCTTTTCTTTTATGTACACTGAGAGCATATGCACCAAGACAAATTCCTTGTGTGTCCAATCACACTTGGCCAATAAATTCTATTCTATTCTATTCTATTCTATTCTATTCTATGACTACTGGATGGCAGCAGAGAACTGAAACTGTATCTCTTTGCTGCCATCTAACAGTTGTCTGGATTTTTGCAGTCTCAGGTTTCTAGTCCTAATAAACCATAGAAGAGGGAGAGAACTAGGAATAAAGCAAAGATTTTGAGAGATAGGACTTTTCAAGGATGTGAATGGATGCCATCCAGAAATAGAACACCTCAGTGCAGATAGCAAGGCATGACGTTCATTTAAGGTACCAGTAAGCAGACTGTTATTGGGAGGGAAATGTCCTTACATTAATTAATTACATTAATGTCCTTACAAATTGCCACCGGTAATGAGAGGGGCCCCTTTCCCTAGTAGCACTGGGCACACTTCAAAAATTATTTGGAGTAAATGTTTCAGAACTCAAGCAAGTATAGCACCTCTCTACTATTCAATGTAGCAGCCTGATTCCTTCTCCACCCCACACCCCATTCCATGTGGATCTGGAAACAATTGTTTTAAAATTATATACTGTATTAACTTGAACCAACTGATTCTGTTACACCAGGGGTGTCCAAAGTTGGCAACTTTAAAAATTGTGGACTTCAACTCCCAGAATTTCTCCGCCAGCTTTGCTTAAAGTTGCCAAGTTTGGACACTCCTGTGTTAAACAATCAAGGTTGGTTCCCCCCTCTTTCTGGCTCTACCCATCAAATTATTTTGTGATTTATCTTTGAAGGAGTAAATCTGCAGTGCCCGATGTAGACTTTGGTGTTAAAACAGTTTTAAATTTGCCTACAAAATTTTGATCTTTAGCCTTGGTTACCAGTCTGTAAACTAACACTATTAGCGGTCACAAACCTGGCTTGAGAACTACTAAGACAGTTTTATAGTCTGTTCACTGAGTTGTATAAATTTTGTTACAGGACTGCACTCTGCATGTTTTTCTCTCTCCCCACCCCTATTTCCAGTGCTCTATCCAAGGATCAATATGTTATTGTGTAAAACACAAGTATTCCTCACTTGATTCCATAGACATCAAATCATGTAAATATCCACAAATCAGATTGCTTTTGATCCTGTAACACTTCTAGCTATAATTGACCCAATTGTTGCTTCTCAATTAGCACTTGATTTAGCAGAGATTTAACTTGGAGACATTTTTTTAGTCAGTCATCATGTTTTAATGGATTAATCCAACCAATTGACTATGAGCTACAGGCAGGACTCTATCCACAAAGGCAGCTATTTCACACCGTGAGGTTGTCAACAAATAAAAACAGATGACTTAAGTATCAGGAATATTGAAACCTTCCATAATCATTCTGTCTTGTGGGACTGCCAAATCTCTATCGACTACAATGGCTATCATTATTGTTCAGAGGCATTTACATAAGGGGTTTAAAAGTAGTCAAGATGACAGCCATAACCACAAGATCTGAAGTCTCACCTCTTTTGTGCACATAACATTTGGGTGGGGCTCTGGTCATGCAGTCCTCCACCTTCATGCTTTCTTAAACCTCTTCCCCCACAAAGACTCATATGGCTGTTCATTCTCTAGGCTAGCTGGGTTTGGAAGTCAACAATATGCCCCAAACCGCATTCAGATGAATGCTACCGTATAGTTCCATCTCTCAAAGTGGTTTTGCTACTAAATCTGCTACTAGTTTACTCTTAAAGGTTTCGGCATGTAAGATTTTTGACAGTTTGACATGTCACTGAACTTGTAACATTTTTCAGGCATGGTTTATTATGACTGTTTGCTTAAGTGATTGTTCAAAGTTGAAATGGAACCTCCCACAGAAGGTACTTACCACCCAATTTTGAATTTACAGTAACTGCCCCCACCCACAAGTTACGTTGTTTTGTGTCCTGGTTCACCTTTGTGGCTGTTTGCACATCCTGTGGTTACATGACTGCAATTTTTGGTGTTTTTGCTGGTTTCTGGCAGTTTTCAGCAAACAACATCCATTGGGTATAATGGATTTGTTTAATGATCGCAGCATTCGCTTAACAGCCACTGTGTTCCTGTAATGCCTGCACAAACAGGTTTTAAAGTTGGGCCTTGTTGCATGGTATCCTGCTTAATGATTGCAAGGACATATGACCCTAATTTTGGGCTCAATTATGGTCATAAATTGAAGACTATCTGTATCTTCAATCCTACAGTGCAGTGAAGGAAAACCCTACAAACTGTCCCCATTGACAGTGGAGTCACAAATTCTCATCTATCCGGCTGCCTGAATTCCCTTCAAGTGAAGGGATGAAGTGTAGCGTGATCCACATAACTTGCTAAGAAAATTGCTTGGTTCCCATGACATAGTTAAGCATAAATTGTTCACTTTAACCTAATCTAGCATATTGTTATGATCTTCAGCATGTTTTTTTGAAGAACATCATCCTTCTCAAACTACTAACTTGTCTACTAAACATCTCCAGGATTTTGAGTTGACCCTAACTGCTAAAATAAAAAAAAATGATAATGAAACTATTTAGCATTTAATGTTCAAAGCACTTTACATACATATACCTTCTCGGATTTTTTCCCCCAAATGTCCCTGTGAGGTGGAGCACTTCTAAAGCCTATATTGGATCAAAGCAATTACATTAAAAAAAAAATCATATGCAAACAATTGGCTGTACAAATCTCTTAAAACTGTAGAATTCGATACTGCGACCAATGTATTTTTCAGCATTATTGTTCCCATAGCGAGGAAGTAGGAAGGCTTTGGAAAAGAGATGAAGTGATGCTACAGCTCACTCTCTGGTTCATACTGTGGTGAGATTTTACCAGGAACTTTCTGAGACTCATCTCATGCATCCTTCACATGTGATCATTACACACCAGCGATAGGGAACCTCTTGGCCTCCCGATTTGAAATTTCCAGGATCGCTCCTCATTAGCTACAAAACAGTGGTTCAGCAATATGTAAAATGCTCCTGTATAACAGTACCCCTAACCCATGTTGGAAATGTGAAAAACATGAAGGGTCATTTTGCCATGCATGGCAGTCTTGTGAAAAACAAAAAATAAAAATACGTATAATGATATAAAGAATTTTAAAGCCTAATATTTAAATGAAACTAGCACTAACCAATTAGAAAAGTTTTATAGATTTTGCATAACTGCAGCTATTATATTCCCCAAGTTGGAAAAATACTGCCATAGTGGAGAAATGGATTGTGAAGATGGCAGAATTGGTGGTAATGACAAAACTGAGCTGTTTGATCAGGATAAACAAATATTTTTATAAAAGACTGGAACAGGGACTTTATGCTGAAAATAAAAAACCATTTTTGGATTTGCTGATAAAAAGTGTTGAATATTTATAAAAATAATATAAAGGTTGGATAAAAATAAATACAGGAAGAGAATCATGTAAGATAATTTTAAATAGACACAATAAGTTTGTAATTGCTCTAAAGGAGATCGGAAGAGATTGCTTTTTTATATATTTTTCTTTTTTTCTTTTGTACTATCTTTCATGCTTTTATCTTTTCTTTTTTTGTTGGTCTCTCATTGTATAATTATATTTATCTTTTAATAATGTGAAAAGTGCTAATAAAAATTATATATATAAAATGAAGGGGGCAAGTTCTTTATAATAATAATATATCAAAAGGAAAGCAAAGTTTAAGTGCCAAAATCTGTCCTCCAATTTCGACAAAGCCTCCTTCTCTTGGAGAAAGAGCCTTCTCTTTTTCTGCCTCATATGCCAGGGATTTTTTTTGGGGGGTGGGGGACATTTTTAGTGTAAATATTTTAGCACTGATGAAGTTACCTAGTTTGGTAATGAAATGTCTGCAAGAAAACCACCAAGCTCAGAGAACATCACGGGCCTCCCAGTTCAATCTCCAGCTACAAATATTCTATCAATGTAATTAAATTTATAAAGGGGCAGCCAATAGTCCTTTTTGTCCCCTATTATCTGTATCTGCATCATTCCACAGCATCTTTGACTATCCCTTCTTCTTAATCTGAAAAAACTCTATGGAAGGAGTTTTCTTTGGAAGTCTTTGTCTGATTTGACCTTCACCATTATAATTGAAGGCTGGGATGCCAGAGTGGGAGATATGACTGTGGAATGAAAGGTCGAGCACACACAAGTACCTCTCAGGCACTTTACAACTAAGGTAAATATAAAGACACAGCACCACAGCCATGAGAAATCTACGAAATGTTCTTCTCCCTTGGAAAAAGATCTGAAAGCCATTGCTCTCCCATCAAACAAAATAAAAATGATTGGGGGAAGACGTTTTCATCGTAGAAATAATTGGGCTACTTTAAAACTTACGGGAGAGCAATCGAAGTTCACTTTGCTACTGAGGTATTCAGTGTGGAGGTTCAAAGGAAGTTTTTCTAAGGACTGTCCTGACTGTGTAGCTTTTCCATAAGACCCATTTCCCTCCTCCAGAGCTCTTCCTGTGCTTTGTAGTACATGCCGTTCATTTGCAATATAAGGATGTAAAATCAGACAAATGAAAAAGTTAATAAAAATCTGATTCATTCCAAGAACCTTTCAAATTATTTTAGTCCCACTGCCTTTCAACCATTCCTACTCCATCTTTCCTATCCAGGTAGCCTCACTGTTCCTTTCCCAGTAACACACATCATCCCAGCTGCTTGCTTGAAAGGAATGTAATTTTCTATTATGTTACAATTAAAGACATGCTGCATTCATGTTTGTGTATATATGTGTTAGGATTAGGGAGCCTGTCAGTTTGCACGAAGGCCTTGTTTTAAATCTTTGTAGCCTTGTAGCAAACCGAGTCCTCATGTGAGGGAAGCAGAAGCATTACTATATGCATAAAAAGATGGAGAGTTAAATTCTATTTTAATTTTGTAGCACCCACGCCTCACCCTATTCTCCCTCTTCTGTTGCCTTATCCATGCATTGACCATCCTGCAGGAAGAAAGATCATCTTGAATCTTCCCCAAGTACAACAATTGGACAGGGAGCTTCTGTGGGTTTTACACAGTGGGAATCAGAGCAATCCAGTCATGTTCATAATCTCATGCTGGCAGGGTCCGTTATAGCACGATGGATGGAGAACCTCGCTAGCTCTTGGTCTCCTGTTCTTCAGACCCATCTTGCTCCAACTCTTCCTCATCTGACTGCACCACAGGAGTCTCAGCTCCTTCTTCACTGGTGTCCAGGCTATTCAGGTCTGTAGAGGCAGATGATGTGGATGAAATTCGTGATTTGACCTCAACTGTATCGGGCACTTGCAGAGAAATATCTTCCTGGAAGGGGTTAGAATCTGGCAAAGGAGATGGTCAAAAAGAAAAGAAAGAAGATGTTAATTAGATGATTGGCACCTGATTCATCCTGTCCCCTAATATCCTGGTATCAGCCTTCAGGGATAAGCGGATCTACTATATCAGCTTTAGTTTTTACTTTACAGCTACTGTGTATTGCAGTTGCTTGACCAAACTTGAGAACTCTGCATTAAAATTGCATGAATGTTGGTGCACATTTCTGTAAACATACATGCTTCTTTTGTCACATTACCCTCCTGCATACATTATCAGCTAATCATATCCTAGTATATTTTATTCTTTCTTTTCATGAATAACTATATCTTTGTGCAGACGTTTCCCTTGGCAACTTACAGACGAATTTGTTGATAAATTTTATGGTAAAATTTAAGAAAGTGCAAGTTTTGAATAACAAACTTTTTGTGTACTGCTTTAAAATGCAAAATTATGCAAGTCTGCACTGAAATCTAAATTATAATTATTTTTCCATTTTTGCAAATGCATATATTCATGAAGACACAAAATTAACCTAAGTTCTTGTTCAAATGCTACAGCTTCATTTTGCAGAAAGTACAGTAGGAAATTCTAAGTATTGCTGCAGTTTTTCAAAGACATGCGCTGCTTTTTGAAATCAGTTAACAGACACATGCACACCAGGCTATTAATAGAAAATGCAAAATGCACTAAGTTTTACTATTGCATCACCAGAGTTGAACAAAGTAATATGTTGTACTACTGTTCCCGACTTAAATAAATTGCATGTAAATCACTCCCAAAGCTACAGTACGGACAAGAAAAATGTCATTTTAGGTCAGAGGAGTTTAAACTTCATTTCTTCTGGGAAGCATTTATTCAATGATCAATCCTTCTCCAAACAAACAAACAAACAAAACCTTGCAGACTGCCTAGAATTCAATGCCCCCTGACAGTTACACGCTGCAGGGAATATTACGAGCTCATTGCACTACATACGTATGTGCAGATAAGCTACCCAGTTCCACAAACTGAGCTGATCTTTCCTTGCAGTCACCCTGCAGATAATAAGTGGTGGATGAGAATTCCTTTTCTCTAGTTCTGCATAACCCTTCACCATGCCAGAAAAATCCATCATAAGCAGCCTTTTCAGGCATTTTGTCAAGCCTGACCTAATTTAAAAATGTTATAAACATGTACATCTTTGGATATATTCTGCACAGTTTAGAATACAAATCACAAAATGTAATCTGAGAGACAACAGTGAGACAGCTTCCCTTAATGCTTAACATTAAACATTTGCGGAGGTTCAAAAGAGGAGACCAGTTGGATGAAAGATGTGACTACCCCTTGCTTAGCAGTTTAATTGTATGGTTTGAATCGTGCTGATGCATTTTTATTTTATGATATTTATTATGGCACGGGTTCAGTCAGCCTAAGTTCACGAAATGTCGTAGTATAGATGCCAACTAGAGAAAGAGATGTGACTTGGATATAAAAATGGTCTTGTAAGACTGCAGCATCAATACTTCACCTCCTATTTGTTATAAAAATAAGCAGTTCTATAGGACCTTGCCTTAAGATGAAAGAAAAGGAAAACATGTGTCAGCTCCTTGTAGTACTACAGGAGGCCACGTCAAGAAACATACTCTGCAGGGATTCAAGGAAGGCCACTTTACTGTTGTAGGGGTATTTACACAATTTTGAAAATCTGTGCAAAATCTTCACGTCCCTTTTGAAGGCCAAAAAGATCAAGATGGAGTTCGGCTGAATCTCTTTCCCATACTTTTCACTCTCCCGGGACTAAGCAATCATTCTCCCTCTCTCACCTACTTCTCAAGGGCAGAGCTAAATTCCTGAACAACACGTTTCTAAATCTTTTGCTCCTGGAAGAAAATTTGCAAATATGCTGTATGTACCACGAGTGAACATTCCTGAGTCCAAACAGCTTCTGCAGCTTCTACACCTGTGATTATTATGTGTCACTCATCTCCATTTTTACATTGTCTACATTCTGCCTCTCTCTACACAAAAATTTACATTTCAAAGGCAGAAATATTTATTCAATAGAAGATACAGAATGTTATCAATCTCGCCTCATATTTCCTGGTGAAGTGATGTAATCAGTAACAGTAACAACAGAGTTGGAAGGGACCTTGGAGGTCATCTAGTCCAATCCCCTGCTCACACAGCAGACCTCTACTAGGGATTTGAACCGCCAAACTGCTGACCTTTCTGATCGACAAGCTCAGTCATGATAGGAAACATGGTCCCCAAGTTGCCATAATAGCAATAGCACTTAGCAATAACACTTAGACTTCACAGTGCTCTCTGAGCGGTTTACAGGGTCAGCATACTGCCCCCAACAATCTGGCTCCTCATTTTAACAACTTCGGAAGGATGGAAGGCTGGATCAACCTTGAGTCTAGTGAGATTCGAACAACCAAATTGCAGAAATTGCCTGCAGTACTGCATTCTAACCACTGCGCCACCAGGGCTCATAAGGTCCAGATACATCAAAGAACAACCCAGTAAGAGTCCCTCCCCTCCACAATAATAGTTAGAATCTATCTGGCTAATGAAACATTATGAAGTATGCTAGCAACTATGTGACCCACTGGCCTATTAGATTCAGGGACAGATGAAGCCAGTGATCGACACAGAGCTGGGTTATTGTTTGGTCTAGATCCTATCCATGAATGAATCTTTGAGCTATTCTTTATGCAATGGACATGCTTTACATTCCTTCTCCATCTTTGGACAGGAGCTTTGGTGCCTGGTTTGTAAATCTCACAGCCTGGAGATTTCATCAGTGAGGCTACTTAACTGGAATGTGAGAAGGCTATGTTGTGAAATACCTGAATCACTCTCAGGGTGAATCATTTTGGTATAACTGAGCCCTGTTCCCTCTAACACAAATTCTAGAGTCTCCTGGCATTAGAAAGAAGATGGGTCAGCCTTAAATCGCAGCATTTAAAAAAGCTCTTAATCTACACAAATTCAAAAGTATTTTGGAGATGTTAGCAGTATTGACTATCCAGGCATTTAACAAACTGACTAGTTCAGTGGTGGGATCCTCCCAGTTTAACAGCCAGTTCGTTGATTACATGCTTCGTGCGTGCACAGTTTGAAGAAATCTTCACTTCCGCGTTTCCGGAGGAGAAACACAGCTGAGGTGCGGCAATATGCTCTACCGCACAAATCAGCTGAGAAGATAAAGGTAGGAAAATAGCATGGGCCCATTTGATTGTCGGGGTGAACTGGTTTGCTCCCAGCTGATCGTTGGAGCGAACAGTTCACCCGAACCGGTCCGAACCGGTAGAATCCCACCCCTGGACTAGTTGCTTTGCTGGATTTTTTTAAATTTCATTTTTACATATTCGTAAACTTTACATTCACTGTACATGCATCCAATAAAAGCACTTGATAGAACACAATGACATCACATGCATCACAACACATTATGCTATGATACAAATGCCATTTGGTGCCTAATTGGCATGCTAATAGTCTGTTGCACATGGTATCTCTACCTCCAACTATGATGTGAGGCCATCTGTGCCCTTCCAGATGTTGTTTAACTACAGTTTCAAACGTACCTCACCACTGGCTGGAGCTGCTGAAAGTTCTAGTTTCAACATCTGGAATATCACAGAAATGGTCCTTAAAGTGATGGTGGCAAAGGGTATTTAACCTTAGAAGTATTTTACTTAGATCAGGAAATACAGTCAGCCTGCTTTATCCAACTCCCTCATCATATTGCTATTATACTATTTCATGAAATGAGGTTAAAGAAGGTCACAGAGTGATGGAATGCAAGATGTGATAGAAAATGGCCACTCCCTGTAAAATAAATTTGGCTCAAGATATCCAGAATTCTTAAGCCAAAAACTGGTATATGCAGCAAAGAGAAAACATAAATATCTCCTGTCAGGATTGCCAATGAACAAAACATACACACAGTTTACTCCTGTGCATTTATCCATCGTTTGATTTGAATGAAATCAGTTAGTTTAGCTCAGAGGTCTTCAAACATGGCAGCTTTAAGACTTGTGGACTTCAACTCCGAGAATTCCACAAGTCCACAAGTCTTAAAGCTGCCAAGTTTGAAGACCTCTGCTTTAGCTATTCCCAAGAATATTGGGTCAACTTTAATAATAAAAGATGCAGAAGAAGAGCGCAAGAGAAACGCGGGCACCTCTGTTAAAAATCTAGCATTTTGAGATTCATCAAGGGGAGCTTGGCTGTGTCCTTGGAACAGTTATTTCTTTTCATAAATTTCAGACATTGTTATTTAGGCAAACCTAGAAAGAGCAGAGTAAGGAAAGCACTGTTGCTTAGCAACAAGTATGGGGTTGTTAAGCAACAGCTTCCCTGCACTCTCCATTTCCCACTCCTCAGAATAAACATCACTGTTAACTTTACCAAAAAAAAAAGCAGGGGAGAAAATGTGATCAGTAAAAAGCCAGAGAGAAGAAGACTACAAGGTGCTATAAAAACAGTTCACAATGTGCAGACAGCAGACAATGCAGGCACGTAAGACATTACTATCACCAGACGGGTTGTTTTTCCTCTTTTAATTTGAGGCAGCAGATCCAAATGGCTCCAAAAAAAACCCCTTTTCTAACCCAAACAGAGCATTTTCTAAACTTGAAACAATTCCAATAAAGTCAGAACAATGAGCTTTGAGCTTTAAAACAGCAGATTTCTTTTCCTGGCTGAGTTCGAAACATTTCTGCTCTGAAGCATTTTGCACACCTCTCTGTGCAGCCTGCTTATCACAGGACACAAAATGGGCTCCGACCTGCTGTGGAATCAGTCTGCCCTCCTGGCACGAAGTGGGCAAATACACATTTGAGGACATCTTTTGCCCCCCCCCCCACTTCTTAAAGCTGGCTACTTAATTCTATCCATAAAGACCAGCAAAACTTTTCATGTATTCAAATTATGCTTATACTTTTACCTGTTGTCTTATATATGCTTGACAGATAAATAAATACATAAAATAAAATAAAAACAAAAACAGCAATGGGATATATCTGCCACAGGGAAATCCTTGGGTTCACATTTTGGGGAGTGGGGGGATGTCTTGTCCTGAAAAGCCCAGAAGGGGTTTTTTCCCAAATGGATACTATATATGGCCATAAACTGTACTGCTCTCTTTTTAACATTGAATTATTGTGTATTTATTTAATTTATTAATTTACATGGCTATTTATTTATAAACGGGGTGAAATGCTACCAATTTTGACCAGTTCTCCCAAATCAGTAGTAAAAAATGCTGCTGGTTCGGGTGAACTGGTATTTCTGATGATCAGCTGGTCGATGATCAGCTGTGATGGATGATTTATATTAGTTAGAATCATCAGATTTCCTGCTTTCTAGCTAATCTAGCTCATGTGGTACAGCGGATTCCACACCCCCTCACCGTTCTACTTACCTTTGCAGACTCGGAAGGCTTCAAAATGTTCCTTTTTTAGCACTGTGCGGGCGCGCCTCAGGCGCACATGCATGCAGAGCGCACACTTGGTAGCAGACTCACAGAACCAGTAGCAGACTTCAGAGGATTTCACCGCTGCTTATAAATCATTCCAACTGCAGCCAATTCTAAAAAAGGTTTCAAGTGCCTATTGGGCATGGCTACTAATACAGGGATGTCGTGAAGCTAGTTAGGGCAAAAACGTTTAATCTAATTTAGGGGTTCAATTTATGGAGTGAAATACTTCTAAAGGAGGTTACACTGCTTCTGTTTTGCCCCTTATTTTGATCCAAACCTTTACTTATGGTGTCAACCATTTTGCCACTCTGAGTAGTGTGAGCTGCAGAAGTTCTGGGGATCACATTGGGAACATGTCAGAGACCCATGACATGGCTGCTCCTGCCTTAAACCAAATTCCTATTGCTAAGGTTAGAAGTGGGTAAACAGACACCCAAATCTTGTCAGTGGGAGTAAGAAAGCCAATTGTTTCCTTAGGCTTTAATTCATATAAACGCCCGTGATGTTTCAAGTTTTACAGAATGCCAGAATTATCCATTGCCAACAGCAGCATATCCATGGTCTTTGGGTCTTACTTTATTGTTTATTTCAATTTTGTTCAATTCAAATTAACACAGAAAGGGCCAGACATGACAAAATGGAAGCTATACGTTTCTGGAAAGGAGTAAAGAATACATATGGGTCAGTGGTGGGTTTCAATTTTTTTTACTACCGGTTCTGTGGGCGTGGCATGGCTTGGTGGGTGTGGCAGGGAAAGGACACTGTAAAATCTCCATTTCCTCCCCACTGCAGGGGAAAGTTACTGTAAAATCCCCCTTTCCTCCCAATCAACTGGGACTTGAGAGGCAGAGAATAGATGGGGATGCGGCCAGTCAGAATTTTTACTACCGGTTCTCTGAACTACTCAAAATTTCTGCTACCAGGTCTCCAGAACTGGTCAGAACCTACTGAAACCCACCTCTGATATGGATAATAGGAAATACTTGAAAGTTTAGAGCAAATAAAGAATGGCCTGTAGGAAAGGAAAAAATAAATAAAGAGTTTCTCTGTATTAATGGCAGAACATTAGTCAGGGTTGTGAGGTTTCTGGATTAACACAAAGGCATACAGTACCTTCTGGGTTTAAACTGATTATGTGTATTTGAGTTTTCCAGCTACAGTTGGGAACTCATAAAACAAAAAAGCTCAAGCCTTGTTCAGTGGCCATCTGGAAATTTGTTTTGGGTTATGACTTCATCTCCCAAATCAATGCTTCCACTAAGAAGTAGTTACAATCTCCCTTAAAAGGAATATGCCTGGGCATAGAGCTTCTTTGACCGACTCTATCTGATACCATAGTTTTTCAATGTATTTCAATGTATTATACAAGGGTGGTTCCATTGTATACCATCCCACTTATGAATATTTTTCCTGGTACTTCCCTGATTTCTATCCTATCTATTTCTACCTGACTTCCATTTTAGAAAACAGAGCAAGAGAATGTGACAGAACAAAAACAAAGTATATTTTTTAAAGTTTCTACAGTATTTAGCATAGTTATTATAGTATTACAGTATAGTTGCAGAAAAAGATACCAATGAAAGCTGTGTCATAGGTTGAGAAGATACGTTAAGGTGGTATTTTGAATGACCAGGTTACTAAGAGTTTCCCTAGGAGGCCATCTGTTCTGTCCCCCCCAACCACAACCAAGAAGACACGCGAGCTGACTATATTTGCCAGCAATTTATTCCTATGACAGATATCAGTTCTGGCAACGAACCTGCGATTGCCTGCCAAGTTCTCTTATCTCCTCAGAAGCTAGCGTAGCTGCAGGTCGTTGCTGGAGCAACCAAGAGTTCAGAAATAAACAGAAATCCAGAAGCCAAATTCTTAGTCTTGAAATATTGCAGCCAAAGTTTCCAAGAGTCAGTTTTTGTCCTTCACAAGAAGCTATAGAGCAGCTCCTCCTGCTTTTATACCCTGTGGGGTGTGGCTCCGTGACTCAGCACTCTCTAGGCCTGCCCCACCCCTTCTTTTGTTGTTCCCGCCTCTCCTTTCTGCAATGCCTGGGATTTAACCAGGACTGATTGTCAACAGCTGGGTCTTGAGGCATTGCCTGTGGGGGGCGGGAAGGTGCAGGAGAAAGAGGCCTCGTCATCTCCTCCACCTGGCCTGCCTCTGGGACCTGGAGCAGAGCCAGAGAGGAAGGTCCTGCAGAGGGAAGCCCTGTCGGCTCTTCCCCCTCCCTCTCTGAATCACTGTCTGCCAGGAGACTGGGCTCAGGAGCCGAAGACACAACACCATCTCTCTTCTGTTGTCAGACCTTTGGGTAGACCAGACTAGGAAATTAAAGTCAAAAATGCTAATACTATTTTTATTGTAATATTACAGTAACATATTTTTTCAGATGAATGCACCCCCTTCCCTCTCCCTTTATCTTCATCAGAATTTGTTGTTAGTTGTGAAGTTGTGTCTGACCCATTGCGACTCCATAGACAATGTTCCTCCAGGCCTTCCTGTCCTCTACCATCCTCTGGAGTCCATTTAAGCTCATGCCAGCTGCTTCAGTGACTCCATCCAGCCACCTCATTCTCTGTCGTCCCTTTCTTCTTTTGCCCTCAATCTTTTCCAGCATTAGGCTCTTTTCCAGTGAGTCCTTCCTTCCTTCATCAGAATTAAGGAGGATCAAATCTGAAATGCTTCCTCAAATTATATTTCTGTCTCAGACTGAAACTTGTTTTGTCTGACTATGACCACTCTTTCTGTTTCTCAAGATTATTCTTGTTGCCCATTGCATCTACATCCATACTAATTTCTACCATTAATGCCCATGCTCGAGCTGTTGACTTGGCTAAATTTCCAACCCTTTCCCTGAACAAAGAGCTTTACCATAACATATCCCAGATGGAACACAGGGGCCAATAATTGATGTAGATAGTTATGGAAGTTGTACATACCTGGCAATAGGGTAGCTACATTGTTGTTGTCCTCGGTCCCACAGCTAAGAAATACATCAACAGTGTCTTGGTCAGAGAGATCCAACATGTCCATCTGTTCCAGCATGTCCACATTGACCTCCATGGAAGAAATGCTACCTAGGGGAGCTAGAAAGATGTAGGAACTATCAGAGGTCACACTGCATGAAGGATTCTCATAATAGCACAGGGCAAGACACGGCTTGATAATGGTTTATACCAGAGGTGAAATCCAGCAGGTCCTGACAGGTTCTGGAGAACTGGTAGCAAAAATTTTGAGCAGTTCAGAGAACTGGTAGAGGAAATTTTGAGTATTTGGAGAACCAGCAAATAGCATCTGTGGCTGGCCCCAGAGTGGGGTGGGAATGGGGATTTTACAGTATCCTTCCCCTGGAGTGGGGTGGGAATGGAGATTTTGCAGTATCCTTCCCCTGGAGTGGGGTGGGAATGGAGATTTTGCAGTATCTTTCCCCTGCCATGCCCACCAAGCCACGCCCACAGACCTGGTAGTAAAAAAAATTGGATTTCACCACTAGTTTATACCTATGCTTATTATGAAGAAACGGATCTCCATTTCATAGCTTACTGCCCAAATTAATCACAAGTAAAATTACAAACTTACTGACTGTTCTCATACAAATAAAACATAGTTTCCCCATACTCTCATTCAGTACTATGAAACAGGGTAGGCAGCCTTTCCTAGAGCCTGGGGACTAAACTGAATTGCACAATGACGTAGAGAAGGCAAGGCTGCATCATAGCATGGACAGGACTAGTTTTTTTCCTGTTTTTTTCCTTCTTCTTATTCTTCTAGGATTTGTATGTGATGTTTTGTTATTTTACCAGCATTGAGCCTATTTGAGGGCACAAGCTGTTATTTTTATAGGGATTTTTGGGCTCAAGGTGGGAAAAAGCTGCCTTCCTGCTGAAAAGCAGTGGTACAATTGCTATAAAGTGTCACAAAAAGAGATTTGGAGCAGAACACTGGTACTTGATGGTACAGGATGCCCATGTAAGGTCTATGAACTTGACACTTGAACTTACGTCTCCTGTGTTCTATCTGCAGATGTGATACTGGGAAGAAGAAATCAACATCGTGCTGGAAAACTTCTTCAAAGAATCTCTGCCTTTCCCAAAGTTTAAGTTGCTGTTGTTGCATCTGCTCAGGGTCCAGCCCCCGCTGCCCATTTTCAATATCAGCTGAAATGAAATCAGAATGAAAAATTGAACTATAGAAGTGTTCTCTTCTTTCCTTCCAGAACCAAAAATTGTCCTTAACAGTATGCAGGATAGAAACACATTTCTTTAAAGAGAAATGATAATGGTTTGAAAAAAGTTTCACTTCTGTAGGGTTTTGCACAGGACAGGAAGCTGGACTAAAATTATCTCCAAGATCCTTTTCCATTTTTACATACTTTCATGAATGATTCTATAGTTTTGCTTTATTATCACTTCCTGCCAAGTAGGAACAAACCCCAGTAAAGCATGTTTGGTAGTGGTGAAAATCAGAAGACTTAACACTTCGTAACTAGTATTAATTATTTTCTCTTTTCAAGCTACCTTGAGTTATATGAAGAAAGCAGACCCAACAGTTTCTGACCTGCCAAATCAGCTGGACTATTTTCTATAGACTATAACGTGATGCAAGATGATGCAAACCAAAGCTTATATTCTGACCAGCTAATCCTCTTCACTTTCCAAAGTCTCAAATAATTTATAATCCTTTCTAGAATGTATTCATACTGCAGCACAGTTTATAGCACGGGAATTGCTTTGCGGAAAAAAAGCACAGTGTACACAGCCTTGAGCACTTGGATGCAATGTAAAATTGCAATGAACTTCCTATTTGTGATGGTGAGGAAAAAACATTAAAAGTTTGCCCTACACATTACAAAGCAGACCAGTTCTGTGAAATACACAAAATGAACCAGAAAATGACATGGTAAAGACTTATTAAATTACCTAGGCTACAGGAATCAGCAAGAAAGGCTACCTTCAAAATATCGAATTGATTCCTTTTGATTCATTAAACCAAATAAAAATTCAAAAAAAATTACTTGGAAAGGATGCTGATAAATACTGCCTCTGAAGAGAATGTATTTGATGGCAAATTTAATCATTATCCAATACAAAACCATTCTGACATGGTGGGAATAATCTTCCTTATTTCCCATTTAATATGTCTTCCCCTTTGAGCTTTGTCTATCTACCTATAGAAAAATAATTTGGTTTCATTTATCTCTAATCTATGTAAATAAATAAATAAGTAACTTAATAAATAAGTTTTGATGTTTTCTATTAATAATTATGATTTTAGGTATTTATTTATTGTTTTTATGTGCTGTAAACTGCCCAGAGGGGCTTGTTCTGTGAGTTGGGCAGGTATATAAATGATAAATAGGATAGATAGGCAGACAAACAAACGAACAGACAAGAAATGTTATATAAGAAACAAATAGCACAAGAAAAATATAATTCATTTAAATGTATTATTTCAGGATAGGGGGCCTGTATCAAGAGAAAAGGGACATATTGATAATAAAAAAAACCTTTTGAGCCACAAATATGATTTAGTAACTGTGATTTATAATCCATGATCTATCACTTTGTTGCTTGTATGTATACTGACAGCTTATGCACTGGAGACAAATTCCTTGTGTGTCCAGTCACACTTGGCCAATAAAGAATTCTATTCTATTTTATTCTAAATGTTGAATGGAGCTCACAGAAGTGAGAACATGAATAGACAACTCTACCAATATTTTTATGCTAAACAAAGGACAAAAGCTTTGTTAAATCTTTGCCGAGAACATTAGCATACTTTCTGATGTCAGTTTAGATTTAGCAAACCTAGTCTTAATTAGTTTTTAAGGTCATTACATTCTTAGTTTAGTCTTCTGCTTGAAGCTAATAGTTCAGGTTCTGCTTAGTTTATGAAGTTGCAAGAAGCATACTTGAGCTGTGCAAAGAGGTTATCTTGTAGTCTTAGTGGATTCACCTAATACACGGTTTGTGGCAAAGTGCATCACTCTGATCAGTCACTGGACAATTTGTTTATTTTCTGAATTAGAAAACTGTCCAAAATAAATTGAAATAATTGAGCCCATTTCAGAGGGAAAATACACCAACCTTTTGGGGTGACTTCTTCAAAAAGAAAGATGGCTAAATCTGCTTTTTTTTCTGTGGGATTAATATGAATGAAATCCACCCACATTTTCTTTTTTGGATCCTATAATCCCTTCATAAATTTTCTCCAGCATATACAATAATTGGTCCTTGAACACAGATAAAGATAAGCAAGTCTTTTCTTGGATTTTTTAAAATCGATTTTTAAAAATTATTTCAAAGATGCAACTCACAAAGAGACAAAAAGGAGCCAGATTCCATCAAGTAATCATAGCCCATTATAAAAAGGCTGAATGTTGAGGAATCTTTTTTTTTCCTAGGGAAAAAATCCACATAATCAAGGAACAAAGTAACAGCTGGAATAAGAATGGCCCCTTGACCTTATCTAGGAGATTTTCCATAGCAAATATCAGATGCCTTTAAAAATTAAAGACATTTCAGCTCCTCTATTCAACAACTGATGATGCAGGGACTGGCTAGACCGACATAAGGAAAATGTGATTACTAAGCTGGGCAGTGCCATAACTAAGGAAACAAAACAAATAGTGAAAATTGTAATTGTCTCAAATAGAACAGCCTTTTCAATTGCCTCAGGGGAAATTTCAGCTCAACAGCAACAACTGTTAAACTTCCTGTCATAGGAGGGGGAAAAGGAAAAAGGGAGATGAGGCAGTGTCTCTCTGGTGTGGCCTATGAATTCAGCTTCAGATTGTGGGGGGGGGACCATAAATCCATTGATACCAACCAAAATGACATAATAAATATGCAATTTTGAGTTCTCCAGAACTTTTCATCAAGCAAGTCACTGACTTCAGGAGAAGTAGGAAGCTATACTCCTATCATTTGGCTACTCCTAAGAAACGCATCACCCAATGTTTGATTTGAAACTATTTTTCCCATGTATCAACCTGGCAATGGAAACCTTTTATGTTTCAAGAAGTAATTCAAGAACCTCTGCAGCTAACTAACACAGTAAAAGAAGGCATGTTTAACCACTAGATACATATATGGCTCGTGCACTATTTTAATTCATGTTCCATCAACCAATCTGTGTTTCTACCTGAGCAATTACTCAAAAGCAAATTTACCCCCCCCCCACTTCAAATAAGTTGAGATTTCAAATTCCAGAATTTCCAGCTAGCACCAGTTTCAATTAAAAGGGATTCCGTAGCAGATGATGAAAATAATGTCTCTCCTGTCCTGGAGGCTTACGGTCAGAACAGGGCAATCCAACTAGATGTGTTGAACCATAATTGCTAATCAGCATGTTCAAAAGCTAAGCATTATGGGAGTTTTTGTTGTTCAGTTATTCATTTACCTGCAATTTGCCCAAGCATCAAGACCTTTTCCAATGACCTTTCCCTTTCATTACAGATGCAAAATATCTAACCTTCATCATTATTGCTTTCAGAGTGCAACCTGTTTTCACTTAATCTAGTACTGAATTATTTGTCCTTTCTCCCTTCAAGGGTAGTTTCTGTCGTGTCTTTCATTCAACTTTTCTTACTGTATTTCCCATATAAAAACTGGGTATTTTTGTTGGCATCATCTTTAATGAAGCCACGAATTTCATTCCAGAGTTCTTCAGGCAACCCTATTTTATCAAATCTAATCCATTTAATTAATCTTTATTCTTACTGCATAATCATATGTCCTTTAAATAAATTTGAGTAGGTGGTTCAAAAGAAATAAAAACAATTGTCTATGTAATATTGTACTGTTAATTTCTATGGGGACATATAGAGTTCTTTCTTTTTGCTTTTTCTGTGCCAGTATCCAGGATGAACATGTTGTTATTACACAATAAAAATAATTCCTACCTTCTGATTACCAAAAACAGTAATCTTTAGGCAGTTGGATGAAGGTATTTGCTATAAACATTGATTACCGGTATTTATCTAATTTATATAGCTCCCCATGTCACCCAAGATGACTTTGGATAGCGCACAATAGATAAAAAACAAAGGTATAAAATATATTGGATCAAATTTAGTCTAACCCCATACCTCCTAATGACCTGGCTGTCATATGTGCACAGCTGGGAGTGCACATTCCCACTGATATAGTTCACAGCATCACTGGGAGGTGCAAGCCCTTCACAACTAAAAGGGAATGGTCCAGAAAAGAACCAAGATATCAAGAAATCAGCAAAATAGGGGAAGGTCCAGTACTGACCACACAGTCAACACCAATTCTTGCAGACATGCACATGACAGCTTTTGTACCTGGGTCTGCAGTATCAAAAATATTTAAGTATGGCTACTGAATACCTCTTCAGCACAGTGGTTCCTCTTTATTCCAGTAAGATCTACATGTTATTCTGGAATCCTTTATTAATACACACGAACAGTAAGCTGCTTAGCTGAGCTTTCCTATAGAAAGGGACATGGTGGCTTAGTGGCTAAGATGCTGAGCTTGTCGATCGAAAGGTCGGCAGTTCAATGGTTCGAATCCCTAGTGCCGTGTAATGGAGTGAGCTCCCATTACTTCTCCCAGCTTCTGCCAACCTAGCAGTTCGAAGCACGTAAAAAATGCATGTAGAAAAATAGGGACCACCTTTGGTGGGAAGGTAACAACATTCCGTGCGCCTTTGGCATTGAGTCATGCCGATCACATGACCACGGAGACGTCTTCGGACAGCGCTGGCTCTTCGGCTTTGAAATGGAGATGAGCACCGCCCCCTAGAGTCGGGAACGACTAGCACATATGTGCGAGGGGAACCTTACCTATAGAAAGCAGCTAGCAATTTAAGCAAAAGCAAATTTTTGATGAAAAAAGATCAGATTTTGATGGCTGAGGCAATTATTTCTAAACACTGGAGGAGCACTTGTTCAATTTCCCAAAGAGCTGGCATAAGCTGAGGCTTTATTTCCAAAATGGCATCCTCAGCGAGACAATAAAAACTCTGCAATGTATAAATTGTCTTAGTTTTGCATGATCGCTTTGGTTTCTGCTTTTCATGGAGTTGAAAAGAAATTTAAGTACAATGCTTTACTCTCAACACCCCTTATACTTTGAAGTCCATCCTACGGATACTCCAGATGTTCCAGAACCTCTGCTCCCACCAGCCTCAGCCACTATGGTGTAGAGTGTAGAGTGAGGAATGCTGAGAGATGCATGCAGCATTCAGGAAGGCCATAGGTTGTTAACGTTATACCTGGAGACTTACTTCAGCAAAACATGAAAGGAAAAGAAAACAACCAAATGCTTGGAGAGCTCATTCTGTTCTTCATCAATTGCAGCAGCAGATGCAGTCAGAATAGGTGCTGATAATTATGATGTCATCGTTCTGAGTAATGGACTCAGGAAGTGAAAAGAAGGACCAAGGGAGACATGATAGCAGCATTCCAATATCACAGGGGCTGCCACGAAGAAGAGAGGCAAGCTATACTCCAAAGCACCTGAGGGCAGGACAAGAAACAATGGGTGGAAACCAAGCAAGGAGAGAAGGAACTTAGAACTAAGGAGAAATTTCCTGACAGTTAAAACAATTAATCAGTGGAGCAACTTGCCTCCAGAAGCTGTGAATGCTCCAACACTGGAAGTTTTTAAGAAGATATTGGATAACCATATCCAATAAGTTTTTAAGAAGATTTTTTTAAGAAGATATTGGATAACCATTTGTCTGAAGTGGTGTAGGGTTTCCTGCCTAAGCTGGGGATTGGACTAGAAGATCTCCAATGTCCCGTCCAACTCTGTTATTCTATTCTATTCTATTCTATTCTATTCTATTCTATTCTATTCTGTTCTGTTCTGTTCTGTTCTGTTCTGTTCTGTTCTGTTCTGTTCTGTTCTGTTCTATTCTATTCTATGTCAGGATTCTAACACTTTGTCCAGGTTCAAGAGATCCTTTATTGAGTACATCATATTGGCACTTAGAAAGGTGACGCTAGCTCTAAATTATTCCCGTGCTTAGGGATATTTAAAAGAATGAGACCTCCCCATCTCCCTTGATTTTTCAGGTCACATGGGCCAATCAGTGCAGATGTAGCTGCCCGCTCAACTTCAACAGATGTCTGTTGACATGACTTTGGTTCTCACAGTGGCTGATAGATGTTATGGCTAGCCAGCTGAGGTACCACATTCCTGAGTCCCACCCCCCTCTCCCCCCTTTCCCTTGAATGGCAACCAAGAAACGAAGCAGAAGTAAGCATGGCTTCAGCTGAAGTCATTTTGCAGGTTGACAAATACTGCGTATCTGAGAACTACACATCTAATCTCTTTAAAATCAGAGAGAAATGCTGAAATCAACACTGCACACGGGAGCCCATTGCCAATTTTAAAAATTCCAAGGTGTTCCTAATATATTCACTTTAATATAATAAATATTTCAGAATCTGGGCTTGAGTTTTAAAGCTTATTGCAGACAAAGAGGAACTTTCATCCAGCTTAGATTCTGGCTGATACCATCAGCAGAAAAATATTTTTGGACACAGACACAGCCAATACGTATAAATTTTTCTGTCTTCAAGGCTGTGACAATGAAAGGCATATACACAACTGTGTGATCCTGTTTAGAGCTAGGGTGCAAATCAGGGGTGAAATCTAATTTTTTTTGCTACCGGTTCTGTGGGCGTGGCTTAGTGGCTAAGATGCTGAGCTTGTCGATCGAAAGGTCGGCAGTTCAATGGTTCGAATCCCTAGTGCCGTGTAATGGAGTGAGCTCCCATTACTTCTCCCAGCTTCTGCCAACCTAGCAGTTCGAAGCACGTAAAAAATGTATGTAGAAAAATAGGGACCACCTTTGGTGAGAAGGTAACAACATTCCGTGCGCCTTTGGCATTGAGTCATGCCGATCACATGACCACGGAGACGTCTTCGGACAGCGCTGGCTCTTCGGCTTTGAAATGGAGATGAGCACCGCCCCCTAGAGTCGGGAACGACTAGCACATATGTGCGAGGGGAACCTTACCTATAGAAAGCAGCTAGCATTTTAAGCAAAAGCAAATTTTTGATGAAAAAAGATCAGATTTTGATGGCTGAGGCAATTATTTCTAAACACTGGAGGAGCACTTGTTCAATTTCCCAAAGAGCTGGCATAAGCTGAGGCTATTTCCAAAATGGCATCCTCAGCGAGACAATAAAAACGCTGCAATGTATAAATTGTCTTAGTTTTGCATGATCGCTTTGGTTTCTGCTTTTCATGGAGTTGAAAAGAAATTTAAGTACAATGCTTTACTCTCAACACCCCTTATACTTTGAAGTCCATCCTACGGATACTCCAGATGTTCCAGAACCTCTGCTCCCACCAGCCTCAGCCACTATGGTGTAGAGTGTAGAGTGAGGAATGCTGAGAGATGCATGCAGCATTCAGGAAGGCCATAGGTTGTTAACGTTATACCTGGAGACTTACTTCAGCAAAACATGAAAGGAAAAGAAAACAACCAAATGCTTGGAGAGCTCATTCTGTTCTTCATCAATTGCAGCAGCAGATGC
This sequence comes from Ahaetulla prasina, assembly GCF_028640845.1. NCBI lineage: Eukaryota > Metazoa > Chordata > Lepidosauria > Squamata > Colubridae > Ahaetulla > Ahaetulla prasina. Next base: position 200,396,368 of record NC_080541.1, read on the forward strand.
AGTCAGAATAGGTGCTGATAATTATGATGTCATCGTTCTGAGTAATGGACTCAGGAAGTGAAAAGAAGGACCAAGGGAGACATGATAGCAGCATTCCAATATCACAGGGGCTGCCACGAAGAAGAGAGAGGCAAGCTATACTCCAAAGCACCTGAGGGCAGGACAAGAAGCAATGGGTGGAAACTAATCAAGGAGAGAAGCAACTTAGAACTAAGGAGAAATTTCCTGACAGTTAAAACAATTAATCAGTGGAACAACTTCAGAAGCTGTGATTGCTCCAACACTGGAAGTTTTTAAGAAGATATTGGATAACCATATCCAATAAGTTTTTAAGAAGATTTTTTTAAGAAGATATTGGATAACCATTTGTCTGAAGTGGTGTACGGTTTCCTGCCTAAGCAGGGGATTGGACTAGAAGACCTCCAAGGTCTCTTTCAACTCTGTTATTCTATTCTATTCTATTCTATTCTATTCTATTCTATTCTATTCTATTCTGTTCTGTTCTGTTCTGTTCTGTTCTGTTCTGTTCTGTTCTGTTCTGTTCTGTTCTATTCTATTCTATGTCAGGATTCTAACACTTTGTTCAGGTTCAAGAGATCCTTTATTGAGTACATCATATCGGCACTTAGAAAGGTGACGCTAGCTCTAAATTATTCCCGTGCTTAGGGATAGTTAAAAGAATGAGACCTCCCCATCTCCCTTGATTTTTCAGGTCACATGGGCCAATCAGTGCAGATGTAGCTGCCCGCTCAACTTCAACAGATGTCTGTTGACATGACTTTGGTTCTCACAGTGGCTGATAGATGTTATGGCTAGCCAGCTGAGGTACCACATTCCTGAGTTCCCCCCCCCTCTCCCCCCTTTCCCTTGAATGGCAACCAAGAAACGAAGCAGAAGTAAGCATGGCTTCAGCTGAAGTCATTTTGTAGGTTGACAAATACTGCGTATCTGAGAACTACACATCTAATCTCTTTAAAATCAGAGAGAAATGCTGAAATCAACACTGCACACGGGAGCCCATTGCCAATTTTAAAAATTCCAAGGTGTTCCTAATATATTCACTTTAATATAATAAATATTTCAGAATCTGGGCTTGAGTTTTAAAGCTTATTGCAGACAAAGAGGAACTTTCATCCAGCTTAGATTCTGGCTGATACCATCAGCAGAAAAATATTTTTGGACACAGACACAGCCAATACGTATAAATTTTTCTGTCTTCAAGGGTGTGACAATGAAAGGCATATACACAACTGTGTGATCCTGTTTAGAGCTAGGGTGCAAATCAGGGGTGAAATCTAATTTTTTTTGCTACCGGTTCTGTGGGCGTGGCTTAGTGGGGCGTGGCTTGGTGGGGGTCATGTGACTGGGTGGGCGTGGCTATGTGACTGGGGGATCAAACAACAGAAACTCACTAGCAATGTCCTGCTGGAGCAGGGTTGGACTAGATGACCTCCAGGTCCCTTCCAGACCTGGATTATCCTCTGAAGCTGCATCTAGTGCCAGGTTTCTACTCCCTCCTTCCTTCCTCTCTTTCTTTCCTTCCTTCCTTCTTCCTTGCCTCCTTTCTTTCTCTCTCTCTCTCTCAAACCCCTCCCTCACACCCCGTTTTCCCTTCCAGCAGCCTTGCTAGGCAAAGCTAAAAACGGGGTGGGGGCGGGAAGTTTGTTTTTCCTCCCAGTAGACTTCAGGGAAACTTCAGGAAAGCCTGCTGGGAGGAAAAACGGACTCCCCCGCCACCCGTTTTTTGGCTAGCACCCAGCTGAGCTGCGTGATCATCAAAGGTTTTTTTTTTTTAACTTTTAAAGCATTTTTTCTTCGGCTGATGATCGCGCGGCTGAGCTGGGCATGGGGGGGGGGCAGGGATTTTTGCTACCGGTTCTCCGAACCACCCGTTGCCATCGCTACTGGATCAGGTGAGCCGATCCGAACTGGGAGCATTTCACCCCTGGTGCAAATATCAACTAGCCTGTGAAAAAGTGCTCAGATCAGTCATCATTACTTAACTTAAAACATCCGCAGTCGAGATTTTCAAAGTGGAAGCTCCATGCCTTATTTACATATTTTCCGTGGGTTTAGAAATCATCTCCATTTATACACTTTCTAATACACATATTTTTCCTAAGGAAAAAATGTCTTTAAAGAAGAAAAGACAATTAACTGATATTTTGATTGCTAAAGCTTACTGTAGGTGCTATCTCAGTTTGGAAGTAACATTGACTATGATCTACTTCACTAAATTGTTACAGGGATATTGTGCAAACAAGGGAAAATACCGTATGTAGTGCCAATGAACTATCTAGTGCTAAAAGCACATGGAACAAATACAGATAGCCCTTAAGACTGGTCTTTTAATGACTGTTCAAAGTCCGGATGGACTTACCTGGGGACCCAGAATTGAAGTTTTGAAGATTTCCTCCCTCCCCACCCCATGGATGTTCAGCAATCAGACCACATTTAGGGCTACTTGAAGCATCCCATGGTCATATAACCCACAATTTATAACAGTTTTCCAGAAAACTGGCATTTACTTCTGATTTTTGGCAAAACCATAGAGACCATTGGTTTGCTTAATGACCAGGGCATTTGCTTAAGGGCTGCCATGGCTACTTTTTTTTGTTCAAAAAGTTTTTATTGGTCAAAAAAGGTTTATACAAATACATATCAGGTATGGTAAATTTTCATTTTTCTTATACAAGATAAGAATTTAACTCAAATTTTTTAACACATACAACAGCCATATGGCAAACAGGTGACACGAAGTAGCTAAATTTACAAATCTTACATACGCAATAAAGAAGGGTCAAGAATAAACAGAATATCGTACAAAAGAGAATAAGGAAAACCAACACAATACCAAATATCTTTATCACTTCCTAGTTTTGGATCTCAGAACTCTGGGTTCAGCCTGACCCAACTCAGGGCGCAACAGCGGCAGCCGCCTCCGCCCCATGGTCTATAACCTCCCTTCTTCAATTCCTGGGTCATCTGATTCCAGGAGGCTTTGTGTTCCTCCACGTAGGCCGTAGCCTCCGCAATTGTACTAATTTTTTCGTAATGCCCTCCCGGAAAATCATCAATCCTCTGGCATCAGCCATCTGAAGCCTACTCCCTTCTGGTACAATTTGCTTGACAAAAAGTAATATTTCTTTCTCATTTCACGTACCTGTCTGGGAATCTGCCTCAGAATGGCTATCTCCCTGCCCCTGTAAGTCAGTGCCCCACTCCTATGTTTTCTAAAATTTCATCTCGTCTCTCTTCTCACAAATTTGACATGAACCTCTCTGGGAACTGCATGCGTGCGTGCATATTGTGAATTAACTCTATAAACTCGATCCACATCCCAATTCATGAAATCAACACCTCTCCCAAGAAATTCTCCCAACAATTTAGTCACAACATCTCTCAAATCTTCTTGGTCCACTTCTTCCAAATTTTGAAACCTAAGGAAATAAGACATTTTATCCATCTGTAGTCCAAGCACAGCATTGCCTGTCATCTCCTCTCTTTTCTGCACTGCCCGCATCTCACCTGCAGACCTTCCACTTTCTGCTTGTTTTCTGCTGAGACTTGTTGAGTATCCTTTAAATCCTTTTGGATAGTCACAATTTCTGCTCTTATTTCCATTTGGCCTCTTTGCAAATCATCCAGTTTCTTGTCCATATTGGATAACTTTTCCAGAATTCTCTCCATCTCTCCAGCAGTTGGTCTCTGACCTTTTGCCATTTAAAAAAAAAATTCAAAATCCTCAGGCAAGCACAGTATCCTTGTAATTTCCTCCGGATCCACCAGGGGGCACTCACAGGAGCAACGAGTCCAGAGTACAGTTAGTCAACCAGGAAGCCGAAGGGAAGTGATGTCATCAAAATTCTCATAGTGAAGGCGGAAGCTGGGCGCCACCACTGTTCCCCAGAGGGAGGGGGGGCCTCAAACCCTCCCTCCTAAATTTCTCCATCACCTCTTCTCTCCAGAGCTCCACAAAACCGGTAATCTTCTTATTTTAAGTTCTCCTCTCTCCAGAATGACTCGTGCTCCTTCCAGCCGCAGGGGAGAAAAACCCCCCCGCACTCCGGAGCACTCCACTCGCGTTTACCGATATCCCCTTCCCTTCTCCATTCCTCAATTCTTCTCCGTTCCTGTTCACCACCAGGCTGCTGCAGTTATAAATCCAAAGCCCGGTGTCACGGGCACAGCGGCCCAGGCGACGACCAAAGTAATGGCGTGGCCGTGGCCTGTGGCCTCCAAACCCCGCCGAGCCTAGGACGCGCCAGCATCGGTCCCCACAGTCCTGTATGTCGGCTGGGAGACCCCTGGCGAGCCGTCCGTGCGGCAGGTGTCCTTTTCGGAACACCTGGCCCCTGGGGGCCTCGGCGGCGGCCGGATTCGGGCACTGGAGGCAGGAGAAGCCTCCAGACGACCGTTGCCTCTGGACACCGGAAGTCGTCTTAGGGCTGCCATGGCTACTTTATGAACACTGCGTTCATTTAATGGCCACCACAAAAAAGGATTGTAAAATTGGGTCAATCACATGACTGACCTGCTTTGCAGCTTTCATGAATTACATCCATGGGGCAGGCTTCATTATGGTCATAACTCAAGGACTACCTGTAGAAATAACACATCTCTAAATTCTATGAAGTATATATTATTGTTTGAATTCATACTTAATAAGACATGTCAAGAAAATATTTTTGTCATTATTTCTTCAATGTTTATCTATTAATTTCTCCATTAACAGCATTAAACACAAAAAATATAAAAGTTGCCCCAGGAACTAGCGCTTTCCAACGAGGACAGGTTATGGCATTCTAGAAAGTAGGTGCATGAGAAGGGACATAATGGTATTATATAAAATTATGTATGGTGTAGATAAAGTGGGCAACGGGAAGCTATTTTCCTTTCCTGAAATGCTGGAACCACAGGACATCCAATGAAATTGATTGAGAAAAATTGGGGCGGACAAAAGAAAATAAATTTTTACACAACACATAATTAAATGTTAGAATTCATTACCCTGGGATGTAATGTTGGCTACCAGCTTGGTTGGTTGGAGCAATTCATGGAAGTCTTGGGATCAATTACTATTAGCCTTGATGGTAGTGGGACTGCCTCTGAAGTCCATCTGTTGGGAAACTAGTAGGTTTCCTAGTACAGTTGGCTGGCCACTTGAGAACAGACTGCTAGACTAAATGGGTCAGGAGTCCAATCCAGCAATGCACTGCTTATGTTCTTATCTTCCTCATCAGATAGTCCTCCCAGTTCCCTAACACATCCACCCACAATTAGAATAGAAATACTGCTTTACGTACACCACCAAGTGATGATAGCCACATTTAAAGCCAAAGTTAAAGGCTTTACAAGGGGATTGATAAATTAATATTTAACAAGGGCATTAATCTTGAAGACTCATGCCTCCAAATAGTAGTTACAGGAGAAATATGATGGGAAAGGGTGTATTGCCATGTTTTGCTTGGAAGTATCCCAGAATTATCCATTTGGCTATAGTGAGAAACAAAATACAAGAATGAACCTTAGCCTGAATGAGCAAGGCTATTCTTATGCTCCTGTGTTCTTTGTTTAGAACAGTGGTAGTCAACCTGGTCCATACCACCCACTAGTGGGCGTTCCAGCTTTCATGGTGGTCGGTACGGGTTTTGTCCGATACTGAAGCACTTTCCTTTTTTTTAATTTAATTGACTTTATAAAAAAAATTCATAGCATTATTTAAAAACATTTTCATTAGTTTTTCATAAAATTCCCCATGACAATTTAAATTTCTGAAAATATACTATTTGTATCGCCCGTGCATAAGTTTAGTTCACATTACATACATGAAACTAAATGGTGCTATAGTGCGACCGCGAACAAAACAGCCTCATCCCAGAATAGCTCACGCATCTCCCCCCACACCACCCAGCTGTAACAGACAAGCAAAGCTGGTAGCTGGCACCCCCCAACAAACCCAATCCACGATGCGCGAGAGGCACGCACAGACAATGATACACTTTATAAATTACCATTACTGTGGAACCGGTGGGTGGTTAGAAAATTTTACTACTAACAGAGATACAAAAGTGGGCGGTAGGTATAAAAAGGTTGACTACCCCTGCTTTAGAAGGTGCAGTCTTCTCTTTAAATAACCTTCACCAACTTTGGCACCCTCCAAATATGCAGATTTTAAGTCCCAGAATTCACCAGCAATCATGGCTAATGTAAAGTTAAGTTTTATTTTGGAGTGGGATAACTATAGTTCTCAGATGCTAGTATGCTATTTATTGTTGATAGAAAGTATAGTTCAACAATATCTGAAAGGTTAAAGGTTGCCAATTCTGACTCTGATTACATTTAAACTGATACATGCAAATTTATGTAAACCTGTTCTTTTGTTGTTATTGTTCGTTTTTGTTGATTCTTTTTCTTGGTGATCTGCAACTTGCCAATCTGCCCACAGTGCTCTGATAAATTTGATCAGGTCTCAGTTATGAATTCATTTGACATAGAATTGAACCTTACAACTTGTCTGAATGCTGTGGTCTTTAAAAAAAACAGCACTCCTTTCTTTTCAACTAAATATTCAGAGCCAACCCTTATTCTTACCGCTTGAGAACACAGGGTTTAGTTTAAGCTCAGAAAAAAAGCTTTCTAAAATTAACTGCAGTTCTCATTCCATGATGGTGGTCTAATTTAATACTGGTCACTATGCTGGGTCTCCACTGGTAGAACAGTTCTAATGTTTGAACAAATACACTGTGAAACCAAGCCGAAGAAAGTGATACTAGGCATCAAGACAAAGAGAGATGGAACGGATTGGTACTGTGTAACAACATGCCACGGCTTAGACAAAATGCTTTATGTTAGAGCCTGAATCAAAAAGATGTGTTGGGATTTATTTCCCAGATAAATTAACAAACCTGCTGATAGATTCCTGGTGAAATTTCATTAGCCAGCTGGGCAGCTGGCCACAAGCATTGAATTGCCATTATGTAATTCTTGGTGATAGTCAGCTGCTTTGTTGAGCAGCTGGTGGCTGACTGGACTGCACTAGGACAGCAATTGAGGGCCAGAAATGGTGCCACCTTCTTTGTCCCACCTTATATATCTTGGGCAGACAAGAAGGCAAACAGGGTTTAGATACAAGCTTTTTTGCATCCTTCTCTTTGGCTTCCTTTTAGCAAAAAAACAGAGCAGATGCTTTTCCTTCTCTTCAGGAGTGATGGGCTGTCTCACACACACTGCCCGTACTAAGATTGCCTCACTAGGATGGTATGTACCCCATGACTATTATGTATTCATTCACAATGCTTCCTCTTGTGGGCTGCATTCTGTTTTTAAGGAGAGAAAAATACCTGCTGCTGCCTTTTCTTTCCCAGGGCATTCAACCAATAGGGGCCTGCACTCATTCACAACTGGGGGTGGGGTGGACCGTGCAACAGTGCTTTCTCTTGAAATGCCCCCCCTCCCAAATACGTCTGTTACTTGGGTTCCAAAGCACCAGCTTCCCTATTGCCTACTAATCCTTCCGGCTCTCACTGCACACTCATTATACACTGAAGTCTGGGACTGAATGTGAAAGCAAGGATTGTAAGAAAGGAAGGAATCTGGGAATCATTCATCTGTTCATTATCTACATGAAAGGTTTTTCAAACTAAGAGAGGCTTCCCAGCAGCTGGATTAACCTTAGCATCAGGTGCTGTACCTTTCTCTGAAGGAAGAAGCCTCCAAAAGATAGGATTATGTGGTTAGGAATTTTATTGTTGATGGGCAACAGATTTCTACTGAATATATTCTGCATAAAAGTTGGTATTGCATAATTTCATTTGACATGATGTATATTAATGTCTTCTGGAGGTAATTTTAGCATATGTCAAGAATATTAACACTGAATGTATGGGATATTCACATCACTTAATATCAACACATTAATTAAACTCTTCTATCGTATACAATAAATAATAAAATAAATAAATAAATAATAAATAAATAATAAAATAAAATAAAATAAACTGTTTCAACTCCTACCCTCAAAACAGCGCTATAGAGCACTGCACACCAGAACAACTAGACACAAGTTGAGTTTTTTCCTGAAGGCCATCACTCTGCTAAACAAATAATTCCATCAACACTGTCAAACTATTTACTGAATCTGCATTACTATTAATCTTCTCATAGTTCCCATCACCAATCTCTTTCCACTTATGACTGTATGACTGTAACTTGTTGCTGGCAATCCTTATGATTTATATTGATATACTGACCATCAATTGTGTTGTAAATGTTGTACCTTGATGTTGTATCTTTTCTTTTATGTACACTGAGAGCATATGCACCAAGACAAATTCCTTGTGTATCCAATCACACTTGGCCAATAAAATTCTATTCTATTCTATTCTATTCTATTCTATTCTATTCTATTCTATTCTATTCTATTCTATTCTATTCTATAGTCTCTTGAAAGCACTGTATTACGCTTCCTAATGGTATTTATTTAAGTTGAAATTTTTCAAGAGATTAGATAACAGTCCAGAAATTAATACTATAGCTTTATAATCCATTTGTCTCAGGATATCTATAAAATGGTCCAACACAAGTAATTTAATTTTCATTATTAGCTGCAAATTTACAATAGCAAAATACCAGGAAACCAAGAATACTTTTTGTATTTAAAAGTGGCAAATTGCGTCAGCTGCCAATTTAACAGAATGTTAAATGTCATTTACCAGTAATTAAAAAAGGTTTTATTCATGTTTGTCCTTTTTTTTAAAGCTTACATTAGTCAATTAATTCCTCACAGATTACCTCTACCTACACAAATGTACATTTTGGATAGAACAATGGAATTTTGAAGTTCAACTTGACTTTCTCAGATTTTAATCTATTGCAATAATAACCACTACTAAATTAGTTACTGAAATCTGATTAAAAAGTAGGTTGTCATGGCGAAAACATAGGTCTAGAGTATTTATATGGACAGGAAAGAGTTCATAATAGATGAAGCTGATCATTTTTTCCTCCTTTTAACAAACATTGGTTTGCCAGGGGTAAGCGATTATAGCTGGATTTGTACATGATTATATGTACCCACTATATTTCTTAACAGATGTTTATTCCCAAATTTTCTTCATGCTTCTGCAACTAAAATAATACAAATGGTCACACTGTGTGGGCCCAGAAAATCCTTATATCTAGAGTATAAAATTATCTAACCACAATACTGTGACTTTTCTGAATCTCTTTTCTCAAGTCTTAGGCGCTTAAGTTCCATAACAAGAAGGGCATGAAAAGTTCATCTCAGCAACTCGACTTTGTTAATGATTCATTCTGCAGCTCCCATAAAGACCCTGAATGTTTGTCTGTCTCTGTCAAGCTCCAAAAGCAAGAAAGATATGCTGAGGTTCTTCTAGGGAGTTTCCTTTATTGTTCCTCACCTTTAGGCAGAAATCTTTTCAAACCAAAGTAAACTGCTTGCGTCATTAAACATATACTCTAAGAACTCCCAGGGAGGAGCTGTCTTAACTATTTTTTTCTCCCAACCAAACTATTGAAACTTTGCTGTCTTTTGTTTCTCTGGAGTGTGATCCATCCATCTTGGGAATCTGGACCACATTCTATACTATATAGAACCACACTCTATCACTGTACTATAAAAGTAAAGACCTTTTCTAGCGCAAATGGATATGTTTATATAGTTTTCTTAGAAACAAGGCAGGTAATCCTTGATTTACAATCACAATTCAGACTAAAATTTCAGTTGGTAAGAGATACAATTAAGCAAGTCATCACACGAACAGAGCCAATTTAACAACCCTTTTATCATGGTTATTAAGTGAATCATGTGGCTATTAAGCAAATTCCATTGTCTTTGCTTGTTGGAAGCTGGCTGGGAAGGTCACAAATCATGATAATGTCACTGCAAAATACTGCAACTATCATAAATGCAAGCTGGTTCCAAGCACCTGAATTCCTGTCATAACTTTTAACTGTTGTTAAGTTAATGGTTATGTTGGCAACCACCTGTATGTTAATGGTTTGTCATTGCCTTTTTTCTAGTTCTTTTTTAAATTATTTTTTCAATCTAGTTTACAGCTCTAGTTTATCCTAACACACTCCTGTCCAAAGTATTAACCAGATCTGACTTTTTTTAGCTTTTTGAGATCAGTCAAAACATCTTAAATGACTTCCTCTCTCTTACGTTGCTTAGTCTACTTCATAGATTGAAATGTACTGATAAATAAAATTACTCACTATTTTGAATTTACATAGTCAGCCTATGAGGCCCAACTTAAAAGCTGAAGGTGATTAATATGACGATTCAAATCCCATTTTAGATATGAGATCATCAGGGGATATGATACAAGTTACTAATCTCATGGCAAAATAAGAACAGTGAGCTATTGCACATAGTTATGAGGAAGTGTAACATAAAGACTATGAACATGAAAAAAATTCCAGAGTTGCTGAAGTCACACAGGTAAGCCACTCCAAACTCATTAATTGTTAATTCTAAATACTATTACCATTTAGATCAAGGGTTTCCAACCCTGGCAACTTTAAAACTTATGGACCAACTCCCAGAATTCCCCAGCCAGCCTCTCTGTCAGTTCGTTTAACCCAGTATTTTGTTCTCTATTGTGATAAACCAATAAATCCAAAATGAGAAAGGACAGAATTATTTGCCTATGCTGTTGTTTCAAGTAACAGATAATTAATGAGGTACTGCTTTTCATAGAATAATAAAGCTAGAAAAAGCCACTGAGGAAGTCTCCCGTTCAACACACAGAATTCAAATGAAGTTATCTTCAGCAATTGTTTACCTAACATCTGGTTGCAACATCAATTAAGAAGCTCTCCACATCCCTTCACTAATTGGTTTTAGCATCAAACTACTCTTGCTATTGGGAAACATTTTTGTAACATCAAATGGAAGAATCAGCTTTCCTGAAATTTAAACGTTGTTTTGGACTTGGATTCTGAGGGATTTTTTATTTATTTTGACACTCCTTCTGGTTCTTGAAAAGTACTTCCTTTCACCTGTCTTTTCTTAAAGCAGGGGTCTCCAACCTTAGTAACTTTAAGGTTTGTGGACTTCAACTCCCAGAATTCCTCAGCTAGCAAAGCTGGCTGAGGAACTCTGGGGGTTGAAGTCCACACGCCTTAAAGTTACTAAGGTTGGAGACCCCTGTCTTAAAGAATAGATCCTTCAACCATTCCTGGGACGGCAGGAATCATTGCTCTGATCATCTTTATCACCTTAATTTGTATCTCTTTCAGTATAAATAAGGTGTTATTTTAGGAGTCTTGACTAAATCAAGACACCAAATGAGGACAGCATAGAGCAGCCTTCTATAGCAGGGGTCTCCAACCTTGGTCCCTTTAAGACTTGTGGACTTCAATTCCCAGAGTTTCTCAGCCAGCTTTGCTGGCTGAGGAACTCTGGGAGTTGAAGTCCACAAGTCTTAAAAGGACCAAGGTTGGAGACCCCTATTCTATAGTCTGGTGCCTTCTAAACGGATGGCCACACTAGTTGGGGAATTGAAATCTCCACACATCTGATGGCTACCTGGTCTAGCAAGGCAATAAAACCAATTTTTTAAAATCTTCAGCAGAAATAAACTTGCAAGAAGAAAACCTGCCAAATCTGGCAATTAAAAACTGCAGAAGTGTCAGGAACAGAGGATATATTTAACCTAAGAGTTTTAGGGCAGGCTTAGATTTTTTGGGGGCTGTCTTGAGAGCAGGAAGTAAAGTCATGTTTTGGACAAGACTTGTCAGAACTGTTGGATTGGATTTCAGCTAGGAGTGGTAGCTTTTGTCATTCTTTCTTGTCCAGTTAGATCCTGAATACAAAACGCCTATTGTGAGGCAAGCAGCATGAATAAAACGAGATGGAAGAGGAGTGTTGTTATCGTAGGCATACATCCAAGAGACGATGGTATGCTTTTCTTCTTTAAGACAGGGGTTTCCTACCTTGGTAATTTTAAGCCTGGAGGACTTCAACTTCCAGAATTCTGGGAGTTGAAGTCCTCCAGGCTTAAAGTTGCCAAGGTTGGAGACCCCTGCTTTAAAAGGCTCTTAAAAATCTTTGAGTCCTTAAGATCCTGTTTGGAAGAGTTACCTCTTTACCTTTCACCAGTACATAACATCTGGAATTCTTTCCAAGCCAGATGTGAATGTTAGGTTAGGTTAAATTAGAATTGCTAATGCTAATGGCTCATGGTTTGAACTCTCAGCCACCATATAAAACAAGGGGCTTGCACTTGTATGAAAAGGAGTTTTTTGAGCCTATTATTGCTATGCCACAATAAAACATTATGTTACTATTAATGAGCATACAGAATTTGGTTCCCCAACACTCCAAGACATTTCTAAAGTTTTATGGCTGAAAAATGAGGAGTTGATAAGACAGGTAGTCCTCAACTTACAACAGTTTGTTTAGTGACCGTTCAAAGTTACAACAGCACTGAAAAAAGTGACTTATGACCATTTCTCACACTTACGACCATTGCATCATCCCCATGGTCATGTGATCAAAATTCAGTTGACTCATATTTATGATGGTTGCAGTGTCCCAGGGTCATGTGATCAACTTTTGCAAATGTTTCACTTAGCAACAAAAATTTTGGGCTGAATTGTGATTGTAAGTCAAGGACTTACCTGTATTCAGTCAGGAAAATTCAGAAACTAAACAGAGTATTGAAGTTGGTTCTAGATTTTGGTTCAACAGCATGCATTTCTTGCATTAGAAATTACATTTTCCATACCGCAATGTCCTGCCTGACATTACATTGCCAGAAACAGTCAGCATCCAAAAGCCAAACAGACAGCTTTGTACATATGATTTAAGAAGGTAAGGTTTCCCAAACTGGGCAATCATTTTGAAATATAGTTGATCTAGCCCTCTTATTTGGTAACTTAGCATTTCCTAAAGGAGGGTTTTCCAGATAAAGGAAGCCTGATAATAATATTACCAAGAAAAGGCATTTCTATAAATTATTCCATCCTTTCCTTTTCAACGAAAAAAGCATGGAGGACATGGTGAATAAACAGGAGAGAACTAACAAATGAAACATAACATTGTCTGGATACAAATATGACTATAAATTCCATGAATGAGCCATGAAATTGCAAAAACTTAGATTTAAAACTTTAGTTTTTATTTCAATACATAACAATTCAACTTGATTATTATATCCACACTGCAGATAGAAACCTAACTTTAAAACCATAGTCCTGCTAAGGTGCTATCTATCTTAAAAATCCATAATTCAAATCATATTTCCACATTTTCATCTCATATCTCCAGTTTCCAGGACTGTGAGAAGTACATAGAACCATTGAGAGTTATCCAAGTTCTTCAGGCCCCAAAGATGAATTCTACATATAAATGGAATATATTTGTTCCTTTTTGTATAATTTGGTGTATTTTTGCAAGTCATGGGGGATTTTTCCTTTTCTTTTTTCCGTTTTTAGAAACACTTGACTCTTGGTGCCTGCCTGGACAAATCCCTACAGATTTCTAAGCATCAATTTTGGAAGTGATTTGCTATCGATTATTTCTTCCTATGGATGAGAGGGAATGACGAGCCCAAGATCAAATGGCAGAACTATAACTCAGCTTTTTCTCTCCTAGTCTAGCACTTTAACCACTAGACCAGGGGTGAAATGTTACTGGTTCGCTCCGGTTCAGGCGAACCGGTAGCAGTGGTGGTATGTGATTTGGCGAGCCAGTAGTTGCACTAGCCCGAGGCTCTACCCACCCACCCAGACATCATTACTATTATTATTATTTTAACCAAGAAGTAACCTGTTTTGACCTCTGCGCATGCGCAGAGGGTCTAAAATCGGAGGTGAAGATGACATGAGTGCACTTCCGAACCGATAGGGAAGGTAAGTAGATTTCACCCCTGCTCTAGACCAACCTGGCTCTCATTTATTTCCAGTGGAAGAATGCAAAAGCTTAATCATAGCACTAAAAAACAACTATAGGTCCTCGTTTCTGTTCTTTTGGAATATAGGAGAATGCATTCTCTGGCTAGTTGGTAATTCTGTACTGCAAACTCAGCACATTTTGGAAGCCTTCAGATTAGGAATGCTGACCTACACGAACCATAAATTATTTGTCATCTGAAAGTAAATCCCACTATTAAGGTTATTCAATGCATTCAACACAGCTACTTTCAGGAATGATTCTAGATTTATTGCATGAATATCAATGGATTGTTGCTTGCTACATTTGCATAGCACTATCGATAGCATTTCTATAGGTGAAGAATGCTTTAATTGTACTGCATGAAATTGCAGGTATTTGGATTAAGGGATAAATTTTCTTCAGCAAAGGATGTGATTTCCATCCAAATCTGACCTCAGATACCTTTCTTTTCCCATCCATCCACCCTTCTTTTCTATACACTCCTCTTAGGCTCCTGATTTACTGGTAATCAATTCCATGCCACCGCTGTTCCTGCAACCAAAATACAATCTTCAAGAGAGCAGCAAAAGTTGTGGAACAGGAAATTCTTTTAATACAGAGCATACTTCAATCCTCTAGAGAATTAAGACAGCTCTGAGAATGAAGCAGGCATGGATGCTGGCTACACAGCTTGGTTCAAGCATGACAAGGAAGCTGCCTCCTTTTGCTGTCCTTGGGGTTTTGAACATCTCTTGTCCTCCCATCAACCTCTCTAATGTGCTCCTGGTTTTATCCTGCTCATTGTTCTATATAAAGCAACTCGTGGCCCTGTAAATAGCCAGGTCTTATGATGTTGTCTCTGTTGGAGAGAGAGCTATGGCCTGCGAAAATATTTTTAGCTTCAAGACTCAAGGGATTTGAGGATAGGGCAATCTAGCTTTCATTATGAATTTGAGACAGTGGGAAGGGTCACAGGACAACGTTTCTTCACCTCACCCTGTTTCTCTCAAATCACCAGCTTTTCGGTCTTCCTCCCTCCTTCCCTCTTTTTCTTGCACTTCACCTCCCCGCAGTTTGAGTTATGCTTTTACTGCAGTGTCACATCCCAAAGGAAGGCTGAGAGGAGCATTCAAATGGGAGTTGTGGATGGATTTTAAATCTCCAGTTTCAGGCCAGTTCATCTTTCCATACATGTTATTCCTAAGACATGCTTATCCGTTATCTCTTATGGAACAGAAGGGTTTTATTTTCTTTTTCTATAAAAGAAATCTACCACCAATCTTCCAACTATTTCCAGTAATCTGCCATAGGCTAATAGATCTCACAAAAGCCAATGTTACTCAATTTCTCTTCAGAGCTTAGGGAAAAAAGACTTTAAACAGAGATCAAAAGAGACTTGTTTTAGCAACCTCATCTAAAAATGAAGGCTCTTCAGCCAACCAGGAAAAAACAACAACCCATAGCCGACAGCTAGAACTGGACATCAGATTAAATGCATCTTTGCATTAAAAAAAATACATTTATATATTTAAAGGAGTTAATATTGTTAAAGGCTGATTGTAAGTGAAGGAATATCTAAAGAAAAGAGAATATGGTATATTTGTGTAGGGAATCATGCAAAGATAGATCTAGCTTCTCTCTTTTGCATCAAAAAAATTGGCAATGTAAAAAATGGCATTGATGTAAGAATCATGTAAATTCATTAGAATTAATATTGAAAGTACATTCTGAAGAGAGATTACAGCAGAGGATGCATTTCTTGGGAATAAGAGTTCATGCATAGCTTTTCATGGCGGTGGCAACTATCTTGTCAGGAACATGACATCACTATCACACCAGCTCAGGCCCCATCACCCACTAGAGTTAAAAAGTCTCCTTAAATCAGAGCAAGGGGATATCATATAAAGAGCAAAGTTGACATTGGAGGGATGATCCACACAAGAAGCCTAACTTCTTAACCGTTGGGTATTTTTTTAGAAAGGCATGAGGGAGGGGAGGAGGGCATACTCTGACTAAAATGAGGGGGAGGAAATGCAGAGTGGGCTTGTTGCTTTTATTCTTATCTTGTTGTCTCATAGCAATTATCCACCACTTGCATCTTGTGAAACTACACATAAACTCCCACTGAATTTGCCAATGAGAACAATACTTTCTCTTTGCCAGGAAAAAAAAATAATAACTTTACAATTTGTGCTCTTACACTGATCACAGAGGAAGAGGGAGTTGGTGGATCGAATGTATTTTTTTCAGCCGAAACATGAACGAACACATTTATTTTTGAACATAAAACATCTCTCAAATGTAAACTAAACACCTTATAGAGACTTCATAGAAGGGTGGGAAGTGGGGAGCCACTGTTTAGATCTGCCTATAGGTATTTCCTGAATGCAAATCAGGAAGAGACTGGATGAGGCACAAAGTCCAAGGTTAGCAGGAGAGTATTTGTAGGCCGGAACTAATAAGCACTGGGCTTTCCAGAGACTTTGGACCAATCTGATGCTGGTTAGGGTTGATGTGAGTTGTAATTTCTTAAGAAGTGGGGGCGGGGGAGAATTCTCAACAGCATATAAATGATGTAGTCATGTATATTAGATTGAAATGGGGTGTGTGTGTGAGGGGGGGAATACAAGCCTGTGAGTCAGATTGTCTCAAGAAAAAAATGCTGTGGGCTGTTGTTGAAGTGACAAAATTCTAAGAGATGAACTGCAATTAGAGGGCAATGGTTAGGGTGGTTTCCTGCTGTTGATCAAAAGGTGTGGATCCTGGGACTTGTGCCCAAGCCATTTCCCTGCTCCAGAAATGATGGTATAGTCAAGCTACTTTCCCACAATAACTCAGGGCAAGAAATCGGGGATGGGGAGGGGGGGAAGGCACGCTCTCCGATAAAAGATCCCCCCCCTATGTATTCTATGGAGAGAACTGCCCCCCCATCCCAGCTGGGAGCAAGGAAATCTGGGGACTGGGGACCTTAAGGGAAAACGGGCTTGTCTTCAGCCTGTGGCCCCCATTACTCCAGGCTAGCCTACCCAACCCCCTTTACACCTGCTGGCTGGCCAAGGCGGGGAGTTATAGCACGCGAAGTCCGGAGAGGAGTCGGATCCTGGGAGGCTGAAAGGTAGCCCGGTTTTCTCATCTCCATGAATTTCACCTGCCCAAGCGCCTCTGGGCAACTCTCTGCCTCGGCGCTTCCGTTCCTCGGAAATGCCTACGAAAAGTTTCGGTTCGGAAAACGGGGGAGGGCAAAAGACGGACTTACAGGGCAGCCTCCGGCTGTGGCCGTGATGGGCTTCGGGTCCTGACATTGCTTTCCGTGGGCGAGTACGGCGCCGATTCTCCTGGATTCTCCACGGCCTTCCCGGGCAGAGGAAAGACGCGCTCACAGCAGACCGGCCGCCAACACTCCCGCCGTTCCCAAGCGCCTGCTCATCTTCCCAAGGAGTGGTCCAGCTGCGGGGACTCCACCGGCCGTAACTCCGGCTTGTCTGGCTCTAGCGGGGCGGACTGGGACTTCGGCAGCAGAACGTACCAAGTGGACGAGATGCCAAAGGGGTGGAGCCGCAGATCGCGGGGCGTTGTGTGTGTGTGTGTGAGGGGGGGGCGGGTGTTGCTCTTCGCGTTGATTTTCCGTCCGCCTCGTTTGGCGAGGTCGGAAGCGGAGGACGAGTCGAAGAGGCTGGAGTGGCGCAGACGTTCCCGACCACGCTGGGGCACCCACAGACTCGCCCGTGGCTTGTTTTTTATTTTTAATTTTTAAATGTATAAAGACCGCTTTTCCCAGGGCCTCTGTAGGCGTGAAAAACGGACGGGGATTAAAGGAAGAAGGGCCAGCAGTCGGGAGAAGAAAAGGCGGAAGGCTGCAAAGATGGGCCGTCAGGCGGGACTCCAGGACCGATCAGCTCACTTTACCTTGCAGGGTTGTTGTTGTGGAAGGGGATGAAGGAGGAACTGGGCTCTAAATATGCACCAAAGACAAATTCCTTGTGTGTCCAATCACACTTGGCCAATAAAGAATTCTATTCTATTCTATTCTATTCTATTCTATTCTATTCTATTCTATTCTATTCTATTCTATTCTATTCTAAATGGGAGCATGGAGCTCCTAGAGACATGTGGAAATATGAAGAAAATGATAATAATAGGACTGATGTAGCCTCAAATATGCCTTCAGACACCTAAATGTCCTTTTGGACACCTGAAAGCCAGCAGGCTGTTTCCTTCATACCAAAGGGAATGCAGGTAGAGCGGTGTTTCTCAACCTTGACATCTTTTAAGATGGATGGACTTCAACTCCCAGAATTCCCTAGCTGGTTGGTTCGCCAGGGAATTCTGGCCAGCCAAGACTGGCTGGGGAATTCTGAGAGTTGAAGCCCATCCATCGTCAACATGGCAAGATTGAGAAACACGGATACGGAGAGTTTTGTTTTGACCGAGTCTCTTGCAGTTTCGATAAAGGAACAGAGAACTGGAAATTTCAGACTTGTACATACTAAATGGGAAGTCCCTGTGTTTTGAACTATTTTGCATTTATGTGGGGAGGTGAAACAGATGCTTCCATTCCCTTGTGCCTGCAGAAGGAACCCAGGCAAGGAGGGCAGGCAATGCAGCAGGTGTGATAAACTAAATTCCTTGCTTGTCTGAAAGTCCTTTTCTGGCAAACGGTTTTTTAATTAAAAGGCCTAAGATCACTTTATCAGATGTCTGGTAAACAACAAAATATCTTATCCCACCAGACTTGAAATCCTAGGCTTAGAAAACTTAGAACTCCATCGCCTTCGAAAAGACCTAAGTTTAACTCATAGAATCATCTATTGTAATGTCCTTCCTGTTAAAGACTACTTCAGCTTTAATTGCAATAATGCAAGAGCAACCAATAGATTTAAACTTAATGCTAACCGCTTTAATCTAGATTGCAGAAAATATAACTTCTGTAATAGAATCATCAGTGCTTGGAATACTTTACCTGACTCTGTGGTCTCTTCCCATAATCCCAAAAGCTTTAACCAAAAACTTTCTACTATTGACCTCACCCCATTCCTAAGATGACCATAAGGGGCGTGCATAAGAGCACAAACGTGCCTACCGTTCCTGTCCTATTGTTTTTCTTTTTTCTTCTTATATATATATATGCTTATACCTCCTTATATTTCTTCATATATATGTTTATATACTATATAATCTTTTTGTGGGATGCTTATGTATATTGTTGTGACAAAATAAATAAATAAATACATAAATTTTTTGCCGCCATAGACTAACACAGTTCTCTTCCCACAGTTTTTCTTGTATGATGATATTAATGATGAATGCTTAAGGATTCAGAAGAACGTGCGCGGTATAAAGATCAATGCTGCAAAAAAAAATGCTGCTTATGCAGCTAATAATTCTGTGAGTCCGATGTTACTTAATCCACTGGTAGTGTCTAATGTCTCCCTGGCACACAGATTTTCTCTCCTAGATATCTTGTTGCTGTGAAATGATTTGATCTGTTTTGATCTATTATTAATCAGTTGGAAGCACATTGAGCACAATTAATTGATGGGATTCAGTATGCTACTTGAGATGCAGTTGCGGCTGCTAGCTCAGACAAATTAAAGGATGATGCTATGAATGGCAGGATGGCAGGATTAACCAGGATGGCTAAGAGAATCATCTTATATGGGACAGATATCTGTGGGGGACAATCCTGCCAGATGCTATATTTCTCTGCTAATGGATAAAATGTCACCCAAGGTGCTCCAAGCAACTGAAATACCTGAGCTATTCAGGATTTAGTACTCATTTATAGTGCATCCTGTAGTTCTTAATTAGGCAAAGTATAATTCTGCTATGACAGCCAGGGCGCTTCAACTCTGACTGTATAGTAGCCTTTCCAGTTTTACCATTTGTTCATTCAAGTGTCTTCTTCTTCCAGAAGGTTGGCTTTGAGTCTTTATTGTCTGCTTTGACTCACGTTGGCCATGGCAGAGAAGGATGTATTAACAACCAGATCTTTTCCACATTCTATGCCATTGACCAAATCAGGCTAGTTGTTCCTTTAGAGAGGATTTATCACCTCCAAGTCAAGAGTGTGCCCTACAGCTTCCTTCATCCAAGTCAACCTTGGCTTCCTCCATCAAGTTATCTTCAACAGGAGTGTATTAACATCCATAATCACAGAGCCACTTATGGAAGGTCTTAGGGACTATGGTGAAAATATGGGCCTGACTTGTCCCTCTTTCAACCTTATTACCCCGTTCCCCCCACAAGGTTGGAATGCATACAATTCCCATCTGGAGGATATTAAATTCAAGGAGGCTGTCCTAACATTGTGTCTGAGTGTTGTTACGTATAGGTTATCTTAACTGGCTTGCTTGCCTTGTCAATTCGCGCAGTTCTCTTTCACTTCAGGCTGCCCCTCTGGTTTTAGATCAACCTTTTTTGTCTTTTCGTTTGGGATCACTTGCTCTTGTTCTTTTCCATACCAACTGTTTCTAACTGGATGACAGAGGACGGGTGATTATATTGTACAGATGAAAAGTGATGGTTTCAAGAACTCATGTTTGCACCCGTGTTGGAGGAAAGATGTTAGGGAAACTTAAACGCTGTTGAACAAGCACTAGTCCACATGTCCACTGCAAATTATATATAATTTAGCAGCATGAGGAGGGTCACAGGTTCCCCCCCCCCCAATGCTAGAACCAATAAGGTTGGAGCTATGTAAGGATGAGAAAAGATTTCCCAGATAGAGAAATTTTGGGCACATCTATATTTTACTGAATTTTCATGCATTGTTTTTGCAATCCTACTTATGCACAAGAGAACTATGTATGGAAGCTGGTTGTTAATGAAAGAATTATTTTTTAGAATCAGAGCAGCAGTCATCAGCAGTGAATTGATTCACTGCCAGTTTAGAAGGTGAAATTCAAATTGGATTTTATTTAAAGCTGTCCTTCACAAAAGGAACCACATTGCCAAGTTACTTGCACTTTTTAAATTCAGGAAATGCTCTTGGAATAATTTGCTGAACATAATACACAGTTCTTGTCCAAGTATGTGTTCATGAAGCCCATTATTGTGGCTTTAACATTCTAGTTTCCATCCTCCAAAGTAGGTACACTCACCTCTGAGTTAAACCTTTCTCCTATTAATTTTGTGGACATTTTTACATAGTATTCTTGGCATAATATGGCAGGAGTTTGTTATCATTTTCTTCCTGGGGAGTTTTAGATTTCTCAATTTAACCTACTGCACTGCAGTGGTATATTCTGGCAGCCTACCAACCTATGCTAACCAATTAACAGCGTTAATTTTGTTTCATTTAGAGCAGTGTTTCTGTCTTGGCAGCTTCAAGGAGTATGGACTTCAACTCCCAGAATTCCCCAGCCAGCTTGCTTGCTGGCTGGGAATTCTGGGTGTTGAAGTCCCACATCATAAAGCTGTTGATTGCCTTTGATCCTAAAGCAGAAATATGACCCATTGCCCAATTTTCCTGTTGTAGAAATGTAGTATAGATGTCATTCAAGTACTGTATCAGCTATCTGTGAGACACTTCAAGTGTTTATTTTAACAGGTTCATGAATCAAGATGTTAAATGCCAGACAGCGGGTGGACTAATCATTTTTATTACTTGACAGTTCTGTTAGAAATAAGGATGCAATTTTCCTTGCCTTATCTATCCTGCTTTACCGTATAGTTTCCATGGTTATTTTAATCTGAGCAACATTGCCCCCTGCTGATAAAATATCAAAGCATCCTGCATTTCGTAATATTTTTACGTTAATATTTTTAGTCTTGCAATCAGTTAAAAGACGTCCAGCTTGCTTGATAATCTCATTCCTTTCTAATCTCGTCATTCATTGCAGCTGAGAACGATTTCTTTCTGTGCTTCTAAATAAGGTACAGTGTCTAAAATGAAGAATGGGATGTCAGGACTCAATGACACACATGAGGCATAGCTTCCAAATCTGTAGAAACGTCTTTTTTAAAACAACAACAGCAACAACAGCAACAACACTCTACATGCCTAGGTTATGAATAATTGATAAGCGGTTAGCTCATTCTGCTCTAATTAGGAAAATAAACTATAATCTGAAAAAATATTTTTGATTTTTGGTTCTATCTGTCTCCCTATTTATTTGTTTTCCTCTCTGCTTAAACAAAGCAGGAGCTTCTTCAGAAAGATTAAATAAAGAATTTCAGGGGGAAATGCAGATCGAACACAATCTAGTACAGGCAAAGCTGGCTGGGGGATTCTGGGAGTTGAGGTCCACCAGGCTTAAAGTTGCCAAGGTTGGAGACCCCTGATCTAGTACTACCTTCTGAGACAGAAGAAGCTAAATACAATTTGCTGGGGAACAACTACACAAGTATGCGATCCATCCTGTTATTTGTGCTTTTGCAATTTCCTTTTAACCCATGTGTATCCTAGAATGATTGAATGGGTGGTCCAATAGATGTCTTCATATGCTTTTTCATACCGAACATCCTCCTTGCTCCCAAAAAACTATGATTTATGCCTGCAACTTTATTCACATTTCGTCTGGCCCTAACATGGCCATACAGTAAAATGGGGGCAGTTTTTTTTTTGTCCAAGGTAATAAAGACTTCAACCAGAGTTTGAATAGTAAAAACAATCCTCTTAGTACGGTGTTCAGATCTGCTTGAGAATAACAGTAGTTTGAATTAATTGTATTGTTTAGTTTTAATGTTTGGTTGTATGAATATTTTATAAATGCTTTATTGTGTTATTGTAAGCTGCCTAACATTCTGGGAATAGGAGAGATAAAATGTTCTTACATAAAATAAACAAGACAAAGATTTTCATCTCCATTCTGCAAGGCTCAATTTCTTTCCTTAAACTCTCTGGCTGTTATTTTTTGACTGGGTACAAGGCTAATGGTTACTGCTTGGTATTGACTCTAGCACATGGTGTCAAACTCGCGGTGTCATGTTGCCGTCACATGACGTATTGCGACATTTCCCCCCTTCACGGAGCTGGGG
The DNA here is from genome assembly GCF_028640845.1 of Ahaetulla prasina. Lineage (NCBI taxonomy): Eukaryota > Metazoa > Chordata > Lepidosauria > Squamata > Colubridae > Ahaetulla > Ahaetulla prasina. Next base: position 200,419,250 of record NC_080541.1, read on the forward strand.
TGGGCGTGGCCTGAGCATGACGCATCCAGTCTGTAGGCCGCCAGTTTGACACCCCGCCTGTCAACAGCTGAGGGTTATGTAATTGCCATCTATTATTGTACATTTTGTGCAATGATTACTTCGATAGATTTTTGAACTCTTGATTGTATGATGATTCTGTTTGTCAGTTTTTTCAATAACACGAATACCAAAACTTTAAAACCCATTTTCAATATCAAAATTGAGTCCTGAAAGGAAATAATTAAATGGCATCCTCAAGAATTCAGGATAAACATCTGGCAACTAGCCAGATGATCTAGTGACTCTAGTCACATCTTTAGGCATGAAAGGTGGCTGGATGATCTTGGACCAGTTACTCAACTCAGCCCTTTGCTGGCTGAGGAACTCTGGGAGTTGAAGTCCACAAGTCTTAAAGTTGCTGACCTAGGTCACTGCCTACTCAGACTTAACCTAAAGCCAATCTGAGGATTCCCTTATTGGAATCTGTCTCAGCCTTTCAGCCAAAAACCTGTGGTAATATTTCCAGTTGTTTTACATAATCCTGCTCCTCCCATCCTTTTCTCCAGCACTTTAATTTCTCTGCCATTACTGTCATGGTTTCTGATGTCACAAAGAAATGATGTCATAGCATCTGTGCAGCTTGAACATCACTCATGGCTCCCCAAACCCAAGAGGCCCAGTAGCTTCTCAGAGCCAGAGGGAGCAATCAATCACCTTTTCTCTCAACTATCCTGCTTATGAGCTACAGGCCCTCCTGTGAAGCTCTGGCTGAACCACCTGAAAGAAGATGAAGGCTGCCAGGAAGAAGAAAGAATGTCTTAATGTATTCCCCCTTGAGGCATTTTGAATATTATGGACCTAAGTTTCATTTGAAAGTTGATTGTCATTTTCATAGCGACTCTAACAATCTCCAATTATGGAATAATTATTTGTAACTTTGTAATACTAAGTTCTATTTGAAATATTTTATTGCATTATGGTTTTGTGCATTGATTTTGATGGGTTACATTGTTCTTTTCAGAAGTAAGACTACCAGTAATTAATACCAACAAGCCATAATATTGTAAATGTGAAGAAGAGATGACCTTCCAGACTTTGCTTAATCACATATCCTGTGATTCCCCACCATTGGCCATGTTGCCTGTAGTTGATTGCAGTTTCAGTTAGCAATATTTGGAAGATCCTATGTTTCCCATTCTGGTATATAGGATTAAAACCTAAGTTATTAAATAACTAATAAAAGGAAGGAAATAAACTTGTTCATGGGGAAGAAAGCTAATGAATCATAGTATGTAAACTAAATTGCTAAAAATATCATTTAAGGCAGAAACATTAAAATTATCTTCTATAGAAGCAAAACTGAGAAAGGCCTCTTTCCATTGTTCCATCACTGTTATATATTGACTTTAGCAATTTGCTGAACTAACACATGATATTTGTCAATCTAACAAATGATATTGCAGCAATACTGTGTATTCCAAATCCTCAAAATCATGCTTCTTATTCAAGGAGCTTGATTATATAAATTGGATTATCAGTCAACGGTAAAAGTCATTTGGAGACTTCAAGGATAGAGGAGACAGCCAGAGTAGATGGTGGGTAGTATATACCATATGTCAAGATTGAAGGCCTTTCTGTCTCTACCATCCCATGTCTCAAAACTGAATGAAATTAAGCTTCATAACAGTAAAACAGTGATGATGTGATATCCACAATTTGTAGGTCTCCCAATTCAGGTCTAGAAGCTGTTAGAAGAGATAGATGCTTCCAGTTGACTAAAATTTGACTGGTCGCTTCATTGATCCAGAAGAAACACTTTACTGATACAGGCAGCCCTTGACTTACTGAGCCCAAAATTTATGTTGCTAAATGAGTAATTTGTTAAGTGAATTTTGTCCCATTTTATGACTTTTCTTGCCACATTTATTAAATGAATCATACTGCAGTTGTTACATGAGTAACATGGTTGTAAAGTGAATCTGGCTTCCCCATTGACTTTGTTTGTCAGAAGGTCACAAAAAGGGAACCTGGGACCTTCTGGGACATTGCAACAGTCATAAATATGACCCACCTTGTCAAGCAACCATAAATCATGTGACCGTGGGGATGCTGCAACGGTCATATATGTGACAAATGGTCATAAGTCACTTTTTTCAGCGCTGTAACTTTGAACAGTCATTAAACAAACTGCTGTAAATTGAGGACTACCTGTATACGCCCTGCCAAACATAAGAATGAGTAGCCGGTATCTCATAATGAGTATAGATTTTAGTCGTCATATAAATCTATAGATAAGATGGACCACATGTAAATAAATTAAATAAGCCTAACTTTCAAAATTTCTCTTGGCAAACAGTTATAGATAGCACTTCCATCTTCTGCGAAGGTAATAGCAATTTATTGATGGAACTCTCCCTCCAAGGCAATTCATATCATATCTATTTCAATGATTTTCAGATGCTACATGAAAACATGGGATGTTTAAAGAAGCAGTCAGAGCCATTGGTCTTTAGGACGTATTTTGCTAATTGTATTTCTCAAGTTTCTGCTATTTTTGTTTTTGCCACATCTTATTTTAATCAGGTTGGATCCTAATTTAGTTCTGTTTTTGTCACAGATTTACTGAAATGAGTGCAGCTACTGCCTGATTATTTTTAAGACTATTTCTGATGTAATAATGCTTAACAAAATTATTTTGAATTCCGTGTCTTAATATTTCCAATGAGTTAGTCCTGTCTATAATTTCTTCCACATGCAAGGATCGCACTGATCAATTATCAGTAACATTTGCTTTTGTCTCCATGTTGCCATGGAAAATATGTGTGTGTGATTAGCAGCTCCTGCTTTAGAGGATACATTGGAAAGGCTGATTTGAAGCATTTTCTTTGAAGCTATTTAGCAGTCTGTTTCCTACTCAAACTCCAATCTCACCCCACCTCCTGGATCCTGTGACTTCCTCGTTCTCTCTTGCACCCAATACAGGTCTCTTGGGTCCATCACAACACTGTCAAATTAACTACTAAGACTGTAGTTCTTCTCATCCTTACTAGTACCTATCTCTTCCCACTTATGGCTATATCCATGTTGTTTGCATCTTTACAACTTATATTGTTTTTATTGTTTCCTAGTATGATTTGATTGTTATTAGTATCCTATGACTATCACTAAGTGTTGTATCTTATGATTCTTGATAAATATATTTTTATTTTTTCTTTATGTACACTGAGAGCATATGCACCAAAGACAAATTCCTTGTGTGTCCAATCACACTTGGCCAATAAAGATTTCTATTCTATTCCTATTTCTATTCCTATTCCTATTCCTATTCCTATTCCTATTCCTATTCCTATTCCTATTCCTATTCCTATTCCTATTCCTATTCCTATTCTATTCCTATTCCTATTCCTAGGGAACGCAGTGGCTCAGGGACTAGGACGTTGAGCTTGTCGATCGAAAGGTCTTCGAATCCCTAGTGCTGCCGTGTAATGGGGTGAGCTCCCGTTACTTGTCCCAGCTTCTGCCAACCTAGCAGTTTCGAAAGCACGTAAAAATACAAGTAGAAAAAATAGGGACCACCTTTGGTGGGAAGGTAACAGCGTTCTGTGCGCCTTTGGCGTTGAGTCATGCTGGCCACATGACCACAGAGATGTCTTCGGACAGTGCTGGCTCTTCGGCTTTGAAACGGAGATGAGCACCGCCTCCTAGAGTCGGCAACGACTAGCACATATGTGCAAGGGGAACCTTTATCTTTACCTTTACCTTTATTCCTATTCCTATTCCTATTCCCATTCCATTCCATTCCATTCCATTCTATTCTATTATCTTTTCCAATCTCTTCAAAAGATAGCACCGATGCCCTCTTAAACAGTGGGCAGTTAGGAATGCTTTTTTTTAGCTGAAAAAAGGAAATGTTGTTAGGCATACATGGGTTCAAGGTGCACATTAGTTGCTTTAGGGGCAGAGTCCTTCTTATTGAGCATCTGGAGGGAGTGCTGGTCAGGTGTACGAGCACAGCAATTGGGATGATGGTGCAGTGGCATGGAATAGTTGCTGAAGGTGAAAGAGACAAAGCAATGATGACAGAAGAACCATAAATGTGCATCTAACCCATTATATTTTTAAAGATAGGGATACTTTAAGAATCTTGTGTTGGAGTGTGCAGCAAAATATTTGAATCAAAAAATAGACCGAAACAAACAAGGCAAATTAAATTGTATTGGACTCAAATGAGAAGGTAAACTAAGGCAGAGTTTCTTACCCTGGACCGTTTTAAGATGTATAGTCTTCAGTTCCCAGAATTCCCTAGCCTTCATGGCCTTTGGCCTTTGGTCACAAAGCTGAGCCATCTTTCTTTGTTGTGTCATGTGTATTTCTACTTATAGCTCATCTCCTGTAGTTTTCTCCAACATGGCATCCTTCAAATGTGCAGAGGATTGCCAAGACCGTGCTGGTTCAGAGGTCTGAAGTTTTTTCAACAGAGCGCCTTGTTGGGGAAAGCCATTCTATACAATCATTTCAGAATATTTATAAGCAATTCTATAGCAAGTTACATTAAAGATCTAGGGCTTCATTTGTACCAAATGATATTGGATATTTTGAACCCTTTCAAGCTATTTTTGGGAGGGGTATATAGTTTTCCCCCTTACTTTTGCTCTTTAATTTTCCTTTTGCGCAGCAAAGTTATAAACATAAACAATTACATTTTTTTATTCTTATGAACTTTTTTCTGATTTGCCCCCTTTTCAGGTTTATCTTTTATTTTTCCCAATAAATCATGCTCACTGTAGATGTAACCTAATTTGCAGTTGTAGCCCTTTGGGTTAGTTTATGTTCCAATGTATTTGTTAGCCCAGAAACTTGATTAACTCAGCAACTATGTTAAATTTGTGGGACACTTGTTCCTTAAGGATATATGTAATGCAATATTTGTGCTCTGGATTCATAGCATGTAAGGTTAGAAGAGATCACTTGAGGATCACTGAATTCAATCTCTTGCACAGTGCAAGAATCTACTTTTATATCCTAAAAGAGGCTCTTTATGACAATATGTTATCAAACTCTAAACTAGCATGTTTTAATTCACCGAATTCTCATTATCTGTGAAAGGCCCCGTTGAGTTCCATTTAATTTGCTTACTTAGAAACATAGTTTCCACAATTCTATAATGACAACCATTTTCATTCATCTGAGTTATTTCTTATTATATTGATATCTGTTGAGACCACTTGGTTGTGCTTCACTTCTAAAGGCCCATGCTACACCCAGCCTTGAATACTGTGGATGTTGCAGTGCAAGGACTTTCTAAGCATTGCCAGCAAAAACTATTATATTGGGGTGATAGAAAAGAAAAATGATCAAATACACAATAGCAATAATACTTGCTCTATTTATTTGCATTCTTCTCATTAAATTTAAATGTAAATAAAATAGATTCAAATTATACTTTTGCCTTGGTCAAGGTTACTTTTCAGATTACAGTTGTATGGCTTTAAAAAGTTGCACTAATATGGGGTGATTTGTTATTATAGAATTAGCCTAATGTATTGGATAAGGTTGTTCTAATACTGTCTTGCTATTAATCATGTATCCTTTTCTCTTATCCTTATAACTAACTTCCTTCCTTCCTTCCTTCCTTCCTCTCTCCCTCCCCTCTCCCCCTGCCCCTCCCCTCCCTTTCCTTTTCCCTTTCCCTTTCCCTTTCCCAGATCATTGATGTGACTAATGAAGTACCACAGATAAGCAATTTAGTACAAGTAATAAGCCAACTCAAAAGGGTAAGATGGCATTTCTTCCTTTCTCCCTCAAATTTAATTTAGGTTAGATAGCTATATGATAGCTATGAATCACAACAGAGGAGAGAGCATGAATGAATGAGGGACACAATGATCCCCCTCAAAGGATTTTCAGGGACTACACATAACCTGTGGCCTCAAATTATGAGTCAAATCCTGAATTAGGCAGAATGGTTTGGGAAGAAGCAACTTTATTTGTTAGATTACAAAACAAAACAAATACCTCATTTCTTCAAGATCTTATAGGATAGCAATAGCATTTATATATTGCTTCATAATGCTTTACACCCCTAGGAAATTCACATCTGGTCAGTGGTGGGGTTCAACTAATTTAAAACTGGTTCTCTACCCTAATGATTTCTTCCAACAACCAGTTTGCCAAACTGCTGAGAAAGTTAATAACCGGTTCTCCTGAAGTGTTGCAAACTGGCTGAATCCCACCACTGCATCTGGTGAGGTAGATTGGACTGAAAGACTGTGAGGGCCCAGGATCACCGAGTGAATGTCTGGCTAATAGCAAACCCTCCACTCCTCATCCAGGATCTTTTGTTTTTTCGTTTCATAAATGTTCAGAAAGAACAGTATTGATATCTGGAGCATATCAATCAAGCCTACATCAAGAAGAATGTATTTGGTTTCTTGGTAATGAAGCATGCTAGTGGCACACCATTCTTTGTGGCAGTGGGAACTTAATTTTGACAGCAAATCTACATAATTTGTCAGCAGCCATCTCTTTCACCTTCATAATCTGAAAAGAATGAGCATAAGTTCTGTGATGTGTTCTCATATCATGATAGCACTGTGTAGCATCTCCAACAGTTGTCAAATCCTGACATTCCTTGTTCATACTGTTCATACTGTGAGTTCCACTATGAGAATCACTGGGCAGTCTAATAGCCTCATCTTTGGAAGAGAATTCTCATAAACATGTCCACAGTATACAATTTCCTCAGAGTATTTTTTTTAAATCTTCTTAGCTGAATATAAAACACTAGAAACAGGATTTTGCAACAACATAGTTAGGAGCAAATCTGTACACCCAATAAAAAGTGGTGTTGGATACCCTGGACTAGGAAGGCATCTCCCGACATTTTTACACTCCCTTATGGTCTCATCTCTCTCATAGTCATCAGAAAGACATTCAACTACTACACCCTTAACCACTACAACACACTGGCTCAGGAATGTGGTCGATTGTTAAGGAAAACATAGTTAAGATCAGAAAACAGAGAATGCATTTGCAAACTTAACCTTGTTTCTCTTCGAACTCCGGTAGATAATGAAGAAATTGGTTCTACTCAAAATGTTCAAGAGCCGGAACCGCAGAATTAAGTGGCTTTGGGAATTAGCCAACAAATACCTGAAAATGCTAGTGCTTGAAAAGCCATCAAAGAGCTCCACTTCCATTTTAGGGTAAGTGAGAATAATTGAGAAATTTTTGTGTGTGCATTTTGCCCAAATGAGATAAAGTTGGATCATTAAAGTGAAATGTTTTTAAAACTTGCTATCAAGAAAAGTAAAGACTCCCTTCAGTTGAGCCACTGATAGTTTTCCTGGCAATAATATGGAAATGATTTGCATTGTCTTATTCTGGAAATGTTTTTTGACTTCCTACAGACCTGAGATATCCTGGTGATTTCTCGTCCAAATATTATTTCATTGTTGTAACATGGTTATTTACAAGCCAATTTATTATTTGACCTTATGGTGGCTACTGGGTCTCAGGGAAGGATTGCAAAAACATGATAAATTCAAGAATTGAAACAGAACTTCATCTGGCTCTCCACATAGAAAGCAGAAGTGCAAAAGATTTTCCCAGTTCAGTTAGAAAGTCCATGCCACAGATTTCAAATGCATTAGTGAAAATATACTATTTTAACCAACTTGATACTGTCAAAATTTAGACCAGCCAATCTGGTAAGTGCAAATGTACTGGGATTACAGCTCCATGTTGATCAAATTGGCTTAGAACTGTAGTCTTAATGGTTCCAGAGGATACCAGTCTATGGCGTGACATTATTAGTAAATCCAAATATCAATTCATTGGGTGGTTCCAAAGGAAGAAACCAACAATTGTTTTTTCTATATTCCATGGTAGAAAGACAGAGCAAACCAGAATGCAGATCCATAATAATGCTTCCATTCTGCTTCTATGGCAGGATGAGCATCTCCTCTGCAGATAGTCTGAGTTCTAATGCTGATATGGTCATTGAGCCTGTCATGGATATTACTAAGGTGTCTATTGACAAAGAGATTGAAGATGATTGTTTCCCTGAGACATCCTTGAAGGCTTCAACCTCAGGAAGTTATGAAGCACTCTGCTTGAAAGGCCTCCCTCAACGGTTCCACATGCCAGCACCCAGAATGCTCTGTAGACCTTCAGCTCTGAGATGGACCAAGCCCTGCTGCACCAGATCGTGTAATGAGTCTCTCGAGCACGTCATCACCATCAATTATTCAGAATGTCAGAAGTCATATTCTGTGAGCAATCAAACTTCAATTATTGTTGCCTAGGGTAGAGAGTCTCTTAAAGAAACTCATGCATGCCTTAGAAGTCAGGTTTGGCCCAAAAGTCAAGCTTGAGTCTCTTTAGGAGTCTTGTCAATAGCTTCGGTATTTTACTCTGAAGCAATCCGGGAATATTTCCCGGTTGGTACAACGTCTCTGTGGTGATTCCCGTCCTGCTTACTCTTGAAGTGAACAAGGTTAGAGACTCAGATATTGTATAAACAGCACGTTTCAAAGTGCTCGTCTTATCTGATCAATCGAGAGGAATTGGATTCATTAAGGTAAGGGGGGGAAGCCACAGCAATAGCTTGGGATCTATTAGAAATGAAAACACAAAGAACAGAGTTGCTGAACCAACTGGCAACCAAAAAGGGGACTATCTTTGCCTACTCAGATTGAGGAGGCACATTTACAATTTCATTTCTTGCAAGACTTTTTGGGTGGAATTAAAACAGAGAGTGGGGACACGGTGGCTTACTGGCTAAGATGCTGAGCTTGTCGATCAAAAGGTCGGCAGTTCAATGGTTCGACTCCCTAGTGCTGTGTAATGGAGTGAGCTCCCATTACTTGTCCCAGCTTATGCTAACCTAGCAGTTTGAAAATATGTAAAAAATGCAAGTAGAAAAATAGGGACCACCTTTGGTGGGAAGGTAACAGCATTCCGTATGCCTTTGGCATTGAGTCATGCCGGCCACATGACCACGGAGATGTCTTTGGACAGCGCTGGCTCTTCAGCTTTGAAACGGAGATGAGCACTGCCCCCTAAAGTCAGGAATGACTAGCACATATGTGCGAAGGGAACCTTTACCTAAAACAGAGAGAGGCTATTTCTTTGGGACTGGTGGTCACAGCTAAATTTTGAGAACAGCTTGTAGCCATTCTCCCACAAAGAATTACCATTGAGTCAAGGCCAATCTCTTCCTCCATCAATCTCTCCCCCCTCCCCCACACACATACACAACATTTAGCAGAAAGCGAAGTAGTGGGATCCTTCTCATTGACTTCTCTAGTTTTCTCAAGACTGTTGCTATTGATCTCCAGATAACTCTATTGTGACCCAGGCCCAAGTAGGTAGTAGGAAACTCAGTCCATGAAAAACAGACAGACTTTATTCAAACAGCTGAGAATTACTTCATTCCCAGCGTAGTTCAATTAAATTAAAACAAATTCTTCCCAACACAAATTCCTCAGTCCTATTGCAAACCTTGGTCCAATTAGGCAAACTGCCAACGGCCTTTCTTGGCAAACGTTCAGAAGTCACAAAAATAAATTCAAGATGTAGATGAAGCAGAAGATGAAGCTACCAACGTTGTTTTCCAGCAAAGCCCAAACGCCGTTGCTGGTCTGTTTTAAGCCTCATGGGAGGGGCCAGTCATCTCTTGGCTCTATTCCCAAGTTGTCCTTTTTGCTTGAGCTGCTCTTGCTTTCTGGCAGCTCTTCTCATGTGTGCATTAGGAACAGGCTCCTCCTGTTCCTCTGCCTCACTACTATCAGTATCTGGAGGCTCTGGAGTCCACACCTCACTCCCCGATGGCCCTGGCCTCACCTCAGCCTCATCGCTGTCTGACTCCGTTGCCAGCTCCGCAGGCTGCTGGCAGACCACAACAAACTCCGTCTGTTTCTTTTACCAAGTTGATTCACATCCAAACAAAACTGAAGGATGGGCTTTAACTCACCATCCAGTTTTATTTCTTAGGAATATCTCCCAGACTTATGTGATATTGTAGGACGAAGTTTTACTCTGCATGGTGTTCGTTTTCTACATTTTTAAAAGTTAAATAGAGTTTTTTTTTTAAAAAAAGATGAATAAAATCAGATGGGTTTTTCTCCCCAGATTTAAAAGAAAGGCTTTGATGAACATCTTTGGGATGATTAATAGAGTGATTTTGATAGGTCTAAGTAGGTGGAAAATATGTTTGCCACAGGCAAAAGAAAAGAAAAGAACAGAACAGGAGGGATTAAATTTCAACATTAATACTAGTAATAAATAGTAGCAGTGGTAGAATTTTGGAACCTTGGTTTGAAAGTCTCACATGTGAGCATCCTTGTTACTTTTTTTTCTCTTTTAAGAAACTGGCTTGACTGGACTGACGCTCATTTCAGATGCTCTGAAGATACTGTAGTAAGAAGAATCCTGAAGAGATAGATCTATTAAGTGCCCTATTAATTCATATTCCTGCAATAAATGGGATATTGATCATCCTTCAAACACAAAACCTGTCTGCAGTTGGCAAAGAACTGGGCATGCTTATTCAGGCCAAGGGAGGGGAATAATGGTTATGGGATTTGTATTTCAGGTGGGTCCTTAGGTTTTGCCTATGTGACAAATAACCAGAGGCATATACAACACTATTTATACCAGTCATGGGTTTCAAATTTTTTTACTACCGGTTCTGTGGGCGTGGCATGGTGGGCGTGGCAGGAGAAGGATACTGCAAAATCTCCATTCCCAACCCACTCCAGGGGAAGGATATTGCAAAATCCCCATTCTCTCCCGATCAGCTGGGACTTGGGAGGCAGAGAATAGATGAGGGTGGGGCCAGTCAGAATTTTTACTACCAGTTCTGTGGCATGGCTTGGTGGGCATGGCAGGAGAAAGATATTGCAAAATCTCCATTCCCACCCCACTCTGGGGCCAGCCAAAGGTGGTATTTGCCGGTTCTCTGAACTACTCAAAATTTCCACTACCGGTTCTCCAGAACTGGTCAGAACCTGTTGAAACCCACCTCTGATTTATATCCTTTCTATTGAACCACAAATAAGAGACCTGGCATCATAGCTAAATTTTTCCTTTCAGTCCACAACAACTTCATCTCATCAATTTCTATTTCAGCATATGGAGGGGGGGAATAGCAATAACAGAATTTATATACTATCTCATAGTGCTTTATAGTACTCTCTGGGTAGTTTACAATGTCAGCATTATTTGAATATTGCCCGCAACAATCTGGGTCCTCATTTTACCAACCTCGGAAGGATGGAAGGCTGAGTCAACCTTGAGCCCTGTCAGGATAGAATTCTGCGTTGTGGGCAGAGTTTGCCTGCAATACTGCACTTAACCACTCAGCCACCAGAGTTCCTCAAAATAGGATTGGGTCCTGAGTGCCTTTTGGAAGATTAAAAGAGTGGGAGACAAATCCTTGCTCGTGGCTGATTTAACTATGCTTTCTCCTAGTGTCAGAATTTTTATAAATGTTCCTGTTCTTTCTGAAGAACAGATTGCAGGTATAGCAAGTATATTGTATTGTCTGAACTTGTTGTTAGGATTGCAAATGTTTCATGACCATATTTAGCAACATCTTTTATGTAGGAAATATGGAGAAAAAGTATGTGAGCAGGTGGGGCATCGCCACAGCCCCATTTAAAATACTGTCAGTCCTGGATACCATAATTTAAAAGAGACAGTGACAAATTGGAGTAAGTTAGGAGAAGGACTATTTAGAAGGTAAGATGTCTGAAAACTAAACCCTATGAGTGACAGTTTAAAAAATCTGATATAGCAATAGCACATAGGCTTATATACCACTGCATAGTGCTTTGCAGCCCTCTCTTCTCTCTGTATACCAATGACTGCATCTCCAATGATCCATCTGTTAAGCTACTGAAGTTCGCAGATGACACAACAGTGATTGGTCTCATTCGAGACAATGACGAATCCACATATAGACGAGAGGTCGAACGACTAGCCTTGTGGTGCAACCAAAACAATCTGGAACTGAACACACTTAAAACCGTAGAAATGGTGGTAGACTTTAGGAGAAACCCTTCCATACTTCCACCTTTCACAATACTAGACAACACAGTATCAACAGTAGAAACCTTCAAATTTCTAGGTTCTATCATATCGCAAGATCTCAAATGGACAGCTAACATCAAAAACATCATTAAAAAAGGACAACAAAGAATGTTCTTTCTGTGCCAACTCAGTAAACTCAAACTGCCCAAGGAGCTGCTGATTCAGTTCTACAGAGGAATTATTGAGTCTGTCATTTGCACCTCTATAACTGTCTGGTTCGGTTCTGCAACCCAACAAGAAAAACACAGACTTCAGAGGATAATTAGAACTGCAGAAAAAATAATTGCTACCAACCTGCCTTCCATTGAGGACCTGTATACTGCACGAATCAAGAAGAGGGCTGTGAAAATATTTACAGACCCCTCGCATCCTGGACATAAACTGTTTCAACTCCTACTCTCAAAACGACGCTATAGAGCACTGCACACCAGAACAACTAGACACAAGAACAGTTTTTTCCTGAAGGCCATCACTCTGCTAAACAAATAATTCCATCAACACTGTCAAACTATTTACTGAATCTGCGCTACTATTAATCTTCTCATCGTTCCCATCACCAATCTCTTTCCACTTATGTCTGTATGACTGTAACTTTGTTGCTGGCAATCCTTATGATTTATATTGATATATTGACCCTCAATTGTGTTGTAAATGTTATACCTTGATGAAGGTATCTTTTCTTTTATGTACACTGAGAGCATATGCACCAAGACAAATTCCTTGTGTGTCCAATCACACTTGGCCAATAAAAAAAATATCTATTCTATTCTAAGTGGTTTACGGAGTCAGCTTACTTCCCCCAACAATTTGGATCCTCATTTTACTGATCTTGGAAGGATGGTAGGCTGAATCAACCTTGAGCTGGTCAGGACTGAACGCCTGGCAACAGGCAGAGTTAGCCTGCAATATTGCATTCTAACCACTGCATTACCACGGCTCTTATATACAGTGCTTGGACTACAGAAGAGATGACTGAAGAGAAACACATGATAGTGATCAACTACTTGAAGGTCTGTGACACAGGAGCATTCAATGCCTAAGAGGGCAAGGACCAGAACAATTGGATTAAAACTACAAGGAAAACTGTATGTAAGGAGGAACTTCCTGTTTGACTGTTAGCCAATGGAATGGCATGCAAGAAAAGGGGTGATTTTGCCTTCAAATGAAGTTGAATTAGTCATCTGCTATATGGCTCCCACACTTAAGAGAGGGATGGGCTAGATTCTAAGGTCTCTGAATTAGTATTCTGATTTTGCAAGATAACTTCCTTGATCTGAAAAAGTGATATAGTTTACGTGTTAAATAGGCTTAGTACTCATCAGTGAGTATACAGAATAAAAATGTCTGCTCTCTAGGGTTCGTTCGTGAATAAATGACCTCAGAATCCTCAATGGGCCAACATTTTAGGATATTTATACCCAATAAGCTTTAGTATTTTTGTATGGCTGCCTTGTGCAATGTAATCCTGGCACCAGCTGGAATGTAGAAATGATTTCTCTTTTGCATCAGCCTCATTTACATGTAACAGAAATTATACTGGAGTGGCTAAAGGGAGCTCTTAAGCAGCTCCCTCAAAAAAATAGGCCCAAAACTGGGTTGTCAGTTTTTTTAATTTATTATTTCATTTTGTCACAACAGTATACACAAACATTGTCACAAAAAAAACATATCACGAAGAATATATATATATATATATATATATATATATAAGTAAAGAATATGCATCAGCTATATTAATTTGATATAATGAAGGGAACAATAGGACAGGAATGGTAGGCACTTTTGTGCTCTTATGCACGTCCCTTATAGTCCTCTTAGGAATGGGGTGAGGTCAATAGTAGACAGTTTTTGGTTGAAGATTTTGGGATTTTGAGTAGAGACTATGGAGTCAGGTAGTGTGTTCCAAGCATTAACAACTCTGTTACAGAAGTCATATTTTCTGCAATCAAGTTTGAACGGTTGACATTAAGCTTGAACCTATTTTTTGCTCTTGTAATATTGCGATTGAAGCTGAAGTAGTCTTTTACAGGAAGGATATTGCAATAGATGATTTTGTGCAAATGTTTTGTATGCTCTAGTTAGTAGTGTAGAGTTAGTTAGTAGTTAGTTAGTAGTGTAGAGTTAGTGTAGAGTTAGTAGTCTAGTTAGTGTGTAGTGTAGGAAAGAGCATTACTCTAATACAGCAGCCTTAACTGAATCAGATTTAGTGATTAATCCCAATTGCCTCTATTTGCGCAACAGTGAGCCAATCAGATTTTAGCATTGTGTAGGAATGCTAAAATCTTTTAAGCTTTTATAGGATTTTAATAGCATATTAATGAGGACCAGTTTGATATAGTGATTAAAGCCTAGAAACCTGGAAACTGTGAGTTCTAGTCCTGTCTTAGGCGTTGAAGCTAACTGGGTGACTTTGGGCCAATCACCCTCTCTCAGCCTTAGGAAGGAGGCAATGGCCACATGCTTCTGAAATCTTGCCAACTTCAAGGTCTAGTCCAGCCAGTTGCCAAGAGTCAACATTGACTTGAAGGCAGAGAACCAATATAATGGCACACTTGAAAATGATAGCTGAAGACTTTCTATGCATAGCATGGTGGCCATAAGAAACATAAGCAGCTACAGAGCACTGATTTACTAGAATTCTGTCTAAATCTCGACTCCCCCTCCCATGAGCCCTACCAGTTTACCTTTTCTGTTTTCCTAGACAAGTGTATACATTTCTAGCCAAAGGATTCCACTGAATCCATTCATTTAGAAACCTCTTAGAAACAAACTTGAAGATTGGCAGTTGGGAGCTTTATTTCAAAAATTATTACTTTATTTTAGTAAAAAACAACAACAGTCAGATAAAGCAGGAAACTAAAAAAAGTTGTCTATAGGAACACTGGCATACCAGGGCACAAATGCTGGGAGTATCTAGGACAGTGGTTCTCAACCAGTGGTCCATGGAAGAAAAGGTTGAGAACCCCTGATCAAGGATATCGTGTTCTTCCAGCCAATGACCTAGGAGTGCCTGCCTTTCTAATAGTTTGTGTCAATTTTGAATCAGACCTGACAGAAGCCATTTTTCTATTTCTCAGTTGCCACTCAAAGTGGGGGGGGGGGAAGGAGGATGAAATACATTGCTAGACAAAACACAGAAGTTTCTTGTGGGAACCAAGGTCATCTCTACAGATGGTAGATAGAAATGGGGAGGAATGCCTGGAGACCAATTAACCTCATTGGCCAACGTTTAATTATACTGAAACTGTGGGAAACATTTAGAGTTGGTTTTCCATTTGATTGTGTCAATATGATGTATCCAATAAAGAAGTTCTTAGAGGAAGATTTTAGCTTCCGAGTTCTGATTTGCTTGGGTTCGTTAGTCGGGATCATGATGTTTGATTTGTAAGAATCAAGAAGCCTGCAAGTTAGTTGGCATCATCTCTTGTCACCACCTCCTTACAAATTGAGCTGCCATTTAAAGGCAGGTACCAGATCCAGCAAACCTTCCCCAGAGCTGTGGACCATCTTACAGCTCAGCAGGATGCATGCAAAGGATGCTCTGAAGGAGACCCAATTCAATCAACACCAACATGTTTTGTGAGGATCAGAAACAGGAGATTAAAATCAGCCTTAACCTTTTGGTTTAACTGCACTGAGCATGCTGAAGTAGGGCTACTGAGGGCTTCAAAAGCAAGAGAAATAGGAGTTAAGGCCAAGTTAAGACATTTTAGTAATTGGAAATGTTCCTGTAATTTGGCTAGAGGCACATCTTCTATATTACCTATTCTGATTCATAAACCTACTTAAAAGTAAACTTATGTATTCTGAAGGGATAGATTCTGATTGGGTACATCCTGAACACATGCAACCGCCTCTGACTTTTTTGACAAGCTATTGAAGTTTAAGATAAGCTGGTTAAGCAGAATTGGGTTTTTTTAGAATCATGACTTGGAACTAGTGGTGGGATTCAAATTTTTTTACTACCGGTTCTTTGGGCGTGGCTTTGTGGGTGTGGCATGGCTTGGTGGGCGTGGCAGAGGAAGGATATTGTAAAATCCCCATTTCCATCCCACTCCTGGGGAAGGTTACTGCAAAAATCCCATTTCCTCCTGATCAGCTGGAACTCAGGAGGCAGAGAATAGATGGGTGCGGGGCCAGTCAGACATCGTATTTACCGGTTCTCTGAACTACTCAAAATTTCCACTACCGGTTCTCCAGAACTGGTCAGAACCTGCTGAATACCACCTCCGATTGCCTTGTGTTACCTCTGGAACAGAATTCAGCCTCCAATAGTCCACAAATTAGTAATTTCCTAAATTAACACTTCTTTTCTCTCAATCTTTATTTTATTCAAAACAGTAATTAAAATGTGTGTGCCCGCTTCCCAAGGAGAGGAATTATTATCTTTGAAAGGCATTTATCAGTATTCAGAGAAGGAGGACAATTTATGTACATGTTGGTTTTGTCTTGTTTATGCACTCTTTTGTAGTGTTGTTCAGTTTGATTCATTTTTGTATTACTAAAATACAAAAAAAATGAAATAAACTGAACAACACTACAAAAGACTGCATAAACAAGACAAAACCAACATGTACATAAATTGTCCTCCTTCTCTGAATACTGATAAATGCCTTTCAAAGATAATTTGAATTCTCCAGAATTCTCCAGAACAGGTCAGAACCACCTCTGCTTGGAATGCTAGTCAAAAATGTTATAAACTGCAGTGATTCACTGAACATGGTGGCAAAAAAAAGGGGGGTGGGGGGTGGGGGTGGTGCAAAAGTGAATTGCAACATTCACTTCAGTGGGGATTCACTTAGGAACAGACCTGTTGGGCCCAGTTGCGGTCGTAAACGGAGGACTCTTACCTGTAATTCCCATCTTCCCTGATGAATGGCTGGATCTAATGGATCTCACAGGAATTGATGTAACTGCTCTCCAGATCCCAAACCTTTTTCAGAACCTGCGCCAGGACTTGGGGCTAAGATCACATGGCTGGAGGAGCCCACCGGAATGGATTCAGATGGGTTTTCTGGGAAGTGGGCTAGTTCTGCCCTTTCCCTCTTTTTTCTTCCCTGCCTCCTTCGACCAGCGACGTCCCCCGCCGTGTCCGTCTCGCGTGGCTGTTCCGCAAAGCACCTGGGCAAGGTCTGCCCTGCCCTGCCCTGAGCGCCAGAGAGCCAGACCCGAGCGAGAGCAGAGGCAGAGCAAACGCGCTCCGAAGGGGAATCGCGGCACTTTCCCTCCTCCCCACCCGCCGTGTAGAGGTGCCCGCGGAGCTTTGCCAGGGTCCCGCCTTGTCTTTCTCGTCGGGAGGTCGAGAAGCCCCTCGGGTCCTCCCCAGGGAAGAGGAATGGGAGGGCTGCCGCTGGCGGCGACCCAGTTTACCCGGAGCCCCTAAAACAGGCAGTCACAGCGGCGACAATGGCACTCCGACCCGGCACGGTGCTGCTACTCATCACGCTGGGTAAGCTCAAATCTCGTCCCGATCGCGGACGCCGGTCCAGCGGGAATGGCATCCTCTGGGTGGGTACGTGGAGGCGGTGGGGGCTTGTCGAAACCATAACGGGAACTTTAAAAAAAAATCCAGATATGTTAAGACAGTTTACTAGGCAAGAATTGATGTTATTCCTCTTTCTCTGCATCTTTAGAAGGTTGCGGGAAACGTTCCTCCGTTAACTTCCCGAAATTGATAAAGACTGTAGAAGAGCCCGAGATAGTGTTAGTGATGGGCAACTTCTGACTACAAACTTAGTTAAATCCATGGTTTCGATTCCAAGGGAAAACTTCCCAAGGAACACTTTCAGAATTCAGTGAGACTTTGGTGAGACTTGCCGAAAGCAGGGACGGCGAATTCAGAATGAAGCAAGTTTATTTCTCCTTTCATGTACTGATTCGTTTTATTATTCGTGGCTGCTTTTTTCTTTTAAGTACTGGGCGCATCTTTTCTTCCATTTTACGTTTTAAATAGCTTTGTAAAAGAGCGCACTTTACAAGAGATCATACTGGCTCAGCTCTTTGTTTAGTCCCTCCTTTGGAAACCATGTATTCCAGGTCAAAATCCCTAACACTGATCTCGTCAAGCGAGTTGTATCTTACTATGCTATGCTATAGTTTGTTAAAGCATAGTTTATTTGAATAAACTCCATAACCGGCTCGGGTTGCATAACACCAATCAAATACTGTGACTTTCAAATGATTCCATAAAGACATTGTGGCTCAATGCAATGTTTGAAGCAGAATTCTACTTAGTACTTAATTTTGGTTCTGCTTCTTGTATATGATGACCATTCATTATGTGTGTGTATTGCATATATGTATATTGTGCTTCTTATTTGGTCTTTAGATGAAGTCCCTGGAAAAAGAGGTGTGCTATCAGATGCTACATTAAGCCCCTTTCCATTTTCAGGGTACTTGCTCCAGTTACTGACGGCAGAAACTCAGTGTGAAAATATTTATCAAGATTTCTCTGGCTGCATCTTAAAATTAGGAGAGAACATGGCTAGATATGAAGAAGAAGCTGAAGAAGACAAATTGAACCAGAGTCTGGTGCAAGGATTGCAGGTTGTTTGTGGGTGAGCAGCAAACCTCTAAACTGTACTGTAGGAACATCCTATCGTGATGTGTATCTTGAATATGCTGCAGTTGTCCCTTTAATCATTTAGAATAACAAAATAACATAGTTGGAAGGGACCTTGGAGGTCTTCTAGTCCAACCCCTGCTCAAGCAGGAAACCTGACCTATACCCCTTCAGACAAATGATTATCCAATCTCTTCTTAAAAACTTCCAGTGTTGGAGCATTTACAACTTCTGTAGGCAAGTTGTTCCGCTGATTAATTGTTCTAAATGTCAGGAAATTTCTCCTTAGTTCTAGGTTGGTTCACTTGTTGATTAGCTTCCATCCATTGCTTCTTGTCCTGCCAACCTTCTAAATCAGAATGACCGATATCCCAAATACCAGTGGAAAAATGAAGTTTTCCACTCTCATAGTACTGTAGTTGGTCTCATGTAGCAAATTGTGTTACCCATAGAAAATGGTTCCATCTTTCTGCTTAGCCATAGGAACCACAATAATGGAAGTGAGCTTTCTTTTGAAACTGACTTGGATTTACTATGCTTTTGTCATAGGAAATGCTATCATAGGCACTTCCTCAAAGACAACCATCAAATGAAAGCAAAAGACTAATTAAAGTTAGTACCAATACAAGAGAACAAGTCCTTCATTGTTGAGAAGTGCTTGCTGTCCGTTATTGACATGTTCGAACCCTAGATTCTAAACACAATTAGAAATGTCATTTTGTAGATAGCAAAGACAAAGCCAATTCTGCTGCCTCTTATGAAACATGCATTTGGTTTCAAGTAAAGAATGGGGTACCATACTAGAATTTTAAGAAATCTGCTTCCGTGAATATAATTTGAGCCTGAGCAGTTTTGGTTGGCTACCAATTCAGTGTGGTGGCTTTCATCCAATCAGTGCCCTGATAGGCATAATATGATTAGATTTTCTGGTATCCAATTCTTTGATTTAAGGCAACTATAAGGGAAGGATGATACTTAGTTGGGGCTGTAGTGCTGGGAAGGAGTTCATCCTTTATCTGGTCTAATTTCTCCACTCACTTTAATCCCACAACCTTCAAAGCTTCAATTAATATAGCTTTATCATTTGTTTTGTGGTGCTTGCTGAATTTCCTCCGTCTGCAACAGCCTTTGACTTTAAACTATGCCTTTTCTAACTACCAATATTAACCGTAATGGTAGTGTTTCGTTATCCCCACTGTTCTTTGCCAGGCTTGGGTTTGCCACCTTAGGCAGCTTCACAGCCAGAGGACTAAGGAGAATACAAACACATCTGGTTGTTTATCTTTAATCTAATCAAGTGCAAGAAGAAAGCAGTAAAATAGCAAAAGCATCAAGATGTTGGAAATTTAGCTTCCAGCAAGCCTGAGCAGAGAATGATTATAAGCAGACATGAGAATGGGAAGAAATAAAGGAATTGTAGAGATAAATGCCGATCATTGAAGTTTCCAAGCTCTGTCCAGCGTTTTGCTCTGTCCAGCAAAATGCTGGACAGAGCAAACATATAGACAAACTAGGAAATGTACAAAACAATTAAGGAAAAAGCCAGAAGTTCTGGAGAAACACTGTCCTGTCAAAACTGTGTGAGAAGAACTATTGAGATGTGGGAATGTAGAAACCACAGTAAATTCGATTGTGATAAAGCTGAAAGAAAGACCAGATAGAAGAGGGCAAAGAAATTTTTCATGCAATTAAAGGAAGGGATTAATAAAGGAAAAATAAGCATTTGGTAGAGGACAGAAGAAAGGATGCCGATGTAAAGAACATTACTGGATGTGGAATCCTAGTACTAGATGATGATGATGATGCAGATTACTGTATCGGTAGTCCTTGACTTACAACCATAACTGAACCCAACATTTCTGCTGCTTAGTGAGACATTTGTTAAATGAATTTTGCTCCATATTATGACTTTTCTTGCCACGGTTGTTAAGTTTTTAAAGTTTTTCTTGGTGGAGTATTTTTAAGGGAACTTCGGGGCTCTGGGAAGAGTCTCACCTTCGGTTTTTCTTGGTGGAGGTTTTAAAGGTAGCCTTGCGATGGTGATGGTGGTGAGGGATTCGGTGGCTGGGGTTTCGGTGGCGGGGATCCATAGCCTAGCCTCAGATTCAGCATTTATGCGTAAGGGATCCGTAGCCTCTGGCGGGATTCAGTGGCAAGGACCTAGTGATCTGCGGCAGTGGGGGTGGGGATTTGGCTTCTGCGGTGGGGATCCGTAGCTTGCAGCAGTTAAGAAATTTTATTTTTTTAAATTTTTTTATTTTATTTGCATTTATATCCCGCCCTTCTCCGAAGACTCAGGGCGGCTTACACTATGTCAAGCAATAGTCTTCATCCATTTGTATATTATATACAAAGTCAACTTATTGCCCCCCAACAATCTGGGTCCTCATTTTACCTACCTTATAAAGGATGGAAGGCTGAGTCAACCTTGGGCCTGGTGGGACTTGAACCTGCAATATTGCAAGCAGTTGCTGTTAATAACAGGTTGCATTAGCCTGTTGAGCTAACAAACATGTTTATAAACAAACATACAGTACATAATCAGTTGTTCAGTGCTTCATCTGAGTACATCTTTTGTGTCTTCTTCTTGTTCTCCAATGTTAATCATTTCATAATATCATCATTTCATTTATTGTAACAATTCTCCCACATTTCTTGCTTTACTATTAATACATTTATCAATCTTCTCTCTCCTCTGTCTTCTTCCCATATTTCATTACAACATTACCCCATATATAGTTCTTCTCTAACCAATGGTAGAATTGTCCCCATATCTTAAAATATTCAGATTCCTCTCTTTCTTTAATTATCAAAGTCAATCTATTCATTTCTGCACAACCCAATATTTTCTTAATTAATTCTCCCTCTGTAGGGATTTTTTTCTGCTTTCCATCTTTGCACAAATACTATCCTTGCTGCAGTTAAGAAATGTTAAGGGACTCACTGCAGTTATTAAGGTAGTAACAAGGGTGTTAAGTGAATCTTGCTCCCCCATTGTCTTGGCTTGTCAGAAGGTCATCAAAGCTAATCACATGATCCTAGGAATTACAATTGTCAAATATATGAGTCTGTTGCAAAACATTCTAATTTTGATCGTGTGACTATAGGGATGCTGCAAATATTATAAGTGTAAAAAAATGATCATGAGTCCCTTTTTTTTAGTGCCGTTGTAACGCCAAACGGGTCACTGAATGAACTGTTGTAAATCGAGGACTAACTGTATAAACACTTTCAAGAGAGCCAGCCTGATGTAGTGGTTAAGATGTTGGATTAGGACTGGGGAGATTCATGTGCTTTCTTAGACATGGCAGCCAGCTGAGTGACCGTGGGGCCAGTGTTACTTTGCAACAAGCTGGCAGGAAAACAAAACCTCTTGTAGCATCATGAGTTGCTAGCTTTGCTGTGTGAACTATGGTAAGTTAGCATAATGCAAAAGAAGCAGATTCTGTGACCAAGAGGAACTGAAATAAGACTGCACCGTGCTTTCAAATATTAAAAGCACTTTAAATGTATTATTTTATTGCTCCCAACAATACTGACACATCATTCAGTATTATTGTCCCCAGTACTTTTATTTCAATAGGGAAGGTAGAGTTAAGGACAACAGGGAGAGATTTATAAAAGGTCAGCATGAATTCACAGAAGATTTGAACTGATTTTTTTTTTTTTAATCCTGTAGGAAGTTGACATTTCTTCCAACAATCCATCAGTCACTTTGTAGCTTCAGCACAAAATTAGTTGTGTTTATCATGAAGGACAATGGCAGCGAAAATGCTTATGAGTCCACTCCTGCAGCTAAAGTGGGATATTGAAAGCTAGAGACACTTCTTTCAGATTGAGTATTGGGGATAGAGTATTGGGGATAGAGAAGGGCAGAAGGAAGAGCCATTATCTTATTAATGGTTCCTGGGCCAATAAGCCACAATTGAGCCACAAGAGGCCCAAAAGGGCCTCTTGTGGCTCAACAGGCTAATGCAGTCTGTTATTAACACAACTGCCTGCAATTACAATTACTGCAGGTTCAAGTCCCACCAGGCCCAAGGTTGACTCAGCCTTCCATCCTTTATAAGGTAGGTAAAATGAGGACCCAGATTGTTGGGGGGGCAATACAAGTTGACTTTGTATATAATATACAAATGGATGAGACTATTGCCTTACACAATGTAAGCCGCCCTGAGTCTTCGGAGAAGGGCGGGATATAAATTCAAATAATAATAATAATAATAATAATAATAATAATAATAATAATAATAACAACAACAACAACAACAACAACAACAACAACAACAACAACAACTTGAGAAAAATGTCTCAGACAAATCCTTCCTTAGTTTACACAAAGATAAAGTGAGGGAGGGGGAACTTAGACTTGAAAGATTCTATAACAGTACTAAAGCTGTTAAAATAAAAATAGTACGGACCTATTCAGCAGCACTTAGCACTTAGATTTATATGCCGCTTCACAGTGCTTTACAGCCCTCTCTAAGCAGTTTACAGAGTCAGCATATTGCCCCAACTATCTGGGTCCTCATTTTACCCATCTTGGAAGGATAGAAAGCTGAATCAACCTTGAGCCTGGTGAGATTTGAACTGCTGAACTGCAGCTAGCAGTCAGCTGAAGTAGCCTGCAGTGCTGCACTCTAACCACTCCGCCACCTCGGCTCTTGGCATTGGTTTCTTAGTTTACGCTACCACTGGGGGCTAACAGATTCCAAAAAGATGCCAAAGCTATTTGTTTTTTCCTCATCTATCACACAACAGAACAAGATTTTCAGCTTGCTCTGTTGTGTTCTGCAGCTCAATTTTTTTTAAAAAGAAAAATCAGTTACCAGAAGAACCTTCAAACTTAAATATGTGCTGGTGCATATCTTTTCAAGATGTGAAAAAATGCAAAACAGTGGTACAGAATGTAATGGGGAAATAGAATATAGAATAGAATAGAATTCTTTATTGGCCACTTTATTGTGATTGGGGACACAAGGAATTTTTCTTGGTGTATACGCTCTCGGAGTACATAAAAGAAAAGATACATTCATCAAGAAAAAAACCAATAGTCTGATAATGAAACTTGACTAAAGAAACATTGAAAAATGAAAGTGGTTCTTGATTCAGTGCTGAAGGAACACATTTATGCACACGAACAATGAACAATATGACAATGTGCAACCTTGAGAAAAAGTGAAGATGAGAAATGTAATAAAAAATTTTCCACAGACAGAAAAAAAAAAAGAACGGAGCTCTTGCAGAGTACAGCTTGATGTAAAACGTATAGTTAGACTGATACAAGGGAGAGGAATCACAGTTCCCAGTTTGAAAGATCTGCAGTACTGCCAGTTACTTGCCAAGCATGATTTAAGATGTTGGTCTTGGCATTGGAAGCTCAGATAACTTAGGGTACAATTATCCAAACCTGGCATGCAGAAGAAGTCCTTTTGAAAATGCCCCTATTGGATTACTTTTCTGGTTCTTGACCGAGAAGTCCTGCTCTTGTATTGCTCCCAGTTGATAGGATGCTATTGCTCAGGAGTTATATTTGCCACCAGTCTCTCAGCATTTAGAAAAAAAAATCCTTTGGATTAATTTTGGGGAGGTTCTTAACTGTTCATTGATTTTAGTATTGATAATTTGTTTTAAACCTTTTTATACTCTGTTTTTCCTAAATTTTGTTAGCCATTCTGAGTATTTGCTAGCATTACAGGATGGGGTTTAAGGCAAAGAAATAAACAAATCATTAAAGAATACATGATTACTTTACTGACAAGTTTGTCCTTCCATACCCATGTTATCCATGCACACCAAAACAACAAGAACAGTTTTTCCCCAAATGCCATCACTCTGCTAAACAAATAATTCCCTCAATACTGTCAAACTATTCACTAAGTCTGCATTACTACTACTATTAATCTTCTCATCGTTCCCATCACCCATCTCCTCCCACTAAGGACTGCATGACTGTAACTTTGTTGCTTGTATCCTTAGGATTTATATTGATTGTTCCTTAGTATGATTTGATTGCTTATTTGTGCCCTATGACTATCCTTAAGTGTTGTACCTTATGATTCTTGACGAATGTATCTTTTCTTTTTATGTACACTGTTAACTTATGCACCAAAGACAAATTCCTTGTATGTCCAATCACACTGGGCAAATAAAGAATTCTATTCTGTTCTGTTCTGTTCTGTTCTATTCTATTCTACTCTACTCTACTCTATGCTACTGTACTCTATTCTGGACACAGATTCCTAGTGGACAGCATAATTGCTGTGTTGATGGCATTTTCCTGCTCCCATGTCATATTTTTCTTTTTTCCTCTTTGTGAGGAAGCACTCTGTTGTGTGAACCTCATAAGTCTTCTTATGCGTCAGGAACAATTAGGGTTCCTGTGGGGTTCTAGCACAAAATAAGCAAAGTCCCTATTGTTGCACTACAAGAGTTGAATCAGACAAAGACAAAAATCTTAGTCTTCCTTCTACAGTACTGTTGTGCATCTAAGACTAGCATCTTTTCTGAGGAAGCTTCTGCGTCTCTGCTGTCTACAAGAAGAAAAGGCTTATTGGTGACAGATATGATTAGAACGAATGCTTTGGAAAGTGATCTAGAATAGAATTAGTTTTGTTTTGGTGTATTTGCCTTTAAAGAGGTTGGATTGTGCAACATCCTCCCAAATCTAAAACTGACAGAGCATGTGACATAATTTGATTCCCAAACAAATAAAGTCTGTAAAAACCAAGCATTGGAAAATTGAAATTATCCAGTTGAAAGGGGAAGAGTCAAAAGAGAGAATCCCGATCCTCTGACAAATGGCCACTTCAGTCCTTACTCTCCTCCTTCCTTTTTTTTTTTTTTAATATGGAACCAGATAACATCCAACTGCTTTGACACTGGATTGCTTCCCCTTACTTTAACCTCCCCCACCCCATTGCTGCAGGATTCAGAGGAAACAACCATAGAAATTCAAAGCACAGTTTACCTTGTTTTGCACCAATCTCTCTCATTATTGTCTTAGAAGATTTCTTCTACCACATCTCTTCTATTTAATGAGTTCTTGACAGTTGGCAATCAACTAGAGGCTCTTTTAGTGTGATTTCAGGGTCTTTTTAAGGGGAAAGCAATTGCCCTGGGCACCACCACATGGTGGAGGCTCCCTCCAAAGGATAATTTAATATTTGAAATCATTCAGTGCTTTAATATTTTTCATGCAAGTTGGCAAAAGCTATCTTGTCAATTTTATAATGGTTTCTTAGTATGCTACGGATTTCAATGTACAAAATAAGAACAAATGGAGAAAAACATTACATTGATGTAGAATATAGTCAGAATATATAGTGATGGGTTGTTTAGATAAACATTTCTCTTAAAACAGCCATATTGGTGGTTTAAAGTGGTACCAATGCTATTTCTTGCTCTCAGTCTGCAAGTTTCAACACAAAACTTCTGGAAAATACCCATTTCACTAAAGCTGCTTTAGCACACCATAAAAGCACAATATATGAAAGCACAATATATATGAAACCACAACGTAAGATTGTAAGTATATCACCAGTTCGGTGTTGGGTTAAGGCATCAGACTAGAAACCAAGACCATGAGTTCTAATTTTCATAAATAAACAAGGAAGGGAAGAAAAAAAAAAGAACTTTGAAGGTCTGCATCTACATAAACCAGAGTTTTTAAAGATTTGGCAATGTTAAGATGGATGGACTAGGAGTTGAAGTCTACCTGTGTGAAGTCTGAAAAATATCTAGATGAAGGGTTACCTCTGATATCCTTCATTGCTGCCCCTATAATCCTGCCTGACTATAACTGTTAAAAATAAGTGGAAATATGTCTTGCAATTTCCAGGCAGGAAGCTTACAAAAAGAGTTTCTGAAGCTCTAAAATAGGCTTTAGCTGACTAGATATGAAAAATTGCTCAATCTAAAAAAAATTTAAACCCTCAGAAAACAGCAATTGCATCAACATGTGGGATTCTCCTTATTTAGCTGCCTGCCTCGACTTCCCTGTAATGCCCCCAAAACCATTAGAAAATTTCCCATTCTTGACTAGATAAACCTTTTCGGAGTTTATAGTCTTGTACGGCAGGCACTTTTCAGCTGCAAAGTGTTAAATACTCCATTAGGATTATTTTGGAGATCCTGCTGCATACTTGGAACAGTATCCTCCTGTGACCTGGAAAAGATTCTGTACAGAGGAACTATATATTAATTATAGTCATTGTGTGAGGATAGGTTTCTTTGCTTCTCAGAGTTGATTTTCTATAATGGAGAGAATTAAAGCATTTCATTTATTTAAAAAAAAAAGACCTAAAGTAGATCATAAACGCAGAGACCAATTAACTAGATATTATGGATGGTGGATGGACAGATGGATAGACAGGCTATGTTCTTCATAGATGGCTCACATCTATCTGTGTCTTTTGTGGTAAAGAACTGTGGAGTCTTTAGTCTCTCTGCACTTGATGGGATCTCAGAGGACCCCACACTTCAACCCCGAGCTACAAATATTCTCTTCTATTGGTGGTAAATAACATCTTGTTTCCTTTTTCTTTTGCAGATATTGGAACGAATTTCATAATTGTGCGATGGCTACTCTTCGGGTGTGCCAGAAGGAGATGGTGACTGTCTGGGAAAAGTTGAAAAGGGAATCTAGAAAAATCAAAT
The DNA here is from genome assembly GCF_028640845.1 of Ahaetulla prasina. Lineage (NCBI taxonomy): Eukaryota > Metazoa > Chordata > Lepidosauria > Squamata > Colubridae > Ahaetulla > Ahaetulla prasina. Next base: position 200,446,566 of record NC_080541.1, read on the forward strand.
TTGAAGGCAATCTTTTTGACCTCTGCATCTCCAGTAACTACCAGAATTTACCCTCATCCCAGGTCCCAACCCTTTTTCTATTAGGCATCACTCTGATGCTCATTTGGTTCAATTTATGAAGGCAACAGCTCTGTGATTTTGTACAAATTAATGAATGCTTCCCCCCCCCTCTTAATATTTGGAAAATATTGTTTCTGGCGGTTTTTTCCCCCTGTTTTAGTGAATTTTCAATTGTGGTAACAGAATTTCCTAACGTTTAATTTTTCCAGTGAGATCAGTTGTAAATATGGCAAGCGTTCCAATTGAATTTTGACAATCAAAAGTTGTGCATGCCTTAAGGATCTCAAAATTAAATGACTAAAATACAGCTTGCATAGGAAACTATGGCACGAGTGGAATGGTGTCACCAGATTTTGTATCGTGACCTGCTAATTAGGGTTTGCTTTGGTAAACCTCTCATTCCAACCGTTGTACTGATTTCTACATTTAAAGAACTTTTTAGCAACTTTCTTTTTGTATATAGATGTAACTTCTGTAATTAATAGATTTGCAGTTTTAAGAAAGAAAATGTTGGGGAACTCAAGAGGGTCACATGCAGAGGTGGGTTTCAGCAGGTTCTGACCAGTTCTGGAGAACCGGAAATTGGAGTAGTTCAGAGAACTGGTAGTAAAAATTCTGACTGGCCCGACCCCCATCTATTTTCTGCCTCCCAAAGTCCCCACTGATCAGGAGAAAAAGGAGATTTTACAGTATCTTTCCTCTGCCACAGCCACCAAGCCACAGCCACCAAGCCATGCCATGCCCACCAAGCCACGCCCACAGAACCGGTAGTAAAAAAAATTGAAACCCACCACTGGTCGCATGAGATTTTAAAATAACTGAATTCTCTCAGCAGAGTATGATGGGTTTTATTATCTACCTGAAATGAGCTCCCCAAAATGTCCAAAGGAAGATTACAGATTGATGATTGACTTGTTTTTAAAGTCTTATTTAAAGACTTTAAATAAGACTTATTTAAAGGTATTTAAAGAAATGATTAGTCATGGAAGAGATTTATGTTATGTTGGTATATGACTTCAGAACTAAAGAATATTGACCACCAGGTCCAAGGTTGACTCAGCCTTCCATCCTTTATAAGGTAGATAATATGAGGACCCAGATTGTTGGGGGCAATAAGTTGACTTTGTATATAATATACAAATGGATGAAGACTATTGCTTGACATAGTGTAAGCTGCCCTGAGTCTTCGGAGAAGGGCGGGATATAAATGCAAATTAAAAAAAAAACAAACCAGCAACATCTGAACCTATCTACATACTGTATGTTTGCAAGGAATAATGCTGTGATACCCTTTTTCCTCCATTCATGACAACTAGTTTTTCCTCCTCCCTGAATTTCCCCTGAATGTTGCAAAATACAATGTGTATTACAGTAAATATTTCTGAAATGGAAAGAAATATTCAGTGAGAAGTAAAAATCCTTACTATTTTCTAAGGAAAACCTTTGTATGGCAGTTTGCATCACTTGAATGAAATATGAACACTGCTGTAAAATAGCAATGGAGAAATATGGAACTGACTGTTCATTGCTTCTCTAGGTATTCTTTATAACTGCCTATTCTGATTGAGGCTGTGGGAATTGCAGTTCAACTTTTGAAGTTCCCTACATTCCTTTGGGGATGCAGTGGCTCAGTGGCTAAGACACTGAGCTTGTCGATCGAAAGGTCGGCAGTTCAGCAGTTCGAATCCCTAGTGCCATGTAACGGGGTGAGTTCCCATTACTTGTCCCAGTTTCTGCCAACCTATCAGTTTGAAAGCATGTAAAAAATGCAAATAGAAAAATAGGGACCAACTTGGTGGGAAGGCAACAGTGTTCCATGTGCCTTTGGCATTTAGTCATGCCGGCCACATGACTATGGAGACGTCTTCGCACAGCGCTGGCTCTTCGGCTTTGAAACGGAGATGAGCACCTTCCCCTAGAGTCAAGAATGACTAGCACATACTGTATATACGAGGGGAACTTTTACTTTTACATTCCTTATCCTCCTCTAAAGTCCATATGAATTCTTGTATAACTCTACACACATAGGATATGCCATGTGTTACAGCTACTTTCAACACATTCTCATAATCTCTCTCAATTTCCAATTCCACCTCTCTAATTGTTACTGAATATACAAAGCTGCTTTAGATTGTCATAAGTTGCCTTTGTTTAGTATTGGTGTTTAGACTGATTTCTTCCAATCTGTTGGCCACTGTGCTGTTCTCCAGATTTGATGGCATGGTTGGTTAGAACCTTTACTGATCCTTCTTCTGTTGCTTGCTATATTTCCATAGCTATTTCATCAATTCTTGTAGCCTTCTGACTTGATAGTTACTGGAGTCTTGGATCTAACTAGAGTTGTAAATTTTCCAGAAATTTTGAAGCCAAGAGGGAAAAAAATGTTTTTCCCCCAGAAAAAGTAGAAATTTTGGGAAAAATGAAAAAAAAGTTCAGTGTGAACTTTTTACAAACTGTGTGAAATGCAGTGTATATACAAGTATTATGCTTGCAATAAAACAAGTAACCATCCCCATTTCCCTCAAAAGCAATAGGAACAACAACAAAAACCCAAGAAACCATCAACATAAAAAATAATCAGATTTGCCCTTTGCACCAATAGCAAATAAAGTAAAGGTCCACCTCGATATTTAAGCTCCATAGAAAGTTTACCTTTTGAGTGGTGCTTTAAAAAAGAAACAGAAGACACAACATATACATGCAGTTTATTCTATCTCCTTTTCTGAACAACTGCTATCATTTTCTGTTTCTTCTTCCTCTTTGTCATTTTTCTCATGGACTTCTAAAATCTTTAGGGTTGCACAGATTGAAACCAACTTTTCTACCCTTTCAGAGGTCAGTTTGTTTCTTGATTTGGTATGAATATTACCAAATTCTTTTACATGCAGCAGAAGATGCAGGAGCCTGCAGTAAGCGAGAAGCAAGAGGTATCGGAGGTTGTGAGGTGCAGAGACCTTGCCACCATGTTGCAGGAGGGATATGTTTTGCAGAAGCCCACAATGCATTCCTGGCCCAAATCCCTGAAGATGTTCTATATTCTGCAACATTTAAAAGTACTTTTCCAACATCAAGTCTTAAGTGCACAGCTTGTTTCGTAATCCAGTCAAATGCAGCCAGCTGTATTCTCATCACTCACACCACTGCCTTTGAATCTTGAATCCAGTACATTTGCAGCAGCATGTATTGGGGTACACAAGCAAACTAAACTGCAGCCTTTTCATTGCAGTACCCCCTAGTCGCACAAATGTGTATTTCTCTTGTTTAAGAACTGCATTGAGCAGTGAACTGTTACTTGAATTGTATTTCAGGATTTGCTTGTCTTCAGCTGAGAGAACCTTTAAATTTAAAACCTTACAGTCTCAGAAATCTTTCATGAAGGTCTTCGTATTATATAGTTTGAATAAGGTAACATAAAGGTTCCCCTTGTACATATGTGCTAGTCATTCCCGATTCTAGGGGACAGTGCTCATCTCTGTTTCAAAGCCGAAGAGCCAGCGCTGTCTGAAGAAGTCTCTGTGGTCATGTGGCCAGCATGACTAAATGCCAAAGGTAAACGGAATGCTGTTACCTTCCCACCAAAGGCGGTCCCTATTTTTCTACTTGCATTTTTTTACGTGCTTTGGAACTGCTAGGTTGGAAGAAGCTGGGACAAGTAACAGGAGCTCACCCTGTTACACGGCACTAGGGATTTGAACCGCTGAACTGCCAACAAGCTCAGTGTCTTAGCCACTGAGCCACCACATCCCCCTTATAGTTTAAATACCATGTCATAGATATATTATTTATCATTGGAAAAGGATATATTGCTCACTCTTTTTCCCCCCAATTTTTCCAGGTTTTTTTCCCAGGCCTTCCCATCTCTAGATCTAACTTGATTTTCTAGTATTGACATTCATGTAAATAGGTGAAATCTTCTAAGCTTACCTTGAATATTAACATCCACACTGTGCAGAATGTCAGTATGCTCCTTCCAGTTTTGTTTGATCTTTGCATAGGTAGTCTTCAATTTATGACCAATTATTTAATGACTGTTCAAAGTTACAGTGGCTTCAGAAAGGGTGTCTATCTTAAAACGTTGGAACCCTCTCCCTACAGTCACATGGACATGTTTGGGGTGCTTGGCAATCAGATTACATTTGTGACCAGCTGTAGCATCCCAGTCATGTGACCCCAATTTGCAACATATTTTACTTGTTTCTGGCATTTTTTTTTGCCAGTTTCCAGTAAAAAATAATTCAGGAAAATGGATTTGCTTAATAACTGCATGATTCAGACTTATGAACACACGATCCACTTAATGGCCACCGTAAAAACCATTTAAAAATTGGGTCCTGTCATGTGGATGCCTCAATTTATAACTACAATGATTTACAACCACACTCCAATCCCAATTTATAGTTGCGTGTTGAGGATGACTTTTGCTATCTGTACATTAGTGTCTCTTATTATACTAGTTTAGAGCCCAGGTGGCACAGTGGTTAAGAGTGCAGTACTTCAGGCTACTTCAACTGACTGCCAGCTGCAGTTCAGCAGTTTAAATCTCACCAGGTTCAAGGCTGACTCAGCCTTCCATCCTTCCAAGATGGGTAAACTGAGGACCTAGATTGTTGGGGACAATATGCTGACTCTGTAAACCGCTTAGAGAGGGCTGTAAAAGCAGTAAGGAGTGGTATATAAGTCTAAGTGTTATTGCTATTGCTATTATGGATGGAATTTTCTTCTGAGTTCAGGGACTTTCCACATCAATCTTTAACAACCTCTTTGACTTCATTCTATTGTTCCTCTTGTTGCCTGTCAATAAGGGCCAGGATTTGGAAGAGAATCTTGATATTCTTCTTGAGAACGATGGATATACGCTCAAGATCACATGGAAATTGACTTACATCTTGTACACGAGCAGCTTGTGATCTTCGATCAGTCTTAGACTTCAGTCTTTTTTGATATAATTAAGTCTTCTACCGCCTTGCGTCAATAATACAATTGATTTGATTTCTCCTTAGTCCATCAGGTGATGTCCACACCCATAGGCATGCTTTTGGTGATCTGAAGACTTGTGTCAGCAATCAAGAAATAATTTGATTAGCAGAAACTAATTATTGTCATCATTATTAGCAGAAAGTCATTATTTTTCTTTAATTTTCTAGGTTTCCTTGGCCTTAGGATTCAATTCAGTTTCCTTATTATTTTCAACTCTGGCATTCCAATCTCTAATCCCCAAAAAAGCATGTTTTGCTCGCGAGTTCTGTCAATTTATGGAAAGGTAGGTGGGATCAGATAAGTTGCAAATAAACAAACCCAATTCTTTTTAACGACTTCTTCACTTTGCCTTATTTAAACATGTCCCTGAATTCCAAACACAGCCTTCGATCATAAATAAATGTGCACCCTAGCTTTTGTTCAAAGCATATCATTAATATCACATTAAGGACAGACAAGTGAATCCCTGCCTAACATCTGCTAAATGGATCTCAAATAATGGGGATGGAAAAACTCTTGGCACTAAGATTATCACTGTCTGCCTAATTAGATTCTAGTCTTTAATCAATGTTAGTCTATAGAGATTCATTGAAATGGCTGCAAATATCTTTTGCTGCATTAGGTATGCTATTATGATACTCCCAAAGGAAAACAAATGCCTTGAGCGCACATGTGCTCATACACATAAGTACTGCAGAAAGATTGCATAATACCTTAGCTGACAACTGGAATTGCAGTTGCTTGCACTGCAGTTTCAAAAGAAAGCAGCGCCATCTTCTGGAAGAAGTGATGTTACTGCAGATATAATTCAACAAGCATCCTGTACAGTACAATATGTTAACATTGGATGAAGGCAGTGTGACTAACCTATATTTCCCAGTTATAGCAATGGTGCAAGGATATTCCTTCTGCCCAAATCTATATTTAAGTACCGTATGTGGATCAGAACATGCTATTTTGGCAGAACTTTGGGGTTTTTTTATATGTTATCACCTCAGCGCTTTGAGAGATGGTTTATAACAGGGGTGACAAACTCGCGTCACAGCGGTGTCATGTGACTTATTGGGACTTTTCCCTCTTTGCTAAACAGGGCATGGGGGTGACCACTGCGTGACGCATCCGGCCCTCGGGTCGCGAGTTTGACAGCCCTGGTTTATAAAGTTCATTTCCCAAAATTATTTCCCTTAATCATTACAAGCATTAGCTTCCCAACTGTAACCGATACAAATTATTAGCATTCCCAAATATTTATGTATAAAGGGAAAACACTGGGAAATATCTAAAAAAAGTAATATTTTTTTTAAAAAAAGTAATAATAATAAAATGTACAGCTACCTGGGGTGCATTATATATGAACCTTCCCTTCACACCCTTCCTTTTGACAGGAAGTCAACATTAATTCTGGGGGACAGAGTTTACTCAGGTTCCGTTCTAAGAAGACAATTACAATTATATGCAAAACAAGTTTATCTTGACAGGAATTAGTAGTTACAAAAAAAATTAACCATCCTGTTTTTGTGCCCTGCACAACAGCTTGGTTATGAACAGTGAATCTTCAAGATAAAACATTCATTGCAGTAAACAAGAGGACTCATTTGAAGCATCTCCTGTCTCAGAGTATGTGACCAAGGGGCAGTTACCTCTCTATGTCAGATTGTGAACAAGAGTGGTTAGTTTAGTCCTTGTTCACCTTTTTGAAGCCAGTAGTTTAAAAGTGTCTAGGCCATGGTTTTCCAACTGATGGAATATTACCAACTGATGACTTTCTCATTTCTATTGTAATATTAGGTCAATGATGGCAAACTTTTTTGCCGTCGTGTGCCAAAAGCTTGGGGAATGTGGGGGGGTGGGGTGGGTCACACGCATGCATACCCACACCCATAATTCAATGCCCTCCCCATGCACACATGACCCCCCCCCACGTTTCCCCCACTTTTGGCACTACAATGGCACGGTGGGCTCGGTAGGCTCATTTTTCACCCTTCCCAGGCTCCAGAGGCTTTCTTGGAGCCTGGGGAGGGCAAAAACGGCCTTTCCTACTCCCCCAGAGGCCTTCTGGAGGCGGGAAATGGCCCGTTTGCCAACTTCCGGTGGGCCTGGAAGAGCCGGAAATCAGCTGGCCGGCGTGCGCATGCGCATCAGAGCTGAACTAGGGCAAAACTCGCATGCCCACCAATATGGCTCTGCGTGCCACCTGTGGCACAGGTGCCATAAGTTTGCCATCATGGTATTAGGTGATACAATCCAGCCTGATCAATACAAAAGTTGAAGTCTTTATTAAATAAAATAGTAATTTTTTTCAGTCCAATAAATACAGTCACATTACTCTTTGCTGTTAATAAGCTTTCTGGAATCTGAGCGGCCAAGTGAATAATAGTATGGTGCCTTTCTGCATTGTTTGATCTCCTTGATTCTTTAATTCAAAAAGTGGAAGTAAAACAAGTATCAGATATATGAAGGGAACAAAGGGAACAAAGTGTCTATTGTGCAATTGTTGGAGTTCTCTAGTCAACTGATGTTCACATTATAGAGAAGGGAAACTGTGACCATCACACTCACTCGCTTGCTTCTTAAAATTCTCAAAATCAGTCCGCTTCCCTTGTCTTTTATGCATTTTATCCAACACTGGAGTCTGATCACCTTGGCCAATTGGGCACGTCTGCATAGTAATACAAATGAGTTATGTAAAATCTATATTCACCTTGGCCTACCAAAGTGTTGCAAATGTCAGTCTCACAGCTAATATACTTAAGGCCCTCTGGATTTCTTCAGTTGCATTTCCACGTTTCAGAAACTAGCACCAAGATGCTGATACTGATGGAGAAACACGGTGCCCCTGACGGCCTATACACTGGATTTGGGGGCTGAATTTAATGGGATTTCTTTCAGTTCTGTCCTCATACAGAGGTATTCCCCAATCACAGCCATAAGTGCTGTGCACACAGTATGTACAAGCCACCAGGTCAAAGCTGTTGGAAAGGATCCGTTGTAAATCCAGCAGCCCAACAGGTGAAAAAAATGAACGGTGGCGGTAAAATCCAAGCACTGCTTTCCTCGTCGAATAAAATACAATAAACCAACGGCACTGCAGAAGAAAAGAATTGTGTCAAACTTTTAAGAGAATTGTGTCAAACCATCTTCAACATTCTATTTTCCATAAAAGCTAGGCAAGGTATATCTCATGGATTTTCATTTAAATCTTTATCCAAGCTATGTAAGATATTATTTATTTATTTTATTTATTTATTTATTTACATTTATATCCCGCCCTTCTCCGAAGACTCAGGGCGGCTTACAGTGTATAAGGCAATAGTCTCATTCTATTTGTATATTTACAAAGTCAACTTATTGCCCCCCCAACAATCTGGGTCCTCATTTTACCTACCTTATAAAGGATGGAAGGCTGAGTCAACCTTGGACCTGGTGGGACTAGAACCTGCAGTAATTGCAGGCAGCTGTGTTTTAATAACAGGCTATCTTACAGCCTGAGCCACCACGGCCCCAATATTCCGATATATAATGGAATATAACTGCTTTATAATAAAGACAGTAATTTGGCTCCTACTTATATATGAACCAGATGGAGGATATAACCAGTTCCACACTGGCCTGTTAAAGGACCAAGCAAGTTTCTCCACTGCCCAGACAACTTCTTGCATGATTCAGACAATTTTGAATCAATAAAAGGAAACTTTAGACTCCAAAGATAAACACTTTATATTCTTTTCTATTTCAGCAATTTTAGGCCCTTTAAAAAATTGGTAGCTGAAAATAAAGTGAAATTTTAATATTAAAATTTTCTTATTTTTCTGTTTTATATATATGCCTTTTTTTTTTACCATAGTCTTCCAAGTCTAGAAGGGTAATTATATACAGGGAGTCCTCGAATTACAATCACAATTGAGCCCAAAATTGCTAAGCAAGGGAGTTGTTAAGTGAGTTCCCCCCCATTTTACGATCCTTTTGTCACAGTTGTTAAGCGAATCACTGCAGCTATTGAATGAATCATGTGGTCATTAAGCAAATCTGGCTTCACCCCCTTAACTTTGTTAAATTGGGAAGATCACAAATTGTTATTATATGACAATGGAACAATGCAACTGTCATAAGTACATGCCAGTTGCCAAGTGCCTGAATGTTGATCATCTGACCACAGGGTTGTTGCAAAGGTCATGTGAAAAATGGTCTTACGTCACTGTTTTTTTTTTTTAACTATCATTGGAACTTTGAATGGTCACTAAATGAACGGTTGTGTGTTGTGGAAAATTTGGGTAATTAAAACTATTTGTTTTTCCTTTCTAAAACTGTAACCTTTGAGCACATTTTTCTTGGATTTTCTCCCTCTTGAAATTCTTTCTTTTTCTTCATTACACCTTAAACCAGGGGTCTCCAACCTTGACAACTTTAAGACTTGTGGACTTCAACTCCCAAACAAGTCTTAAAAGTTGCCAAGGTTGGAGACCCCTGCCTTAAACAACTCCAATTTCACTTTTTTTTTGCATTAGGATATATTAATATCCAATGCACCATTAGATATTAAATGCACCATTATTTGGCTTATAATTTATCAACCTCAGCTTCATCCTTCTGTATGGCCCTGCTTCTATACTTTTTCTCTAGACTTCTCTTCATGATCTCTCCATAGGATTTGAGCAGTTCCACCAACCTGATTTCATTACGTATTATCAACTCAGTGTCCTCTCTTAGGAATTACACAGGTAGAGATTTTCTCCTGGACACTGTGTTCCCAGCCTGGTCTTTCAGATGTGTACCCATTGCTTCTGTAGCTCTATTTGGTAGTCAGATATTTTGGGCTACTCAGCTAATCATGTCAAATGCCTAATCCCAACCTTCTTTTAGTTTGGCCTTCCATTTTCAGCACTGACAATCTGAATGCTTCTGTTTTTATCAAGAGGCAGCTCACCACTCTAAAGGTGTTTGGTTTGAGAATGTCAGAAATATATAACCCGACTTACCAGGTGAGTGCATTTAGGATAAATGCCATTGTTGAAAGTCTCCCAGGAGAGGTAGCAAATCCCAAAACCTGTACAGATACAAAGAAACACAGTCCTTGCAATAAACTGTAAACCAGCTAAGATCGAAAGGCTTCAATGATACATCCTGTTACATCAGTTCTTAAGTTCAAGAGGCACTATCTGGACAAGTAATCAAACTCATTTTAATATTGATATAATAAAGGCAGTAATTTGAAACAGCGCATATTAACATTTGACATACTAATGGTTTCACTTATAATATATGCCAAAAAAGTACGTTAAATTTAAACGTAAATTATATGAGAAGTAATCAATTAATACATTAGCTTTCAGTATTCCTTCTAAAAATCTTCCTTCTAAAAATCTACAAGATTTTTCTTTCTCTGCTGCCTACTTTAATTTGTTAGAATTTCTTTTTGACATACTGAAAATGTAATTACCTACCTCATAACTGAAAATCTGGTCTAGTGAAGGGTTGCTCTGTACCAGACTGTCTACTAGAGCCAACCAAAGCCCCAGACTGCCGTAATAAATTGCCTGCATGAGCATGATCTGAGAAATGATAAGAGCAGGATCCCAAACATAACTGCGGAACTGGGGAGCCATTCCTGAAGCAACAGCCCATATGCCGCATAGAAATATATAAATAACCCACAGATGTCTTAAAACATAAAATCCCTTGTATCACTGTTTAGAGAATGAAGAGTGATTCCATCAGCACCTGAAAGGGGAAAAAAATTATGTCATTCCAATTAAATTCTACAAAAAGAAGGCATTCTAATGTACATCTCCAAACACCAAGAAACTATACTGCATCTTTTTCCAATTACAATACTACCAGTTTACTTACACCTTCCTAAAGTGAGGCCACTGACCCAAGCTTGGCATAGGAAAGTTATTAAGTTACAATAAATGAAATTTCTCAGATCTGGTTAAAGGTGATAAATAGAATGGAAAGAGTACAGCCTCTGATTCTTTTAGAGGAGGCATTGCAGAATTACATTTGTATATATTATTCCATCCAACATTATGATTTGGGATGAAACTCAAATATTTTGGCCACCTAATGAGAAGGAAGGACTCACTAGAGAAGAGCCTAATGCTGGGAAAGATTGAGACGACAGAGAACGAGATGGCTGGATGGAGTCACTGAAGCAATAGGTGTGAGCTTAAATGGACTCCAGAGGACAGTAGAGGACAGGAAGGCCTGGAGGAACGTTGTCCATGGGGTCATGATGGGTCAGACATGGCTTCGCAACTAACAACAACAACAACAACATATTCAACATGAATAAAATATCCATTAGAAAATTCAGAAGAAGAATGGTTTCAAATGGAAGCTGATCTTCAAACAATGGAAAAACTGACTTTCTTGACCATGAAAAAGATCCAGCAAATACAACATTCTGCTTCCATTACTGACATTTCATTGTAAAAAAAACAAAGACTGAGCACATGTTAGTCATGGCTTCTTCATGTCTAATATCAGTTAGTAATCTTATTCCTTGTCAGAAATTTATAAATCTATGAAACATTCATCCTAAAGTCATCATAATTTAGGGTTTAATTTGCAACCCAGTGCAATGTAAGTGGGTTTATTTCTGCATTGACTGGTAAAGGTCTTCATTACATCCTTCTGCTGTCATGTCTATTTAATTTTGTAAAATAACAACTGCATATTTGTTTAGGAATAAGTTCAGATACATTTAAATGAGACTTATAGATAAGTGCATTAAATTGCAGGCATTTTGTCTATCTACTCAAAAGTACATTCTTTGTGAAGTATTTTACTGACTTAGCCATCTCATTCTCCCACCTATCGTAGGAAATTTCCTATGACCGTCTCACTGCTACACAGCTAGTTGTCACCTTACAACAGGTCACTTAGCGACCATTCAAAATTACAAGACCCCAAAAAGCTATTTATGGACCCTTTTGGAAATCACTGTTCCCCATAATCATGTGACTACACTTCAGGTGCTTGGCAACTGGCCTGCATTTACTATTGTTTGCAACATCCTTTGGTCACATGACTGCAATTTGTGTTTTTGCCGTAAACCACCATTTACTTCTGATTTCCAGCAAAAATTGCCCCATAGAGAACAATGGGATCATTTAAGAACCATGGCACTTGCTCAACAGCTTCACCATTTGCTTAATGACTGCTGCAAAAAAAAAAAAGTGGTAAAATTGGGTCTGGTCACCTGGTGACATGCTTTATGACCATCATGACTTACGACTATAATTGACAGCTCCATTATAGTCATAAATCAATGATTACCTGTATACTTGGGTTAGAACATTGACCATCCAGCAAGTCTTTGACATGGTACTTCATTATTCATTCTCTTGGATCTTAAGCCCTTATTTATAGAGGAAAATAGTAGTTCACTCTATGTTTTTGGAATTTAATAGAAAACCAATCAATCAGTCAAAATAGAGTTGGAAGGGACTTTGTAGGTCTTCTAGTTCAACCCCCTGCTCAAGCAGGAGACCCTATACCAGGGCTGTCAAACTTCTGGCCCATTGGCCAGATGTATCACGCATTGGCCATGCCTACACCTGGTTTAGTGAAGGAAAAAGTCCCAATACGTCATGTGACACAGCCGTGACGACATGAGTTTGGCACCCATGCCCTATACCAGGGGTCTCCAATCTTGGCTACTTTAAGACTTGTGGACTTCAACTCCCAGAATTCCCAGAACTTTAAGCTTTGCTGGCTGAGGGATTCTGGGAGTTGAAGTCCACAAGTCTTAAAGTTGCCAAGGTTGGAGACCCCTGCCCTATACCATTTCAGACAGGTAACTGTCCAGTCTCTTCTTAAAAAACTCCAGTGATGAAGCACCCACAACTTCTGAAGGCAAGCTTTCCAACGGTTAATTAAGCCAAATGACATTATATATCTGTTCAGAGATCAGGTCCAAATTTTGAGACTGAACATGCACTTTGGAAGCTGCATCAGTTGGTGGCATCTCACATATTATTTTAACTGATGGACATATTTATTTATTTGGACTGCAACCAGACTGATGTTATGTTACAATAATTGGGTTCATAAACAACAGGCAGAAAACATAGACTGCCAATCACGGTGACAGGATCCCTACATTACATTGTTGTTGTTAGTTGTGAAGTCGTGTCTGACCCATTGCGACCCCATGGACAACGTTCCTCCAGGCCTTCCTATCCTCTACCATCCTCTGGAGCCCAAACCAATCACATTATAGTCTAACATGATGTAGAAACCCAGTCACCATTACACAAGTTAGGAAGAGAGTCAAAAGCCTAATAAGCTTCAATTCTACAGTCATGGCAACCTTTTCACCATCAACATATATTAAGCTTGAACGATGTTAGGTGAAGGGCTTGCTCTACCAATTAGCGGATGGGATGGGATGTGGGGTGGGATGGGATAGAGTAGGATCGGATAAGTAGGATAGAATTCTTTATTGGCCAAGTGTGATTGGACACACAAGGAATTTGTCTTCAATGCATATGCTGTCAGTGTACATAAGGAGAATAAAATACATTCATCAAGAGTAAAAAGATACAACACTTAGCGATAGTCAAGGTTACTAATAAGCTATCAAATTGTACTAGGAAACAAATAAAAACAATATGAATGAAAGATATAAGCAACATGGTTATAGTAATAAGTGGGAAGACATAAGACAGAGAAGTGTTGTGGGAATTAGTTAAGTAGAGTGATGATATTCAGGGGAAAAAACTGTCCTTGTGTCTAGTTGTTGTGGTGTGCGGTGCCCTATAGCGTCTTTTTGAGGGTAGAAGTTGAAACAATCATGAATGATTTACTCGACTGTTTATGCAAAAAACCACAAATGACTGGATTCACAAGTCACCCCTAAACCACAACTGACCGAGCTTTGGCCCGGTCAGGTTTGTGAAGCCAACCACAGGTCTTGTGGCAAGGTTCACACAGGAGTTTTTTCTTTCGTGAGATCCAAGCCATCGTTTGCAGGTAACAAATCCCATTGGGGGCTTCGGGGGGGGGGGTGATGGCTGTTGTGCAAAAGTAGACCTTTGAAAGACCAAAATAAAACAAACAGCTTCCGGTGTCTTTGCAGAAAAGAAAAAGAAAACGAAAGAAAAAAGAAATAAAAGAAAAGAAAGAAAGAAAAGAAACGGGGAGGGGAAGGGGAGAAAAGAAAATCCACTCCATGGTTTCAGATCATGATGGGAGAAAGAAAGTATCCCTGTAATGGTTTTCTGCCAAGGGAAGACGCATCATCCTAAACGGAGCCCATCTGACCCCCTTCTCACGATCGCTGCTCCCAATGGACGCGGGATCGAGCTGCAAATCCGTAATTTCCCCCCTCCCCCAAAAACCCTCCCGATTTACCCTTCGCATTTCCTCGATCCCTCTTCTTCGACCGGACCGAGAAGCCACGACAATACGGGCTCCGCTCCGCCAGGCCCCGTCTCCGCAGCTGATTCCTTTCGCCGAACCATCGAGTCACGCGGCCTCCGCTCGCCTAGAAGGAACATCGAGACAACCTCGTCCTTCGAAAGGGGGCCATGGAAACGACCCCGCGCGCCTAGAAAGGTAGCCAGCGAAAAGGAAGTGACATCGAACACAGGAAACGTTGCGGGCCGGTAGAGTCTATGTTGTCTCTGAGCCGTAGAGATAGAAAATTAGAGAATACATTTTTTAAAAAAAAAATCTAAATCATTGTGTATTGTTCTAGGAGTGCTTTTAGAATGAAGGGAAGATACTTTGCTCTAATTCATTCATTTAACGCAGCAGAATATTTCAGCTGAATACTCTCATAATAAGCTGAAACCTTAACTTTCGGTGAAACAGTGATATTTTTTAAAGAGGTGCTTTTCGAAAGAAATGCTCTTTTTTTAAAAAAAAAAGTGGATTGGCTTTAATTTCATTGTAAACATTGGACGGTGCATAGAACAGTGCTAAGCGCTAGTGCTAAGGTGCACTTCAAGGTTTAAATGTTTTCCCAAAAGTACAGGCACTGATTCACTCTCCTTTTCAAGCATGTCTGAGATGTTGCCTGAATCTTGGCTCTAGATCAGGGGTCTCCAACCTTGGCAACTTTAAGCCTGGAGGACTTCAACTCCCAGAATCCCCCAGCCAGCAAAGCTGATTGAGGAATTCTGGGAGTTGAAGTCCACAAGTCTTAAAGTTGCCAAGGTTGGAGACCCTTGCTCTAGAGTTGGTCGGGATGACCCAGCGCTGAATCAGCCTTACTCGTTTCATCGGTTTGTCACGTTCACATCGTGTAATAAATGAGTTCTTTGGGTCGTCGTTTTCCAAACCGAAGATCTAAAGACAGAAAACTTAAACTTCTTCTTGATACCCGATAGGAGGGTTCAATTAATACAACCCCCTCCTATGTCTTGGATTAGAATACCTAATCCCGCCCTCATGGGGCAGCTGTGAAATTCAAAACCACTAAATAGCTGTAGTGTACAAGTACCGCCAAGTGTATCACCGTAGAAATACGCTAAACTAGAAAATCTAAGCAAGATGGGACTTTTTTTCGAAGAATATCAGGATAGGAGAATATCAGAGAATCCTGAGTTGCACCTAAAATGAGACAGCCCAAAAAACTTCCCAGAATAAAAGCTGTGCCAAATAATGTAGTTGTTGTAAATAAACAATGCAGATCTGTATGTGCCCTTACCAGAAATAACTGACCATATTCTTACTTATCAGCCTGCAAGATTCTATGCAAATCCTTTGATTCTTATTTCAGCATTGTCTAGTACCACCCCCAATATTTTCCAACAAGTGTTGTGTTGTGCAGAGATAAAAATAACAACATGTTCATTGGAACACAGAACTTCTAAATATCTACAGTATGGCTGCCTTCTCTTGCTTGCTATCTTCCAGCTGCCTGGAAGCAGGAATATATCTGGAAGAAGCCCAATTGGAAAAGGCTATCCTAGGCTATCCTCATTGTATTTATGAAAACAAACGTGAAAATAACATCCCTTTTCTTATTAGATCTCCATATGTTTGTTTCCAGAGGTGGTTTTCCTCATTCCAGCTAACCTCATGTCATCGTTTCATTATTAAGAGAAGCAAGGAAGTTTTGGAAAACACTGTGAGTTTCAAAAGGTCTACACTCACCCATTCCTAGCCAGGCTCTATGATGAAACAAAGGAAACGTAGAAAAGAAGGAAGGAGGAAGAAGTTTCAAAATCAAGAGTACTAGAAATAACTTATTAAGGTGAAATTATCTGAATCATAAGACAGATGAATCAACCTCATTGAGACAGACCAAAAACAACCATGTGCGCTGACTGATGAAATATGTTATCAAAAAGTAAGCTTGTTTTTGCTGACTCTCATGAAATGGGTTCAGTTCCTTCCAAAGAAGAATTAACTAAAAAGTCAATTTCTGAATCTCCAAACCTGGGTGTGTTTTCTTGGAAGCAACAGCGGCATTTAACTTTGAAGATATGAGACATTGGGTTGCCAGACTGGTGGTTTTTCTAATCTTTCTTTGAAAATTCTCAAGAAAAGTAAACAGTTGCTACTGTGGTCTTGTGAAATGTGCCTTCCTTTATGAAGGACACTTCTTTGTTTGAAAGTATCCTCTACTTAAAGTGCTGTCTGATTTAAAAATAAAGAGCTACAAGAAAGGAAAGCTTTGAAGTTGCCCTTCAACAGTTAAGACTTTCCTACATGCTCTCAGCACATGAAAATGGGACATTAAATAAAATGAAATAAACACTAAGACTAAACTGAGTCTTAGTAAGTAAGTAAATTGAGTAAGTAAAATAAAACACTAAGATTAAACAAGCAGGTAGCTTATCCGGACATTTGGCTCATTCATATATCTCTTTACCTTGCCTTCAAGATAGCCTGATTACTGTTTATGACGTGTCCTCACATCAAGGCCTCCATCTTGGAGCAGCTGGCTGCTGAGGCAGACTAAAACTAGATCAAGGTTGCTCAGATTGGAAAATGGAAGAAAATCTCTTCTATGAACATTTTGAGCCACAAGACTGATTAGTTTTCAATGTATGTGTCAAGGAAGTCTTAACCTCACAAAACACAATATTCCCATTTCTTCACAAAAACAAAACAAATATGAGGTTGTAGGCCCACATCAGTAGCTGTCTGAGCTTGTAAGCTCACATCAGTATCTCTTGCAGGATGGGGTTGCGCTGGCAATGGCTCTCCCAGTTCAGCTGTACATGACAGGACTTGCACTCACTTGGGACTCTGGAGCAGCTGTCCATAGTCTCCTCTGACATCTTTCTTGGGCTAGCTATCAATGAATTACATTGATATCTAGCCCCTACATATTGACAATTAAAGATCCATAGGTGGGATGGGTCCCTTACTGTCTACTTCCCTTCTTTTGGGTATCTGTAGCAGCAAGGGCCTGCAGTCTCTATCTTTAGGAAAAGTTTACACAGCCTGACTACAACCTGTTTAGAGCAACTCTTGCTACCCATGTCAGGAACAGTAGCAATCACTATCCTTACTAGAGAGCAGAGCCTTGTTCTGGAGCCCCAGCCAGGAAAAATTGCCACTGGGCATTTTTAGATCCACATTTTTAGATCCACATTTCTGATTACTGCAATGATGGCTGTGCAAACCTTTTGAAAAAGCATGTTTATCAAAGCCTTAATGGAAGTAATCCTTTAAGGTCATTCTATAGTACAGTCAATGGCAGGGCTGTCAAACTCCATGCCCATGGGCTGGATGTGTCACGTGATGGCCCCGCTCCTGCCTGGTTTAGCAAAGGGAAAAAAAGTTCTCATATGTCATGTGACACTGCCATGATAATGTGAATGGCATTCAGTGGCATTCAGTAGTTCTTGCATGAGCCAAGGCAACTCTTTCATGGGCATTTTTAGTAAAGAGATAGAAGCAAAATAACCCTCCTGCACTGGAGATGGCAAGTTAGGAGCCCCTCATTTTTTCTTAGTCAAGGCACAAAGTCAATTGTTCCATGTAATCCAAGATTAAGCCCATGCAGTAACTATAGATTCTGGGATTAAACCATGGTCCGTCTTACTGAATGAAACTCAAATTCTATTGAGAAACAAAAATGGTATAAGTAAATAGGGGACATCCATAATGAAGGCTGACTGATATATGCAAAGTCTTGTCTGACAATGGTTATGTCTAAGTTTAACAGAAATAATGAAGTTATATATTGCATTTGGCGCTGTGAATTGCTTTTTTATTTTTATTGCAGAACAGCCTTTAGCCTTTTTCCCCCCTCACCACTCTGTGCTTTATGTTTATGCATTGAAACTTACAAGAAGGAAACTAAAATAAGGCATTGCTTCCCTGTCATGATTATTTTGCAGGATTCTTGTAATCATAAACTAAGGATTGTGAAACTGATTTCAGTGCCACTCTGAACTTTTAAGCAAAGTGGAAAATATAAATAAGTATCATCCTAAAAACATTTTACAAGGAATCCTGGAATCTTACCTTTTTAACTTGGAAAGGAACAAGGACAAATTTCTTCATCGTATACTATCTCTGTCTTCTTCCATCCTTCTCTTCAACCAACATTAAGGTATCAAGGGGCACATCCGCATTCAACTTGAAAATGCCTCACTAAGCTTCTTTAGTGACATGGCTGTGTGATAATCTTCTTTGTCATCCACAATTTACACCCAAGTCCAACTAACATCAGGGAGATCCGATCTGATGTGCAAACTGTGTGTTCCCAATATTCCCTCCAAATACAAGGTTTGCAGTTCACTTAGTTCCTCTTGGTTTCTGCAACCAGTCATTGCCAATTTTCCTTCTTGAGCATTATGATTGGTGATGCTGGACTGACACCATACTGGATCACTTCAGAAATGTCTTAGATTTTCACTTTCTCTAGTGATCTTGTTGCCTGTTAGGGAATTTGTTGCTACATGAACCTAACAGGCAGATTGTTTTAGAAAGAGCCTAGTCCAGAGGTCTCCAACCTTGGCAACTTTAAGACTTGTGGACTTCAACTCCCAGAGTTCAACAGCCAGATTTGCTGGGAGTTGAAGTCCACAAGTCTTAAAGTTGCCAAAGTTGGAGACCCCTGGCCTAGTCTATCTGCTAGTAGAACAAATACCGGTAATTGCTAGAGAATGCTCTTAAGCAGGACTTGCTGGCTTTGTTATTGAGCAAAGAAGAGACTGACAATGTAGGTGGAACATTGTGCCAGAAAACTTACCATCTGAAAAAATAGATTAAAGCACATTAAATCAGGTTTTTTAAAGATGTATTCATGATTCATGATGGGCAAATCCTGCCCTGAAATACTTGTAATTATCTTGGTGTCATGTTGCTTTGCTGTCACAAGGCGGCAAATCCTCTTAATACAGTAAATAATCTAGGTTTGGTTGGAACAATTGTTTTTTTAAGAATTGCATAACTAATGTTAACCAAATCTATTTTTTTTCCAGAATGCTCTTTAATTTTTTGGGACATCTTATTTTTGGGGATGTTTTATTTTTTACATGAACTTCTTTTCTAATATTGTTGCTGCTTGCCACAGCTTGTAGCAACATGCCTATAATCTGGATTGGTAAAAATGAGGAAATAATTTGTTCTCATGCTATTGATGAAGGGAGGAGAAAATATGACTCTTCCAATTCCTGTACAGATTATTTAATGTATTTTTTCTGGTTGATTGAATCAGATCTTGTGGATGATCCACTTTAGAGCCCTGCTAAGATTGTCATGGCAGTGTGCCATGTACTATGCTATCACTTACATTTATGAGGAAAAGCTGACAACAAGATGCGGGTACAAAGAGTTAACAAATAGACAATTGTGATGGTTTGGCAAACCTACTCCCCCCCCCCTTGTCTACATTGCAGAATCTTCTGTCTGCATTTCCAATTGGCTTGAAGCCTAGATAAGCCAAACAAATAAAATAACATGAGTAATGTTATTTACAGTGAGATTTCTTTAGTTATGACTTAGCAGAGGAATAAACAACCTGTAGCATTCCACATATTGTTAATTTTAACTTCTAGCATCCTCACAATTTAGTCATTGGTGGAATAAGTACAAATAATACGTGTGAGCTATACATTAATCTGTGTGAAATAATGAAGACCATGCATAAATAAATTCTGGAAGAATGAAACAAGAAAATATAGGGGAATTCTGGGAGATGATGCAAAATGTAGACGAGGAAAATGATCTAGAGGGAAACTAAAATATTAAGCATAGCGCAAGTAAATGAAATATAGATTAACAAAATTAAAAAAGTAACAATGCATGCCACAATAAGCTTAAGGCAATAAGACACATGGAGACAAAACTAAGAGGAAAACAAGTATGATATAACTGTGAAATAGTTTCACTTCTTGAAATGTGTACTATCATATAAATGTGATCCTTTTGTTCATACACTTCTAATCTTTGAATGCCATGTTGTATTCAAAAACCTGTTGAGCCCCACCTACTTCTCTCATTATCATATTCAAAACAGAAGTCATACTCAGGTCCATTACACACAGCAGGGTGCTTTCCCCAATCAAAGAGACTGGAAATCCCTGGACAGGTGGGGCTCACTAATACGACAAAAGGACTTTTGTCTAGGTTACTTCTGTATAGGTTGTGACCTACTTTTTTCAGATAAATACATTTTTTTTTCATTTTCATTCTCTTATCTAGTTTGACGTAATAATCATCACACTGTCCAAAAATTTTATAACATTAGTGCTATAATGATGCTAACCTTATATGAGTTTGTGAAAAAAAATTGGCTGAATTTTCACAAACTATTTTTGAATTTCTTCTTAGTTGCAAAAGTCCATTGTTATTTCATACAGGGAACAACTCTTTGACCATATCAAACATTTCCAAATTGCCTGGTTTGATCCAGCAAATAATCTGACAATTTCTAGGTATTTGGGGCAATCCCAACAATCATTCCCCAATATTTTATAGTGACTGGGGATGATGGGGCTTAAAGTCTAAAATAAGTATTAGGCACCAGGTTGTCTTCGCCTCAGAAGATCATTAAATAAAGCCCATAACTGCTTTTGGCATTCTTCTTTTTCCTGACAAGATTCTAATGCATTAAACAACCTTAGACATGTGCATAATCATATATAACAATGAACCAGAATTCCTAATTTATACAGTGAAATGCAAGCTAGTAAAATAGGAAAAGGTAACTTATTGTGATGTCTGAACATGGAATCCTGTTTCCTGGCTACTAAATGAGACAGGAATGTAAGGCAGCCAAATCAGGTTCAAATATCACAAAAATCCATTCCTAGTTAATCTTACCTAGTTGTATAAAGGGAAGAACAAATAAGAATTCTCATTCACAACAAACCATGCCAAATATGACTTATTTTCCCAATGAGTGACCACATTTGTTCTAGTTTTCATTTTCTTTGGCAACTGATTTATACAAAAGAAAATTAATCAAGTCTAATAGACTCAATAATGTAATCCTTTGTGGCTTTCAGAGATCCTCTGCAGAGATCTAATCAGAGACATGCTAAGGGCCTACTTGACTTTGAAGAGAGAGAAGAGGGTGACAAGAGAGAGAGAGAAAAAGGGGAGGCTCAGAGAATGCTTTTGTCTGGATCACACTCTCTGCTTGTTTCAGTTTACTCCAGAAGCATTGTGCCCCTAAGCAGGAAAAAGCTGGCTCACTCTACATGCTAGGCTAATTCCCTTCACTACAATAGGCTTTAATATGGTCTTTACAAGTCCATAAGGGGAATGCCATCTGGCCGCATGAAAGCTAGAGCAACAACTTCAGCTGTGCAGAATTGAAACAAGATGTGATTCTTCCAATGGCTTGGTTTCACTTAAGCAAAACAGAATCTGTGTATTTCATATAAGTGAAACTGACATGAGGAACTCTAAGGCAGCCTCTAGAGCAGGGTATCAAACTTGTGGCCCACAGCCGGATGTGTCACACGCTGGCCACACCCACGCCTGGTTTAGCGAAGGGGAAAAAAATTGTGATACGGTCATGTGACGATGCCATGACGATGTGAATTTGACACCCCTGCCCTAGTGACTTACTAGAATGCCTGTCTAGTTCCTAGAATAACTGAATGGGGGATAGTAAAATTTTAAGGATGGTGGCTTCCAGGAAGATGGAGCCCAACTTACGTATATGTCAATCTGTACATAGTGTGAATCTCATTTATTTTATCATACATTTTAAATAAATTTGCTCCTTACCATTACCCTGACATTATGTTTGAGGTAGCTTGAAGAGTATCCATTCCTGAACAAGCCTTCAAAATGGCTATTCCATATGGATGGAAATAACTATTATGTGATCTGTCAGAGTCCATGTGGCCTATTACCACCGGTAGATGAACTACAGGTAATCCTCAATTTACGACTACAATTGAGCTCCAAATTTCCATTGCTAAGTGGAACATTTGTTAAGTGAATTTTACCGCATTTTACGACCCTTCTTTCCACAGTTGTTAAGTGAATCCCTGCAGTTGTTAGTAACACAGTTGATAAGTGAAATTGGCTTCCTCATTGACTTTGCTTAAAAGAAGGTCACAAAAAAATCACATGACCCCAAGATACTGCAACCATCATACCAATATGAGTCAGTTGCCAAGTGTCTGAATTCTGGTCATGTGACCATGGGGATGCTGAAATGGTCATGTAAGAAAATAAGTCACTTTTTTCAGTGCTGCTGCAACTTTAAACGGTCACTAAATGAACTTGTAAGTCAAGGAGTACCTGTATTATTGTATTTTCAAAAAGCAGTCTTTTCAATGTATGAGAGGGATTGTCACTGTTCTGGCTTACTGGGGCTGAATATTCCTTTAAATGTCCACGTGCCTTAAATTTCCGAATTGTTTTATACTATTTGTGTCAGCTTTCCCTATTCTGTTACCTTCAGAGACAGAAGTGATGAGGAATGTCATCTAAGGACAATTCCACACCAGATGCTTATGTTCCCCCTGAATTGGCTTTGCATTGCTCTTAAACCATGCTGTCACTATGCTTTAGCAGATGAACTAGTTTACTTCTGGCTCAGTTGCAAAGGCTCTGAAGCTGGTTTTCATATGGAAATGTTGTCACCCTGTAGTTTAGAAGCAGGCAAATTCCTGCAAGACACACTGGCCATGACCTATCATCCATCTCTCTCTCCCTCCCTCCCTCCCTCCCTTTCCAAATGCAGCCAGGTTATGCAATTTTTCAGTGGGTTGGAGCATTTGATGGAGGAGGGAATGGAAATTATTTATCTCAGAATCTTCATGTTCCTATTCCTACAAAAAATGAGGAACTGTGTAGAAATAGTTCAGACTCATCTTTTCCAGTGATGCCACTGATGGCTTCCTGCAGTTCTCTGGAAAGTGGGAAAGCTGAATTATGGTCCCCACATCAGAGGTGGGATTCAGCCAGTTTGGATAGGTTCGGGTGAACCAGATGTTAATTTTAATCTGGTTCACTGAACTGGTTGTTGCAAGGCCTGGCTGACCTCTCCCACCCCACCCCTCCCCTACCAGGAGTCTCCGGGTGGCCTGTTTTGGATGCCAGGTAAGTGCAGGGCCCGCATGGAGGCTCTGGGAGGGAGAAAAACGGGCCTACCAGAATTCCGGAAGTCTGGAAATGGGCCCATTTCCGGCCTCCTGAGCATCTCTGGAATGCAGGGGGGGCATTTTCACCCTCCCAGGGGCTCGAGGAAAGCCTCCAGATTCTGGGGAGGGCAAAAACATCCCCCCCCCGTGGTACAAGAGGTCAAATAGGCCACGCCCACCATGGCCATGCCCACCCAGCAACCAAGCAGAGAACCAGTTGCTAAAATTTCTGAATCCCACCCCTGCTCCACATCCTAAAACATTGGCCACCTAGCTCAAAAGCAGGGGTGGAGAACTATGTCCCTTTTATGACCTGTGGACTTCAACTCCCAGAATTCTGGGCGTTGAAGTCTACAAGTCATAAAGGGGCCATAGTTCCCCACCTCTGCTCTAAAGGAAGGCTACTTTGACAGCTTCACATCTTTTCCCTAGACCCTGTAGCAGTGGTATTTGGAACAGGTATGAAAGTAGTAATGGTTTCAGTTTCTCCCACTTGTTCTGCAAGTTGTTGCTGCAGAAGAACAGCTGCAACAACACAGGATGAGCAATATTTTGGGGTTTTTGTTACTGAAACTTCATAAATGAAGTTGTTTTCAAACATGTCAGGGGGATTGAGAAGTGGACTAGTAATTGTGCCTAACATACAGTTTATAGAGGACATCACTTTTCTTTGAAAACATCTGGGGGGGCATCAGATTGGAGAAGCCTTCCTTAATACATAAAGTGTATTGAACTGGTGTGCTATGGGTTATTTAAGTTTCTATTTGAAACATTTATACTCTTATGATTCTATTTGTAATTATTTAGGAAAATAATTCTGATGCCAAGGTTTATAAACAGGAATACCTCCAAGGCAGTTTGGGATAAGAAATTGAATAATATTCTTCTGTGTGAAGGGAAAAGGAGGGTCCAGCAATAATCTTTTTCAGAAATTTCCCAGCTTTCAGGAAGGTGAATTAAAATGAAAAAAAAATCCTGCTTCTCTGTGCATAAGGAGAGGTTTGATATTGTTGTTTGCAAGATTAATTTGTTGTATTAGGATTTTCCCCACTTGGCTTACGTCACATCCTACAAGCTTCCCTTTTCCTTTTGTCAATTTGAATGTGATACAACTATGCTATTTCTGAGCTTTCTAAACACGATGTTATTTAGCTGGAAAGAAGAAGGAAAATCCCACTTGGGTGGCTGCTGACTTTTCCAGGCAATGAGACTGGCAAAGGCCATTTCAGATAATTTGATTGTGATGTAATCAACCATTATGTCTGGGAAAGTCCCAGCTCAGCTGTTCAGCCTGCTCTGCAAAGAACCACAAAACCACAGAATTTCCCCTTATAGCAGAAATTTGAAGCAATTAGTTTCCATTTTCTAGTTATCTCCTGAGCACTTCAGAGAGCTGAAATTCTGTGAATCTGTCTCTGGGGTGCATCTTCATTAAGACAAGTGGATGTACATATGATGACATGTGATCATGTACAAGAAATAGGTATTGCTCCAAAGCCATGTGGAATCATTTAAATCCAGTTGTTCAATTTCTGGGCCCACCCCTGACTTGAACTCCCAGATTTCAGTTGCACAATTGCCAAACAATGAGGCAGTTACTCATTTTTAGATTGACACCAAACCCCACTTTGTGCTAAAACAGAACAAGTTTAATATGTTTTCACAAGCAAGAAATTTTCCCCCTCTATTCTCTACTTACCTGTCCAATCCATTTTTTTTTGCATCATCACTCCACTTATTCCTTGTCTGATCCATATGCTGTGGTCCGCTGCCTAATCCTGTACCCCAGAATGATTTTTGATTGTTTGCCAAGAAATATGATTTATTCCTGATATTTCATCTTTCCTCTTTGTAGTACGAATGGGAGCAGTGGTGGGTTTCTACCGGTTCAGGCAACCCGGGAGTGGTGGCGGCAGGAGTCTCCGCCCACTTGCCTGGACGTCATCACAGATGCTCGGCGCATGTACAGAAGCACCGTGCGCAAGCGACAAACGCGAGCACGCTCACAGTTCCGAACTGGTAGTGAAGGTGAGTGAAATCCACTACTGAATGGGAGGAGTTCACTATAAGATGTTATTATTACAGTTTATAGGTTTGTAATCAGGGGTGAAATGCTCCCAGTTCGGACCGGATCACCCAATCCGGTAGTGATAGCAGTGGGTGGTTCGGAGAACTGGTAGCAAAAATCCCTGCCCCCACCATGCCCAGCTGAACTGCGCGATCATCAGAGTTTTTTTTAAAACTTTTAAAAGCATTTTTTCTTCGGCCGAAAAAATGCTTTTAAAAGTGCAAAAAAAGGCTCTGATGATTGCACAGCTCAGCTGGGATCATCAGAGGCTTTTAAAAACATTTTTTACAACCTCTTCAGCCGAAGTGGTTGTAGAAAAAATGCTTTTAAAAGTAAAAAAAAAAAGTTGGCCACGCCCACTCAATCACATTACCTTCCCCACCAAGCCACGCCCACAGAACCGGTAGTAACAAATTTTACATTTCACCCCTGTTTGTAATGGTACAGAAATGCCACTTCTAAGGCTGGTGAGGTCAAGAACTGGTTTTGACACTATTTTCTCACCCTGGTATCTGATCCTCTGCTCCAAATCTACATGTTCATCCCTCAAAGTTGAGGAACTGATTACATGATGACAACAGTTCAATGGGATGAAGCTACTGCATACTATTGGTACAGTAGCTGAACTGCAGAAAACTATTGCTCATTGTCATGTGTTTTGGTTTTTGTTGGACAAGGTAGTGGATGTTTTTTATTTTCATCTTCTGACCAGAAGGCCAGATCCTTTTGTAATTCCTTTGGGCTTATTATTATTAAAAAAAAAAAACAAGTTAAAGAAAATGCAGAGCATGGGTTTTTAAATTCTTTCCAATCCCTTTACCAGCAGTGGTCATAAGAGGCCTCCCTACCCCACCCCCGTGCAATACAGTAGTGTATTGTGTTTGCATTTTTTGTTTTCCCCTTGTGCTACATCCCTCTATGCTTGAGTATTATGTGTGCACTGGGAAGCATAGAGCAAGCTGGATGTTCTTTGTTCTGGATCATATGACCAGGAAAAGGGCTTAGGATAGGGTGTCGTGTCCCACTCCTCCGCTGACGGCCGGGTCAGGGAAATCCGAATCAGGCTTGCCTCTGCAGCTCTGCCCAAAGTCCTAGCAAAGTCCTCAGAGCAGGCAGGAGACCAGAAAGTGACTTCAGCAAGATAAGTTTGACTTTGCCTAACTCAGAGACTGCCAGAAAGCAGATCCTTTATATAGGCCATGGGGTGTGGCTCCATGACTCAGCACTCATTAAGGCCTGCCCCTCCCTTCCTTCTGTTGCCTCTGCCTATCCAGTCTTCTGATGCGAGGATCACTCCAATCAGCAGCTGTTGGAAATAAACTTTCCTCAGGCTCACATGCTGTGGAGGAGGAGGAGGGGTCTAGCTGCTCCGTTTGCCTGGGCATGGAGCCAGGGCTGGGGCCGGGGGATGCTCCCTCCTCTGCAGCCTGCTTGGGCATGGAGCCAGGGCTGGGACCGGGAGGTGCCCCCTCCTCTGCAGCTTGTCTGGGCATGGAGCCAGGGCTGGGGCTGGGAGGCATACATTCCTCCGTGTTCGGGAGCAGATAAGCAGACCCCGACTGCGGTGAGAGCGGACAAGACACAACATAGGGGCATTTGGCAGTCTTTCCTAATGGGAATTTGGGATGCTTTTTCTGGAATGTTTTTCCCACAACCCCAAAGCAGTTCTTCCAACCTATATTTTGCCGGCTTCTCCCACTATACCACATTTACTGTAGTCTCATTCTTTTCCATTGGGGGAGAATCATCCCGCTGTTGGTCAGTTGGATGGCATTTTGAGCCCCTTCGCATAGCTTTAACATACTGTTGTTTTGGAATTAATAAAAGAGAAGACTTGATGCAGATTCACATATTTTAAATCCAAAGTATTAATGTTTTTTTCACCTAACACCAGTGTTTTGCAAATAATAGCACTTGACTTCTAGACAGTGGTGGAATTCAAATTTTTTTACTACCGGTTCTGTGGGAGTGGCTTGGTAGGCATGGCAGGGGAAGGATATTGCAAAATCTCCATTCCCACCCCAGTCTGGGGCCAGCCAGAGGTGGTCTTTGTCGGTTCTCTGAACTACTCAAAATTTCTGCTACCGGTTCTCCAGAACCTGTCAGGAACTGCTGAATAGTATCCCTGCTCAACAGTAGTAACTGTGAAAAGAATCTAAGTGTCCTGGTGGATCACCACTTAAGTATGAGCAAGCAGTGTGCTGCAGCTGCCAAAAATGCCAACACAGTTCTAAGCTACTTCAACAGAGGGATAGCTTCAAGATCACCCTTGCTTCTAGAGGAACCAAACATTGTGTTACATTGGCTTTTGACTTTAATCTAGCAAAGTTCTTACAGGATAGACAGGTGAAGGTCATTGTCTTTTTGGGGAAGGCAAAAATTTTAATGGTGAATGTAAAACTGCATTTGAATGGTGCCAAAGGTTAAAATTATATGTTGAGGAAAATACTTATTAAAAAGCATATGCTACTGTTTTGAAGAAGTAGTAGCTGTAGGATCTGATCAAAAATTTACTCCCAATCTGATCTGAAGGCTCACACTTTATCCTTTGGACTGTCATTTGTCCATGTAGGTGCACTTTACTATTAAAAATCTCTCCATGGCTCTTACGTGTTGGTAATTGAGAGGGGAGTTTTCATCAGAAATTGGCATAACTGGGGTCAGCATTCACAAGAAAAAATATATAGGTACCTTTCTTCAAAGCTATAGCAAGTTGGGAAGGTTAAGCACACTTTAAAAATATTTATTGTAACAGGTTTGGCAGAATTCACATAATTTCTAGATTCCTAATTTGTTGTGAAAAAAGGCAGGTGAACCAAAGTTATTTCCCTTTGTTTTACATTTCAAACATTAATTATAGATGATTTGAGCAGAAGAATTCCTATTATATATTTCTCTAATGGAATCCCAGGTATGAACTGTGCTTTTTAAATCTGATTTAAGGGCAGATAGCCTTGGGAAAAAATTCAGTTTTCACACCTTTCTCCTACTGCGTACTATTTACAGCAACAATACCAAACAAACCTTGACTATGATTATAAAAATTGTATTTTATAGATATAGTCAAGGTTTCTTCCATATTGTATGGAGAATTAAAGTTATCAATGTTGCATAGGTAACTTTGAAGGATTAATTATTTTTGTCTGATTGGAAAATGATATCCATATTCTTAATTTAAAAACCATATGCCACCTGGCAAGAATCAGTGTAATTTGAAAAGTTTAACTCAAAAACTAGATATAAAAACCTTCAGTGTTTGCTCAGGAGATGTTACGGAATTCATGAAAATCTCTTAAGGCTGGAAATCCCATCAGCATATCGGTTGATTTCCCACTTAATGTATTACTCACTGGTCTCAAGTCAGTGATCTTTTTCTTTTTTTTATCACTTTGTTTAGGCGCGAGAAACCACAATCTTTGCATTTTTCAACATGAAAGTTCAAAGTAAGTACCGAAATTCAAAAAGCCCTGGCTGATAAGAAGAAGTAACAATTAAGCTCCTGCAGTCCAACACTGCAGAGAGAGTTCAGCAAAGATAGCAAGAACAATCTTCCAAGTTTGTGGACTTCTTCTGTCATATATGACTATATGAGACTATCCATTGCAGAGGTGGCTTTCAGCAGGTTCTAACCAGTTCTGGAGAACCAGTAGTGAAAATTTTGAGTAGTTCGGAGGACCAGTAGTAAAAATTCTGACTGGCCCCGCCCAATGGTGGGATTCAGCCAGTTCGCACCACTTCGGGAGAACCGGTTGTTAACTTTCAGAGCAGTTTGGCAAACTGGTTGTTGGAAGAAATCATTAGGGCAGAGAACCGGTTGTTAAATTACTTGAATCCCACCACTGGCCCTGCCCCCATCTATTCTCTGCCTCCTGAATCCCAGCTAAATCGGAGGAAATGGGGATTTTGCAGTAACCTTCCCCTGGATTGGGGTGGGAATGGAGATTTTACAGTATCCTTCCCCTGCCATGCCTACCAAGCCATACCCACCAAGCCACACCTACAGAACCGGTAGTAAAAAATTTTGAAACCCACCACTGATCCATTGTTCTGTTTTGTTCTTTGAACCCAACAGCTATTTTTACTACAGGTAGTCCTCAATTTAACAACCATTTATTTAGTGACTGTTCGAAGTTACAAGACACTGAAAAAAGTTACTTATGGCCTTTTGTCATACTTTTGTTGCAGCATCCCTATGGTCATGTGATCAACATATATTTATGTCATGGGATCACGTGATCACTTTTTGCGAACCTCTGATAAGCAAAGTCAATGTGGCAAGAAATGGAACAAAACCCATTTAACAATGGTCTTGCTTGGCAACAAAAATTTTGGCCACAGTTGTGGTCATAAGTTGAGGACTACCTTTATTCCCCCCACCCCCCAAGTATGTAGCCACTAGATGCCATCTTCATAAAACTCCAGATTATCTCAGGAGGAAAATAACCATGTATTAAGATCAATCATACTGAGAATGTTCAGACATAGTAAAAATACTAGTTGGTTCATTCTTAGGAGAACAATTCCAGGCTCCTGTGGACTCTCACTTTCTCTTTGCTACTGTTTGCAAAGAAGAGATGGGGAACATTTGCTTCCACATTTGATTAACACCCAAGCTTGGAATGAAATGTAATGATGCTTGGTTAGAATAAACCATGGTCAATAAAACTAACCCTAGTCGTCAGTTTAGCTGATGCAGCAAGTTGCAATTTCCTGGAGAAATAAAGCTAATGCTAAGGATAAATATGTTCTTATTATGGCATCTGAATGAAGGCAAGAGTTAGACCATGGGATTTAGACTTGTCTATGCTGCCTAGCAGCAGCTCTTCAGAGTTTCAGCTAGAAATCCTTTTGGCTTAAATATATTAAGGCAGTCTCCAAGAACCTTGGATATATCCCCAATAGATCTCCAAAAATTATTATATTATAATGTTTAATGTGCCAGAAAGAGAAAATAATTCAATAGATGACTAAATGATACTAATCCTCATTATCCATGCATTCTGCTTCTGCAGATTTGCTTTTATGTGTCTATAAAAGTGTAATCCATTTATCATGAAACACAGACTCAACATGGTTCTATGCAACCATGCAGAATAGGGCAGCAGTTCTCAACCTGTGGGTCGCGACCCCGTTGGGAATCAAATGACGATTTGCCAGGGGTCGCCTAAGACCATCGGAAATATGGGAAGTATACTTGTGAGTCGAAGAATCACGCTCCAATGGTTGACTCTACAAGCCAGCTGCAGGCTCTTCAAATCGCTAGCCGAATTCGGCTTCAGGCACGATGAATTAAAAAAGAGAGAAATCTTTGCTCTGATGTCTCCCTCTCAAGCCAGCTGCAATCACTCCCAATCACTAGCCTAATCTGGCTTCAGGCATGATAAACTTAATAGGGGAGGAGCCTCCGCTTTAATGCCTCCGTCCTCAAGGCAATCGCAAGCAGTTCAGATCGCTAGCCAATACGGCTTCAGGCGCAATAAATTCAAAACGAAATTAATTTTACGGTTGGGGTTGCCACCTCATGGGGAATTGTATTAAAGGGGTCGCCACATCATGGGGAATTGTATTAAAGGGGTCGCAGCACTATAAAGATTGAGAACATGAGCTACACACAGGGAAACTGCATTCTTGTTGTCTTGTTATCACAGTTTTTGTTATGCTAACAAGTCTCCATGTCGATATTGCTAATAGTCCACATGTTCCCACTACGATGAATGCTTCAATAACCATAGTTTCTGTTTCTGCAGGGATTTTCAAGAACATAATTCCCATACATAATGAGGATTGAGTGTAATATTTAATTTTAACTCAACATAAATTACAGGTAGTACTCGATTTATAACCATTCATTTAGTGACCATTCAAAGTTACAATGGCACTGAAAAAAAGTGATTTATAACTGGTCCTTGTACTTATGACTGCCACAACATCCCTATGGTCATGTGATCAAAATTTGGATGATTGGCAACTGGCATGATGGTTGCAGTATCCCAGGATTGTGTGATTCCCCATTTGTAATCCCCCTTCCCTATTGGTTTCCAACAAGCAAAGTCAATGGAGAAAGCTGGATTCGCTTAACATATGTATGATTCATTGCAGTGATTTGCTTAATAACCATGACAAATAGGTTATAAAATTGGGTGCAAATCATTTAATAATTGCCTTCATTAGCAATGCAAACTGTGGCCCCAACTGTAATCGTAAATCAAGGATTAGCTGTATATCAAACATTTAGGTTTTGTCCTAGCCCTATTGTCAGTTGTTTGAGGTCAGCTAAATTAAGGACAGACCCATAGGGATTCTAGGAACAGTACTTCATTATTCTGGGTATTATGATATGAAAATCTAGACTCTTTTCTGTCCCATCTCATACTAAATAAAAACAAAGTGCTGGTGATAGTGAGTA
This sequence comes from Ahaetulla prasina, assembly GCF_028640845.1. Taxonomy (NCBI): domain Eukaryota; kingdom Metazoa; phylum Chordata; class Lepidosauria; order Squamata; family Colubridae; genus Ahaetulla; species Ahaetulla prasina. The sequence goes on from NC_080541.1 coordinate 200,478,598, forward strand.
TTTTTCTCCTGCTTCTATCAGTCACGGTACAGTCTAACCACTTCTTCAGGTCCCTCCTTAATAGATGTTTCAAACCATCCTAAGGTCATTTCTAAATTCTTTTTACACTGACTCACTTTGTTTTGGAATGTGACTGCTGAGGTATTTTTCTTGATCCAGAAAAAAAATGCAATTTTACTAGAAAGGCCAGGTGCTACACAAAAATATGCCACCAAAGCATTGTAAATTATCCAATACATGTGTAAAGTGGAATACAAACATGAATTGAAGTGATACAAACATATAGAACCATATAGAAAGTATTCAAAGATAATATAATGTTCATTTGATGATGATTTTGTATTTAGAATAGCTTTTAAACAGTAATCTGCTGTATTAAAATATTTAATATTGCCATATTCTTGATATTTTAATGCCCTTTGTATTTATAACTGCTTTTTTTTCTTCCAATGATGCATTTTAAATGTTGATTTGATTATTAGGTATTTTAGTAAAGGAATGGGATTTAAATAACCAGTTTAATGAAATGAAAATAAACTGTATCTATTTTGAGATAACTCAAAAGGGGATTTTTTTCTATGTAAACTATTCTTGTAAGTGATGCTTTGAACAATTTGCTGTCTTGTTGTTTTACCCTTTGCCAAAGGAAGGTCACATCTTTTGAAAAGAAAATAAATGTTAACATCCACCCAGGGCATCTGGGTTGGGGAGGGGAACTTTGAAAAAAATCAAAATGGCCTCCATAAGTGAATCACTGAAAGCCTCACAATTTCTTACATTCCTGTAAGAAGGAATGAAATTTCTATTGCATGGTTGTGTCTGCCATCTTGGCTTTTTTGGTTCTTGGTATCTACCACTTTTTTTAAAAATAACAATGTCTCATATCAACAATTGTTACTCTATTTTTTCTGATAATTTATTACATTTATATCCTGCCACAGGAAGAATTATTCTTGGAATGATAGAATTCATATTACCTACTTTTCCTTACTGGCAAAATATGAAAATATGACGCTTGTTGCTATTTGAATTCATAGATCTGAATTAGATTTAATGTTATGTAGTGCTCTGAGTCTCAAAGCAGTATAAAAAAATACATACTAATGTTTTTGAAGAATGTGTTCCTCATTTTCTTAAGTAATCAAAACATTGTAATATAAATGTATATTTTCTCATGATGTATTGATGTTGGTTATTAACTCCTTTTACTGTATATCCCACATTTCTTCCTAAAAGTACTACACAGCTCACTTTTTCCATTTTTCTTACAATGTACATTTTGCAAAATAAGTAGAATTAAGAGAGATATTTGGCCCAAGCTGGATTTTAACTTAGACTTCTCATTCATACTCCAAACCTTATTTGTCTCATGGCACTGGCCTCAAAAGGGCAAATATCTTTCCATATATCAATTAAACTATATTTCAGAGAAAAGGAAAGAATGGAGCATAACTTTGTAGCTAGAATTTATTTCAGTAAAATACTGACAGAAATAAATCCCTGCTAGTAGTAGTGATTGAGTTAATCAACACTTTTCAGTCAATTGCTTTTGTGAGAAAATTTCCTAAAATTTTCCACCAGTAAGAATCAAGAAAGAAACTTTAAATCTATTCCTCCACTGTTTCCCAATTTTTATCTATAGTTTCTTAACAGATAAAAAAAAAATGTATATATTGAACAAATGGACATTTGTATGATATAAAGGGATATTTTTCCATTTTTTATTTTGTGATATAGTTGTGGTAAATGGATAATGCTCCCTTTCCTTTGTAAATCAGTTTAAATCTAAATTTTTGGTAGCTTGCCTCTGGGGACTTTATTTTCAACAATATGAAGTACTCCCTATGAGTTAAAAGATTTATTAATTAAAGGAACACTTTTGCATTTACAGGCTACTGAAAGTTGCTGTAAATCCTCTTGGAAGGAACAGTTATTTGAGAATAAACCGACGGACAAAACAGAATTTTAGCAATCAGGATTACAGTTCATGAGTGTTTACAGTATATTTATTTGTTGCAAGGACACCAGCTGCCAAGAGAGCCTGCTACAAAAATATCATGCAAATTAGAAGTACAAAGATCACCAGAATATGTTTCAGTTTAGAGAGGTAAAAAAGAAAGAAAGAAAATGGAATAGCTACAAAACACAGGCTATTAACCCTTTCATGCCACAGAGCCTCTGAGAGTCTGATAAAATCCAGAAGATTTTACTTCTCAGAAGACTTTAAGTGCATAAAATAAAGTCCATAGGTCTAGACTGTATCACAAAGACAGCAAGATTCAAAAATAAGAAAAGCTAAATCTCAGATAGGGGTTAGCAACAATATAAGTAGTCCTTGTTTAACATATACTTGTTGGAAGTTATGAATGAGGATATTTATGATGGGCCCTTATAGTTGCAACCATAGCAGTATCCCCACAATCACCTGATCACAATTCGGGAGCTCAACATCCAGCTTGCAATTACACCACAGTATCCTACCACCTTCACCGCTGGCTTCTAACAAGCCAAGTCAATGGGGAAGCTGGTAGGAAGTTGCAAATGGCAATTATGTGACTGTGGGATGCTGCAATCATTTAGGATTTGCCTAATCATGGTAACTGGGATTGCCAGAATTGCGGGCATATGGTGGAACAATCATGTGACATTGTGCCTTTATGACTGCATTGCTTAGTAACAAAAGTTCCAGGTCTCAATTATCATTGTTAGTGAGGACTACCTGTAATGTAATTTTTTTCCACCCAAGTTTATGGAGTCCTGGAAAACCATCCCTTTTACTGTTCTGCTCACTCACACACACATGTAATGATGGTTTAGTAGGTTTATTAATATTCCCCAGCAATTCTCTTCACAAAAAAATCAGGTCTGTCCCAATTAAATCCAGCCAAAAGTAGACCAATGCTAGTCCACAGAGCAATGGCCAATGAGTCCACAAGGCACTTGAAAGTTTCCCAAACAAAATAAATCCACCAGGCAAAATTAAATCCATGATACAAGGCAGTTCATAAAACGTGATCCAAAGTCAGTGTCAATCCAAAGCAAGGCAGGAATTATAACGACCAGGAAACACGCAGCTAGGGAATGAACATATTGTTCTCAGCATCGGCTCAAACTGTCTGTTGTGCTAAATAGCCAGTTTCTGTTAAGAGGGACGAGGTTACTTGTGAATAATCAGCTGATTTTTGCTGCCTTATCTCTTCCCTATATATTCTTGGATCAAGGGCAGAAGGCAGTTCATCCTCCTCATCACTAACTGGCTGCAACTATATGCTTTCCTCATCTGAAGCCTCAGATGTCCACTTGCAGCTGTGCTTCAGCCAAATCACTCTCAGATGACTGCTTGGAGCCATTGACCAACTCCCCTCCTGACATGCCTGGGACTGGTTCATTCGTCTCTGAACCCACACCTAGAGAGGTATCTGGGGATGGGTCTGGGGGAAGTCATCACATCCCTAGACCCAGATGAAGACTACTTATCACAAGGCAAGTAGTTAGGAAATGGGCCAAAAGTCCTTCTCCACTGCTGAATGAAAGTGCTCACTATTCATCCTTGATTCAGGAAAAAAAACTAGACCAGAACAAAACTAATATTCCTATTGCTGTCTTGCCACTGGCTTGATTTCAAGTCCCTGCCGTCACTGGCTTCCTTCCAAGGTAATGGATGACCAAGCCCGCCAGATTTTGTACACTTGAGCCTGTCCTTGGACAATGTCAAAATAAGAAGGAAAGAACAGTACAATTCTACAAGTAGAATCTTCAATCACAGGCTTGGGACGAGCTCCAGGCATATCATTTTGTTGCATGCTCATGTAGAGGTCAGGTGAAGAAACTCAATGTACCAAAACCCCACTTTTAAGCAAACATGTGGCTGTATACATGGGTTTCTGTAGGAAAGGAATGTGATGTGAAAATAATGAAATGTGAATCACAACACAAATACCACTGCTTGTGTTATGATGTCATTGCGTGCACATTGTCATTTTCCTGCCACTGTTGTTTATTGCACACATCTGTGAAACCATGAGCGTTTGCCCAGGTTTTAGTTATTTAAAAGCAAGGCTTCTATATAATTCAGGACAATCATAAAACACATACATAAAATAACTCTGCTGCTATTTAATGACTGTCAGGATTTTGGCAGCCCAGATACAGTTTGGCTTTGTCTCTGAAATCCTGTAGCTTCATGAATTCCCTAGACCTCCTATACAGTTCCGGCACAAGCTATTCAAATGACAAGCCACCCACATGACTGGCTTGTCCTTCCATGTGAAGGAAATAAAGATGAATCATCTCTGCCCACCATGTATATGCTTTCTTTGGCATCAAAGCAATCAACTGCTCCTTTAACAGACTTTAAGAAACAATTCCTCAGGGTTCAGCTTATAGCAATTTTAGATGAAAAAATCAGAATAGTGTAACACCTCCAGAAATTTCTCAGAGCCAGAACAGTACACTGAAAAAGACTTACCATTCATAACCGTGAACCTCACCCCATTCCTAAGAGGTCTGTAAGGGGGCATGCATAAGCATACCAGCATGCCTACCATCCCTGTCCTACTGTTCCCATTTATTTGTACTCATTTCTTATGTTTATATTTATATGTTTATATGTTATGTTTATACTTATACTTATTTTCTCATACATGCTTGACAAATAAATAAATAAATAATGACAACTAAAACCTTTGTGCCATTGCAGTCTACTTTAGAAGAATATTCTGATTAATCAGAAGACAAAATCTGTTGTAATAGTGTTTTGATTTTGTCCTGAGAAAATTTGTACTTTTTAAACTTGCTAGTTTTTAACTGATTTGCAATCCATCTTTGAACTATATCAAAAGCAACTGCATATATTACACACTTAAAACAAGTAACAGGAAATAATTTAATGGAATTAATTATTTTTGAAACATCAAAGACAAAGGTATGAAATGCTCAGTAAGATTTTTTTTATAACATGATCCTAAGTGTGCTTATCTAAGTGCAATTCTTACTATATTTAATTCCAATAAATGGGCATAAATTTGTATTCATTTTTCAAATGAGTTTTAATTTATTCTATACAAGTCTTCTTAAGAGTAACTTTTATTCTGGATTTCAATGGCAGTTACTTTTAAATACAGGACTGTATTCTGAATCTGCTTTTTCTACAAAAGAAAAAAAAAAGAATATTTTCCGTTGAAGCTTAAAGATGATTTTGTTCTTATGCATTGGAAGTGAACCTCTCACATAATCTTTAGAATTTTAAAAATCAACTGGCCTAATACAAGAAATGAAATGTGCATTAAGTTGTGCCTCAAAAGTAGGGAATTTGCATAAGATATGTATTCAGTAGGCCCACATTGAAGTTCATTCGGCAGATTATGAGTGATAATTAAAACAGTCAAATGGCTTAAAAAGAAAAGCAGAATACCACATGAGAAAAAATAAATAAAAATGAAGTTAGATAAAAACTAGTCTTTGAAACAGCCACATTCTCCACTTTGTGTCTAATATTTTGGATTCCTTATTTGACATGATCTTTTATTATCAATGATCAACAATGTTAACTCTGGGGTTCTGATAAGGAACAGGTCACCGTGAATAGAGAGGCATTCCAGCCCATCTATACCAGGGACTAACGACTTGCCCTCAAAGGACCCCCAGCCAGCATTACCGCCTGCCAGAGGCCATACTGAAAGGCCATACCGAAAGGTACAATGAGACGGCTGCCGAGAAATCGGCAGGTCAGATCCTGGTAGATGGGGATGTCAACGCTACAATCATCACTTGCACTGCTCTAAGCTACTTCGAGGGAGTTAGTGATGAGTGTGGTGCCACCTTCTACCTGCGGCCTCTCTTGGGGATTGGACCTCTCAAGACACTGTCAGTACTGGGCTGGCCCAGGATTTGTCCAGGGCAGGGATCCAAAAGGGGCCCTGTCCAAAATGGTGCAGGTCAAGCCATAGCTTCAGCCTGTGTGGGTTCCTACTGCCATGGGGGCTGGCACCCCGGTGGGTCACCAGGAGAGACCCAGTACCCAGCATAGGCCGGGTACCTTTTAAAAAAAACCCAATGTTAACTCTAATAATTTATTTGGAAGTTGTTGACTACAGTTATCCCTAATATTTTTGGCCCAGTGGACACACTGGACTTTTAAAAACATAGGATGGAGACAGTCATAAAATTATGATCATGGACACCACCAATTACAAAAAACATTCATATTCTAGAACAGTGTTTCTCAATCTTGGCAATTTTAAGATATGTGGACTTCAGCTCCCAACATGGATGTTGGGATGTGGGATTATGAATGTTGACTAGGGAATTCTGGGAGTTGAAATCCATACACCATAAAGTACCCAAGACTGAGAAGCACTGTTCTAGAAAGGAATCAAAGCATTTGCAGCCATCTAAATTACAATTAAAAAAATTGTAAAAATAAAATCCTAGAATCTATGTAAGTCCAAAAACGGTACAGAAAATACAAGGTATGCTTTAGGCTGCTGCCATGGCAGCTTTTCAGACATTTTTCTAAATTAAAAAAACCCTTTGGAAATTTTGGGCAGGAGGGAGTTTGAGGGTCATCAAGGAATTTTTTTGTGAAAAACAAAATGATGGTTTCTGCCTTATTCCACCCCATTTCCCTATGAGCAGATTTGAAGTTCTGAGGTGGCTTGGCCTTTCCAGAAGTGTATAGTTGGCACTGGAAATGGAATGGTTCATACATGGTCCAGTCCTCCATTGGAACCATCTCCTTTTCTTGAAATGTAACTAATCCAGAATATCAGACTGGCTTTTCCAGGTGCAAAAGAAAACATTTCAATAGATTGTTTTGAAGACAAACCACTAAATTTTGTCTCTGTGTGTGTCCTAAATGGATTAAGATAATAAGTTATAGAAAATATCCACAGTGTGGCTTCTTAGAATGAAAGGGCTGATAACTTTACTTTTTGCCACAGAAATACATTATGGAATTTTTTTTCTGGATTTATCTTTTAGAATAGAATAGAATAATAGAATTGGAAGGGACCTTGGAGGTCTTCTAGTCCAACCCCCTGCTTAGGCAGAAAACCCTACACCACATCAGACAAATGGTTATCCAACATCTTCTTTAAAACTTCCAGTGTTGGAGCATTTACAACTTCTGGAGGCAATTTGTTCCACTGATTAATTGTTCTAACTGTCAGGCCTTTCTCTGGTCTTCAACCACATTCAGTCCATTTTTTAACATGACCTCTCCACGCACAATGCATTTGGTTCTCTTCTGTTCAGTTTTGAGGTTATCCTGCTGATAAGAGAGACAGAAGGACAGTCTTGAATCTCTTTGACAATTTCTTTTCAACATTCCTTTGAGTTGGGAAGAATAACAAGATAAGAAAAGCTTCTAAATTAATATCTACACCCTCAATACATGTAGTTCTTGATTTACAACAGTTCGTTTAGTGACTGTTTGAAGTTACAACAGCACTGAAAAAAGTGACCCATGACCAGTGGTGGGTTTCAAATTTTTTTTACTACCGGTTCTGTGAGTGTGGCTTGGTGGGCATGGCAGGGGAAGGATACTGAAAAATCTCCATTCCCTCCCCAATCCAGGGGAAGGTTACTGCAAAATCCCTATTTCAGCTGGGACTTGGGAGGCAGAGAATAGATGGGGGTAGGGCCAGTCAGACTTTTTACTACCGGTTCTCCAAACCACTCAAAATTTCCGCTACCGGTTCTCCAGAACTGATCAGAACCTGCTGAAACCCACCTCTGCCCATGACCTTTTTTCACACTTAAAAGACATTGAGCATCCTCAGTATCACGTGATCAAAATTTAGATGCTTGGCAATTGACTCATATTTATAACAGGTAGCAGGGTCCAGCAGTGTACATTCTGACCAGCAAAGTCAATAAAGAAGCCAGATTTACTTAACCATGTTACTAATTTAACAACTACAATGATTTACTTAACAATTGTGCAAGAAAAATAGTAAAATGAGGAAAAATCCACTTAACAATTGTCCCACTTAACAACAGAAATTTTGAGCTCCACTTTGGTAGTAAGTTAAGGACTACCTGTAATAGCTCCAGTTTGGGCCACTTAATCAGAAGGCACAGGCTAAGCATGGAGCAACTGACAGCATTCCCACATAGTGCCCAACTGCCAGTCTCACAGGGATGCATTGGGTATTTTTTTTCTTGGACTGTTTTTCTCCCCAACCTTCTGCCAGATTCAGACCGTTTTTGAACTTAATGTTTCTTTGCCTGGTTTCTTCTCCTACACCAAATTTGCTTCTGTTCAGGTTTCAGAGAGTTAGCCACCCAAAACATAAAATCCCAAGTATCTTTATGTAATTTCTTCCTACAATTTATTGGCTTAAAAAGCAATATAAAAAAAGGATGGCTCATAGAGATAAAGAGGAAAAGTAAGAATGAAGGCTATGGCAGTTCTCCAAAACTCTGTGCAATAATGATATACTGTATTTCTGTTGAGACATGTGGCCCTTAAAGAGCTTTGGAAGGAGCAAAGATATAGCTGGGAAAAGTGAGGCTCCTTGGGAGGAATTGGAAGACGCTGCATTTGGCAGAAATGTGGATCAGTTTCTTTAGCTACTGTAAATCCATGATGCATAGATTTCATTGTAATTCAGGACTATTTACTTGGCAATTTAAGCTTGTTTTTGATCAAAAGTTTGTTTCCAACCCCTGAGAGAAATTTGGCCCTCAAGAATTGCTAGCTGTGGAAGTATTTATGATGAAACAGCAGGGAAGACACTTATGCCAAAGCCCAATCTTAGTTTGCTTTTCTTCATATATCTGCAATAAAATCCAGCATTTCTGCCAACTGATTTTACATCTAGAAACAGAGCTGGGTCCTCGCCCAGAACCTTTGCTTCTTTCCCCCACTCTACTTGTAAAAGTTGCTCTTGGCACATTTCTTTCATGAGGGACCCAAGCACACATGTATCTCTGAGGAAAAAAGGCATTCCAAATCTAAACATTTCTCCAAGCTCCCTTGTTCTCCTCTCTTCTCTTCTCTTCTCTTCTCTTCTCTTCTCTTCTCTTCTCTTCTCTTCTCTTCTCTTCTCTTCTCTTCTCTTCCTAGAGTTGCTTATAGTGCAGCTTTTTGGGTCAGGATAAAGCAAGGCCTCTTGCTAGAAAGGCCATGTCTCTGTGGGCAGAGAAAGAGAGGTTGGCTGAATTTAGCTGGTTTTCCTGCTGGAAGATGACGCTGTGTGGAGGGGAAAGAACTGTAGGGAAGCCACAAACTGCTGCCCAAAACTGCATCGTAATGTGTATTGCCAGGATAGCAACTCTGCCTAAGCTAGTTGCTAAGACATGGGGAAGAAAAGCTGTGTGGGGGTAAGATAATTTATATAGTTATGCAGGTAGTTCTTCCATCACTGCAACTTCCATCATGGTTCTTAAGTGAGTTATGCCCACTTTTACTACCTTTTTTCTCTTCAGTTGTTAAGTGAATCATGTGGTTGCTAAGCAAATCCATCTTTACACATTGCTTGTTGGAGGCCTGTGGGAAGGACGATCATGTGACCCTGGCATGCGGCAACAGTGGGAAGTGTGAGGACTGGTGGTAAATCAGTTTTTTCAGTGCTGTCATAACTTCAAAGAGTCGTCTAAACAGATGGTCGTAAGTGGAGGACTTAAATTTCAACTCAAGAATGTAAGGAAAGCCTATTAGTGGGCTTTAACAACTGTAGTGATTCACTTAACAAATAAGGCAAGAAAAGTTGTAAAATGGGGCAAGGCTCACTTAACTAATTTCTCACTTAGCAAGATAAATTTTAGGCTCAATTGTAGTCGTAAGTTGAGGACTACCTGTACTTTGTAGGGTAGTTTTGCTCAAGCCTTCAACAAGGCAAGGCATCCCTTTGAAAAGCCACATGGTTTTAACTAGATTTAATTTTTAATTACATCCAGTTTTTGTCCCTTCTCTACCCAGTTGGAATGGGGCACCAGGACATTACAGGTCTCAGCATATTACCAGAGGTTTTTTTTTTTTTTTTGCATTTATATCCCGCCCTTCTCCGAAGACTCAGGGCGGCTTACACTATGTCAAGCAATAGTCTTCATCCATTTGTATACTATATACAAAGTCAACTTATTGCCCCCCAACAATCTGGGTCCTCATTTTACCTACCTTATAAAGGATGGAAGGCTGAGTCAACCTTGGGCCTGGTGGGACTTGAACCTGCAATCTTGCAAGCAGTTGCTGTTAATAATAGGCTGCATTAGCCTGTTGCGCCACCAGAGTTGGGACCAGCATTCCCACTGGTAAGCAAGGTGGTTGTTAAGAAAGTTGTGCCCGATTTTATAACCTTTTTTGCCATGGTTGTTAGACGAAACACTGCAGTTGTTAAACGAATGTGGCTTCCCCATTTGCTTGTCAGATGCAAGCTGGGTAGATCAAAATGACGATCACATAACCCCAGGACACTGCAACGGTTGTAAATATTTGCCAGTTGTCAAGCACTTGGATTCTGATAACAACTGTGGGGATACTGGGACGGTTGTGAGCACAAGAATTGCTCATTACTTTTTTTCAGTGCTGTTATAACACGAATAGTCACTAAACCACAGGTGAAATCCAGCAGGTTCTGGAGAACTGGCAGTGGAAATTTTGACTAGTTTGGAGAACCTGCAAATATCACCTCTGGCTGGTCCCAGAGTGGGGTGGGAATGGAGATTTTGCAATATCCTTCCCCCAGGAGTGGAGAGGGAATGGGGATTTTGCAGTATCCTTCCCCTGCCATGCCCACCAAGCCACAGCCACAGAACCAGTAGTAAAAAACTTTTCACCACTGCACTAAACAAATGGTTGTAATTTGAGGACTACCTGTAATCTGCATCTTTAAGCCCCCAAATTTCACACCTTGCGTATTTACAGAGAGAGAGAGAGATTACCACCATATCTTCTCACAGACAGCGGAGATAGTTAAACAAATAATCAGGAATGAGATAAGTTTCAGTTCCCTCTGGCTAGAGACATAGCATTGGGGGATCAGCTTTGTAAAACTATTTGTTGCAAGTAATATGAAAGATGAAGAGGTAGGTGATGTTAGGTATGCGAAACCTTTCACCCTCCAGATCACTGTGATTTATAACTTCCAGGAGTGAAGAATGCCTGAAAATGTAGTTCAGAAGATCCAAAAAACCACATTCTCCATCACTGAGCTGCTAGACTGGCCTTCAGAGTAGTCTAGAAATATTTTCAACTTCTGCCATTGCTTCTTCATATGGCCTCATCATGGAAATCCTGTTCTCTTCTCCAGGCCTGGTGTGAATCTTTGAAAGCAATTTGCCAAAAGTGTCTTCCAAACCTAATTACAGTCAGTAACTTTCCACATCCTACAAATCTACAGGAACCATTTGCGCTTCAATCTGAGATGCAGACAACATAGATTCATCCCCAACAGCCTGTACCTGTCTTCAACCGTGAAGGGACACTGGGCAGAAAACATCCTGCAGCCAAGAATGTTCCATACACATTTGCACTATTCATGTGACCCTGAGGACCCAGATAAACCTCCTAGTGGCCTCAAGGACTCTCTGAAAGAATGCAAATGACCAGCTGTCTGCAAGGAATATAAATCCTTCCATTCTCCACCATCCAGTCAGAGCTGAAGCAACTTCTTGGATGAAAAGCGAAACGTCTTCAAAGAAAACAAGAAAGCCCCAGCTGCCTCCTGAAAAAGCACCTTTGAGACTTCCACAACCTAGGTTTTTTTTAGATGACTTAAAATTGATGTTTCCAGCCAATGTGCCAAAAAGTAGACTAGCTGGGTACTCAGGGAGTAGCATCTCCAATGCATCTAAAGCAGGATTTCCTAAACTGTGAGGTGTATCTCTGTTGGGGAATGCAAAAAGATTCTGAAGAGCTCCTGTTGCTAAAATAAATCCACTTTCCCCAAAGTTTTATTGTATTGTTTTCATTCTTCACTTGTCTTCATATTGGTGTTTTTATGAACCCCTGATCTAGAGGGAGACCAGGCCCTGGCAGTGCCCCTTATTTCCCCAGTGTTTTGAAAGAAGTCCATACCTAATTATTCCCCCTATTCTGTTTCTTGCAAATTTTCCCAGACAACTTGAAAGCAGCCGCTCATGGTGTAAATTACAAGGCTTCATGGAGCCCAAGTAGTCTTTGACATACAACAGTTCATTTAGTGACTGACTGATGTTAACACGTCACTGAAAAAGTGACTTATGACCGTTTTTCACACTTACGACCGTCGCAGCATCCCCATGGCCATGCGATCAAAATTCAGATCCTCGGCAGCTGACTCATATTTATGGCCATTGCAGGGTCTTCGGAGTCACGGGATCCCCTTTTGTGACCTTCAGACAAGCAAAATCAATGGGGGAAGCCACGTTCACTTAACAACCACGTTACTTAGCAACTGCAGCGATTCACTTAATAACCGTGGCAGGAAAGGTGGTAAAATGGGGGCAAAAGTCATTTAACAACGTCTCACCTAACCAGTGAAATGTTGGGCTCCACCGTGGTCGTAAGTCTATGACTACCTGTTCGCCCCAAGCGCGGGGCAACATCAACAAGGAAGCATCCTCCATTACTCCCGTGCTGTGGAAGCGACACGTATCGCCCGCTGGCGGCCACTCTCCATGTCAGATTGAAACAGGCGGACGACCCAGACCGGTTGTTGTGAAGGGCCGGGGAACAACACCGCCGCACACGGGGTACGTGCCTGAAAGGGAGCGAGAGAAGAGGGGCGGTGCGAGCAATACGAAAGGACTCGCGAAAGCAGGGAAACTTCCCGCCGTCCGCCCTTTGCAAGCGAGAGGCCCCTCTTCGGCTCCTCCTCGAGAGAGAGAGAGAGAGAGGGAGGGAGGGAGGGAGGCGGGCCGCGACGGGGCCGCCTATAAGAAAGCTGAGCGCCGACGCGGGGGGGTTACATCGGACTCATCGCGGCGGATTTCGCTCAGTGCTCTTCGCCTCCTGCAAAACGCCATGCAACTCGTTCGCCTCGCCGGCCTGTGCGCCGCTCTCCTGCTCGCCGTCAGCGTGGCTGCGGAGTCGGTGAGTGGCTTTGACGGGGATTTGCGTGGAGGAGGAGGAGGAGGCGGGGGAAAGCAGCAAAGGGTTGGTGGTGGGTTGTTTTTGAGGGGTGGGGAGAAGCGAGGCAGGGAAATTAGCCCGGGATTGCCCGGCCTTGATTTTGTAAACCTTTCTCGCTGGAGGGAGTTAGGACGAAGTTGGGTACCGGGATTCGATCTTCTTCGCCCTTTGGATGGCTTTGCGGATCAAGTAATGGGGGGGGGGGGAAAGGGAGATCGCCCTTTTACTCCCGGGGCCACGCCGGAGAGCGGGACCCCCGTCCCCCTTTTCCTGAAGAGAAATCCGCCCCTTTTTCTCAAGTAATCCTCTCTCCAAACGCCGGAATGGAGAGGGACGCTGGGCTAAAAGCCGGAGCGAGTCGCCCTTTCTTCGCAGGAAGTTAGGAGAGAGGGAGAGAGAGAGAGAGAGAGACGCTGCGACCCCTTCGGCCCCCGTTTAGTAGTTTATTCTCACTCGGTCTTGTGTTACTTTTAGCGCAGCGTTTGCTTCACCCGCAGCTCTCTTCTCGATAGCTTTTGAGCGTACTGAGATTGGGGAAGGGGGGAGAGGCTTCGCCCCCGCTTGGCAATCCCTTCCTCAGTCCTTTACGACCAGCGGGATGGTTTTCATCATCTCATTGACTGCCTGGTGGATTCCTGGCCTCTTTCCTCTCCCCCCCCCCATCCGCCCCAAATGTTCTCAGTCTCCCAAGTACCAGCGCAGTTTGGCAAACAGCATGCCCTGTTGTTGCCTTATTTAGCACTTCCTCCAGCTCATAGCTGTGGAATGAGTAACCGCTGACCCAAAGCCTGGCTCTGTTGCAATTCTCCATCGTCACACAGAACCCATTAAGTGAAATTCCCAGGAGTCCTGACACATTAGAGATCTGGGGTTTTCCTGTAAATCTGAATGTGACTGCTTTGGTCCTGATGGCATTGGCCTCTTTCTGCTTTTTTTGAGAAAAGAAAGTTTCTGTTTTGCTTCTTTCTTTTCCTCAGGTTATTTGGCCAAGCTGTTGTATCCTCTTTGCAAACACTCTTCAACCTTTGACCTTGCCAAACACTGGTCTGCCTGTTGCTGATCTCTGAAGTTTAGTGGAGTGATTAAGTTACTGGTCTAGAATTCAGGAGACTTGAGTTCTAGTAACAACCTAGCCAAGAAAACCAGCTGGATGAGGTGGGGGGAGCAGTCACTCTCCCTCAGCCCAACCCACCTCACCAGGGCCCTTATGGGAAAAACAGGAGGAGGAAGTGGTACTAGACATATTCGCTGCCACAGTTACTTATAAAGTAATTAAGGCGTGATAAAAATCTAATAAAATTCGTTAAAGCTTTGTGTCTCGGAGGAGATAGTGGGAGATTAGTTGCAACTTGCTTTATAAGGTTATGCTGGGAGAAGATCAGAAAGCTTGAACAGCAGCATAGAGGAATAATTCATGACTAAACTGCTTCTCAACAGCCTGTACTTAGGAAATGTTTCTTATGTTTTTAGTAACTTGAGTGAGGGACGACTTTGTATTTCTAGAGTGGAAGGGTGATGTTTATAAACAGGGACTTGATTCTTGATCCCTCCCCTTTAATTTATTTCAGATTAGCTGTATTACTCCTTTGCCAGTTTAGTTTTTGTCCTGCTTTCTTATCTGTCATTTGAGCTTTTGCCTGTAATTGTACTGTGATGTTCTGTTATCTTCTCGTGCAATTTGGTTTTGTTTTTTGCTGGATTTGGGTATGACTGTAGACTTCAGAGGTATAAATATTCTTAACCGTCTTGTATTTGCTGCTTACTATCCTTTGTCAGATTGTTCCTAAAAATTCTACATTTAGTTAGTGGAACACAAAGTTTCATTTCTTAGTAATGGATCTGCACAGCTTATGTTAGTTATAAGCACAGTAGTAATTTGTAAACTTTTCATCAGAGGCAACATTCACTTAGTTTAAGAATGCAAAAAGTCTTGGCCTCAAAACTGATGAGTCTGAGAGAATTTCAAGATAACAAAGTGTTCAAGAAATTGAACACTTTTGTTTTATACATTCCTGCACTTTCTCAGTCAAAGGTTCTGTTGGTGGTTTCCTCAGTCTTTAGTAAAATATATAGTTACCTAGCTTTTCAGAGGGAGTCCTAAATACTAACTTGCCTTAATTTGATAGAATACTAAAATACATGCGGGGGTCTTACTTGTTTTAAGTGGATCCATGCAAAAAGTTATATGAATCTGAGGGCTGATTTTATTGCCTTATTGGGTTAGTAAAAAAGTTCAGAGATTCTAACTACTTGGTATTCTGTAAAAGAAGGATCAGAAAGGCTGTAGCCTTCTAGGAGATGCTGAATTGCCATTCTCAGCAATTTAACCAATGCTGAGGGATGCTGGGAGTGGTAATTCAGTAACATCTGGATTGTGATAGGTTACAGATAGTCCTCAATTTAAGACCACAATTGAGCCCAAATTTTCTGTTGTTAAGTGAGACATTTGTTAAGTAAATTTTGCCCATTTTATGACCTCTCTTACCTCAGTTGTTAAGTGAATCACCACAGTTGATAAGCTAGTAACACAGTTGTTAATGGAATTGGCTTTCCCATTGTTTTTGCTTGTTAAGAAGTTGCAAAAAGTGATCACATGACCTTGGAACACACAGCAATATCATAAGGATGGCTCAGTTGCCAAGGATCTGAATTTTGCTCACGTGATCATGGGGATGCTACAAAGGTCGTAAGTGTGGAAAAATGGTCATAAGCCTCTTTTTTCAGTTCTGTGGTCACTAAATGAACTGTTGTAAGTCGAGGACTATCTGTACATACCTTTTCTATAAAAGAATGCCTTATATGGTTGAGAGAAACTGAATTAAAATTATTATCACCCAAGCTGTGAAACTTATAGTCTATTTAGACATTTCCTCCCTGGCTTTCTGTTTTTGCTGAAAACTGTGTTCCAGATTCCTCGTGGGCTATTCACCTGACATATTTTAATAATAGAGCTTTGATTGATTAATCTCTATGATACGGGTTTACCTACAGTACACGTCTCTGGTTTAATGCTGCTTTTTACTCTTTTATTTTGCACAAATTCCTCTTAACTCTTTTGGAAGGCCACCCCACCCCCCCAGGATTATAATGAAAGGGTGGTGCATGAATCACATTTTACAGTTCTGTGACAGTTGGCATTCACAAAGCCTTGCTGTGGGGAATCAGATTGTGTCGTAAATGCAGCATGCCAAGTTTTTTTTCCATCTTGGTGTTCAGGCAGTGTTAATCTAATTTCAAAAAATATCAGAATCTGGCTGAGCTTATTGTTTTGAAAAGTAGTGCAGCATTATTAATGAACAAACCGGTTTGTCCTGTCCTGCTGCCATGGATCCCTCAGGCTTGTTCTTTCTACTCTTTCCCAGTTTTGTTTTCTGTCTCTCGGAATCAAATCAGCATTGTTAGCCTAAATATGTAATTTTATTTCTAATCTATAACATGTGGTTTAGACAGGCTGAGACACAGTACAGATATACCCTCAGTTGGCCAGTATGATACAACTCCCTGTTCAAAGACTGGCCGTGTTAGAAGCATCTTGTAGTTTGACAAAATCAAAAAAGACTAGCTTCCTTTTATTAGCATCTCCAGAATATGTTTAGCAGTGAATGGCTGAATATTTTGTGTGGTTCTTGAGATTTTTCTACAGTTTCTAGTCGTTTAGCATGTAGGGATATGTGACAGGAGACAGAACGTGCCATAAAATTAAATATAGTTGGGACTGTACCATCCAAAGCCATCAACTCACGTCTCCAGAAGATGAGAGTACCTTAAATCTTTTAAACACAGAGGAAAGAAATTTGAAATGAAAAAATGTTAAGAAAAAATTGATGTTTGTTTAGTTTGTATAGGTTATCTTAACTGGCTTCAGTCTTTGACTTCACAATATTTCCCATATAACTATTATGGCAAATGAATTGTTTAGACATGTTCCCACTTTAATAGAAGTATAAAGTAATAGAAACAACAAATAATGAAGAAATTAGCAAGCCAGTGGGTTGATTAAGGCTGACCCCATAGTACTATGTATATAGTATGCCTATAAAGCTATAATGTTCGGGGACCATGGTTTGAATAGATCATAAATGGCTGTTTATGCAAATGCAGTCACTGGATTCACACAATATATAAAAACAAAATCAAAGAACTGCAATATGATTTTATATTTGTGAACTCTGACTTGGTTGTATTTGAAGAAACATTAGATCTTTTCAGGCATCCTTTCCCTGCCACTGGGTTATAGGTCACACCCACAGTTTGGGGTGAAATAAGTAGACCTAACAAACTTACTGGGTGCTAAAAAACTGGTAAGCATCTAAGAGCCTGTTAGTAATTTAATATAAGTTGAATAGAGCTGCTAGTTTAGGGCTACCAAAATTGGAAGACCACTACAATTTACTGAATCTTTTGGCTGCCAAATGATTGTCCAGATATTTGTATTAATTTAGCTGCTAGCCTATTTGAATTTTATATCTAACAACAGAAAGATTATATTTCGTTGATTTTGTATTAATCTAGAGTTGAATGAGGTAGAAAAGTTGCACAAAATTAGGGCCATTATAAAATATATTTCAGAATGTTGATATTGCATTGTTTTGGCTCAGTTTCATTGTCAATCCTGCCACCCTAAATTGAGTTAGCTTTTTTCATATTTACTAGCAAATGAATTAGGATCTTGTTTATTACATTGTGGGACTTCAATATCAGTAAGATACTTTATGTCTACCTGTTCACTGCTATCACTTGAAACTGTACCACTTCACCACTTGTCAAACACCCACTGTTCTTCTAAGTGAAATGCTCAGAATTCTTGAGTCTAAATGTATGGCTGTGGTACTGTAAAACTTTATAGAGAGGGGAATAGCACCATAGAAAGTAAGTGGTTCTGGCTAAACTCTTCCTAGGAAAATTCTTGCTATAGTTGATATGCCTTGCTCTCTTTGCCTAGTATGTCACACTGAAAAGACTACACACGCGGAAAAAGTATGATGTAGTACTGTGGCATATTGATTTTGTCTACAGCTTGCTATTTGAGATGGAAGATGACTAAGTGGAAACAACTCCTGGGGGGTAAAGACAACCTCCTAGTGTTTGTTTTATGTCACATAGGAAATGGAGGAAGATATATTGCAACATTAGTGGCAACAGTCTTTAATGAAGAATACATTCTATGTTCATCTGACCTGAAACCTTTTGAGTCTTGTAGAGCAGGGAAAGCATAGTTAGGGAATATTGGTTCTGTCAACTGAACAATGAATGAGGAGAGAGGACCTTGTATGGCAATCAAGTCAACATGCATACAGAATGTACACAAGCATGATGAAAGCTCAGCATTTCTCTTACCGTTTTATAGCTGTTGGCATTGTTATGAACTAGATAGGGAAGGTAAATTTTCCCAAGGGATGTTTGACTTCCTAGCATTTGTTATTGACCACTTGGCAAATTGATCAAATTTGGAAGTAATAGAAGCCCTCAGACAGATTCTAGCAGTGATCTGCCATAGAATGTAGATCTGAGGGGACTCAAGAAGTTCAGCACTTCCCAATAGAGCAGAGATAGATTCTGCAAATAATTCCAAGCAAGATGTGTCTGTAGTTATTATATAAGGTCAGATTTGAAAGCATCAGTGCTCAGCATGAGAACTTAATATTACGTTTTGTGTTCCTGTTGATATAAAGAAAATATGTGGTAAACCTGTTGAACATCGACTTTTCCTGGGGCCAGAAACACAGGAGGGTTGCACTGCCAGTTTGCAGCAGAACCTATCAATGGAGGTGTGAGAAGTTAGCAGAGTCTGATCATTTTCAAACAACTGATTTATCTTAGGTTTAATAGCTTTCTTTTTAAAAGCTTTAATGAGACTCGCCTTTTGTAAATATACTGAAACTTAGGAGGAATGACCCTGGATATATTCAGTTCTGAAGCAAATAAGAATTGTTTCCTTAAAAGAAAAAAAACTATATAATATCTTTTATATGCAGACATGCATTGCAGTTCTATATACATACCTACTTGCAATTAATTTTCTCTAAGTTTAATTTGACTGTCTAATAAGAGGTTATGGGAATGCGACTGTAATGTGGAGAATTATGTGAAATCTATATATTCTGATATCACTGCAATGCGCTAAGCTTTTTTAATATATTATGCACACCTTTTAACATATTTTTTATGATTATATGCCAAGACTGCAAATGCAGTTGAATCATGCATTTGAAAATGAAATACAAATGAAATTGAATCAGTGCTATTTGCCTCTGAAAAGAACATTCTTTCTTAAACTCATTATACCCAGTAAGTCAAGCTTTCTAAACAACTTGACATTCTCAGAAGTTTAAGTCACGTATAAGATCTGCTGCCATTGCTAACTATTCTTAGAAAAATGTTGAGAGTTAGCATTTACAGCTTCACTGAGAAGCAGTCCACTTAACACATATTGTTTTTTTGTAGATACGTGTGGAAGAACATGATTTCTCTTTTCAGTCATGCCAACATACATATTTTTGTTGTAACCACCAGGTCTCCAAACTGAGTAATTTCACATGAGTCAACTTCTTAACTGTCCCTCATTTCCACTTCCTATAGCTGCCCTGAGTCTTCGGAGAAGGGCGGGATATAAATTCTCATATATATATATATATATATGAGAATTTATATCCCGCCCTTCTCCGAAGACTATATATATGTAGGTCTTTGGTTATTCGGGTTTTCTCCCGCGTAAAATTGGAAGTGTCTTGGCGACGTTTCGATGAAGTCTCATTCGTCATCTTCAGGCTTCAGCTTCGTGCTTCTGGGAGCAATGTGTGATTGCAGCTGTTTCTTCCTTTTTAACTGCTAGTGGGGGTTTGAACTGATTGGATGGGTTTTTGTGTGTGTGTGCTCTGATTGGCTGGGGGTGTGTCCTGTTTGGGTGGGGGCTTGGTTGTGCTCAGATTAGTCTGAGTTGCAGGGGTATTTGAGCTGGTGAGCTGCACTGCTGCTGTTTGGCTTCGTGTTCGTGGTCGTGCTACATCTGTAGTGGGTGGGTGTTAGTCTGCTGCATGTATGGATTGGAGGGGTTTGAAATGGCTAACCAAAGACCTACATACAAACACCCGCAAAAACCTCAGAATATATATATATATATAAACCATCATTAATGTTAATACAATACCAGTAGTGCAATATATTCTACTTGATGGAGTTACCTTAGGAGAAAAGGTTATGTCCTTGTTACAAATTCACAATCTATCAATCTTCCCCATCTTGCTCTTTGTAAATGAGACATCACAATAATTAAGCATAGCTTATGGAAACTCCTTGTTTTTTTGGGAAGCAATCACACATTTATTGTAATGACTACTTAAAACCCCTCAGATAAAGTGGTCATTTGTCATGCCTTAATCAACATTCTACAGCTGGCCAAATGCTAATACTGATGTATTTCATTTAATCACTTAACAGATTTTGCTTTTAACCTTGCAAAAAATAATAATTTGAGGGGGAGGAAGGATGCACACTGATTATCTGACACAATGACCTCTGGACTCAGAAAATGGGCAACTGATGTTCACTAAAGCAGGTATTCTGAGGACCTACTGTATGAATTAATGGTTAGCCTTTCCAATCCAGTCTTGTATTGTAATTCAGTAAAAATGTTTATGAGGGTCTCTTTTCTGAATATAGTGGAAAATTCAAAGCATTGTATGCAGAAATTTACAAAAGTTAAATATGCTGTGGACATTATTAGTGTATATCTATTTGAGGCATATAGAATTTACATGTTTGATGCTTGAGATGGTTTTTAATTAAAAGGAAGAATATCTACAGTCCTACAGAAAAAAGATCTAATCATATCTAATCAGAGGATTTGAAGGAGCTTTTTTGTGGGGACAGGAAAAGTAATAATTCCGTTAACAATACGGACATCCTTTGGATAAAGTAAAACTTTACAACAGGATTTTCAGTGAGGTATGCAGGTGGTTCTTCCTTGGCCACCTTGCCTGATGTAGAATCTTAAACTGGGTCAAGCCAGGTTAATATTAGGGTGTAAATGTACTGGAAGATTATTGCTGTAGACCAGACTAGTAAGGCACAATGCATCCTGGAAGAAAAGAAGGAAATGACAAAGTATTCTTGTATCTTGCCAAGAACACTGCACTGGATACATCTGTGTAAACACCAGAGGTTGAACTTGACTCCAAAGTAATTTAACTTTTTTTTTTCTGGAATGAATTATTTTTGTGGCAATGTCATCATAAAAATGTCCTTTGAGAACTAAATTCCTGGTGACTGTATGGACATATTTTCTCATTTTCTAGTCATTGCTGCCTTCTGGGATAGTTTTTCAGTCTAACCTATGGTCCTGAGATTTCTTAGTGGTTGCCATCTAGATGTTAAAAAAGGCCAACATTGCTTAACTTTTCCAAGTCCTCTCCCCCAAATTGGATAAATGGTATTTTTGAGGCCATCTTGATTTAAAATGTGTGTGGGAGTAACGCAAGAAAATAGTTATCTTTCTTGGCCTGAAAGTAACTTCTGCTGTTTAGAATAGAATAGAATAGAATAGAATAGAATAGAATAGAATAGAATAGAATTCTTTATTGGCCAAGCGTGATTGGACACACAAGGAATTTGTCTTGGTGCATATGCTGTCGGTATTCATGAAAGAAAAGATACATTTGTCAAGAATCATAAGATATAATACTTAATGATAGTTATAGGGAAACAGTCAATATAAATCTGAAGGATACCAGCAACAAGGTTACAGTCATACAGTCATACATGGGAGGAGATGGGTGGTAGGAACTATGAGAAGATTAATAGTAATGCAGACTTAGTAACTCGTTTGACAGTGTTGAGGGAATTATTTGTTTAGCAGAGTGATGGCATTCGGGGAAAAACTTTTTGTCTAGTTGTTCTAGTGTGCAGTGCTCTATAGCGTTGTTTTGAGGGTAGGACTTGAAACAGTTTATGTCCAGGATGTGAGGGGTCGGTAACTATTTTCACAGCCCTCTTTTTGACTCGTGCAATATACAGGTCCTCAGTGGAAGGCAGGTTGGTAGTAATTGTTTTTTCTGCAGTTACTACTAATGCATCTATTTGCCTAATTAAATATCTTTATTTTATAGAATGGGATGAACAGTCTGTTGAGATGTTACTGAACTGGAGTTCCCAGCAACTCTGGTTAAACTCTGGTTAAAGTATAAACTCTGGTTAAAGAATGCAATAAGACTAATCTTATTGCATTCTTTGACAAAGTGACAAAATTAGTAGACCAGAGGAATGCTGTTGATATAATTTACTTGGACTTCAGTAAAGCATTTGATAAAGTAGACCATAACCTACTACTAGATAAAGTAGAAAAATGTGGGTTAGACAGCACCACCACCAGATGGATTCGTAACTGGCTGACCAACCGCACTCAACGTGTAGTCCTCAACGGAACTACATCCACATGGAGGGAAGTATGCAGTGGAGTACCCCAAGGCTCTGTTTTAGGCCCAGTACTCTTCAACATCTTCATCAATGACTTGGACGAGGGGATAGATGGGGAACTCATCAAATTTGCAGATGACACCAAGCTGGCAGGAATAGCCAACACTCCAGAAGATAGGCTCAAGTTACAGAAAGATCTTGACAGACTTGAACATTGGGCGCTATCTAACAAAATGAAATTCAACAGTGAAAAAAGTAAGGTTTTACATTTAGGCAAAAAAAACCCAAAATGCACAGGTACCGTATATGTGGTA
This sequence comes from Ahaetulla prasina, assembly GCF_028640845.1. Classification (NCBI taxonomy): domain Eukaryota; kingdom Metazoa; phylum Chordata; class Lepidosauria; order Squamata; family Colubridae; genus Ahaetulla; species Ahaetulla prasina. The sequence continues at coordinate 200,501,380 of NC_080541.1, forward strand.
CCTTGCTCAATAGTAGTAACTGTGAGAGGGTTCTTGGAGTCCTAGTGGACAACCATTTAGATATGAGCCAGCATTGTGGAACAGCTGCTAAAAATGCCAACACAGTTCTGGGCTGCATAAACAGAGGGATAGAATCAAGATTACGTGAAGTGTTAGTGCTACTTTATAATGCCTTGGTAAGGCCACACTTGGAATACTGTATTCAGTTTTGGTCGCTGCGATGTAAAAAAGATGCTGAGACTCTAGAAAGAGTGCAGAGAAGAGCAACAAAGATGATTAGGGGTAAAGGTAAGGTAAAGGTTCCCCTCGCACATACGTGCTAGTCATTGCCAACTCTAGGGGGCAGTGCTCATCTCTGTTTCAAAGCTGAAGAGCCAACGCTGTCCGAAGACGTCTCCGTGGTCATGTGGCCAGCATGACTCAATGCCAAAGGTGCACGGAACGCTGTTACCTTCCCACCAAAGGTGGTCCCTATTTTTTCTACTTGCATTTTTACGTGCTTTTGAAACTGCTAGGTTGGCAGAAGCTGGGACAAGTAACGGGAGCTCACCCTGTTACACGGCAGCACAAGAGATTCGAACCGCTGAGCTGCTGACCTTTCGATCAACAAGCTCAATCTCCTAGCCCCTGAGCCACCGCATCCCTTAGGGGACAGGATTAGGGGACAGGAGGCTAAAACATATGAAGAACGGTTGCAGGAACTGGGTATGTCTAGTTTAATAAAAAGAAGGACTAGGGGAGACATGATAGCAGTTTTCCAATATCTCAGGGGTTTCCAGAAAGAAGAGGGAGTCGGGCTGTTCTCCAAAGCATCTGAGGGTAGAACAAGAAGCAATGGGTGGAAACTAATCAAGGAGAGAAGCAGTTTAGAACTAAGGAGAAATTTCCTGACAGTTAAAACAATTAATAAGTGGAACAACTTGCCTGCAGAAGTTGTAAATGCTCCAACACTGCAAATTTTTAAGAAAATGTTGGATAACCATCTGTCTGAGATGGTGTAGGGTTTCCTGCCTGGGCAGGGGGTTGGACTAGAAGGCCTCCAAGGTACCTTCCAACTCTGTTGTTATTATATAAGTCTGGGGACTATAGTTGAGGAATTCTGGGAACTATAGTTGAAGAGCCACACATGTTTCTAACTTTAATCTTTTAAAATCATGAACTACTGTAGATTGGAATTATTACATGTCATGTATTCATGTATTTAACTTTTATCTATTTCCTAGGGATGGTGCTAGGGAGATGTACATCAGTCAAAACTGATGATTTTGCAAAGGCAATTTAACCATAAAGGTCATGCTTAATTAGTTACAAATTTAAAAAGTTATGCTAATCTTTAGGCATCCTCATTTGATTAAAACAGTTAGCATGGACATCATGCAAGAATTTAGCTGTACAAACAAGCCTGGATTATCTTTGTAGTATATCTGAATACAGGCTAACTACATCTGAAATATCCCAGATATAACAAGTGACAGAGTGCTATACACTTAAGTAATTAAATCAAGCTTTCTTGACACTAAAAAGTTAATCTGATATGGCAAACTAGTTGAGAGGCTTAGTTAAAATAATAGACCAAGCATGGAGGTAGAATGCATCTTTGTGCTGAAAATGTTAATGTTAACCTTGAGTGGCTCAGACTGCTAAGACAGTCTATTATTAACAGCAGCTGCTTGCAATTACTGCAGGTTCAAGCCCCACCAGGCCCAAGGTTGACTCAGCCTTCCATCCTTTATAAGGTAGGTAAAATGACCCAGATTGTTGGGGGCAATAAGTTGACTTTGTATATAATATACAAATGGATGAAGACTATTGCTTGACCTAGTGTAAGCCGCCCTGAGTCTTCGGAGAAGGGCGGGATATAAATATAAATTAAAAAAATAAAAATAAAATAAATAAATAAAAAGGTAGTAGTATATAGTCAAAATGGAAGATCCAAGGCTACATGTTTCTGAGTACCAGTTGTACCCAGTACATGTTTTATGCTCATGACTAATGGTATTTGGTTGGGCATTATGAACTAACACATAATGCTTTGTGCTGTTAAGTTTGTAATTTTCTGCAATTTATTTATTTTATTTGTCAACAAATAAAAGAAAACAGAGTAGACACAGACATGGACACACGAAAATTTTTTGGCACAAAAAAAAGGATATAAATTGACAAAACATAGCCATAAACACATAGAATGATTACATATAATTGGGAACACTAGACAGGGATGGTAAGCACACTGGTGCGCTTTTGCACGCCCCCTTAGGGACCTCTTAAGAAACATGAAAGGTCCACGGTAGACAGTTTATGGTAAAAGGTCTGGGGATTAGAGAGACTAACAACAGGATCAAGTAGATTATGCAACTACTCTGTTGCAAAAGTCGTATTTCCTACAATTAAGATTAGAGTGAATTACATTGAGTTTAAATCTATTGATGGCCCTTGTATTATTATGGTTGAAATTGAAGTATTCATTTACAGGTAGAACATTTTCGTAAATAAGCTTATGAACTAAGCATAGGTTGAAATGTAGACAACGTAGTTCGAGGTTTTCTAGACCTAAGATTTCAAGCCTGGTTGTATAGGGAATTTTATTTCGAGCAGAAGATTTGAGAACTCTCCTAGTAAAATATCTCTGGACCCTCTCTAATGTATTGATGTCTGAAATACAGTGAGGGTTCCAGGCAGGTGAACAGTAATCAAGTATAGGTCTGGCAAAGGTTTTATATGCCCTAGTTTGGAGTACAGTGTTACCAGAGAGAAAACTTTGTAAAATAAGATTTACAACTCTTAAAGCCTTTTTTTGCAATGAGGTTACAGTGAGCTCTGGGACTTAGATCATTAGAATTGGTTCTTCTGTATCTCATTTGTTAACTTGGATATCAAGCTATATATACTTGGCTGGGTCCAAGTATACTACTGATATGAGAAATCAATGTCACTTCTTTCTTTCTCTCTTTTACTTAGCATGACTTTGAACTGCTTATACTAAGTGGATGGTGTCCGGACCACTGCTTTATTTACCTAAAAAGCTATCTTTAGATAATTTAAATTAGGAATTCTAGCCCTCTTAGTTTGCCTATTCTGTTTACATCCATGTTCTTGTAATTCACACATTCAGAAAGAGTGCAAGTGCTTTCTGGAAAAGTCTCTAACGCTGGGAAAGGAAGAAGAGAATGACCAGCAGCAAGATGAATGATTCCAGTTACAGTGGCAATGGGTGCAGTGTTAGAAGACCTGAAAGACCAAGTTATGGGCAGATCATGGAGGAAATCTATGTGGACATTAGTGGTTGAAAATAACTTGAAGGCATATAATCCAAGCATTTTACCTCTCTGAGCTCATAGGATTAGTTCCCATTCAAAAGTGACTTTCTTTGAAAACGTAGTTTGTATTCTGACTAGCTGGAGGGATGGGGTGGAGGTCTTGCACAACAAGGCCTTTTGTTTGATTACCTACAGAGTTGAATCGGTGCATGACCATAACTTCAGCAGAGTCTGCTGACAGAAGGATTCTCTGAACTTCCTTAGAATTGTGGAGTCATAAGACTGAATGAAGTGATACTTCTCTTTTCTTGCTCAGTGTTCTTGTTATAAGACTTAAACCTTTTACCACTTTACCCAATCCCTTAGCAAAGGTTTTTTTTTTTAAGGAACTTCAGGAGTCAGAGCAGATGTAAAGATTACAAATTTTCCAAATGGTCAGCAAGTCTCAAAGCAGCATTTTTGTAAATGGGGGATTTGAAAACCTAATGAACTGCAGAGCACAAGATTTACTTTGGCTGAGACACTCTCCCGACCACGTAGGCTGCCAAGAGGTTATGTGGTAACTGCAGGAGGGGGAGTAGCTATGGGAGTGCCAGGTTTGTCCTTTGGGGCTCCCGTTAGAATTCTCTCAATAAGGTTCTGTCCAAATAACACAGTCCGTTAAGTCATGTTAGGTAAATCTGGTGAGCTTATTGCTACAGTAAAGTTGCCCTAAACCTTGTCAATGCATCTTAGAGACCTCCAAGGCCAAAAAATACTATGTAAATTTGTTTAATTAATAAATATTAGTAGCTAAACTTTTCTCCTGCTAGTTTTGGAAGTAATTAGACAGAAGGGATGCTGTAGTCCAGGGGTCACCAAACTTGGCAGCTTTAAGACATGTGGACTTCAACTCCCAGAATTCCCACAAGTCTTAAAGCTGCCAAGTTTGAAGACCTCTGCTGTAGTCCCTTATAAACTGTTGGGATGAAGATATGGTAGCAGACATCTCGCTCTTAAGTTTTAGTCCTCAGTTAACCTTTTCTGTATCCTGCCATTCTCAAAATACCAGCTAGCACCGCGTATCATGCTAAACTTAAACCATGTTACAAACTAAAGGATTTGGCTGAACCAAAACTAACACATTGCGTGAGAAACTTTGTGCTTTTGAAAAAAAAAACCAGGGTAATGCTTTAGACTAGATTAACGGATTGCCTTAATTGTGTGCACCTACAAGAACCTGCTTAACTCTTGTTCCACATATACTTTAACTGAAAGATTTATACTGGCAAGCAAAGTTTCTTTTGATGGAAGGTAAGCCTCCAGGGAACCCTAAATTTCTTTAAAACAATTTTGAAAATCAGGATGAGGTAAAATAAGGACATACACATACTTTTTATGGAATTAAATCCCTTCTAGAGTTAAAGTCATTTTAACAGTTTTTGCCATTTGTGTATGTAAGTAGAGAATTTTTGCACTTGAAATGTGGGTCAATTAACATAGAAGTATCAGTAGCTTAACCAAAAGGAAATGAGACAAGATCTTGCTTTGCAAGCTTGGATGAAGCAACTTTTGCATTAGGAATGATAAACATTATAACTAAAAATTTGCATAATTCCTGGCCAAATGCATTAGAATCAAAGTGTTTAAGGGATCGATCATCTGGGGGACTTATATATGCTGTACTTCTAGAAGAGCATTACCCTGCAAATTGAAATGGAAAACTTATTTCTTAAGTATAAGGAACTAAAAATGAACATTTTTCTCACTATTATATAATATTATGTAGGACTTTGTGATTCTTTTTGTTGGTTTCTTGTACTATCAGCTATTATTTTCAAAAGTTCCATGAGCATTTGAAAATAAAACATGATTATATAAAAAATGTGGGCCAATTAAATATACATACCGTAGCAATGTTTTCCTGGCATTCATTTTTTATTTTTTTATAGAATTTTATTGGCCAAGTGTGATTGGACACACAAGGAATTTGTCTTGGTGCATATGCTCTCAGTGTACATAAAAGAAAAGATACGTTCATCAAGGTACAACATTTACAACACAATTGATGATCAATATATCAATATAAATATTGATATATTCCTACCTGTTGCTACGATAATGTTCAGAATCTTTAAAAAATTACCAAATTATTGTTGGGAATAATATGGTTGATTGCATATCTGCTAGATGTTTAGATTGGATCTGACATTTTCATTTTATTATTATTATTATTTGGAAATTGCAATAAATAAATCTTGCACAATCTTGTTCCATTCACCTACAGATTGGATTATGAATGAATAGCCCTGATAAAGATACATTTGTCTCAGACCTTCCTAATTTTGATAAAGTCAACAGATACTCAGCAAGATAAAATACATAGGAAGACAATTGGCCACCCATTGTGTGAAGGATGGCTTATGGTCTACGCTTGAGTTTTCTGTTTTCTCCAGTTGTTCTGTTCCGCACATTCCTGGCAAATAGAACAAATATGGCCAAGCTATATTATTGCCCACCTAAGTAAACAGTTGAATTATGTACCGTTCACAAAAGAGTGCACACGTGAGTGTGTGTGACCGTGTCTGGGAGGGAGCAGGGTGTTGTTTTAGATTTAATAGGATCCATTCCTCCTGCGCCTCCTATCTGAGTCAGAACAGAATCAAGAACTAGCATGTTTGAAAAATCAAGACTGGCAAGAATCATAGTGCCATTAAAGTCAATGTTTTACTGGCTTGAGAATTGTTTTTAAACCCACCTGTCATACATAAGTGCCACACCCCACCAGCAAGTTTTACATCTTCATTGGCTACCATTATGCAAGATCATGGATGAGGCAGTTCCCCAGGAAAGAAGCAAATTAATTCACCTTTCTTTGTCCCCTTGGCAAACTTAACAAAAATGGCAGCTTTCCTAAAAGTGTCACTCGAACTGGTCAGATACTGTAAAAGATATACAGATTTGCTCTATACATTTTTCTGTTCAGGGTACTGAAAAAATAAATGTACTTCTGCAGGCTGCACATTGTTAATGATAGATTGATGCTTCATTTTCTAAGCTTCTTGGCTCAGAATTTTGGATGTGAAAATATGCACTTGATTGCTGTGGCTGTTTTAGTTTCTTTGCCATGTACACATTAATAAGGATTAAATAGAATAATCTGAAGTTTAATTATTTGTCTTACTGAAAACGGCAGAACATGTGACGTCTATAGTAGGAAATTCTGATCTTTGGTTTCAGACAATCCTTGGATAGATTTGAAGGTTTCAATCATAGACTTTCTTTTGCTAAAGTCACAAATAAGGTTTCCTCAGAATCTGATTGTCTTCAAGATGATCTGCAAATGGGTGCTCTGAATTACCACCAGGTCAGTCTGAAAAACAACAAACTGGTTATTAAACTATAATTTTTGAGTGGACCCTAAAGATTTCAAGTCATGAAAATGAAGCTATTAGGTTTGCTGGCTTTCCTGAGAGCCGTATCAATAAATGTATCTTCACTCTCTGCTTTAATACTATTTTTATGCATTATTGGGCACATTAGTTGTACAGTTAACTTATCAGCATGGTAAATATTTATATATTTCTGCAGTTTCATTCCTAACTAGCAGCTTCAAGGCATGTTTGTTGCTTGCACAGATTTGTGGCTGGTAGCTGAGAAGTAAATCTTTCAGCGATTTGTAGGTTAGAAAATCTGCTTCTCCACCCCTCTGCTCCTCCCTATGATGTTTACTAATCTCACTTGGCACTCAATATGGGTAAAAGCTGCTTAATGCTCAGAAAATACACTGGAACTGGATTAAATGTAGAAATGACAGACTCTAGTAGCTAAAGGATTCAGCTGGAGAGTGGATTAAGAGCCAAGCTCAAGGAGACTGTCAGAGCTTCAAGAACTCCTTTTCCGTCAAAAACCTTTCTGGCACATGTATTGTGATGAAGTCATGGTGGAGTTTTAAAAAAAACCAAGCCAGCAATCTTATATATCACGCTTCATAAAAAAAAAAAAGCAGGTCATAGCCAGCAAATCAAATACACCATCCCCATTCCTCTTCATAAGCTATAGAAAAAATGGAATGTATAGCAACTCTTATCTAGTTTTTCTCCCCCAACGCAGTATATATCTAGTGAATATTTCTGGTACAGAAAAAACTGATAACTGACAGCCTAATGGATCTCATGTAAAATTGCCAGCTTATTTTACAAAAAGCAAATTTGGAGGGCTTTGTTCAGGCAAAGTAAATCATTTGAAACTTGGGGCTTTTTTAAAAGAAGAATAGCAATGTTTACATATTTCCCCCCCCCTTTCCCCCCTCCTTTGAGTTGAATATTAAGAGGAACAGATGAAGTTAGTCAAGCTGATTGCATATATACTGCCAATTAAATATTTACTGGATATTTACATATAAAAATATATAAAAATAAATTTTATAAAGCTGAAATTCTTGGGGGAGGGGGGGAGAAAGCAAGAGAATAATATAAATCAGAAAAGACAGCCAATATGTATTTAAATTTAAATATTAGATGTATATCCTGTCTTTCATCGGGGGGCTCCATATATCTCCTATCCTACTTTCCCCTCAACAAAAAAACTGAGGTAGATTGGGTTAAGGGAATGAGTGACTGAGTCAAAATCACCCAGTGAGCTTCTGGGTCTCCTTCCTCCTAGTCAAGTACCTTGACCACTCTACCATTGTGGCATTAAAATTCCTGAGCACATAGAATTGTGTAATTAAAACTGCATATGGGGTGTGTTTTGGAGAAAGTGTGTGGTCTATTCATATGGAGTTTGTAATAAACTTGGTATTACTCATATAAAGTACATTGTTTAATGCTCTTTATGCTTCAGCATTGTATTTCTGAGTGAATCAGATAATCTATTTCAAATGAAAACTTCGTTCACTTGTTTAATCTGGTTATTTAGTTGACCCTTTGTCTGGGTTTCTTGGTACAGTAAAAAAACAAGTCATTTTTTTGAGTTGAGTTCAACTCCTGTTGATTTCATGGATATACCATTGCTCTTTGTGTATATCAAAATTTGAAAGATGGTGGCAGTGGCATTGTGATAAATCATCTTACATATTTTGACAGCACATACATGGCCAGATGGACCCTTGTGGACATATCCATTGTGCTAAAGCACTGAACCATAAACTAATCAAACGGGCCAGATTCAGTGGCCAATATGGTAAAGGATCAGGTTAAAACTATTTAGTTTTAAGCATACTATTTTGTATAAATGTAGCCACCGAGACTCTCATTGACCTGATTAAGTATGTTGCACAATCCCAGTCAAAATAAAACAGTGCAGGATATATGGAATGTGAGCTAAGATGCAGGACTCTTTGGAAGATAACTGAAGATCAAGAATATGTCACATGGCAAAGGAGCAAAGAAATATGGCTGCCTTAACAAGGCAGATCTTGCTGTGACTAGGCCTTCATCTAGATCACGAGTGTCAAACTTGTGGCGTCACATTGCCATGACATGATGTATTGTGGCGTTTCCCCCTTTCGTGGAACTGCGGTGGATGTGGCCTGCACATGATGCATACGTTACGTGGGCCGCCACTTTGACAACCCTGATCTGGATGGTGAAGATGTTCAACTTCAGTCAACATTGAATAACTAGACTCAAAGTACTTATCACTTTTTGAGGTTCCTGTGATAGGTAACCTGTAATTAAATTTCATAAAGAGACTTTCAATGTTACGTTAAACAAATTTTCAATGTTACGTTAAACAAATTGATTAATATCTAGGTATTTTAATGTATCATTTACAAACTTGGATTTTTATATTTTCAGAAAATGAGATTTTTAAATAAAGAGGCTATTAATATTCAGCTGATTTTTCCTTTAATGTACTTTTTTGAAAGTGGATTTTCAGCACTTACCCACAACAAAATCTGAAAAGAGTCTGAAAATTATGATTACTACTTTAAAATCCTTCTAGGATTTGATGACAGATCTCATTAGCTGCAAGATCATGCATGCAATTAAACCTTTTTATTCAATGTATTGAATATAAGTGGGAAAGAGTATTTCTAAAGCATGTTTTATGCCAATATTTATATTTTTCTTTTTCTTTCTTTTTTTAAAAAAGAGTTAATATTCTACATATAGTCTATATATATTGATAGCTTGGTTCTGATGGTCTTAAAATTTGAGAAACACATTATTTTGAATGAAGTCTTTGATTATGTAAAGTGCCTCATTTTACCACTAAAACCTATCTATGCTCTTTCAATTAAACTCCTGTAGTTGCTAATTAGAAGCCATGTGATTATATATGTCTGGTCCGTGACCTTGCTTATCCTCTGTTAGTACATACGCCATCTACTGTTTTCAACTCTTTTCTTGTGATAAAATCTGTTCAGTCTTTTCAAATCTCTTATCAGCAACAGAATGACTGCTGAAGAAAAGTTGCATTGATGAGTCAATAAAGTGAATGCAGTCTGAGTTGGCATATATAGGTGTGTCCATTATGTCTGTTCTGCAAAGAGGACAAAAGGGAATCACAGTGTATGAGTTCATGAGTGACATGCACAAAGAGTTCCCAATACCCCTGGCATCAGAAGCCAAAACTTGCTAGCATATCCTGTTTGCAGAGTTCTGATCTTGCAAGATTTATACAGAGCCTCTAGATCAGGGGTGTCAAACAAAGCCCGGGGGCCAGATCCGGCTTGTGGGGTGCTTAGATCTGGCCCACGGGGCTGCCCTGGAAATAGTGAAGGACCGGCCTGTGGTGCCTTGTCAGCAAAAACAGAGCCCCAAGCTGCTTTTTTGCTGGCAGAGGGTCGCAGGAGTACATCACAGCCAAAAATTGAGCTCGGAAGCCCATTTTTGATGGCAGAGTGCTCTGGCCACCACAGGCGCCCCCAACACGAGTAATGTTGAACTGGCCACGGCCACTTCAGCCCCCCAAGGTCAAACACAACCCTGATGCAGCCTAAAATGAAATCAAGTTTGACACCCTTGCTCTAGATTCTGCAGCTTGGCATCCCGCCATACCTTGTTTTGAAATTTCTGAAGCCATTTGGCAGCCTCTGTAAGTGGTACTGAGCTTGTATCAGGTACTTTGATCTAATTCGCAAAGCTGTAATTCAACACATAAACATTCTAGAAGGACATTCTAATGGATGTTGCAATCTTTGGGGCTGTGGATAGGAGAATCTGAAAGGCTCATTCTAGTCCATTTCCAATTCTGCACATCGCAAGTTGTCACTACTGCTACTGCTAAATGAATGGATTAAATTTTACTTGCCTGAAAACTCTGATACTTCTGTTCAGGCAGATGGAGAATTTGTTTTCAAAAGCAAGGCCACAAGTTATCAAAGTAACAGAATTACCCACTGATTTTGGAGTGGAGTCGCCTGCAATTTCAAATTGCAATGTCCCAGTCACTGCGCTATCCAAGGCTCAATGGTATTCAGCAGGAAGCGGGCTTATCTCGTAGCACTGTAATACAGGCCCTCTCTGGTTCCTTGAAGGCACAAGGCAAATGGGCTCTGATAAAATCATGTAATTTGACATCTCAACCTTGGCAAAGTCACTTTGGCTTTTATGTATTGTAGAGCAGCTTATCGGTTGTTGCAATTCTAGCATTATATCTGTAACTGTTTTTAGGCCCCAACATTTAAGCCTTTTTTTTTTTAAATTTTCAAAGGGCAGTTACTGAGTTTGCTTTATAAAGGGTAAATGTTCTTAATGGAACACTTAATTCAAGTGAGTTAATATTTTTTACAGACTAGCCCTTTGATCCTCTGTCAGCTAAATTTTCAGATTGAGGTACAAACAAATCTATCAGTTTTAACTTGACTATAATAGTCCCATTTAAAAACATTTACTATTATATTTTAAGTAAAGGCCTCGGAGAAGTAAAAGATTTTCTTTAAATACAACTGGCTTCAGATATTAGCATTCACAGTCTGGGGAAAAAAGTACAATTGTCTCACTAAGAGTAGACAAGTAAAATAAAAGTTGGGTTGCATGATGATTGGCAAAAAAGTGAATTGGTGACAATGCTGTAAGAAAGTCATTCCATTTTGCCCACTGTATCAAATCTTGTTTCCATCTTTAAAATTAACTATGGAGGAATGGCAGCACAATTGCAAGAAGGGCAACAAATTGTACTACTACATTCTTTCCTACTAGATCTGGGCTTTTAATAAATTAGGTCCTGTTTCTAAAGTGATGACCTGATAATCCCAGCTTAAATCCTTGTCAACAAAGGAGTTTGAATGGCATGAATATTGCTCAATATACAGTCCCACTTAGATATATTACTAATCTTACCTCGCTTGTGATTATCTGCAGAGGTACTGTTTCTTTTTCCCCTGTAAATCTTCAATCTTCAATAATTTTCTTGTTGTTTTGGCATATATGCAGCTCTCAAATACTCGTGAAATTTGGCCACATGTTCTGAGTCAACAAATCAAGCGGTTAAAATCACCATTTTGAACCACAGGGTTTGCTTGGTCATTGGTCTTCAGTTGTTCATTTCTTTCTCTCTTTCTCTTTTTAGGTGAGAGAAACTGAGATTATGGATCCAAAACTGAACATAGAGGAATTTGCATCTGGTGACTTGCCAGATGATGAGGATGCAAGATCAGACTTAACAATTGATTATGATGAAGGTGATGAGCTTTCAGGTTCAGGAGATGAACCAGGTAGGTCTTTCTCAGAACTAATTCCTGGTCCAATTCATGTTTTGTTTTGTTTTTGGTAACTATGGTGCTTCAATATGTAAAAGACCATAGTTCATAAATATGAGGTTACATTTTGACTTAGACTTACTGTGCTGCTATTTACTTTGCTGAATACCATTTGCCTAATAAATTTCAGATGACAGTATTGAATTTCTTGGCTTTGACCTGGGAATGTGTCTATGCAAAATGGTTCCTCAGTTGGGTAGAATTCAAGAACTTTGGAGAACTTGCTGCTTCATATTTTCTGATCATTCAAATGTAACCCACCTGGTTCATATATTTAACTTGTAATGCTTCCAATACCCTTGTTTCTACATGCCCAGCAATGGGAGAATCTCGTATTGTCTGAATTTCCTAAATCACCTTTCAAGAAAAACTGCTATCCTCTGGTTAATTTGATATGTTTTTAACACTCTTTTTTGGGGGCATATCTTTTGACATCCCAATGTGTTATCACTTTTTTTCTGAAGATGACTTTTTTCCCCTTCTCTGTTTTTATCTTCTGTTTGCAACTAATCTACAAAGTGGTCTTGGTTCTTCCCAAATTCCCAACACAGAGTCCTTGCAACAACACACTGCCCTCATGTACACTGTGTTCTCAAGAAAAACAAACTCTGTGAAACTAGCACACTGCAAGTTGAGGCATATCTGGTGGTTAATATGAGTCAAGGACTCCTACCCCCTTCAAGAAATGGGTGTTTAAAAGAACCAACAGATTCTCTGCAAGGCAAGCCAAAATACATTCTGAATGACTTGTAATTCAGGTCTTTGTAACTGGTTGCAAGATCTAGTGAGACAGAAGTATTTGATAGAGGAGTGTGCATGATCTGATGCAAACTAACCAAAAGAATTTGGGAGATTAAACTAACGATTGTTTGAAATACTGCATTTCACAATTTTAATATTAGCAAGGATTAAATATTGTTTTATTTCCTGTAGGTTATACAGATATGGAGGATAAATTGGTTTCTGCCACCAGCAGCACTATGGTAGGTATTTCCATTTGAAATTGAATTTCTGAAGCAGCTGGTCATTGGCTTTCCTATCTTTCACCATGTATGATCCACTAAAAACGAAAAATATCTTCATTGCAATAATAGGAGCATGTTCAAATCACAGAATGTAATAACTCAGTTTTACTCTGGATTGGTTAGATTATACTTAAGAGTACTGTGTCCACTTTTGAAAAGGAAGATAGAAAAGCAAGGTGTGTGAATCATAAAAGGGATTTACCTGTGAGTAAAGTTAAAGGAAATAGAATGTTTCACATACAAAAGAAAAAGCAGCTTACAGATATATAAATGTGTGTCCCCTGCAAGAGGGGGAAACGTGGTTCTCAGTTAAACGTGGTTCTCAGTTAAAACAAAAGGCAGGACAAGGGACAATGTATTGAAATTAAAGAAAGAATGAATGAAATTAACGAATGGAAATCTAGATGGATTATTTGGAAAAACGTCGTGACAATAAATATAGTTAAGCAATAGAATGAGTCTCCTTAGAACTTCTGAAGGTCTTCTCTAGTGCTGCAGTTGGATAGCCGTGGTTTCATGCAGTGTTTTTCAAAGTTGGCAATTTTAAGATATGTGAATTTCAACCTCCAGATTTCCGTAGCCAGCATGTTTCTGGGAGGTGTAGTCCACACATCTTAAAGGTTTAACGGTTTAGTGGATTCTGACACTGCTGCAGTTGGTCTAGATGACCTGTAAGGCATACCTTCCGGGAATCTACCTAGTTACCTACCATAAACCTCTTTCTCTTCCACTCTTAAAGTAAAAAAAAATGTGGAGAGAAAATGATATGTATTGTGCAGGAAAATGGCACAGTAGAAACCCTTATTAGCATTATTAATGTCCATAGGTAGTGTGTGACACTAGTTACTTTCCTAACTGATTCCAAAAAGGAGCTGTCATTTACTATCCAATTTTTGGGTCAGTCTTCATTATATTGCATCCAAAAGAAACATTTGGAATAAGAGGGTGGTGGGTAGTAGCAAAGTCTGGCTTTTAAGGATGCTCAACAGCACTCATTGTACTACTGCTCTCAACTCTACATTAAAGGTAGGATTGACGTTCTTTTCTTCACTAGGATTCCATGGACAACTCTATTCCTGACTCCAAAAAAGATGACAAGGAAGAAATTGAACCAGCTGTGATAGACAATGAGATTATTGTTCCCAAAAAATCATCTCCTGAAGGAGAAGACCTGTCTAACAAGGTCTCAATGGCCAGCACAGCCAATGGGAGCATCTTCGAGAGAACAGAAGTGCTTGCAGGTAACCACTCTTTGGATGGATGGATAAACTTGGCTCTCCATAACTAAGGAAAAGGCCATGCTTTCTGAAGCAAAGTTTTTTTTTTAAATCAAGAATGTCCCATACCGACACAAATTATAGTGCTAGTTTTAATCTAAAAAAAAAGAAAAAGAAAAACAGAATTGTTCGAGTACTGGTTTAAAATTACTTTTTCCCAGTCTCCATAGCTATTAGTTTAAAAAAAGAGAATGTATATGAGACGTAAGGACATATAGGTTGAACATTTCTACAGAATTTGGTGTTCCATATGCATTGCTGCTTAAACCAGAAGGGGCACATTTGATTAAGCAATGTAATAAAAACTAAAGTCTTCTGATAAAGATTTCCCCCCTCCCCCCCAACTATTGATGATCCATGATCTTCCTAAGGTTCAGAGTTTATTGATTGTCTCAGCAGGTTTTGCTGCTCTGCTACCTCCAGAAGAGCTATTGCATCTGCATAGCACCTTACGTTGATCGATTTCGGATACATGAAAATAGAAATAGGAGTACAGGTTATGCATGCAAGATATAGGCAGATCCACATCCATGATAAGTGCAGCCCTCTTGACTGCTGGATGGAGGTTTTTGGAATACTGAAGATCTATAATATCCTCCATTTCCTCCTTATTCCAGGATAATTCTGGAAAATACGAATTGCAGTATAATGACTGCACAGACAGTAATCCAGCATCTTTCCCCAGTCCGCAACATTTAATATGTTTTGCTGAATGGCTATCCACCAAGCTTTCCAAGCTAAATAATAACAACAAAAAAGGATTTCTCATTTCCTGTCTGACTAGAAGCTTTCCAGGATCATTTTCCAGGCATCCATTGTTCAGCCAGAAGTGTGATGGTAGCTTTGCTGCTTTTATTTGTTTGGTTTTTTTTACAGTGTAAATTCCAGTTTTATATAGTGGATGATATTTATTCTGAGTCAGAACAAAAGCAGGATAGAAAGTGGTTCCCAGTTAGCTATTTCTAAAATCGGCAGTGGTGATGTTGCACTATTGGACAGAATCGGAATGTCAGTGCAGAACTGTTTCAAGTTTCCATGGCATTTATTCCACCTTTCTCTTTCTTTTTTTTCTCTTTCCTCCATCCCTTCCCACTTCAGCTCTTATTGCAGGTGGAGCAGTTGGGCTCTTGTTTGCCGTCTTCCTCATCCTGCTCCTAATCTACCGCATGAAGAAGAAGGATGAGGGCAGTTATGACCTTGGCAAGAAGCCCATCTACAAGAAAGCTCCTACAAATGAATTCTACGCCTAAGGCTTGCTAGTACTTGATACACCAACTCGGGAGTCAGAAATAGACTTTGTAAAAAGAAAAAAAAAGAAAAAAAGCATTTGGACCATGGACAAAATGCTCTGAAACAAATACTCTTTTGGATCTAATGTCAAACTGTTGTTTGTTTTTTAAACCCTCCTTTCCAGCCCTTCCTACTAACGAATGAGGATATAAAATAAATAAAGCATTCGGAATCCCAGGATGGGGAAGGGAAACCCCACACAAAGTAGCGTGTGCTTTAAATATGGAAAGGAAAATTTGTTGAATTTTATATTCGGGTGAAGGGGGTTGTATATGAAACTCTTGCATTTGGTTGCAGTGCTTCAGCTTACCTTGTCTTATAGAAAGTGCTAAGAGGACTGTCCCATAGCCAGCTTAGGGATCACAAAAGGTGTGATCAGCCACTGTCATCTTTTTTTTAAAACAACAACAACAACAAAGTTATTTATGAAATTTTCTACACTACATGCATCATAAATTAGCTTGGGTCTTGAGAAAATTATTCAGTAGCTCTGCCTGTAGTTTGGGCCTTGCTGAGAGAAGCGGTTATATGTAAAGAAGGATTTCCCTCAGATTTCTTTCTTGGAGAGCAGGTACTCAGTCCCGTATAAAAGCAAATTGTTAGAGGAATATCATGTCTTCCATTTTGTAATAGGATACTTTTAGTGAAGAGGGTTTCACTAAAAATGTCAATAGCTGCCTATAAAATCCATCAAAATACTGCTTAATAATAATAAAATACGTTTTATAGTCATTCATAAATATTCCACTTGTAGTTCCTCCCTTCCTGTTGCTGGACATCTTTCTATCAAGATAGCATTTCAGATCAATGATTGCACAACCTGAGAATGTTTCAGCTTTCTACGTTCATATCATAAATGATACTAAACAAGAGAAGAAGATATTTATGTATTTTTTTCCAAAATAAAAGCAAAGATGTGTTTGTTTTTAATAGAACTATTTATAGTTTCCAAGATGGCTGCTCTGTTTTGGGTAACTTCTTTTTATATGTAAAACACTAATATAATGAAACTCCTAATGATTGTGAAAACTATTTAAGCTTTACTCTGTGTATTATATATATATCCTAGATGCAATAATCTCTGCTTAGAATTAATGTTTATGTGCAAAATTGGTTTTCTTTGAAATAAGTGTAATGGGGGGGAGGGATTTTTTTAGCTTTGTAATATATTATCGTTACTATAGAGCTATATTTTTTCAGTAAAGTGCACAGTTTTTATAAAAATACCAGAAGGACTTTATGCAGTTTTTCTGCATGGGTGATGGGGTTACTTTCTCTGATTTATGGAGTTTTGTTTTGTTTTTAATACCAGCCCATTCTGAGTGGAGCAACAACTTCACAGAGCCACGAATGGCAACTGAAAGTAACTCAGATAAACTGAGATCTGGATTTTGCTCTTGGCTTCACTTGCATGGTCAGTTGGTAACTTGGGTAGGAGGCCTTGCTTTGCGGGTGGTAGATAATTCAGCTAGCTTAAGAAATAGTACACAACATGGTCTGGAAGCACATGGTACGAATATTTCTTTCTCTTAGCAACTTGGTCCTTTCATGAAAACAACCAAGACATTATGATGCTAAAGCAAGCTTTTGTTCCCTTTTAGAACCTTGGCTGATGCTCTTGGCTTTCGAAGTTTTGAATGAGCATGCAGCTATTTCTCCTCTTAAGGAATAGAGATGCTGATTGTACTTGGCGAAAAATGTCTTGGGGAGAATTTGTGATCCATCTATATAGTAAGCTAGGACAGATAGAAGAATTTGAATAGCCTGCCTCTTCTGTACCAGATCAAGCTGAAGTGTGAAATTGCTGCAGCTGAGCTGGTTTTCAGGTAGAGGATGTAGCTTGGCAAAGATGCTTGTACATACTACTTTATATAGCATCCTATGCATTCCATTGAAGGATCATGCAAAACTGCTGCTTCAGAACAATGACATGTGAGATGTATATTTTTATCTAAGATTTTCACCTGGAACACCCCTATTAATTCAAAAATCCTTTTAAGGACTTCAGTCAATGTGGGATCAAACTTATCAAATTTGATGTGCGCTCCCCTTGTTTTTAAACTATTTCTTATAGGGCAGGAGTTGTGACTCTTTAACTTACTTAGCAAGAACCAAAGGGAAAACAGCTTGAGTCATATAAATCCCGACATATAATCTTGATCTTTTCCTAATTTTGCATCCTTTTAAAAGCCTGATGTAATTTTGTGCTTCTCTTTGCAAAACTCACGTTACTAAAAGTGGCCTGGGCAAGGATGTGTACCAATGTTTATTCATAGTTGCATAAAGACTGTTCTCCCTTTTCTGCTCTTGGCAGCAAATTCATGCTATGATTTTTATCATGTCATTATGGGATTGCTAAACATATGGCTAAAGTTAAGCCTATGCCAAGGGTTCTGTTTCAGCAATAGCAGCATTCTTTTTTAAACTGGGTCTGCTTCAGGAACTGTTTTTTGGGGGGTAGGAGGCAGAAACAGTTTATAAACACTTTTGATTAGCATTACTTGGAAAATATGAATCCCATGTCTGCCTTTGGTTGCTTGAATATTTCTTGTATATTTACTTTCACTGTCACTGATTTGATAAAATAAACTGGTACTTTCTAAAATTCTGTCCTCGTATAATTAAACTGAATCTTGGAGAGGTGCTAACGCTCCCCCTGCCCCCACTTTCCTAGGGAAGGCTCTAAAACTTTTTCAAACTCAGCTTTTAAAATGCATGGAGTTCAACTTCCAGAAAACTCAGCCAGCCATGAGTTTGGGAAAAAACTGCTCTAAATGGCCTAACTTTTCAGTGTATACTGATAGTTGCCTGTCTTGAAACTAAACTGATGGCTTCTGTGTTTGTGGGAAGAAGATAGAAGTGCTACTTAGATGGTGACCATAATTTGGTCTCTAGAGAAACCAGATCCATCCTTGTATAGACAGTGAAGACTTTCCTTGTGTGTTGCCGGTCATTTGCTCATTTAAGCTATGCCTGGTTCTATAAACGATGGGTAAGGCAACAAATTTAAATACTAACTTGCTTAGATTGAAGAAGCTATTTGGATGAGCGGCGAAACATTTCAAATCAGCCAAAAAAAAAAAAAAAAGTCCAGTTGCCAAGGCTCAACTTTCAGATAACAGGCTTAAAGGTTCTGTTCATAAACTATGTCATAGGAAACTTTTATTTATAACATAGTGTTATTTGTAAACCAAAGTATTATGCTATGTTCAACAAACCATGATTGAATGCAATGTGTGAGCCCAACTACTGTGTTCAGATTATAATGTCCCATAAATAGCCCAGAATGCAGCTTAATAGTGAAATCCATGTTGTGATTTTCCATTAAGGAGTAGAAACCCAAGAGTGTTGCCTTAAGTAAATTCACATGGACCTTTAATTTGAGAATAATGGAGCACTTTTACAGTTGCAATCAAGATGATTAAAAGATTACTTTTAACATGGCTTGGTGATGAGTTGTAGGAACAAAGGGCATCTGCAGTTGAAGCATGTATGTGGTATATATCATTGATGTAACTTCGTAGGGTCTTGATGCTGTTGGTTGTTACCCATTACTGATCCCCTCTTGGGTAAAATGACCCCTCCCCAAATCCCATTTTGCAGTTCCACACATCTGCAAAGAGATAAAATAAAAGTTGGGGATAAATAATAGGATAGCTATTACCTTGGTGTCACACTTGCAGGTGGCCAAAGGAGTTGCTGTAGCAAAAATTCTAATATATCTTGGATATTTTTGATTTGTTTTGTTTTGTTGCTTTTGTCTCCTGGAAACTTCCTGGAAAAGTCCCTGCAGTTTTCTTGGCAAGATTTTGGAAGTGGTTTGCCATTGACTCCTTTCTTAGGAGAAGAAAGTAACTGGCCCAAATTCAATCTGGCTTTGTGCCTAAAGCAGGACTAGAACTCAAAGTCTCCCGTTTCTAGCCTGATGTCTTTATTCACTTTACCAAGCTGGCTCTCGACTCTTGGTTACAAGCCTGTTTTTCAGAGAAATATAGCATGGCATTAAACCACGGTTTGCATAGCAATTTACAACAGCTGAGTTCTATTTCAAATTGAGGGCGAGGGCTGTGATGGATGACAGCTGCATGAACATGCAATCATCCAGTCCTTGAGTATGAAAAAAATGCACATGCATAAATTATATTAATATATTAGAGTGCATAAGGGCACTCTAACTTCACCCTGTGGCCTTTTTCATGCTGGGACTTGTTGAGCTAGAAGGCATTGAGATGAGATGGGAGGGAACAATCTGGCAACCAAGCCCACTTTCCAAGGTAATGGCAGTGTTATAATGTGATGAGCATCTTGAAGCAGTCCATGAAAAGCAAAATGGTATTCCCCTCAACCAGCGGTGGGATTCAAATAATTTAACAACTGGTTCTCTGCCCTAATGATTTCTTCCAACAACAAGTTCACCAAACTACTCAGAAAGTTAACGAACAATTCTCCGGAAGTGGTGCGAACTAGCTGAATCCCACCACTACCCTCAACCAAAGTAATTAAAAGTGCAAATATTTATATTTGATGCTTTCTCTGTTAAAGATGCTGAGCTTGTCAGCTGGAAAGCTTGAGAGCCCGGGTTCAAGACCTGAGCGCCATGTGATGGGGTGACTTCCCGTTACATGTCCCAGCTTGTGCCCACCTAGCAATTTTAAAGCATGCGAATGCAAATAGATAAATGGGTACCACTTCAGTGGGAAGGTAACAGCATTCTATTCACATCGGCATATAGTCATGCTGGCCACATGACCATGGAAATGTCTTCAGACTACGCTGGCTCCCTTGGCTAAGAAACAGATGAACATTGCTTTCTAGAATTGGACACAACTGGACTGGAAACTTTCACCTCTACTAACATGCACACTTGCCACAAGCAATTGAATAAGTCCAGCACACTATATTTTTTAACGACCACTTTTAGAAGAAGATGAAGCTTTACAAATAAACCCTTGTACATGACAGATATTCTGGTTTGTGCCTTCTGGAAAGCCACGGCCTTCTTTGGGGGTTCAGTATTACCTAAAGAGGCTTCCTGTTCAAAACCAACGAAATTGTTCCACATTCTCCCCAGACTGGGGAAGACTGAGAATGTTGCTTTGTAAAGAAAGCCATGGATATTTTAAACTGCACTTGAGGGCTTGTTGGTGAGCTGAAGAGATATCAACAACTATTGTCCTACTACAATCAGAACTTTCCATCTCTGTAGGGCAGTTTTCCAAACTGTATAAAACTTAAGAAAATGGCATAGAAAATATTTAAAATTTTGCAGGAATTTGGATGGGGCGAACACAAAAGTGTTCTGAATCCTCCCCAGACGTAACACATGCAGAGACATATTTTCTTCACACTGTATCTTTGTACAATATCATCACTTTTCCCACATTGCTGTTTGGCCTTGGAAATAACACAGATTATAGTTTAACTGATTATTTTGTTTACTGATCTGGATGAACGGTACGAATAACTGAATATTGAAGTATACTTTGGACAGGCCTATCTCCAGACATGGGGCAGGGAACAATTGCCTCATTCCTTTCCTGCCTCTTTCCACTATGCACACTTCATGGAAATCTGCTTGCTTCTTGTTTATCTCTACGATCTAATCATGAGATATTACAATGCTGTAGTTTAATAGATTTTAATCTCTTAGCACTTGAAGTAGCATAGAGCAACTCTGGTGGGAAGAAAATCCACAGTGAAATTCTTTTCACAGCAGAACATAATGCCAGACACTTGTAGATGCCATCCCTTTATTCTATTATTTCTGGCCACAATCCTAAATCAAAGGTCAGCATAATTTAATCCAGAAATGTTGGTCCCAAGAATCAGGGAAACAGTGCTGTGACCAGGTAGCAGCATTTTTTGATCGGTGTTGTTGTATCATAGCAGCTGTGCAGGATAAGAATTTTGATTTGATTTGGTTGTATTGTATGTTTCTAAGAGCAATCATCCTAACACAACAAGAAAAAGCCAAATGAAGGAACGATTCTTTTGATGAGGAATGAGTCTCAGAACATCACACTGTTAGCAATAATTTAAATACCAATTAATGTATGGATATATTAGTTTTCCTGCATAGAGCTTCTACTACTCTCCCATTCATTCTTTAGAAACCTCCTATGTGGTTGGTAGACATGAATGATAACCCACGAAACTTATTTGATATTTGGACTCACATCTCAGCCTCCCTAATCTGACTGTGGCTCTCCAACAAGCTTGCAGGCATCTTGATGTCCCCAAATAATCCAGTCCCTCCCTTCCCAGCTTGTTTCAGCAAATGGTATAAGCTGTTCCAATATGTGCTCAAGGTCCACTCTTTGTTTTTGTTCTTTGCTTCTCTGCTAATAATCTTTCCTTCCTCACTGGACAGGCTCCAGCAGTGACAGGTGTCTGGATTGATAAGACAAGGAGAGAGGGAGGGAGAGACAGAGAGGGAAAGAGAGAGAGAGAGAAACAAGGGCAACGGAAACTGCAAATCTGAGGAGTCTGGAGGTGGAGGGAAAAAATTGGCTTGAGTTGCTGCAAATGCAGCCATGATGGGGCTAAAACTGGAGAAGAAAATCTGAGTCTTTGTGGCAGAGCAGCGGAAACAGTAGAGCCTGGTTTATGAGTGAGTGGAATACAGAAGCTGGTGCAGATGGCTGAAAGGGAAAGAAGCAATGGGATTACCAGGAAAGCTACAAATTAAATTGCTAGCACCATTGCAGGGGATAGAAATAGTACTGCAGGGATGGCTATTCAAATAGCACAGAACTACAATCCCAGGTAATCCTAAACAATACATTACAAATGTTGATGGGAATTGTAGTTCTGCAAATATCTATAGGCTCACAGGTTTCAGCTATGCTAGGATGACAGGAAGGGGTTAGAAAAACATATTATTTTTGCTCTGCCTTCTCCTTCATTTACTCTTTCTCCCCCTTTCAGTTGCTTCATACCACAGGTTTCCTAATTTTCATTCTATGTTTACATTCTGGTTGTTCTAACTTCTAATGCATTTATTTATTTATTTATTTATTTATTTATTTATTTGTCATAACAATATATACAAGCGTTACATAAAAGGTTATAAATATATGAACGTATATATGAGGAGAAATGAGGTACTAAAAACGTGTATATACATAGGGAAAGAAACAGTAGGACAGGAACGGTAGGCACGTTTGTGCTCTTATGCACGCCCCTTTAGAGTCCTCTTAGGAAAGTGGTGAGGTCAACCGTGGACAGTTTTTGAGTGAAACCTTTGGGGTTATGAGAAGAAACCACAGAGTCAGGTAATGCATTCCAAGTATATACAATTCTGTTACAGAAATCGTGTTTTCTGCAATCTAAACTGGAACGGTTGACATTGAGTTTGAATCTGTTTGTAGCTCTTGTGATATTGTTATTGAAACTAAAAAAGTCATTGACAGGAAGGACATTACAACGGATGATTTTATATGCTAAACCCAGATCCAGTCGAAGGCGACGAAGTTCCAAGTTTTCTAGACCCAAGATATCAAGTCTGGTGGAATAAGGTATTTTATTAGTTTCAGAGGAATGGAGAATTCTTCTCGTAAAATACCTTTGGACACGCTCAACTGTGTTGATGTCAGATATATGGTAAGGGTTCCAGACAGGAGAGCAGTAATCAAGAATTGGCCTAACAAATGTTTTATATGCTCTGGTCAGTAGCATGGTGTTTTTTGAAAAGAAGCTACGTAAAATTAAGTTGACAACTCTTAGAGCCTTCTTAGCTATGTAGTTGCAGTGGGCTTTGGAACTTAAATCGTTAGATGTAAAACTCCAAGGTCTTTGACAGGGTGGGGTCATCTGGGGGGCAATGTCCATCAAGCATGTACTTTGTGATTGGGTTCTTTCTTCCAATGTGCAAGACTGAGCATTTACTGGTTGAAATTTGTAGTTGCCAAATTTTAGACCAGGCAGATAGATGATCAAGGTCCTTTTGAATTGTGGATGCATTGTCAGTGGTGTTGAAAAGTTTGACATCATCAGCAAAGAGAACACAGTTACTTGAAATATCAATACAAAGATCATTTATATATATTATAAAGAGAGTAGGTCCAAGAACGCTGCCTTGAGGAACACCACTCTTGACAGGAACAGGATTTGAAAGAGCATTACCAATTTTAACTATTTGTTGTCTGTTTGACAAAAAAGCAGATATCCAGTGGTGTAAGGGTCCTGAAATGCCATAGGATTTTAATTTTAGGAGAAGTTTATCATGTACTACTGAGTCAAAAGCTTTGCAGAAGTCTATGTATATTGCATCTATTGATTTACCTAGATCAAGATTAGTAGTCCATAGGTTTTACAGTAGAGAAGTTGTAGATTGCATGATAATTTTTCCTGAAGCCAAATTGTTTATTTGAGAGAAGGTTGTGCATTTCTAAGTGTAAGGTAATGGATTGGTTGATGATGGATTCCATAACCTTGCAGGCGACGCAACATAGGGAGATAGGTCTATAATTATCAACTAAGCTGGGGTCGCCTTTTTTGAAAACTGGAATGACTGGGGCTAGCGACCAGAGGCTGGGAAGGGGACTGGTTCTTAAGGCTATATTAAAGATTATACTTAGGGTTCTGCTAGATTACTAGAGAGTTTTTAAAAGTAAGCACAAAGACCATCAGGTCGAATGGATAGAGATGGCTTCAATTTACTTAGAGCTTTACCAACATTTTCTGCTGTAAAATCAACAATTGTTAAGTTGTCATGCTCATTGATTGTACAAATTTGGAATGTTGGATGAGTGCCATCACTGTTGACAAAAACTGATGCAAAGAATTTATTAAAGAGGTTTGCTCTAGATTCTTCAGCATTGTATTCATTGCCATCAGGATCTTTTAGAGGTGGCATGCGTCTAGAGTTTTTAAGCTTGTTGTTGACAAAATTATAGAAGGCACGACTGAATTTGTGCGCAGAAGATCCTCTTCTTGCTTGGTGTGGTAATTTGTGCATTCAGTTTTATTTGGTTGCATATAGTTCTGTAGCGTTTTTAAAATTAGCTACATAGCCCTTTTGTTTCTTTTCCAGAGGATCTTTTAGATTGAAGCTTTTTTATTGATATGGGTAGTTTGCTTTTCCTAATCTTGATGGTAGTTAGTGGTACATATAGTTCGATGACTCTGTTGATTTCGAGTAGAAAAACTCTATAGTGGTCTTCAGCAGTTATACAGGTTGAGAACAGATTTTGCCAGTCTAGAAATGAAAGATCATTGTTTATAGAGTCATAATTGGCTTTTTTGAAGTTGTAAATGGGAATGCTATTGATATGATGGTTAAAGTCACAACGTATATTAAGATGGAAGTCAATCATGCAATGATCACTGTTGGAAAAGGGTTCTCTTATTTGTAGTCCATAAATGGTATTGTTATTGTTGCAGAAGATGAGGTCAAGGCAGTTGTTTAGTCTTGTATTATTGGTTACAAGTTGTTCAAGACCTAGGTTAGTAACAGCGTTGTATATTGTTGTGTGGATTGGATCAGTTGTACTTTCGTTAGTTATCCAGTTGATGAGAGGTAAATTTAGGTCACCCAGGAAGATGAGTGGATATGGGCAAGAGGCAGCCCAAGTTAGTAATGAGGTTAAAATATTAGCATGAGTAATATCGTAGTCGGGGGCTCTGTAGCATAGAATGAATCAAGTGCGGTATTAGATGATAGATCACATACAATAGTTTCAGGAAGAGAAAGTTTGTGGGCAACTTGTATGTTTTTTAGATTAAGTGACTTTTTATAGAAAATAGCCACTCCACCACCTCTTCGGTTTTCACGATCTGAACGGTGAACTTGATATTCTTTGTTTAAAATGATGGAATCAGGGATGGAAGAGATTAGCCATGTTTCGCAAATAAATATAATGTCAAATGTACCACTGTTTAGCAGGAGGATAAATTCAGGTAATTTGTTAAGAATACTTCTTGCATTCATCAATTTACATTTAAAATCTGTAGAAAGAGGTGTTAAAGAGGTAAGAGGCGTGCATACCTAGTTTTGAATGTTAGTTGGTTGAGGATATGTATAACTGGTGGTTGTATTGGAGGTTGGATGGGTGGATGGAAGTTTTGGGTAGTGAGTGCTTGGATGTTGGGTACTAGACTGTTTGTTGATAAGGTTTGTTGGATGGATGGTTGAAAGGCTGGTTGGAAGGTTGGTTGGATGGATGAACGGATGGCTGGTTGAATAGTTTGTTGGATAGCTGTACGGATGGCTGGTTGAATGGTTTGTTCGATGGCTGATTGGATGACAGTTTCGATGGATGGTTGGCTGATGGGTACTTGATTGGTTGTTGGGATGGCTGGTTGGATGTTATGGGTGATGGGGGGTTTGGTGGTGAATTTTGATTGAAGGATTTAATTTTAATGCAATTGGCACGGTAATCAATATATAGGTTTGATTCACCATTATCTTGTCTTCGTTTAAGCTCAGTGCGGAGTTCACGAGAACGTATCCGCTGCAGGAAAGATAGATCAGGGCGTGATCTAAGTTTACTGTAGGCAGGATTAGATTTAGCAATAGAGTTGATGGTATATATGAACTTACGTTTGCTGTTCTCGTTTATGCAGATGACTCTGCAGAATCTTGGTGCTATTGATCCGTCACTGTTTTTATATTCAGGACCATCTCTGGAGACTGAAATAATTTCATTTGGGGAGATGGATGATGAATTATAATTTCCAATTAAGTTTTGAATTTTGGTGATATCGGATTCATTTGTGTTATCTAGACCAAATAATATTGCATTATTTATTTTTTGGCCTCTCTAAGGCATCTCTAATTAGTTGGTCAGTAGTAAATTGTTGTTTAGGTAGGGTTGAAGGATCAGTATTATGTAAAGGTAGATGAGTTGGGAAGAGATTTAGATCAGTCGAGAAATCATTTTTTTGTGTTGTAATTTGTTTTATCAGATTGGTGAAGCTTTGTTCTATAACTGATAGGATTTTTTTCTAAGTTTTGTTCAATGGCTAGTATTCTTTTTTCTAGGTTTTGTTCAATAGCAAGTATTCTTTTTTCCAAGTTTAGTTCAATTGTAGCTATTATTCTTGCTTCTAAGTTTTTATCAGAGTTGGATTTTTTGGCTGGCATAGTGATAGATAGATAGATATATTTAATATTATTATTTTAAATAAATTATGTGATAAGTAATGAAGAAGTATCTTTCTTATTATTTCTATTTTAATTATTGAATAATTTTTATAATTATTTTAATTATTGAATAATTTTTATAATTATTCGATAATTGAGGAAGTATCTTTTCTAAAACAATCTTTCTCAATTACTATTTCACTCTCTTTCACTTACACTGGAATAAATTTGGAGTAGGGATACTGGAGGTGCAGAGAAGGAAGTGATGTGAATTTGAAAAGTGATTTCTCCTGCTTAGCCTAGCCTGGTCACTGCCCCATTTTACATTTGCTGTTGCTTACTTCTTTTCCTTCCTTCCAACTCCTGTTCCAGCAAGTATAACAAGATTAAGGGGAATAAAGGGCCATGTCTCTGGAATGGGATTAGTTCTGAATAAAGAAACAAACATGCATAAGGCAAGAAAGTCTGTACTTCAGGTCACATCTCAGTTGAATTAAAATGTAAAATGTCACTTGATAGCTTTAATAAAGCTAGTTGCTGTCTCTTGCTTCTCTTTATTCTCCCCTTGAAGGCCCCCTGTAATGTGGAGCACTTACTAACTTACTGGGTTGGGATAAAAATGATTTGTAGGTTGTATTATTTCTTTTAATGTGCATGCAGTTATCCCAAATGCACAAATCCCTCAAAGAACCAGCCAAAACGGTTTCTGAGTATTTGAGATTTGTGTATATTGAAATTGCTGAATATCTACAAAACAGCAAGATGTTTTGCATAGTTTAACACCCACTTGAAACACTGTTTATAGAAATGAACATATTGGACTAAATAAATTAAGATCCATGCATATGACCACAAATCTCTAAACTGTCACTTTTTGGGGACATGTTTTTCTTCAGTTTTCCAGGAATTCAGTCATGAAAAATTACATGCTGCTGCCTTAACCACATTCTTTTCATGCTACCCCAGCCGCACATTCTCCTTTTGCCAACATAGGCAGCTTCCTATGTGTAGGAATATGGAATCTTCCCTGGAGGTGTGGTGTATACTATGAAGAGACACTCATAGTAATTCAAGACAACGGAGAACAGCCAATTCTAAAATGGGGAACAATTAGCACAAATTAACCCTCCAACATAAAAAGTTGGATTTTTATTTATGGCTCCCTCAGACATTTTACAAAAAAAGAGAGAGAATTTCCTTTTTTTTAAATGTAAACATTCCTTGCATCAGAGTTGTGCAGATCCTTTTTGGTTTGCTGTACACTTTTGGAATTTGGAGCAGAGAGTGTGGGATGACAGAAGGGGCCAGCCAAATAGCATTTGTCAGACAGCAGCAAAAGGTTAGATGGCTGAAGTTCTTCCTTGCCATCAATTCTAGCCTCATAAAGTTTCCTATGGCAAAGTGGTCCACCCTAATTTAACTTCTTTTTTTTTCTGGGCAGATGGCACATTTCAAAACGAGATATTGGAATGTCAGCATTTCCATTTTTTTAAAAGAATGTCCAAGGACACAAAAGCATCCTTGTAATGTGGATTAGTGCTTTGTTTGACACCTTCAAAGCCTCCAGCCCATGGGCCTCCTACGGCTTCCCTACCCTGTTTTCCAGTAGTAGAATTCTGGCACCTTTCAGGGTAAAGCAACTCCAAAAACCATTTCAAGTTCCGTACATATATTTTGTAAGTTCAGCTACCACATCTCCAGCCCAAAACTCACTTTGAGAAATGTTGGTTTGCAATAAATAATTTGCAATAAATAGCAAATAAATAATTTGCATGGGGTATTATTTTAGTGGTTTAGATTTTAATCTGCATTTTGGGAGGATTTGTTGCACCTTGTACCACCCAGCTCTGGCTGTCAGATAATATTGTAAAAATCAAACAAATCAATAAATACTGTAATCATTCTTTAAATTTACAACTATCTTTTAGAAATAATCAATTGGGGGAAGGGTTCTTGGTGGGGAGCATGGCCCATCCTTACAAGCACTACATCAAAGATCCCCAGCAAAGAATATAAAGTGGCATATCAGTTCCAACCATCCTGTTACAGATTAAGAAGGGACGGTTTGCGCAATAAGAAGTAAAAAGAAATGAACTGAAAATGCCAGGATGGACTTGCAGTATGCCCTGGTAAAACTTTGAAACTGGTGGGAATATTGGCCTTTGAGTGACAAGAAAGAGGGAAATATACATGAGCAATTCCAGCATTCTTGCTTCAACTACCTATACCAGAGTAACAGGCAAGACATTTGTTGTTTTACTTTCAGGAAAAGCTGCTTAAGAAGGTAAATATGTTGACTTTGGAGTTTATAAAGCACTAAGACAAACTGCCTCCAATTTTCCTCATTACTCCTTCTTTGTTTCCTCCTCCTCCTCCCCTCCTCCCACCACACTTATTTACTATGAGTGTTGCTGGGAGGCCTGAAAGCATTCTTGGAAATGAAGATGAGGCTAGAAGTTGAGGACTTTGCCTCAGAGCATGATAGTTTTCTTCTTGTCATTTGTCAACTGCAGTGTTAACATACTGGTACTTTTATTCACTGCGTTGAATTATCCTTCGTCTATAATTATGGTCCATAAATGTAGAGCCACAAGGGGAATACAATATTGCCAATAATACCTAAAAAGAACAGCAGAAAGTTGAACCACTGCTTCTTGTGACATGTTAATACAGACTAAAATTGTATTAAACTTCTTTACAGTCATATCAATAGCTGATTCATACTCTAGACCTGTCTAGACTCTTGATCAAACTGTTGATTCATTGAATGCTGTGTAAAAGGGCATAAAACATTCAGTTTCAAATATGAAGCCTGAATCGCTTTCAAATCAAGTGAGAGAAAGAAAGAATAAGATATAAGTCTATTTCATCTTTTCCTTTCTGTGAACTGTACTCCCCAAATTTAATTCATGATATCCATGTATATATACCCGTGATGGTGAACCTATGGCACGCGTGCCAGAGGTGGTATGTAGCGCCTTCTCTGTGGGCACATGAGCCGTTGCCCCAGTTTAGCTTCACCGCGGATATGTGCATGCCTCCCACCAGCCAGCTGGTCTTTGGGTTTCTGCCACACATGCGCGGGGTGGGCACGCATGCACAGCAGAGCGGGGCACGTGCAAGGGGCATGTTTGTATGCACAGGGGCCACGTGCACACTGCATTCAGGTGCGCTTTGGACACTTGGTCCAGAAAAGGTTAGCCATCACTGATATATATTATCTTCAATGACTGGTTCAGTCATATATTACAACAAGCTCACAAAGGTCAATTAAAGAACTAGTGGTTGCTTGCAGATTTCATACCAAACTCAGAGGTGGTATTCACTTACCCTCGCTACTGGTTTGCAAATGTGAGCGTGCACATCTGCACATGTGCAGAGCGTAAAAAATGGGACATCATGACATCGGGTGGGTGGGCAGAGCCTCCCATAGTCGCTGCTTACGGTTTGCCAGAACCAGATAAAACCGGCTGAATACCACCACTGACCAAACTTGTTTAATTTTATTCATTGTGGGTATGTATGGCTGGATATTTTGGGTAAACCATCCCACTTAGCTGTTTATGGT
Organism: Ahaetulla prasina; assembly: GCF_028640845.1. Classification (NCBI taxonomy): domain Eukaryota; kingdom Metazoa; phylum Chordata; class Lepidosauria; order Squamata; family Colubridae; genus Ahaetulla; species Ahaetulla prasina. The sequence goes on from NC_080541.1 coordinate 200,531,572, forward strand.
TCAATGTATTACAAAAACACAGAAAATGGATTAATTCAGAAACCGGGTTAAGCTGCATTTGGCTCCCAATTGACTGCAGAAGTAGATCATAATTTTTGTTTTGCTTTTTCTTCATCTTTTACAGGAATTGGCCAAAATATTCACCTGTTAACCTTAGAGTGCCACTATGAAAGAATTGTGCTGTAACAATCAATGTAAAAAAAGGGGTCCGTTAATTCTAATATAAATAAAAGTCAAAAAGTAAATATAAAACATTCAGCTGGCAATATATCCCACACATTTCCGCTTCACTGCTTCTATAAAATCTGTATCCCACAAGACGTTTCTGGCTCCCTGCAATAGTTTGCCAAGGGCCACTTGCTATGTGAAAAACCAGCTGAAATCTAATCTGTCCTAAAAGTCCCCCTAACTAATTCACCCCTACTTTTTCTCCTTAGAAATCTCTAGTTTTCTTCTTTTTCAGCTGTGCTCCTGGAGTAAAAAGTAAATAGGAAAAAGCTCTGAAATATGACCCATCACAAGGTAAAAAGAATGGTTTCCAGGCAGACTGTTACAAATTACATGTTTGTTTACCTCCTGGCTTGCTAGAGAGAGGAAAAGAGCCAACAAACACTTCTTTGCTCTCTGAACAGAGCAAATGGTTCAACCCCCTCTTCCAAGGTTACTAAATGACAACCCTGGTATTTTTCCACCTTGCCGGCTCAGATGAGCAAATTTTTACAAAGGCTAAAGTCTGCTAGCATCACCTCCTCTGACTCTTAGGTTTCAGCCACATCCAAGCACATCTGGTACATCTTCCCACCATCCATGGTTAGCAGTTTTGTGGTACTGGGCTTAGAGAGAATGGTGGGACGGGGTTAATGCAATCCCTTAAACTATGGGGTTTTTTTGCAAATTATTTTTTTTACGCAAACACATAATACATCAGTCCTTCCGAGTGTCATCTCGGTGTTTCTTCAGTGACTTCTTCTTCTTCTTGTTATCCTCCTATCTTCATTTTTTCTTAATATTTTCCATTCCTCTGGTACAACATTACCCCCACAATTGAAAAAATACAATGTGGCCTTGCTAGGTGGAATCTCTCTACATCAGTGGTCCCCAACCTTTCTGGATTGGCGGCTGCGACAGCAGAGGCTGGGAGAGGGGATTGTTCCATGTGAGTGATGGATGCACGCAGTCAGCTCCACTTGCATTAGCGCATGCCACTTGTGCAAATGGAGCTTCATCAGTGTGCATATCTGCCCAAGTATGTGCTCGCCCATCGCTTGTGTGGCCCAGTTGCGAACAGACCACGGCCCAGTACTGGGCCACAGCCCAGGGGTTCGGGATCCCTGCTGCTGTACATTAAGAAATACTCTCAAAGATCAGTTTCTAAATTATTAATGTAGCATGAATTCTATGATGCCTCTATGGATGGTGTAACTGGTGGCACAGCCTGAAAATAGCCTCATTAATTTAATAAACAACATGGCTCAAAGTATATTTTACTTTGAAGTAAGAACAACTTTTAAAATAAAACTGACCTTTCAATTAAATAAAACCAACCGTGATCATTTTAAATAGCTTTTTGGAAAGCTACACGTACCTAGAGATTACATATTTTTAAAATACACTGGTTTAAAAATAAAGCCATAAAAATTGCCCTGCACTAGATACATATTAATTGCCTCATGTCATTGTTAGTTGTATTCACAGTCAAGTATAGTGTTTTTTTCTTCTGCTGTGTATTCATGTTTATGAAATTACTGGAGAAATATTCAAAAGAAAAGGAAGAGGTTCGGTGATTAAATAAGATTCTCAATGGTAAAAGTTGTACTCAATATATAGTTGTACTCAATAGTTGAGATGATGTAGGGTTTCCTGCCTGGGCAGGGGGTTGGACTAGAAGACCTCCAAGGTCCCTTCCAACTCTGTTGTTGTTACTTTGTTACTTTGTTGTTACTTTGTTACTTTAGTGGTCCACTGGATTCTTAACAATAAAAATTACAGAAAAAAGGGAATATTTCCCAACTACAAATTCTGTATTCATCTCATCTTTGTAATTGGCACATACTGCAGTATTTTTTTGTTTGTTTGTTTACATTTATACCCCGCCCTTCTCCGAAGACTCAGGGCGGCTTACAATGTATAGGGCAATAGTCTCATTCTATTTGTATATATTTACAAAGTCAACTTATTGCCCCCCCAACAATCTGGGTCCTCATTTTACCTACCTTATAAAGGATGGAAGGCTGAGTCAACCTTGGGCCGGGCTCGAACCTGCAGTAATTGCAGGCTTTGTGTTCTTAATAACAGGCCTTACCAGGCAGAGCTAAACCGGCCCGGTATTACATATTAGAAGACTTGTCCTGTTTTAGTTGAACCCTTGATTGTATTGGAGAATGTTCTTTCTACAGTGGCTGAGTTCAAGAACTTTCTGACTTTGGCTTGTTTAGCTGTAACTCTTTAATGCAGACTTCCCAACTTGGCAACATACGGGACTCTCAAAATCCCCAGCTGGTATGGTCAAAATACAATGGTGTTGCCTACTCATACACACCAATGGCACTGTAGTGGTAAGCTCTTTCTAGGGCTGTGCTAACCATAGCAAAGCTTTAATTATGGAGGGCAGGTATAAACTGTGTTTTAAAAGGATGTAATAATATGGTTTGCTTCATGGCAGTATGGGCAGCAGTTGCTAGGATCTCTAGACGTTTTTCTCACCATCTGAGGGTGAAGCAGGACTTGAGAGCAGTGGTGAAATCCAAATTTTTTTACTACTGGTTCTGTGGGCGTGGCTTGGTGGGCATGGTGCGGCTTGGTGGGAGTGGCAGGGGAAGGATACTGCAAAATCTCCATTCCCATCCCACTCCAGGGGAAGGAGGATACTGCAAAATCCCCATTCCCTCCCTACTCTTGGGGGAAGAATATTGCAAAATCTCTGGGGCCAGCCAGAGATGGTATTTGCTGGTTCTCCGAACTGCTCAAAATTTCCACTACTGGTTCTCCAGAACCTGCTGGATTTCACCCCTGCTTGAGAGTGATGGGAAAGTGGGGAAAAAGTCACGTAGAAAAACTTGCACAGGTCATGATGACAATGGGAACATGCTTGCTTACTGGAGACAAGTCTTCCAATGACTTAGGTGTGGACACCTTACTGTTTTCAGTTGTGACGGCCTCCTGCAACCCTCTGCCAGCGAAAATGAAGCTTGGGAGGGCTGCGTGGGGCCCTCCCAAGCGCCATTTTTGCTGGCAGAGCGCTTGGGCCAACACAGGTACCCCCAACATGAATGATGTCGAGCTCGCCAAACCCACCCCAGCCCGCTGAGGTCAAACACAACCCTGATGTAGCCCTCAATGAAATCGAGTTTGATACCTCGGCTCTGGAGCAGCTGGCATTTGTGTCACTGCAACATCAGTTGCATTGGAAAGAGTCACAGCAAGAGCAGCCAGGAATATTTCACCAGTGGGTTAATATCAGGAGAATAAGAATTGCGACTCAAATGCAATAGGTGGATGTAAAAAAATTCTTGCAGTTACAGATGCCATAGTGGTTCCCTTGTTAGAAACTAGTTTGCTTTTCCCTTGCGGCATATATTTATTTTTGGTTCAGACATAAACAGTTGATTTTCTAAAACACGATTTGGAAGTCTGAGAGTTTGTCAGACTTACCCTTACCTCTTGTTTTTTTCCATTGCTGCCTGACTTAATTTTAATCGTAATTAGCACAAATGGATGCACGATCTCCTTCCAAGCTTAGTTTCAAATACTGTAATGCATTCAAGCAAACTGCTGAATGAGATCTACCAATTCAGATGTCATGTCAAGCTATACTGTATTGGAGAAAACCAGGCCCGTAAAAAAAAAGTCTTCATTAAAGGGCAAGGAATGTGTCAATGAATCTATGGATTCATCGCTGGTGTGGTTAAATTGTTCAGAGAGTATATTTCCTGCTAGCAGAAATCATGGTTCAGTAATAGTTCAAAAAGTAATAGTTCAGTAATGGTTCAAAAATTCACTAATATTCAGTAATACAATATTAGTCTGGGGATCCCTGAGTAATTTTAAGTAGATTTGCAACTCAGTAACAGTAACAGAGTTAGAAGGGACCTTGGAGGTCATCTAGTCCAACCCCTTAATCACGCAGGAGACCTGCTCAGAATCGACAAGCTCAGTGTGTCTTAGCCACTGATCCATTTTCTTGTTTTTTTGTGTTATACCTGCCATATCACTGGGTCCACAGTTTTGTATTTCGCCTGCCACTTCACCAGTACGCAGCATCAGTAGGGCAGGTCTATAGCTCACTGTCCTAATGCAGGCTGTCCATCTAATCACAAGTGGTCCATATTTAGTCTAATTTAGTCAGTATTTCTCAACTTCAGTAACTTTAAGATGTGTGTACTTCAGTCCCTTGGGGTTGAATGGAGCTGAACCCTGGCAGTTGAACTCTGTGTCTCTTAAAGTTGTTGAGATTGAGAAACAATGAGTTAAGTGTTGCCTTTTCTTTTCTGTAAGAGTTTTTCAGTGTCTGGAAAGAACCAGGCATGTAATCTGGAGGTATTCTTTGATCCAACACTGTCATAGAAGCTCAGATTTCTCTAGGCCAGGGGTCTGCAAACTTGGCTCTTTTAAGACTTGTGGACTTCAACTCCCAGAGTTCCTCAGCCAGCAAAGCTGGCTGAGGAACTCTGGGAGTTGAAGTCCACAAGTCTTAAAAGAACCAAGTTTGCAGACCCCTGCTCTAGGCTGTAAGGTGAGCCTGGTCACTTGATAAGGATGATGATTATGTGTCATCAGACTGATACTCTTAATGGAAATACAGATGATTAACTAAGAGAATGACTCAAATAGTGACTTTTTTTTTACTGCAATTACGAAAGAGATTTGCTAAAGCCTCAAGGGAGTATATTACATAACATATATAACATATATAAGTATATAACATAACATATATTGTTATGACAAAATAAATAAATAAATAAATAAATAAATAAATAAATAAATAAAATAAATAAGTATTTAGTATAGAAAAAAAAAACCTGAAAAGAGATCAAATCCTGTGACAATATCTGAATGAATAAAAAAAATCAAGATTGTCAGAAGTAAAAGGAATATGAAGTCAGTTTCTTTTATCAAACTTAAAATAACCCATATTTACATAAAGCCCTGGTGACCCTTTATGGACTTTTTGTGGACACCAGGTTTGAAAATAGATGATTTATGGATTTTCACAGATAAAAATAGAATATGAGAAGAAATTTGATTGTAATATAGGGGGTTGAAGAGCTACTAAGTTTGTTTATATTTACGATGAACATCAGAAGTCACTTTTTAATATATTTCTTTTTTTTCTTTATCTTTCTTTTTCTTTCTTTGTACTTTTTCATTCTCCTTCTCTCCCTCTTGAGTTTTATTTGCATTTGCTTTTACTGTTGTAATTAAAATCTTCAATAAAAATTGTAAAAAGAATAAAAAGTTGTTGATTCTTAAGGCCAGATAGATAGCCTGGTCACTCTAAGCATGTAATTTCAGTGCTTCTTCCTCTATTGATTTCCACATAGTTTTCAAGACCAATTCTAAATGTGAATACCAGGGTGGAATATCTGTTGCAGGGGATGGTGGTTTAAGAAGAGACTATGGCTGTGACTGCAGGCCACACCAGGAGTAAAATGTAAAATTTGTTACTACGGGTTCTGTGGATGTGGCTTGGTGGGGTGGGGTGTAATGTGACTGTAGGGTGGGGTGGGGTGTAATGTGGGTGTGGCCACCTTTTTTTTATTTTTAAAATGATTTTTTCTATAACCTCTTTGGCTGAAGAGGTTGTAAAAAATGCTTTTAAAAGGCTCTGGTGATCCCAGCTGAGTTGCCTGATCATCAGTGGCTTTTCTTTTCTTTTAAACACATTTTTTTGCCTTTAAAAGAAAAAAAAGCCTCTAACGATCAGGCAACTCAACTGGGATCATCAGAGGAGCTTTTTAAAAGCATTTTTTCTACAACTTCTTCGGACGAAGAGGTTGTAGAAAAAATGCTTTTAAAAACCTCTGACTATCCCAGCTGAACTGCGCAATCATCAGAGGCTTTTTTTTTAACTTTTAAAAGCATTTTTTCGGCCGAAGAAAAAATGCTTTTAAAAGTAAAAAAAAAACCCTCTGATGATTGCGTGGCTCAGCTGGGCATGGGGGCGGGGTTCAGGGATTTTTGCTACTGGTTCTCCGAGCCACCCACCGCCATCGCTACCGGATCAGGTGATCTGCTCCAAACTGGGAGCATTTCACCCCTAGGCCACACCCTTTTACATGCATTGATTTACAAACAGACAGGGCTTTAATTGCATAGTTTGGTTGCCATCTTGACTGGGTTTTTTACCCATCCAAGATGCCCTTGCTTGGTACTAACTTATAAAACTTATAAAACCTTATATACTTCTATAGTTATGACAGCTCTAAAATAATCAGCTGTTCCTTTTTTCAGGCGTTCCAATTAAGGAGGGTTTATATGGGGTTTTTTGTTCTGGTCAGCATATTGCATGGTATTTCCAATTATTGTTGTGATGTTTTGTCTTCAGTTGTAATGGTTTAATAACATGCATGCTGCTGAGAGTTGCTTTGCTGAGCGGAGTGGCTAATAGATAGATTAAATCAATAAATCAGAAGCATATGATTTTCATAGAAAGACGCTTTGGGGCAGTTTTCCTCTTTTCATTGTAAGATGAAAACATTTCCGTCTTCCGACCTTTTTAAAAAAAAATTGTTAGTGTTTCAGACTTTTAATACTATAATTGTGAATTGATGCTTTACCCGTTGAACTTTTCTCAGCTTAAATTTTAGTAATGCTTTGTGCTGCTTATTTTTGTTGGACATTTTTTTCTAAAAAACATGTTTTAAATTGCTTATATAGAACTTTTCTTACTGGAAAGAAAAATGCAATCAGTCGATCATTATTATAGGCTTTCTGAACCGCTAATTGTTCAGGGGCAGCAACGGGGTAGAGGTGTCTGCAGAAGGGAACAAAAAGTCAAGGCAGTGGCCTCCACCTTGTAATCAAAGCCTCACCTTTTCTTACAGGTTGCACATAAAACGTGATTCAGTCTGCCTTGCTGACTTCATTTTCCAAACATTCGTGAGACATGGGATCCTGTCTTTGCTAAAAGAAACCCATCCTTCCAGGCACCTAGGTTGGAGTTGGCAACCTGCCTTTGGGTGCGTCCAATCATAAATCACAGGAGGTGCCCTTTGTTTTTCTAATCCTGAGATATTCCACAAGCACAATTGCGCCCATGCACATATTTCCCCTCCTATCCAGCTGTCCTGTGACTTCGCCTCTGTTCCGAGGAATTTCTTCTTCCCTGCTGCTCTGCCCTGACCTTCTCTTCTTACCCTCTGCCTGTTGGTAGTGGTGGCGGCAGCAGCAACGGCTGTTGCTGAATTATCTGTGTGACCCAGGGAAAGAACTCCTGCCAGGAGCAAGTGTTCCTCTTGAGGATCACATGGATGCCAAGCTGGGCAATTATTCTGTTCCACTTGGCACCAGCCGCCTGATTTTTAAACAAGATAAATTTGTAGGATTTGAACAGAGAGAAAGAGTAGAAGCCGAAAGAAAGGGTTTGAATCCTAAAAAAGCAGGGAGTTAAAACATGGTTCAGCTTAAAGCGTTTAAGGCAGATAGGAAAAACAAGATCCTCAGAGAACCCCATGCCAAATAAATCCACTGCCTCTGACACAAATGCTTAAGAAAGCCTGAGCTCAACAACAAATGCCGAATGCTATCGAGGAATAAAATACAGGTAGTCCTCGAGTTACGACCACAATTGAGCCCAAATTTCCTGTTGTTTAAGTGGGACATATGTTAAGTGAGTTTTGCCCTATTTTACGACCTTTCCTGCCACAGTCGTTAAGTGAATCACTGGAGTTGTTAAGTGAGTAACAAGGTTGTTAAGTGCATCTGGCTTCCCCAATGACTTTGCTTGTCAGAAGGTGGCAAAAGATAATCACATGGCCCCAGGACTCAACAAAAGTCATAAATATGAATTAGTTGCCCAGCATCTGAATTTTGATCACCTGAACATGGGGATGCTGCAAAGGGCATAACTGTGAAAAATGGTCATACGTCACTTTTTTTTCAGTGCTGTTGTAACTTTGAACGGTCACTGAATGAACCATTGTAAGTCAAGGACTACCTGTAAGTAAGGTGCCCAGCAAAGTGTATCCAATGAGTAAAAGGGGAGAAATGAGACTGGGAATCAGTTTATAATTACCCCGAAGGTGCTTTTTCAGGAGACAACTGGACTGTCTTGTTTTTGATTCCTTGCAGAATCCTTCCATTTCCCACCATCTGTCGTGTCCCACTCCTCCGCTGATGGCCGGGTCAGGGAAATCCGAATCAGGTGTGCCTCTGCAGCTCTGCCAAAGTCCTAGCAAAGTCCTCAAGGCAGGCAGGAGACCAGAAAGTGACTTCAGCAAGATATGTTTAGACTTTGCCTGACTCAGAGAATGCCAGAAAGCAGATCCTTTATATAGGCCATGGGGTGTGGCTCCATGACTCAGCATCTATCCAGGCCTGCCCCTCCCTTCCTTCTGTTGCCTCCGCCTATCAAGTCTTCTGATGCGAGGGTCACTCCAGTCGGCAGCTGTTGGTAATAAACCTTCCTCAGGCTCACATGCTGTGGAGGAGGGGGAGGGGTCTAGTTGCTCCGTTTGCCTGGGCATGGAGCCAGAGCTGGGGGCTGGAGGTATTTCTTCTTCTTCAGCCTGTCTGGGCATGGAGCCAGGGCTGGGGGCTGGAGGTATTTCTTCTTCCGTGTTCGGAAGCAGATAAGAAGACCCCGGCTGAGGTGAGATTGGACGAGACACAACACCATCAAGTCAGAGCTGAAGAAGCGTCTTGGATGAGAAGTGAAACATCTTCAAAGAAAAAATGAGAAAGTGACATTGTTTCCTGAGTCCTGACTAAACACCTTTGGGACAACCATGACCTGGATGACTGAGAATCTCCATAGGCTTTTAGTTTATAATTACGTCATTTAGCCTATTCTTTATTCAAGGAAATCAGGATAGTAGTGTGTGTGTATGTATGTTTGTCTATGGTTTTATTATTTCTCCTTTATTTACAATGTTTGAAGAAAGCCAGGCTGGGCGGGACAATTGGGTTTATATACCATATTAACCTCTGCTTAACCTCTGCTTCAGGAATAATAAACACGTTCAGTTACATTGTCCCCACAAATAAATGATATAGTGCATAATATAATGGCTGGTTCACACAACCTGCTAAGATAAAATATGACGACATTTTTTCCTTCCCAGCTAGGTGGCAACAGGGGTCTGTATACTTTCCTGTTTTTGCACATTTTAATGCCTTTTTTTGGAAATATACACATTTTTAGAAAGGAAGCCAATCAGAAACCCAAAACTTTGCAATGGTTGTCGTGGTTGACTGAAAATTTGAATCAGGATCAGCCTGCTGTTAAGTAACGTGAGCAATTTTTTGTTTTAAAATAAGTATCACCAAGAACAAAATGAGGAAGGACAATGGAAGAATGCAAAGAAACTTGGCAAAATCTTTTTTTTCTTTCTTTCAACCACATTGAAAAATGCTCTTCTTTGCCAATGATAGACACTCAGGAAAATCCCCACAGTATTTCTTCTTGTTCACTCATTTGTTTTTAACAGAATAACAGAGTTGGAAGGGACCTTGCAGAGCTTCTAATTCGGGGTCTGCAAACTTGGCTCTTTTAAGACTTGTGGACTTCAACTCCCAGGAAAGAACCAGGAAAGAACCAGGCATGTTATCTGGAGGTATTCTTTGATCCAACACTGTCATAGAAGCTCAGATTTCTCTAGGCCAGGGATCTGCAAACTTCGCTCTTTTAAGACTTGTGGACTTTAACTCCCAGAGTTCCTCAGCCAGCAAAGCTGGCTGAGGATCTCTGGGAGTTGAAGTCCACAAGTCTTAAAAGAGCCAAGTTTGCAGACCCCTGTTCTAATCCAACCCCTCACAAGCGGGAGACCTCATACCCGTAATGGCGAATCTATGGTGAACTCTCTCTGCAGGCATGCCAACTGTTGCCCCAGCTCAGCTCCATGCACACATGCCTTCTGCTGGCCAGCTGGTCTTCAGGTCTCTGCCGCGCAAGCCTGGGGGCGGGACACATGCGCGCAGATGCGTGAGGGTGGGGCACATGTGTGCAGGGGCGCTCGCATTGCATTTGGGGGGTTCGCATGCGCACACACACCCACGCCCCATTTTGGGCCTAAAAGGCCTGCTACACTAACCTGGAAGACAAAACAGGACACGGGGGCACAGTGCGAGGCTCCACCCTTCCCCGTTTTGGGTGTGCAAAGCTTCCTGCACCAACTTGGAAGCCAAAATGGGGCACGAGGGTGGGGTGCATGTGCGGGGAATATGTGCATATGCATTGGGGGTGCCCGCATTGCATGTTGTGGGTCATGCATGCACGCTTTGGGCAGTCAACATCAAAAATTTTAACCGTCACTGCCCTATACTATTCTGAACAAATGGCTGTCCAATCTCTTCTTAAAAAAATCTTCAGTGATGGAGCACACTAACTTCTGAAGACAAGCTGTTCCACTGATTAATTGTTCTCACTATCAGGAAATTTCTCCTAAGTTCTAAGTTGGTTCTCTCTTTGCTTCTTGTCCTGCCTTCTTCTGCTTTGGAGAATAGGTTGACCTTCTTTTCTTTGTGGCAGACTCTCAAATATTGGAGCCCTGCTATTGTGTCACCCCTTGCCTGCTTTTTACTAGACTAGACTAGACATACCATATTCCTGTTTCTTCAAATGTTTAGCCTCCAGCCCTCTAATCATCTTTGTTGCTCTTCTATGCACTCTTTCCAGAGTTTTAACATCTATTTCTATCCCTCTGTTAATGCAGCCTAGGACTGCATTGGTTTACTTAGTGGCTGCAGTGCACTACTGGCTCATATTTAAGTGATTGTCCACTAGGATTCCAAGATCCCTCTCGCAGTTACTGCTATTGAGCCAGGTTCCACCTGTTCTATATACGATACCTATTAGGTTCCACCTATTCTATATACTAAGTCTGCATTGCTATTAATCTTCTCATCATTTTCTTTTTTTCTTTTTCTTTTATGTACACTGAGAGCATATGCACCAAGACAAATTCCTTGTGTGTCCACTTGGCCAATAAAAAATTCTATTCTATTCTATTCTATCATTCCTGTCACCCATCTCCTCCCACTTATGACTGTATGACTGTAACTTTGTTGTTGGTATCCTTAAGATTTATATTGACTGTTTCCCTATGACTATCATTAAATGTTGTACCTTATGATTCTTGACGAATGAATCTTTTTTTTTATGTACTCCGAAAGTGTATGCACCAAGACAAATTCCTTATGTGTCCAATCACACTTGGCCAATAAAGAATTCTATTCTATTCTATTCTATTCTATTCTATTCTATTCTATTCTATTCTATTCTATTCTATTCTATTCTATTCTACCTGTACATTTGGTTTGTATTGCCTAAGTCTTCTCTGCTATAGTCTCCACTAACACATCTTTTTGTTTAATACAAGTTTTCTTAAATTGTGAGGAGATGCAGAGTCCAGAAGAGGCATGAAGAACCTTTTAGTTATCTCAAAGGTGTTTTTTTTCCCCTTCAAAAGGGAACTGGAATGTTTTTTTCCTTGAGGAAGAAGAAGAAAACGTTTCGCTTCTCATCCAAGAAGCTTCATCGGTTCATGAGTTTGACCCTGTGGCTCCCGAGGACATGGACAGGTTGTTGGGTAGGTTGAATGCCACCACATGTTTACTGGACCCGTGCCCCTCCTGGCTGGTGCTGGCCACCCAGGAGGTGACACGAGGCTGGCTCCAGGCAATTACGAGCGCTTCCTTGGTGGAGGGAGTCTTCCCGGCCGCCTTGAAAGAGGCGGTGGTGAGACCCCTCCTCAAGAAGCCTGCCTTGGACCCAGCTGTTTTAGGTAATTATCGTCCGGTCTCCAACCCGCCGCGGCGAAGGTTGTAGAGAGTATGGTGGCATATCAGTTTCTTACACCTGGATGAAACTGTCTATCTAGACCTGCTCCAGTCCGGTTTCCGCCCGGTTACAGCATGGAGACGGCTTTGGTCGCGTTGGTGGATGATCTCTGGAGGGCCAGGGATAGGGGTGTTCCTCTGCCCTGGTCCTATTAGACCTCTCAGCGGCTTTTGATACCATCGACCATGGTATCCTGCTGCGCCGGTTGGAGGATTGGGAGTGGGAGGCACCGCTTATCGGTGGTTCTCCTCCTATCTCTCCGATCGGTCGCAGACGGTGTTGACGGGGGCAGAGGTCGGCCCGAGGCGCCTCACTTGTGGGTGCCGCGGGGTCGATTCTCTCGCCTTTGTTCAACATCTATATGAAGCCGCTGGGTGAGATCATCAGTGGCTTCGTGTGAGGTACCAGCTGTACGCTGATGACACCCAGCTGTACTTTTCCACACCGGGCCACCCCAATGAAGCTATTGAAGTGCTGTCCCGGTGTCTGGAAGCCGTACGGGTCTGGATGGGGAGAAACAGGCTCAAGCTCAATCCCTCCAAGACAGAGTGGCTGTGGATGCCGGCATCCCGGTACAGTCAGCTGCAACCGCGGCTGCCTGATGAAGCAGTCATTGGCCCCGACGGAGAGGGTGCGTAACTTGGGCGTCCTCCTGGACGAACGGCTGTCCTTTGAAGATCATTTGGCGGCCGTCTCCAGGAGAGCTTTTTACCAGGTTCGCCTGGTACGCCAGTTGCGCCCCTTTCTGGACCGGGATGCCCTATGCACGGTCACTCACGCCCTCGTGACGTCTCGCCTGGATTACTGCAATGCTCTCTACATGGGGCTCCTTGAAGGGCATCCGAGACTGCAGTTAGTCCAGAATCGGCCTGCGCGGGTGATAGAAGGAGCCCCTCGTGGCTCCCGGGTGACACCTATCCTGCGCAGACTGCACTGGCTACCTGTGGCCTTCCGGGTGCGCTTCAAGGTGTTGGTGACCACCTTTAAAGCGCCCCATGGCATAGGGCCGGGCTATTTACGGGACCGCCTTCTGCTACCGAATACCTCTCACCGACCCGTGCGCTCTCACAGAGAGGGACTCCTCAGGGTGCCGTCAGCTAGGCAGTGCCGTCTGGCGACGCCCAGGGGAAGGGCCTTCTCTGTGGGGGCTCCCGCCCTCTGGAACGAGCTCCCCCCAGGACTTCGCCAACTCTCGGACCTTAGAACCTTCCGTCGTGAGCTTAAAACACACTTATTTAGGTGCGCAGGACTGGACTAGGTTTTTTAGATTTTTAAATTTTTGAAATTTTAAATTTTATATTGATTTTAATTGGTTTTGGTAATCAGGCTGGTTAGAATAAGTTTTTTATTTGTGTTTTAATCTGTATTTATATGTCCTTTTTATATGCCTGTTAACCGCCCTGAGTCCCTCGGGAGATAGGGCGGTATACAAATGTGATCAATAAATAAAAAATAAATAAAATGGGTGGTGGGCAGGGGAATAGAAGGATAGGTATTGACAGTTGAGATTTCCTTCCATATCCTCCCCCTCCCCATCAGAACTGAGGAAGCTTTTTACATGAGAAGCTAAACATTTTCTTCTTCTTTCTCAAATGAAAAACAGTCCAGTTGCCTTTTGAAGAAAAAAGCAGCTTGGAGACAACTCCGGTATGATATTGAGAATCTTTGGAGTCATGTAAGACGTTTAGTTACATTGCTACAATAAATCCACCTTTCCCAAAGTTTCATCTTATTGTGCTAATTGTTCATTTTGGTATTTGAATTTTTAGAAAGGCGTGTTACATTAAAGGGAAAAAGAATTAGGAACTCCTGTTCTGGAAAGCACCAGGTTGGGAAATCTATCTCAAGGCTAGGATATATTGTTAAGGCTGGGGAAATTTGCTCTAAATTCCCTTCTAGAATTAAAATCCATTTAAATTAGTAAACATTTCAATAGGTTTGATTGGTTCTGAGCAGATTTGGCCTTTTTTTTTTTGCATACTCCTACTGAGATTCTTGTTCTTCCTCCAATGAGCTGGGTGTAGACTTAGATATGCTTAGATTAGACTGGCTAAAATAATGAAATTTTGGAGCATCATAATTAACTCATTAACAGGGGGATTTGTGTTCAAAGGGTCTGCTCTACTTATGAATAAAAATGCCTCTGGCTTGTTATTTCTCGGATTCCCAAGTACTGTCCCATGCAGATAGCAGTCAAGCCTAGACATGCTTCTTGTAATAGGAGCCACATTTGATTTAAAAATGGGTTGTGTATATATCCCTGAACCTTATGCTTGAGCAACGTTCTTTTTCCTCCAGTGCAGATGTTATAGGTCTATTAATTAGGGCTTAATCAGTATCTCCAGTATCGGCAGGCAGTGCTTAAGGCCAAAACAGAAGTGGCATAGAAAAGCCTGTTTTGCCAGAACCTATTTCATAAGCAAACTGTACAGAGTTACATACAGACATACATATCCAACACACTATTCCTTGTCAGGGTAAGCGGTGTTATGTATACTTAACAACTTAATCCGCATGTAGTTTTGGAATTAATCACACGATCTTCCCCTTTGTGCAGGATAATAAAAATAACCTTCTTCCAGACACAGATGTAGTCTTCAGATATAAAAGGTAAAGGTAAAGATTCCCCTTGCACATATGTGCTAGTCGTTCCCGACTCTAGGGGGTGGTGCTCATCTCTGTTTCAAAGCCAAAGAGCCAGCACTGTTCGAAGACGTCTCCATGGTCATGTGGCCGGCATGACTTAACACCAAAGACGCATAGAACGCTGTTATCTTCCCACCAAAGGTCGTCCCTATTTTTCTACTTGCATTTTTTACGTGCTTTCGAACTGCTAGGTTGGCAGAAGCTGGGATAAGTAACAGAGCTCACCCTGTTATGCGGTGCTAGGGATTCGAACCGCTAAATGGCTGACCTTTCGATCGACAAGCTTAGCTTCTTAGCTACTGAGCCACTGTGTCCCATCTTCACATATAATACATATTAAACAAATGGCAGCTGCTCCATAAACAAACAATTTTTAAACATATCTCCAGTTATACCACCTATATCTGCAGCCTTACCATTTTCAATATTCCACACAATTAATGACTTCATTTTCATTAATTATTTTCCTGGCAAATTACTTTTGATTGCATTTGCTCCAGTTCTACTCTTCATGTACAGTGGTATCATCATTAATTATCATTAATTGGTTCCTGGAGGCACAATGAGTACCAAAAATGATGAGTGCCAAACAATTTTTCCCATAAGGAATAATATAGTAAGGCACAAGGCAGTCAACACTGACAGGTTCCAACTTGTGCATTGAGTACTAAACAAATGAAAAGTACTGGGACAAAATTTTCACATCAAAATGCATTGAGTTCCAAATTCGATAAGTTTCAGAGCAGTTGAATACCAAGGTACCACTATATTAGGATAATTTCCATACAAATCTATAAAACACTACATAGAGCATGTTCTGAATACTTCATTTTTAATCCTATTTAAAAATAGGAAATAGCAAATACTATTTGTTTTGCTAAATATACCTTGTTTCTTTGCAAAATTCTGTAAAAAAATAAAAGTTTATTTCTTGAAATCATCCGGCTTGTTCTCTGCCTCTTTCAGTTTTAATTATTCTTCTTAATTGCATTATCTGCAACCATATTTTATTTTCAATGCACATTATACAATATCTTTCATTCTTTTACCAGCAATCCTATTGGATATGATTATCGCCTTGAGTTATTTGCAAAAATAATAAAGGTGGTATATAAATAAACAAATAAATAAATTTTCTTACACATATTTTTCCTATCGACAGCCTCTTTCGCTTCATCATTTTTTCATACCCCCCCACATGTTTCTGTGGTTCCTTGTAACATAATTCTTTTCATTCCATTCCAAGCTGTGTCCATATTCTCTTTCCTAAGGCCCACTTTCCACTCATTCTGGTGGGAGAGTAATCTATTTTTAGAGCCTCTTTCATATAGGTCTTGTACTTTCTCTTCCTGGAGTCATTCTATACTCATTCCAGTGTCTTTTACTTCTTTCTTTTTAAGAAAGAAGTAAATTATTATTACCTCTTAAGACTACTAAAGTGATTCCTATCTTCTCATAACCCTTGAATTCTTCACTGATTCTTTCCATCTTCATTCAGATTTATTGCATCCTTTTGCTTTCTTTTAGTTTTACAAAACATCCAGCACAATCCATTCTTTCTTTGATTTCATTCATTCATTCATTCATTCATTCATTCATTCATTCATTCATTCATTCATTCATGGTCTTTACTGTTTACTCCTCTTAGGTGCAATGGTTCCTAGGCCTGGGTCCTCATTAGATGAGCCCGTAGATAGTGATTTCCATCATCCATCATTGCTTTAATTAATTAAGGCTTTCAGACAACACATTTTAATAAGATAGAGAAGGTGTGGACTAGGTAAAGGTATGTGACCTTAAAGCCAGTCCTCACTTCCTGCTACTCCAGCAGGAGACAGGCCACCTACTGTTTTAGGTGGACAAGAATGGCTGATGTCATCTTCACTCTGCTGGGAAGCCAACCTCCACCTGAATTACCTGGCTTGCGTCAAACCTACTGTTTCCCCTCCCCCCGTCTTGCACTTTATGAATTTGCCTCCACCTGAACTGGCTGGTTTGTGCTCTGGCCAGTACATTCTCCTCAGCCCAAAGCTCTGTGTTGACAACAGTCATGTTAAATTTGGTTGCTAGGAAGATTTGTTTAAAAACAAAAACAAAAACCAAGAAGTGGAATGGTGAAATGGTTGCTGTTTGTTGGGGTTCTTCACCGTTTTTAACTGGGTGAAATTGATAGGAGCTTTGCCAGGTTTCCCCTCCTAACTAGTGGTGAAATTCAATTTTTTTTACTACCGGTTCTGTGGGCGTGGTGTGGCTTGGTGGGCGTGGCAGGGTAAGGATACTGCAAAATCTCCATTCCCACCCTACTCCAGGGGAAGGATATTGCAAAATCTCCATTCCCACCCTACTCTGGGACCAGCCAGAGGTGGTGTTTGCCGGTTCTCCGAACTACTCAAAATTTCTGCTCAAAAGTTCTCCAGAACCTGTCAGAACCTGCTGGATTTCACCCCTGCTCCTAACCCAAGGGAGAGGATAAAATTTGGTCTTTTTTTCCCCCAGCAGTCCTCAAAAGACACACCTGTAGAAAGGAAAGCCATTAAGAGCTTGCTTTCCTGGCAAGATGGTAAGGAAAAAGAAACGGAGAATCCATCAGGATGTCCAGACAAAATTCCTGTCCATCAATAAGGGCCAAAAGGATGAAGGGCTGCAATCCAGATAGGAATCCTTATACCAGCTTGATTATTAGATGGGTGACAAATCGATGAAGTGTGCATCAGTCATGCTGATATACCACTTTATAAAGCCTTTGTAAGACCACATCTGGAATACAGGATCTGGTTTTTGTTACCACATTACAAAAAAGATGTTGAGACTTTGGAAAAAGTGCAAAGAAGAGCAACTAAGATGATTAGGAAACTGGAGGCTAAAACATATGAAAAACAGTTGGAAGGTTTGGGTTTGGCTAGTCTAGAGAAAAAAAGGACTAGGGGCAATGGTGGGTTTCAAATTTTTTTACTATCGGTTCTGTGGGCGTGGCTTGGTGGGCGTGGCATGGCATGGCATGGCATGGCTTGGTGGGTGTGGCAGGGGAAGGATACTGTAAAATCTCCATTCCCTCCCCAATCCAGGAGAAGGTTACTGCAAAATCCCCATTTCCTCCCGATCAGCTGGGACTTAGGAGGCAGAGGATAGATGGGGGCGGGGCCAGTCAGAATTTTTACTACCGGTTCTCCGAACTACTCAAAATTTCCACTACCGGTTCTCCAGAACTGGTCAGAACCTGCTGAAATCCACTTCTGACAAGGGGGGACTTAATAGCAGTATTCCAATATTTGAGAGGCTGCCCCAAAGAAAAGGACGTCAATTTATTTTCCAAAGCACAAGAGGGCAGGACAAGAAACAATGGATGGAAACTAATCAAGGAGCAAAGCAACCTGGAATTGAGGAGAAACTTCCTAACAGTGAGGAGAATTAACCAATGGAACAGCTTGCTTTCAGACGTTATGGGTGCTTCATCACTGAAGGTTTTTAAGATGAGGCTGAACAGTCACTTGTCTGAAATGGTGTAGGATCTCCTGCTTGAGCAGGGGGTTGGACTAGAAGACCTCTAAGGTCCCTTTAAGCTCTATTCTGATTCTGATGCCACATGCAGAATTCTTTGATAACGATAAGGATGATAACTGGTCAATTCAGTATATTTTGGCCAGCATGCCTTAAGTGCAACCGAAGTCCATTTTGCCTCAGCTGGACTTCTGCTATTCTGTGCAAGCTGACATCTCTCATCTAGAAACCATCTTAGAAGTCAACAAATTGTTGCTCACATTCCATCAATAAGAGGTATATCAAGTTTATTGACATACGCTCAGGACATATAAACCTTCTGTGTTTTAGGACTAGCATATCACTTTGGCTTCTTGGATCGTAAGCATTCCTACTGTGCTTGAAAGCCAAACACACAAGCAAACTTTGAAGAAGCAGCAGGGGGCTTTGAATCACAACTATGTAAGAGAAAGGAACTTAACTGTTTCTTTGGTGTTGTTTTTCCTGGGATCAAAATCCTATCTCTTCCCCCCCTCCAGCTGTTGCCTAATCTTGCTGTGAAAAGAAAAGAAAGGAAAGCAGACAACTGTCTGTTTCATGCCAGTGTTATTTTTTCCTGTTGAACGGCAAAATGTATTTGAACTCAGGCAGGGGGTGTATTCTGTTAGCAAAATGGTAGGATTGGAAAACATAATTGCCTCTCCTTTGATAGTTCTGCTCTAGGCAAAATAAGAAATCCATTTCACACGTATGACTGCTATAAGTCCAGAGGTGGGTTTCAGCAGGTTCTGAACAGTTCTGGAGAACCGGTAGCGGAAATTTTGAGTAGTTTGGAGAACCGGTAGTAAAAATTCTGACTGGCCCTGCCCCCATCTATTCTCTGCCTCCCAAGTCCCAGCTGATTGGGAGGAAATTTTGCAGTAACCTTCCCCTGGAGTGGGGAGGGAATGGAGATTTTACAGTATCCTTCCCCTGCCACGCCCACCAAGCCATGCCACACCCACAGAACCGGTAGTAAAAAATTTTGAAACCCACCACTGAGATAGTCCTTGACTTACAACAGTTTGTTTAGTGACTGTTCGCAGTTATAACGCCACTGAAAAAAGTGACCGGTTTTCACACTTACGACCGTTGCAGCATCCTCATGGTAGCATGATCAAAATGTAGACACTTAGCAACTGACTCGTATTTATGACCGTTGCTGTATCCAAGGGTCATGTGGTCACTTTTTGTGACCCTCTGACAAGCAAAGTCTATGGGGGAAGCCAGAGTCACTTAACAACCATTTAACAACTGCAGTGAGGCATTTAACACCTGTGGCAAGGAAGGTTGTAAAATGGGACCAAGTTCATTTAACAACTGTCTCGTTTAGCAAAATAAAAGTTGGGCTCAATTGTGGTCATACGTCAAAGGCTATCTGTATTTATGAATTCTCCATGTCACGTCATTTTGGGTCTTCATCAAGGGAAAAGAGATAGAGCCATTAGTTACAGCTCTGGACCAGTCTTCCAGCAATTGATCTCAATCAGCCTCAAATAACATGGAAAGCACAGCAGTCATAAATTTAAAAAGATAACATTTTCTTCCTAATTGATGTTTTTAGATCAAGTTATTAGTGTGCATAGTATTGTATAAAGCAGGGGTCTCTCAACTCCTACCCTCAAAACGACGCTATAGAGCACTGCACACCAGAACAACTAGACACAAGAACAGTTTTTTCCCGAAGGCCATCACTCTGCTAAACAAATAATTCCCTCAACACTGTCGGACTATTTACTGAATCTGCACTACTATTAATCGTTTCATAGCTCCCATCACCAATCTCTTTCCACTTATGACTGTATGACTATAACTTGTTGCTGGCAATCCTTATGATTTATATTGATATATTGATCATCAATTGTGTTGTAAATGTTGTACCTTGATGAACGTATCTTTTCTTTTATGTACACTGAGAGCATATGCACCAAGACAAATTCCTTGTGTGTCCAATCACACTTGGCCAATAAAATTCTATTCTATTCTATTCTATTCTATTTAAGCCTGGTGGACTTCAACTCCCATTCTGGAGTTAAATTGCCCAGGTTGGAGACCCCTGGTATAAAGTATGAGGGAGCAAGTCCATGCCCAAAGAATTTATGAAATGGGATGTTCAGCAATAGAAGAACAGAAGTTCTGTTAGAATAGACTATAGAGCAGGACATAATAATATACAACAATATATTTAGAATAGACCATAGATTAACATGATTCTCCTGCAACTGCAGAAGAAAGAGAGGTAAACAATGAAACAATAGGCTGTGTTTCATATATGAGGCTCGTGACAGACTACTAGAATCATCAGAAAATAACTGAATCTGAACGGAGACAAATGCAAAGTTTTTACCTTTGGAAGTAGAAAGTCAAATGTTTCTGTGAACAGTAATTGGTTACAAGTTGACTGAGGGTCAGAAGTGGATGTGGTGGGATTCAAATTTTTTTACTACCGGTTCTGTGGGCATGGCTTGGTGGGCATAGCTTGGTGGGCATGGCAGGGAAAGGATACTGCAAAATCTCCATTCCCTCCCCACTCCAGGAGAAGGTTACTGCAAAATCCTCATTTCCTCCCGATCAGCTGGGACTCGGGAGGCAGGGAATAGATGGGGGTGGGGCCAGTCAGAGGTGGTATTTACCGGTTCTCCAAACTACTACAAATTTCTGCTACCGGTTCTCCAGAACTGGTCAGAACCTGCTGAAACCCACTTCTGAATGTGAACCTGCATTCGTGTGTGCGGAGAGCGGAAATCAGCATTAGACCTGGCCAGAATGAGGCATCGCAACACAAAGTGTGGTGAGACCAGTGGAGAAGCCAGGAAGAGCCAGCAACCTGAGGGCTACTAGCTAAAGCTAGTCCCCCACCCTTCCCGGTGGTGCACCAAGGATAGGTGTGCAAGTGCCGAATGGAATGAACTAGCAATCCAGGCTGGCAGGACTGCATTGTGTCTGGAAAGTGTAGAATTCCCTGTCATATTCATATGCAATATGTTAAATAAATAAATAGTGAACAGGGCAAACAGAATTTCAATAAGATTGTTAAGAAGGCACGTATGAAGGGCCAAGGTGGCGCAGTGATTAGAACGCTGACTCTGCTCACTGCCAGGAGCTTGATTCTGACCGGGTCAAGCTTGACTCAACCTTCCATCCTTCTGAGGTCAGTAAAACGAGGACCCAGATTGTTGTGAGTAATATGCTGACTCCGTAAAACCACTTAGAGAGTGCTGTAAAGCACTATGGAGTGGCATATAAGTCTAAGTGCTATTGCTGTGTGAATTAATGGGAAACTAAAACATATAGAAACTGTCCCAGGTGTGACTACAGAGGATGGTTAAAAAAAAGATAATCAAGATGGTGGCTGTGATGTTGTGATCAAACTTTTTCCTGTTTTTTCATGTATATTACCATCTTGATGGTTTTTCTAAACTACACCTCATAGACATTCCTGCTAAATCCCATGAAGAAAGTCTGAAAGAATATGAAAAGGTTAATCAAGAAGAAGACTGGCAAGAGATAAGACAGCAGTTTTTAACTATCTAAAAAGAAGTCACACACCTATTCTTTATTGTCCCAAAGTGTAGGACATAGAATAAAGGATTAAGTCACAGCAAGGCAGAGTCTAATAATTTTAAAAAAGAGGAAGAAAACCCAATGTTGTTGTCCCAATTTCAAATAAATCCCAATATACTTTTTTTTTATTAATGTGCAGTACAATGTTTATGCTGCCTCCTGTGGCTGGCTCAAGTCAGATGTAGATGACATGCTCTATAAAATGTATTCATGAACCAATAATGTTAAAGAAATAGTGAAAGTTGAATAAGAGGTGAAAAATACAACTAAATATTCAAAGTCATTAAGGATATGAAAAGGTATCCAGTGCCAGCTCATTTTATAATCTGCTGCCATCTCCTGGCCAGGTTCACGAATTGCACCTCAACTCAGGAAGGTGTGCTTAGAAATGCTTTTTGTGTACAGTATTCCAGTAACTATGATGGCAACATCCTGATATTTCCCTCCCTCCCTCCCATGGCAGGATGTTGGGGAGGCCAATTAA
Organism: Ahaetulla prasina; assembly: GCF_028640845.1. Lineage (NCBI taxonomy): Eukaryota > Metazoa > Chordata > Lepidosauria > Squamata > Colubridae > Ahaetulla > Ahaetulla prasina. The sequence goes on from NC_080541.1 coordinate 200,553,780, forward strand.
ATGTTTCTCCATCATTTTGGAGGGACCTGGAATGAGCTTGATCTTTTCAGATAAAAGGTCCATCTGATATTTGCCTTGAGGTGCAAAAATATTTTGCAAGTGAAGACTACTTCATGGTATTTTCCCTCCTCCCTTTCCAATGAATCAGAAAAACAGGAAAAAGGAGGGAGTGTTCTGTTCAGGGCTGAGATGTTACTCAGCATCTCAAGTTATTCCTTAATAAATAGGGAAGATGTAAGTGAAAGGTTGCACTTCTGCTTCCTTTTTCAGAGAACTCAGATAGTTTATCAGTGGGCTTTGTTTCCATTTTTAATCAGCCTTTACTTGGTGCCTAAAATTAAATAAACTCTGCATGTTACCAGAGTGTTCCCATTCAGCAGGTTAAGTATACAATCACCCTGCTTCATTCATGTCATTTTACAAAGCTGAGGGTCTAGTCATTTTCTATTTATAGTCCTCTCAATCTTTTCCCAACATTTTTCCCCCTTACTAGGCTTCTTGATGCATTTTTCCCTTCAGTGCTGCTAAAAAACAAACGAAAAGAGTGAATTGGTAAACTCTTTACAACGTTCCGTGAATGAGACATAATGAATAGGAAACACAAGACACAATCAACTATAACTAGGGAGGCACCTAAAATCATTAAATAACAACATGGAATAGCAGAACAGTGAGTTTGGACTGATGCATTTCCACATGTGCCAGTGACAGATGACAGACAGACAGACAGACAGACAGATAGATAGACTGGCAGGCAGACAAACAAACAAACAAAATTTTTATCAACACTTTTAAAAGAGAAAATAAAACAAAGTAATTGTGATGGAATATGCACTTCAGGAGCAATGGAGAAGAGTTTTGGCAACACAAAACTTCTCCAGAAGGTAGGCCCATATTAAAAGACCGAGCTGTCCCAAGCTGGATGGCAGAAGGAGGAAGAGGTTCAGGTGTAGCCACACCCTAGAATCCCTAAGGATGTATTTAGTAGGTCAAAAAGTTATGACTTCAGTTTGGAAAGATTCTGTCTATTAGATGTAAGGAAATAAAGGATTGAACTTGGTTAGATCTCACTGTGCTGTGTGGGTTTAGGCCTTACAGCAATATAAAATAATCCATGGGCTCTCAGACTTCTGAATGCGAATTTTTTTTTTAAATTTACATTTATATCCCGCCCTTCTCCGAAGACTCAGGGCGGCTTACAATGTAAAAATAACATCATAACTACGTAGTGCGATGGATTTGCAGGGCTGGCGCAACATGTAACCAATGGTGGGTTGCCCCCGGTTCAGTTCAGTTCTTGTGAACCAGTAGTCAAACCGGTGGGAGGCTCCACCCACCCGCCTGGGTGTCATTATGGTTGATCTGTGCATGCGTGATCCCATTGCGAACCAGTAGTAAAGGTAAGTAGAACCCACCCCTGTGTGTAACATGTTCACACTGGTGCAATAGGACTGGGTGTTTTGTTAATATGTGTTGTGGTCCGCCAGCAGCCCGCAGAGCTAGCAGTGGAATTGTACAGTTAGGAGGCTGGGGAGGACAATAGGCCAGTCCTGGAGTCCGGGGAAGGCCCGGACAAGGTTTCTGCGTCAGAGGCAGAGATGGGGCCAGGGCCATCTGGGAGCGATGCGCAGATTCCGGAGCCTCCAGAGGCGGACAGCAGAGGGGCAGAGGAACAGGAGGCACTTGTTCCTAGTGCACGCATGCGAAGAGCTGCCAGACGGCAAGAGCATCTAAAGCAAAAAGAATGACTCGGGAGTAAGGCCAGGAGATGATTGGCCCCTCTCCTAAGGCTTAAAAGAGCAGCAAAGACTCTTGAGCTCTTTGTAGGAAAGCAACATTGCTACATCTGTTTTTAGTCGGTGTCTCTTGTTTCTGAACTTCGTGGGGCTTTGCCAAGAAAAGCCTTTGGCAGGTCGCCAAAGCAGATAAAGGTTTGTGATAAGGCCGAAGGACTTTTTCTGAAGGACTTGTTTTGGAATTAATTTGGACTAATTACTTCATTCCCAGCTGTTATAATAAAATAGGGTTGTTTAAGACTAAGTGGAGCCTAGGTCACAACAATATGATTTATTGGGTTAGGGATTTTCTGTCTCCACTGTGAATTGGGGGGGTTTCACTGAGGGAGCTCAACCAATCTCATTGTACATATGTTGTGCACTGACAATAAAGATTTAAAATCTAAAAATAAGAAACAATAAAGGCCCTCCTCCCCCCCCCCCAAAAATAAAATAAAGGGAAAGCAAGGAGTGCAAAAAAAGGAAAAAAAGTTAAAGAAAAACAGAAAAGAAAGAAAAAACTACAAAGATGAGGCTTATGATATTCTTCACAACTTAAGTATATAAGTACAATTATAAGTGTTAGAACAATTATATTTTAACTTCTCTCTCTCTCTCTCTCTCTCTCTCTCTCTAAAGTTACATCACAATATTGCTTTTTCTGTAAGATCCAATCTGGATCAGTTCCTGGGACTAGAGATTTAGTCTTTCAAGCTTTCGAACTGATGGTGGCGCCCATCTTCAGGGAACTTCTCTCTACCAAAATGTGTAGACTCTTTTTTCTATAATCTACCCTATCTAATCATCAAAACCATAAATCCCAAATTCATTTTTTTGCACAAAAAATCCACAAGAAGTTTCAATAAATGTAGATATATATGTGTCAGTGTTTTTTTTTAAATTAAACTTTATTAAACTTTTTTACATTAAAAGCATTAAAAAAAGGGGAAAAAAGGCTTATATCATTTAACAGCTTATTTGTGGTGTTTTTCATCTAATAATAATCCATGCAATAATGACAAACATTAAATTATACATATTTGTGTTCTTATTTTATCTATTGATTATGTTTAGTAACTAAATATTCCTATCTCCTTTCCATCCATCCATACCACCGTTCCCATATACCATAAAATACTGATGTCTCCTTATCCTTCAGACTCAAAGTTAGTTTGTCCATTTCTGCGCAATTCATAATCTTTTGTACAATAAGTCTCTCTGTGGGCACACATGGCTGTTTCCAACATTGAGCGAAGGCCATCCTAGCAGCAGTTAATATATGTAGTATTAAATATTTTATACTCTTCACGTATTTTTTTTTAAAGATCCCCAATAAAAAAAGTTCGGGTTCTAGATCCAATTGTTCATTCGTGATTTCTTGTAGCCACTTTTTAATTTTTAACCAATATTTACGTGCTTCGGGGCAAGACCACCACATATGGTAATATGTTCCCTCTTTATTTTTACATTTCCAGCATATGGGAGACATTTTGGGATACATTTTCGCTAATCTCGAAGGGGGCAGGTGCCACCTATAGAACATTTTATATGGTCAGTGTTTTTGAGATGGCATTAAAAGTAGTTTATACTCAGTACTTTAGGTCTCCAAAGCTTGTGGAGAATCCATTTTCACACAGTTCTTGATTTAAGGGGCTTCCCTGCTTGTGGGTTTCATATTTCTCAAAGCGTGAGAAGGTTTGATGGTTTTGTAGCTCTCCTTCCCAAAAATGTTAGGAGATTGAAATAAAAACAAGAAACAACCTGCCCGCCCCCAAACAAATGCACATAGCAAGAAGGATGTGGACTAGAAGAGGAACAGAAGCGACCAATTTTATTTCTCTTTCCCATAGAATATGAATAAGGGTTCTTTGTTTTTGTTCTTGCTACTGAGGGATATGGCAAAAGATCAGGACAGTACAAGTAAGTTTTACTTCTTGTTCGTAGCATTTTGAAATTGGCAGGTTTAAAGATAGTTAGATTTCACTTCTTAAAAGTGTTGTCAAACTATTGGGAAATAAAAATCATATGGAATATAGAGATGTTCTCCTTTCGGAAACCCCCTCGCTGTTGTTCTCTCCTAGCTTCACATGGTCAGCAAGTAATGTGATTTTTCTAGGCACTATATGCCAGCAAGGGGGAGAACCTTGAGTGCTTTTCTGAAATTCCAACTTTTCTCATCCTATCAATTAAATGATATCCTACCATATTCTTGTCCTGTTCCTGGCTCATTGAAAATTCTAAAGCCAGGGACATGGGGGCATCCTCTTGTTTCTTTCTTGCATCTTATTGAAATGTATTTTTTTTTCTCTGTATGTCTATGAAGATTCTCAATCATTCAGGCCATGATTGTCCCAACTGTGCTTTTTTCTTTTCTTTTTCTTTTTACGGCACTTCCAAAGAAGCTTCTTGGATGAGAAGCGAAACATCTTCAAGGAAAACAAAGGGAGTCCAGTTGCCTTTTTTTAAAAAAAGCATTTTTGGATTTTTCTCTGCACATTTTTATTGAAGTCAGTGAGATGATGTTACTTCCTTGAAGGCAAAGCATCACTCCATGTAACATAACATAACATAACATAACATAACATAACATAACATAACATAACATAACATAACATAACATAACATAACATAACATAACATAACATAACATAACATAACATAACATAACATAACATAACATAACATCAGAGTTGGAAGGGACCTTGGAGGCCTTCTAGTCCAACCCCCTGCCCAGGCAGGAAACCCTACACCATCTCAGTCAGATGGTTATCCAACATTTTCTTAAAAATTTCCAGTGTTGGAGCATTCACAACTTCTGCAGGCAAGTCATTCCACTGATTAATTGTTCTAACTGTCAGGAAATTTCTCCTTAGTTCTAAGTTGCTTCTTTCTTTGACCAGTTTCCACCCATTGCTTCTTGTTCTGCCCTCAGGTGCTTTGGTGAACAGCCTGACTCCCTCTTCTTTGTGGCAGCCCCTAAGATATTGGAACACAGCTATCATGTCTCCCCTAGTCCTTCTTTTTGTTAACTAGACATACCCAGTTCCTGCAACCGTTCTTCATATGTTTTATCCTCCAGTCCCCTAATCATCTTTGTTGCTCTTCTCTGCACTCTTTCTAGAGTCTCAACATCTTTTTTACATCGTGGCGACCAAAACTGGATGCAATATTCCAAGTGTGGCCTTACCAAGGCATTATAAAGTGGCACTAACACTTCACGTGATCTTGATTCTATCCTCTGTTTATGCAGCCCAGAACTGTGTTGGCTTTTTAACAGCTGCTGCACTGCTGGCTCATATCTAAATGGTTATCCACTAGGACTCCAAGATCCCTCTCACAGGTACTACTATTGAGCAAGGTACCACATATACGGTACTGGTGCATTTTGTTTTTGGCCTAAATGTAGAACCTTACTTTTTCACTGTTGAATTTCATTTTGTTAGATAGCGCCCAATGTTCAAGTCTGTCAAGATCTTTCTGTAACTTGAGCCTATCTTCTGGAGTGTTGGCTATTCCTGCCAGCTTGGTGTCATCTGCAAATTTGATGAGTTCCCCATCTATCCCTCGTCCAAGTCATTGATGAAGATGTTGAAGAGTACTGGGCCTAAAACAGAGCCTTGGGGTACTCCACTGCATACTTCCTCCATGTGGATGTAGTTCCGTTGAGGACTACACGTTGAGTGCGGTTGGTCAGCCAGTTACGAATCCATCTGGTGGTGGTGCTGTCTAACCCACATTTTCTACTTTATCTAGTAGTAGGTTATGGTCTACTTTATCAAATGCTTTACTGAAGTCCAAGTAAATTATATCGACAGCATTCCTCTGGTCTACTAATTTTGTCATTTTGTCAAAGAATGCGATAAGATTAGTCTGGCATGATCTGTTTTGACAAACCCATGTTGGCTTTTGGTTATTACTTTGTTTGCTTCTAGGTGTTCGTGATTCGTTGCTTGATTATCTTTTCCAGAATCTTCCCGGTATTGAGGTCAGACTGATAGGTCTGTAGTTTCCTGGATCTGTTTTTTTCCCTTTTTTGAAGATGGGAACTACATCAGCTCTTTTCCAGTCCTCTGGCAGCTCCCCTGTGCTCCAGGATCTTTGAAAGATATAGTTCAGTGGTTCTGAGATCACGTCTGCCAGTTCCTTCAGAACCCTGGGGTGTAATCCATCCGGTCCTGGTGATTTGAACTCGTCTAGGGTAGACAGGTGTTCACTTACCATTTTCTTCCCTATTTTAACTTGTGTTTCTAATCTGTTTTTTGTAGTGCTGTTTTTGATAGGTTGGATTGTTTTTTCCTTTTGTGTAAAGACAGATGCAAAATATGAGTTAAGTAGATCTGCTTTCTCCCTGTTGCTTGTCATCTTGTTGCCACTTTCTCCCAGCAAAGGGCCAATTGTTTCCTTGATTTTTTTCTTGTTTTTAACATGTTGGAAGAAGCTTTTTTTGTTATTTTTTACTTTTGTCGCTAGCCTTTGTTCATTGTGAGCCTTAGCTTTCCTCACTTCATCTTTACAGGCTCGGGCTATTTGCTGATATTCTGCCTTAGTTATTTGCCCCTCTTTCCACTTTTTATATTTGTCCTTTTTGTCTTTCAATTTGTCAGATAGTTCTTTATGCATCCATGCTGGTTTCTTTTGAGATCTACTATTTTTCTTCTTCATTGGTATTGTGTTAGACTGTGCTTTTTTAATCTCACTTTTCAAAATTTCCTGATTTTCCCAAAATTTCCTTAAATATCGAAATATAGCTGGGATGTAGCTTCACTCATCAGTGTTGACTCAAGGGTATATAATGCCTCTAGGCCACATGAAGTGATGGCGCTATCTCTGGTTGATATGAAGATTTGCATTATAATAATTAATTGGAAGGATGTGCTTCATAAGCTTTAGCACTCTAGGCCAGTGGCTACTTGATGTTAGCCTATAGCTGGCCTTGCTCTTCATGTACACTTCCTTAGACATCTGCCTCCTTTCTTCCCAATGACCGTGTTCATGCAGTCATTAACTATTGAGGCAACATTTGTCAGGGTGGGCCTCCTTGGGGTACCGTCGGTGAAACAATGTCGTCTGGCGACCCCCAGGGGTAGGGCCTTCTCTGTGGGGGCTCCTGCCCTCTGGAACAAGCTGCCTCCGGGGTTTCGCCAACTCCCCGACCTTCGGACTTTCCGCCGTGAACGGAAGACTCTTTTATTCTGTCGAGCTGGGCTGGCCTGATTAAGTAATTTTAAATGGGGTTTTAGTTTTTATATTATTTAGTTTTTAATTTTGGCCACTATTTATATAAATTTTAGTTTTGTTTTTATTGTATATTTATTGTATCTTTTAAATTGGCTGTTAACCGCCCTGAGTCCTTTGGAAGAAGGGCGGTATACAAATGCAATAAATAAATAAATAAATAAATAAATAAATAAATAAATAAATAAATAAATAAAAATAAATAAATTTGTGTTTGAGATAATTAAATATTTCTATAAACACTATAGACAATTTGTAACCCAGTTTTCTATGTTGGAAACTGCACTAATACAAATCAGTCCCCAAATATAAGCAACAATAAGGACAGGTAAAGAGCTCTTAAATGGATAGGTACTTCATGTCTCTAATTGTATAAGGAATTGTGAATATATTCTGAGCAATTTAGATTATATAAAATGCTACTGTATTTTGGTCCCATGAAGACCTTCCTCCTATCTTCACCATATTAGATTCATTGGGACAGTGGTAAGTAAAAGAGATTTAAAAAATATACTTTTCACTCAGAAAGGACAACAGATTGGCTCATGTAAGAACAAATAAATCTGTGGTGTAAATTTTAAAACATTAAAGAAAGTCTGTGAAAGAAAACTGCTGAGAAGAGAAGAAAAAGAAATAGGTAATAATTCTAAAATTTACAAATTCTAATCTTTAGGAAATCTAAGGAAAAATTTGAAGGAAAGAAGGTCTTTCAGCAGTCAAGGTACAGATTGTGCAGGGTTATTCATCTTTTTAAAAAGAAGTGTATAAAATTTACTCACTTTCCAAATAACAAAGAAGACAAAGAATTAGAGACCTAGAAATATTTGCACACATGTATTATTAAAGCCAAAGTTTGTCCCTTTGAGCTGTCTGAATGGTAAGTGAGTTAAGCTCTTCTGAGTTTTCTGAAAGAGCAATGGATAAGTGGAACTGAAGTCTAATCAGCCTGGAAGGAAAGATGTAGGTTGCCAATATCTCTTCTGATAAGTACCTACTAATACATTACTCATCATATTTCCTCTTCCCACCATGAGAGATCAAAAACTTCCACAATTTTTAAGGCATTGCTGAAATATTGCCTCTGACAATTTGTGCTTTTGGTTTACTTGCTATGTGGATACAAAAGATAACTATTTTAGCAACCTCTAAATATGGCCACCTTCCCTCTGTTTTTCCCCCCCTCAAAACGACAAGTGGGAACCATGAAGTATTATTTTCAGGAGAAAACCACACAAGCAATATAAGGAATAGCTAGCTTCAAAGATCACAGAAGCTATGAGTTGTCCTCTGAAGAGACTACAGTGATGTAGTAAAATCTGGAGACATTATCTATTCTGGAAATTAGAAACTAAGCAAAACAGTTCCTCTTTTTACATCTTGGAAACTCCATTTCTCTTAATCCCAATTTTCAGGAACATTCAAAAATTTGTCTGTCAGGTTCTACTATGGCCTTCTTATAAGCCAGGGGCCTACAAAATAGCCTAACTTTCAACATCTCTGTCCTCAGGTATTTCCTTAAAGGGAATGGTACCTTGCCATACTCCTGGACTGAGAATTCTGGGGTCTGACTTTCCCAGATTTTTTTTTTTAGCTGGATTGTGATATTTTTTTTCGAACTATTGAAAGTTGAGTTATGGGTATGTAGTAACATGTTGCTTCATTGCAGTTTTTATCAACGTTTAAAACATTCACCATTTAAACTTGTCTGTGCATGTGTTGGAGATGCCAATATCCTTTTCTGGCACAATCTCAGCTAAGCTTTTCTTGCTCCCAAGATGCTGAGCAGGCAATTCTTTGCCCCTTAAAGACAGGAAAATGTAGTCTCAGTTTTCCCAGTCCTTACTTCTTCTCTGAATATTCATTAGAAGCAATTTTCATCCCTGGCTGTTGCTACATTAAGATAATTGTTCATATCTTATTAAATGTTTTTAGGGGATATTAAGAAACTGACATTTGTTGGTTTTTTTTTTTTCTAAATTTCATTTTTGGCTCTAGAATCCCATATTTTGCAGATTTTATAAAAAGAGCAAGATAAGAGGAAAAATATCACCATCAACAACTAGAAAAAGAGCTGTAAGGCGATTAGAATCAGTTCTCTGTGCTAGTATCGCTGTCTCAAGTTCTGTAAAATCCCCAATTCTTGAAAATTAGTCTTAGGACCTGCCTTCACATGCCTTCTATGAACAACTGCATATCAGGTATAGTTATGACCCTAAAAGAATCCGTAAGGTAAAATTCTAAAAAAACTGGGTTACTTAACAGATCTGTCAGGTAAAAAAGTTCTTGGATTCCATTGTTGATTTGGATGCATGGGACCTTGTGCGTGTACACACATATGTACTTATGTTATATCCTTGAAATATTTTTTGTGAGATGAAAAATCCTGCATAAAGAAAAATAATCAGTAATGTGTCAGGTTCAATGCTAGATGAGAACCTCACACACTAGTTTTCTATGTTTTAATCTGGAAAAGTTCTAGAAATGCTGGAGAGGGCATTATCCACAGATTTCTTTACATGGCTTTAAGATATTGTCACGATCCTGAGTAATTTCACTGTATTGTCTGTTTTGAGAGTTATCAAATTCTACTCTGTTTTATGTGAAACTATAACAAAACTCATTTCCCTTTGTGTTTCTGCAAACTTTCTGGGCAGGCAGCTGAAATGCTTGCCATTTTCTGGGGTTTTCATACACCCTATAAAAATGCAGTGTCCTGTTCACATAACTTCTCCCTTCATAGATAGAATTCATCTCCTTCCTTCCTTCACTCTTTCACGATTGCCACCACAGCAATAGGCAACAACCATGGTTGCATTTGAGAAAAATGCCTAATTATAAAATCGTCAACAAGCTATGATTCCCCAATTCACAAGAGCTTTTGAATGTTAGTAAGGCAGTTGAGAAACTTTTCATTGCTTTTTTAAAAAAAAAAAAAAAACCAAAGCAAACAACTGGCTTGTTCTTGCAATAGCTTTTTATCATAGCAGCCTCTTAGAATTTTAGGCAATCACTAGGTAATTGCACATAGAATAGTGTGTGTGTGTGTGTATTAATTCATTATGGTTTCTGGAGGTGAAGGAATGTTTGCTACTGATTTTGACTTCTGCTGTTGGTCACTTAGAGAGGACTGACTGGCTCATGAATGTCCCCGTGACTTCAAGGTCAGAAGAAATGAAGGCAAAGTTTCCAGCTGCTTTGTGGGGGATTGGTGGGTGGAAATTCAGATTGTGTGGATGTGCCCTATCTTTAGTGTTTTCTAAAAGTGTTTTCTGGGGAAGAAATTATGCAACACTCCCTATTTACCATGAAAGCAGCTTTACAAAATGAAATAATGCTTGTGTTATGCTGGTTTTGAGACTTTTTCTCAACTGTACTGGAATACTTATTTCTGAATCTATACCAAGATTGACCATAGATTTTAGAGTGGATTGGTGATTTACTTACAAAATCACGTTTGTGCTGGATATTTACTAACTAGTAGCAACTGAAGGTATACTCATATCTCTGAAATCACACAGAGCTTTTTTGGTTAATTATTACATGGAATAACAAGAGAGTCAGCTTCCCATGAAAAACATACCTGAAAACACCCGGCACTTAGCATAGGTCATATGAAAAGAACCTAGGAATTATATTTCAAGGTGTGGCTGTAGTCCTATTACAAATAATTGTACTACATTCTCCCTTTAAATCCAGTAGCTTCAGAAACTGGAGAAATAAATATGCTGAGCAGTTATATTATTATGAAGGTTTTGAATTATATGGCACTCTTTTTCTGGCTGCAGTGCCCTGTGTAATTAGAAACTTTGCAGCCACCTGTAGATCATCATAAGAGGGATATGTGCCTCGTTGGGATCTGGTTGATTAACCACTCCAGGAAACAGGATATTGGACTTAGTAGCTTTACCAGAAAGTGGTATAACTCAGATGTGGCTTGGAAGTTCTGTTTGATTTGAGAAATAAGTGATGAATCAGTGACCGCTCACTGTTACCCCACACAAGATTTCTCTTCTTCCTCTTTTCTTTTTTTGGGTACTTTTTAAAACTTTGGCTATTCCATTCGCAAACCCCAGAGAACTGCTTTATCTCTTGGTCAATCAGCACAATTTCCTTCTACGGTGTTGCTGTATCATTCCCACCTCCAAGTTCTTTTCCATCGTTTGATTTTGATTTACATCATGATAATTGAATTTCAGGCTTGGCCTGAATTTCCATGTTGTTAAGCCAAAGAGCACTTCAGCACAAGTGGAAAGATCAGCATTAAAAATCATGCCTGAGAGTCCTCTTTATTCATTGCATTCACTGGCATATTATCCTGAATTGACTTTCTGCATCTTAACCAAGTCAATAAGCCTCTTTTCAGAGTAGCAAACTAAGGATGTTCTCTGGTTAAAAAAAAAATAGAATTAAGACTCTTAAAATGGGCACTGATGTGAAAGATAATGAAGAAATTGGCATACAGGTAGTGCTTGACTTATAACAGTTCATTTAGTGACCGTTCAAAGTTACAATGGCACTGAAAAAAGTGACTTATGACTGTTTTTCACAATTAGGTACAACTATTGCAGTATCCCCATGGTCATGTGATCAAAATTCAGACGCTTGGTAATTGACTCATATTTATGAGGGCTGCGATATCCTAGGGCCTGTGATCACCTTTTGTGACCTTCTGACAAGCAAAGTCAACAGGGAAACAAGATTCACTTAACAACCTTGTTGCTAACTTAACAACTGCAGTGATTCACTTTACAACTGTGGCAAGAAAGGTTGTGAAATAGGACAAAACTCACTTAACAAATGTCTGACTTAGCAAAAGAAATTTTGGGCTCAATTATGGTCAGTGGTGGGATTCAGCCAGTTCGCACCTATTCGGGAGGACCAGTTGTTAACTTTCTAAGCAGTTTGGAGAACCAGTTGTTGGAAGAAATCTTATTTTTTTTCCACTTTACAGGGCTAATCCTGTAAGGAAGGCAGGAAGGAAACATTCTGGTGGTGTTTCTAGCCTAATCTTTATTGCACTGCTTACAGAAACTGCCTCTCTGGTTAACCCTTATTACATTGTAACAGCTAAGGCGAAGTACCCATCAACGTGAGTGACGTTGAGTTGGCCACGCCCATATGGTCACATGACCACTGAGCCATGTCTACCCAGCTAGTCATTAGGGCAGAGAACCGGTTGTTAAATTATTTGAATCCCACTACTGATTATGGTCGTAGGTCGAGGACTACCTAAAGGTTAGTGGTGAGATTCAGAAATTTTTACTACCAGTTCTGTGGGCGTGGTTTGGTGGGCATGGCATGGCATGACATGGTGGGTATGGCTTAGTGGGCGTGGCAGGGGAAGGATAAAAGCTCCATTCCCACAACACTCCAGGGGAAGGTTACTGCAAAATCCCCATTCTTCCCCCCCCCCCGATCAGATGGGACTCGGGAGGCAGAGAATAGATGGGGTCAGTTAGATGTAGTATTTACCGGTTCTCTGAACTACTCAAAATTTCCGCTACCGGTTCTCTAGAACTTGTCAGAACTTGCTGAATACCACCTCTGCTGTAAGTGATGTATCTGATACACAACTCTGAATCACAGAATTATGCCTCAGTCAGTATGATTTCAGGTCAATAAGGAATCCTGAGAACTGTAATGCCAGCACATTTAGAAGGGATCAGGCTCGAGATCTAATCAAAAACAGGAAACCACCAAACAGGGAAATATTCATTAAAACAAACTAAGGGCATGAAAAATATGTTACTCTTCAGTGACTGTTTAAAAGGCAGTTTTATTAAGAGTTGAAAAGAAATGGAACAATCTTAAGAAAGTACAGAACTCTTTGATGATAATATAATATATTTCTGCTAAAAATAAAGGAAATTAATCAAGGCCAAAACTGTGGTGAAAATTACATGGGTCAAATACAGGTTTTCTTTTAAAAACCAGCACTACTGAGGGAACCTGTTTATTTATAAGGAAAGGGAAAATAGACAAAGCATTCTACCCCCCCTCTAGTTTTCCTTATTTTATTAAAATTTATAAATTAGCTTATATGTAATAGAATGGTGGGTGGATACGTTCTGTTGAGATGGTAGAGACAGACAAAGCATTCTTAATAGGCAAAATGCAGTTTTGTTATGGATGGTAATAGAATAGGAACAAAGAAACTATTCATTCCAACTTGATTTAAGTGTGCAGCCAATACAGTAATAAATATGCCATTTCCTCAAGCTGTAAATGTAGATTAAAGAGAAGAAAGCTATTACTGGCAAGAAAAAACACACTGATTCTTTATCAGAACAGTGGTTTATCAGCATGACGGATGTTTGGCGGATGATGGGAGCATTAGGATTGTGTCAAGTTCAATGAACTATAAACATGGCAGTAAAACAAGCATACAACATTTTTACCTTGTGTGCATAACCATGTAAAGCTGTTCAGTATCATTCAATGTGTACACAGAGTGAGGCATAAATGCAGTTGAGTCTCAGGTTCTAGTTTACACTATGTCCAATGTTAACATATAGTACACATGCACATGTCTAGAGAAATGTATATGCTTTAAATGTGAATTGCATGTATGGACACTGGCTGGATGTGGGAGTCAAGAGCTGCCATCTTAACAGAATAACACAGTTGGAAGGGACCTTGAAGGTCTTCTAGTCCAATTGTCAGGGTTCCAAGGAACACCCAACAAAATAAAGCTCTGAGGCTTGAGATTCCTCAAAGTTCCAATTTATTAGAGATGTCATGTTGGTACAGCTGGGAAAACCCGAAACTGAAAGCTTCCAGGTTTTCCACACCCAGTTGACAGTTCATAGCCCTGCCCCACACCCACAAGTTCATCACATTGTCCAATCAACTCTTCACACTCAATTGGATACAATCTTCAGGCAGTCTCCATCAGACACTGGATATCCTTGAATACAGAATGTTGTTATGACCAACTTTCTACCGCTCCAACAACAACCCCCTCCCAACTTCCCCAGCTAAAATATGTGGCTGTTAAGAAGCAAAAAGAAAATTTTCTTCCAGAACTGACATCAATCCCCTGCTCAGGCAGGAAACCCTATACCTTTTCAGACAAATGGTTGTCCAATCTCTTTTTAAAAACTTCTAGTGTTGGATACCTACAATTTCTGAAGCAAAGCTCTTGCACTGATTAATTGTTCTCATTGCTCTCTTCATTGCCTTTATTTATACATAGTGTCACCAATCACAGAGGAAATGAATTATTGATAGAAATGTGTATAAATTTAGGACAATTTGTTATATATATAACAAATCGTCCTACATTTATTGTAGAATTTAACATACACACACACACACACACACACACACACACACACACACAGAGAGAGAGAGAGAGAGAGAGAGAGAGAGAGAGAGAGAGAGAGAGAGAGAGCATACTTAGCATGCTGAAAGTCACACACAAAAAAGGGGAAGTCATATAAAACATGTTAAAAAGTGAGTAGAAACAAAATAAAAATTAAATTAGGGAAAGATTAAATAGATGGAAGTAATATGTAATTACTTAATGATTATACGTTAATGCACGAATGCACAGATGCACAATTTACATCGATTTCTATCTGTTTACCTTAAATTAAATAGCATGTGAGGAAAAAAAAGATATCCACGTTCATTCTTTTTTTTCCACACCTCTTGTTCTATGCCTTCCTCTCTCACATACTTATTTTCACACTCACTAGACAGTAGCTCTTCTAAAGGCAACAAAGAGCACAAACTAGGCAACTGTGTCTTTGTGGGGAATTGCTGCCTTCCAGTGACGTAATAAAGGTTACTGCCTTCCAGCACATGTAAGCATTACAATTAGAGTATGGAAAGATACTAATTTGTCCTAAAATAGATTCTGCTTTATTCCCTGGCTTGTATAGAAAGGTAATAATGGTAATATCTTTATTGCGATCGCTCACCAGGATTTATGAGGCAACAAATAATAGCTTCTATTTCAAAGTAAAACAACATAAAATGATAGATAAATAATTAAAGCAATCAGAGCAATTCAGTCACATTCAGAAATAGCAAATCATACTAATTTCACAAAAGTATGCGTGAATGTGCACCAGTCAGAATTGTCTGAGTGCTTTATTAGATAGGGAGTTATAAAGTGGGTCCTTGTATAAGATGCCTTATAGCAGAGCATCAGCTACGGATTCAACAAATCCTTATAAAGGCTTATAAGGGATTTTGTTTTTGTACTTGCCCTCAAGAACAGTTGCTGGGAAGACATGGGCTGATGTTAGTGGTCTTCATAGCTTAAGGACACTTAAGTATCTTGCTGGTCTAAAAAAATGGGGACTGGGAACCTGTTCATTCTTTCAGTTACCTCAGGGGTGTCCAAACTTGGCAACTTTAAGACTTGTGGACTTCAACTCCCAGAATTCAAAGCTGGCTGAGGAATTCTGGGAGCTGAAGTCCACAAGTCTTAAAGTTGCCAGGTTTGGACACCCCTGAGGTAACTGAAAGAATGAAAGAATGAATACATATTCATAAAGATACCTCTGCAGACCTGGATGAACTCACAGATACTGTAACATCATATGTCAGCTTCTGTGAAGACCTATGTGTACCTACAAGGAACTTGCGAATACACAGTAATAACAAACCTTGGTTTACACCTAAACTTAAGCAGCTACGACATTCCAAAGAGGAAGCCTACAGAAAAGGTGATAAAATGCTGTACAATCAGGCCAGAAATGCACTAACAAGGGAGATAAGAGCAGCAAAAAGAAGCTACTCTGAAAAGCTAAAGAATCAATTTTCAGCAAATGAACCAGCAAACATGTGGAAAACTCTTAAAAATATCACTGGCTATGGCAAACCTCCTTCCCAGGCTGAAGGTAATCAACAACTGGCAGATGACCTGAATGAGTTTTACTGCAGGTTTGAAAGGAAACTACAGCCACCTATCTCCACAACCCCCATCTCAGACACACCAACAACAGCCAAGCCTCCTACAACTGACCCCATTTCATTGGGTTCACAACCCCTAGTGATCACAGAAAAGGAAGTGCAGGACCTATTTCACAGACAAAAGCCAGGAAAAGCTCCAGGCCCAGACAAGATAACTCCTTCTTGCTTAAAAGTCTGTGCTGACCAATTGGCCCCATCTTCACCCATATTTTCAATAAATCACTAGAGATGTGTTATGTTCCTTCTTGCTTCAAACGCTCTACCATCATCCCAGTGCCAAAGAAGCCCACCATCAAGGAACTGAATGACTACAGACCAGTTGCTCTAACATCTGTAGTCATGAAAACCTTTGAAAGGCTAGTGCTTTCCTACCTGAAAACCATCACGAATCCGCTCTTAGACCCCTTGCAATTTGCATACCGAGCAAATAGATCAACAGATGATGCTGTTAATATGGCTCTGCACTACATCCTACAACATCTTGAGTCTCCAAAGACCTATGCAAGGGTCCTTTTTGTAGACTTTAGTTCAGCATTCAATACCATCATTCCAGACATTCTTCTAACTAAGCTAAACCAGCTACAGGTACCGGAACAGACTTGTAAGTGGATCACAAGCTTCCTAACAAACAGGAAGCAGCAGGTGAAGCTAAGCAAGATCACATCAAATACCTGTACAATTAGCACAGGGCCCCCCCAAGGCTGTGTGCTCTCCCCACTTCTCTTCTCTCTGTATACCAATGACTGCATCTCCAATGATCCATTTGTTAAGCTACTGAAGTTCGCAGATGACACAACATTGATTGGTCTCATTCGAGACAATGACGAATCCACATATAGATGAGAGGTTGAACGACTAGCCTTGTGGTGCAACCAAAACAATCTGGAACTGAACACACTCAAAACCGTAGAAATGGTGGTAGACTTTAGGAAAAACCCTTCCATATTTCCACCTCTCACAATACTTGACAACACAGTATCAACAGTAGAAACCTTCAAATTTCTGGGTTCTATCATATCGCAAGATCTCAAATGGACAGCTAACATCAAAAACATCATTAAAAAAGGACAACAAAGAATGTTCTTTCTGCGCCAACTCAGTAAGCTCAAACTGCCCAAGGAGCTGCTGATCCAATTCTACAGAGGAATTATTGAGTCTGTTATTTGCACCTCTATAACTGTCTGGTTCGGTTCTGCAACCCAACAAGAAAAACACAGACTTCAGAGGATAATTAGAACTGCAGAAAAAATAATTGCTACCAACCTGCCTTCCATTGAGGACCTGTATACTGCACGAATCAAGAAGAGGGCCGTGAAAATATTTGCAGATCCCTCGCATCCTGGACATAAACTGTTTCAACTCCTACCCTCAAAGCAGCTATAGAGCACTGCACACCAGAACAACTAGACACAAGAACAGTTTTTTCCCGAAGGCCATCACTCTGCTAAACAAATAATTCCCTCAACACTGTCAGACTATTTACTGAATCTGCACTACTATTAATCGTTTCATAGTTCCCATCACCAATCTCTTTCCACTTATGACTGTATGACTATAACTTGTTGCTGGCAATCCTTATGATTTATATTGATATATTGATCATCAATTGTGTTGTAAATGTTGTACCTTGATGAACGTATCTTTTCTTTTATGTACACTGAGAGCATATGCACCAAGACAAATTCCTTGTGTGTCCAATCACACTTGGCCAATAAAATTCTATTCTATTCTATTCTATATAGTGTACATGTCAATGTAACCTGTGGATTTGAAGAATTTTTGGACTACGATTCTTGTAAGAGCATGGCCTTAATGAATTAGCTTGCAGTCATTGGGAATAGAAAGCAGAAAAATACGATGGCATCACACTACCCTGATTATGGAGTCCTATTCAGATTCAAGAAAAAAAAGTGTGGGGGGGAAGGGTACTGTCCCTATAATTCTAATATAGGTTGCATAAAGGAGAGAGATTGGTGGATCTAGCTGAGTTCTCCAGCTTATTCGCTTTCCCCTCAATCATCACCTGCCAACAGGAAGAACCATCAGTTGCTCAACCTAATGCCAGTAAGGCAGGGTTGAGCAACTGTAGGAAAGTGCCAGGTCACAGATGCTTTGCTTTGTGCCCTGTCACTTGGGCTATTTCTGAACATGAGTCTAGCACTCTTTGGAAAGTGTGCTAAGCCTGTGCCTAAAAATATCCTTGCTGAAAAGAGGGGTGGAAAGTTGAAGTGAGACGGAGGGAGACATGTATTCAGAAATAGCCTGGCTGACAAACCAGAGGCACGGATGGAGATTTTCAAGGAACATCGGAGGGTAGTCCCTACTATTTCATCTCCTGCCAGAAGTGTCTTACCAGATGTAGTCAAAAAAGTGCTTTTTTGTTGCACATAAACAATATAGACAGAACTTCAATTCTGTCAACTTCTGCTGTTATGGCAGCCATTTTGTCTTTTTCGCCTATATCCTCTGGATACCCCTAGTTCCTGCCCTCCTTCACACTGGGAGCTGCCAGTTGAGTCAGCAGATCCAGCAGAGAAGCATAGATGAAGGGGAAGCAAGCAGTTGATACCGAGTAAGCTTCATCCTCAAATGATTCAGGAGAACACCAGTGCCAATTGTAAGCGGACTGGCTGGCTGCAAGCAAATATTTTTATTTTCTTTGCCCAATTTTGAAACCACCCATCTCCCTCACAAAAAAAATAGTCCATAAAATAACATTACAGTGAGTAAAATGGTGTGCCTCTTCTAAAGCCCTTTTTTCGCAGAAGCAGCAAAAAATCTGTAATGTACTTTGGGTGTCAGAACTAGCAATACACATTCACCCTGGTATAATTGACTTTCTGGGTAGCTCCTGTTTTTTCCCCCAGTTAGGTTTCCTTATCACTCTTTCAGAAGAGAGAGCTATGAATGTGAGGAGCCCTGATTGGAACCACCAGTCAGCATTAGATGGGCAGCTATGGAATGTCTGGTTTCTCTTGCGGCCCCAGACAAAATGGCGCTAGAGTGTAGTGCCCAGTGACTAGAGCAGGGCTGTCAAACTCCTGGCCTGCGGGCAGGATGCATCACACGCTGGCCACGCCAGGTTTAGCGAAGGGGGGAAAAAGTCCCAATACATCACATGATGCAGCCGTGATGATGTAAGTTTGACAACCCTGGACTAGAGGAATGGGATGTGCCCACAGCAGCTCTAAGTGGCTAAGAGGAGCTGGCTGGATCCCATTTCTGACCCCCAATCACCCCATTGGTCATTAAAAATCCTAAAATGGCTCCAGAGCAGAATTAAGTTAGGAAAAGAGAATACAATTGCTTCCCTTTGCTTTACTATTCAATCTGTTAAATAGCTATTTTAATTTATGTATTCCTTCAGTGTAAGGAATTCTTAGGCAAAAAAAAAAGTCAAAACTCATTTAAAAACAGCCCTTATCAAAACCATGGCTCTAATTAAAACCTAGTTGTTTCTTATATATTATTTACATACTCTTAATGCCATGCAAATACGGAACTAGGAAATTTGAAGGTGAAGAGAGAAGGCATGTGTGATGCCCAAATAATCTCTCATAGTTTAGCTCCCCTAGGCTCTATGAACAAAAATGTTGCATGATATTCTTTGCCCAAATTATTTTAGGTTAACTCCTGAAAGTGTCTCCTCCCAGTCAGTGGGGAAATCGACCCCAAAGATCTTCAGGCTGACAAAAGGAAACAGAGCATTCTCTGTTAAATTGGAGCTGTGTGTCTCCTCTACTGCCCTACCGCCTTCAGAGCAATGAGAAGCTGCCCTTCAGCCAGGAGTTTTCAACGCCTTATTATTCTTACCCTCCCATTAAAGTTGCCTGGAAAAACAAAAGGCCTTTCATTTCCATTGCTTTGGGAGGTGTGAGGTGGGTACTTGGGCGTGGTGCCTTACTGGATAGCAAATATATCAAGTGATACAATATCATATTGAGTAAGCAGAAATGAGCTAATGTTTCTAACCTGTTGGGCAAGAACAACTTTTCTGGAGCTTATAAAGAAAGGCACAAATAATTACATGAAATATATATATTTCATTCATGAAACAAGGAAATCCTGATTCCATACAAAACCACCCCCTCCCCCCATATATATATATATGGGGGGAGGGGGTGGTTTTGTATGGAATCAGGATTTCCTTGTTTCATGAATTTCTTCCTGAAAGTAAAACACCTTAGCATGCAAGTATAAGAGAAATATTAATATAGAATCACAAGAAAACAAAAAACTTGAAATGGCACAGAAGACTTGAAGACCATAGGTTACTTGTCCCCTTGTAACCATGTTAGAGACTTTCAACGTTGCATGTTGAAATTTGGAGGCAAACAGCTATTTTCCTATTGCAGTGTTTTGTCTTTTAAGCAAAAAAGATTTCATAAGCCTTTAGCAGGTTAGATTAAAAAAAACAAGCAACTTCCATGTTCTCTGGAAAAGCTGTAGCTCTAGTTGCAGCTCTAGTTAATGCTTAGTACCTTCCTTCCTTCCTTCCTTCCTTCCTTCCTTCCTTCCTTCCTTCCTTCCTTCCTTCCTTCCTTCCTTCCTTCCTGTCCAAGCAAAGATGGAAGACAAGGAGGGTGGGGAAAGACTAGAAAACTCAGAAACAAACCATGTTTAGGCAAAAACTGGTTCTGGATTGCTGCTAACCTGTAGATAATTCTACAAAATGGCTACCATATGGAAGCTTATTTCAGAGTTCCAGAAAAAAAACTCACTTCAAGTAAAAACTCCAAAGCAAGTGTCTTTCAAAGTTCTATTTACTAGGATAGGTAAACTGGCACTTCTGGGAAAACCTGAATCTGAGAGGTCCGGGTTTTCCCTCAGTAAATCAAAAACCCCCCAAACCATCCCTTGACTCCGCAGTCGATCACATGCTCCAACTGCCAACTGTCCCATCTCAAGACAGCACTCCAACCACTCCTTCTCCAGATGCAGGATCAGCCTGACCTTGATCGACAGGAAGAATGCTATTATGTCTAAAGACAAACCCTCTAATAAATCCCACCTCCTACTTTCCCACACATGAGAAAGTGGCAGCACGGAAGCTTCTGGCCTAGTATGGCTTCCAAAGCTGACAGTTTGTTCATTCAAAATCAGTTGCCATGCCCATGTAACAACAAAATCCCTGTTTTTCTAAAGCCAAACTGATACTTTCTGTTCCCTACCTAGCTCCCTCCACAAGTTTGTTATTTTCTCTGAGCGGATAAGAATATTTCAAAACAAAGTACTGAGCTGCACATATCTTCCATTCCATTTATTAAGAATACTAAGGAGTGGATGAGAAGCTCAGAGAATAACAGAAGAGAGACATTCAAGGAAATTAAAATCCAATGTTGGAAACGGGCATATTATGCCATGATTGTTTCCCATTTTGTTAAAAAAGATAGCTGTAACAACAGCAACAACAATAATAAAAAGTTATGTGGGGCAGAGAATCTGACATGTGTTAGAAAGCTTTCCGGCACATTGTGGCGAGAAATGTATTGTCACGAGACTGCAATGAAAACATGCAGGGCAACCTGCTAGGATTAATATCTCTTGTGCCCTTTTTGTTCTATCAACGTTTTGGTCGGCAGGAACCTCTTGGAATCTCCCATAGCTTTATCATCTACCTCCAATTCATATTCCTACTGGGCTGCCAGTAATTTCTCTTCATCTCTGTCCCTATGTATGGTTTTTATACTTGCAAGCAAACAAATAAAACAACTCTTCTTTAATAAAGTTTTATTTCCTTTACCTGAGCATGTCAATGTTTCATTCTGCACAGTCTTTTTGAAACTGCTTTGAATCAGGATATGGCTTTCCCCCACAAGATGAACATATTCCTATGAGAAGCCATTCTGTTCTTCTACCATGCAGGCAAGTGGCTCCAGACAGCCCTTGTGCAAACAGCTCTCTGTGTGGGAGGAAAGGGGATGGAAATTACACCTCAAGCTCAATTAATTCTCTGAGCTCGATTTAGAATATCTGAGATTACGAATCAGTTCTGGTCAACTTCTTCTCTCTCAAAGTTTAGATTTTGTATACATTGAGGCCTATATTGAGGCCTTTGAACTCTGATGCTGGAGAAGACTCCTGCGAGTCCCTTGGACTGCAAGGCGAACAAACAAGTCAGTCCTAGAGGAGATCAACCCTGACTGCTCTTTAGAAGGCCAGATCCTGAAGATGAAACTGAAATATTTTGGCCACCTAATGAGAAGGAAGGACTTTCCCTCCTGGGAAAGACTCAGGGTAAAAGAAGAAAGGGACAACAGAGAACGAGGTGGCTGGATGGAGTCACTGAAGCAGTTGGTGTGAGCTTAAATGGACTCCAGAGGACAGGAAAGCCTGGAGGAACGTTGTCCATGGGGTCGTGATGGGTCAGACATGACTTCACAACTAACAACAACAACAACAAGGTCTATGTTATTTGCTATATTGCCATGTTCTCCGAAAGTAATCCAGTACTATATATAGTATTATCTTATGTATGCAACAAATGTTTGCTTACTGATTTTGCTCAGGAAAAGGAAATGCAACTTTGATTTTAAAACTTCCAAAATGAGGTGGAAAGAATGGTGATGGGCAGGTGGGGATTATTCAAAGCAGTTTATACAAACCCTGCCATTATTCTTGCCCCAACTGCTGCCAATCTAGCAATTCAAAAGCATGCAAATGCAAGCAGATTAATAGGTACCAACTAAGAAGTTCCATGCAGCTTGGCATATAGTCATGTTGGCCACATGATCATGGAAGTTTCTTTGGATAAACTGGTTCCCCCAGTTAGGAAACTTTAGCCCCCTAGAATTGGATGCAACTTGACAGGGGAACCCTTTACCTATTTAAATAAAACGTATGGAATGTAGTCTGCTGAAGGGGAAAATGTGTTTGTGTAAATATGAAAAGAAAGTACCCAAGTATGAAAAGATTTCTCTCGTAACTGAAAGAAAGCCGAAATGCAGATAAATGTATTGACTCATATTTTTCCCAGGTCCATAATGAACCCCTCTGTGATCTTCCATGTAGCTAAAAGTCAGAATTTACACTCTGTAGAACCACCTACATCGAGGGTGCCTTTCTTATGTAACATAACATAACATAACAACAGAGTTGGAAGGGACCTTGGAGGCCTTCTAGTCCAACCCCCTGCCCAGGCAGGAAACCCTACACCATCTCAGTCAGATGGTTATCCAACATTTTCTTAAAAATTTCCAGTGTTGGAGCATTATGTGGCTTATTTACAAAATAGATGGCTCTTTGTAAAGCAGCATAAAGAGGCATGCATATTGATGGTGCTATATAAGCAAACTGGCAAACATGAAATAACATTCTGTTCTGATTCTGACTTGGAGACATGGCATTTGATCTCTGCAGGCTTGGCTTTCCTTTCTGTAAAAATGATTGCTGACTCATTTAAAATTGCTCCTGCTCATACCTGTAGGATGGCATAAGCCCATCTGCCCCACAGAAACCTAACTGGCTCTTGAAAGCACCGAGTAAAATAAGCAGTACATTCACATTAACCATTCTTCTGTTAAGGTTGATTATATTAAGACAATTGCTTGCAAAAATAAAATCCCCTTGTTTGTTTTTGTTTGAAAGTGAATGTCAATAAACATTCCTGTTAAATTTCTTAAGGTTCTTCTTGCTGTTTCCATAGCGGTTATAATTTTTACAGTAGGGATTGGCAATGTGATGGATCCTCCTGATTTATTATTTATTTATTTATTTATTTATTTAGATTTTTATACCACCCTTCTCCCGAAGGACTCAGGGCGGTGTACAGCCAAATTTATAAAACAGTACAATATACAATTAAAACAAAGACTTAAAATAAACATATTCCATAAATGGCCGAAATTTAAAACCATCAAATTTAAAACCCATAAAATTCATAAATAATAACCCCAATTAAAATTATTTAGGATTTAAAAAATTTAGGCCACTCCCACTAGAATAAATAAATGCATTTTCAATTCACGGCGAAAGGTCCGAAGGTCAGGTAATTGACGCAAGCCAGGGGGAAGTTTGTTCCAGAGGGTAGGAGCTCCAACAGAGAAGGCCCTTCCCCTGGGGGCCGCCAGCCGACATTGCTTGGCGGACGGCACCCTGAGAAGACCCTCTCTGTGTGAGCGTACGGGTCGGTGGGAGGCATAAGGTAACAGCAGGCGGTCCCGTAAGTACCTGGGCCCTAAGCCATGGAGCGCTTTAAAGGTGGTAACCAAAACCTTAAAGCGCACCTGAAAGACCACAGGTAGCCAGTGCAGTCTGTGCAGGAGCGGTGTTACATGGGAGCAACGTGTGGCTCCCTCAATCACCCGCGCAGCTGCATTCTGAACTAACTGAAGCCTCCGGGTGCACTTCAAGGGTAGCCCCATGTAGAGAGCATTGCAATAATCCAAATGGGAGGTGACAAGAGCGTGAATGACTGTGCATAAGGCATCCCGGTCGAGGAAGGGGTGCAACTGGCGGACCAAGTGCACCTGGTAAAAAGCTCTCCTGGAGACGGCCGCCAGATGATCTTCAAACGACAGCCGTCCATCCAGGAGAACACCCAAGTTGCGCACCCTTTCCATTGGGGCCAATGACTCGCCCCCAACAGTCAGCTGCAGTTGCAGCTGACTGTACCGGGGTGCCGGCATCCACAGCCACTCCGTCTTGGAGGGATTGAGCTTGAGCCTGATGCCAAATGACCAAGAGAATGCCCTTGAAATTTATGGTGAAAAATGTTCATAGATGACTTAAAGGTTTTAAACATTGTATGTGAAGACGCAGAAGCCTAAAACTAAAATTACTGAAGGTCCCTTGCTGCCTGATATGCTACATAGCATGGGAAAATCTAATGCTAAAAAAAAAATCTTATTAAGCTTCTTTTTTCTCTAGTTAAAGGAAAGAACATAAGTGACAGAGAGGTTAATAGAACAACTTTCAGGACATGAAATGTCCCAATTAACTGAATAAAACTTCATTTTGGAACCATACAGAAGAACTACTGAGTGCAACAAAATAATCAGTTGTAACCAATAAATTATTAATGTCTCCTGTTCTTCTCCAAGGTCTTTACTTTGTTCAGCATTCTTCTTTTTGGTTTCTTTACGAGTTTCAGTTCCTCTCAGAACCAACCCTTTCCCTAAGGCTGTGTATAATTGTGCCCCAAGCCAAAGAATCAGTTTTCCTTTCTTATATAGAAAATAAACTGTAGGAGGTCAACTGTTCCACAAACACTTGGAAAGTTAAGAAACATGATGTAATGTCAAACTAGCTCAGCCAATGACTGCCACAAAGTAGAAAATATATACATGCACGCATATAGCAAACGATTTATGGGTAAATATATTACTACATTGGAAAGGAGGCGCGTGTGTGTAATTATGTACATATGCAATCCTTACATAAATGAATTTCGGTTTTGCACTCTGAAGAAATGGTGGTTAAAGGTCACTAGAATAAAGTTGTTAGCAGCATTGCTGCATCACAGTAATAATGCAGAACACAGACAAAAAGCAAGCAAGCAAGCAAACAAACAAGCAAACAAACACAACCATAGATCTGAATCAAAGACTGGCATTCAAAAAGGATGAAATACAAAAATTGGCTTGGAAATGATAGTCTCTCTTTTTCCAGAGAGGTTTCTAATTGAAACTCAGCAATTTATGTTTTTCTGGATAGAAAAGATTCAGTAAAGTTTAGTTTGGAGAGTGGGGGAGTTGATTCTTGTTCATTTGCGTAAGTAAGTAGATTCTCAGTTTATCTTATGTCAATCAAGTGAAGCCAGTTTGATGAAGAGATTAAGGCATTAGGCTAGAAATCAGGAGACTGTGAGTTCTAGTCCTGATAGAACTAAGAGGAAATAGCAATCCACTTCTGACAAACTTTTCCAAGAAAAAAGCAGAGATGGCAACAAGCACTGACACAAACTCAAAATTCAACATCTAAACATGCAATTAATATTTTTAAAATAATATGCAGAATCTCAGAAGCTTTCAAGGTTCTTGCATCTAAAACCTACCAGATCTTGTGTTTAGATTCTGATATTTTGTGCAATCATGGAGTCAAGAACAACAAAATCTTATGAGATTTCAGTTGACTAGCCACGCCATTTTAGGTGATAATCCATGCCATTTCAAGGTTGAAATTATCAAAATTGGAGGCTCTTGTAAACTTGGAAAGTTTTTAAAAAGCTATTCTTTGGAGGCTTCCTGAGCTTTGTTTGAGATTTCTGTGTAGCTCTGGCATGTGCAATAATAATTTACAGGAAAACCAATATGGGTCTATGTATATCTAAGAAAAAAGAGACAGTCCTGGACTCAAAGCTCAGAACCAACAGATATACTTGCCTATATTTACCTGAAATGCAACAAATGGATGTCTCTCAGCTCTACACATAGCAATGGGTGAAATGATACCTCTAATACAGGGCTGTCCAAAGTTGGCAACTTTTAAGACTTGTGGAGTTCAACTCCCAGCAAAGCTGGCTGAGGAATTCTGGGTGTTGAAGTCCACAAGTCTTAAAGTTGCCAAGTTTGGACACCCCTACTCTAACATAATTGTATTCATTCTCTCAACTATGAGAATATACAATTATACAATTATGCACACTCCCAACATAGGGTACCCCAAGTGTACTGAATTATAATTTATGTACAGGTAATCCTGAATATGTGACTACAATGGAGCCTGCTCATAGAATAGAATAGAATTCTTTATTGGCCAAGTGTGATTAGACAGACAAGGAATTTGTCTTTGGTGCATATGCTCTCAGCGTACATAAAAAGACAAGATACATTCGTCATCATGATCATAAGTCACAACAGTCAAAAAATGGGTCAGATGTGACCTACCCAATTTTATGATTCTTTTTTGCAGTGGTTGTTAAGCAAACACAATGGTTGTTAAGCAGACCAATGGTTCACTATAGGTATGATTTTGTTGAAAATAAGAAGTAAGTGCCAAGTTTTAGCATAACTGTTGTAAAATGCAGTAGCTTGAATGTAGTTTACTTGTGTAAAGTTCACAAGTATGGTTGTGTTGCCGAAAGCCCAAAGTTCAGTCACATGACTGTGAGGGCATCCTGACCATTGGAACTGGGTCATAATTATCCTTAAGGAAGATTCAATCAGTTGCTAAGCGACCAGTTATAAGTCAAGAACAACGTTAGGCTTAAAGTTGCCAAGGTTGGAGACCCCTGATATAAATGAATCACTGAACAATTTAACAATTCCTATATAATGGCAATACTTTAAACTTGGTGCATTTAGGCAATAACCTGTTTCAAAATCCATTTTTTAATTCCAAGGATATGTAATGAATTCCAATGACTAAAATGGTTCCAAGGCACAGAAAGATTTTGCAATATGTGTTAAGCAAGCCTTACATTAATATGGGATAGAGCAGCAAATCTTACAACTACTGTCAAGCACTGGGGAAATCAGGAGATTCAGGCAGTTCAAATGAGTATAAAGATTTATTGCAAACTTAAGCTCTCTACAAGAATCTGAGCTACTAATGCTCAAGGGAAATGAGAATTAAGAAGGCATTCAAGGTGGGCTGGACTTAGCTCTCTTGCAGGCACACAGGGACTCATGACTCATGACGCATTTGACTCCTCCCTCGGGCTCATCTCCTACAACTACAAGCGGAATATAGCACTCAACTCTTGTGAACACATGAACCCAATCTAGCAATCCTCCCAACAGTGATTGTCTGATTGTATTCCTGTATGCAGAATATGTGAGTCCTATTTGCTGTGTACAGATAAAAATTTAGAAGCAGCTGCAGGTAGTCCTCAATTTTGACCATTTGAAGTTAGAATGGCCCTGACAAAAGTGACTTACAAATGGTATTTGCAAAAGCAGTGTGGCAGCTCACAATCACATGATCAAAATTTGTAGCATCCCAGGTCACATGATTGTAATTTGCAACTTTACCAGTTGACTTCTGACAAGCAAAATCAATGGGGGAAGCCAGATTTGCTTAACAACTGTGTGATTCACTAACAACTGCAGTTGATCTATTTAACAATTGTAGCAAAAAGTTCATAAAAGTGGGTGCCACTCACTTAACAACCACTTTGCTTACCAAAAGAAATTCTGGTCCCAACTATGATTGTAAGTCAAGGACTACCCGTATTATAATTGAAATAGTCAGGCAGTACAACTCATCATAGTAGGTTGTAATCCTGCTTTGTCTGCTGTCCACTGTCCAAGATAAAATGTTGGGGACAACTTCAAGCTGTTTCTCCTTTATGAATTCTTTCTCTGTCACCTGAACTCTGATTTGGCAATTCTTCAAATATAACAACAACAACAACAACAACAACAACAACAACAACAACAACAGAGTTGGAAGGGACCTTGGAGGCCTTCTAGTCCAACCCTCTGCCCAGGCAGGAAATCCTACACCATCTCAGACAGATGGTTCTTAAAAAATTCCAGTTTTGGGGCATTTACAACTTCTGCAGGCAAGTTGTTCCACTGATTAATTGTTCTAACTGTCAGGAAATTTCTCCTTAGTTCTAAGTTGCTTCTTTCCTTGATCAGTTTCAACCCATTGCTTCTTGTTCTACCCTCAGGTGCTTTGGAGAACAGCCTGACTCCCTCTTCTTTGTGGCAACCCCTGAAATATTGGAACACTGCTATCATGTCTCCCCTAGTCCTTCTTTTCATTAAACTAGACATACCCAGTTCCTGCAACCGTTCTTCATACGTTTTAGCCTCCAGTCCCCTAATCATCTTTATTGCTCTTCTCTGCACTCTTTCTAGAGTCTCAGCATCTTTTTTACATCATGGCAACCACAACTGAATGCAATATTCCAAGTGTGGCCTTACCAAGGCATTATAAAGTGGTGTTAACACTTCACGTGATCTTGATTCTATCCCTCCGTTTATGCAGCCCAGAACTGTGTTGGCTTTTTTAGCAGCTGCTGCACACTGCTGGCTTATATCTAAGTGGTTGTCCACTAGGATTCCAAGATCCCTCTCACAGTTACTACTATTGAGCAAGGTACCACATATACGGTACCTGTGCATTTTGGTTTTTTTTTCTTCTTTTCATAAAAAAGTTTTATTTTTACAATCATATCAAACAACTCATCCAATGTACAGTTATATACAATTAGTCGGGCTTGCCCAATCACCCCACCACCTTTTTAACACTCTTCCCTCTTCTACCTTCTTCTACTTTCCAGACCTTCCTCTCCTTCTCTTATCTACATCCTCTCCTCCCTCCACCCTACACCTTCCTTCTCCCTCTTCTACCCCTCTTCCTTCCTCTTCTCCTCTTTCCTACCTCCTACTCTCTCCTCTTTTCTCCCTCCCCACCGTTCTAAAATGGTAACTGGGCAGACCCGACCCTACATTAATTATATTTATACATCTTCAATAATTCCTGTACATTAACCATCACTCCATCCTCTACCCTCAACCCCCCAATTCCCCTCCCCCTTACCCCCCACCCCCCCACCTCGACTTCCCAGAACAAAATGCAGGGTATCAAAACTAACAATCATAATCCAAAATAATTCCTAAATTATAATCTCTAGTCACTCCACACATAATCACACTCTCAATTCCCCTCTCCTTCAGAAATATATCTATTACAAAATATTTCCTAAATTTACTCATATGCTATTTGATATTTTTTTATCTGATACTTATTTTGAATATAATCAATCCACATTTTCCATTCTAAAATATATTTTTCTTGTGTATAGTCTTTCAAGTAAGCAGAAATTTTTGCCATTTCTGCCAGATTTGATACTTTGAGTGTCCATTCTTCAATTGTAGGTAATTCTTCTTTCTTCCAATATTGAGCAATCAAAAGTCTCGCGGCTGTTATTAAGTTCAAAATCAATTTAGTCTCTATAGCTGTACAATCCATAATTATTCCTAGTAGAAAGAACTGTGGAGTAAACTTAATCTTCTTTTTCAAAATATTCTGCATGATCCACCATACTTTAATCCAAAATGCTTTAACTTTTTTACAAGTCCACCATATATGGTAATAAGTGGCATCTTCACAATCGCATCTCCAACATTTAGCCTGTACATTAGGATACATACATGACAACTTTTTGGGGTCTAAATGCCATCTATAAAACATCTTATAAAAATTTTCTCTCATATTTTGCGCTTGTGTAAATTTAACATTCCTCACCCAAATTCTTTCCCAAGTTTCCAACATTATTGGTTGCTGAAAATTTTGTGCCCACTTAATCATACAATCCTTAACCAATTCAGTCTCTGAGTCTATTTCTACTAATACATTATACAACCTCTTAATATGCTGTTGGCCTTGATCTCTCATTTGTTTTAACAAATTATCCTCAGTTTGCTTAACACCTATTTTTTGATCTAATTTCCATCTAGCTAGTCCATATTGAAACCATGTATAATTTTTCCCTTCTTCCCCCATCTTTTCTCTGGATTTTAATTGTAATTCCCCCTTTTCCATACAAAGGAGTTCTTTATAGGTAACTACCTCCATCTTTTGATATATATTTATATTTTCTATCATGTGTCTCGGGATTGCCCATATTGGAATCTTTCCATCTAATTTATATTGATATTTCCTCCAGACCCTCAATAATGCATTTCTAATTATATTATTTTTAAATATTTTATCTACTTTCTTATCATATAATAAATAGGCATGCCACCCATATAACAAACCATAACCTTCTATATTCAAAACTCTTTCCTCAGTTAAATTAATCCAATCAGTAATTAATGATAAGACAACTGCTTCATAATATAATTTTAAATTAGGCATTTTAAGACCCCCCCCTTTCCCTTGTATCCTGCATTATTTTTAATTTTATTCTTGGTTTTTTGCCCATCCATACAAAGTTATTAACCCCCTTTTGCCATTCCTGTAATTTGATATCAATCTTAAGTACCGGTATCATTTGAAACAAAAATAGAAACCTGGGCAAAACATTCATTTTTATAGCCGCTATTCTTCCCAACAAAGATAGTTGTAACTTCTTCCAACTCTCCATTTCTTTCCATACCTTCTGCCACAATACCTCATAATTATTTTTGTATAATTTGACATTTGAAGCTGTAATATATATTCCTAAATATTTAACCTTTTTAACGATTTCAAAACCCATAGTTCTTTCTAACTCTTCTTTTTGTTGTATATTCATATTTTTAGTTATCATTTTTGTCTTTTGCTGATTCTTCTTAAATCCAGATATTTTACCATACTGACCAATTATATCTTTTAAACCAGTAGCTGAGTATATTGGTTGGGATACAGTAACAACCAAGTCATCTGCAAAAGCTCTTAATCTATAATCTTGATGTTTAACTCTAATTCCCTTTATTCGATCGGAACCACGTATTTTATTCAGAAGAATTTCTAAAGTTAAAATAAAAAGTAATGGGGACAGGGGACATCCCTGTCTCGTCCCTTTCCCAATTTTAAAAGTTTCTGTTAACCCACCATTTACTATTATTTGTGCTGTTTGCTTCTGATATATTTCTTTAATTGCATGGATAAAATAATCCCCAAATGCATTTTTTCTATTACTTTAAACAAAAACTTTTGGGTTTTTTGCCTAAATGTAGAACCTTACTTTTTTCACTGTTGAATTTCACTTTGTTAGATAGTGCCCAATGTTCAAGTCTGTCAAGATCCTTCTGTATGACTGTATGACTATAACTTGTTGCTGGCAATCCTTATGATTTATATTGATATATTGATCATCAATTGTGTTGTAAATGTTGTACCTTGATGAACGTATCTTTTCTTTTATGTACACTGAGAGCATATGCACCAAGACAAATTCCTTGTGTGTCCAATCACACTTGGCCAATAAAATTCTATTCTATTCTATTCTAACTTGAGCCTATCTTCTGGAGTGTTGGCTATTCCTGCCAGCTTGGTGTCATCTGCAAATTTGATGAGTTCCCCATCTATCCCCTTGTCCAAGTCATTGAAGAAGATGTTGAAGAGTACTGGGCCTAAAACAGAGTCTTGCATACTTCCCTCCATGTGGATGTAGTTCCATTGAGGACTACACATTGAGTGTGGTTGGTCAGCCAGTTACGAATCCATCTGGTGGTGGTGCTGTCTAACTCACATTTTTCTACTTTATCTAGTAGTAGGCTATGGTGTACTTTATCAAATGCTTTACTGAAGTCCAAGTAAATTATATTGACAGCATTCCTCTGGTCTACTAATTTTGTCACTTTGTCAAAGAATGCAATAAGATTAGTTTGGCATGATCTGTTTTTGACAAACCCATGTTGGCTTTTGGTTATTACTTTGTTTGCTTCTAGGTGTTCGGTGATTCGTTGCTTGATTATCTTTTCCAGAATCTTCCTGGTATTGAGGTCAGGCTGATAGGTCTGTAGTTTCCTGGATCTGTTTTTTTTCCTTTTTTGAAGGTGGGAACTACATCAGCTCTTTTCCAGTCCTCTGGTAGGTCCCCTGTGCTCCAGGATCTTTGAAAGATATAGTTCAGTGGTTCTGAGATCTCATCTGCCAGTTCCTTCAGAACCTTGAGGTGTAATCCATCCAGTCCTGGTGATTTGAACTCGTCCAGGGTAGACAGGTATTCACTTACCATTTTTCCCCCTACTTTAACTTGTGTTCCTAATCTGTTTTTTGTGGTGCTGTTTTTGATAGGTTGGATTGTTTTTTCCTTTTGTGTAAAGACAGATGCAAAAAAATGAGTTAAGTAGATCTGCTTTCTCCCTGTTGCTTGTCACCTTCTTGCCACTTTCTCACAGCAATGGGCCAATTTTTCTTTGACTTTTTTGTTGTTGGAAGAAGCTTTTTTTGTTATTTTTTACTTTTGTCGCTAGCCTTTGTTCATTGTGAGCCTTAGTTTTCCTCACTTCATCTTTACAGGCTCGGGCTATTTGCTGATATTCTGCCTTAGTTATTTGCCCCCCTTTCCACTTTTTATACTTGTCCTTTTTGTCTTTCAATTTGTCAGATAGTTTTTTATGCATCCATGCTGGTTTCTTTTTATTTTATTTTATCTATTTTGTCAAGCATATATAAGATTACATATAAAAATATAAACATGATTGTGAATACATGAGATAGATACGAATAAAAGGGGTCATTAGGACAGGGACGGTAGGCACGCTGGTCTGCTTTTGCACATCCCTTACAGACTTCTTAGGAGTGGGGTGAGGTCAACAGTAGACAGTCTAAGGTTAAAGTTTTGAGGGTTTGGGGAAGAGACCACAGAGTCAGGCAGTGCATTCCAGGCATTGACCATTCTGTTGCTGAAGTCATATTTTCTGGAATCGAGTTTGGAGCAGTTCACTTTAAGTTTATATCCATTGTGTGCTTGTGTGTTGTTGTGGTTGAAGGTGAAGTAGTCATTGACAGGTAGGGCATTGTAGCAGATAATTTTATGTACTACACTTAGGTCAGACCGAATTCTAAATTGTCTAAGCCCAAAATTTCAAGTCTGGTGGCATAAGGTATTCGCCTAATTCTCAAAATATCATGACTATTAAGCAAAAGTGTGTGTATATGTGGGCAAGCATATATGTTGATATATGTAAGAGAAAAAAACTGGGACTCTTGAACAGAATCAGGATCATGGTTTTAAAAAAACAGGCAATGCATAAATGCATCTATGCAGAGTATATATTTCTTAAGAAGATGAAGAAGTGAATAACTCTCCACATGCATTCAACTTTAATTGCAGGATTTCCATGTGTATTAAGATTGTTTTTCCAGCTCATATATCACTCAGAGTTAATTACACTAAAGCAGCTTGTGGGTAAAATCAAGTCATTCAGAAATGCCAAATTGAAAGAGTGAGTCATTCATTGTCAAGGGACACTGCAAAGCTAATTACAATTGCAGTCCAGAACAGACAACAAGAACATAATCAAGAAAATTAAACTATGCCAATTTTCCTCTGCAAAACACCTTCAGATATACTATGCTAACTAGAATTCCTAATCAGTATGGTGAAGTGTTGGGGATTCTGGGAACTGAAATTCTAATTTATTTTGAGAGCACCAGATAGACAAGTCTGGATGGTAGGCATGGATTGTGAATAGTTTCACTTCAGCTTGCGAGAGTTGTGTTTTCATAACAGATATAATCAGCCACATTCCAGGCTTGTTTCAAAACTATGGGCCAAGGCTAAGAGATATGACAGTCATTTTTATGTGTTCCAAATGCTTTCCATTAAAATACTGCAAAAGCAATAACAATACTGTCCCACTGAATACCTTTTAGAACCAGACAATACTAAATAAGGAAACAAGATACAATTAAACAGAAAAAGCAGTTAACATTTCCTCTTATCTGCTCTTCATCCAGTTCTGTTCCATCCTTTCAAATTCTCAGGGTAGTTATTCCCTTTTCCCTGGCTTCCTCCTTTCCACCTCGTGTTTCTTCTTTTGGTTTTTGATGTTATAAGTCAGAGGTGTCAAACTGGATTTTATTGAGGGCTGCATCAGGGTTGTGTTTGACCTCAGTGGATGGGGGACGGGGTGGGTGTGGCCGGAGGGGAACATGGCCAGCTCAACGTCACTCATGTCAGAAATACCTGTAGCAGCTCCAGTGCTCTGCCAATGAAAATGGGCTCCCAAGATCCATTTTCGGCTGTGATGGCCTCTTGCATCCCTCTGCCAGCAAAAACGGAGCTCAGGAGAGCTGTGAGCTCCATTTTTACTGGCAGAGGCACTGTGGATCAGTCCCTCACTGTTTCCAGAGTGGCCCATGGGCCAGATCTAAGCACCCCATGGGCCGGTCTTCTGTTTGACACCCCTGGTTGGTTTGTTTTTGTGTGTGTGTGTGTGTGTGTATGTGTGTGTGAGAGAGAGAGAGAGAGAGAGAAAGAGAGAGAAGGTTTATAGATGAATTTCTGCACATATGGGAATAACTGATATATGCAGACTGAGGTCAAATTATTATTATTTATTATTTAATTTGTGTGCTGCCCATATCGCCACATACATAATATAACCAAGGCAGGAGTGAAACCCAGCAGGTTCTGATAGGTTCTGGAGAACCGGTAGCGGAAATTTTCAACAGTTTAGAGAACTGGTAGTGGAAATTTTGAGTAATTCAGAGAACCGGCAAATACCACCTCTGGCTGGCCCTAGAGTGGGGTGGGAATGGAGATTTTGCAGTATCCTTCCCCTGCCACGCCCACCAAGCCATGCCCACCAAGCCACGCCCGTAGAACCGGTAGTAAAAAAATTTGGATTTCATCACTGAACCAAAGTACCTGGTTTCAAGGAAACTAATTTTAAACAGTACTTATTAATTTAATTAATATTCCTGCCTTATAAATAAATAAAAAAATAGAATAGAATAGAATAGAATAGAATAGAATAGAATAGAATAGAATATACAGTAGATATTACTGTATACTACAGTAGATATTACTGCATACAAGCCAGGCCCTTGCATACATTCATTGGGAAGGAGAAATCTTTAGGATTGGTTTCAGTGGTAGCCAGGCTGACAAGATGGAGAAACAATGCATAGAATTTATTCTTGCATTTGTAACTACATTATTTTCTATTTTTCTGTATTAAATTAAGAACAGTTTTTTCAGTAAGTACAGGAGAATGAAGGACTTGAGTTTCCACCAGATGGGGTTTGAAATAAAACTAGCAGCCAACGAACATTAGCGAACATTAAAATTGAGCAAAGTTTCTAGTTTCTTTAATTAGAAAGGTGTACACAATCACAGCTACCATAGCCAGGGTTGTAGATCACTCCTAGATAACAGTAGAGATTTAGAGAACTCCAACTTTTTGCTGCCATCTTCTGGTGAACTAGGTATAAGCAATCTTATACATGGTGGCCTTGTACAATTTAAAACCCTGGGGCCATATGCAACTCCCAGAATCCTCCCAAAGTTGAATATGACTAAGTACATTAAAAGTAATAATCTTAACTCTATTTAATTAATTTAATTTTAATTAAGTGTAAGTGAAGTGAAATCCAATGTACTTTTGCCCTAGTGTGCCTGCTTTTTGCAATATGCCCCAGGCATACTTCTTAAAAGCCTAGTGCAATCCTCAGCTGGAAAATGTTGCGCACCTAATTAAAAACAGAAATACTCAAAACAAAAAGGCCAACTACGCAAGCAGTCGTTTCAACATAGGAACAATGGAAAGCCACAATCGTTTTTAATTCAAAGAGAGCAATTCTGGCTTGCTTGTGAATGTTAAAAGTCAGCCAATGGAAGGGACCTTCTGGTGAGAAGTTGCGCTTCAGTTTCTCCTCTCCAGACTATGCTCAATGGAGTTGAACAATGGAGCCAATTGCATATAGAAGAGGCGGTGGGTTCCGTTTCGTTGAATGTGTTGGTGCAGAGACGAGATAGTTGCCTGTCAAGTTTAATTCGGATTTGTGCACTTGAGCAGAGGGCTTGACGTATGAGTAAATAAACCTCCCCGTTCTATGATTCCGTTGTTTATGTGTCCAGCAGTTCGCTTGAACTTTAGGCATTTTTCCAAAGCCGGAAACATCTCCTGACCACATTCGTTCCAACTGCTCAGAATGGCGACTGTTTCATGGCACAGATTCCTCTCGAAGACATCTCCCAGTGTTATGAAATGCAAGTGGGGCCATTCAAGGTAGAGAGCTTTTTCATAAGAGCTTTTGACGGAGTGATGGAGAAACTCACAGTCCATTTCACATTTTTGGTTTCTGTGGCCTCCTAGATTCCATTGTAGACAGTTAAAAGCAGATGGTTGGAATAAATTGAACCATAGTGCTCAACTCGGGATTGGCTAAGCCCTCTGCTAACCGTGGGGATAGCATGTTCACACATCACAGCAGCCGTTAGAGGGCTGCAAAGTCAAATGATCTTTTGACCAGCCCACCCGTTTCTAACCAGCCAAAGTACTTTCCTGGCAGACACTGTTCCCACAGCTTTGAAGTTTGTATAAAGTTGAATCGGACGGCTGCAATATGTTGGCAGATATTTGACTGGGCAGGGTGCTGGCAATTGCTCAGAACTGCCCGCTGCCTTAGCAGACAGCACACAATGTAGCAAAGGTGGCACCTTTGCGGCTTAGGTCAGCAGTGCTGCTAAAAGGGCTACAGATGGTTTCTGGGTAGCAAAAGTGGCACCAGCCTCTCTCTCTCTCTCTCTCTCTCTCTCTCTCTCTCTGCCTCTTTACCAGTGTTGACTCTGCAGGCATACTTGGTCAGGTAGCTGAATAAAAGTATTAACAGCAAGTACACCCTAAAATCCTGAGCAGAAAAAACCACTCCTAACTGACACCGAAGGAATTAAGGCTTTCTAAAATGAGAGTTGTTAATGGCTTCCTTTAAAACGCCCACGCCTCTCATTTGGGAGAAGGGGAGAAAGAGAAGTACTCTGTATCCAATCTGTGACTAGGCTAGTCTAATTTTAAATATGCTAAAAGTGAGTTTTGGAAGTTAAAATAAATTCTGAGCTTTGCCTTCAAAAAAAAAGTCTTAAAATCGGAAAAAGAGAGAATGGCTTATCAGTTAAGTTTGAACCCTTCCTTCCTTCCTTCCCTTCCTTTTTATTTATGAATATAAAGGTAAAAGTAAAGGTTCCCCTTGCACCTATGTGCTAATTGTTCCTGGCTCTAGGGGGCGGTGCTCATTTCTGTTTCAAAGTCGAAGAGCCAGCACTGTCTAAAGATATCTCTGTGGTCACGTGGCCAGCATGACTAAATGCCAAAGGCGCATGGAACGCTGTTACCTTCCCACCTAAGGTGACCTCTATTTTTCTACTTGCATTTTTTATGTGCTTTTGAACTGCTAGGTTGGCAGAAGCTGGGGCAAGTAATGGGAGCTCACCCTGTTACTCACTAGGGATTCAAACCGCTGAACTGCTGACCTTTTGATCGACAAGCTCGGCATCTTAGCCACTGAGCCCTCATTTATGAATATAATAAAAGTATAAAAACTAAAGAAAAAAAATAAAAAAGATAGAACAAAAAGAAGTGAAAAAAGGAAAGAGAATTTAGATTTTGATTTCTGCCGTTCTTTCTATTGAATAGTTTCCATCGTATTTTTTCCTCCTCTATCTTTAACCCTTTTTGGTCCCCAGTTCTGTATATCTTCCATTCATTCTTTTCTTCTTTCAACAAAAAGTTCATATAAGGTTTCAAGAAAAAGTCTTGAACACTTTTTCCCTGACCAAACTAGCAGTAGTCCTTGACTTATGACCACAATTGAGCCCAACATTTATGTTGCCAAGTGAGACAGTTGTTAAGTGAGTTTTGCACTATTTTATGACCTTTCTTCTTGTTAAATGAATCACTGCAGTTGTTAAATTAGTAACACAGTTGTGAGGTGAATCTGGCTTCCCCATTGACTTTGCTTGTCATGGGTCACAGAAGCTGATCACTGCAATTGTCATAAATATGAGTCAGTTGCCACCTGTCTGAATTTTGATCATGTGACCATGGGGATGTTGCAAGTGTCATAAGTGTGAAAAATGGTCATAAGTCACTTTTTTCAGTGCCATTGTAACTTTGAACAGTCACTAAATGTTGCAGATGTTGCAAGGACTTTGAACAGTCCTTGTTGCAAATCAAGGACTACCTGTAGTCAGCTTTGACATTTACACAAATTCACATTTTCTTAACTTTTAGCTCAGAGGCTCACATAGGACAGGAAAGATCAAGTGTGGGAAAATCATGGCTCTCTGTCGTGTCCCACTCCTCCGCTGACGGCTGGGTCAGGGAAATCCGAATCAGGCATGCGTCCGCAGCTCTGCCAAAGTCCTAGCAAAGTCCTCAGGGCAGGCAGGAGACCAGAAAATGACTTCAGGAAGATATGTTTAGACTTTGCCTGACTCAGAGAATGCCAGAAAGCAGGTCCTTTATATAGGCCATGGGGTGTGGCTCCATGACTCAGCACTTATCCAGGCCTGCCCCTCCCTTCCTTCTGTTGCCTCCGTCTATCAAGTCTTCTGACGCGTGGGTCACTCCAGTCTGCAGCTGTTGGCAATTGACCTCCCTCAGGCTCACATGCTGTGGAGGAGGGGGAGGGGTCTAGTTGCTCCGTTTGCCTGGGCATGGAGCCAGAGCTGGGGGCTGGAGATACTTCCTCCTCTTCAGCCTGTCTGGGCATGGAGCCAGGGCTGGGGCCGGGAGGCATACTAGGACATTCCTCCGTGTTCAGAAGCAGATAAGAAGGCCCCGGCTGTGGTGAGATCGGATGAGACACAACAGCTCTCCATATGCTGCTGAGGCACATCCATATTGTAGCAGAGCAGCGTTCAAAGAGCCACAGGTTATTCATGGCACCATCCGTGCACAAGAAGGTGCTGTCAACAAACCTTTCAGTTTACTGAAGCATGATTTTTTTTTTTCGGAAAAAGAAATGAATCTAAAGCTGTGTGAATGTATTGGTTAAGTCAATAAGGGGGCAATAAGTTGACTTTGTATAGAATAGAATAGAATAGAATAGAATAGAATAGAATAGAATAGAATAGAATAGAATTTTATTGGCCAAGTGTGATTGGACACACAAGGAATTTGTCTTGGTGCATATGCTCTCAGTGTACATAAAAGAAAAGATACGTTCATCAAGGTACAACATTTACAACACATATAATATACAAATGGATGAAGACTATTGTTTAACATAGTGTAAGCCGCCCTGAGTCTTCAGAGAAGGGCGGGATATAAATGCAAATAAAATAAAATAAAAATAAAAATAAATAAGTCCATGGTTTGGATCAGTTGAGACCTGAGATTCTTAGTGGCTGTGAAAGAGAACAAAGCAACTTGATAAGGGAGAGAAAAAACACTGATTTCCAATCTCTAAGCGTTGGATTGGGTTAAAAACAACACTATCTTTCCTAAAAGCGGATGTTTCAGGAAAAATAATATTTATGGATAATTGTTCTAGCAATTCCTTGCAAACTCTAGCAAACGCCTTACAGAAATATCTTAAGGGTTCCTGAACTATCTTCCCCATATATATGTGAACATGCTCTATTTTATTATTTTATGAAAATCTCCATTTTAAAAAAAAGTTTCTTCTTGATTTTGTCCTTGGTCAATGAAGAAGAGATGAATGAACGCTAGAGGTCAGCAACTGTTTATGTAACAAATGCTGAACAGCCTTTGAAACTGAAATTGGAATCTGTTTCTATGGACGTTGTGCAATGTGTCTAATAATATTCATTTTTATAGAAGTAGCATGCAGTAATTGAAGCAGTTCTGTAAAAAAGTAACCTTACTTCTTGTTGAAATCTTGATTTAAAATTTGAACAGTTTTTTCCCCCCTGGAAGGGCTGTATGGATTCCTTCCTTCTTTTTAAGAATCTCTTGCAAAAATATCAAATCTATAAGCAGTTTAAAATGGGTTGTTTTGCAATCCTAGTTTTTATGGAATTATGTTTAAGTCATTGATATCTGGTCAAATCACTTTTTCTATCATGAGATATTCCAGATCAACCACAAAGAATGCGGTGACTATTTGAAAATCACTTTGAGGACCAAATCATTCATAATTGCTTGAAACTGGTGGACCCAGTACTGACAGAATCCATTAAGGTGACCGAGGCAGCTTCTGATATCTGGGAATCTTTCATTGAGAGAGAACAAATATAATCTTCAGTAATAGGAGCTCAACCACTTGTGGATTGGATTTTTAATGTAACTAGATTGTTCGTTGATAGAATGGGTGAAGTACATAGAAGCTTCTTTCAGGGAGAGGGTTGTAATTGAAGGAGGGGGGAGGATAGGGCCCCTCTGAAGAAATTATTCCTTGGCATTGGACAATTTCTTTCCCAGAGGATTTTGAGGAAAATGCTTGCAATTAATCTACACCAGATCTTGGAAGAGTGGATTATGTGGATTTCTTCCAGTGTAGGTTCAAACTAGGACAAAAATGACAGTCGTTGCTCTCATGAATCTTCTGTGGTGGGACTCGAATGCAGGGAGTAAGGCCCTTCTGATTCTGCTAGAACCTGTCAACAATACCATTTATTACTGTAATCTCTGGAGTGCTTGTGAGGATTGGAGATTCATTAATGGTTCTGTTCCTTCCTGAATGTGTAGGTCCAGTTGGACGGGAGGTGGATGAGAGATGAAATCCTTGGTCCTCCATCTTATTTTACACGTAGTCAAAACTTCTAGGAGAGATAATCTATCAGTTTGGGGTGAGGATCTTCCATATGTCAGCGGCTCTCAATTGTATACTTTAACCTTGGACTGTGCAGGAGATGCTGTGAGGCCAAGTGTCTGGCTATTAGGAATTGGACAAAACAGATTCAGATCCAATCCCAGCTAGACAATAGTTGTTTATCAAGAGAGCACCCAGGTCATATAATTCTTATTTACAGTAGTTCTTTATTGGGTTGCACTACTATAGAGAGAGGTGGTCTGGGATGGGAGGGGGAGTGAGGTCTTCTAGGGTCATAGCTCCTGTTGGGACAGGAGTGGCCAAAAGAGCCATTACCACTTTTGAACGTTTGCCAGTTCTGTTCTGGAGACAGTCATTCATGCTCTCATGATCTCAAAATTCGATTACTAGAATTCATTTTACTTTGAAGACTAGTAGGAACTGCAACTGGTCATCCCGTGACTGTTTGACTGCTTTAACATAATTATGCCTAACTTATAGGAGCTGTTTTGGTTGGCAGTAGGCTTCCAAATACAATGTAAAGAGCCTCTGTTTTTACAGAATTATGCCCTCCAGGTAGAAAGGACCTATCCTGTGAGTGGGAAAGTTTTCTGGAAGGCAGAACATAGAGAAGCTTTTTCCATGGTCCTCCTACTCTTCTAGAATTATCTTCTCTCTGAGCTTAGAATGGTTCCCTCCTTACTGGTATTCTAAAACAGGGGTCTCCAACCTTGGCAACTTGAAGACTTGTGGACTTCAACTCCAAGAATTCCTCAGCCAGCTTTGCTTGGAGTTGAAGTCCACAAGTCTTCAAGTTGCCAAGGTTGGAGACCCCTGTTCTAAAAAGAAGGCAAACTCATCATTTTGTTGAGGTGTTAAGAGGGGAGGTGATAGGAATGTTGACTGTTTATTAATTCCTAGTGATCTTAGTTTAGGTTTTTGCTTTTACCGGTAGGATTTACATGACCATATTTATCATTTTTTAAATTGGATTTTATAATTAAGAAGCGTTGTGATACACAACACGTGCATATATGAGCATATCAGAACTTGAAAAAACGAGTGAGCAAAATGTGAACAATACAAGATTGATAGTCCTATATATAGGTCAGTGCAAAAATCTGAGAATATATCAACTTTCTTTGGGACTTATCATAATTTTACAGTTGCAAATCTAAATATGGTCCAGCAACATTTCTACATATTAATTTCTCCAAGTGTCTTAAAATTAGTTGGGGTGGCAGGCCCCCTGATTTTTGCTGGAAGATTCCTGCACCAATATTATTAGTTGGACAGTTAATAAGAACTAATTCTTCTACATTAGTTTTCTGTAAACACAGATGGATAAAAGTCATATGATAATGGCAATGTATTGGGTAGGAAGTGAGATTCCCGAAGCTCCTTACTGGCTTGCTTGCAGTTTGTATGTTTGTATGGCTTGCTTGCAGTATGTTTGTATGGCTTGCTTGCTTACTGGCTTGCTTGCAGTTTGTATGTTTCTATATCACGCACTATTGGGCATGTAGGCATTCAGTCACATTTTTATCAGAGAAATTAAGCAAACAGTAGACATTCCTTTCATTTCTCTCCTTGATACTATGAAAAATGATTGCAACATGTTTGGTAGAAAAAAACCTTTACAGTTGCCAAGTGGTGTGGTTGTTTCTGCTAGGTTCCCTTGGGATCTGAAGCACCTGAAGATTGTCAACAATGTGACTTTAGACCTTGGCCCTAATCCTAACCTTAGGACTTCCAGGCTTAATATCTATCCAGCAGAGCATTTGTAAATTAATTTATTTCAATTGTAGAATTGTCATTTAGATGCTGACAGATCTACTGGGAACCTCATTTAATGGAAGGAAACACATCTGCATAATAAATGGACATAAGGAGCTTGAGTAACACACAGGCTATAAAACTAGCTTGTTGAAATAAAGGACAAAAGTACTTAATTTTAAGTGGGCTGTATCCAAAATATTTAACACCAAACATAAATTGTTTTATTGATTTGCATCTTTAAAAAGCTATTTGAACACCCAGGAACAAAACAAAATCAAATATTGCTGAAAGCTATACCAGTATATGAGAAAAGGTCGAGTTAGGTCAGCAACAATAAATATTAAATTAGAGTCATTGGAGCCCTGGTAATAAAACTGATATGCAAGATAGCCTTCCCTAAGAAATCCACTTGACAGCAATTACAAACAACAAAAGCATTCAAAATAAAGTATTCATCAGAGGCACTAAATACATACAACATTCTAAAACCATAAAAACATATTGAATAGGAATACTTGTTAACTGACACATGTACAGTATAGTAACTATAAGGACCTGAAAAAAGGACCCAAAATAAGACAGGGAAGAATATGTTCTTGCTATAATGATAATAATTATTTATTTGATAAGATATCATCATGTACATTTTCATTTATCAATATACTTACAAAGAAGAACCTGGCAGTTGGAAAAGAATGGAAGGGGAAAAATGTTTTATTTCATAAGCATACAGAGTACTGATAAGATAGTCTTATGCTAATAGCAAAAGGATATCTGGCCCTGCCTTAACCCGCATTTCTTAAAACAGTTCTTTATTGGTATACCACAGTTATAATTAGATTATAAAACTCAGCCAGTTGCACAATAGAATGGAATGTGTGGGTACTACAACTTTAGTTCCAAGAGCAGAAAAGTTACTGGAGGAAACATTTTGTGGTTGCCATGAGCCATAAAAGGTAGCCCAGACAAGAAGAATATCTATGAGTGTTAACTTTCTCTTTATTGTAAGATTACATCAACAGAATCTTGCAAGACTGAAAGTACCTGAAAGTATCTCTCCCCTCCTTTCCTTTCACTCTCTGGAAAACTAGGGAGGGTCATTTCTGAAACATTTCCTATGCCCCCTCC
The DNA here is from genome assembly GCF_028640845.1 of Ahaetulla prasina. Taxonomy (NCBI): domain Eukaryota; kingdom Metazoa; phylum Chordata; class Lepidosauria; order Squamata; family Colubridae; genus Ahaetulla; species Ahaetulla prasina. The sequence goes on from NC_080541.1 coordinate 200,597,672, forward strand.
TGTGTCTTGAGATATCTTTTATATGCTGGTTGTCTAGTCTGCACTCTTCTTTCTGCCTCCCAAGGTCATTTCCACATACCATTACAGCTGCATTAATGTGTGTCCCTCCAATCTTGAGATAACAAAAATATTTTCACTGCCTTGATGGGTAAACTCAAATCAGCTTCAGTAACAAGGTTTATGAGTGGCCTTGTCCACTTCTTGTCCACAGCTTCATTGTGAGAATTTATGGGCAGCAATTGGTAGATTCTTCTAGTTTTGTTTTCCTTCCCATTCAACATTAAGAACTGGCTGTAAAAGCCATGCTGGATGGCTTTCAGATGCAGGGTGGACTTGGTTGAGGGAGTGGGTACCTGGGATGGAGGTTTTAGCCTATTTTAAATCACTTGACAATGATCTCTCCTTTTAAAACATAAAGGTCTATGATAATAAATGTCACTGTCTTCTAGAAGACTAGTATAGCTGTTTATCAGAGGAACTGACACAGTGCTTTGATGGCAGTTTGCAAAGTTTGGGTCAGGTGTTATATGGGCAGTTGCCTTCTCTTAAGCAATAGCTTTGCTGGTGGCCTAAACCCAAATGACCACTTGTAGTGACTAGTGAATGGAGGAGGGGGTTAATAAGCCTTAGTCTTAGTCAGTTAATAAGAGTTTGGCGGATGCAAGCCCTTGACAGTATGATTATGAATGAGCTAGTAGATACTTCATATGCCAAAGTTAATTTGATCAAAGGTGGAAAACACTATTTTAAAACCAGAACAGCTAAGGACAAAACAGGCAGATATTGTTCTCCATGAGAAAAGGTGTAGGAATACTGTAGAATGTTAATCTAAATAAATAATGTCAAAATGAAATGGGTTCTTGAGAAATCCATGGTTAGTCAGTGGCTGCACCCATGTTAGTCAAACTCTGACATTTTCTTTGCATTATTCAGCCTTAGCATTTGTTTCATTGTGATATGCCAGAGAAGTATATTATTGTTCCTCTCCAAGCAAATGGTAAAAGCAAAATAAAATACATATGGCAAATGGGAGAGAGAGATCCTGCTTTGTTGGCATCTATTTTTTATTATTATTATTTTCCATTCAATCCCAAACTAAAATCTGTTAATCCAGTATATTGGTTGTGACCAAAAAGGGTTTTGATTTAAGCAAAGATATCAAATGAGAAATCTCTGTACTGGAAACTGATTTTGCAAATAAACCTTCACATTTTTCTGTTGGCAGTGCCTAGCCTCTTTTTTGGAGAAGCAAATGCATAAACTAGAGAAAGGCAAGGCAAGGACAAAATCAATTCATTTTTGTTGATGAAAAATAATATCCGAGGAAATATCGGGACTTATAATGATTACTGGCATTCCTGACCGATTGACAGAAGAATTACATTCATTTTGCCATGAGACAGGTAGGACTGGGTGATCCACTTGAGATACTTTCCAACCCAAAAGAAGACGCTGGTTTCCCCATTTTTCCATATGATTTAAATTGCAGCACATTTGCTTAATCCATTATTAAGCTTTGCCTCCCTGATTAACCTTTCCAACAGTTTTGAAATCAGCGCAAAAATATTGGTTATGTCAGTCCCTTAAATTGTGAGGCAAAATGCCACCTCCTTCTGCATGAACTACAAAATGTACTTAAATGTAGAAGGTGGCCTTCATCTGTCAAATTAGAAGCATCAAGGTTTGGCTGCATATTCCTATGCAAGGAGAAAGTTATGCTCACTGATAATCCACTGATAAAAACTGAAAGGGCATATTCTGAAACATTTTACTGGCTTAATGCTTTCCAAGGAAAATAAAGATCTTTTCAGAATTCAACTGATGCAATCTCTAGGTAAAAAAAAAATCTATTTTCTTCAAAATGTTTTGGATTGCAGCTGCTGTGATCAGTCAGCATATAATGGGATCTAGCAATACTTGGACGGTATTTTAATAACAGCTCTGTTAGAAGCTATAATATTGAATTCTTGTGCATAACCTGCAAAGCAGGTGTCCGTTGTATATTTTGCTAACTGGCACGGGATGCTAATTAACATGGAGTTGCAGAAACTTTGGATGAAGCAAATCCATATGCATTGGGATGTCACCTTTTTTCATGGAAAGGAGTTCTACACTTTCATTTGCACATGCACAATCCTAAGTCATTGAAATTGTTCTCAATCCTTCTGGATGGGCCAGGTTGTGAAACCAAGACTCAAGGTGGTGCATCAACCAGAGCCGGAAAAGTCAAACCCTAACATAGGCGTGTAGAAGATTCTTCAAGATTTTGGTTACCACCTTTAAAGCGCTCCATGGCTTAGGACCCGGGTACTTATGGGACCGCCTGCTGTTACCTTGTGCCTCCCACCGACCCGTACGCTCACACAGAGAGGGCCTTCTCAGGGTGCCGTCCGCCAAGCAATGTCGGCTGGCGGCCCCCAGGGGAAGGGCCTTCTCTGTTGGAGCTCCTACGCTCTGGAATGAACTTCCCCCCGGTTTATGTCAATTGCCTGATCTTCGGACCTTTCGGCGTGAGCTGAAAACGCACCTATTTATCCAAGCGGGACTGGATTGAAATTTTATTGGGGTATTTATGTTTTAAGATTTTATATGGTTTTAAAATTTTGGCCACATTATAATATCTCTTTTTAACTTCTTTTTAATGTTTATATATTGAATTTTTACTTGGCTGTACACCGCCCTGAGTCCTCCGGGAGAAGGGCGGTATAAAAATTGAAATAAATAAATAAATAAATAGAAAAAAGTTACACTGGAGTCCATTCCTATGCATAAACAAATGAGCAGGATCCTTCTTGGGACAATATTGAACAATCCATTTATGGCTTGCTTTAACAATAGGGCTGGTTGTAGATTTAACTAGACTTGTTTGCAAGACCCTTCCCTCCATTACATATTCAACTTTGGCAATCTCTCACCAAAAATAGCCTTTCTCACCCATTTATTGTGCTCTTAATTTCTTTTTCTGACATGTAGGCCCATGTATGTATATGTGGTTATAGTTTCTTACAATTAAATCTGTGCCCATGGTTGAAGTTTTCCCATGGATTAAAACACCCCAACATTGCTGACTAAGTATGTTCATTTCAGTTACCCCCAATTGTTTGCTCTCCAGATATATTAACTTTCATCTAATGGAATTAGGAATTCCATGGGTTAGAACTGTATATGGTGGGAGAATGCCAGGCTAAGTCATGGTGTACCATTTTCTTGTGGCCACCATGGAGCCTCATTGACTCCAATATTTTCAAATCAATTAATCCAAAAACATATCTTCCCAGCAAATCTAACCCTTTCCAGTTCTTTCCAAAGTGATTTGGAAAGAACTGGAAATAAATGCTAAGTTGTAAGCCCCATTTTCAGTGCAATTTGAACATAGGTAGGGTTAGGTTATTATATGTAGATGCTCATACATGTGGACACAAAACAGCATTCAGTAAAGCAACATGTCCTCAGTTGACAGGGGAAAATGTCTTCTGAATTTCTAATATATCTGGATCCATAAATGGGAATTTAATTATTTTATAAACATGTCTTTCCATTGGTGGACTTTGTGCAGCAAACAGTACAGGTAAGCAGGTTACAATTAATCTATTTTATGGAGCATACTATGCCAATAAAGCTCTCTATCAAAAGCTGCTTCAGAAAAAATTCATCACGCTAATATTAAATCTGATGTAGCATCAGCAATTATATTTTATTTAAGTTGATGACTGGAAAAAAGAGAAAGAGGATATATTTATTGAATATTTTGTTATTCTTGTATATGCTTTGATCTTAACCAGTTATTCCCCAAAGACCTAGTCCTTTGAACCTAATTTTCCCATGGCATCTACGTTCCCCATCAGTAAATATTGATTTGAGCTGACCACAGCATTAGAGTCAATTGCTTGAAGAAACTTTTATAATTTTGAACTATAAATACTAGTATACCAATATTTGATGGCTTCTGGAATTATTATGGGAATGTTGAAACATCATCATCAAAACACATTGAAAAGTATATAACCACTGGCCTAATAAGAGTTGCTAAAGAAAAGATCTATGCAGAGGGCTAACGCCTTCCTTTCCATGCTGCCTCTTTCCCAAGGCAGTCCTTAAATGAAGTTAAAATGATATTTGTTATTTTTAAAAAATTAATATGAGTCTCTATAAATGTTTAGAATAGAATAATAGAATTGGAAGGGACCTTGGGGGTCTTCTAGTCCAACCCTCCGCTCAGGCAGGAAACCCTATACCATTTCAGACAAATGGTTGTTCAATCTCTTCTGAAAAACTTCCAGTGTGGAGCATTCACAACTTCTGGAGGCAAGTTGTTCCATTGATTAATTGTTCTAACTGTCAGGAAATTTCTCCTTAGTTCTAGGTTGCTTCTTTCCTTGATTAGTTTCCACATATTGCTTCTTGTCCTGAGCTCAGGGGCCTTGGAGAATAGCTTGACTCCCTCTTCTTTGTGGCAATCCCTGAGATATTGGAACAGAGCTATCATATCACCCCTAAACTAGACATACCCAATTCCAGCAACCATTCTTCATACGTTTTAGCCTCCAGTCCCCTAATCATCTTTTTTGCTCTTCTCTGCACTCTTTCTAGAGTCTCAACATCTTTTTTATATTGTGGTGACCAAAACTAGATGCAGTTTTGTACACATTCCAAGTGTGGCCTTATCAAGGGATTATGAAGTGGTATTAACACTTCACGTGATATTGAAATGTGTGGGTGTGTATGATCAATAGTTCATGTTTGGTATTTTTGCTTCTTTTCTTCAGCCTAGGAATATAAATACAAGTGCATAAGACATAATTCAAGATCATAAAGTTATATAAATAGCATCAAAATCCTGTATGAGTACAGGAATAATGATAATAATAAAAAAAGAAATACAGGAATAAAAATTTCAGTTATTGCAGCCTTTTCTTTTCTTTTTAAATAATATTTTTTATTTTTTAACCAAAAAAACAACAACGACAAGACATAACAAACACTAACATAAAACATATATTCCTTCTTTACATCAGCTTCGTTTCGGTATTCCTCTATTATTTACATTTTTCCCCTTCTCGTTTCCTTTAACTTATCTTTTTTGTCCCATTTATTCCTTATTTCTGTATATATTCCATCATACCTATCATTATAACAATTCATTTTCTTTCATGCACTACCCTTCTTTGTATTTGTATAAGTGACCCTTTCCCCTTTTTCATCATTTACCATTCCTAATTTCTATACAATTATACAATTTATTCCATACTATATAATATTCTGTATCTTCCTTTTCTTTTATCTCCCTTGTTAATTTATCCATCTCAGCACAGTGCAGAATTTTCCTTATCACTTCCTCCCGATGGTATATTCTCATTTTTCCAGTTCTGTGCATAAGATATTCTTGCGGCTGTTATTATGTATAAGATTAGATACCTTATTTCTTTACTATATTTCCTAATGAGTATTCCCAGCAAAAAGGTCTCTGGTTTCCAGTCTATGTGTTGGTCAGTTATTTCTTCCAGTCATTTTCTGATTTTGGCCCAATTTTTTTGCAGATGGACATGTCCACCATAGATGGTAATACGTTCCATATACTTTTTTGCACTTCCAGCATATTGGGGAGTTATTGCAGCCTTTTCTAAACGTCTCTTTAAAGAAGAAAATGTTCCCCTTTTGCTATGTAACTATTCTAGAAAGCGCATTCAGGAAAATCTGTGCCAACGTGAAAAAAGCACTACTTCTTTTGCCCATGAGCCAAACTTCAGCTAATAGTAGGAATGCAGAGCAAGATAAGCAAAGAAAGGGCATCTGATGGGAAGCCACCCATATCTGCAGTCCAATAGCTGGCATGGCAATATTTCCCATTGATATGTCATTTTATCCTGTGATATTCCACTGCTGTTCCTCAGAGACTCTACTGCAGAAAGACAAATGGTAGACCCTGTGGGTTTAGTTGCATGACGTGCCTACCTAATTTTTTTGCAGAGAAAGCCAACTATACTGCAGGTCTCTGCCATTATATTCACCACGAAGAGGAAATAGGCTCCATCTAAATCTGTTTCGTCCCCATTGGAGGAGACATCTTCCAAAGCACACTGAAGATGTCTCTTCGAATGGGGATGAAATGTTTGCAACGGAATCGCCAAGCTTGGAGCTCAAACCAACAACATAACTACCAACCTGAGCTACTAATATTCAAAGACATTTCAATTACCCTAAATCCATTTATCCATTGCCCTTCTACTTCATCCATCTCTGTCCTTTTCCTTAAAATAGGGCAATAAATTACTTTTTATGTGTCCCAAGATCAGGTCAAGTCTATATATTGCACTATTCATGGGCCATGCCCAAGGGGCTCTCCACCCACCAGCATCCTCTGGAGTATTTTACTCTGCAATCTATTTGTCCCTGAACAAACCAGAAGATCACTTGGGCATTGAGGAGAGCCAAGCAACAGAATGGACTTTTTGTTTGCAATTTGCTTCTACTAAAAATGGAATTTATCATTTAGGAGAGGGAAAAGTCTCCAGGAAAAGTCCTGCCAAACCACAGGAGATGCTTTCCTTCAAGAATTGTGTTCGGTGTGTCAAGATTCCTTAGACTGATTATTAGAATTTTATCCATCATTTCCTAAATATTGTGGGTGGATTATAGCACTAATCAATGACAGTATTTGGGAAGGAATGGTGGGAAGGAAGGAGGGAAAGGAAGGAGATTAGTTAGATCTTAAGTAATCCCAGGGTGTCTTAGTTTAATGCTCTCCAGATCTGTGAGGGTACAGGTCCAATTTTCCATAGCCAGCATGATATAGCCCAATATTTCTGAAGGGCAGAAGATTAGAAGAAACTATGCTTACAATAAAAGGGACGTGATGGCTCAGTGGCTAAGACTCTGAGCTTGTTGATCAAAAGGTCGGCAGTTCAGCGGTTCAAATCCCTAGTGCCACGTAACAGGGTGAGCTCCTGTTACTTGTTCCAGCTTCTGCCAACCTAGCAGTTCGAAATGCAAGTTTTCTACTTGTATTGCATGTAAAAAATGCAAGTAGAAAAATAGGGACCACCTTTGGTGGGAAGGTAACAGTGTTCCGTGAGCTTTGGTGTTTAGCCATGCCGGCTACATGACCATGGAGATGTCTTCGGACAGCGCTGGCTCTTTGGCTTTGAAACAGAGATGAGCACCACCCCCTAGAGTTGGGAATGACTAGCACAGATATGCAAGGGGAACCTTTACCTTTATGCTTACAATTAACTTCCATTGACTTGCAATTATTCAGGAGTCTTCAGGGATTTAGACATAGCTTCAGATCTCCTGTTGGATATTTGAATTCTGCAGCTTTTGATTTTGAACATGTACCAAGTGTTAAAATTGAATGAATAATTAAACAGTAGACAGTATTGTTAAAAAGAATAATGCATTCATAACAATGGGATGTTTCACCCAGCCTGGTTAGAAATCAAAAGAGTGCCCCCTGGGAAATATATGGCTTGAATGAAGATCTTGAGTTGAGAATAGTTCATTGACTTTATGGGTCATCATTGGGTTAATATCATATATTTTTTAAAAAAGTAACTGCTAATCGGTAGAGAACTTAACCATGCAGAACAAAATGATAGCACAAGGGAAAACCCATCTTTGGAGGGGAGGGTTGTATCAAATATCGCAGCTAATTTGATCTTGAATTGCTACTAGAACAGAGTGTTGTATGTGCCAGAAGCCATAAGCTCTGAAGGACCTAAGATGGTTCAGGTCTTTGTAGCTTTGAATTGGAATTGGCTAACACAAGTATGATGTGCATTTTCAATGTCTGGGGGTGATGGTGGTATCCCTTAATTGTAATAGGCAAGCAGAAACTTGGCCAGTTTGTTGCTACTCTTCCAACAATATCATGTGAGGATTGGAGAAAAGATAACTTACTTAAATAACCATCCCACAAATATTTTGTAAGATGGGGTCAAATATTCGGCCTTGCCTCGGCTCCCAACTACAACTTCAAAAAAGCCAATTACGACCTCATAAACAACAATCTTTCATTTCTGGACTGGCAAAATCTGTTTGCAACCTGCATAACCGCTGATGACCACTATAGAGTCTTCCTACTTGAAATCAATAGAGTCATTAAATTATATGTACCACGAATGACTACCATGTCCAAGAAAAACAAACTACTCATATCAATAAAAAAGCTTCAATCAAAAAAAAATCCCTCTGGAAAAGAAACAAAAAAGGCTATGTTGCAAATTTCAAAAACCACTACAGAAACATATGCAACCAAATAAAAACTGAATGCACAAATTACCACACCAAGCAAGAAGAGAACCTTCTCCGCACAAATTCCAATCGTGCCTTTTATAATTTTGTCAACAATAAACTTAAAGACTCAAGATCCATCCCACCACTAAAAGATTCTAACAACAAAGAATGCAATGACGAAACAGTCAAAGCAAACCTCTTCAACATTTTCTTTGGCTTAGTTTTTGTAAACTCCGATAACACATATCCGACATTCCACAAACGAACCAGCAATGACTTGATGATTTAACTCATATAGATTTCACAGAAGACAACGTTGGTAAAGCTCTTCACAACTTAAAACCATCACTTTCTATTGGACCCGATGGACTATGTGCATATTTCTTAAAAAGCTTTCCATTAATATAGCTGAACCCCTAAGTATTATCTTTGATAAAGCTTTCACTACCAGTTCTCTTCCCAAAATTTGGTCACTAGCCACAGTCATCCCTATCTTCAAAAAAGGAGACCCCAGCTTAGGCGAAAACTACAGACCGATCTCCCTTTGCTGCGTCACCTGCAAAGTCATGGAATCTATCATCAACCAATCCATTACCTCACACTTAGAAACTAACAACCTACTCTCCAACAAACAATTTGGTTTCAGGAAAAAATTATCATGTAACTTACAACTTCTCCACTGCAAAAACATATGGACTTCAAATCTCGATCAAGGCAAATCAATAGATGCAATCTACATAGACTTCTGCAAAGCTTTTGACTCAGTAGTACACAATAAACTTCTCCTAAAACTAACATCCTATGGCATCTCAGGACCCCTCCACAAATGGATATCTGCTTTTCTGTCTAACAGACAACAAGTGGTCAAAATTGGCAATGCTTTATCAAATCCTGTTCCTGTTAAGAGTGGCGTTCCTCAAGGCAGCGTCCTTGGACCAACACTCTTCATACTATACATTAATGATCTTTGTGACCACATCTCAAGTAATTGTGTTCTCTTTGCTGATGATGTCAAACTATTTAACACCACAGACAATACTTCTATCATTCAAAATGACCTTGATCATCTATCTGCTTGGTCTAAAAATTGGCAGCTCCAAATTTCAACCAGCAAATGCTCAGTCTTACATATAGGACAAAAGAACCCAAAAACTAAGTACATACTAGATGGACATTACCTTACAGACGACCCCCATCCCGTTAAAGACCTTGGAGTTTTCATGTCAAATGATCTAAGTGCCAAAGCCCACTGCAACTACATAGCAAAAAAAGCTCTAAGAGTTGTAAACCTAATTTTGCGCAGCTTCTTTTCCAAAAACACCACACTACTAACCAGAGCATATAAAACATTTGCTAGACCAATTCTAGAATACAGCTCGCCTGTTTGGAACCCTCACCACATCTCTGACATCAATACAATTGAACATGTCCAGAAATATTTTATAAGAAGAGTTCTCCATTCCTCTGAAAACAACAAAATACCTTATCCCACCAGACTTGAAATCCTAGGCTTAGAAAACTTGGAACTCCGTCGCCTTCGACAAGACCTAAGTTTAACTCACAGAATCATCTATTGTAATGTCCTTCCTGTCAAAGACTACTTCAGCTTTAATTGCAATAATACAAGGGCAACCAATAGATTTAAACTTAATGTCAACCGCTTTAATCTAGATTGCAGAAAATATGACTTCTGTAACAGAATCATCAGTGCTTGGAATACTTTACCTGACTCTGTGGTCTTTTCCCATAATCCTAAAAGCTTTAACCAAAAACTTTCTACTATTGACCTCACCCCATTCCTAAGAGGACCATAAGGGGCGTGCATAAGCGCACAAACGTGCCTACCGTTCCTGTCCTATTGTTTTTCTTTTCTTCTTCCTATATATATATATGCTCATACCTCCTAATATTTATTCATATATATGTTTATATGCTATATAATCTTTTTGTATGATGTTGTGACAAAATAAATAAATAAAATAAAATAAAATGGTCTAGCAAGGACTAAGACTGCTTCTTATAAAAGGCACTATCAGAAGTACAAAAATGTATGTAGTGTACATTATAATTGATTTTAAATACTTGGAATCAATAATATACAAAATGTTTTGAATGTAAATGACGTCAAATTCAGAAAGCCCTTCTTCAAGTTTGAAACAGTTGTTTTGGAGTACAAAATAGCTATTCTGAGCTTGAAACAAGCTTAAAACTTGTTATTTTAGAATCACTTCATGCTAGAAATAACTCAGTTTCAAAGTCAAAATTTTTCAATCATTAGGAGCATAATCTGTTTCAAATGTATAATAGCTGTTTTGCACTGATACGTTTTTAGTTTGATATGGATGAGGATGTATATTAAGATAGTTCAGACTTTTGCAAACCTCTGTTCACAATGTAATGTAATGAAGAGCAGCTATTTTTTAAAAAAATTTCCTATCTTTATTATTTTATACGTAACTCAAGGTAGCAAACATATCCAACACCCTTCCTCTCCTATTTTCCCACAACAACAATACCCTGAAAGAGAAAGTGACTGAAAGAGAATAACAAGCCCAAGGTCAACCAGTTGGCTTTTATGGCTAAGGTGGCACTAGAACTCATGTTCTCCTGCTTTCTAGCCTGGTGTCTCAACCACTAGACCAGATTGGCTCAATTCTCAAAAGGAAGCATTACAAGGGCCAGATAGATACCACACTTTGAAGATCAGCACAGCTCCATCAATGTCTAGTTTGCATATCACATAGAGACATGATTTACCAAGTCAATATTTCTTCAATAACAGCATGCAATTGATTGAATGCATAAAACAATTTAAAAGAAAATAAAACAATTTCAAAGTAGCCAAGGGGCTCTCTGTATAATACCTCTAAATATCCATTTCCAATAACTTATCTTTTATATTATACATCATTCATCCAAGAGAAATTCTACATGCCTTTCTGAATGTACATTACATTTTTTAAGATGCATCAAAACAAAACACAAAGGCATAAGCCAGGGAAATTATAGAATAGAATAGAATTTTTTTATTGGCCAAGTGTGATTGGACACACAAGGAATTTGTCTTGGTGCATATGCTCTCAGTGTACATAAAAAAAAAGTTACCTTCATCAAGGTACAACACTTACAACACTTAATGATAGTGAATTTATGATAACTATGTAACTATGTAACTATGTAGCTATGTAGCTATGTAGTACAGTAAGCCACAAGGCAGTTTAATTTTAGTGAACTTCATCCAACTTCATGCAACTGCAGAAAAAACAGTTGCTACCAACCTGCCTTCCGTTGAGGACCTGTATACTGCACAAGTCAAAAAGAGGGCTGTCCAGGATGTGAGGGGCTGTGACCCCTCACATCCTGGACATAAACTGTTTCAACATCTACCCTAAAAATGATGCTATAGAGCACTACACACCAGAACAACTAGACACAAGAACAGTTTTTTCCTGAACACCATCACTCTGCTAAACAAATAATTCCTTCAACACTGTCAAACCACTTACTAAATCTCACTACTTTTAATCTTCTCATCGTTCCCATCACCCATTTCCTTCCACTTATGACTGTATGACTCTAACTTTGTTGCTTGTATCCTTACGATTTATATTGATATTGTTCCTTATTGCTTATTTGAATAGAATAGAATAGAATAGAATTTTTTATTGGCCAAGTGTGATTGGACACACAAGGAATTTGTCTTGGTGCATATGCTCTCAGTGTACATAAAAGAAAAGATACATTCATCAAGGTACAACATTTACAACACAATTGATGATCAATATATCAATATAAATCATAAGGATTGCCAGCAACAAGTTATAGTCATACAGTCATAAGTGGAAAGAGATTGGTGATGGGAACTATGAAACGATTAATAGTAGTGCAGATTCAGTAAATAGTCTGACAGTGTTGAGGGAATTATTTGTTTAGCAGAGTGATGGCCTTCGGGAAAAAACTGTTCTTGTGTCTAGTTGTTCTGGTGTGCAGTGCTCTATAGCGTCGTTTTGAGGGTAGGAGTTGAAACAGTTTATGTCCAGGATGCGAGGGATCTGCAAATATTTTCACGGCTCTCTTCTTGATTCGTGCAGTATACAGGTCCTCAATGGAAGGCAAGTTGGTAGCAATTATTTTTTCTGCAGTTCTAATTATCCTCTGAAGTCTGTGTTTTTCTTGTTGGGTTGCAGAACCGAACCAGACAGTTATAGAGGTGCAAATGACAGACTCAATAATTCCTCTGTAGAACTGGATCAGCAGCTCCTTGGGCAGTTTGAGCTTACTGAGTTGGCGCAGAAAGAACATTCTTTGTTGTCCTTTTTAATGATGTTTTGATGTTAGCTGTCCATTTGAGATCTTGCGATATGATAGAACCCAGAAATTTGAAGGTTTCTACTGTTGATACTGTGTTGTCAAGTATTGTGAGAGGTGGAAGTATGGAAGGGTTTTTCCTAAAGTCTACCACCATTTCTACGGTTTTGAGTGTGTTCAGTTCCAGATTGTTTTGGTTGCACCACAAGGCTAGTCGTTCGACCTCTCGTCTATATGCGGATTCATCATTGTCTCGAATGAGACCAATCACTGTTGTGTCATCTGCGAACTTCAGTAGCTTAACAGATGGATCATTGGAGATGCAGTCATTGGTATACAGAGAGAAGAGAAGTGGGGAGAGCACACAGCCTTGGGGGGCCCCTGTGCTAATTGTACAGGTATTTGATGTGATCTTGCTTAGCTTCACCTGCTGTTTCCTGTTTGTTAGGAAGCTTGTGATCCACTTACAAGTCTGTTCCGGTACCTGTAGCTGGTTTAGCTTAGTTAGAAGAATGTCTGGAATGATGGTATTGAATGCTGAACTAAAAAGAACCCTTGCATAGGTCTTTGGAGACTCAAGATGCTGTAGGATGTAGTGCAGAGCCATATTAACAGCATCATCTGTTGATCTATTTGCTCGGTATGCAAATTGCAAGGGGTCTAACAGCGGATCCGTGATGGTTTTCAGGTAGGAAAGCACTAGCCTTTCAAAGGTTTTCATGACTACAGATGTTAAAGCAACTGGTCTGTAGTCATTCAGTTCCTTGATGGTGGGCTTCTTCGGCACTCGGATGATGGTAGAGCGTTTGAAGCAAGAAGGAACATAACACATCTCTAGTGATTTATTGAAAATATGGGTGAAGATGGGGGCCAATTGGTCAGCACAGACTTTTAAGCAAGAAGGAGTTATCTTGTCTGGGCCTGGAGCTTTTCCTGGCTTTTGTCTGTGAAATAGGTCCTGCACTTCCTTTTCTGTGATCACTAGGGGTTGTGAACCCAATGAAATGGGGTCAGTTGTAGGAGGCTTGGCTGTTGTTGGTGTGTCTGAGATGGAGGTTGTGGAGATAGGTGGCTGTAGTTTCCTTTCAAACCTGCAGTAAAACTCATTCAGGTCATCTGCCAGTTGTTGATTACCTTCAGCCTGGGAAGGAGGTTTGCCATAGCCGGTGATATTTTTAAGAGTTTTCCACATGTTTGCTGGTTCATTTGCTGAAAACTGATTCTTTAGCTTTTCAGAGTAGCTTCTTTTTGCTACTCTTTGCTGCTCTTGTACCCTATGACTATCATTAAGTGTTGTACCTTATGATTCTTGATGAACGTATCTTTTCTTTTATGTACACTGAAAGCATATGCACCAAGACAAATTCCTTGTGTGTCTAGTCACACTTGGCCAATAAAAAAAATTATGTTCTATTCTGTTCTTAATGCCTTCCACATAATGACAATTCATGGCACAGGTTTCTGCTTTCTGACAGTGATCAACATGATAGTGCACCAGCTCTGGTGAAGGCTCATAATATGTTGGAAATTATATTTGGCATTTATTTAAGTAAACAAGTATACAATAAATTCATTTTGTTTTCAGATGGTTGAAAGACATAACCAATAAAACCCACATGGTAGAAGACCAAATTAATTGCACTGAAGCTCAGAGCTATTTTTTCTAACCTGGTGTCATCCAGATATGGTAGAATCCCTGGATTCAGTCTCATCCTATTTGGATAATGTTAGCCTAACATATTAAAATGGCAGTACTGTGGACTGACACTCTCCTGACTCTCACTGGGATCTATAAGATTGTTGTGAGGGTAACATAGGGAGATGTAGGTTTACTGCTCCAGACCTGGGAATGAATAATAATATAATACTGTATATGAAAATAAAGTACACCTTGGCTTGTAAAGATCTAGAATTGGTAAAGGTAAAGGTTAGAATTGGTTGGGCACTGAACTGGGCTGCAACAGTAATCTGTGAATGACTAGAAGTACTTTGGTGTGTCAAAGGTGGGTCACCTGCTAATGAGATTAGCGTTCTTAATGAATAAATGAATTGAATCTTTGATATTGTAGAAGTACCTGAGTTAATATAAAGTGGTATGGATGAGAGCCCAGTCTTAGAAACTACGGGCATTAAATGATTGCTGTGCTAATCTGAAGCACATCAACCACAGGATTTCAAATGGCCATAAAAATAAAATGAGCCTTCTTGTTGGCACGGCTCACTTGGCTCTTTTAGGAAACTGACAGTCACTATCCTGCGGTCTGTTCCACCCATCTCTTTTATAAGCTTTCAAGAGTTCATCACAGTTAGAAAAGTCAGTACAGCTTTGGCAACAGGTTCTCTTCTAAGTTGGCACCAGATGCTAAAACAACATTTCTTAGAATGTTGGATTGCCCCTTTGGTGCTGTATTCATCATTCAGAATAAACCTTCAAGCCAACGTTGTGTATGGGACATTGCATATGCTTCCCCAAATCCTTTGAAATGTGCTAGAAACTTATTAATAAAGAACTGTGCACACATTTATATATAAAGGGGTGGTTCAATGAAGGGCCTTCTTTAGGTGGATGGATGAATGGAATATTGTTTAATCTGCCCTCCTCCTTTTCTACTGCCTCTTGCAAGAAGATGTCAAATTTTACTGCCTTCTCTCTTTCTCTCCTCCGATAGCTTTCAGGATTCAATTGCTTGCTTAAAATTAATTGGCAATTGGACTCACAACTCTATCTAAAAGGGGGTATAAATATTTTTTAAAATTCCAGAATGCTTGAAAAAAGCCCACTCGCATGCTATTTTCCTCCATTTTCAGACATTACTACTTCCTTAAAGCTAGGATAGCTAAAAATTGTTGTTGGTTAAGAACTGAACTGGAGACAGCTAGTCCATTTTGACAACTGAAGCTGGAGAACTTAAGAGTGTGAGGGCAGCTCTTTGAAGCAACAATCCCAAAGAACGATCTATTTCTCTGGGAAAATACTACCTTGTATAAAATGGTGTGTTTCAGATATTTGGCAACTACGGGAAAGTGGTTCTACAGTAGAAGTTCCTAGAGATTCATTCTTAGCCATTAAAGTGAGGAGCTGGTGTCTCAGTGACTGTTAAATATCAACTGAATGGTTGGGGTGGGGGAGGCTTTTGTTTGAAGCACAAAGTATCTAAAGATATTCCTCCCACAGATGATTGTGTTTCTTCTTGAAAGTACATAAATGGGGGATGTCCTCTGTTTTAAATGAGATTTCTTTGAGGTGATTTGTTTCATCTTATTTATGCAACCATGTAACCACTTCACATATTCATTTGACCTTCATTAGAAGTGTTCTGAAAACCAAAGGGAGGTGAAGAGGAATACATTTCTCTTCAGCAGAAACTGGTCTAACTACAATTCCCTTCAACTGCCCAACAGACTAACAGAATAGCAAGACCATTCTCTAAGCGGTTCACAGAGTCAGTATATGGTCCCCAACAATCTGGGTCCTCATTTTACTGACCTCGGAAGGATGGAAAGCTTGAGTCGGTCAGAATCGAACTCCTGGCAGTTGGCAGAATTAGCCTGCGATACTACATTCAAATCACTGTGCCACCACGGCTCTTGTTGGAATAAGAGAGTTGCAAGGGACTTTGGAGGTCTTCTAATACAACCCTCCAACAATTTTTTTTTTATCTTCAATAAATAAAACCACACAAGCAAATAAAATAAAGAAGTTTTAAAAAAAGCAGTTGTGACAACAGTTCTGATATTTTTATCTCCAGCCTTGCAAATGCCTGAATGCACCCTTTTACCAAATCTCACATTTACATTAAAACTATCACTGTGACATGAGCACTAGAATTGCTTGCTGTTGCTGTGTTTTAGTAGATAAATATGCAACATGAGTTTCTCTGCTTATGCTGATGCAGTTACAATTATATTAAATTTACACAGAATTGTATAATATATATTAATAGTATATTCAACTGTGAATCATACTCTTTAAGATGCCAAATAGAGAATAAAAAGCCAGCAATCTTGTTCCCTACTAAAGCAATGCATTGCTATTAAGTAATTCCTGGCCTTCTTGTGTTGAAGCACAGAGCGGTATGCTTTAATATGTGTACAGAGCACGATTTAAAAATAAAATGTTCATATGATCCTATTTTAGAAAAACCACACTCCATAATTTTATAAAAACCATGTATTTGCCACAATTTCTGCTCTAGCCAAACAATGGTGACCATACAGCTCCAGTTCTAACTTTGCATGAAAAGGTGATAATTTGTCTTAGTGAATTCTTGATGGATGGTACTGAGCAAGGTGTCAGAATCCTGCACCATCTCTGGCAGGAAGGGTTGGCCACACAGAAAACTCTGTTCTGGTGTATATGTGAAGCTGAATATACTGGAATAAATCAGACCATCGTTCCTTAGTAGCAGAAGGGGGACAGTGATTGGGTATCGCAACCATCTCCAATCAGGGCTGAATGCAGAGATATCAGGAACAACACACACTAACGACTTGGAATTCCTAAACAGAAACAAAACCAAATTCATTTATGGGTTTGAGTGTGTGCATGCACACATATTTATATCAGTAGTGGGTTCCACTTACCTTCGCTATTGGTTCGGAACTGGGACCGCGCATGTATGTGGGCTTGCTTCGCTTGTGGCACTTCTGCGCATGTGCAGAGCATCCGTGATAACATCCGGGCAGGTGGGCGGAGCCTCCCGCCACCGCCAGTACCAGTTTGCCCGAACCAGGGCAAACCGGTAGAAACCCACTACTTAGGGGTGAAATCCAGCAGGTTCTGGAGAATCGGTAGTAGAAATTTTGAGTAGTTCAGAGAACCAGTAAATACCATCTCTGGTTGGCTCCAGAATGGGGTGGGAATGGAGATTTTGCAGTATCCTTCTCCTGGAATGGGGTTGGAATGGAGATTCTGCAGCACCCTTCCCCTGCCACGCCCACCAAGCCACGCTCACCAAGCCACACCATGCCTACCAAGCCACACCCACAGTACTGGTAGTAAAAAAAATTGGATTTCACCACTGCCACTACTGATTTATATAAATATCAATAACACATGCCTTTTCTCCTCCCCACTCCCATCCCAGGATAGACTCCCTCGATTTTTCAAGCAGTTAAATTGGGATAGTGGTTGTAATCAAAAGGTTTGTGTAAATAAAAAAGGGGAGAGTGTGCGTTTTAGTGCTGTTTCAAAATGTGCTTTCTTTTTATCTGTGGAACTTGCACAGGCAAAGCGGAATGGCAGTTACTCTCCCTCCTTGCAGCTCTACATAGGCCAACTTTCCAGGACTATTTTGTAAACAGGACATCCAAACGCAACACCAAATGGGGACATCTATTTGTTTAGCTGTGGAACATTTCCATAAGCCATGGCTTCATATATATCTCTTGTGGAAAAAAGAAAGTCTTCTACGTATTTCTTGAATATGGGTTTCCAATTGGTACCTGGCTGAGCAATGTGAAAAGAAGGATGCTGCATTAAGTAAGCCTTTGGCTTGGTTTGGTTTGGTTAGCGTAGGATGCAGGATTTCATTGTCTGATTTTGAACCTTGTCTGAATTTTGTATCTTTTCTGCATTATGTTAATGACTTTGTGCAGTGTGCTACACCTATATAACAGATATAAGAACTCTTAATGCTTGATGTTAACTCCAACCCAAAATCTAATAAGTCCCCCCCCCAAAAAAAAATTAATAAAATTCTTTTGAACAAGAGCCACCATTTTATCATTTATCTTAGTTACAAGATAGCCAAAAGGAAATGGGCTAGAAAAAGCCTATTTGGGTTATAGAAGCAACAAAAGTATATTGTTGAAATGTGCTGGCATTCTGTGCTTACTAGTTTTCTCTTAATCTCCACAGAGGATGTGGAATACAAAATTAAAATTGACTGCACTATGTTTTAGTATTTAAAATAAATGTAAGAAAAAGTAGCAAGAGAGAACAGACTGGTCAATTAATTAACATTTCAGACAATTCAAAACCATTCGTAAGTATCTAGTTTGGGACTAGCAAAAGATTCCATTATGGATAGGTTTGGGGGGGAAAAAAACCTGACCTTGGGAGATGTTAAAAGAGGAAAGAACTTTGCAATCAAAGCTCCATCTGGGCTTTTATGTCTACTGCATGTGCACTGCACTTAAAAAAATGGTTTGAGCTCACCATCTGTCATCCTGACTTTTTTGACCATACACGGATGCTAAGTCTGTTAGACTCATACAGACACATTCTGATTGTCCACATTCAGTCCTGAAGCTCTCCAGTCTTTATCTTTCAGGCTAACCCAGAGGTGTCAAACTCGCGGCCTGCAGGACGGATACATCATGCCTTGGCCATGCCAACCCCAGTTTAACAAAGGGGGAAAAAGTCACGATATGTCATGTGATGAGAACGTGACACCGCAAGTGTGACACCCCTGGGCTAACCCATCATGGAGTGTTGTCTTGTGGATGAAAATGAGATACCTTTATACACTTCATCTTGATTTTCTAGCAAAATACACTGTCTACGAGAACTAGTCTGGGCAAAGTCAGAAGCAAACAATCTGAACCCTAGACTTATTCATTATAGTAGCTTTCCATTAACCTTTCCTCCATCAGAAATAAGAGACCTTGAGCTGGTTGTATTGTACAGCCAAGAGAAAGAGGCATATTGTTGAAATGTTGATTTTACTGGAAAGAAGGCTTGGGTTTTCTACTTCACAGTGAATGGAATTTTTCTTTGTAGTTTTTATAGTTTTGGCAATAAATTTACTTAATAAATTTAAGTAAATTTATGTGATAGATCTGGTATCAGCCACATGATGCCTGACATTATATACATGAAATAAAAATTGGAGATTTGGGGATCCTGTTTCCAAACTTATCAGAAAGGGAGTGTTTGTCCTCTTTTCACAGAAACCATACAATTACATTGCTGCTGCTGTGTGATTTAGTTATCTCTCTTTTATTTGTCAGGCATAAGGAACTTGAGATTTTAGAAGGTGCTGCCTTACTACCGGTATAAGTAAAAAAAAATTGAATTACTAAACACAACAACCAATATTGCAGCGATCCATTTCACTCACTCCTGATTTCTCTGGAAGAGATGCTTTTGGAGGTTGTGCAAAGAATAGTGGCCGGGAGACTTGCCCCACTGATCATGCTGTGGTTTCAGGACAGTCTGTATCGGCTTTACCTGTACATAGTCTCAGCTTCCACATCTCCAAACCAAATTTTCATGTTTGCATGGAAATAGTTGCCTTGGACTTCCAGCATTGCCACATCCCCTCCACCGGTCAGCTGTGAAAAACAAACCCAAACATTGGATCATCCATCTTATCATGAAGGTACAATATAGCCTTCCCTCCCAGCACTTTGTCCTAATTTTGCACCTCTGTGGACTTTAAAGCAAAGATACTCATATTTTTGACCTAGAAGGCTTTTTGGCTTTGCACAGAAGTCTATAACTTCTGTAATGTCGATGGGCTGGAAAACTTAAAGCTCTCCAGAGATTATGGAACTGTAACACTTGTTGTCATAAACACTATCCATTAAATCTAGGGCTGAGTGTTGAATACCTGGAGAAATGTGGTTTCCCAGTTTTCTGATATATCTGAGCCATGCTTTGGAAGTGGGGTGGTGGTGGTAAAATGTATTGACGCTTGTAGAAGTCATAGTACTAAATAAATAATTTAAATGGAAAAACAAAAGACTTTGATATGGTTCATATAATGTAGTTTCCAAACTGCATTAAGAGAACAGAAAAACCTGTCAGGTTACTTTTATGCCTCCCATCTGAATGCCTCCAAGATATGGAAGAACACAATGTAATGTGTTCTTCATTTAATGTAATCCTTCATTTTAGTCTCATCAATAAACATATCTTTCTGCAGCCACACTTCAGTTGCTGCTTTCTGTTCCCCAAGGAACTCCATATTAGTCTGTGCATTCTATATTAATTAATTCCTACAGATTGCCAGTTTCTGATTCAGTGAAAACGGAACTTTCTATCTAAGCTGTTGGTAGAGATGGTTGTAGAAGTAAAGAATACTTTAATACACTCCGCACAATCTTTTATTGCCATTTCAAGGAAAGGAAGACTAAATGAATCTTCAGTTTTTGTTGTTAGGGCTGGGAATAAAGTTATTAAGATGAAATAGCCAATGTTTTGATTTTTTTCCCACAAAGCAGCAAGGCATGGGGAAAAAAACTCTATGTACCTCCAAGGTTGTTATAAGAGGGACAGGACCCAATGGATTCTGGATGCTGGTTGGGTTAAGGCTGAATGAGTATTCCACAGCCTCTGTCCCAATGATGGTCCAACAGGAACTGTCATTCAGCAATTCTCGGTTTATTTCTTTGGGACAGGGAGATGCCTGCATAGCAATAAATATCAACTTTGAATATATTCATCAATGGAATTATAAATCACTTTTCTGCCTACTGAAATGCAATTATTCTATAAAATCACCACAAATACAAAGCGGAGAGATAGATACCAGTAGATAGATTTATTAAAAACAATCCAAAGTAATAATAAAATTACTTAAAAGCCAGCAACGTCTTGATTAAAATGCAATAGAAATGGAGCCAGCTTGTCTTACTTTGAAAGAAGATTCTTTCTACTTAGAGCTAAGGAATGGAATTAAGGCAATCCTTTTCAAACTTGGCAACTTTCGGAAGTATAGACTTCAACATGCCCACTGGGAATTTTGGGAGTTAAAATTGCAAAGTTTGAACATCACTGTACTAAGGCAACTAAGACAGCACTGACTGCACTGACCGTACAAATTTCCATGCTAGCTAGGGATCCCGTAGTCCAGTTATTGTGAATGGCAGATTGGGTAAGCCTAAAGCCTGATTGGTATGGTAGTTGCCATTTTATACTAATGTTTTATAGAATGATGTTAGTGAAATAATGAAGCGCTTGAATGGTTAAAACAGTGGAATTATAGAGGTCACATAAACTTTCAACTTTCCGTTTCAGTATTTTGACCTTGTAACAAAAAAGAGCAAGGGCTTTTTTAAAGTATCTCCCCAATTAATTTTCCCATTTCTGTGTTGCTGTAGTGGCCTTGATTATGGCCATGGGAAACTGTAATCACATCCAATTCAGATAAATCTTGGTCAAGCTTTGGCAATTATTTCAGTGTGCTCAGGGGGAATGAAAATAGCCATCTGTAATTCTCCAGTTGTGGTCAATTAATATAGTGATATAGTGAATCATGCACTTTTCCTTCTGATAGGTCCCAATTTTTGTCGTAAAAAGGGAAGTGGTATCAGCGTGGTCTATTCAGATAGTCTTATGCACATACTGAACACACGAAGGGAAGAGTGACAATGTACATCATGGCCATTCTCTATACCCTCTATGGATAGGAGGTAAATTTCACAGGTATCTAAAACTAGTTCTCTAGAGGTCTAAATTATATATGGAGCCTGAGCACTCCCAGAAGTTTTACCAGCTCAAAAGATTTGTTTATTCTTGAAGATTAAGGAAGATGGGGAAGGGGGGGTACTTATTTGCTCATATTTGCTTTCACTTCTCATTTGTTGATTGGATTTTTTCCTCTGACTACAAGCAAGAACATCCTTGTTTATACTCAAACAACTTGAACAACTTCAAACTTTGTGGCTACCTGCATTATACTTAATTCCAAGCTAGGTTGGTTACTGGAACAAAACCACAACCACATTACCTGGTACTGGATTACTTTCTCTGTTGAGAGGCAGAGGTACATCCTATCACTCCCATGAAACTGGAATGCACATTTATGCAACTGGGAAACGGGTTCATCCACATCCAACATTACCGATTGCTTAGCAACTTTGCGAATGATCTCAAGAATAAATAGACATAACAAAAGCTCAAAAGAGAACAAAAAACCTTTGCAGCTGAGTTCAGATTTTTAAAACTGTGCTTCAGAGGGCAGAATAGGAACAAAAATGGCAAGCTATGCAAAGTAGGGCCATCCCATTGTACTCGGGACGGATGCAAAATCCTCCAACCACGACTACTATCTACTCTTTGAATGGGAACTTACAACCAAGAGTCCTCCCCCCCAAAAAATTGTGCACCAGCTATGGGAGGTTCCCAAACCTATAGTTGCTCAGTCTTGTCAAATTAAGCCTGACCCTGTCCTTTCCATTAGATGCTGAGAAAGCACCTTGATATCACTCATCAACCAATTGTATTTGAACATGTATAACAATATATTGATGATACCTAAATATGGGCCATTGGATGACTTCACCCACCAACCTCATGTTGATGTTAAATAAGAGCAGGAACACATGTTATCATTCTGATCAATGAACTCAGGGAAGTCAGGACTCTGACATTTGGGTTAGGTTCTGAAAGTCCTTTATCGTTTCAGCAGTTGGAAAAGTGACGCTAGCTCTAAACAGTTCCCATACTTAGGGATAGTTCAAAGAATAGGATTATCCCCTCCACTGTGGCTTTTAGGTCAAATGGGCCAATCAAATCAGTCAAAGGCTCCTGCTCAGCTCCGACAGGTGTCCATTGACATGGCCTTGGTGCACATGCCAGCTGTTAGATATTTGGACTAGCAGCTGAGGCACTGCATTCCTAAACCCCCTCCCCCATAAATGGCAACCAAGGAACAAAAAAGAAGTAAGCATGAGAAAAAAATGGCTTCAGCTGAAGTCATTTTGCAGGTTGACACCTCACTCTTTAGAGACTTAAAGGTGAGCCCCTTCCACACAAAATCATTTGGAGCTGAATCCAGAGGAAGAAGAATCACTGTAACTTTCCCAGACTCCAACACTTCTAGTCTCTTATGTTTGTCAAGAAGGAGATTATGATCAATAGTATTTAAAGCTACTTAGAGGTCAAGGAGGACTAGAATACCTTATCCCACTAGACTTGAAATCCTGGGCTTGGAAAACTTGGAACTCCATCGCCTTCGACAAGACCTAAGTTTAACTCATAGAATCATCTATTGTAATGTCCTTCCTGTCAAAGACTACTTCAGCTTTAATTGCAATAATACAAGAGCAACCAATAGATTTAAACTTAATGTCAACCGCTTTAATCTAGATTGCAGAAAATATGACTTCTGTAACAGAATCATCAGTGCTTGGAATACTTTGCCTGACTCTGTGGTCTCTTCTCATAATCCTAAAAGCTTTAACCAAAAACTTTCTACTATTGACCTCACCCCATTCCTAAGAGGACCATAAGGGGCGTGCATAAGCGCACAAATGTGCCTACCGTTTCTATCCTATTGTTTTTCTTTTCTTCTATACCTTTATATACTATATAACCTTTCTGTATGATAGTTACATATATTGTTGTGACAAAATAAATAAATAAATAAATAAATAAATAGAATGGATACGGACCAACCCAGTTCCTCCAGAGGTCTTCGCAACTCTGACTGAAAAAGGTCTAGACATCAAAAAAATTTGGAAAATTTGGAAAAATATAGCGCAACTTTACACTAGACAAAATGTTTGCAGAACAGATTTTTGTCAAGAGAGAAGTATGAAGGTTAGATTTATTTAAAAAAGCATATGGCAAGCAAACAGCCTGGGCTTTTAATTTATTTATTTAATTTATAGAGCTGCGCATCTTAAGAGCAAATGACTCTGAGCGGCATACAACAAAACTAAAACAATAAGCCTCTAAAATCATTATTGTTAGCAAATATTAAATACTATGGATTCTTGAATGAATATGGAGTTGAAGGTAAGATGCTGAATGTGATAACAGTATATTATGGAAGTACAGCATGTGTGAGAGTAAATGGAATGCTTAGCAGTATCTCAATTGTCAAGAATATAATAAATGTTCCTAGTGATATCAGAAATGTTTTGACTAGATATTTAAATATTTAAATATTGAAGGGCCGGAGAGCGCAGGCTGGTAAGGCCTGTTATTAAGAACACAAAAGCCTGCAATTACTGCAGGTTCAAGCCCGGCCCAAGGTTGACTCAGCCTTCCATCCTTTATAAGGTAGGTAAAATGAGGACCCAGATTGTTGGGGGGGGCAATAAGTTGACTTTGTAAAAATATACAA
Source organism: Ahaetulla prasina (assembly GCF_028640845.1). NCBI lineage: Eukaryota > Metazoa > Chordata > Lepidosauria > Squamata > Colubridae > Ahaetulla > Ahaetulla prasina. The sequence continues at coordinate 200,622,232 of NC_080541.1, forward strand.
ATAGAATGAGACTATTGCCCTATACACTGTAAGCCGCCCTGAGTCTTCGGAGAAGGGCGGGGTATAAATGTAAACAAAAAAAAAAAAATGTCACTGATATAGTCTCTTCTCTTTGTCTGTATCTGTCAGTGTCTGTGAAGAAAATCCCAAAAAGTCAAGAAGGAAGCTCATCCATTTTTATGTGTATCACATGGATGATCCCTATACAAAAGGGGCTACAATTGCACAACCACATCTTTTTACATTTGTTGTGGGTATTTCTGCTTCTCTATTAGTCTGCAGCAATCCTCTTATATTACGACTGTCGAATATCTCTGTTTTATGTATACCTATACTTTTGTATAGGTATAGGATTAAGAGAGAAGATGATGAGTGCAAGTACCAAGATACTATTGTAAAGTTACAGACTATTCCAAAGTGTTACTTCTGCAGTGGTTTTTTTCTTCCAAGTTATTACTGAAACCTTACCAGAGGAGGCAGTGCTAGCCCAGTAGTTGTACAGATAAGCCTTACTCTGGAACCATACCGAATGTAGACTTCCCGCAGTGGAAACTCGCCCTTGGATTGAGAACAGAACTCATCTGCTTAACAAAAGAAAAGGAGAGAAAAACAAAGGGAGAGAAAGACTAAAAGATGATGACAAGGAGCAGGAACTGGACTTAACCACAGCACTGTATTGAATGACAAAGTGGGTTTTAAAAATGGTGCTTAAAATATAATGTGATTTTGGTCCCATAATCTATTACTCTGTCTGTGCCACTGATTGCTGAAGGGCCTTCTCTGTGGGAGCTCCTACGCTCTGGAACGAACTTCCTCCTGGACTACGTCAAGTGCCTGATCTTCGGACCTTTCGCCGTGAGCTGAAAACGAATTTATTTATTCAAGCGGGACTGGCATAATATTAATATTTATAATATTTTTAATATTTTTAGTATTTTAAAATTTTAACTGGGGTTTTATTATTATATGGTTTATAATTTTAAATTTTAAACTTTTAAATGTGGCCATTTTTTCTAAATATGCTTGGTTTTAAATTGTCGTTTTAATTGTACATTTCTGTGTTTTTTATCTTTTGGCTGTACACCGCCCTGAGTCCTTCGGGAGAAGGGCGGTATAAAAATTTAATAAATAAATAAATAATAATAATAATAAATAACAGCAAACATTCACTGAGAGACAGTAGGAAGTAAGGGGAGAAGCTAAGAAGGAAGATGAGAACAAGTTGCAAAGGAATGGATGAAAGCATCTTGGGCCACAGAGCCTCCCTTTCCCATTATTTGATGTGAAGCCACAAATCATCTGCCTTGTAGGAGGGCACTACTTGTGCTCCACTGGTATATTTGCAAATAAACTAGACATTACTGAAAAGGTTTCAGTATGCTTTTTATTTTATCCACCAATATAATGGTGTAATTCAGTACATTGAACCAAATTATGCTTCAAGACAAAGTATGAATTGAAACACTGATGCACCCATATACACCCATTCTTTTTGCACTGATGCAGACATATACACCCACTCCTTCTTCACAGAATAACAAAATAGCAAAGTTGGAAGGGGCTTTAGAGATCTTCTACTCCAACCCCCTGTTTAGGCAGAAAACCCTATACCATTTAGGAAAAACGGTTATCCAATGTCTTCTTAAAAACTTCCAGTGTTGGAGTGGGAAGTTTTTCCTTTCTTCCTTCTAGTTCTTCCTTTCCTCCTTCTCCTAGCTTGGAATCTCTCATCTTTGTGGGTCAGTGGAATTTTTGGAGGACACAGAGGCATTGTGGGGAACATAGATTAAAATTTCCCGTTAATTTCTTTGTAAATGAGTTACCAAAGAACAGACATGGAACTGAGGAACATGTTAGTGGACCCAATGTTGCCAAATTTAGGTGCACTGTGTGCCAAGTTTTCTGAATTTGAGGGCATCCCATAACAATTTACATATTACCTAACAATAAGTTCTTATTTTAAAAAAAGATATCAACTAGCCATCAAGCTGCTAACAAGCATTGTTTAGTGAAAGCAATACCCTCCAGATGTATTGGAATATAAATCTTAGAATTCCCAGCCAGCATACTCCAGTCTGATGATTGCCTTCTCTGGAAATCATCATCATCATCATCATCATCATCATCATCATCATCATCATCATCATCATCATAATATTTTTTAAATTTTTATACCGCCCTTCTCCCGAAGGACTCAGGGCAGTGAACAGCCAGATAAAAACAGTACAATACACTACAATAAAATCACTATTTAAAAAACTTATTCAATATGGCCTATAAATTAAATATAGTTTAGTTTAGTTTAGTTTAGTTTATTCGTATTTGTATACCGCCCTATCTCCCGAAGGACTCAGGGCGGTTCATAGGCAGATAAAAACATTTATGTACAAATTAAAATAACCATTAAAAAACTTATTCTAAAAGCCAAAATTCTTAAAAAATAATATAAATATTAAAACCAATTTAAAACCCCTATAAATTTAAAATCTAGTCCAGTCCTGCACAGATAAAAAGATGTGTTTTAAGCTCGTGACGGAAGGTTCGGAGGTCCGGAAGTTGACGGAGTCCTGGGGGGAGTTTGTTCCAGAGGGTGGGAGCCCCCACAGAGAAGGCCTTTCCCCTGGGCATCGCCAGACGACACTGCCTGGCTGACAGCACCCTGAGGAGTCCCTCTCTGTGAGAGCGCACGGGTCGGTGAGAGGCATTCGGTAGCAGTAGGCGGTCCCGTAAGTAACCCGGCCCTATGCCATGGAGCGCTTTAAAGGTGGTTACCAAAATCTTGAAGCGCACCCGGAAGGCCACAGGTAGCCAGTGCAGCCTGTGCAGGATAGGTGTCATACGGGAGCCACGAGGGGCTCCCTCTATAACCCGCGCAGCCGCTTTCTGAACTAACTGCAGTCTCCGGATGCCCTTCAAGGGAAGCCCCATGTAGAGAGCATTGCAGTAATCCAGGCGAGACGTCACGAGGGCGTGAGTGACCATGCATAGGGCATCCCGGTCTAGAAAGGGGCGCAACTGGCGCACCAGGCGAACCTGGTAAAAAGCTCTCCTGGAGACGGCCGTCAAATGATCTTCAAAGGACAGCCGTTCATCCAGGAGGACGCCCAAGTTGCGTACCCTCTCCATCGGGGCCAGTGACTCGCCCCCAACAGTCAGCCGTGGACTCAGCTGACTGTACCGGGATGCTGGCATCCACAGCCACTCTGTCTTGGAGGGATTGAGCTTGAGCCTGTTTCTCCCCATCCAGACCCGTACGGCTTCCAAGCACCGGGACAGCACTTCGATAGCTTCGTTGGGGTGGCCCGGTGTGGAAAAGTACAGCTGGGTGTCATCAGCGCACAGCTGGTACCTCACACCGAAGCCACTGATGATCTCACCCAGCGGCTTCATATAGATGTTGAACAGAAGGGGCGAGAGAATCGACCCCTGCAGCACCCCACAAGTGAGGCACCTCGGAGCCGACCTCTGACCCCCTGTCAACACCGTCTGCGACCGATCGGAGAGATAGGAGGAGAACCACCGATAAATGGTGCCTCCCACTCCCAATCCCCCCAACCGGCGCAGCAGGATACCATGGTCGATGGTATCGAAAGCCGCTGAGAGGTCTAATAGGACCAGGGCAGAGGAACAACCCCTATCCCTGGCCCTCCAGAGATCATCCACCAACGCGACCAAAGCCGTCTCAGTGCTGTAACCGGGCTGGAAACCGGACTGGAACGGGTCTAGATAGACAGTTTCATCCAGGTGTAAGGGAAACTGATATGCCACCATACTCTCTACAACCTTCGCCACGAAGCGAAGGTTGGAGACCGGACGATAGTTACCTAAAACAGCTGGGTCCAGGGAAGGCTTCTTGAGGAGGGGTCTCACCACCGCCTCTTTCAAGGCGGCCGGGAAGACTCCCTCCACCAAGGAAGCACTCGTAATTGCCTGGAACCAGCCTCGTGTCATCTCCTGAGTGGCCAGCACCAACCAGGAGGGGCACAGGTCCAGTAAACACGTGGTGGCATTCAGCCTACCCAACAACCTGTCCATGTCCTCGGGAGCCACAGGGTCAAACTCATCCCATAAAATGTCACCAAGACCACCCTCAGCCGTCTCACCTGAGTCACCGCAATTTTGGTCCAGACCATCCCGAAGCTGAACGATTTTATCGTATAGATAACCGTTAAACTCCTCAGCACGTCCCTGCAGCGGGTCATCCCGCTCCCCCTGGTGAAGGAGGGAACGAGTCACCCGAAACAGGGCGGCTGGGCGGTTATCTGCCGATGCAATGAAGGAGGAGGCGTAGCTATGCCTCGCTTCCCTCAATGCCACTAGGTAAGTCCTATTATAGGACTTCACTAGTGTCCGATCAGCTTCCGAACGGCTAGACCTCCAGGAACTCTCTAGGCGAGTTAGATTATATTACATAATATAATATAAAACCCCATTTAAAATCCAATTAAAAAAACCATTTTAAGCCAGTCCTGCTCGTAAGAATAAATACGTCTTCAGCTCGCGGCGAAAGGTCCGGAGGTCAGGAAGTTGTCGAAGTCCTGGGGGAAGCTCATTCCAGAGGGTAGGTGCCCCCACCGAGAAGGCTCTCCCCCTGGGGGTCACCAGCCGACACTGTTTGGCTGACGGCACCCTGAGGAGACTCTCTCTATGGGAGCGTACCGGTCGGTGGGAGGCATGTGGTAACAGAAGGCGGTCCTGAAGGTATCCCGGTCCTATGCCATGGAGCGCTTTAAAGGTGGTAACCAGCACCTTGAAGTGCACCTGGAAGACCACAGGCAGCCAGTGCAGCCTGTGCAGGATAGGTGTTATATGAGAGCCACGAGTGGCTCCCTCTATCACCCACGCAGCTGCGTTCTGGACCAACTGGAGCCTCCGGGTGCTCCTCAAGGGGAGCCCCATGTAGAGAGCATTGCAGTAGTCCAGGCAAGAAGTGACGAGGGCATGAGTGACCATGCATAAGGCATCCCGGTCTAGAAAGGGGCGCAACTGGTGAACCAGGCGAACCTGGTAAAAAGCTCTCCTGGAGACGGTCGCCAAATGATCTTCGAAAGACAACCGTCTGTCCAGGAGAACATCCAGATTGCGTACCCTCTCCATTGGGGCCAATGATTTGCCCCCAACAGTCAGCAGCGGTTGCAGCTGACTGTACCGGGATGCCGGCATCCACAGCCACTCAGTCTTGGAGGGGTTGAGCTTGAGCCTGTTTCTCCCCATCCAGACCCGCACGGCCTCCAAACACTGAGACAACACTTCGATAGCTTCATTGGGGTGGTCAGGGGTGGAAATGTACAGCTGGGTGTCATCCGCGTACAGTTGATAACTCACCCCAAAACCACTGATGACCTCACCCAGTGGCTTCATGTAGATGTTGAACAGGAGAGGTGAGAGAACCGACCCTGTGGCACCCCACAAAGGAGGTGCCTTGCGGTCGATCTCTGCCCCCCTGCCAACACCGTCTGCGATCGGTCGGAGAGATAGGACGAGAACCACCGAAACACAGTGCCTCCCACTCCTAAACTCCCCAACTGCCGCAGCAGGATACCATGGTCGATGGTATCAAAAGCCGCTGAGAGATCTAGGAGGACCAGGGCAGAGGAATAACCCCTGTCCCGAGCCCTCCAGAGGTCATCCACCAACGCGACCAAAGCTGTCTCCGTGCTGTACCCGGGTTGGAAGCCAGACTGGAACGGGTCTAGATAGACAGATTCATCCAGGTACTGGGGTAACTGATGTGCCACCACACTCTCAACAACCTTCGCCACAAAGCGAAGGTTGGAGACTGGACAGTAGTTACCCAAAACAGCTGGGTCCAGGGAGGGCTTCTTGAGGAGGGGCCTCACCACCGCCTCTTTCAAGGCAGTGGGAACAACACCCTCCCTCAAAGAAGCGTTGACAATTCCCTGGAGCCAGCCTCGTGTAACCTCCGGGTGGCCAGCACCAACCAGGAGGGACACGGGTCCAATAAACATGTGGTGGCATTCAGCCACCCCAGCAACCTGTCCATGTCCTCAGGAGCCACAGTTTATTTAAACAATTTAAACAATAAGACAATCACATCTCCAGAAATGGAAGAGCAACTTCACAATCAAGGACATCTGCACGGGAGATCAAAAAAAGCAAGATGGCTTCTATGACCATGTGGTGACATCAATTAACTTTCTTGACTTTCCTTATATATGTCCTTATTCCTAGTTTTGGTAATAATGTTACATCCATTCTTTTTAGAAAACTGACATCTATTTCAGATGTTAATGAGATATGCTAAATCATCTGTCTCCAAAGCTTATTGGAGGTTTAGGCCCAATCTCATAGAATCATAATGTATACTTTCACTTCAGTATCAAAGTTTATTTAGCCTTTCTCCATTTTGATAGTCTTCAGCCACTCAAGGTCAAAACGTCATTAAGCAATTGGGTAAACAGATTTGCAGTTAGGCTCCAGCATGAATGATTAAACCTTTGCTTGCCCTAAACCAGCCTCACCTAGATGAAGTGTGAATGCTGCCCACTGCCGGGCACTTGCGGTGAAGGCATCACCCTCGACAAAAAGGTAGCGAGTGCTGACAGTTTGTGAACGCAGGCGATTGAAGAGAGAGACCTTTGACCCAGATAAAATGCACACTAGGAAATTGCAAGTGGGAGAGAGAGAGAGAGAGAGGAAGAGAGACGAACAAGTTTGGAATTTTTATGTGTATATTTACATTTTTATTGCCGTACTTTTCCATGTATAAGATGTTACTTTTTCTTAAAAACATTTACTTGAAAATGGAGGGGCGTCTTATACACAGGAGGCTGAGAGGAAAAGATCGCACATGCCAGATGAGGTTCTATTTTATGTATATGCAGCTCAATGGTGGGATGCTACTGGTTCGCCCCAAATCGGGCGAACCAGTAGTGACGACGGGAGTCTCCGCCCCCCACACCCGGATGTCTCTGTGCATGCTCAGAAGCATTGTGCGTGAGTGTGCACACACCCATGGTAGCAGACGAAATTGAAACCCACTACTGATGCAGCTCTATTGTTCCTCTCTAATGTAGTTGTTTCCTGTATCGCACTGCCACTCTAGTTTTCATCTCTATTGTTCCTGTGATGCATTTCCTGTTCTTGTTGTATTACTCACTCTAACAAGATGGCTTCTGCACAGTGATGGCTGGTAGTGTGCTTACAAGAAGCTACATGAAACAGGGGGGCGTCTTATACATAGGGGCAACTTATAGATAGAAAAATACGGTAGTTATCTTGATATTGTAGTCCGAGGCGCGTAGATACAGATGGGCTTAAACTGAACAACCCAGGTAGGATTTCAATTGATAAAGAGGCTGTCATTGTGACCCTAGCTTTGCACCTCTAGCTGGTCAGACCTTCTCTTGGCCTGCAGCTCTTCGCTCTGTGTTATCTGCTTTAACATAAGAAGCTACCTAAGCACCATCTACCACCCCCTCATTTTTCTAAGTCAGGGGTCTCAACCTTGGTCCCTTTAAGACTTGTGGACTTCAACTCCCAGAGTTCAAGTCCACAAGTCTTAAAGGGACAAGGTTGGAGACCCCTGTTCTAAGTGACAGCACCTCTCCAAAGGCTCAGAAAGAGGACTTTTCCATCTCCAGCTACTTGATTTTTTTCTCTGAAATGTCAAAGCAAAGCAACCATGTCCTATGTACTAACCTGTCTTAATGTACTAGCACCTTCTGTAATGTATTCCAGTCTACCACCTCTCCCGCTAACAAGGCCACCCCAAAGGATTCACAGCAACTTCTCTTCATGGAAAGACTTACGGTCTGTGTTCTTCAGGGACTGCTTTTTCTGTGAGGGCTTGGAGATCACTTTGATCAGCTTGCTGTGGAATGTGCCAACCTCTTGCCCGTTGCTGAAGAACAGCTTCAGGGCTAGCCGGAAGTGTTTCCTTTTGTCAGAGTCTGAGATGTAGAGTGCTTTGGCGCAGCTGAATATCTACATTAAAGGAGGAGGGGATATTGATTGGCACGAAGTGGAAGGAGGGCTTGAGATCTGAGGTTTAGGGATGATAACCTGAGATAGATTAGTGTAATGGGAAGAAGAAATAACCTTGAGGAACAGGAAGAAGAGCTGCTAGTAGTCAGATTAAAGAAACATGAGTCCAGGAAAGAATTGTAACCTGAGAAAATATCTCAGACAAGACTCTCCATAGTTCTCATGTAGATAAAGAGAGGGAGAGAGAAGGACATTCAGACTTTCAAGAATATATTATCTGAGCCATAGTGGCGCAATGGTTAGAATGCAGTACTGCAGGCTAGCTCTGCCCACTGCCAGGAGTTCGATCCTGACCTGCTCAAGGTTGACTCAGCCTTTCATTCTTCCAAGATTGGTAAAATGAGGACCAAGATTGTTAGAGGCGATATGCTAATTCTGTAAACCACTTAGAGAGGGCTGTAGGGCACTATGAAGTGGTATAAATCTAAGTGCTAATATAGCCATTGCTATATTATTTATTTTATTTATTTATTATTTAAATTTGTATACCGCCCTTCTCCCGAAGGACTCAGGGCGGTTCACAGCCAAGTAAAAAATGAAAATACATTATAGATACAATTAAAATACTAGTAAAAAACTTATTTGAATTGGCCACAATTAAAATTTAGAGATAAAACCCATTAAAAACCCATAACTTAAAAGAAACTAACCCAGTCCAGCGCAGATAAATAAGTAAGTTTTGAGCTCGCGGCGAAAGGTTCGGAGGTCCGGAAGTTGACGAAGTCCTGGGGAGTTCGTTCCAGAGGCGGAGCCCCACAGAGAAGGCCCTTCCCTGGGTGTCGCCAGACGACACTGTCGCTACCGACGGCACCCTGAGGAGTCCCTCTGTGAGAGCGCACGGGTCGGTGAGAGGTATTCGGTAGCAGCAGGCGGTCCCGTAAGTAACCCGGCCCTATGCCATGGGCGCTTTAAAGGCGTTCACCAACACCTTGAAGCGCACCGGAAGGCCACAGGTAGCCAGTGCAGCCTCGCAGGATAGGTGTCACTCGGGAGCCACGAGGGCTCCCTCTATCACCAGCAGCTGCATTCTGGACCAACTGCAGCCTCCGGATGCCCTTCAAGGGAGCCCCATGTGAGAGCATTGCAGTAGTCAGGCGAGGCGTCACAAGGCGTGGTGACTGTGCACAAGGCATCCCGGTCTAGAAAGGGGCGCAACTGGCGCACCAGGCGAACCTGGTGGAAAGCTCTCCTGGAGATGGCCGTCAAATGATCTTCAATAGACAGCCGTGCATCCAGGAGAACACCCAAATTGCGCACCCTCTCCGCCGGGGCCAATGACTCGCTCCCGACAGTCAGCGCGGACTCAGCTGACTGTGCGGGATGCCGGCATCCACAGCCACTCCGTCTTGGAGGATTGAGCTTGAGCCTGTTTCTCCCCATCCAGACCCGTCGGCTTCCAAACACCGGGACAGCACTTGATAGCTTCATTGGGGTGGCCGGTGTGGAAAAGTACAGCTGGGTGTCATCAGCGTACAGCTGGTACCTCACACCAAAGCCACTGATGATCTCACCCAGCGGCTTCATATAGATGTTGAACAGAAGGGGCGAGAGAATTGACCCCTGCGGGACCCCACAAGTGGGGCGCCGCGGGTGACCTCTGCCCCGTCAACACCGTCTGCGACGGTCGGAAAGATAGGAGGAGAACCACCGATAAATGGTGCCTCCCACTCCCAATCCCTCCAACCGGCGCAGCAGGATACCATGGTCGATGGTATCAAAAGCCGCTGAGAGGTCTAATAGGACCAGGGCAGAGGAATAACCCCTATCCCTGGCCCTCCAGAGATCATCCACCAACGCGACCAAAGCCGTCTCAGTGCTGTAACCGGGTTGGAAGCGGACTGGAGCAGGTCCAGATAGACAGTTTCCTCCAGGTGCAGGGGAACTGAAATGCCACCATACTCTCTACAACCTTCGCGCGAGCGGGTTGGAGACCGACGATAATTACCTAAAACAGCGGGTCAGGAAGGCTTCTTGAGGAGGGGCCTCACCACCGCCTCTTTCAAGGCGGCCGGAAAGACTCCCTCCAACAAGGAAGCACTCGTAATCCCCTGGAGCCAGCCTCGTGTCACCTCCTGAGTGGCCAGCACCAGCCAGGAGGGGCACGGGTCCAGTAAACACGTGGTGGCATTCAATCTACCCAGCAACCTGTCCATGTCCTCGGGAGTCACAGGGTCAAACTCATCCCAAACAACATCACCAAGACCGCCCTCAGATACCCCATCTGGATCGCCACAATTTTGGTCCAGGCCGTCCCTAAGCTGAACGATTTTATTGTATAGATAACCGTTAAACTCCTCAGCACGTCCCCGCAATGGGTCATCCCGCTCCCCCTGGTGAAGGAGGGGGCGGGCCACCTGGAACAGGGCAGCTGGGCGGTTATCTGCCGACGCAATGAGGGAGGAGGCGTAGGAACGCCTCGCTTCCCTCAGTGCCACTAGGTAGGTCCTAGTATAGGATCTAACTAGTGTCCGATCAGCCTCTGAACGGCTGGACCTCCAGGAACTCTCTAGGTGTCTTCTCCGGCGTTTCATCCCCCTCAGCTCCTCGGAGAACCAAGGAGCCGGTTGGGATCTGCGCCGGGTCAGAGGCCGCAAAGGCACGACACGGTCTAAAGCCCCAGCCGCAGCCCGTTCCCAGGCTGCAGCTAGTTCCTCTGCCGTGCCGTGAGCCAGACCCTCAGGTAGTGGCCCAAGCTCCGTCCGAAACCTCTCTGGGTCCATCAGGCGCCTGGGACGGTACCATCGTAATGGTTCCGTCTCCCTGCGGTGTTGGGTAGCGGTCAGAAAGTCCAGGCGAAGGAGAGAGTGATCTGACCATGACAAAGGTTCAATGACTATTTCCTTTAAGTCCAGATCTCTCAACCACTGACCAGAGACAAAAATCAGGTCCAGTGTGCCTCCCCCGATGTGAGTGGGGCCATCCACTACTTGAGTCAGGTCCAAGGCCGTCATGGAGGCCAAGAACTCCCGAGCTACCGTCGATGACGAGCCGGCAGATGGCAAGTTAAAGTCCCCCATGACTAACAGTCTGGGGGGCTCCACTGCCACCCCGGCAAGCACCTCCAGGAGCTCGGGCAGGGCAGCTGTCACGCAGCAAGGAGCCAGGTACGCAACCAGCAAGCCCATCTGACATCTATGACCCCACCTCACAAAGAGGGATTCACACCCGGCGATCTGAGGTACAGTGGTCTCCCTCGGCTCTAGACTCTCTTTAATAGCAACCGCCACCCCTCCACCCCTACCCTGGGCCCTCGGCTGATGGAATGCACGGAAACCCAGTGGGCACATCTCGACCAGGGGCACACCCCCTTCAGTGCCCAACCAGGTCTCCGTAACGCCTATAATATCCGCGGCACCCCCCTGAATCAGATCATGTATTAGGGGGGCCTTATTGGCCACGGACCGTGCGTTGCATAACATCAGACGCAGGCCCAGGCTCTGAGGGTCTTGACCATCCGGGGAACGGGAGAAGTCAGGGGGATCGGGGCACGCGATCGCCTGCAGACATCGAACGCGTGACCCCCTATGTCGATACGATCCCCCCCTTCCGCCATATCTGCCCCTCCCACTTACCGTGCAAATAGACTCACCCTCACACAAAGGAACACACTCCCCCCCCATAACCTCCGAACCCATTTGATAGTCGCCACGAGCATGCGCTGGAACTGGTTTCCCTCCCGACGGGCTACCCCCCTCACCCACCCTAACCCTCCCACCCCCACCCGACACTACCCTCCCCCCCCCTCCAACCCAGACCCGTCAGTTCCCACCCTCCCCTTAAAATTCCCATTAAAATTCCCTTTAAAAACCCTATTAAAATAATTAGTTAAAAATCCCCTGAGTCTCCTATTTTTGGCATGCCATCTCTCGGGGTTCCAAAACCCGTCCTCAAGATGGGCCCTCGATAATGTGGGGGGCCAGACCCGCGAGAGAGGGGAATCTCGCAGGGTAAGAAGGTCAGCCGCTGTAAATGTCCGCATGATAAAAGTCCAGCAAACGGACCCATCCTGGACCTGTCAAGATGGAAATTGACGCACTAGTGGTTCCGAGTAGAAGACAGACGGGATATAGGTCTTGGGCGGTAGATGAACAGACCGCCATGATTCAGTCAGAGCTCCAACCCCTCATCTCCAGTCCCGAGGGGTGGTCTATGGGCACGAGGGGGGGGGAGAGGATATAGTCCTACAGTAGACAAGCTAGGATTGTCCAGGACCATCCTCAATTCCCCCCAGCTGGGGACCAAAAGTCTTCAGACGATCCCCTTGCAGCCACCCATGGGCATCCTCAGAGATGGTAAAAAAGGTACCTACATGGCCCGTGATCGTCCTTCAAGTTGACAAAGAGGACGAAACACGTGCCTAATGGGCCAAGCTGCTCCACCGACGAGGCATCTCTCTCCAAAAGTCCGGGGGGGGGGCAAAGGACTCAAAAACCCCCCATAGACGGTCTATAGACGTCCTCTAGATGGTAGCGAGGGCGTCCCCTGGACCCGTGGACAGCCTTCAAGATGACAAAGAAGGCGACCGTCGGGCCTCTTCGTGGCCGCTAAGCCAGGCCTCCAGCTGGAATAGGCCACTCACCCGCCGGGTTTGCTGGGTCATGCCACAGTTCACCGGACCCAGTCAACCACCAACAGGCTAGGCCTTGGCCAAGCCGGTCCAGCCAGGCCGCCGCCACCGCCGCCACCGACACCGACACTACCGCTGCCGGGGAGAAAGAGCCTCCAGGCCAGGCTGCCGCCGCCACCGAAGAACTCGGCCGCCGCCGCCACTGTTGGATAAGGCCAGGCTGCTCACACCACCGGCACCGCAGACGAGGGGGGGACAAAGGGGAGAGAGGCTCTAGGCCCCTCCCGAAGCAGGGCCAAGCCAGGCCGCCGACCACCGTCGCCGGAAAACCGCCGGAAAAAACCGGCCGCCACCGCCGCCGCCGCCGCTGGAAAAGCCGGGCCACTGCCGCCCAGCCAGGCCGCTGCCGCCCGGCCTGGAGAAGGCCGGACCGCTGCCGCTGCTGGAAAAGGCCCAGCCGCTGGAAAAGGCCGGGCCGCCGCCGCTGCCACCGCCGCCGCTGCCACCGCCGCCACCGCCATCGTCGGCCGCACCGCCGCACCGCCGGAGGGAGAGCGCTCCGGGACTCCTCCCAAGGGAACCCGGAGACGCCCCGCCTCATTTTGCCCATCCTCTGACTCACCGGACTCTCACCTACCCGAGCCTGGGGAGCCCATTAAATGGCTCGTGTGATCTGCTGTCGCTGGGGTGGAGGATGGGGGGGGTTGTGGGTGATTCTATTATACTATATTAATTTATTTGATTCTTTTTATTAGTTTTATTGTGGTTTTATATTCTGTAAGCCACCTTGAGTCGCCATGGGTGAATAGGCGGCTATATAAATTCAATAAATAAATAAATAAAATATGTGAGCAATAACTGTTCAAGTGGCTGAGCTATTAATATTTTATTTCATACAACCCTTGGCTAAATATAGAGCTTTTCAGCTTCCTTCTTCTGCAAAGGTGAAGAAAGAAGAAAGATGATATACACAAAAGTGTTGCCTTTGATATTTACACTCTTTCCATGTACCCTGCTGGTAGAAAGGTTTCCCAGCATTCTGAAATGTTTCCAAAAATTAACTGATTGGAGGTAGAAATGGAAGAGAAGAAATGGAAACTTTAAAATGATCAGAGTGACCCTTAAATTGTACCAGACTCCCAGAAACTCTGCACCCTCTAGAAGTGTGAATTCAAGTCCCAGAATTCTTAGGAATGGCTGTGCTCACTGGAGAATTCTATACATCTTGCATGTGTCCAGATTGGAGAAATTTAAGATATACCATTATTAATCTTTTTAATAATTCAGGAAGACTTAGCAGGGATTCTTTAAATAACCTATCATCACAACAGCCAACCAATCACAATGACTTACTACTAGTAATCCGGCTTTATTTTGTGCTACTTAAGATAGTGTACATAATGTTCCCACCTCCTGTTTTCCCCACAACAATAACACTGAGAGGTCAGTTGGCCTTAGAGAAAGTGTCTGACCCATGGTATCAAGCCAACTGTCATTCCTAAGAGACGACAATAACTTCTGGTCTCCCAGAATGTCAGAATCCCAAAATTTCTCCCAGGTGAATGATCACTCCATTCCTAAGAGGTCTGTTAGGGGCGTGCATAAGCGCACCTGCGCGCCTACCGTCACTGTCCTAATATTCCTTTTTACTTACTCTTTTCATGTGTCCAAATTATGTTTATATTTTTACCTGTTATCTTATATATGATTGGCAAAATAAAATAAATAAATAAAGCAGGACTTTAGCCTTTCTAATTCCTGCAGGCAGTGCCCAGAGTAAGCAAAGTGATACATTTAACTGAATATACTATTCCAAAAGATTGATATGGAAGCTTTGAAGCACAAAAGGGGCAGAAAAAAACATTATAAAGCATTAGTAAAGAACAAAGTGGTGTGTTTAAATGGTTAATATAATCATGACCACAATGTTGTCAATAAGAATAAGAAGCAAAATAAGACTTAAGCAAGAATCTTATCAGATTAAAAAAAAATTCAACAGCAATTGAAGTCCAAATTACTCAACCTCCTTGCCAAATATTGTGAACAAGTGTACAATCAAGAAATATAAAGGAATAAGTTTGAAAGATCTCACTCTATCTCATCCAGCTTTTAGAGGGTCTCTTCTTAACATGAGCTCAGTTTGTCATCCATGAGAACGAAATGTGGGATCAAGTAGCTCCCACTGAAGTTTATAATAGGCCCCATTTCAAAGCCTTTGTGGTTCATATAAAGGGAGAGGTGGGTTAAGGATGTTATTACAGCTGAAATGCAAAATATGGGTCTCGTGGATATTTTATTGACATAACAGTTAGGGAAATCCAAATGGAAAGGTGTATTCATACGTATTTGCTTTTCTGACTGCAAAGACCAGGGGTCCCCAAACTTGGCAGTGCTGTGGTCTGCCAGCAGCCTGCAGAGCTGGCAGCAGAGTCGGACAGTGAGGAGGCTGGGGAGGAACATGGGCCAGTCCTGGAGTCTGGGGAAGGAACGGAGAGGGCTCTGCATTGGAGGCAGAGAAAGGGCTATCTGGCAGGTACGTGCTTCCTCTGCAGCCTCCAGAGTCAGACCTGAGCGAGGCAGAGGAACAGGGGGAGCCTGTTCCCAATACACGCATGCACAGAGCTGCCAGCAGGCAAGAACAGTTAAAACAAAAGTTAACAGTTAAACAAAAGTCTTGGGAGTAGCTTGGATATGATTGGCCCCTCCCATAAGACTTAAAAGAGGAGCAAAGGCATGTGGGCCTTTGCAGGAAGCAACGTGCAATTTAAAGTCTGAAGCTCTGTTTGATTCTGGACTTTGGCCGATTGATTCTGGATGTGTGGCTTTGCCAATTAGGTCTTTGGCAGCATTTCAAGGGAGATAAAGGTGGGCGATTATTAGCCTTATCCTGAAGGTCTCTTTACAACTAATTGGGACGCATCTGTGAATGAATAGAATTCACAGCTGTTGCAATAAAAGGTTTTTGGGACTACCCATGTGTTTTACTGACTCAGGAAGCCTAGGTCAGAAGAGGCAGCTTTAAGACTTGTGGACTTCAACTCCCAGAATTCTCCAGCCAGCATAGCTGGAGAATTCTGGGAGTTGAAGTCCACAAGTCTTAAAGCTGCCAAGTTTGAAGACCTCTGACAAAAAGCCTCCTAGGTTTACCATTCCCAGTCATCATGGCGCTTTCTCTGTTCTGATAGGCTTTGCTTTTACAATGAGTTAAACATTGGAAGCACAAAGGTTGCTACTGTAGCTTGGCTGGCCCTCTTCTGGCCTCTGCATTCTTCCAGGGCTGTGATAATGCTGCAGACATTTTTGTTCTATTAAAAAGATGCCAAGAGATCCCTCTCACTCTTGAACTTTGGGGGCTACTCTAGTGTTTTCTTTCCCTCTTTATCTTCCGATAAAGAAGGCACTTTTACTTGGCAGCAATAATGATCAGGCTTTCCAGGGTAATCTCTGGCAGACCTCCCACTGCCATGAACATCAAAGGCCACAGCAGAGATGAGCTTCTTTGAAGCCCCATAAAAGGTTACATTTTTTTTAATGGCTGTCACATGCAGGAAAATAGTACAGAAAAAGAGTAATTGGGCTAAAGATTTTATGAAGGATTCTGAGGAACTGGCTGATGTTTGAATGGCTTTGATGTATATGCAAGTAGACCTCACTTACTCAACTGCCTCATGCAGCAACCATTGAAGTTACAATGACACTAAAAAAATAACTGAAATCAAGGTGCACATTTATGTGCCGAGGTAGCACAGCCCAGGTGGAGCAGCGGTTAGAGTGCAACGTTGCAGGCTATTTCAGCTGACTGCTAGCTACAGTTTGGCAGATCGAATCTCAGCAGGTTGATTCAACCTTCCATCCTTCTGAGGTGAAGGTAAAATGAAGACCCAGATTGTTGGGGGCAATATGCTGACTCTGTAAACCACTTAGCAAGGGCTGTAAAGCACTGTGAAGTGGTATATAAGTCTAAGTGCTATTGTTATTGCTATGACCCTCGAAGAATCACTCAGTTTCATGTTTGCCATTACAATCAGCACTCTTGTCCTGTGCCTGACCCATTTTTTTCTCCTCCCACCCCAAGAGACCAGAGAGATTGCCTAAACAAGTGATCTCTTCCTGAGTTGCTTTCATCCCGGCTTCAGCTGCTGCCTGAAATTGACAAGACCCTAATCCATTTCACAATAAAGGCATTTGTTTGCCTCCTAAGCAGCTCGTCTGGAAAACAGCTAGGCATTCCTTTCCATGTATACTTCTCCTTGTATGCCTGCTTACTCTCTTGTAATCCCCTTCTCTCCAATTAATGTAAATACAAGCATAAATTCCTTTCTTGCTAATTATCCTAGCACCAGGATGAGCATGCCAAAGGACAGGAGAGTGGGAAAAAGGGACAGCTGAAGTAAGCACAGTCTCAATCATATGATTTTCCACTTATCAACTGCATCACTTAGCAGTTGTGGGTCCAATTGTGGTCACTAATCAAGAACCATGTGTAATAATTAACACTTTAGCTCATTAAAGGACCCGAATTTAGCTACTTCTGGGTAGAATCAGAACTTCCCTGTTCTTCAAGTATTTTTAGCTTGCTGACTATCACGAGAGTGTATTGTATGGTCACAAGGAAAGAGACCTTTCTTTGCAACAGTGCCCTGATTGTGCAGTACCTCTGTTTGGAAATGTACCAGCTCTACACTTCTTTTTGACACTAGTTATAAATCAGTTTCTCAGATATATTTAGGTAATTCATGTGAGCAATTTACTTTACTGTCTTTTGAGATTTCCTGAATGTTGAAAGTTAATATTTAATCATATTAACTTTAATAATATATTAGGATTTTAAAAATTATATTTCTGTATATAACAAAAACTATTTAAATAAAAAAACCCAAGAGAATAAATAAGAAAAGTCCAAACTAGGCATGATGATAAATATGTCTTGCATTTATTGCATTAATAAATCCTTTGAAGCAAGTGTGGAAAAGGACAATTTATTTTGCCTCCTGTCTTGCTGTCCTGAACAAAATCCTTGTCCTGAACTGCTCTTTGTATTAAAAAAGGTATTTATTGTTGGCACTAAAAGGGAGATTTTTTTTCACAATCCAAAAGATTTTTCATCAAAACCATAATAAGGAGGGAAAGGTTAGCTTCCATTCTGCACTTGCTGAAATGCCAAAAATAATCAGCTTTCCCAAAGGCAGTGTTTCTTTTAAAAAGTGTGCATTACATTCTGAGATGCATTTAACATATCTGATCTTCAGAGGATTTTGGCAGTAGCTGCTAACTGCCCCCCTTACCTGCAGTTTAATTATTGCTACTATTTCTTCTACTATGGTTGTTAAAGTTGGACCATAAGGAAGGGTGAGTGTCAAAGAATTGAAGCCTTTGAACTATGATGCTAGAGAAGACTCCTGCGAGTCCCTTGGACTGCAAGGCGATCAAACCGGTCAGTCCTAGAGGAGATAAACCCTGACTGCTCTTTAGAAGGCCAGATCCTGAAGATGAAACTCAAATACTTTGGCCATCTAATGAGAAGGAAGGACTCACTGGAGAAGTGCCTAATGCTGGGAAATTGAGATTGAGGGCAAAAGAAGAATGGGATGGCAGAGAATGAGGTGGCTGGATGGAGTCATTGAAGCAGTTGGCATGAGCTTAAATGGTCTCCGGGGGATGATAGAGGACAGGAAGGCCTGGAGAAATGTTGTCCATGGGGTCACGTTGGGTTGAACACGACTTCACAACTAACAACAAAACTATTTCTATATATATTTGAGCCAGCTTACCTTGGAATCCAATTGTTCTTCAAAGTTTAACTTCTGCATTTCTACATGGCTATTGCCCATGCTATCAAGTCCTATATACCCACATATCTGGGAACTGGACCCTGTTACATCTTTGCCTAGACAAAAGAAGGGAGACAGAAATATCACATCAGCAATCTATGAGTCTAGAAAAAAGAAGGAATGAAAGCTGAAACAACTCTGCATTTCTTTTTTCTGTAT
The DNA here is from genome assembly GCF_028640845.1 of Ahaetulla prasina. NCBI lineage: Eukaryota > Metazoa > Chordata > Lepidosauria > Squamata > Colubridae > Ahaetulla > Ahaetulla prasina. The sequence continues at coordinate 200,640,796 of NC_080541.1, forward strand.
ATGCTTTAATATCTGCTAGCTATTTAAGTTACAGTATTGCATTTCTATTCTATCTATCTTCCAATATGGAACAAAACCTGTGCCAAATATAAAATATTGTACCCTATGACTATCATTAAGTGTTAAATTTGTACCCTATGGCTATCATTAAGTGCTGCAAGTGTTGCATCTTGATGAGTGTATCTTTTCTTTTATGTACACTGAGAGCGTATGTACCTAGACAAATTCCTTGTGTGTCCAATCACACTTGGCCAATAAAAAATTCTATTCTATTCTGTTCTGTTCTGTTCTATTCTATTCTAAAACAACCCTATTTAGCTTTAGTAGGTTGAACAACCCTATTTAGCTTTAGTAGGTAGACAGATTCTCAGTCATCCAGGTCATAGTTGTCTCAAAGGTGTTTTTTTTTTCCAAAAAGCAACTGGATTGTTTTTTCCTTGAGGAAGAAGAAAACATTTCACTATGCATCCAAGAAGCTTCATCAGTTCTGACAGGGGTGTGTGGAATGGAAGGCTAGGTACTGACAGTTGACTGAATGGTGGGGAGATGGAAGGGTAGGTTCTGACAGGATGACGTGTGGGGAATAGAAGGATTGTATTTCTTCGCAATCTGGTTGTTAGCACTCTCCCTGAGAGCTCTTGAGGCAACTTGAAGGCTTATCTTTGCCCTCAGGGTCACCTGAATCAGGGTGCAATTGGTTATGGAAACTTCTTGGAATCATTGCAAGGGCTGAATTGTAAACTGGAGATAGTTGGTGTCTTATTCCTCCCCCTCTGTTGAGGAAGAGGTGTTCAATTCTAACTCTTGTGTTCTGAGTCTCCGCCGGCGTCAGCTCCTCTAGTGGATGGCCCGGCATCAAGGTTGTTGCTGATTGGCTGCTCGTTTGACAGCGGGGTATAAAAGAGCTGTCAAGCGGCTCGCGCTGTTCTGTTGTTGTTGGCTGTTACCTCAGCATTGAGTTGCCTAATAAACGTTAAGCTGTTTGAGAATCGTCTCACCTCAGTCCTTGCCAGATCCTATCCTAGTAGTTAGCACTAACATAGATGGATTCTTTTATCTCTCTTTCAAACCAATGGTCTTCTCTATCCAAAATGTGGACTGTAGTAGGATGCTTCTAAGGATGAACAATTGTCTTTCATTTGCTACATATCTATTTCTTAATTTTATTTATCTTAGTTGCATACTGTATGTAGATTTCCAAGAGAGCATATGGTATAGAATGCACAATACAGCTATATTCACAATTTCTTTCAAACACATTTTTATCTGATTTCTGAATCAGACTTTAAAATATGTTTTCTTTTAAGAAACTGTACAAAAAATTATATACCTAAGCACGAAAACGGTGTAATATTCTAATAGACACATTATTATTTTTTTTGCAAAATATCTACTATTATGTATGCAACTATCTTTAATATATTAAGGTTTTTTCCTTCTGTATTTTATATATTCTTTTTTAAATATATACTTTATTTGTGCAAAAGATAAAATATAAAAAAGAAGAAAAAAGATTAAGAAAGAAAAATAGTGAAAGGGACGATGCAAAGGAACGAGGAAAGAAGAAAAGAAATGTAAAAAGAATAATTTCCAACTTTCTTTGAAACAAATATAAAACATGTTAACCTTTTGATATAAAATTCAATATTATACAGCATTTCAATAATGAAAAACAATTCTAATTGTCATATCCCAAAATTAATATAACATTTTGCTTTCTAGCAAAAAGTCCAAAAGTGGTTTCCACCTAGAAACAAAGCTAGACAAAATCTTTCTCTATTTTGCATTTTTTAAATTTGCATTATATTTTTATTTCTTGTTTTTTTGCTTTATGAGAAAAATGCGTTACAAAATTCAAAATACTATGGAAAACTGTATTTTGTGAATTCATTTTGAAACTTCATATTAAGTCAGTTTCTACTTAAATGTGAATCAAAAGAAGCACTATTCCATCATTAGCTGTTTATCATGTAATTTTAGCCCATCCCTGGGAATTAATCATGCATGTTAACAGCATGAGCTTTGCATGTTTATGCAAGTCAAACTGATATATCTTCCCCCATCAAGTAGATTTGCAAGTTCCTTTTCCTTATAAAGGAATTAAGTGCAAAGGGAAAGTGTCATCCATGCGTTTTCTTGAGCTGCAATTAGCTTCTGTTGATGAAAGAAGACACAAAATAGTGTTGCTGGTAAAGTTTTTGAAATTCTCCACCTAATACAGTCTCCTGTTTTCCACATGAGCTAAACTTAAAAGAACCATTGGATGTCTACCACCAGGGCATAAAACCCCATTCCACTGGTTCTGATTGAGACATTCTGTATATGAGCATCTAATTCTTATTCGCTCACTCCCTTCCACATGCTTGTTGAGATGCTCAGGAAATTCTAAAAGTAATTTATTTGTTTTTCTAGTTAAGCTACTACATCATCTCTGCCCAATTCAAATGAGGGTGTGGAATCTCCTGTTCCTCAGCCTGGCCTGGCCTGGCAATGCAATCAGATCAGTTTTCTAAAGTTTGAGTTTGGCATCTGCTTGGGAAATAACCTCCTTCTGCCCTCTTGTTGTGCCAGCAGATCATGAGTCTAAATTCTCTGTGGTCTGGATACAATTCCTGTAACGGCAGACCAAGCTATAACCCAATTGCTGCAAGCTTTGTGGCATTTTTCTTCTTCCAGGCTACCCGTTAAGCTAAAAAAAGGAATGCTTCATACCCAGTGCAATTAATAGATGACAAGTGAACGAAGAAACTGGAGCCAAAGTAATCTTTTTCCTAAAGGAAAACACACCTCTCTTGTTTTTCCTTGGAGCTCTTTGGCTAAGGTTGTTTGGAGAAGGTGGAAGAGCCTTAAATTAAGCAAAAGTGTGGCTGTGATTTCTTGGCTGTACACGAAAAACAAAGTGGCATGCTGTGAGAGTATATTGATCAGTGAATGGGGAACCCAGTGCCAGTAACAATGATGGCGGTAAATGTTAAATGCTTCCAATCTGTGATCTACTGCAACTCTAAGAACTTTTAAGAGGATCATAAGCTTCCTAACAAGCAGGAAGCAGCAGGTGAAGCTAAGCAGAATCACATCAGATATCTGTACAATTAGCACAGGGCCCCCCCAAGGCTGTGTGCTCTCCTCACTTCTCTTCTCTATGTATACCAATGACTGCATCTCTAACGATCCATCTGTTAAACTACTGAAGTTCACAGATGACACAACAGTGATCAGTCTTATTCGAGACAATGATGAATCCGCATATAGATGGGAGCCTTGTGGTGCAACCGGAACAATCTGGAACTGAACACATTCAAAACTGTAGAAATTGTGGTAGACTTTTGGAGAAATCCTTCCATACTTCCACCTCTCACAGTACTATACAACACAGTATCAACAGTAGAGACCTTCAAATTTCTAGGTTCTACTATATTGCAAGATCTAAAATGGACAGCTAACATCAAAAACATCATCAAAAAGCACAACAAAGAATATTCTTTCTGCGCCAACTCAGAACTGCCCAAGGAGCTGCTGATTCAGTTCTACAGAATTATTGAGTCTGTCATTTGCACCTCTATAACTGTCTGGTTTGTTTCTGCAACCCAACAAGACAGACACAGACTTCACAGGATAATTAGAACTGCAGAAAAAATAATTGCTACCAATGTGCCTTCCATTGAGGACCTGTATACTGCATGAGTCAAGAAGAGGGCCATGAAAATATTTACAGATCCCTCACATCCTGGACATAAACTGTTTCAACTCCTACCCTCAAAACGACGCTATAGAGCACTGCACACCAGAACAACTAGACACAAGAACAGTTTTTTCCCAATGCCATCACTCTGCTAACCAAATAATTCCCTCAACACTGTCAAACTATTTACTAAGTCTGCACTACTATTAATTTTCTCATCATTCCCATCACCCATCTCCTTCCACTTATGACTGTATGACTATAACTTTGTTGCTTGTATCCTTATGATTTATATTGATATTGTTTCCTGATTGCTTATTTGTACCCTACGACTATCATTAAGTGTTGTACCTTATAATTCTTGATGAAAGCATCTTTTCTTTTATGTACACTGAGAGTGTATGCACCAAGACAAATTCCTTGTGTGTCCAATCACACTTGGCCAATAAAAAATTCTATTCTATTCTATTTTCAATTTTTGCATTTCTTGCTATTTTGTAGTGGGCTTTTTATCCAGATGGTAAGAGTTGCATTTGGAGGCAGAGATATGCCAAATCAAGTAGTAGGTATGTGCTCAGTCTTTTGTGATGATGACCAATGGGAAGTGAGCATCAGCTGGCTGCTGAAGGCTGAAGATCTATCACTGCTCCACTTTGTGACAACTCGATTCCTATCTACCCTCTGTTACTAAAACAAGAAATAAAAGTATCATGTATGAAAATAAAACATACAGGGGGAAAGCCCCTTAAATATATTAATCTGTGATCTTATTTCCTTCTTCCTTTTTTGTTATTTCTTTTGAATAGTATGTAAATATTGTTTATCTCTGTGTGCCTATTAATGGCTCATTTGTCTGAATGCCAAGAATCAAACATGACTGAGTGGAAGGAAAAAAAGATGCTCAAGTTTCCTAGTTGAAACAATGGCTGAGTTTGTCCGCAGGTTATGAGTAATCATTGTGTCTTCTTATTGCTAGTTGATGTTCATGGATGTATTCTGCTAGTCTTAGATAGACAGAAGACTACAATACATATATTTTCTTCTATTGGAACTGTAATAGATATTCAATTCTATTAGGATATTACAGATAGATTTGGCATTCAGGATTATCAGTCTCATCTAGGTGCACCCAATAACTTTTATGATGGGTACCTGGATTTTGCAGTCCAGTTACAGTAGGTCAAATAATTTTTTTTATCCTAATTTAGAAGGTTTCCACAAATAGTTTCCAAACTTCTATAATTCTAATTCTTGGGAAACGAAGAATGAACTAAAATGGATTATACCTTTAATTTCGTTCTTCTTTTGTTTCCAGCCTGGTCCACTGAGATACACACATGGGGGTGGGCAGAAGAATCTGATAAGAAAAGAAAAGAAAATTCGGTGTAGAAAACAGTTAAACTAGGAAAGTTTCTTTAACTTTTTATTTATATTTATTATTTTATAAATTACATGAAGAAGGTTTTCAGGAGAGCAATGCATAGGAAAGCAAACCGTAGTTTAGCATGATGTATAAATTCAAAGTTATGATCTGGCAAAGAAAGAGGTTAACTTCTGTCTTCCTGATAATTTTACATGGGGCTCTAAAAGTGCCCCTTGATTTCACTAAAATATCCTCTGGGTCTAAAAAATTATTTAGTAAAAATTGGAAAGTTCAATCTGTTGAAAGAAGTCATCTTATTAAGCTTCAATTGATGTTTTTAATTGTTTTGGAAAACAGATTTCCTCATACTATTAGTGTTTTTCACCTTATGGATTAAAACAGATAAAGAATCTCTTTCATTATTTATGTAACATAATTATATACCCTTGAGACTGGATTCATGTGGATTATGCTTAATTTTTAACTTAACTTTAACTTTTGTGACTACCTCAAATAGTTCATTTTTCAAAGAATAACATATTGTACCTGTATGATTGTGTCTATGACATGGGTACCGATGTTTAGCAGTAACGTGTTTTACTCAAACTAATTTTGGGGATTTGCACAACATAGAAAGTAGTGAACTAAAAATAGAGCTGGCTTCACTCAAAACACCAGGTTAATATGTAGCTGGCTAGTTCAATGTGTATGTTTAATAGTAGTAATCTCCCTCAGAAATGTTGTGAATTAGAGTGCAAAATGTCTAGATTTCTTTTCCATTTCTGATTCTAATTTTTCTTCATGACCATAACAGAATAGTAGAGTTGGAAGGGACCTTGGAGGTCTTCTAGTCTAATCCATATCTCAGGCAGAAAACCCTGTACCATTTCAGACAAATGGTTGTCAAATCTCTTCTTAAAAACTTCCAGTGTTGGAGCATTCACAACTTCTGGAGGCAAGTCTTTCCATTGATTAATTGTTCTAACTGTCAGGAAATTTCTCCTTAGTTCTAGGTTGCTTCTCTCTCTGATTACTTTCCTCCCATTGCTTCATGTCCTGCCCTTAGGTGCTTCGGAGAATAGCTTGATCTCTGCCTTCTGGCGCAATCCTACGACAAGCTGCTGTGGTAGGAAGAAGATTAGGCTGAGAGTTATTGGCTGAATTCACAAAGCACTAAGTCAAAAATAAAATGGTGCCATATACAAACCCTGCCAATGACTGGTCCTAAGTCATCTATTAAACTATATAACTCAATGTAGATATGTTCAAAGCCATGTCTAAGCCTAAACCCATGTCACACAAGCTTTCAGATTAACCCTGCATATATCCTGGAGATCTGCAGAAACATAGAAACACCACAAAATACATGCAAATATTTTTAAAGCGTTTGGATTGGATAGATTGCAATTGTAAATAAAAAGTGACACTAAAAAAATAATTCAAACCCATAAATCTTGCTCCTTCTCTGATCATAAATTGTGTTCAGAAATTCTTTTGTTTCTTTAAGCACAATTATCATGTTTCCCCCAAAATAAGACCCTGTCTTATATTTTTTTTGAACCCTGAAATAAGTGCTTGGCCTTGCCATGCGCTCAAAAGCCCAACTGGGCTTATTATCAGGGGGTGTCTTATTTTGGGGGAAACAGGGTACTTTCTATTGTGTAAAATAGGAATTTGCTTTCCTTTTTTTAATGTTTCCAGTTTCAGACATCTGTACAAAGCAGACATAATGACATCTGTACAAAGCAGACATAATGAACTCATCAGCCTTGCTCTATGGAAGATGGTGATACTTATACAGGGGTAAAACTTTCATTTTATATCTAAGTAGAAATAAATCTTATTCCTATGATTTTTTTCTGGCCTGGAATATGGAATCCTCAACAGATTAAAAACAGAGATTACATTCCCAGGCAAAACCTTAAACCAGCTCACACCACAGATTCAAAGATTTGAAAAAATGTTTTCTTGAGTGGTATTTGAATCTTCAAATTCAGATGAATAGCTGAGATTCATACCACATTGGTACTGCATAAAACATCTGTAACAATAAAGATGATAATTAATAATAATGAAAAAACCATAATGAGTATTTGCATATTCCCGTGCAACAGTAATATCCTTGAGGTTACTAATTGCAGAGTGTTATAGAGCCCATACTATTTCACACTATTCCATGCTATTTCAAGCTTTACTTAACAAGGTCAGAGGTAAATCTTAATTTCTTTCATGGGAAAAAGCTGAAACAAATCAATTTTCTGTGCTATTGCCACAATAGAGTTGAGTCAGACAACTTTCAAATCATGCCAATTTGTTGAAATAGATGAGAGCATGTAATTGTTTAGGGATTTGGCTTGCTTGCAAAGGGAAAAATGTGAAAGATTGATTCAAACCCTACTGTCTATGCGCTGCCACAATCTGGAACATCCTGGAGCTTTTGCAGAGAAAAAGAGGTGAACAGGCTGAAAGAAGTTGAATGTAAAGGTATCTCTGGCATGGAATCTATCCTCTTCCCTGTTTCCCTTCCCACATGATGACCCAGGAAACAGGATAACCTGACCAGATCAATAACGATAAACTTCTTAAAGTGGGTGTGGAAAAAAGTCACTTTCCATGTATTCAGGCCATGGTCACCTCTGACCCAAACTGTCCCCAAAACAAGGGAAATCACAGTTTTTAGATGTAGATAATTGACAAACCTCCCACTAGGAAATTAAAGTGATCCAGAGCCTCTGGATAATTCATTCACATCATGAAAGAAGTGGGAACAGGCATCTGGCCAGGTTCCGACCAGCTATCAGCAGTTCCGTAATGAATTATTTAGGAATAAGTGGCAGCTGCAAAAAAGTTTTGTTTCCATTAGGAAATCAGGAGCCAATCCAGAAGAATCTATGACAATGCAGAACCTTTGAGAAAGATTTCCATTTTCTAGTGATGGGACATCGGCCAACTATATGAGAACATGTGTGCAAGTGTACAACTTCAAGCTGAGATACTGCTTTCCATCTGGCTGTCAATGCACAGCCCTAATTGGAAATAAAAACCGTCCCTGCCTTGCCATGGCACAATTGCCTCTGGAAGCTTTTTCCTTTCCTTGGCTCAATGGGAAGCATGGCTCCCTTGCGGTTGCTTTTAGAAGATCAGAAAGTACCACTTTAAACAAGGAAGTGCCAAATTTTCATACATGAACAGAAGCAGTGATAACTGTCAATGAGATGTGAAACTATTTGTTCTCTTCAGGGCTAAAGTATGGGAGATTCTGAATTGGATCAGCATTATATAACCAATAAATGGCAAATGGCAAAATACAATATTACTATTATTGCATCTCAGCTAGTGGCGGAATTCTTTTTAACCCTTGTAAATTTCCTAGATAGGGGAGTGACCAGGAAATTAATTGGTGAGTGAGAAAGGGCATACCAAACTATAAATCAGAATAGGCAAACTGTTTTTATTAAATGTTTTGGAACTAATATAAACAGAGAGATAAAAGAAAAAAAGAGTAAAATACAAATAACTCAAAAAATAGGACTAAATTGTAGTGGAGATTATAGATCTCTGATATATCATTAACTGTTTATGAATTATAAAACATGCTTTACAAAATTAAGCATTGCTATTAATGCTTTTTATTATTTTATTATATTATTATTTAAACTGAGAATGTATATTATGGATCTTGATTAACACAGTGCAGTAAAAATAACTGACTGAAATGATAAGCTAAACTGGATCAATATTGAGAATCTATTCTAATTGGATCTAATCCTATGATAATAGAATAGAATAACAGAGTTGGAAGAGACCTTGGAGATCTTCTAGTCCAATCCCCTACTTAGGCAGGAAAACTTATACCATTTCAGACAAATGGTTATCCAGTCTCTTCTTAAAAACTTCCAGAGTTGGAGCATTTACAACTTCTGGAGGCAAGTTGTTTCACTGATTAATAGTTCTAACTGTCAGGAAATTTCTCCTTAGTTCTAAGTTGCTTCTCTCCTTGATTAGTTTCCACCCATTGCTTCTTGTTCTACCCTCAGGTGCTATTGGAGAATAGCTTGACTCCCTCTTCTTTGTGGCAGCCCCTGAGATATTGGAACACTGCTATCATGTCTCCCCTAGTCCTTCTTTTCATCAAGCTAGACACACCCATAATTTCAGCAACCGCTCTTTATGTGTTTTAACCTCCAGTCCCCTAATCATCTTTGTTGCACTTCTCTGCACTCTATTAAAATATTGACTCCCTCTATATAGAAAAATCCAAATTATGAATGAGATACACATCTATGTACTAAGATGTAGTCCAGGAATGTTCCAGTTAGAATAGTCCCAGCTCCCAAATTGTAAAGCAATGCCTCTCAGCATCTATCACAATTTGTGAAGCTTTTGGAAATTGAATTTTAGCATCTTCCAGAAGACCCCTATCTGGGTAAACCAGGCATTTATAGAAATCAATGGACTATCAAGAGATCCACAGTATACTTCACATAGTGTGCACTCATGTGCAAAGAAGTAAAGTTATGCTTTCTAAACTATTACAGAAATTTCCAGTGAAATCTACTTTTAACAGGAAGTTCAAATTGTTTCCTACCTTTTTTCATTCCCATATGATTTCTGAGCAACTTTTGCATGTAGTATCAGCACTGTCTGATCAGAAGGGAGCTGAAGATATCTATTCACAACATCTTGGAGAGGGTAAATTTGCTCTGGATTGGACCTTTATGGAAGATAGTCAACAGTACATATTTCAAATTTAGGAAAAATAAAGAAAAATGCCAAGAAAGTGAAAAAGAAATAGAAAAAAGTAAATGTAGTTATAATCTTTCTCTTAGTTGTGTTATCTTAACAAACTACAGCAATCCACTGATGTGGGTATTTCAGAGTCTTTCCATCTTGGGCCATATAATATAGATAGTCTTCAGCTTAGACCAAGGGGCAGAATGGTGGCTCAGTAGTTAGGTTGGCGGGCTTGTTGGCTGGAAAGACAGCAGCCCAGGTTCGAGATCTGAGTGCCATGTGATGGGGTGAGCTCCCATCCTTGCCTCAGCTTCTGCCAATCTAGCAGTTTGAAATCATGTGAATGCAAGAAGATAAATAGGCACAACTTTGGTGGGAAGGTAACAGAGCTCCATAATGTCATGCTGGCCACGTGACCATAGAAATGTCTTTAGGTAGTGCTGGCTCAATGGCCTTGAAACAAAGTTGAATAACCCCCGCCCCCATAGTTGGCAACAACTAGTGGAGTAAAATTCTCTCCCTGTGAACCATTACAACCATTTATTGAGCAATGGAAATTCTGGTCCCATTTGTGGTTATAAGTTGAGGACTACCTGAAATCTTGCAGCACTAATCATATCTAAACATATTTTTTCATGGTTTTTTCAATTGGCTGTCCACTAATCCCAGCGAGAAAAGTTCTGTTTTCAGTTGAATGTTAATCTTTAAACTTCTTTGTATCATTATGTGTATTTGAACCCTAAAATCTCTGGCTTTTGTATAAGTTCACAGACATGATAAAATGTCCCTTTATGTTGTCCATATCTGCAACATAAATTTGAAGTTTTATAAATTCTAGACAATTTTTCTAGAGTCAGTAGGGAGGAAGTGTTATATACCTAAAAATATGCACACTTATTCAGAAACCCAAGTGAATCAGTTTGGGGATAAAGCAGAAAGCATCTGCATTAATGTGAGTAGATGAACAAATAAAAGTAATTTCATTATTAGTATCTATTATCACCTGCTCAACCAAGTAAAAAGGTGCAGTATGCTTTCCAGGATCAAATTGCAGATCTTTCAGAGAGGCACAAAATAGTAATTGAGAACTTCAACCATCTAACATCTGTTGGGAAGCAAATAATAGCTTTATTGGTTATGCTTCTAATGCATTTGAATAAACCCTCTCATTTTTTCTCCTCTCTTTAGTCTGTACTATCACTATTAATGTTTCTAATAATAAAGGAGAAAAACAATTTCTCTCCAGACATTAGTTAGTATGCATAAAGATCTAGGAAGATGTTCAATTATACCAACTCAAAATTTGATGAACATGTTTTATCATTGATATTTCCAGTTGACCAGTCTTCAATACCACTTGCTTCTGCACAAGCATGAACACAGAAAATCAAGGCAGATTAAAGGGTGAACAATTCTTGTGCGCCAAGAACATTTTATGCAATTAAACATATCAGGACAGAAAGCAATGGAATGTGATTAGAGTTGCTGCACAGACAACTCAAGTACATTCAAGATGAGGTACAAGGATAATGTGTTCCAAGATGCTTGTTTATCCTTTTAGGAATCATGAGTATTTTGCAAATCTCAATCTTAGCCTCTTCATGTTTCTATGCATGATTTTTCCTGTTTATTGTTAGTTCAATAACTGAAAATCAAAGACAACCAAAAGTATCACCCCGATGAAGCAGGATTGCTAGGAACTTTAAAGATAGCACACCTGAATAATAACAATGGTCATTGTAAAAGCCCATCATAATGGAGAATTGAATTATGTAGACTAGAAGAAGGTAATGTTTGGGAATTGGTTTTGACAATACAAAAAGTGTATTCTCATAAAAGTGTATTCTCATAAAAAGTGTATTCTCGTGCTATAGAATAGGGTTGTCAAACTCAAGGCCCAGGGGCCTGATCCGGCCTGCAGTGTGCTTAGATCTGGCCTGAAGGACCACTCTAGAAACAGCAAAGGATCGGTCCCTGGTGCCTCTGCCAGCAAATGGAGCTCGGGAGGGCCATGTGCAGGAGGTCATCGCAGCTGAAAACGGAGCTTGGGAGCCCATTTTCGCTGGCAGAGTGCTCAGGTACCCCCAACAGGAGTCAAGCTGGCCACACCACCCTGGCCACGCCCACCCCAGCTCTCCAAGGTCAAAAACAACCGTGATGCTGCCCTCAGTGAAATCGAGTTTGACACCCCTGCTATAGAAGAAGCCTCAGCATTTACACAATATTTAGGGTAGTAGGCATGGTCCCATGTCATGCATTTATCAGATGGCAAATTGCTGCGGTCACTCCTCATAAACCTATTTCAGCCATTTTTCTACCAGCATTTGCCATCTCCACCAAACATGATGTTTCCCGAGTTCTTTCATGCCTTTCATTTCTCCTGTCTCTATTGTTGATCCCAATTTTTCTCCAGGCTTCCAACAAGGGACTGCAGAGGAGAGCAGAGTTCCATAATTTTATTCAGGAAAGAAGGCATGGGCGCACCACCACCATGATTTTAGTAGTAATATAGTAGAAGAAAATAGGGCCTAATTGTGCAATTATGAAATAATGTCCAGAACTGTAACTTCCAGATGGAGCATTATTTTCAGAATGTGGCTCGACCACTCTTACTCATTTCAGCATCCTGAAAACAATTAGGGATGTCACTATGATTTATGTATTTTTAAATTTATTTAACTTTATAGCTGGCCATCTCAGTCAATGACTCTGGACAGCTTACAATTCAATTGGTTGCTTACGTGCTAGTTTTTCTATATTTGTTTATTTTAGCCCTCCTGCCTCCTCCTTGCCCCTCCCAAGAGACATGGTGTTCAACACCTAGTCAGTTTCAATCATTACATTTTTACAAGGCAAATCATGGCTAGATCTGCCTTTCTTCCTAGGGCTGGGAGAGACTACTGGTCCAGAATCCTCCAGCAGGCTTCCATGCCACAATCAAAACTACAACTCGGTTTTCCCTGCTCCTAGTCTAGGGAAAACCAAACCAAATTAGCTTTCTATTTTTACTAGATAAGGTAAGGGAGTCTTGAAAGTCCAAGTCTGCAGATCAACTTATAACTAGCATAATAAAGATGGAGTTACTCCAGTGGTGGCATTCAAAATTTTTTACTACCGGTTCTGTGGCATGGCTTGGTGGGCATGGCAGGGGAAGGATACTGCAAAATCTCCATTTCCTCCCCAGTCCTGGGGGAAGGTTACTGCAAAATCCCCATTCCCTCCCCATCCCACTAACCTGCTTTCCAGCTCCTTTCTCCTGTGCAGGGCAACAAAAGAAGACCCAGCTGAGCAGCTGCGACTCAGGAAGCAGCTAATCGATCTGGGGTAGGGCCAGCCAGAGGTGGTATTTGTCGGTTCTCCGAACTACTCAAAATTTCCCCTACTGTTTCGCCCGAATCGGTCAGAACTGGCTGAATACCACCTCTGAGTTACTCCTAATCTTCTTCCTCTCTCCCCTGGACCAAGGAATCTTTTCTGATATGCTCTTGCTTCCTCCTATGTTTTCTGGGTCTGCTAAACATTCCATTACCCATCTTCCTGAAGATATTAAAATTCACTTGAAAATAATCACTTGAATGAATCTCAGAATTGTGGCATTGGAAGAGATCACAATGTGGTGGAAAACCAATTAAATTATCTATGACAGGCAGTATCTAGCCTCTTCTTAAAATCCTTTGGATTGATCCAGCTCTGAAGAAGCTTCTTGGATGAGAAAGAAAACCAAAAAGTCCAGTTACCTCTTTTAAAAAGCACCTTCAAAGAAAAACCAAAAAGTCCAGTTACCTCTTGAAAAAAGCACCTTTGGGACTTCAGAATGAATGGGCCCCCAATCTTCATAGGTAGACTGATCCATTGTTGTACACATTGTAAATCAGAAAGGCTTTCCTTAGATTTAAACAAATTTGAGGTAGCAAGAACTTTTTGGTCCAAGTTTCTGTGGCCAGAGTAATTAGTTCTCAACCTTCTTCTTTGTGGCTTCCTTCTATATACCCAAAAACGACTAATGTCTCCATCAGCATCATGGAGGTATATAAGACTTAGGATTCCATCTTCACTGGTTAAGCAGAAATGCTAAACTTAGGGTGAGAATGATGGAAACGATATGATTTGCAAGCATTAAGGGTGATTTTTTTTTTCTTGTGCCAGATGGACAAAAAAATTCCCCAGCAGCAATGGAAACATGAGTCAGAGATCTAATTTCTCTAGCAATGACGCTACTGGAGATCTGGATTTTCACATTAACATTCTTTTAAACGTTTTTATTGTGACAATGGGGTGTTAAAAGCAGTGTACTGAATGCAATTCGTATTGCATGATTTCCCATTTTTGATAGAGATTACTTATCTCTGATTGACTTTTAATCAGACTATGGTGTGATACTCACAATTAGCCCAATTACAGAAGTCTTAGACAACAGGGATTTACAATTCCTCCAATTGTCTCATTGTATGACCCACAATACCAAATAAATCGTATTATCCGGATTTTAAAAAATGAATTGCTTTTGCACATCTTGCACAAGTAAAATACTGGTGTAAAGTTTTTCTTTAGAACTGTCTCTAAGGCAGGGGTCTCCAACCTTGGCAGCTTTAAGACTTGTGGACTTCAACTCCCAGAGTTGAAGTCTGGGAGTTGAAGTCCACAAGTCTTCACGTTGCCAAGGTTGGAGACCCCTGCTCTAAGGGAAATCTCTGAACGGTTGCACTACTACTTGTCCCTGAAGATTCTCATTCATCCAGGTCAGGTTGTCCCCAAAGGTGTTTTTTTTTCCAAAAAGCAATTGGACTTTCTTTTTCCTTGAAGACTTTTCCCTTCTGACAGAACTGAAGAAGCTTCTTGGATGAGAAGCGAAAACGTCTTCAAGGAAAAATAAAGTCCAGTTGCCTTTTGAAAAAAAGCACCCTTTGGCGTTGCACTACTGTAGCATTCCCGTGTTTGGCTTGCTGTAAAACTAGGGAGGCTTAATGTGCAGAAGAAGCGGAGGGAAGACTTCTCTGCAGGAGTCCATTCAGGAGACGGTGCCCCGGATTTTCATTTGCACTAAAGTTGGACTTCGCTTATCTCCCAGATGTCAGCGATTGTGCAGGAGACACAGTGCTATTAGGACTTCCTGCCCTTCACCGTGTCTCAAAGGCGCCCAGCTAAGCCCACCACCATCAGCCCTCCAAGGAGATCTTCGTGGCAGAGGGGGGTTCGTGCCTGGCATGGTGGGGGGGACCCCGCGCGCGGCGCCACCCATCCTGCCCGCTGAGGTGGGTGGCTGGGTGGGGCTGAAGCAGGGGAGCCCCGCTTCCCGCAGAGACAGCCCCGCTCTTTAGCCCCGCAGAAGAAGGGGTCAGCCTTCCTCCCCTCCCCTCCCCGCCTCTCCTTTCCAGCTTCTCGGTTAAAGACAGCGCTCGCCTCTCTGGCTCCTTTCAGTCCGAGAAACAGTCCGAGCAGCTGGCTCTCCACCCACCGCTCCGCTCTTCCCGCCCGCTTTACCTGGACCAAGACCGCGGAGAAGCCGTCCTCCCAACCTCCGCTGATTCTCCCGCCGAGCCTTCCTGCCGGCCCAGGTGAGTGAGGGGTTCCGGGGATAGTCGGGCACCTGCAAGAGGAAAGCACGACGCTAAGCATGCCCCCACCGTGGCAAGTTTGCGCCGGCAGTCTGGCGATTGATCGCCATCATCTCCAAAGGTGAGTTCCTGAGGAATCGTCTGACCATGTGCAAAGTGCAAAGCCCAAGGATTCTTTTGGCCGCTGCTTTGAGAAAGCCTGGAAAGCTAAGAAGGGGCCTGAGTCGCGTGGGGCTGCAAATATCTATTCACACTTGAGTGTGAGAATAGGGCTTCCCCCTCACATACAAACCACCCCCAAATCTGACTTCCGACTGAGGCTTGCTGGTACTGCCATCTGGCCTGTAGAGACTAAGGCATTTGCAGCATTTTAACTTTTCTTGGAAGTCCTTTGGGAAAAGATTACAAAATATTGAAAGAAACAAGCGGACTAGCAGTTCTCCAAATAGCCAAGGCCAAGTAGCTTTGAACCTACTTTTCTTTCTTTCTTTCTTTCTTTCTTTCTTTCTTTCTTTCTTTCTTTCTTTCTTTCTTTTTTAAATATTTTTTTTATTTTAAATACAAATAATACAAACATAATACATATATATCCACCCATAAACATATGTTTATGTTTAACCTACTAGTTCCTTACATTTCCACTGACAGTTTGTTAAGCAGTTGTACAACTTCTTTTTGTGGTACTTGGTTAAATGTGTGAAGGCAATTTTTGTATCGGCTTAATTGTCCAACAGGTGCTTTTTTCAGAGGCAACGGGATTTTCTTGCTTTTTTCTTTGAAAATGTTTCACATCCCATCCAAGAAACGTCTTCAGCTCTGACTGGATGATTTATCCATATCCTGATTCCATTCCCCACCATCCAGTCAGAGCTGAAGAAGCTTCTTGGATGGGAAGTGAAATGTCTTCAAAGAAAAAACAAGAAAGTCCAGTTGCTGTTTGAAAAAAGCACCTTTGGGACAAGCATGACCTGGATGACTGAGAATCTCCATGGACTATCGGCTTGATTCTAACTAGGAAGTATATATAAAATCTTTCTTTTCTACTGTAGAGCATAATTTAGTATGTATGACCAGTCATTTACTTTTACTCATGCTCTTTTTTTCTTCACTTGATTTATTATTTCCTATCCTTTTAAAATCTCTATCATCCTCCCAGTTAAAGTCTCTTGCCTTTAAAATCCCAGGATGTGTATATCCTTCTGACATCAAGGTTTATCTTTGCCAGAAAGCGGAGAGAGATAATGAGGAACCCGAGGGAACAGTCCTACTCCCACCAACCTGCTCACTGAGGTTTGTCAGCCCAAAGTTTCAGCCTAGGGAGACAAATTAGGCAGCTCATTTGTGTGTGGTGGTGGTGGGAGATAGTGTCTTATTCTGAGCCAGATTATTGCTCCATCTCTTGTCTGGCTGGGTGCTGATTCTTCAAGGTTTCAAGCAGGAAGCTTTCCCACCACTGTGTGGTAATGATGGGGATTGAAGCTGGAAAGTACTATGAAGCCATGTAATCAAGGCAAGAAGCACCTCCAATGACATCAAGGGAGACTCGGTTAGAATTGCAGATTTCATTTGAGGCACGTCTGTAGGTCAAAGCCAGCAAGTGGCTGAAACATATCGCTGGCCAGAGGTAGCAAGAAGGCAACATGCATGCCCTGAGATATTAATGAATTCTCAAAGGCAGATGCTTGAGTCAGATTCATCACATACAGTGATTCTTCTATATTTATTGCTTTCACAGTACACCAGGGCAACACTCAATCAAATATATCATTGACAAATATACTATTGACAAATGACCTAAGTAAAATGGATATAGACACTTCCCCCCTCACACACGCACACATTATAGGGAACCATATCTTTCCCAATATGGTACTCTAAATATATTGGACTATTTTGTCCTTTATTCCTGCTTATCTTACTGATTAGGGGTATTGGACATAATAGGCTAACCCATTTGTAGCTATTAAACTGGGAAAGACTGGTATAAACTTTGTCCTAAATGGGGAAAAAGCCATCATTATTGTATATACTGTATGAAAAAGAAGAGCATATCCTATTGGCCCTCATGGACTTTCCAAAGCAGAACTCCACTTTTTCTTATTGTTTAGCACAGACCTACCCATTTATTAAGACTCTCTTTCATAACCTATGATCCATGCTATTGAAGATCTATGGTTTCCAGCCAGTTTTATCTTAAGAGATGGTGATTGGCCACATTGTGAGCTTTGTGGCTTAGTAAGAATTGGAATCTGGATCTAATCAGTCCTCTTCCACCACTCAGTTGCTATTCATCAAGCTATTTTAAGAGATGAGTTGCCAATAGAGAAGAAAGAAATCAGGTGTGTGAATTTAAGACATAATCAATTGATTATGTTTTTTTCCCATTCTTAATCATTAGCTCAGAACAATATCAGTAATTTAACAAACTGGATTTGTCTAGATAAAGAAAAGATAGAATGACAGTTTGAGATATTTTTTTCTCATCTCTCACCCTTTGTAATTTTTGAGTTCCTGCCACCCATATATTACTGATAGAGAATTTCATGGGAACTTAAAAAAATAATTCTACATTTTTCTTTACATCCTAAATCCATTTGTGGCAGAAACACAGAATACTGGGAATATTGTAAGACCTACTTATTGCTATATAATACAAAATCAGAACATTTCCTATTACAGTTGTAATAAATTTGTGTTTATAGAGATGCAGCAGTCATGGTACATTTTCTGCTGTTTTTAATATTGAAGACTTTGGATTTGCTCATTCAGTGCTGCTCTGGAATGTGAAATGCTTTTTACAGCTGTCTCTTTGTGGCTGTACTTTTTTCTTTTACTTCAATTAAGATGCTTCACTGCAGTGCTCTTAAGCATGACAAGGTCTAAACAGGTGTACTGATTTACACTGAATGTATACCTTCAAAATACATACCATAATTGTTGGTGTGTGCAGTAAAGTTTGCATAAATAACCAATGACTTTCAGCATGTTCTCTAAGTTTTTCTGCATGCAGAATCAATTAAGGAACTACAAGTATCAGGCCAGAGTTTGTTATAGTTATAGTTCCTTAATTGAATAAAATCAAATCATTTCTTTGTTCTTCCACATAGCCCTGAGAGATATGCAAAATTAATCAACATATTTCCTACATAATGTCTATATCCTTTGTGCAAGACATGGCAAAGGAACTGAGCAAACTCTGAAAGGACACTTGCTTATATATAGTGTTTTTTTTAAAGATTTGGCTAATTCTAATAATTCTAATATTATGGAAGCTATCTCCAGAGAATGTTAACCATCGATTAATGGTTCAATTTCCATTGAAGTTTTCTGTTGCTTACACCTAAGACTCATCCCAATTTCATGTAAACATGTATAGTTTATATTTACAACAGTACTCATAAACTTGCAACAGGTATCAGTATGCCAAGTTGTAAGTCATGTCCCTTTGAGATGATCCTTGGTTTCTGTGCTTCATGCATTAGGTAGTATTAAAAACATTTGTTTAAAATTTTACCAAGAATGAAACATTTTAACAAGGTTAGGTACAATACACATCCACCCCCCATGTAAAGCTGCATATCTTCAAAGGAAGAAAATATGTGTGTTTTAGGTGAAAATCCCAGGGCTAAATTGGGCTAAGTCCATCCTGAAATCAGCTGCTTCAATGTTAGTTAAAAAACCATAAAGCTGGGGCTAAGTTGCAGAGAAAGCCAGTTTGGGGCAGTGATTAAGGCATCAGGCTAAAATTTGAGATACTGTGAGTTCTAATCCCACCCCCTCCACCCACCACCAAGGTCTGTAACTTTGAGCCAGTCACTTTCCCTCTTTTCTGAAAAATCTTGCCAGAAAAATGTCAGGGACTTTGCAGGCAGCCTTGAATGAAAGGCGGGGGGGGAGACTTTTTTGTGATTGAGTGAAATTCTTATTAGGAGAGAATCGTATATAGCAGAAAATGTGAGCGGAGAGAAAAATATTCTGTAGAATGTTCCATTTTTCCAAGAAACCATTAAAAAAAAACCTGGCTCCAAACCCCTTGAGTTATTGTGACTTTTCCCTTGAAACTGAATGCTTCAGGCTAGCAAAATAAATTACTTTTCAAATTTAGGCCTGCATCCCCTGCAGGGATCGCCAGATCTGTATATAGTCTTGTAAAAGCTGTGGTGGTAGCTAAAACTTATGAGGACACAGAAGTTATTTTTTTGGAGCAAAACTGCAGAACTTTGCTTTGGCATATGTCTCTACGAGAGTAGCCCAATATAGTCAATGGGTTTTACTTCAGAGATGAAATTGGCCCCATTTCAAATATGAATTCCTGTCTGGGATGCGGTAGCAGAATTTGGTATGTCTTATTTATTTACTTAGTAAAATGATACTATCTACCTAAACTAGTAAGCTTTTTCTTCAGCCTTCTGGAAAGACTGTGCTTGAAAATGTTCTCTGTTTCAAAAGGATGTTTTTCTCTCTTTTTCAAAGCATTTCATCACATGTTGTTCATTAGGAGAGTGGTTAGATATTTTTTCTTTGCTCATTTGATTTTTAGTGGCTTATTTTTTTTTAAAAAAAAGAATTCCATATAAATTAATCCTTGGTTGGTCAAAACACAATATGTCTCTCTGTGTTAAATACCCTAGCAGTACATATAATCTGGTTTGTTTGTTTTTTAAAGGAAAGAGAAAAGTCTGTTCAGCCTTAAAATGTGAAGCAAAAACAGAAGTGCAAAGCTAGCAGATACATTTAAAATACATCTGACATTTCTGTAAAAGTATTCAATTTGCAAACTGGAGTGCTACAGTTTAGAAAGGCATAATGCAATTTTAGGCATATATAGATTCCATTACTTGGTAAAACTCCACTTAAATGTCAATTAGAGTGTATTTTTTTAATTTTTTTTAATATTATTTTTCCTCCTGAAGGTGGTGGATAACATTCCAATGAACACAATGCTTGGGTTCAGAAAATTCAGCTAATCAAGCTTAACAGGTTGCATGATGGTTCAACCTTTAGGTCTTTAATTAACCTATTGAATCATATCACAAGAATACAGACATTGGAACGTACTCTTAAGTAAATGTGCATGAAGTGAAGCTGCATAAGGCCAGAATGTTAATGGCTGCAACAGCTCAGCATACCACTAGCATGCTGCATAGTATAAGAGTATTCCTCAATGTGCAGAACACTTCCATTTTATGTCTATAGAGATTCTCAGTCATCCATGTCATGGTTGTCCCAAAAGTGCTTTTTCAGGAGGCAACTGAACTTTCTTGTTTTTTCTTTTAAAGACTTTTTGCTTCTCATCCAAGAAACTTCTTCAGCTCTGACAGGATAGTGGGGAATGGAAGGATTTTTTATTCCTTGCAGACAGCTGGTCATTTGCATCCTTTTAGAGGGTCGTTGAAGAACTTGAAGGTTTATCTGTGTCCTCAGGGTCACCTGAGTCTGCAATTTTTCTTCTGGAAATCCATTCCTACTCCCACACCATTCAAAGGCTGTTCATCCCAAATTGTATAGCTAAAAGTCTGTAGAGATGGATTTCTAGAGGAAAAATCTCAGAGCAGCCCAGAACCTCTTAAAATAATTGTTTTAACATGTAGAAAACATGGTTTTTAAGGTTCTGGTGATGAGGAACTCATCTGGGATCGCCAGAGGAGCCTTTTAAAGCCTTTTTTTTCACAACCTCTTCAGCCAAAGGGGTTGTTAAAAAAAGAGTTTAAAGGCTCTGACGATCTCAGCTGAGCCTCGGGATTCTCAAAGGCTTTTTTTTTTTTTACTTTTAAAGGCATGTTTTCGGCTGAAGAAAAACTGCTTTTAAAAGTAAAAAAACCAAAACCTCATGGCTCGGCTCAGCAGAAGCAGGGGGTGGGGCCAGGGATTTTTGCTACCGATCCTCCGAACCACCAGCCGCCATCACTACCGGATCGGGCAAGCCGGTCCGAACTGGGAGCATTTCACCCCTGGTCTCAACATCTTTTATAGTGTGGTGACCAAAACTGGATGTAGTACTCTAGGTGTGATCTTACTTGATCTTGATTGTATCCCTCTATTAATGCAATTTAGGATTGCATTGGCTTTTTTAGCTGCCGCTGTACACTACTGGCTCATATTTAGCTGATTGTTCACTAAGACTCCAAGATTCCTCTCACAGTCACTGCTATTAAGCCTGATTTCCCCCATTTATATGTGTGCTTTTGATTTTTCTTACCTAAGTATAAGACTTTCCTTTTCTCTACATTGAATTTCATTTTGTTAGATAGGGCCAGTGTTCAAGTCTGTCAAGATCCATCTGGATCTTGAGCCTGTCTTCTAGTGTATTAACTATTCCTGCCAGTTTAGTATCATCTGCAAATTTGATGAGTTCCCCTTCTATTCCCTCATCTAAATTGTTTATGAAGATATTGAAGAGTACTGGGATCTAAGATGGAATCTTGTGGCACCCCACTGCTTACTTCTCTCCATGTAGACTTAGATCCATTAAGGACTACTCATTGAGTACGGTTTGTCAGCCAGTTGCGAATCCATCTGGTGGTGGAGTTATCTATCCCACTTTTTTCTAGCTTACGAAGAAGTAGGTTGTGGCCTATTTTGTCAAATGCCTTGCTGAAGTCGTATATTATGTCAACAATATTTCGCTGGTCTACTTATTTAGTCACTATGTTGAAGAATGAAATAAGAATGGTTTGGCATGACTTGTTTTTAACAAACCCGTGCTGACTGCTAGTTATTACTTTACACGTTTCTAGGTGTTGGCAGATCTGTTTTTTTATTATCTTTTCTAGTATCTTCCCGGGTATTGATGTTAGGCTGATTGGTCTGTAGTTTCCTAGGTCTGTTTTTTCCCCCCTTTTTTGAAGATGGGAACCACATCAGCTCTTTTCCAGTCCTTTGGTAGTTCCCTGGTATTCCAGGATTTTTGAAAGATGTGGTGCAATGGTTCTGGGATGACATCTGTCAGCTCCTTTAGAACTCTGGGATGTAATCCATCAGGTCCTGGTGATTTGTATTCATCAGGTGTTCTCTTAATAATTTTTTGCTTATTTTAATTTTTATTTCCAGTCTGTTTTTTACAGTTTTGTTTCTGGTAGGTTGGGCTATAGTGTTGTGACTCCAGCCCCCGAACCTGGCCCCATGCCCGAAAATGACTCAGAGAGTGAGGGGGAAAGGCTGGTAAGGCTTACCTCGGGAGCACCGATTCCTTTGGCTTGGCTCCAGGAGCCAGAACCAGACCAATCGGAGGACGTAATGAGGCCTCCCTTCCCCAGGCTATGCCTTCAGACCCAGCTGATAATAATAATCAAGCTTGGCTTGACCCACGCTTCAGAAGATTAGAGAGGCAGCGTCATCAAAAGGAAGGGTGGGGCAGGACCCCCACCCCACAGGATATATAAGGAGCTTTGGGACTGCTCTCACTCCACGGGAAGCAAAGTTTCATTTTTCATTTCCTTAATGAAAACTTCTTATCCATGTTTTGCTGGATATGGAGATTCTCAATCATCCAGGATATGGTTGTCCCAAAGGTACTTTTCCCTCCCAAAAAATAATCTTGTAAACTGTATTTGTGCAAATTATGTAAAACTTCAGAAATGGTTCCATGGTAATATAAGTTTTTGGTTTTTAGTTCTGTGCAGATTACTATATGTTTCAAACTTGCATAAAGTAGATGAGAGCCATGCCATAGCTTGATACATTCACACATTATTAATGAATATAAAAATACTTTATCTTTAAAATTCACAAATCTTGCATTTCTGTTTGGAAAGGAAAGCTGAATCCAACTTTTCACTATCAAGATTAATTCCTTTTTCAGAAGTCTTGCAAACTTTGATTAAAAATAAAAGGGCACCAAATACAACTCTGTGACTTAAATACTCCTCTCAGATTGCAAAGGAAATTGGACAGGATGCATACATTCCTACTAGCTTACAGCAATATTTTTTTGATTCCTGATCTTCTATGTTATTTGCACACACGGAAAAAATCATACTATCAGAGAAAATCAAAATATCAATGTGGCGAGTTCCAGTGATATCACAGAAATGTAATGAGAAAAGTAACCATTAAAATGTATTATTAAAAATATGTATTTTTATTCACCAAACCATGTCATATATCATTATTAAAAAGCAGCACTATCTTTCCCTTTAAATCTGATGATGAAAAATTGGGATATCAATGAACTGAATAATAAACCTAAATGATGATCTCTTGGAAAATCTTCTCCAAGCTAATACTCTCAAGATACCTTAAATTGCATTTCCTACATGTCAGCCAGCAGAAGATAATGGCAAATATATTTGAGCCTATCTAGAGGTCAGTTTTAGATGACTTAGGAGGACAGAGGTATCAAACTCGATTTCATTGAGGCGTGCATCAGGGTTGTGTTTTACATTGAGGGGTGGGGGGGCATAGCCAACTTGACTTCACTCGTGTCGGGGGTGCCTATAGTGGCCTGAGTGCTCTGCCAACGAAAATGGGGCATGACCCACTCAAGCTCTGATTTCACTGGCAGAGCACTATGGGCCAGTCCTTTGGTGTTTACAGGGTGATCCTGTGGGCAGATCTAAGCAACCCATGGGCTGGATCTGGCCCATGGGCCTTGAGTTTGACACCCCTGATTTAGGAGATCTAAGAAACCTTAGGTTAAGATCTAAGAAACCTTAGGTTAAAATCTCAGAAAATACAGTAAAATGGGGTGAAATGAGAGGAGAAATGTTGTCCCTGCCTCCTTGAAGAAGAGGCCAGATTTTTTTTTAAATGAAAGATAATAATAAAACCCTGAACTAGGATTCATAAAATATATGATACAAGAAGTTTGGCACTAGCAGTTTCTGAACAATCCCTCTGCTGTGATTAGATGCTGCCTTGTTGTGTTGTATTACAGAGGACAATTTATCTAATTTTTCATCTAGCAGATGATGTGGAGCTATTCTGAGGGAAGAAGTCCAGAAAATGTTCTTACAAACCAAGGCAGAAAGAGCCGATTCTACTATGCATTGGCAGAAATCCAGTACATGATGCAACTTTACCATCTGAATTTATTTAAAGATTCAGATGTTAGCGTAAAACAACCTTCCTGCAAAGGCACCTTCCAGATGTATTGGATTATGCTCCCTATTTTTGTTACTGTCATGATCCTTGCTTAATTCGTTTTGAGTATATTAGCTGAAGAGTTGAACACATCAGATGGTGTAATTTTGGAGAAGATTTGCCTGAGGAGTTTGTAAATCAGATTAGATAGACAAAATAGAAGTTATTATAGATATTAATTTCATTAAAATAATAAAGAGAAGAATCGGTACTTGAAGATGTAGACGTCCAAAAGTTTAATGCAATAAAAACATTATAACTCCATTAATAAAACAGGAGCACAACAACAGTGACTGGGTTTGCTTTTAAAAAACACTGGTATGGAAGCCAAGTATTTATTTGCATAAGTAGAATTCTGTCTCAGCAGTGACAACATCTGGCTGACCTTGTTTTGGCCTAGATCAGTGCTTCGTAACCTTGGCAACTTGAAGGCTGGCTGAGGAATTCTGGGAGTTGAAGTCCACATATCTTCAAGTTGCCAAAGATTGCGAAACACTGTCTTAGATTCTTAACTGAACGGGTAGTACCAGCTATTACCAGCTAGGCTGGGAAATTAAAAACAATAACAAAAGAGCATGGCAGGCATGGCTACTCACTTTTCTATTGTTTCAAGAGAACTTATATGCAGCCATTCAGGGACCTCTCACATTTTATATGGCATTCAGAAGGAGGTTAATAAGCAGTCTCATTTATAACCATAGAGTCTTGATCCGTATTAACTTTCTATTTTCACTGAACTGGATGATAGGATTCATACATTATCTCACTATGGTTTACTGAATAACATACATCTGTCTGTGAATATTGCATGTTGCACCAACCAAGGAGACCACATGATGACTTAGTGTGTGAATCTGGTCTGTATGACTTGGTTAGGTAGTTTGCACTCTAAGTCATTCCATTTTCCACTGTATGAAAATTTAACAAAGTCCTTAAATACATCCTTCAATTAAAATGGTTAGATATGCCGATATACTTTTGGTTTATTGGACTGTAACTTGCACTATCCCCCACCATGTTCGTAGTTGTAGCTAAATAATGCTAACATCTATAATATGTTACGATATATAGCCCAGTTTTGTCCTGATTTCAACAGTTGAAAAATAATAATCAAATAATGCCATTGCATTGTATCACTATAATAATGGTAGGGACAAGTAGACCTTACGAGAAGTTATATTAACTTGATTTTAAAAATAGTGCTCTTTTTAAAGTTGCCATCTCTTGCTAAATGCCCCTACATGGCAAATGAAAGATACTTCTTCAAACACCTAATGAGGTTTATTTTAGGTAGATGGTCAGTTCAGAACATAGTTGACTGTGTAAATAGATGTTACATAGCTGTGGTTGTAATGTTGTTAGCTTTGTAAATATAGGCAAAACAGAGATTCAGACAGAAATTTCTTGTGGTGTATCATAGAAAGCAGAAAGTACAAGTATTAACAACATTTTGGAAACCTTCCCAAATCATCATGTACAATTATTGACTAAAAGAATAAAAGTTGAAAGGAAACTAGTTTCTCTCCCCCCAACCCAACACATACACATAAAAGGTTCTGAACAAACCAATGGTCTGGAGGCAAAAACTAAAATAAATTTTGTTTTGCTGAAGTATTGCTGAAATCTTATTAGTTTTTGATTGTGTAAGATTTTGGAATTTTTCCTCCTTTTTGGCCATCAAATTAGATGGTGCAAAGGCATCTGAGGACAAAAAAAAATGTGCCTGCTGCCTGTCCATTTTTCAACAAACTGATACCATTTGTATCTTTTTATTTTGATGCAGCTGGAAGATTAATTTCTTTTCTAATTCTTTTCCAATTAGGACTTGTACTTTCTCGTCATGCAATTGATTTATTTTCATTCTCATTTATTTCTATTGATTCCTTTTCTCCCATATTGTTTTGTTTCCCTCTAAGGGAATATATATATATATATATATATATATGATCTGTCTCACATTCAGGACCAAATATACTTCACTGGTTCTTCCGGACTTTATTATAAACTGTCAATTCAATCATGCTTTCAGTTTTATATTAATTCTTTTGACATGTATGCATATCAATGGATTTATGGTTAAAATATGAATTTATAATAAATAGACGATTTTCTAAGATTTCCATTCTAATTCATTCTAGGGTCTCTGAATGTTTCTCTTTATCCTTTTATCTTAATTCCACCCATCCATCCATTCATGTCACCCAGCAAAATCATGTTTTCCCCTTGATCAGAATGCCATGCAATCCCCACACTGTTTTTTTTTTCATGATCAACATTTATTAGAGTATGATATGACAACTGTCATCAATTTATCATTGTATACTTTTAAATGCACCTGGATGACAACAATTCATACCTTCTAGCGTACAGTTTAGACCAGGAGTGTCAAACTTTTTTTTTTTTTTTACATTTATATCCCACCCTTCTCCGAAGACTCAGGGCGGCTTACAGTGTATAAGGCAATAGTCTCATTCTATTTGTATATTTACAAAGTCAACTTATTGCCCCCCCAACAATCTGGGTCCTCATTTTACCTACCTTATAAAGGATGGAAGGCTGAGTCAACCTTGGGCCGGGCTTGAACCTGCAGTAATTGCAGGCTGCTGTGTTCTAATAACAGGCTTCTAACAGCCTGAGCTATCCCGGCCCTTGCAGTGTCATGTTGTCGTCACATGATGTATTGTGACTTTGTTCCCCTTTCCTAAACCGGGGGTGGGCGTGGCCAGCACATGATGCATCTGGCTCGTGGGCCGCGAGTTTGACACCCATGGTTTAGACCTTTTGCTCATAATTAAATCTACATTTTTATGCACACAAAACACTCACACAGTTTCACTTCATATATTCGTTTGCTTTTATTAAAGTCTGTTAGATTCTTAATTTTGCAGACTCACGCCATGTTCTATTTTTCAATCTTTAATTTTTGTTCTGCTCTTCACCATTTATTTCTCTTAGATTCCAAGTCTCAATCTTCTATATGCTATGAACGTGACCAGATGCCCACTCAGTCTATTGTAATCTAGTATACAGTACTCTAGATTACAAGCCTTAGTCATACTCATGGCACATAAACTGTTCTTTGCTAGTAGTTAAGGGCAATTCTGATAAATTCTGACATATTTTGGCCATTCCACCATGTGTAAAATTACAGCCCAGTTTTATTCCAAGCATCCTCACTCTATTCTGTGCAAAATTAGGACCTCTAATTTAGAGATTGTCTTGCAAACCAACATATTATCACACATCTCAGCATCTAGAAGTAGGCACTTGACTGATATACTTAGGATTGTTCAGAAAAACTACAATTTTTGGAATTTAAAATACCTTACGATTACAGTAAAATGGCAGAGAGCTGGACTAAAAAAAAACATTGGAATCTTTAAGAGAATATTCAAGATCTTCTGAAATCCCTCTTTGTATCTAAAGAATTTGCATCCCTTTTAGCATAGTTTTAGTTTAAATGTCTTAGTGGTATAGGGCACTGTTTTTAGTGTTTCCCATAGGAGTAGATTTGGAGCTACTTTAGACAGACTGGTTCAAAATCTGGAGACACCGCTCTTGCTCTGTAATACATAAAAGGTAAAATGATCTCTCTGCTTTATAAAGAGCTTTTTGTTCAGGGCTCTCTCTCTCTCTCTCACCACCAACTATGCCTGTAAGGAGCTGGGTCAAGAATTGAACCAGGGGCTCCATGTGGGAAGATATTTGTTACTGTGTTAAGGACAAAGACAGATTCATGTTTCAATTATTCTGGATTGGTTTGTTGGCTGGTAATGGGGACCTGATCAAAGACTAATGGAAAAATGATTAGCAGCCCAGTAGGACATTTTTCTGAGAGCAATTCTTTCCCTCATGATGACACACATAGAGGCTAAGAGATAAAATAGTTACCAGACCTCCTACAGGTGTGAATTTGCTTGGTTATTTTCTTGCTTTGACAACATGGTGTCTCACACTGAGTGCTCAGCAGTCCTGGAAAAATGAGGACTTTTTGTTGAATGTAGTACAGTTCATCCTCAACTCAAAGAGGACTTTCATTTAGTGACCATTTGATCGTCCTCTTCCTCACCCCTCCTGTTCAACATCTATATGAAGTCGCTGGGTGAGATCATCAGTGGTTTTGGGGTGAGTTACCAACTGTACGCTGATGACACTCAGCTGTACATTTCCACCCCAGGCCACCCCAACGAAGCTGTCAAAGTGCTGTCCTAGTGTTTGGAGACCATGCGGGTCTGGATGGGGAGAAACAGGCTCAAGCTCAACCCCTCCAAGACGGAGTGGCTGTGGATGCCGGCATCCCAGTACAGCCAGCTGCAGTCGCGGCTGACTGTTGGGGGCGAATCATTGGCCCCGATGGAGAGGGTGCGCAACTTGGGCGTTCTCCTGGATGGGCGGTTGTCCTTTGAAGAACACCTGACGACCGTCTCCAGGAGAGGTTTTCATCAGGTACGGCTGATTCACCAGTTGTGCCCCTTTCTAGACCGGGATTCCCTATGCACAGTCACTCATGCTCTCGTCACTTCTTGCCTGGACTACTGCAATGCTCTCTACATGGGGCTCCCCTTAAAGAGCCACCCGGAGGCTTCAGTTGGTTCAGAATGCGGCTGCGCGGGTGATTGAGGGAGCCACGAGTAACATCTATCCTGCACAAGCTGCACTGGCTGCCTGTGGTCTTCCGGGTGCACTTCAAGGTGCTGGTTACCACCTTCAAAGCGCTCCATGGCTTAGGACCGGGGTATCTACGGGATCGCCTTCTGCCACCATTTGCCTCCCACCGACCCATGCGCTCCCATAGGGAGGGCCTCCTCAGGGTGCCGTCAGCCAGACAATGTCGGCTGGCGACCCCCAGGGGGAGGGCCTTCTCTGTGGGAGCCCCTACCCTCTGGAACGAACTTCCCCCAGGACTTCGTCAACTTCCTGATCTCCGGACCTTTCGCCGCAAGCTGAAGATGTATTTATTCTTCCGCGCAGGACTGGCATAGAATTAGTATTTGTATTTGCAATTTTAAATGGGGTTTTATGGTTTATGTATTTTAATTTAGGGGCCAAATTTAATAAGTTTTTTATCATTGTTTTTATTTGTACTTTATTTATGGATTGTTGATTTCATCTGGCTGTGCACCGGCCTGAGTCCTTCGGGAGAAGGGCGGTATAAAAATTAAATTATTATTATTATTGTTATTATTTTACAGTGGCACCAAAAAAGGGAGTTATGACCAGTCCTTGCAGTTACAACCATTGCAGCATCCCCATACGGTTCACATGATCAAAATGGCGGGGCGTTTGGCAACTGACATGCATTTATGATGGTTGCAGTGTCGGGGGGTGGGGGTGGAGGTGTCACATGATCACTATTTGTGACCATTCCAGCTGGCTTCCAGCAAGCACAGTCAATGGGGGAAGCGGGATTTGTTTAACAACAGCCTGATTCACTTAGCAACTGCAGTGATTTACTTAACTGGTCATAACATTGGGCACACTCACTTAACAGCTGCCTTGCTTAACAGTGAAAATTCTGCTTCAAATTGTGTCATTAGTTGAGCACTAGATGTGAAGCTTAGGATCAAAGAAAGTTGCCACATTTCGAGCCAGACCTCAGTTTAATTTAGTGATTGGCAACTGTAGCACTCTGTATATAATATAACTTGAAATATAACTTTCATGATCCCTCTTAGCCATGCCAGCTACATCGGCGGGATTTTACAATGTCTGAGAGGGCCCAGGGCTGTTGACTTTGACTGGTAAGGAGTCTCCAAAGTTTTAAGTAGGATTTTTTTCTCCTCCTGATTGTATCTATTTTTGCCATTAATGGAGTCTGGAATTTTTAACTTGTCTGATGTGCTCAGAACTGTTCCAAATATTTCCAGGCAGACTCTTTGCAATCTGATCTGAACAAAGTGGGCCACATGTCACTCTCCTGTTCTCCCATTATATAATCCTTTCTCCAGTGACTTATAGCCCTCCTAGCGTATTACTCTTTTTAAAACATTTTATTTCTTTAAAACTAACAACAGAAAAAATAAAAGAACAAAAACATATATATACCATTAGCTTGGTCATTTGTATGACCAATGTAGCACTAATATACTGTACGGCATGTCAATTTCTCACATCATGTGGTAAAGAAGCCCAAAGCCTTACACAATGTAAGCCGCCCTGAGTCTTCGGAGAAGGGCGGGATATAAATGTAAATTAAAAAAAAAAAGCCAACAAAAACTCAATTTTTCAGCATATTTAATTCCTACCTTCAGAAAATCAATGAAATTTTAATATTGATAATTTTTCACTTGCTGTTAGTACAGAGCTCTGTGGGGATTGCTCCTATTTAGGCTAATGTCATTGGACATGTAATCTGGGCCACTTTCCATTTATAACTAATACATGGTGGACTTCTTCATCTCAGAAGCTTTGTTTAAAGACTGTAGCCATTATATGTGCTAAAATCAAAAATAATGCAAATCTATCAGTCTCAAAGTAGAGTTGTAGTTAATTATAATGTACTGTGATATCTAAAGTGTTGGACTTGGGCAAAGGACATCTGGGCTTAAGACTCCTTCAACCAGAAAGCTCCTAGAGTGACTTTGGGCCAGCCATTCTCCTTCCACTGAACCTACTTCACAGAATTTGGGGTGATAAAATTGAGTTCTCAAGGATCAGTCATCAGTCAACCCATCCATCCATCCTAACTGAAATTAAAAAGCTCCCTCAAGCTTAAGTTCAAATGCATCTTGCAAACTCAATTAGATGCTTCTTGTTCTGTTCTGCAGAGATTCTTTCAATCTTTTCTCATCTAAAATTGCTTTGCCTGCCAATATCCTCCATAAAATGTTACTTCTCAAGTTGAGGATTGTACGATATTTTTTTTAGATGTGCTAAGAGTGCAGTATCAAGAGAAAGAAAAGAAAACCTTTGATGATGCTGGGTAGGAATTTGGAGAGTTGGAATCATAACCATCAGGAGACAAAGAGTTGATGTCTCTGGTTGTCCCAAAGGATTTCACCTCAGATATTCAAAATATTTCTGATAACAGGTAGCCAATATTAACAATTAGAGGAATTATTACTTGGCAGGCTGTATTGAAACCCAAAGCAACAGCTTTTGCTGAAACTTAGTACGTGACCAATAGTTCATATATGAAACTTGGGAAGGAACAGGGCAAGATATTAGTAAGCAGAGTTGAGTTTCATATTGGCTTACCTGGCTCCATTACGTGATGAGGGATTCGTTTTTGCTTGTGGTTACAGTATTCTAGGAAGTGAAAGGCATCAGCTGGGTCTTCTGTTTGGTCTTTGTTCTTCTCTTTGCTTGCTTTTATACACTTACAATAAACTGCAGATATAGATAAGGTTTTTGTCACGTCTTGCATGAGGCTACTTATCTCCTGGCTAGTTTTCATGTGAGCACAAATATGTTATTCCTTCCATTTAAATTACATAGGTCTTTGCTTTAAAACAAACAACCAGTTGAGAGCACCTTGGCTGTAGAGCCAAATGTCTTTCCTTTTGTTTGTTTTTTAGGTCCCAAGGCCTCCTGCTTGGATGCTAAGTTTCCAATGCGGCTCAGTATTTGCACTTCCTTTCCCCAGCTGTTCTCTAATTGCTGATTTCCCACAAACATTCTGTTACCTTCGCCAATAGGCCTAATAGTGGATAAGATGGGGAAGATACCACTTAAACTAGTTTACATAAGAAACTGAGGAGTTGGAGGAAATGTTAGTAGTGGGTTTCCTCTTGTTCCCTGCTGTTATCTGGTCATGGATCTTCTGCTTCTAGGCCAAATGTCAATCACTAGGAAGAATGAATAGGGACTCATTGGCTCAGTGGCTAAGATGCTGAGCTTGTCAATCGAAAGGTCAGCAGTTCAGTGGTTTGAATCCCTAGTGCCGCGTAACAGGGTGAGCTCCCGTTACTTATCCCAGCTTCTGCCAACCTAGCAGTTCGAAAGCATGTAAAAAATGCAAGTAGAAAAATAGGGACCACCTTTGGTGTGTAGGTAACAGCATTCCGTGCGCCTTTGGCATTTAGTCATGCCAGACACATGACCACAGAGACGTCTTTGGGCAAAGCTGGCTCTTCGGCTTTGAAACGAAGATGAGCACCGCCCCCTAGAGTCGGGAATGACTAGCACATACGTGCAAGGGGAATCTTTGCCTTTAGGAAGAATGAGTGTCCTAGCTCTTGTTTTACCATATTCTCCATAGTAATGCAATAGCAAATAGAGGAAAAACTAAAGGGTAAGTAGAATATTCAGATTAGTTCTACTAACAAGTAGCCTGGACTAAAAAGAAGAATGATCAAATAGGCTGTAGAGAAACCCAAAATCAGCTTCCCCCCCCCGAAACTCAGTCCTGGACCAACAGTATGACATTTGGAAGGACCAGTGCAAGACATTGCTGTGCATGATACTGTAATGTATTCTGCATTGTGGATGCTAGACACTTGTCCTATTCAAAAAAGAAAAAAATGCAGTTATAATTGCAATTCTTAAAGTTTGTGTGCTGGTAGAATTAACGGCATACTTAACAAACTCCAACTATTTAAAGAGGGCAGTTTGCTGATGCTCTGCATGCTTTAGTCATATCTCTTTTTGATCTGTCTCTACTGGAATTAGTAGTTTGACTCCCCTACACTGAGCCAACAGCTCTGAGGAGCTGCAGAGTCACCTTGTCCAAAAGAAGAAAGCCCATTAGAACACTGAGTGAATCACTGTTCTAGACTTTCTCCTTTCAGAGCAGAAATATACCTGCTGTTATCCATTTGTTCCCGTTAAAGAAAGCTTGTTACCTTTCAATAAAGTGAAAATAATCTATTTCCTATTTTTGCTTTCCAGAGTAAAGGTGCATCTCGCCTCATGATTCAATCTTAGAAACAATTTTAGCTTTGCTCAGGTTTTCACCTGAATATAAAAGTTTGAAATTGAGTAGAAGAAAGTCTGGATAGGCTCATTCTTCCCACTTATTTCATGGCTCCTACCTTCCTTGGCTGGTGGCTGTTTCCAGCATCTTCCTCTCAAGCAAAGAGATTTGAAGGAAGGATCACATGGGAAAGCAAATATTGGTGTAGCTTCAGATCTTGGGAAAAGGCAGCAAGATAAGGACAGGGCAGGCAGGATGCAAGGATAAAAGGAGCAGTTCCACACACACACACCCTCTGTATGTGTGTGTCTCTGTGTGTGTGTGTGTCCTTCTTTGCCCAGTTTTAGACATGCCAGGCAATAAACTGGACTTGGACAGATGGTTTTGTCATGATTGTGAATTCTATAAAAATGGCCAAGGTATTGTACTTCCCCAGTTATGTACTGCTGGTACATAGAATAATAGAATAACAGAGTTGGAAGGGACCTTGAAGGTTCTAGTCCTACCTTCTGTTTGAACAGGAGACCCTATACCATTCCAGACAAATGGCAGTCCAATCTCTTCTTAAAAACCTCAAGTGTGATGGAGCACATATAACTCCTGGAGGCAAGCTGTTCCACCGATTAATTGTTCTGTCAAGAAATTTCTCCTTATTTCTAGGTTGGTTCTCTACTTGATTCGTTTCCATCCATTGCTTCTTGTTCTACCTTCAGGTACTTAGTAGAGAGTGCATAATAGGGAGGCTACTCATTCATGGATGTAATGATGGAATCATTCATCCCAACAAATAATGTATAATGATATAATAATATCTAGTATGTCCATTGTCCACAGTCTAGTCAAAGCCTTTGGGATAAACGTTTTGTAATTGGTGTTAACATAGATAAAGTACTTCTCTTAAAGTCACTAAAGCGAGCCCATCCTTTTCAAGTTTCTTCAAAAGCTGCCTCCATTGGGATAACCAGGGAAATGAAGTAGTTGCAGATGACAGGGAATAGTTTTTAAAGCAGCTGCACGAGCCCTACAAAAGAGGCAGTTGCTTTGATGATTCAAAGACAAAGATGGTTCATTTATAGACATGTGTGCTGCCAAGTACCTCTTTGGTGTCTTGTATATTTAAACGTACAGCTTCACAGTACATATGCACACACAATCACAGTATTACAGCTTCATACATTATGCACACACCTGCACATACAGACACACCTTTATTTAGTTCAATAAATTAGGATGTTGTGTGTATTGGGTAATTCTTCAGCTTTGCAAGTCACTCATTTTTCATTTTTTGGAAACAGAATAAATCAGGCTATTTGCCAATTTGCACCTGAGGTGAGGTTTAGTCACAATAAACTTCTAGAAATGTTGTGCACAATTGCCCCAAAATATTTTTGGGCTTTGGTTTGCTGAGTGTCAGGGTAGTGATCGGGTGCCCAGGAAATTGGTTTTGGGTTTTTTTTTGGCTCCAGAGGCATTGAACACACTAGTAAATAAAGGGATTTAAACCTTATTATTAATCAAGCAAACAGATTTAAAAGCATAGCATAAAAAGCATACGTACCAAACAAGATGACACCCAAATCTCTTACAAACTGCCAGGAGCTCTTTAATAACAACAGCAGAGATGGCCTAAGGGTGACTAGTTTCCACAATACCTAATAGCAATAACAGTTAGACTTATATACTGCTTCATAGTGCTTTACAGCCCTCTCTAAGCAGTTTTACAGAGTCAGCATGTTGTCCTCAACAATCTGGCTCCTCATTTTACCCACCTCAGAAGGATGGAAGGCTGAGTCAACATTGAGCCTGGTGAGATTTGAACTGCCAAATTGCAAGTAGCCAGCAGGCAGCAGAAGTAGCCTGCAGTACTGCACTCTAACCACTGCGCCACCACAGCTCATAATGCTAGGTTCTGTGCAGAAGCTCCCCACTAACAAAAACAGCCCGACAGTTTTTATCAAAATTTGGTACCATGATTTCATGGCTCTGCTGTAGTCATAGTCAGGAGACTGCAAGACCTGTCTTTGATTGTCTGGCTCATGACTCTGGGATGGGAACTGAAAGTCTGAGAGTTTCACAGTGGGAAAAGCTACATGATATTTTCCACTTCCTTTCTCCTTTGTTCCGCAAGCAAGAGTGGAAAAACAAGCAGGCTAGCTTAGAATGAGTTCTAAGTTTCTAAATTTTTCTTAATATAAGGAGAAATCAGAATAAGTCACTAAGTCCTCATGATAACAATGATCTTCTGCATTGCCACTGTAGGCTTTTCACTGCTTCCCCCCACTTCTGTCAAAAGGGGAGGGGAAAGAACATAAGACGTGAACAAAACAAAATTGGCTTCAGGACACAATCCAATATTCCGCATCAGGGGTCCTTTAAGCTATGTCAGTATTTCTCAATCTTAGCAATGTAAAGGTGACAAGATGTGCCAAGGTTGGGAAACACTGGGCTATGTTACGGAAGGAATTGGATGACCAGAGCAGTGTATGAACCCACATTTAAACCTAAAACATATGGTTTTGACTTAGTCTTGTAGCTCATCAATCCATTCTAAGTATGGATGAAGCCGTCTATCTAGACCCGTTCCAGTCCGGCTTCCGACCCGGGTACAGCACGGAGACAGCTTTGGTCGCATTGGTGGATGATCTCTGGAGGGCCAGGGACAGGGGTTATTCCTCTGCCCTGGTCCTATTAGATCTCTCAGCGGCTTTTGATACCATCGACCATGGTATCCTGCTGCGCCGGTTGGGGGGATTGGGAGTGGGAGGCACCATGTATCGGTGGTTCTCCTCCTATCTCTCTGACCGGTCGCAGACGGTGTTGACAGGGGGGCAGAGGTCGACCGCGAGGGACCTCACTTGTGGGGTGCCGCAGGGGTCGATTCTCTCGCCCCTTCTGTTCAACATCTATATGAAGCCGTTGGGGGAGATCATCAGGGGCTTTGGGGTGAGACACCAGCTGTACGCTGACGACACCCAGCTGTACTTCTCCACCCCAGGCCACCCCAATGAAGCTGTTGAAGTGCTGTCCCGTGTGTGGAAGCCGACGGGTCTGGATGGGGAGAAACAGGCTCAAGCTTAATCCTCCAAGACGGAGTGGCTGTGGATGCCGGCACCCGATTCAGTCAGCTGCAGCCGCGGCTGACTGTTGAGGCGAGTTATTGGCCCCAAAGGATAGGGTGCGCAACTTAGGTGTCCTCCTGGATGAACGGCTGTCGCTTGAAGATCATTTGACGGCCGCTCCAGGGGGCCTTCCACCAGGTTCGCCTGGTTCGGCAGTTGCGCCTTCCTTGATCGGGATGCCTTGTGCACGGTCACTCATGCGCTCGTTACCTCTCGCTTGGATTATTGTAATGCTCTCTACATGGGGCTCCCCTTGAAGTGCACTCGGAGGCTTCAGTTAGTCCAGAATGCAGCTGCGCGGGTGATAGAAGGAGCTCCGTGTAGCTCCCATATAACACCGCTCCTGCGCAGACTGCACTGGCTACCTGTGGCCTTTCGAGTGCACTTTAAGGTGTTGGTTACTACCTTTAAAGCACTCCATGGCTTAGGGCCTGGGTACTTACGGGACCGCCTGCTGTTACCACATGCCTCCCATCGACCCGTACGCTCTCACAGAGAGGGACTTCTCAGGGTGCCGTCCACCAAGCAATGTCAGCTGGCGGCCTCCAGGGGAAGGTCCTTCTCTGTGGGGGCTCCCACACTCTGGAACGAACTTCCCCCGGGTTTACGCCAAATACCTGACCTTCGGACATTCCGTCGCAAACTGAAGACACATCTTTTTATTCGCGCGGGGCTGGCTTAAATTGATTTTAACAAATTTTTAAATTCTTAGTAATTAATTTTAAATGGGGTTTTTTAGCTTATTATATATTTTACTTCTCAGGCCAATTTTAAAATAAGTTTTTTAACTGCATTTTAAATTTGTATATTGTACCGTCTGTTTTATTCTTGCCTGTACACCGCCCTGAGTCCTTCGGGAGAAGGGTGGTATAGAAATCAAATAAATAAATAAATAAATAAATAAATAAATAAATAAAGTATAAGAGTTCCATCTAATAAGATTTGTTTTGTGTACTGGGTGACTGTTATAATATAAAAGAATTATACCATGACTCATTTGGTTGTTATCTGGTTTTCCAATTTAGACAAATACAATTGCTTAAGACAGACATAAACTTTCCTCTTAGACCCTTATCCAATAAAATGCATCTTCCTGTACATAAGGAAATATAAATGTAAAGGTTCCCCTCGCAAGTATGTGCTAGTTGTTCCTGACTCTAGGGGGCAGTGCTCATCTCCATTTCAAAGCTGTCTGAAGACATCTCCATGGTCATGTGGCCGGCATGACTAAACGCCAAAGGTGCACAGAACGCTGTTACCTTCTCACCAAAGATGGTCCCTATTTTTCTGCTTAAATTTTTTTACGTGCTTTCGAACTGCTAGGTTGGCAGACACTGGGACAAGTAACGGGAACTCACCCCGTTACAAGGCACTAGGGATTTGAACTGCTGAACTGCAAATTCAAATTCAAATTCAAAGAAAATGTAGTTTTTTTAAAAAAAAAATACATTGATCACACACATACACACACACACACACACACACACACACACACACAATGTGTATGTGTATTTTGAGAAAGCACAAACCTGGGGTGATACATTCAGCTCTTACCCAAGGACTGTACCAGGGTGAAATGCTCCCGGTTCGGACCAGATCGCCCGATCCGATAGCGATGGTGGCGGGTGGTTCGGAGAACCAGTAGCAAAAATCCCTGACACCCCCCCCCATGCCCAGCTGAGCCGCGCGGTCATCAGAGGTTTTTTTTTTACTTTTAAAAGCATTTTTCTTTGGCCGAAAAAATGCTTTTAAAAGCTAAAAAAAAGGCTCTGATGATCGTGCAGCTCAGCTGGGATCATAAGAGACTTTTTAAAGCATTATTTTACAACCTCTTTGGCCGAAGAGGTTGTAGAAAAAATGATTTTAAAAGAAAAAAAAAAGTTGGCCATACTCACCCAGTCACATTACCCTCCAACCAAGCCACGCCCACACAATTTCACCACTGGACTGTACTCATGCATTGGGTTAGGCCACCTCAAATTTGTTGCAGAATAGGCATCAGTACCCTTTCACATATCACGCTTTTTACCCTGAGTAAAAAACACCGAGCATAATAATTTAGATATATCTTAATTGGCATGTTTCCCTTTCTATGTTTATTTATGTTGATAGCCTTTGGCTTCAACTGCTGCTCAGAACAGAAACTGGATTCATGCATCAACCCTCAGGGAGTCTTTTAGCTCCTGCTAAATAGAAATGGTCAATTTTCTTAACTGAAATTCTGTATGCCTTAAACTTTCTAGGCTTATTTTTTTGGCTCTGACACAAAATTGAGTTGGAAATTTTGCAGAGGCATGAACAAGGCATTTCTGGTGTTTGGGGAAGAGAAATGGCTGACATGGAAAATATTGTATATATACAAAAGAGGCCTTTCGTAAAATGGAGGAATTATACCCCAGTTTTTAGGAGTGTGAAAGTAGTATAAAGTGACAAAGTGTAAAATGATTTAGAATGAATAAGTGAAATCTTGTTTAACTTGTAGTGTTTGGAGGGTTAAATCAATTTTATGGTTACTAGTAGAAATCTGCAGAATAAATCTGTGATTTTTGTTTAGATTTGTTCATAATAAATAGCCAGATTATTTGAGGAGAATTTTTTTTAAAACTAGGTATTTATCCCTTGAAATAGATTAATTAAGTACCCTTCCTTTTAAAAAAGCAATATCATTAATTGAGTAATAAGAGTTGTAGGGGTCTGCAAGCTTTGCTGGCTGGGGAACTCTGGGAGTTGAAGTCCACAAGTCTTAAAAGAGCCAAGATTGCAGACCCCTGACCTAGATGATTCAATTGTCTCAGCTACAAATTTTCAGTTTCAGTCACAACTGAACTTCCGTGGACCTTACTTCATACTGAAGTGGTCAGTAGAGAGGGAGTGCATAAGTGCACTAACGTGCCTATCATCCCTGTCTTTGTATTTTTATTCTCTTATTCTTGTTCTCATTTTTGTCTGACAAATTCCAATAAAATAAATAAATAAATAAATATTCTCTATGGTGTTTTTACTTATATTGGCCACTAGGAGACAGTCCATGACAGGTTTCATTCTCTCTCAGTAAGATTTCTCCCACCTCCAAAATTTAGCCGGAATTACATGACAAAACAGAAGGACAACACTACATATTTTTTCTTTAGCATAGTCTCAGAGAATTCCTCAGCTTTTTTTCTAGTGTTCACTAAGCAGGAGCATACTATTACAATAGTGGATAAATCAAATGCTGTTATACCTTTAGCATTTTGAACATCTCTGGCTCATTAGAAAATTTAAAACCATGACTCTGTATCACTCTCACTCCATAAGCTTTTTCAATCTCCAAGTTGTAAAAAATTGTTTCTATAACAGCAATAATAGTCTGAAGACTTGGCTCTGCTGATTGGCTTGGGGAGCATCACACTGGAGCTAGCTACTAGATTGATAGCAAGCCACATCTCTCCCCCACACACCCGCCCATCACTCCCTGCTTCCTCCCCACCATCTTTCATTCCTATATGGTGGTATTTTCATCGTTTTCTTTTTCATTGTTTATTCTAGTGTTCTATTACTTTGCTATTGTTATGTTTACACTTCTTTCCTTTTTCTGCTTTTATTGGTGTAAACCACCTAGAATATCCCCATGGCAAGATAGGTGGCAAATAAATAAATGAATTTGATAAATAAATACATTTGATAAATAAATAAATACATTTGATAAATAAATAAATAAATAAATAAATAAATAAATAAATAAATAAATAAATGTATGTTAAGGCTTTTCGGGACAAACTGTTGGGAAAAGTTATTGCACTTTTGGAACCACTGAAGGCTCAAGGCTGCTTCCTTTAAAATCACATTGCATGTTCATAGCGCTTCACCTCAAAAATCATTGTTGACAAAATTATAATAATCTGTGCTAATCTGATGGTTTTCATTGCAGTTATTGATATGGAGATTGGGGGCTGTCCAGGCCAGCATGGTCTGCCTGTTTCTTTCAGACATGTAGACCCTGATCATGGGAGATAGATGACCTTTCATGCATCCTGATACCTCCCATAATTAGAATGCTGGACACTTGAAATGAACTTATTATTATTTGTCTTTAGTTACCCTAGATCTGTGATGGCACCTGAGTTGTCGCCCCAGTTCAGCTCTGTGGTGCATGTGCACTCGCCTCCCATCGGCCAGCTGGTCTTTGGGTCTCTGCCACGTGCACGGGGGCAGGGCACATACGAGGTGACCATGCATGCATGTGCAGGAGGTACAGCATGGTGGGGGGAGGCACACGCACATGCGTGGGAGTGCGGCAGGCGGGCTGTATGCGCATATGTGGAGGGCGGCACACATGCATGGGGGCGCATTTACATTGCATTTTGGAGGACTGGTTGGGCGTGCTTGCTTGCTTTGGGCACTTGGTCTGGAAAAGGTTAGCCATCACTGGTCTAGATAATTACTGATAAAGCTATGAGATGCCATTGAGGAGCCATGGTGATTCAGTGGTTAAAATGCAGCATTGCAGGCTAACCCTGCCTTCCGCTGCCAGGATTAGCTTCTGACCAGCACAAGGTTGACTCAGCCATCCATCCTTCTGGAGTTGGTAAAATCAGGACTCAGATTGTTGAGGTCAAGTAAGTTGACTCTGTAAACAGCTTAGAGAATGCTATAAGGCACTATGAAGCTGTATATAAGTCTAAGTGCTATTGCTATTGAAATCTTCCTAAACAAACTTCTGGGCCTAACAGGAAAGTTTTGCCAGCATTACCAGTTAAGTTCAGACTGTTGGGAAGACTCTGATCCTTGGTACCTTTTCATCAATATTTATTTATTTATTTTATTTTATTTGTCACAAGAGTATATATAAGCATAAGCATGAAAATAACTATATAATATATAAGCATATATATGAACATAAGTATGTTATAACTATATTAATTGGATATAATGAAAGGAAACAATAGGACAGGAACGGTAGGCACGTTTGTGCTCTTATGCAAGCCCCTTATATTAATATCTAGAGATTCTTATTATTTCTTTTCCAGAGTTTCAAAACTAATATTGCCCATGTTGCTTATATTACTACACTTTAATACTTTGCTACTACTTGCATTTCACATTATCCTTAAATCATTTGGGATCTTCCACATTTAGAAGTCACCACACTGAGAAATATGCTATTGATTAGACATCTTGTTTTGAATTGTTCAGAAGGATCTGTTTCCGCTAACATTCTTTCTTTTCCTGTGGTTCTTTTGTCCACTGGGTTAAAGTGTTTAAAAATATCCTGAATATGACTAGAGATAAGTGAAATTGTCAGTTTGGGATTTGGTGAATTGCTCATTTTCCCAATGTTCTAAGTTGTGAAAATATGGTGGTCTGCTGACCTCCCTGAATAAACCACATATATACCATATATGATTAAGGTAACCATGGATATTCTATTTACCCACTTCTTGGGTCATACAGTACACAGAACCATAAACTAACCACCCAAGGTTGGCTTGCACAACATAGTAGTCTAAAATGTATATTTTGGCATATTGTACAAAACAGTAATAGAGAGAGGAGTTTGGGGAAAGGAATATTTTATTTCATTAAATTATTCTGGCTTTTATATACTGAAATGAAGTTCATTAACAGGCAGTCAGGCTTTCTATCAGAAAGCCACAATGTTCTCTTGTTTTGGTAGATGATGAAGAATTTTAATATAATATGGCAGGAAGGATACCACGAAACCACCCATTGGGACGACTGCTTTTACATTAAGAGTAATTTCAACAGTAACTTGGTATTTTTAATATCCACATTTACAAAACTGCTAAAATTACGTGGGCGCTTGCCTTATGCTCCCCTAAAGAATTGGAGCACTGCTTTAGGCTCTCAGAACTCTGTATAATTTGGAACAAAGTAACTTAAAAATAAGCGCTATATCAATGATGGCTAACCTTTTTGCCATCGCGTGCCAGGAAGGAGGTGGGGGGAATCACACGGGCGTGTGCCCACACCCATAATTCTATGTGCCCCGCCCCAGTGCATGCGCATGCGACTGGAAGTGGGACCGGAAGTTGGCAAACGGGTCATTTTCGGCCTCGGGAGGACCTTCAGGTGCGGGAAGGCTGTTTTTGTTCCCCTGACTCCTAGAGAGGCTCTGGAGCCAGGTGAGAGAGAAAAACGGGCCTTCTCCACC
Source organism: Ahaetulla prasina (assembly GCF_028640845.1). NCBI lineage: Eukaryota > Metazoa > Chordata > Lepidosauria > Squamata > Colubridae > Ahaetulla > Ahaetulla prasina. The sequence continues at coordinate 200,683,338 of NC_080541.1, forward strand.
ACCCTCTGAGGCCCTCCGGAGGCAGGAAACAGCCTGTTTCCCTACTTCTGGTGGGCATGTGCTGGAACTGAGCTCACGTGCCCACTGATATGGCTATATGCCATAGGTTCACCGTGGCACTATATGCTCAGTAATTTACCACTGAATAACCAACTTTAAAATGATCCTTTACTTTCAAACCATGTTATCTATATTGAGATTTCAAGCTAGATAGGTAACCTTCAAAAAACATTTGTGAACAGCTGGCTGTGAAAGTAATGTTATAAAATTTTACCACATTAAAAAAAATATATCACAGGATTCTGGTGACTAATACATTTTATTAAAAGGCTTACTTAATTCCACTATAAGAGGTTGTTGAACTCACATGCATTAAAAGGCTTCAGGCAACCTCAGAAAATCTCAACAAACACAGTAGGTTTTTAATACATTACAATTATTAATCTGTAAGGTGCTGGTAATCAGTCTCGCATGTAACCTCCACACACATACCCTTTTGGTCTTTTTCTCCCTCCCCAATTATCCAATTTAAATCTTGCATCAGTCTAGCCACTCTGTGCATTGGATGAACCTATGGTTTATAAAAATCATATGTCTTGTAATAAAATGTATTAGTTTGAAATGTTTCTACTAAACTCCTGATTTTTTGTTGTCATATATTAGCATAGAGAGCTTGTACAAGGCACCAAACTAGAAACCAGGAGATTGTGAGTTGTAGTGTCACCTAAGGTACAAAGCCAACCTTGGGCCAGTTATATTTTATTATTTATTTATTTATTTGATTTCTATACCGCCCTTCTCCCGAAGGACTCAGGGCGGTGTACAGGCAAGAATAAAACAGACGGTACAATATACAAATTTAAAATGCAGTTAAAAAACTTATTTTAAAATTGGCCTGAGAAGTAAAATATATAATAAGCTAAAAAACTCCATTTAAAATTAATTTCTAAGAATTTAAAAATTTGTTAAAATCAATTTAAGCCAGCCCCGCGCGAATAAAAAGATGTGTCTTCAGTTCGCGACGGAATGTCCGAAGGTCAGGTATTTGGCGTAAACCCAGGGGAAGTTCGTTCCAGAGGGTGGGAGCCCCCACAGAGAAGGACCTTCCCCTGGGGGCCGCCAGCCGACATTGCTTGGCGGACGGCACCCTGAGAAGTCCCTCTCTGTGAGAGCGTACGGGTCGGTGGGAGGCATGTGGTAACAGCAGGCGGTCCCGTAAGTACCCTCTTAGTATACCCTCTAAGTATACTCTCTTAGCCCTATGACAAGACAAACCACTTCTGAAATCTTGCAAAGAAAATAGCAAGGATTAGGCCAGGCAGTTGCCCAGACTAAAAAACTGATTTGAAGTTACACGCCCACACCCAAATTAACATGACTCTACTACATTATCAGATATTTTTGTCAGCCTTGTGAGAAGACACTATAAAAATCTGGTTAAATGAAAAGATACATTCTCCTTTTGTACTTTAGACTTTTTCCTGAGATCCTATCATCTTGAAGGAAAATGATGAAGCTGCTTTTTGTTATACCTTTTTTAATGCATGCCTTCACCATGATGGAAGGCCGTCCAAAACTCTTAGGTAAGTATCAGCTATTTTTTTTTTATTTTAAAATCAAACCTGAATTAAAACTCAAGATAAAGCTAAAAACAGATTGATATATAGACAGTCCAGCAGCAAGGTAGATTCAATCACTGTTGGAAGACCTGAAGATCTAGGTTGGGGACCGATAGCCCTGGGCAAAATCTATCTCTGTATGTTGCCAAGAATTTACATCCACTTGATGACACATAATCAGTCAATGTATCATTCAGCTGACAATCAAAGTTAACTGACAAAAAGGTACTTTTTTTTTCAGTTGATCACTCATTCACTAAGAGTGAAGATTTGTTACTTAACACTATTCAAATGCATCTCATAATGTACAATTTGAATTTCCCACCAGAAAAACATTCATTATTAAATTGAAAAAGTAATGATTAAATTTGAACTAGGCCATATTTCTCATTTACCCTTTCTTATGAGTTGGTGAGGGGTTTTTTTTTCCTGCACACTATGCAGCAACATACTGCTGTAGTGTATATACTTTACAGGAAGTCATAAGACTTTTCTCACTAGTTCAGTATCTATACCAGTGTCAAACTCGTGGCGTCACAGCAGCCTCATGTGAAGTAGCGTGAGTTTTTTCCCCTTCACTAAATCGGACGTGGGTGTGGCCAGAGCATGATGCATCCAGCGTGTGGGCTGCGAGTTTGAAAGCCCTGATCTATACTATGTCCACCCTGTACCCCTAATCTTCTATTACTAAAGTCCCACATGCCATTACTGAAACTTTAAGGTAGAAGTATTTTAAATAAATAAATTGAGGTGGTGGAAGAATTTCAGATTAAGAGTGTAGCCCGACACATGTTTAATCAGTATGTTTAAGTTGGACTAACTTCCATATAAATATACTGTGAAATTTGGCAAATTAATTAGTGGAAACATTTGGAAAAGGGGCCATTGACTAAAACCGTTGACTTTGAATTAGCAAGTCAGTTTCATGTCTTTTGGATCAAAGCATCCTAATAAGTCCTAATTTTTTATATACACTGTATGCAATTTTAAAAAATTATCTTAGATGTGGACTAAAATGTAATATATGAGGCAGTTAATATCTGATAGTGTCTCTTTTTCTTCTTCTTCTTCTTCTTTTTTTTGCTGGAGTAGACTATATGCAAGCAAAACCAAAAAAATAATACTCCTCTACATTTTTCTCAATCCTTTTTCAATGAATAATAGCAACTTTGTGGTCAAATATGTTAACACCAGAAAAGGCAATCTGGCATGTCATAATGATTTTTAGTAGAACTCTCATTGCTATTGGTCATTGACCTTGTTGAGTATTGATAGCAAGTGAAGTTTAAATAAATGTTGTGCGTTATATTGCCTGCTCTTTTCTAAAGGATAATGTTTATTTATCAAATGGAAGAATGAATTGTATTGAATGTTACTTTCCATTTAAGGGTATTTTATCTGGAGTGGCAAATCTATAATTTTGTTTTAGAAGTCTTTACTGTGTGTGTGTGTGTGTGTGTGTGTGTGTGTGTGTGTTTGTTTGTGGTGTTTGGATGTGTGTGTGTATGTTTGTGCCACATATCATCCATGTTCTTTAGCTGATACACTAAAAAAGCCTAAATACAATCTTAATTAATAAAGAAGGGATATTTTTTTCAAAGTATACACAATGATTAAGCCAACTTTATCTTTTTTCCTCCTCCAGAAACTAAATGTAAAACTCGTGCATTGGATATTGTCTTTGTGATTGACAGCTCACGTAGTGTCCGTCCCTATGAGTTTGAGACCATGCGGCGCTTCATGATTGACATCATCCATAACTTGGATATAGCACCAAACGCCACACGGGTTGGGGTGATTCAGTACTCCAGCCAAGTCCAGAACATCTTCTCTCTCAAGTCTTTCTTCACCAGGGCTGAAATGGAGAAGGCTATCAATAGCATTGTCCCCTTGGCTCAAGGCACAATGACAGGCTTGGCCATTCAATACGCCATGAATGTGGCCTTTACCGTACAGAACGGGGCCCGGCCACTTCATAGGAAGATTCCCCGAGTGGCTGTGATTGTAACTGATGGGCGGCCCCAGGATCGTGTCACTGAAGTGGCTGCTCAGGCACGAGCTGCTGGCATTGAGATCTATGCTGTGGGTGTTCAGCGGGCAGACATGAACTCTTTGAAGGCCATGGCCTCTCCCCCACTGGAAGAACATGTCTTCTTGGTGGAGTCGTTTGATCTCATCCAACAGTTTGGCAAACAGATCCAGGACAAATTATGCAGTGAGTAAAGGAATAAAGCTTGCATTGAGATTGATTTTTATCCTTCTTATTTTCCTTCTACTTACCATGGGTGGGCAAATCTTTTTGAATGTGAAAGCTTCATTAAATCTGAAATCCCAAGTGTTCAAGTGGTGTTTCCAGTGTGGGTCCATCTGCTTTGAGCATATTGAAAATATTTTCAGTTGGAAAACAGCTTTATTTCAGACATTTCCCAAATGCTCGAAACAGACTGTTTACGCTCAGAAGTGAAGTTTTGTGAAGGTTGTTCACTCCAAACTGTTCAAAAATAAGGTATAACCTATACAGTAACACTAATATTTATTTATAGATCCTTTTGAGGTGATCATGATCTTCAAAGTGGGCATATGCATTGATTAAATATGTCAAAAATCCACTTTTTCAACAGCCATTCTTGGTTTCAAATAAGCTATTCCAGAAATATGTATATACAAGTATGGGGATGGGGAGATTATTGCCATTACTATGTTTTGTTGTGGCTGTTGCTTCATTTCTAGTATTCCATGTTGGCTGGGGAATTCTGGGAGTTGGTGCCCCCCACGTCGTAAAATTGTCAAGGTTGAAAAATACTGCTAAAGGATCTTTTCTATCCAAATTTTCAGCTAAAGAGAAAGAAATTTAGATGGAGCCACATGCTTCCACAGGAGCTCCACTACTTTAACAATATTACAGTTCACAGCACATCTTTCCTTCTCAATATGCAAACTTACTTCTTCCAGGTGTGGATATGTGCACAGAACTTGATCATGGCTGCCAGCACACTTGTGTCAGTATCCCAAACTCCTTTTATTGCCAGTGTAAACCAGGATACAAACTTAACACAGATGGAAAAACATGCTCAAGTAAGAGTAATAGATTATTTAACTGATGGGTGAAAGTTTGAAACCATGTTGTGAGCACTCACAAAGTTGTTTTTCTGCACCGAAGGAAAAGCATTTAACTATTATTCTGCTATTTGGTTGCCATTTTTGTTTTATCATAATGGTTGTGGGATCCATTGGTTATGGGGGCTGGTACTTTGCAGCATGCTAGCTCCCCTTTTGCATTTTTTATTAAAAATATCTAGACGATCAAGTGATTTAGCAGTCATAATGGGATGAGATAGATGATTACTGATGCAAATGATAATCTGCTGGGGGGCCCAGAAGTGTATACACACACACACACACACGCACGCACACACGCACACACACGCACACACTATTGATATTAATTATGGTACCCAACATAGAGTTCATAGAAATCAGTGCTTATGTTGTACAGTATCTTCTAGCTAGTTAAACAAACTAGAGTCTAGACCCATGATGGTGAACCTATGACACGAATGCCCCAGGTGGCACACGTAGCCATATCAGTGGGCATGTGAGCTCAGCTCCGGTGCACATTTGCACACTGGCCAGCTGATTTTCGGGCCTTCTGGGCCCACCAAAAGTAGGGAAACAAGCTGTTTCCTGCCTCCGAAGAGCCTTGGGGGCAGGGGGGGAAGGCCTATTTTTCTTTCTCACCTGGCTCCTGAGCCTCTCTAGGAGTCTGGGGAGGGCAAAAACAGCAAACGGTCTGTTTCTGGCATTGGGAGGACTTCTGGGGCGAAGGCAGTTTTTGCCCTCCCCAGATTCCTAGAGAGGCCCTGGAGGCTAGGGACAGCAAAAAACGGGCCTTCCTTCCCACCGGAAGTTGGCAAACGGGCAGTTTTTGGCCTCCAGAGGACCTCGGGCCGTGGGGAAGTCTGTTTTCGCCCTCCCCAGACTCCTAGAAAGGCTCTGGAGCCAGGTGAGAGGGAAAAACAGGCCTACTGGGCCATCACATTCCAGGAGCAAAGGGAGAGGTGGGTCATGCACACATGTGCGGGGACGGGGTGTATAGAATTATGGGTGTGGGCAAGTGCGTGCAAAACTGCCCTCCTGGCACACAATAGCAAAAAGGTTAGCCATCACTGGTCTAGATCATTATTTTTTTTTTAAATCTGTGGTTCAGAGACAGGTGACATTTGATGGAAATGGTTTTACAAAATTGCTGAGTTGTTCAAGAAAAAAATAGAAGCTGTATCATCTGGAATTTTATCTGATGCTGCGTTTCTATGAGTTATTTGTTAATGGAAATATCGAAGAGAGAGTCAGAAGTGCTGCTTATAGACCAAAATAAATGCTTATAGTTAGTGTGAATGTAATAAACTAGAACGTATGTCTGTATTTAAGGCATTTTTTTCTCTTTTTACAAAACTGGGATTGGGTTCTCTGTCAGCTTTCCCAGTAGGAAACACTCCTCTCGGTTTTTCTCTGAAGTTCAAACCCTGAATTCTGTTTTACTCCTGCAGTCATTGATGCTTGTGCTAACGAGAGGCATGGCTGTGAGCACCAGTGTGTTAATTCACAAGGTACCTTCATTTGTCGTTGCCGGACAGGCTACCAGCTTAACCAAGACAAGAAGACCTGTAGCAGTGAGTAAACTCTGTATTGCTTCAGCGGCTATAGGGAGAAATAACCATTCTGTAGCTGCTGTTGAAATTTGGGTGGTACGGGTGGGTCAATTTTCAGCAAGAAGGTGGCATAGTGAGAAAGGTCATCCCTTCCTTGGAATGCTGGGATCTTTTCTGTCCGCATTAAACTATACAAAAAAGAAGACTCTGTAGACGATAAACTTCTCCTAAAACTAATATGCTATGGCATCTCAGGACCCCTCCACAAATGGATATCTGCTTTTCTGTCTAACAGACAAGAAGTGGTCAAAATTGGCAATGCTTTATCAAATCCTGTTCCTGTCAAGAGTGGCGTTCCTCAAGGCAGCGTCCTTGGACCAACACTCTTTATACTATACATTAATGATCTTTGTGACCATATCTCAAGTAATTGTGTTCTCTTTGCTGATGATGTCAAACTATTTAACACCACAGACAATACTTCTATCATTCAAAACGACCTTGATCATCTAACCGCTTGGTCTAAAAATTGGCAGCTCCAAATTTCAATCAGCAAATGCTCAGTCTTACATATAGGAAAAAAGAACCCAAAAACTAAGTACATACTAGATGGACATTACCTTACAGACGACCCCCATCCCGTTAAAGACCTTGGAGTTTTCATGTCAAATGATCTAAGTGCCAAAGCCCACTGCAACTACATAGCAAAAAAAGCTCTAAGAGTTGTAAACCTAATTTTGCGCAGCTTCTTTTCCAAAAACACCACACTGCTAACCAGAGCATATAAAACATTTGCTAGACCAATTCTAGAATACAGCTCGCCTGTTTGGAACCCTCACCACATCTCTGACATCAATACAATTGAACATGTCCAGAAATATTTTACAAGAAGAGTTCTCCATTCCTCTGAAAACAATAAAATACCTTATCCCACCAGACTTGAAATCCTAGGCTTAGAAAACTTGGAACTCCGTCGCCTTTGACAAGACCTAAGCTTAACTCACAGAATCATCTATTGTAATGTCCTTTCTGTTAAAGACTACTTCAGCTTTAATTGCAATAATACAAGAGCAACTAATAGATTTAAACTTAATGTCAACCGCTTTAATCTAGATTGCAGAAAATATGACTTTCAGAATCATCAGTGCTTGGAATAATTTACCTGACTCTGTGGTCTCTTCCCATAATCCTAAAAGTTTTATCCAAAAACTTTCTACTATTGACCTCACCCCATTCCTAAGAGGACCATAAGGGGCGTGCATAAGCGCACAAACGTGCCTACCGTTCCTGTCCTATTGTTTTTCTTTTCTTCTTCCTATATATATGCTTATACCTCCTTATATTTACTCATATATGTGTTTATATACTATATAATCTTTTTGTATGATACCTACATATATTGTTGTGACAAAATAAATAAATAAATAAATAAATAAATATACCCTTTGATGTTGTTGAACTGGAATTCCCCATCAACCAAGGAAAGGGAGGTAGTTACGGTAGTTCAAAAACTGGGCCATCTCAAGCTTTCCACCCTGAATTAAATACTGTATATTCTTCTGTATTTTATGCCAGTGTTGTTTGATGTAAAGGAAATTGAGCCATCTTACAGTAAGGCAAATGTTTGCAGCAAATGCTGGATCTTGAGTCCAGCCATTGTGTTAAATCAACAACACAGGCTGTTTTATTGCATATGTGGTGAGGTCCTCTAATGGTTTCTTTCTTCTTTCAGTGATCAATTTCTGCAATTTCAACAACCAAAGTTGCCAGCATGACTGTGTTAATATAGTCAATGGATATTATTGCCGATGTCGTGATGGCTTCACTTTGCAGGCAGATGGCAAGACGTGCCAAGGTACATTTTATATATGGCTGGTGGTGGCTTTGTATGCTTTAATCTAGCACATGTAGCACACGCTTAAATGGGCCAAATGATTCTATCTGTGGAATTAGACTAGCAGAGCTGTGCAAATAGTCATCTACTCGAGTTATGAATATGATTCTGATGCTCTAGGTTATTAATAAATGACTGTCATACAAAAGTTGCTCTTTAAAAGTTTGGGGTATTGTGAAACATTCAGAAATATTTTATCATGTATTTAATATTTCATCTATACAGAATCCGTGTTAGAAATCATCTTTTGGTTTCAGGGAAGGTATCATCAATAGGTTGATGGTACTTAGTAGTATATCATCACTCCATGCTTAGCCAGAGATGTTGTGGAAATCTTGAACCAATGTCTGGTGCCTCTGATGGACTGAGTGGAAAGAAACAAGTCCTAGCAACCTGGATATATTGTCTGTCTTAAAATTCTGGATTTTTAAGAAACCTTGGTTATAGGATTAGTTTAGGTGGGGTCATCCTTCTCCTGAAACTGCAGATCCACGGTCTGGATTTTTCACAGCATCTGCTTGAACATCAGATAGAAACTATGGCTATATGTTTGCCCATCTTTAGCTGATATGCAACTTATGTCCTCCCAGAAGCACTGAATCATATCCTTACCACCAAATATTTGGACTGTTGCAGTGGGCTTTACTTGGTGCTACTTTTGAAGGCAGGTCAGAAGCTGAAACTGATCCAGAATGGAATGTCTAGGTTAACTGATGAAACCTGCTATTCAGAATAACACCTGAACAACAGAATAACACTTGCACTGGGCCTGCAACTGGGCCCAGAAGCTGATAGGTGATACAGGTTTTATTAGGAACCAACTTTCTCAGAATGATTCTGTCCATCTTATGAGTTGACTGAGAGAGGACCTGTTTCTATGAGAGATGAAGGATAGATGGGCTACAAGGCAGGTCTTTTCTATGGCAGCCCAACTTTCCCTAGAAAAGCTTCTCCTCTCCCCTCCCCTCCCCTCTCCACCCCTCTCCTCTCCCCTTGCTATTTAAGCAGGTTTTCAGATTTAAATTGATGGGTACAGTATTTTATCATTTATATTTTCAGTATGATTTTGGCGGATAGCGGTGATTGTGTTGCAGTGATTATGTTATATCATACATACTGCCCTAGTTGTCTGAGCAGATGTTATGGCACTTTGTAAAATGAGTAAAATGTGGAGAACACTTTTGTACAAGTGATGAGACTTGTATGGGGTGTCTTTTACCATGGTCTTAAGGATAGGATATTTCAGCATTACCTATAGATATGGTGACTCCATTTTCTTGAGGAAAAACAAAAAGAACAAACTTGGGAAAAAAAAGATCTCAACCCAAAAGAAATTCAAAAGGATAAGAAAAATAATTGTTTATGTTTATAACTTTGCTTTACGAAGGAAAATTCAAGAGCAAAATTGGGAAAATAAGTAATTAAACAAATTTAAAGGACAACTTTCTGAAATAAAGGATATCTTTTATAATAAAAGACACATGGTCCCTATACCAACCTGGATATTTGTTAGACTTACTCATGTTTATATCTGAAAGGCATTTTGAGAAAACCAGGACTAACAACAATAAAAACAACTTCTATTTATTACAGTTATAATGCAGCTATTTCTACTCTGAACTGTGGAGGAAGGCAACTGTAGTTTGACACATATAAAGGAAAAATTTGGCAAAATATATTTTTTGAGTCATACATGACATGCTTCTTATTGGTATTTCAGCTAATGATCTCTGCAATACGGTAGAACATGGATGTGAATTTAAATGTCTCAGTACGTCTGGCTCTTACCATTGTGTTTGCCCAGAAGGTCAGCAACTGCAGGAAGATAAGAAGACCTGTAACAGTGAGTATCAAGGTCTTTGTGTTTGATAAAAGGCTCTTCCAATGTATTGGGTATCTTTCCCAGCTAAGCATCTCATAAAAAGTAGCCATAGAGATTATTCCAGAGATAGCAAACAACAAAGAGTGGCATTTTGAATGAGCGCCATCACTTTTGCTAGTGGGTATTTTTACTGATCTGAATTCAGATATGTGTTTCTGATCCTTGGAGACATTTTAGGCCATCATACCCCATGATTATCATAGTTGCATCATACCCCATGCTAATCATGATTATCAAAATAATTTGCTAAAAACCTAAAGTCATCATGAGAATTATTTTACTTTCTGGAACTTATTGGATCTCCCAGAGTAAACATCACGGCTTTGAAGAAGACAAAATGCATTAGGTTGAGAAATGCTTTTAAGATTTTTGGTGAAAGAATGAAAGGACTGCTTGATTCCCCTATAATCAAGCAGAAAGCTTGGGGTACAATTCAATGAAAGGACATGCAAAGATTTTTATTTATAAAGCACATTCAATATATCAGCCTTGGCTAGAGTTAGAGACAGATATAGTTCCCATGCAACCCCAAAGGGTTAGTAGGAAAAACAAAGCTTGATCTAATATGAGCTAGTGTCTGAAAGTAAGTCAGACAAAATTCCAGTAAATCAGAGAATCTGATTTAAGTTATGCCAGTGGCGAGTCTGTGTATTTGGAGTTCTTTTTATTTAGCCGCCTCTGTGAGTAATAGAGGAACTGACTTGACTATTTTGGCTTCCCATGTTCTGATTGGATTGTAGTATTAGTGGTCTGAATCCTATTGGCATATGTGAACTTGCCTGGTTAACTGAGAAGTTGGTGCCCTGTGGTAACCAACTTACTTCCAGAAAGGTGACTTTGAACCACTGCTTCATCCCTACTCTGGTATTCAGTGAATAGGTAAAGGAACGATCATATATTCTGTGACAAAAAAGCACACAAAAAGTTCAGGAGCAATAATACAGATAGTCCTCAATTTACTGCCATAACTGGGACCAGAAATTCTGTTGGTAAGCAAGGCAATTGGTAAGTGAGTCATGCCTGATTTTTCAACTTGTTTTGCATTGCTGTTAGGCAAGTCAGTACAGTTATTAAATGGATCATGTGATCATTAAGTGGAATCAGCAATGAAATACACTTACCTTTGCTATCGGATCGGAAACGTGAGCACGTGTGCCTCTTCTGCAGAAGCACAGATTCTTCTGTGCATGCTTAGAGGATCAGAAAAAGGATGTAATGATGTCCTGGTGGGTGGGCTGAGCTGTCTGCCGCTTGCCCTACCGGCTCACACGAGTCGGATAGATCCGGCCGGATTTCACCGCTGAGTGGAATCCAGCTTCCCCCACTGACTTTTTGTCAGGAGCCAACAGGAAAGGTTGCAAATTGTGATTGCATGATTCCAGGACATTGCAACAATCATATATACATGCTAGTTGCCAAGGTCTTGAACACGTGTCCATGGGGATGCTGGGTCAATTTTAAGTGCAAAGACTGGTTGTAAGTAACTTTTTTCAATGCCATTGTAGCTTCAAACAGTAGCTAAATGTATGATTGCAAGTCCAGGACTAACTGCAGGTCACAATAATCTGAAAATGACAATAATTCACATTGTGACGTCATGATGCAAATCCCACCTTTTGTTGTTGTGATGGTTGATGCAAGTAAATAGCTACAGAATTTGCATTATGACCTCCTGACACAACTTTCATTCCAGCCTTCTTTGCTGCTTCCATGGATATCCACAAACAGAAGAAGGAATTACTTAAGGAGTAAGGCCTTCCAGTGGGGAAAGGCACGGAGGACCTCATTACGTTTTTAATTACTATAAATGAACTAAGCAATTGCAGTTGATTTAAATTTCAGATCATTTTATGAACATGAAATGTATCCGACCTGCATGCTAACATTCCTTTGAATGCTAACTTGAGAGAGAATCTCCAAAGCTTTTTTGGGGCAAGAAGTACAAGATTGGTAGGAAATTCTCTGCTATATGAGGCAGCTATTTGCCAAGGGTTCCCAGGCTGGTAGGGATTTGCCTTTCTTTTCTTTTTCTTTCTTTGAAGTCAAAATCAAACCTGCCTCATCTCAGCTTTTTTTTTTTCCCCTGGACAATAGAGTGCAAGGCTGGGCACATTGACTTGGTGATGATCATCGATGGCTCTAAGAGCGTCCGGCCCCAGAATTTTGAGCTGGTGAAACAATTTGTCAAACAGATAGTGGATTTCCTGGATGTGTCACCTGAAGGCACCCATGTGGGGCTGGTTCAGTATTCTAGTCGAGTGCGCACTGAGTTCCCACTCAACAAATTCACAACAGCAGATGATGTTAAGGAAGCTGTTCAAAGAGTGCAGTACATGGAAAAGGGCACCATGACTGGCCTGGCCCTCAAGCACATGGTGGAACACAGCTTCTCTGAGGCAGAAGGTGCCCGGCCTCTTTCTCAGAACATTCCCAGGATTGGCTTGGTCTTTACGGATGGACGCTCTCAGGATGACATCTCAGTATGGGCTAGAAAAGCAAAAGAATCAGGTAAGGCAATTAATGGAAAGGTGTGATATATTTGCATTGTTTGTTATGTTCATAGCTTGCCTTTCTTCCAGGAGCTGAAGGTAGCATATATAGTGTGCTCTAATTTTAAATTATTATTTTTTTAATTTTAAATTAATAATTTTTAAAAATCAAATTTATTTTTAATTTTTACATTAATAAATTAAGAACAATTTAAAAATGAAATTAAAAATTTAAATTTCCTAACCGTGAGAACAATTAATCAGTGGAACGGCTTGCCTTCAGAAGTTGTAAGTGCTCCATCACTGAGGCTTTTAAGAAGAGACTAGACATCCACTTGTCTGGAATGGTACAGGGTCTCCTTGAGCTTGAGCAGGGGGGGTTGGACTGGAAGACCTCCAAGGTTCCTTCAAACTCTGTTATTCTAATTCTGATTCTTTTGTCCAATTTTCCTTCACATCAACAACCTTGCAAGAGAAGCTGAGCTGCAAAAGAATGACTGCCCCATAGTAAACCATTGAGTTTCCATGGCTGATACTGTAATTGTGCTTGGATCTGCCTATCATAGTGCGGTACTTTAAACTCTACAACACGTCAGCTCTTTCTATGTTTACGATGTGTTTAATGGATTGCAACACTATTATTCATAATTGCATAGATGTTAGTGATATAGGTAGTATAATAAATGGCTCTGAACTGGTTTAATCCTTGAGAACACCTCCCAAATGGACACATTTTGCTATAACCCATGACAGAGATATAGTAAATTATAGCCTTCTTTTGAACAACAGCTTGATCACTAAGCTTGTGTGAAGTGGTTTGGTTTCACGTCATTGAGGTGCTTTGTGCCATAGAAGCAATGCAGTTCTCAACCAAGTGATTTGCAATGCCTCTGTCAGCAGTTTCATTGCTCTTCCAACTATAGGAACTATATGGAATTCCCATCATCTCCAGAAGAGCTCAGAAATAATACTTTATTGTTAGGCCTTCAAACTAAAGTATTTCTTGAAAGCTTTGCATAGCACATTGATCATTTATCCAGCGGTAAAAAGAATTTATCTGCAGCTTCCAATGTCAGGACTTAATAAAATAATTAGCAAGTTACTGTTCTCACAGTGTTTCCATATGGTCTTCCAGATGTCTAACTCTCAAAAATCCTACCCAGCATTCCAGCTGAAATTTATGAGAGATGCACAACATATCTAGAGAACATCAAGTAATGAAAGACTCAATTATATAAATTTAGATAGGCCTTTTTTAAAATTTGAAATGGAAAATAGGACACTGCCTTTATTTTAGAACTAGATTGTCCAGCTGGGCATGGGGTGGAATGCAACAGCTGGATGTTTTGGACTCTGGTTCCTCATTTACCATGATCAAGGATGTTGGAAGTTAAATACAACAATTAATCAGTGGAACAACTTGTCTCCAGAAGCTGTAAATGCTACAACACTGGAAGTTTTTAAGAAGAGATTGGATAACCATTTGTCTGAAGTGGTGTAGGGTTTCCTGCCTAAGCAGGGGGTTGGACTAGAAGACCTCCAAAGTCCCTTCCAACTCTGTTATTCTATTCTAACAAGTTTTAAATCTTGTTCTAGTCCTATCATACCTACCTGGTCTAAGCGTGATTCTCAGATATCTCCTCCTATTTTATTCCTTTAAAAGTAACGATTATTAACTATGTTCATATTGATGGTGTTTCCTTATATTGCTTCCATCTCTTTTGAGCCAGGTGTTTGTGGCTAATTAACCGATTCTCTAATTTCCTCCTGTTATTGCCAAAGGAAAAATGTATAAGAGTTTCAGATTAACAGTATATTTAAAAAAAAACCTGAGATACTGATACTGTTTTCTTGGCAATTATTAAAATTCCAAGTGATGAAGCAGATAGACAGCTCATGTTTTGCAGTTGAACCCAAAATTAAGGAAAAAACATTTTGTCCGTTGCCAGTGTTATTTTTGGATTTGAATTCCTTATGTCTCATTGAAGCTGATCCAGACTTTCTCCCCCAAAAAATGTCCATAAGCATTAAGTGTGACAAAATGAACAGGGATTTCTCAAAAGAGTTGGCTCTTTGCATATGTCCAAAATATGATAATTTGGGTCTGGTAATTTGTATCTTGAATGAGTATTCTGCATTGATTTGTTTGTGATCCATTTATTTATTTTCTTGGATATGCATTCCCACGAAACTTCTCCAAAGTTTAAAAGTGTCAATACTCCTTTTTTTCTTCTTCTAACTTTCATTTTCAGAGTCTCACAGGGAAGATCATTGTATACATGATTCAGATCTTTGTAGTTATACAGTTATTTATTCATTTAAATAATTTATATGGCTGTTTGTCTCACATTGTGATCTCAGGAGGCACAAAACAGCCACAATCTATTCTATAGTCAGACCTTGGCTACACCATTATTTATTTGTAAAATTTATTGGCCACCCATTTTACCTCAGGGTAACTCAGTGGCTTTGCTGCTATTACTAGGCTTTTTTAAAAACCTCCTTGTATAAATAAAAGTCAATTTAATTTCTGGGCACCCAGCTGTATGTATGTGTCATTTTGGTTGTTTGAAAATTATGTTAGCAATTAAGAAGTTGTTGGATTGATAAAACTTTCGTTGCTTCATTTCTGTTTGCTAGGCCATACAGTCCGTCTGCATTTTCCTTCTTGCTGTTTTCAGTTGTCTTTAACCACAAGCCGTGCATCTTGTTCTGTCAGTTTCAAATTGTACGTGACTACTAAACTCATGAACGAAGGCAAATACACATGTCTCTGGATAATGTTGCAGAATCTAATCTGAGTCAGTCACTGGGACCAGACTAGATCCTGCAACTACTAAACTACAAAAGTCACAAGTTTTCTCTGATCAGCAATTAGACAATAAACCTAGATAATCATCATATTGAAGGATTGTTCTTGAAGTCTAATCGATACTGTTTAGCTATAGATTGTAATATACCCGTCTTTGTTATATCAACCCTAACCAGTGGTGAATAACCAGTTCGCCAAAAATATGTGTCCACGCATGCACACACACAGCCTCTGTGCGTGCATACACACACACTTTCCAGATGGGACTTCTTACAGGTAAGTAGAACCGTCCGGACTCCAGACCATTCCCAAACTGGTTTGGCCTTTCTGTGCCCATGCCCTTCCCATGGCCCTTTGGCCTAGCGTTGCAGGCCAAAGGCTGAATAAATTGCTTCAGCCTGGAGGGACTGTAGTTTGAGGCCGGAAGGGGGGGCTGCAGCATGCAGGTGAAGGCCAAGGGCAAGGCCGGAGCAGTGGAATGGTGCATTCCCCGACCCAGCCGAGGCAAACTGTGAGTGGGTGGAGGCTCCGGGGCAAGGCCGGAGCTGGGGAATGTTGCGTCCCTGGGCCCTGACCCAAGGCAAAGGGTGAGCGAGCGGCATGCTTATCTGTGGTGAGCAGAGTGGGCGAGGCGCAGAGGTGAGGTGCAGAGATTAGCTGGACTGCATGGTGAAGCAAGATTTACAGGGCAGGATGGGGTGGGGGGCAACCTGGTGGGCAGGGCGGGTGGCTACCAGGCAGGCGGGGTGAGCAGCGAGCCAGCAAGAGGGTGGGAGGGGGCAGGGCCTATCATAATTGTTGTACCTTATGATTCTTGATGAATGTATCTTTTCTTTTATATACACTGAGAGCGTATGCACCAAGACAAATTCCTTGTGTGTCCAATCACACTTGGCCAATAAAGAATTCTATTCTATTCTATTCTATTCTATTCTATTCTATTCTATTCTATTCTATTCTATTCTATTCTGTAAACCGCTTAGAGAGGGCTGTAAAGCACTGTGAAGTGGCATTTATGTAAGTCTAAGCCTTATTGCCATTAAGCCAAGATTTTCACTATTTTTAGAACCGTAACGAGCTCCTCTAAGCTTCCTTTACTAGTTTGATATAACTAACAAAGAAGCAAGCAAAGAAATAATTTCTGAAGGATGAGGTATATGTATCAGCATTTTTCCCATCTCTTCATCCTATTTACCAATTAAGGTATAGTTTAAAATAAACATTCACACATATGCTTCAATTTAAAGACATCGGCATGTGTTTCTAATCCACTTAGAATATATGCATGTATGCATGTCGCAATATATGCATGTATATATAAAGCTAAATGTCTTCAGTTATAACTGTGCTTAAATGCATTTTTGTACATTGTTTTGCCCTATAGGGTAATGTTTACCAGGGTTTTGATTGCTTGTTTGTTAAAAAAAATGGAGGAAAAACATTTTGAACTCTTTCTGACATTTGAGTTGCAACAATTGTACAACACTGTAAAAGGAGAATGATTCTAATAGTACCTGAATCAGCTCTCTGTCAGAAGGCAAGGAGTACAGTGGCACTAATGGACAAAACCCCAATTTTCAATCCCATTCACACTGGGGTGGGAACTGGTGAAGATAAAAATATTTTAAAACCTGGCTTGGCTTGCATAAGACCATATTAAAACATGTTAGAAGATGCAAGTAGAAAAAATAGGGACCACCTTTGGTGGGAAGGTAACAGTGTTCCGTGCACATTTGGCGTTTAGTCATGCCGGCCACATGACCATGGAGATGTCTTCGGATAGCGCTGGCTCTTCGGCTTTGAAACAGAGATGAGCACCGCCCCCTAGAGTCATGAACGACTAGCAGATATGTGCGAGGGGAACCTTTACCTTTACCTTAGAAAATGCCAGTATTTATCATTTCTCTATACTTAGCAGAATTTAGCTACTTCTTGAAAAACCAGTGATCTAGATAATGTGAAGGAGCTCCCATTCCCATCTAAATCATAAGTTAAAGCAACTACAATCCAAGAATCTATTATGGTACCTTCAGTAGTACAATATTTGACCTGTTATCAGTTTTTAAGATCACTCAGTCAACACCTTCATGTCACGAATAGGAGTAATTGTCCTATTGAGGCTCAGATGGTCCAAAATCCCATCAGATACAGCTGCTTGAATCCTCCAAAGTCTTTTAAGTTTGGCTTATTGGAACAGATTGGAAGGAAGATGATGGCAGAGATTGTGAGCTGAAAGTGGAAAGTGGATAGATTTATATCATCCATGTGTGCAAAGCTTCAGTTTTCTATTTCTTCCTAAGTGTTGTGAGAAGGAAACTTGATTTTATTTACCTTTTTGTTTCCAGTGGATGTAAAAAACATCAACCCAGAATTAATGGTTGACTATAGCTTGAAGCATTAGGCTGCCATTCCTTGCATAAATATCTAATTTGAAATTTACTATATGTTGATGGATCTGCAGGAATCACCATGTTTGCAGTTGGTGTTGGTAAAGCTGTCGAGGAAGAGCTGAGAGAAATTGCTTCTGAGCCAGTGGATCAACATTTTTCATATTCAGCAGATTTCAACACCATGACTCATATAGTTGACAATCTCAAACTCAGTATCTGCCCAGGTAAGATATTACAGCTTCAAGTATTTAGATGACACGTTCCAGTAAAACCCAGGGTTAGCTTGTCCATTTTGGATCTTGGTTTATAT
Organism: Ahaetulla prasina; assembly: GCF_028640845.1. Lineage (NCBI taxonomy): Eukaryota > Metazoa > Chordata > Lepidosauria > Squamata > Colubridae > Ahaetulla > Ahaetulla prasina. The sequence goes on from NC_080541.1 coordinate 200,701,383, forward strand.
CAGAGGTGTCAAACTCAAGGCCCGCAGGCCGTGGAGTGCTTAGATCTGTCACATGGGGCCATCCTGGAAACAACAAAGGACTGGCGTGTGGCTGTCCTGAATTCTTTTTTTGCTGGCAGAGGGATGTAGGAGGCCATCGCAACCGAAAATGGAGCTCATGAGCCCATTATTGCTGGCAGAGTGCTTGGGCCACCACAGGTGCCCCTGACACGAGTGACGTTGAGCTGGACACGTCCCCTGGACATGCCCCACGCCCCCCCAAGGTCAAACACAACCCTGATGCAGCCCTCAGTGAAATCAAGTTTGACACCCCTGGTCTATATAACTGAAAACTTTCAAGAAGAGACTGGACTGCCATCAGTCAGAAATGGTGTAGGGTCTCCTGCTTAGCTGGGGGGGTTGGACTAGATGACCTACAAAGTCCCTTCCAACTCTGTTAACCTGTATCTGTATATCTTGTCCTATCACTCAGGATCTAGGTTACTTAACCCTACAAAATTATGTTGTAATCTGAAACAACAAAGAATTGTTTATCAAATTTGCTTTGCACCATAATTAGAGCCTTGGGCATTGTCTAAATATACATACAAAAATACTCATCATTAAATGTATTTCAGAGTCCTTAAATAAGCACAATATGTTTATGAGTTTTAAACTATGAGTTATTAGGCTTACGGTTGAAGAAGACCATGGTCAAAATAAATTAAAGCTTATTATTATGTTTGAACCCTCCAAAATGGGCATATTAGATCAATTTATATAAGATTGTCCTAGGGTGTTGGGGCTTCTGGTTAATGTGTAGAGGATTGAATTTCTATGTTTCTAATGAATTTTGTGGTATTTATTTCAGAGGAGGGCATAGGAATAACTGAAATCCGTAGCCCATGTGAATGTGCAGCTCTCGTACAGTTCCAGTCAAACACTATTGAAATCCTACAAGACCTCACCAATAAAAATATCCTTTAAACAGTGTGACTTGCACAGAATGTATGATTGGAGAAATTGGGAATTTAAATTAAATAGGAAAGTTGCTTAAACTTACCCTTTTAGCAAAATTTGATCTTTTTCTTTTGAATGTCTTTGAGTATTTAAAAAAAAATGAAGATTTAGGGAACTGTTCAATAAACTATTTAATAAAAGTACAAAACGTATGCTAAACTTCTAGGAACTAATACAGCAAGTAAAAAGTAAAGGTTCAGTGGGTAAGGGATTGAATATAGTTGAGTGCTTACAATGATGTGTTTCAGGGGTGAAATTTGACTGGATAGGACTGGCTCGGGTGGAACCAATAGGGATGATTTGAATCAGTTTGCTGAACCGGTAAAAATCACTCCTGGTTGGCCCCACTCACACCTGCCCAGTCGCCTACTCGACAGGTCGCCTCTCACCTCTTCTGGCTGCCGCAGCCTGTCCCTTTAATGTAATCACCGGGAGGAGGGGGCTGGGGGGGTGACCATAAACGGAGCAGCAGCTCTGCTGTGAATGGAGGGAGAAAAGTTTGGCTTCTCTCTGCCACAGCATTCACTATGAGCCCTTCTTGTGCTCATACACACATTTTTTCCTACCGGGTTCTGTGGGCATGGCTTGGTGTGGGGGGGTTGTCATGTGACTGAATGGGCATGACCATGAGTGACATCGAGTTGGCCATGCCCACTCAGTCACAGGACCCCTTCACACCAAGCCACACCCACAGCACCGGTAGGGAAAAAAATGTGAATGTCATCATTGATATGTTTGTACTTTGAGGAAATTTAAGGAAGAAAAAAAAAGAATTGCCTGACTTGCAGCTGAGATATGTTCCCTGCCGTTCAACATTTCAGTGTATCTTCACATTATTTCTTGTTTTGGCTTCCTTAATGCAAGCACTTGCTCAGATGACTGCCAGGCTCGATCATTTGGAAAAACAGATTGCCAACAAAAAGTGATTGTCATGAAAAGACACCCTATATTTTGGGCAAAGAAATGTCCTGTACTTCATCCTTGGCATATCAAGAGTGGTTGCAATGGTTATCTGCTCAGGATCTTGAGTGGGACTCTTTTTTCTCCAGATTGTAAATTATAAAATTATAAAAAAAAAAAATACATTTTTCCCCCTTTTTGGTAAGATGAGTAGTTGAGATGGAACTCTAATGAAACTGTTTGAATTTCGGTAGAGTGGGCATTTCAGAGAAGGAAAAGGAAGTGAAATATATAGTGTCTTCAAGAGCTGCTGGGATTATTCAGTAATTATTGATTTTTTAAAACAGGAATTTGTACCCAGAACTCTCGATTTGCAAAATGGGAGCAGGAAGCAAGAAATTCCTTCCTCGTTAATTTGCATTTTCAGAAGAGGCAGCATCACTGTCTAATGTTCCCAAACAAAAGAATGTGTTGATGGGTTTCTTTTACTAGCTTTCATTGTGAACAGTTGAACATTCAGACTCTTCCTAATAAACAGGTTTTCTTACCCAGGAAGATTCTACATCTGTTGATTCTACAGTTCCCAGAATTCCCAGCTAGCATCTTGTAGTTTGAACACACCTGGAAGTGCCCAGAGTAGGGGGCGGCTTGAATAAAACATTCTGTCTCAAAATCCTTGCTTTTGAAAGGAGACATTTATTTAAATCATCAACTAAAATGAGTTGGTTCAAAAATTGAACAAAAAAAGTGTCATTGGGACATTTCCTAGACCCACCCTGACTTTGACAGAATTGCTGAAGAATTTGTCAAAATTTCCCTTTTAAAAAAATCAGTGAATTCTTTTAAATGTTCTATATGTGTCTGCGTATATGTATGTACCTTTGTTTCTAAGAGAGGGCAGGGGTAACAATTTTTCTAAATGTCCTTTTATTGTATGAAAAATTTATCCTGATAAATAAACTTGTTATTGATTTCTTACTACTTTCTATCTTCTTTCCATTAGACATATGTGAAAATAATTTATATTTGGATAATTCTTTATTTATTTTATAAATAAGCTGAACAAAAGTTTCAGGGTCAGCAAAAAGGAGATCCTTCCAACAACAACAACAACAACAACAACAATAATAATAATAACAACAACAAAAACAACAACAACCCACATAGTGATGTTGACAGGCTATATTTAATTATTATTATTATTATTATTATTATTATTATTATTATTATTATTATTATTATTATTATTATTATTATTATTATTATTATTATTATTAAATTTTTATGCCGCCCTTCTCCCGAAGGACTCAGGGCGGTGAACAGCCAGATAAAAACAATACAATATATTACAGTAAAATCACTATTTAAAAAACTTATTCAATATGGCCTAAATTAAATATAAAATACATAATATAAAATAAACCCCATTTAAAATCCAATTAAAAACCCCTGTTAAGCCAGTCCTGCTCGGAAGAATAGATACGTCTTCAGCTCACGGCGAAAGGTCCGGAGGTCAGGAAGTTGTCGAAGTCCTGGGGGAAGCTCATTCCAGAGGGTAGGTGCCCCCACCGAGAAGGCTCTCCCCCTGGGGGTCGCCAGCCGACACTGTTTGGCTGACGGCACCCTGAGGAGACCCTCTCTATGGGAGCGTACCGGTCGGTGGGAGACGTGGTAACAGAAGGCGGTCCCGAAGATATCCCAGTCCTATGCCATTTGCCCAGAAAGGTAGGTGGCAGAGGACTTTTGCAAGTGAAGCAGACAGTTGAAGAAGAGGAACATGCTCTGGCAGATTATGTGAAAGACAGTGATGAACCAGCTTTGGTGGAGGTCAACAAGAGGAAGCTGCTAAAAGTACAGCAAACCAAGTATCAATATAGGAAAACAGCGATGCAAGCTCAAGCTGACAGCTGGTATAACAAAGCACTGCATGGACAGTTCCTTGAAAAGATCCAAGGAAAAGTAGATAAGGAAAAGACCTGGTTATGGCTGACCAATGGAACATTGAAGAAAGAAACAGAAGGCCTAATTCTTGCGGCCCAAGAACAAGCCATTAGAACAAATGTAATCAAAGCCAGAATAGAAAAATCTGCTGATGATCCCAAATGCAGACTCTGCAAAGAAGCAGATGAAACCATTGATCATATACTGAGCTGTTGTAAAACAATAGCTCAGACCCACTACAAACAACATCACAACACAGTCGCTCAGATGGTCCACTGGAACTTGTGTCACAACTACCATCTGCCTGTAGCAAAGAACTGGTGGGATCATAAGCCTGAAAATGTGATTAAAAATGAGCATGCAAAACTACTGTGGGATTTCCGAATACAGACTGATAAAGTTTGGAACGCAACACCCCGGATATCACAATTGTGGAAAAGAAAAAAAGTGTGGATAGTCGACATTGCTATACCTGGTGACAGCAGAATCGATGAGAAACAACTTGAAAAAGTCACCAGATATCAAGATTTGAGAATCGAATTGCAGAGACTCTGGCATAAACCAGTGCAGGTGGTTCCAGTGGTACTCGGCACACTGGGAGCTGTGCCTAAACACCTAGGCAAGCACTTAAAAGCAATTGGCGCTGATAAGATCACCATTGGTCAGCTGCAGAAGGCCACCTTACTGGGTTCTGCTCGCATAATTCGCCGATACATCACGCAGTCCTAAACGCTTGGGAAGTGTTCGACTAGTGATCTGTGATACGAAATCCAGCGTAGTTATCTCATTTGCTGTGTATACTGTCATTTTGTGTAAATAAAATAATAATAATAATATACTTGGTTGATAACTAGGATGCAGGCAGCAACCGGTATCAACCATTAGCACCAGTCAATAGTATTTGTGACACATTTTTAAATGATCAGTTGACTGAGTTTCATGTTTAAAGAATAAAAGAGATCAAATCCCTTCCTCATAAATATACAGATGCATCCATGTGGAGACAAACATACTGTCAGTGATTGATGCTCTCCCGTTCTATAGAAGAATGTCAAATATACAGAGAATTTATTACATTACATCTAAATATTCTCCAAACTGGTTCTTCCAAGTATCCTGGACTTCAAATCCTTTAATCCTTAGCCAGATGGCTATCAAAGCAGATCCACAAGGTGAACAGGCACATTTACTTCCCATACTGAAGTCATGTTTTACTTATGTTGTGCAAGGTGCTACGGTAGCTAAGCTAGGAGAGAAATATAAACAGTCAGAGAAACTTCAGTGATGGAACGGTGCAAAGCAGACAACACCCCAAAGATGTCACTCTCTGCCACCTCTGACAGTAAAGTAAGCTTAAACACATGAATAAAACATAAAAAATTCTTCTGTTTTAAAACTTTTAAGTTAAGCAGTGAAGCAACCAGCTATATTATTGTTGTTGTTCAGTCGCTAAGTCGTGTCTGACTCTTCCGACCCCATGGATTATAGAATGCCACAGCAGAGGTGGGATTCATTTATCTTCCCTACCGGTTCGCAAATGTGAGCGCCCACCTTCCTCACATGCTCAATCTTCCACACATGCTCTTTGCTCATGCGCGCGCCTTCTGTGCATGCACACGACCTCCAAAATGTGGCTAAATAGGATGAAATTATGTACAAGCTGGTGGGTGGGGCCTATAGCAGTCGCCACTACCGGTTTACCTGAATCGGACAGAACTGGCTGAATCCGACCACCGCTATATCTTCCACTGTCTCCCAGAGTTTGCCCAAATTCATGTTGACTATGTCAATGACATTACCTAATCATTTCATCCTCTGTCATCCCCTTCCCCTTTTGTCTTCAATCTTTTCCAACATCTGACTTTTTTCCAATGAGCATATTATTGTACATTAAATATTTAATGGAACTTTGTCTTAAGTGCAAAAATTAGACAGGAGGAATCTTTAACTATGTTACACTGTAAACATCTGTATACTCATGGAAAATCACTATATGGGTATAACACTATAAAAAGTTTTATTTATTTATTTATTTGTCAATCATATATAAGATAACAGGTAAAAGTATAAACATAATTTGGATACATGAAAAGAGTAAGTAAAAAGGAATATTAGGACAGGGATGGTAGGCACGCAGGTACCCTTATGCAAACCCCTTACAGACCTCTTAGGAATGGGGTGAGGTCAACAGTAGCCAGTTTAAGCTTAAAGTTTTGGGGATTTGGGGAAGAAACTACAGAGTCAGGTAGTGCATTCCAGGCATTGATCACTCTGTTACTGAAATCATATTTTCTGCAATCGAGTTTGAAGCGGTTTACCTTGAGCTTGTATCTATTATTTGCTCATGTATTGTTGCGGTTGAAGATGAAGTAGTCATTGACGCAGGACTTTTTCATAATATGATGCAATTTCTTACCAGTTTTATATAAAGGTGCGTACAGCCTCCTTTGTTCATTTCAAAACTGGTGGATAAATTCCTTCCACTAGATCAGGGGACCCCAGCACCAGTCTGCTGCATGCCAGAAACCAGTCCGCTCAAACAAGCGAAGCCCCATTGCAGGATGCAGGCAACACGTAGTGCATTCCAGGCAGGTATGTATGTATGTATGTATGTATGTATGTATGTATGTATGTATGTTCAATGCATGCTCAAAAACAGTGCAACATTTCCAATTTGATTACAAAATTGGATTTGCTTTGGAGCACATAGGAACATGAATTTAGCATCTTCGTTCAACTCTTTTAAGCAGCTGTGTGGGATCAAGCAGCAGCTGCAGAGAGCGGCCACATGGTTCCAGGAAGAATCATGCAGGCTTTAACGAGTTGCAGACAAAACTACATTTGCACTCCGAAATACTTTTTAATGAAATATTTCCAAAGCATTGCACAGCCTTAATATCCTTTACATACAAAGCCACTTCATAATTCTTCCACCCAAACTGCCTCTTTTGGGAAATGCCAAGAAAGAACCTTATTTCCTGCACCAACTCTTTTTCCATGCTCTGGAAAACTGGACAATTGAAGCATTTGACTGCGCCAATGAATGAGAGCTTGTAAAGAGTGAAAGGACCTGCCCCTCCCTCCACCCAGAAATGTATATTTTCATCCAGATCCAGAGCAACACTTGTTTTTATAGGTGAAGACCTTGAATGGGGCATTTAATCCCCATGATTTCCCAATGAGATGGATAGAGCCTGTTGTTCATAATGTACACTATGCTTTCAAGTCCAAGCAGATGGCAAAGAGGAAGAATCACAGCTGTATAAGTTTTATTGCTGGCAGCTCTGAATCAAGTAATTCAAACAAGGCGTCTAAGGAACCTAAAATGATATTGAAGGCAAAGAAATTTTTTTAAAAAACAAATCATGTAAATAAAGCTTTATGAAAATTTGCTTTCTTTGCTATGCTCTGCTTGTTATGGTTGATTCTTGTACTGACTGCCCATGGCAGCACCATCGTGGGAAGAGAAATATAAGCGGATGAGAAATTTTAGGAGTGCAAATTCTGGAACAAAAAAAAATATAGCCGTGAACTAATTAAAGATAATAAATTAAGCAATAAGAAAATGCAAGAGCCTCTGAAAAAAAAAATTGGTACAAACTGGTCTTCCCTATCTGAAAACCAACTGCAAGATCAAAGGATATCACATCGAAGTCTAAAAATCTTTCTGGATTGTGCAGAAACATCCCTCTGCTATCGTAAATCTTCAAACTTCTCACTACAATCATAGGACCAGCAGCTTGTAATAACTTTGCTAAGGAAATAAATTTCTTAGCAACAATATGGCAGCAATTTGTCATTGTCTTCTGGGTTGTTTTTTTTTAATTCTCAGTTGTCTCCCATCCAAATACTAATCCTGTTTACCTTCCAAGGTAAACAGGATTAGGTCAGTCAGGTTCTGCCTTCTCCCTTAAACAGCAAGTCTTAGAGAGGAGGGACTTATCCAGAGACATTAGAGGCACTTGTTTTTTTTAATTAGAGCTTTTGTGCCCTCATAAACGATTTGTATGTAGAAAATATGCTGCTAAATATTTCTGTAGAGTCATATGTGGGAGAGTGAGCAGGTATTTTTAATTCCAGGGATGCAGAGTTTTAGTGCTATCTAGGAAGGATGGTTATAATAGACACACCCTCTCCTTAACTGGAGAGTTTTTGTTATAATTAGAGAACTGAAAACAAGCATGTGTGTGGGCTGAGAAAAAGATTCAAGACCAAAAGACAGCAGAAACATGGCAAAAGGAGACTGTGACCCAAAGGCAAATATTACACACTAGTCTTAAGAAAGCAACAGAAAACTTCAACTGTTGGAGCTGCGGGACTGCTGAAAGGTAGAGCTGAGAGCAGGCCGAGGAAAAGAAAGTAAGAAAAACTAGAGTAGGGGTGACAACTTTAAGACCTGTGAACTTCAACTCCCAGAATTCCCCAGCCAGCCATGGGAATGGGAGTTGAAGCCCACACATCTTAAAGTTGCCAAGGGTGAACACCCCTGGAGTAGAGTCTGCAAACCCAAGCAAGACTGCAAACCAAACCAAGCCCATGGTGTGCAGGAGTTTAGGTGTGGAAGTCTACAAACCAGCTCCAGAAACAGGATTGTGAGTGCTTTTTGGGGAACCAGGAGAGAAAATGGCATTCAGTTATACATAAAGGAATGAAAAGGGTTTTCACATTATTATTATTTATTATTTATTAAATTTTTATACCGCCCTTCTCCCGAAGGACTCAGGGCGGTGTACAGCCAAGATAAAACACGAAATATATACAAATTAAAACATTTAAAACCTAGCAAATTACAAAAAGGCTGATAATTAAAATAAGAAATAAGCTGGAGATTGGCTACAAAAGCTGAAGAGCTATGGGGAAAGGAACAATTTTAACAATTTTAAAAATAAACAGTGCAGATAAGAAAGCATTGTAGGAACATAGAAATAGAATTTTATATGTAGCATGTAGAATTCTTTATTGTCCAAGGAATTTGTCTTTGGTGCATAAGCTCTCAGTGTACATAAAAGATATAAGTGATAAATCATGATCATAGTCATCATAAATACCTTTATCATGAATCATAAGACACAGCACTTAGTGATAGTCATGGATACTAAATAAGCAATCAACATCAATTATACTAGGATACTAAGTAAACAATATAAATTGAAAGATACAAGCAACAAAGTTATAGTCATAAGGAGATAGATTAAAGTCTTAATGTCTGTGTTCTGTACTATATTAATAAAAACCTTAACATACCTTCATTCTGCAATAAAAAAACTTCAATTTTTAATGTGCTGATAATATATTCAAATATAGAACAAAGGGGGAGGGGTCAGGCAGCCTATTGTACTTACTGGGTTGGATGTACAGATGTTCCTCTCCTGGTTATTATACAACTCTAATTGATTCAGAAAAGAATTACCGTATATACTCGAGTATAAGCCGACCCGAATATAAGCCGAGGCACCTAATTTTACCACAAAAAACTGGGAAAAACTATTGACTCGAGTATAAGCCGAGGGTGGGAAATGAGGCAGCTACTGGTCAATGTAAAAAATAAAGATAGAGCCAAGTAAAATAACATGAATATTTATTTGAACGAAAAACAATAAAAGTGCAAAAGGGGGAAGGAGGATTCCCAGCTCTAAACAAAGGGAAATCCCGGAATGCCAGCGCGAAAGGCGGTGCTCGCGTTCCTCCTCCCTTGCTCAAAAGCCCCAACATGATATTGGAATTGGATGCCATTATATACCTGCTGAGGGGATAATTTGAATAACTTGAAAGATATAAAAGCTCTAAACATATTTGTTTAAAAATCTAAAATCTATACTTAAAATAAATGAATATAAAGTAATAAAGTTCTTTAAAGTTGTAATTCACTTTGCTGCTGAAAAGAAAGGAAGCTTAACACCTTAAATGGTATTTATTAACTGAAATATCATCAAATCAAATATATAATGAGGTATATTATAATGACCTTTGTTTTCAGAAAGAAGCATGATGGAAGTTTTTCAATAAAGGGGAAATATAGAAAAACTTAGTGTCATGCTCATATATCATCTTTACAGATGTTGTTAACACTATACTATGGCAGCATATGATGGTACAATGTTTCAATCAATTTCAGGATGAAAACTCATCAATGAGGAGGAGGTATAATTTATTAACCTTGTATGATATCAGTTTCTCAAGGACTCTAGAAGGACCCGAGGAAGAAATCTCTGCCCCCTCCCCACTTTCCCTTTCCAACCCAGCCTTCCAAGGGGACCCGTGACGAAGAAATCTCTGCCCCCTCCCCACTTTCCCTTTCCAACCCAGCCTTCCAAGGGGACCTTTGAGGGAGAAATCTCTTCCCCCTCCCACTTTCCCTTTCCAAGGCAGCCTTCCAAGAGGACCTCTGCAAAAGAGCGAAAGCTTTCTCCTGGTCGTTTTACCACCACCATACCCTCCACGCCGGCCATCCTAGGCTGGGTTAGAAACAAGGAGGGGGAAGTTCAAGGACCACATCGATGGCACGAGCTCAGATTGCCGGCTGGGGATGATGGGCGCTGCAGTGCGATCTCGGGAGAGACTAGGGGGGAAGAAAGAATGACTGTTTCCCCACACCCTAGGATTGGGGAAAACATTGACCCCCCCCCTTAGTTGCGGGAGAAGGGTTGCGCTTCAAAGCGGTCGCCTCCATCCATCAATCCATCCTTCCTTCCTTCCTTCCATCCATCCATCCATCCTTTTTTTTTTCCCCAGCGAGCGGTGCGTGTGTGTGACATGCAAGCAAGACGTCTCACGGGGCATGTGAACTGGGTATGTCTAGTTTAGGGGTGACATGATAGGAACATTCCAATATCTCAGGGCCTGCCACAAAGAAGGGGGAATCAAACTATTCTCCAAAGCACCTGAGGGCAGGACAAGAAGCATGGGTGGAAACTAATCAAGGAGAGAAGCAACCTAGAACTAAGGAGAAATTTCCTGACAGTTAGAACAATTAACCAGTGGAACAACTTGCCTCCAGAAGTTGTGAATGCTCTAACACTGGAAGTTTTTAAGAAGATATTGGATAAGCATTTGAAGTGGTATAAGGTTTCATGTAAGCAGGTTAGACTAGAAGACCTCCAAGGTCCCTTCCAACTCTATTATTCTGTTTTTTTGTTCTGTTTTCTTTCTAATCTATCTATCTATCTATCTATCTATCTATCTATCTATCTATCTATCTATCTATCTATCTATCTATCTATCTAATTAGCTAGCTAGCTAGCTATCATTATCTCGCTTCAAAAGACAAAACCTAAACACGAAGTTGTAGCTGAATAGCCCTACATAATTTAGCTTTTTCCAAGCTGGTGATTTCCAAAGGCTTTGAAATGCGACTTTCCTCATCCTCTGCCAGGATAAGCTGATGTGCTCAGAAGGCTGGGAATGGTGGCATTTCTACATTTCTTGTGGGCAGAAGGTGGACCCCTATGTTTCCTTGAAAACACCTCCCAATATTTATTAGAGTGACTTCTCTCCCCAGAAGAAAGGTGCGAGCGCTGTTTAACAATCCCGTCAGCTAAATCCTATCGAGTCAAAGGGGCCAGTCAATGGGGCTAGGATGAATTCTGGGTCACCAGGGACCCTTTTTTTGTGGCCGCTCTCAACCAGGGCGGGCCAAGCAGCCGCCTTTAGCGGCTCTGGAATGGATGTTGAGGTAACCCAAGAGGCAGCCTCTTTTCAACTCCCCGCCTTTTTTAAACGCTCCTGCCGGGCGGCGACAGGGACGCTGGACACCAAAAGCGGCGCCTGCTCTTCTCCGCTTTTATTTTATTTTAGTATTCAATCGGCAGCAGAGGCTCGAGCCTTCTGGGGCGCCGAAAAGGAGCCGAGGAGCTGCAGCAACGTTGCAAGAGAGCCGAAAAGAGGGGTGGGGGAGAGAAGCAAAAGAAGAAGAAGCAGCAAGCTTTCCAGCCGACTTCGTGTGGCGCGAGAATCCGATCCACCGCCTCCTTCCCCGGCCGACAGGGCTGAACTGCCGCTGCACCACCACTTCCCAAAACAGATTTCCAGACTTGGAAGCAGCCCGCCACGAAAGGAGGAGGAGGAGGAGGAGGAAGCGGCGGCGCGGCTGCTCCTGCTGCTGTTTCGCTCTCCGCCCCTTCCAGCGCCTTGACGAGAGCGAGAGAGAGAGAGAGAAAGGAACCGCGCCGTCCGACCGGCTGTGTGTGTGTTTGTGGTGGGGTCTCGTCCCAGCCACCCACCCACTCGCTCCCTTTCCCTCTTGGGCGTGGGCTGATCTTAGAAGCCGCGCTGTCGCGGGCGCCGCCTCCTCCTCTTCCTCCACGCCGCTCCTCTTGCACGCCTCAACCCCCATCCCTCACCCTCTCCGCGCGTGAAGGTCACCTCCTCCCTCTTCCAGGCGGCGGCGGCGGCGGCCCCGAGCGGAGCGCCACAGCCGGCAGCTCCGCTTCCCTCCCACCTTCCTCCTTGCTAAAGGCCAAAGTCGGCTCCCCGCCCGCGCGGGACCCGAGCCAAGCGGTCCCAGTCCAGCGAGCGGTGGCGACATGCAGCGCCACTGCTTTCACCGTTCGGCTGGACGGGACCGGCGGATTTGCCCAAGGCTGAGCAGTTCGGCGGACCTGAGCCAAGCCGGTCCCAGTCCAGCCGAACGGTGAAAGCGACATGCCGAGCGCCGCTCCGCTTTCACCGCTCGCTGACCGACCGCTTGGCTCGGGTCGCAGTAACTCCGCCAGGCTGTGCCAAGAAACCATTTAAAAGCCCGCCAGGCTTTCTTCTCCCTCCGTGCTTCAGAAGTTGGGCTTTTAAATGGTTTCTTCGTGGCACAGCCTGGCGGAGTTAGAATGAGCCCGGTCCAGCCGAACGGTGAAAGCGGAGCGCGCCGCATGTCGCCACCGCTCGCTGGACCGACCGCTTGGCTCGGGTCCGCAGTAACTCCCGCCAGGCTGTGCCACGAAGAAACCATTTAAAAGCCCAACTTGAAGCACGGAGGAGAAGAGAAAGCCCTGGCGGGGCTTTTAAATGGTTTCTTCGCACAGCCTGGCGGGAGTTGCATGACCGCTCCGCTTTCACCGTTCGCTGGACCGGGACCGGCTTGGCTCGGGTCCGCAGTAACTCCCGCCAGGCTGTGCCACGAAGAAACCATTTAAAAGCCCAACTTCTGAAGCACGGAGGAGAAGAAAGCCCTGGCGGGGCTTTTAAATGGTTTCTTCGCGCACAGCCTGGCGGGAGTTATTGCGGACGAAGTCCGGTCCAGCCGAACGGTGAAAGCGAGCGCCGCATGTCGCTTTCACCGCTCGCTGGACTGGGACCGCTTGGCTCAGGTCCGCGCGGCGAACTGCTCAGCCTTGGGCAAATCCCGCCGGACGATCTCGCCGCCTCTTTGGCGTCTCCTGTGCGGGGTTCCCGAAGTACATCGAGACGTAGACTCGAGTATAAGCCGAGGGGGCGCTTTTCAGCACAAAAAACGTGCTGAAAAACTCGGCTTATACTCGAGTATATACGGTATTATTATTTAGTATTCTGTATTAATAACATCTTTTTAAAGTTGATGTGTTTCTTGCTGACTTCAGAGACAGATTAGATTCAGTCTGTTAGCTGGCATAAAAAGCATATCCCTGCTGCCTCATGCTTCCTCGTTATCCCACCATCTCAAAAATGCACCTAGCAGCAGGCTGGGATAGAAGACCAATAGAAAGATCGCTGGGATGGGACTCTATTGTAAAAGGGAATTGGATGAGCTGCTGGAGGTTAGCAGGGGTTTGGGAGAACCTCTAGCTAAGATTCTGTGCAGTTCAGAGAACCCCCAAATCCCACTCCTGGCTGGCCCAGCTCACCTGCCCCACCTCTCCCAGGAGTCCCCACGCAGACTGTTTTGAATGCAGGTAAGTACAGTGATTCAGCGGTTCGAATCCCTAGTGCTGCCGTGTAACAGGGTGAGCTCTCATTACTTGTCCCAGCTTCTGCCAACCTAGCAGTTTCAAAAGCACGTAAAAATGTAAAGTAGAAAAATAGGGACCACCTTTGGTGGGAAAGTAACAGCGTTCCATGCGCCTTTGGCATTGAGTCATGCCGGCCACATGACCACAGAGACGTCTTCGGACAGTGCTGGCTCTTCGGCTTTGAAACAGAGATGAGCACCACCCCCTAGAGTTGGCAACGACTAGCACACATATGCGCGAGGGAAAACTTTACCTTTACCTTAAGTGCAGTGTGTGTGTGGAGGCTCAGGGAAGATGAAAAATGGGCCTACCAGCAATTCGGGAAAGCTGGAAATGGACCCGTTTCCAGCCTCCAGAGGGCCTCCAGAGCCTGGGGAGGCCGTTTTTGCCCTCCTGGAGGCTCAAGAAAAGCCTCCGAAGCCCAGGGAAGACAAACACCCACCCCCTGCCAGGGTGCAGGAGGCCAACCAGGCCATGCCGACCATGGCCACACACACCCAGCAACTGGACAGAGAACCCCTTGCTAAAATTTTTGAAGCACCCCTGAAGGGAATAGATTAAATATATTGTAGAAAGTCAAAACTTCATAGAAATTTCAGCATTTAAAGTGATGCTGAGAGACTCACTTTTCTCAAACGTTTGTGTAGCATTAGCCCACCCAAAGCACTTTCTCATAGTTGTTTTGTTCTATATTTGTTCTGTATTTCTCACAATCACTTTACAAATGTGATTTACAATCACATTTCATATCCCCGTTTATGACAAGGCTACCTAGTCTTTTCAGGCTGAGGTCATATTTGGCTGTTGAGAGTTGTGCTCAGCAATGAACCCAAGTACCTGATAGGGCCAGATATAAACAGCATTATTTGAACTGAATTTAAATGTAAATTTAATCAAATTAATGGCATACAATTAGTATGTATTTTATGATTCCCTCTATTTATCATACATGATCATGTGCCATCAAGTCACTGTCAACTCTTTGTGATCACACAGATAGATTTTCCCTATGACAGTCTCAAAGATGCCTTTTCAGAAGGCAATTAGAAGTATAAACATGATTATGAATACATGAAATGGATACGAATAAAAGGGGACATTAGGCCATATTTTTTTCCCTCAAGGAAGAAGGGAAGTGCTGCCTTCCTCTTCCTCAAGGCACAAAAACATAGTCCAGTTGCCTTTTGAAAAAGCACCTTTGAAACAACCATGATCTGGATCAGGGGTCTCCAACCTTGGCAACTTTAAGACTTATGGACTTCAACTCCCAGAGTTCTTGCAAAGCTGGCTGAGGAACTCTGGGAGTTGAAGTCCATAAGTCTTAAAGTTGCCAAGCTTGGAGACTCCTGTTCTGGATGACTGAGAATCTCCATAGACATTTCTCCATGATAGTTTTATCATATTAAACATGACAATTCAACAATAACTTTTGGGAACTTTATGGGTGGCTGCGAGAGGGGTTGTCTTAGAGGTACTCTTGGGTTAAAGTGTAGTGACAAGGGTAAAAGGATTGTTTTTCTAACTGTTAAATAGATAGCTTACGAATAGTTTGGTATAGTAGTTAAGGCACTGGACATAAACCAGGAAACTGGAAGTTTTTGTCCCACCTTAGGCACAAAACCAGCTGGATGACTTTGGGCCAGTCATTTTCTGTCAGCTCAAGGAAGTAGTCAATGGCAAACCATTTCTGAAAGCTTGCCAAGAAAATATCAGGGATGACTCCAAGCAATTGCCAGGAGTCAAAAACGGATTTGAAAACCCCTGTGCACACATATCTCCAAACACACATTTACACAGAGACCAATCATTTATACTATTAAGAAAAATATTGCGTTGAGATGATCTAAGGAAAACCACAACATTAATTAATGCTTTTTAAAAAAACTTTTATTTTCCATTAATATCTATAGATGCCTATAACTCTTAACCAGAATTAGCATATACTTCCCAAGTATGAATGAATACACATGTATCTGTGGAGATTCTCAATCATTTAGGTCGTGGTTGTCCTAAAGGAGCTTTTCAATAGGCAACTGGACTCTTCTCTGTTTCACTTCTCATCGAAGAAGCTTCTTCACTTCTGTCTAAATTGTGGGGAATAGAAGGATTTATATTCTTTGCAGCAGAGGTGGGTTTCAGCAGGTTCTGACCAGTTCTAGAGAACCGGTAGCAGAAACTTTGAGTAGTTTGGAGAACCGGTAGTAACAATTCTGACTGCCCCTGACCCCATCTATTCTCTGCCTCCCAAGTCCCAGCTGATCGGGAGGAAATGAGGATTTTGCAGTAACCTTCCCCTGCCACACACACCAAGCCACACCCACAGAACTGATAGCAAAAACTTTTGAAAATGACCACTGCTTTGCAGTCCCAAGAAGTTTCCACACCCATTTGCACTGTGATTCAGATAACTTTGAGGGTACAGCTAAGCCGCCCAAATGGCTTCAACGATGCTCAAAGAGCTTCAGAATGCTAATGACCAGATGGCCACAAAGAATATAAATCTTTCTATTCCCATTCAGGAAAATCCCAGGAAAGTCCAGTTTGGAAAAGCACCTTTGGGAGTGCAGATGTGATGTTTCTATGCCTGCTTCCTATGCTTTGAGGAAGTGGAAAACAGAAACACTCCCTAAGCTTGATCTTATCATCTATGCAGGCAGGTAGACAAATGCATCAGATGACAATGAACAGCCTTCATTAATTAGGTATATTAGGTATATACAAATTAAACTAGGAAGGAAATCCAATTATCATGCTGCCAAAGCAAGATCCACTGCTAAGAACGGGGACAATTCCTGGCAAAATATGGTTTCAGGAGTGCTCATTTTAATTTCTCAACTGGGGTCATTGAAGCCCCAGCTATCATCTGAAACCCCTGGTCCCAAAGTAGGTACTACCTCCTTGAATCAATCACCTTCTCCCAATCAACCATAGACAACACTGGGGGTGGAACTAAGCAAAGTGTAAGTAGATCAGCACAGAGTAAGCAATTCTAAACTATGCAGTTCAGCAGGTATTGGCAGCTCTTCAGAGCAAATACCTAGATAATTGTTGCATGGTAGTGCCACTGGTGTTTCACTGCAACACTGTTTGGGTATGTAGTGAGGAAATACCAGGTGCAATGAAAAAAATGGTACTGCCAGGGAGCAGGCAGCCATCATTTCATGCCTCCTTGCCCTTCCCATCAAGGAAGACTTAACTGTCATAATCAGTTTCACGAGGGCCTATGGCTGTTTTCACTGAAGTTGTTGGGAATATTCAGAATGAACCAACCAATACTCTGTTCAGCAAGGAAGTGCAAAAATCAGCTTTCAACTGATGCTCTGTTCCCTATCATTATGTTGGAAGAAATATCCTTCTGGGTTCAGTTCCAAATGGGAAAAAAGACACTGGAAACATGGTGGCTGCTTGGAAAGATGGTTTTAATGGTGGACAGGATCACATGCCTTGATGCTGGGTGAAGAAAGAAAAGGGCTGAGATGCTGAGAGTGCGCTGGTTTTATGCCCTCTCTCGGCCCCACCCTACAGTTTCCTGTTCCTGTGTAAGAAATGCACTCTGATTAGTGGTCAGACTCCCACGGGCCGGGCGTCTTAGCTAACTTTGTAGGTTGTCTGTCTCCCAGGCTTGGTTGAGCCTTGCTTGCTGATGCAATCTCCTCAGGTGCCATGTGGTGAGTTCCGTTGCTGGATGGGTAGAGGGCAGGGGTGAAATGCTCCCGGTTCGCACCGGTTCCCCCGATTAGGTAGCGATGGCAGCTGCTGGTTCGGAGGACCGGTAGCAAAAATCCCTGGCCCCGCCCCCCGCCTCTGCTGAGCCACACTATCAGCAGAGGGTTTTTTTTTATTTTTACTTTTAAAAGTTTTTCTTCAGCCGAAACATGCCTTTAAAAGTAAAAAAAAACAACCCTCTCATGATCGTGGGGCTGAGCAGAGATCAAAACCCTTTAAAAGTTTTTTTTAAAAAACCCTCTTCAGCTGAAGGGGGGGGGGGAAAGAAAAAAAAACAGGATTTAAAAGCCTCCTCTGGCGATACCAGAGGAGTTTCCTGATCCTCACAGGCTTTTAAACTCACTTTTTAACAGCCCCCACTTACAAGATCCCCCACCCATGCCCAGCCAATTCCCCCTCCTCACTTACCTATAATTACTGCTCCTTTCCGGCTGCAACTGCATGCTTCCTTCAGCTACTGAACAAAAAAAAGAAGCTTGCTTTGACTTCCTGCTTTGCTAACTGAGGAACTCT
The DNA here is from genome assembly GCF_028640845.1 of Ahaetulla prasina. Classification (NCBI taxonomy): domain Eukaryota; kingdom Metazoa; phylum Chordata; class Lepidosauria; order Squamata; family Colubridae; genus Ahaetulla; species Ahaetulla prasina. The sequence goes on from NC_080541.1 coordinate 200,719,379, forward strand.
GGGATCTGAAGTCCACAATAAAATAAAATAAAATAAAATAATAAAATAAAATAAAATATTTGTGCAGCTTTCTGAGATTTGGTATGTTTCTGTAGTGTTTCACTCTAACTACACAAACACACAAAATCTCAGAAAGCTGTATGTGGCATTTTGTGTGTGTGTGTGTGAGTTGTGTGTGTGTAAAATGTGAAAGTTGGTTTTTGAGCTTTTTGTGGCTGTGTGAAGTGCAGCTGCTTTTACATTGTGTGTGAGTCAGTTGTGTTGTGTTGTGTTGTGAACCGGTAGGGAAAATTTTTAGATTTCACCCCTGGTAGAGGGCTAATCCTATCTGTTGGATTTGAGCAATAAAGAGGCAGGAGACCAATGAGTGACAACAGCTCTTTAGTTTATAGTGAACCCAGCAAAAATATCCGGCAAAAACCCCTCTTTATATACAGTTTTGGCTGAGGCTTCAACCAATCAGCAACGTGCTATTTCCCGCCCAAGTTTCCCTCCAAAACTTTAAAGATACATTACACTCCTTCCCTCCCAGAACGCATTGTACCCATATTTACATAATTTTAGCATCTTATTTCTCTACGTAGTCACGCAAGTAGACAGGGCGTCTCCTAACTCTTTCGGACCTGCGCAATTCATTTTCTGGGAGTGAGTCGAGCTGGCCGGAGGGACTGTTAGTTCCTCCCAGCTCCTCCTCTAGGCCATCCGGCCCTGGATTATTGGCAGCGTCGTCCCTGCTGTCTTCAGGAGGAACCGGTTGGTGTTGCTGGACCTCGTCGGACTCAGATAAGTCCCGCGTTTGCCCCGGGTTTGAGTCAGCTGTGGATTCAAACATTTGGTAGTCAAGGCCTGACTGATCTGTTTCTGATTTACTTGTTATTCGTTTCCTTATTTGGTCTATGTGGCGCTTCCAAACCCGGCCATCCTCCATATCTACGAGATATGATTTATTGATTATTTCAAGAATTGTCCTTTTAACCACGTTGGGCCCTCGCTATAGTTGTGTGCCCACACTGGGTCACCCACTGTCATTTCTCTCGTTTTTACCGTGTGCCCCTTGTACCCATCTGGGGTGTAGGTTGGGTTTAGTCGGTCTAATGGGCACCTGAGCTTCCTGCCCATCAATAGTTCCGCTGGCTGCGCCAGTTGTCACACAGGGGTTCTGTGTTGGACTGCTAGGAAGGTATCGATTTTGTTTGCCAATCGCCTGGCCTTATCCTGGATAATGCTTCTTTTGCGCTCCGAACGAAACGTTCTGCAAGTCCGTTCGTCGCCGGATGGAAAGGCGCCGAGAGGACATGTCTGATGCCCTCCTCCGCCAAGTACCCCTCAAACTGGGTTGCCGTGAATTGCGGGCCGTTGTCAGAAACTAGGGTGTCGGGCAACCCATGGGTTACAATAGGTGCCTCAGGACTGAGATCACTGACTCGGCCGTCGTGGATCTCATGAGGATGATTTCTAGCCATTTGGAGTAGGCATCTACTACCACTAGAAAGGTTTGCCCGTGGAATGGGCCGGCAAAATCGATGTGAATCCTAGACCATGGCCCCTAGGGTTTCTCCCACTCTCGGATTGGGGCCGTAGGGGGTAGTGGCCTTGACTCCTGGCAGGCTTGGCATTTCCCTACCCTGTCGCTAATTTCCTTGTCCATCAAGGGCCACCACACATAACTCCTCGCTAAGCCCTTCATTCTCACGATCCCCGGGTGGCCCACATGCAGAAGTTCCAATACCTTTTTTCGTAATTTCTCCGGGATCACCACCCTATCCCCCCATAACAGACACCCCCCTTGAACCGATAGCTCCTCTCGTTTTTTCACAAAGTCCTTGAAACGCTCGCCCGGCGCAGCGGGCCATCCCCTTTGTACCCAACCAATTACAGTCCTTATTGTAATGTCCTTGTAAGATGCCCTAGCCACTTCCTTGGATGTGACTGGGCCCGAGTCCAAAGAGTCAATTAGCAGGACGGGTGTCCCCGGGGTAGGGTCTTCGATGGTCTCCGGTAGCGGGCATCTGCTCAGGGCGTCCGCATGCCCTAACTCCTTCCCTGGCCGGTGAAGCAATTTGTAAGAGTATGCCGCTAGGAAGATAGTCCATCGGGTCAGTCTGGGCGAGAGGGCCACGGGCGTTGGGCGGTCGCCCGCCAATAGGCCTAGTAGGGGTCTATGGTCCGTGACTATCTCGAAGTCACGTCCGAATACATATTCGTGGAATTTCTTTACCCCGGAGACTATAGCCAATGCTTCCCTATCTAGCTGACTATAGTTCCTTTCGGCCGAGGACATTGTTCGGGAGTAATACGCTATAGGGGCTTCTGTTCCATTTGGCAATCTGTGGCTGAGCACAGCCCCCACCCCGTAGGGAGATGCATCACAAACTAGCACTAATGGCAACGTGCCATTGTATTGAATAAGGAGGCTATCGCTGGACAGAAGGTTTTTTACTCCTTCGAATGCCTTAGCTTCCGCCTTCCCCCACGACCACACAGCTGTCTTTGCCAGTAATTTGTGTAGCGGTTCAGCTATTGTTGCCTTGTTCTTTAAGAATACCGCATAGAAGTTTACCAGGCCTAAGAATGCCTGTAACTCCGTTTTGTTTTGGGGAGCAGGGGCCTTCCTGATGGCCCGTAACTTGCTCTCAGTGGGGTGGATCCCTTCCCTGTCTATCCGGTAGCCCAGGAATTCTACGGATCCTACCCCGATCTGGCATTTGTTCAGCTTAACCTTAAGCCCGGCAGACCGGAAAATGCCCAGAACCTTTCTCAGCCTTACCCCCAATTCCTCTAAATTCTCAGCAGATACCAAGACATCGTCGAAGTAGGGTACCACCGGTAGTCCTGCAATAGTCGCCCATTAGGTTCTGAATAACCCAGGAGCCACACTAACCCCAAACTGTAACCGGTGCATTTAAAAGCACCCCTGCGTGACAATTGTTTGCGCTCGCTGTGCTGCTATCTACGGGTAACTGCTGATAGGCTTGAGCCAAATCTAGCTTGGCGAAAACCTGTCCTTGTCCTAACAAGTGCAGCAAGTGTTGCACTACTGGGACGGGGTATGCACTCTTCTGCAATGCTTTGTTAAGCGTTGCCTTGTAGTCAGCGCAAATCCGGACCGATCCGTCCGGTTTGACTGGGGTGACTATAGGTGTCTCCCATTTTGCATGGTCAACGGGCACTAGTATCCCCTGGCTTACTAGTTTGTCCAGCTCCCGGTCAATCTTGGGCTTTAGGGCAAATGGAACCCTCCTAGCCTTTAACCGGATAGGGGCAACTTGTGGGTCTAGGTTAAAGGAAATAGGGGTCCCCTCGTACTTGCCCAGGCAGTCTTTGAAGACGTCCTCGAACTCCTTCATTAGTTCATCTTTGAGGTCGACTTCATTCCTGAAGACCCCGGTCACTCCCATGCCCAAAGCTCGGAACCAGTCCAGTCCTAGCAAACTCGGTAAGGTTCCATCAACTATGGTGATTGGCAGGGTTTTCTTGAACTGTCCATACTTGACTTGGATGGACGTTACCCCTCGAACAGGGATCCGATTCCCTTGGTAGTCCTGCACCCTTAGCTTCTGGGTTTGTAGTTTGCGCTTCGCGATGGCAGGCAAGTCTCTCACGAGGGTGTCCCAGGACATAATCGTGATCGATGAGCCGGTGTCCACTTCCATTTGGCACGGCACCCCTTCAATGTATGTCTTATTTATTTATTTTATTTTATTTATTTTATTTGATTTTTATACCGCCCTTCTCCCGAAGGACTCAGGGCGGTGTACAGGCATAATAAAACCGACAATACAATATACAGGTTTAAAATACGATTTAAAAAACTTATTAAATTAGCCCAGCAATTAAAATTTACCATACTAAAAAACCCCGTTTAAAATTAATAAATTCAACATTTAAAAACCCAATTTAAGCCAGCCCCGCGCGAATAAAAAGATGAGTCTTGAGTTCGCGACGAAATGTCCGAAGGTCAGGTATTTGGCGACCCGGGGAAGCCTGCTCCAGAGTGGGGCCCCCACAGAGAAGGCCCTTCCTGGGGCCGCCAGCCGACATTGTTTGGCGGACGGCACCCTGAGAAGTCCCTCTATGGGAGCGCACGGGTCGGTGGGAGGCGGTGGTAACAGCAGGCGGTCCCGTAAGTACCCAGGTCCCAAGCCATGGAGCGCTTTAAAGGTCATAACCAACACCTTAAAGTGCACCCGAAGGCCACAGGCAGCCAGTGCAGTCTGCGAGGAGCGGTGTTACATGGGAGCTACGCGTAGCTCCTCTATAACCCGCAGCTGCATTCTGACTAACTGAAGCCTCCGAGCGCACTTCAAGGGGAGCCCCATGTAGAGAGCATTACAGTAATCCAAGCGAGAGGTAACGAGCGCATGAGTGACTGTGCATAAGGCATCCCGATCAAGGAAGGCGAACTGCCGAACCAGGCGAACCTGGTGGAAGGCCCTCCTGAGACGGCCACAAATGGTCTTCAAACGACAGCCGATCATCCAGGAGGACACCCAAGTTGCGCACCCTATCCTTTGGGGCCAGTAACTGCCTCCAACAGCCAGCCGCGGCTGCAGCTGACTGAATCGGGTGCCGCATCCACAGCCACTCCGTCTTGGAGGATTAAGCTTGAGCCTGTTTCTCCCCATCCAGACCCGTACAGCTTCCAAACACCGGGACAGCACTTCAACAACTTCATTGGGGTGGTCCGGGTGGAAAAGTACAGCTGAGTGTCATCAGCGCACTGCTGGTATCTCACCCCAAACCACTGATGATCTCACCCAACGGTTTCATGTAGATGTTGAACAGCAGGCGAGAGAATCGACCCTGTGGGACCCCACAAGTGAGGCCCCTCGCGGCCCACCTCTGCCCCTGTCAACACTGCCTGCGATCGTCGGAGAGATAGGAGGAGAACCACCGATATACGGTGCCTCCCACTCCCAATCCTCCAACCGCGCAGCAGGATACCATGATCGATGGTATCGAAAGCCGCTGAGAGGTCTAATAGGACCAGGGCAGAGGAATATCCCCTGTCCCTGGCCCTCCAGAGATCATCCACCAATGCGACCAAAGCTGTCTCCGTGCTGTATCCGGGTCGGAAACCGGACTGGAACGGGTCTAGATAGACGTCTTCATCCAGGTGTTGGGGCAGCTGTCGCGCCACGGCACTCTCTACAACCTTCGCAACAAAGCGAAGGTTGGAGACTGGACGATAATTACCCAAAATAGCTGGGTCCAATGAGGGCTTCTTAAGGAGGGGTCTCACCACCGCCTCTTTCAAGGCGGCAGGGAAAACCCCATCCAACAAAGAAGCGTTGATAATCCTCTGGAGCCAGCCTCGTGTCGTCTTGGTAAAAATCTTTTTCTCTAGTCGCGTTGATGCGTGACCCACTCTCACAGCAGTCTGGTTTAACTTTGCGCCCTTTTTGAATGGACCAATCCCGGGCCGCTTCGCTGCTCCCGCACTCTGATTGGTCGGTTTGAATTTTTGGCGGGAAGGTTGGGGGGCTCGACAGGCCTGCGCTATGTGGCCTTTCTTTTTGCACCGCCGGCAAACCGCGTCCGTAAACTTGCAGTGTTGTCATGGTGTTGGCCTCGCAACTCACGATTCGCCCGTCCCTCTCTCCGCCTCCCGTGGAAAACCTCTTCCTCTTCCTCACCTTCCGATTCGGCCTGACTTCCTCATTGTGGACCGGGTTGTTTTCGCCCAGCCCCTGGCGCTCGGCATTTGCAGGGTCTCTGCCGCTTTGGTGGACATCTCGTGAGCCCTGGCCTCGCCCAAGGCTATTGCCAGCGCCAGGTTGCTTCTAGACAGCAGCCGCCGCAATCGGATGTCCCTGACCCCACAAATGAGCTGGTCGAGTAAGGCGCCTTCCAAATCTCTGTACTCACAATGGTTCGCGGCTTTTCTCAACGCCGCCATGTACACACTAATCGATTCGCCTCGCTGTACCCGCTGCCTCAACTCGAACTGCTGACGAACTTTGAGGGTATCGTGCGTAGTGTGCTCAAGTGCCGCTTTGTAGTGTTTGCCACGGCACCGACTGTACCGGCGTTGGCTCTGAAAGCGACTCTCATGTGTCGAAACCTCCGGACCGCAGTGGCTTAGGAAGCACGCCGCTTCCGATTGTCCGAGACTCCTTGAGTTCGCTCGCTCGAGGAAACACTAAACGAGCCATGTACGACCCCATTTCTCCTTGGCTGGGTCAAATGGCGCTGGCGGTGTGTAGCTGGACATCGCTGCTTTCCGCCTTACTGTCTGGGTTCGCTAATTCCTGGTTAGTTCAGCTCTTCCGACGATCTTTCTGCCTCGATATCCCACCTTCGCCGCCAATGTTAGATTTGGGCAATAAAGAGGCAGGAGACCAATGAGTGACAACAGCTCTTTAGTTTATAGTGAACCCAGCAAAACATCCGCAAAACCCTCTTTATATACAGTTTTGGCTGAGGCTTCAACCAATCAGCAACGTGCTATTTCCCGCCCAAGTTTCCCTCCAAAACTTTAAAGATACATTACACTCTCTTTGTTATGTAGAATGGGCTGGATCAGGCCTTAATGGCCCATTAACACAGGTGGTGGTGGGGAGTTTCTGCCTCCCTTTTGGGGGAAATATTCTGCCCTTTTAATATTTCCTAAAATATTTTATTTTTCTAGGAGAGGGGTGGGTGCTAACTTCCTACAATTGCTTCTTCGGTATTACTGTTCACAATGGAAAAGTAGAAATAAAAAAAAAATCAGTGTACAGATACTAGACTGCTACCAAGGCTTAGCAATTATAGAAAGGAAGGAAAGCCAAAGACTGGGAGGACACCCACCAACTGCCAGCCAAGTTCCTAGAACAACAAAGTCAATATTCATTCCCCACTATCTTGTCAGAGCTGAAGAAGCTGCTTGGATGAGAAGCAAAACATCTTCAAAGACAAAACAAAGTCCAGTTGCCTCCTGAAAAAGCACCTTTGGGACAACCATGACCTGAATGACTGAGCATCTCTACAGACTTTTAACAAAGTCAGAAATTGCAAAATGGGAGTATAGTCATTTGAGCAGCATTGCAATGGAACTGGGGGAAAAAATCAGCTCAGATACCAATTGGCACCAATGACATGGGATTAGAGGGATCCAATCTGATCTGAGAAGCAAAAGTCCTGTGTGGAAGTGACACAGTTGAGGCCCTTGTGCTTTTGAGCCTCATGGTAGACCTCATGAAGAAATTGCAGTTTTCTTTTGATGTTTAGAATGGATTGCCTGGGTTTAAAAAAAACTGTCTTTTTTTAAAGAGGGAAGTGAGGTTTTACCTCTGTTTCAAAAAACCCCCATAAAAACCTAACAGCTATAGCATCTTTTCCAGCCGTGCATTTGATCTCTTCAGTGGTGGAATTCACATTTTTTTACTACCAGTTCTGTGACCGTGGTTTGGTGGGTGTGGCAGGGGAAGGATACTGCAAAATCTCGATTGCCTCCCCACTCCAGGGGGAAGGATATTGCACAATCTCCATTCCCACCCCACTCTGCGGCCAGCCAGAGGTGGTATTTGCCAGTTCTCCGAACTACTCAAAATTTCTGCTACTGGTTCTCCAGAACCTGCTGACTAGCACCCCTGGATCTCTTCAAAAGTTAAAAGAGAGTGAGCAATGGGAGAGAGAGATAAGAAAAGGCAAAAAAAAGTGCCAAGGTGTGGTCTATTGCAGATGCCTCTAAAAGATTTGCATAGACTAAGCCACAGGGACACTCCTTAGCCTGATGTTTCAATCTTGGAAATAGCCTTGGAAACAATCTTGGAAACAACCTTGAAAAGGAAGATAGAAAGGTGACAAGATGATGGAGAACAGAAAACTAAGTGAAGCGCAGCCTTACTGTGTTTTTCAAACTACAGGTAGTCCTCAATTTACAACAGTTCATTTAGTGGCCGGTTGAAGTTACAACGGCACTGAAAAATATGACTTGTCCCCATTTTTCATGCTTATGACCTTTGCAGCATCCCCATGGTCATGTGATTTACATTTGGATGCTTGACAGCTGGGTCATATTTATGATGGTTGCAGTGTCCTGGGGTCATGTGATCACCTTTTACGACCTTCTGACAAGCAAAGACAATGGGGAAGCCAGATTCACTTAACAGCCCAGCTGTTACTAATTTAACAGCTTTAGTGATTCACTTAACAAATGTGGCAAGGAAGGTCGTAATATAGTTCAAAACTCACTTAACAAAATTCATGTTGTGGTCATATGTTGAGGACTACTATAATGTGCTGTTCTCAGGATCTATGGAAAAACCTGCCCCTTTATGTGTCTATTAAAGTAATAGAGATCAGTCTAATTATTACCATGGAATATGAAAAGCTGAAATTGGAGCATTTAAGAATAATCCTTATGATTTATATTGATATATTGACCATCAATTGTGTTGTAAATGTTGTACCTTGATGAACGTATCTTTTCTTTTATGTACACTGAGAGCATATGCACCAAGACAAATTCCTTGTGTGTCCAATCACACTTGGCCAATAAAAATTCTATTCTATTCTATTCTATAATTGGCTCTCTTGCCAATCCCATCTAAGAAGAACTCATTTCCATCCACAACATTTCAACATTTTTTTGAAAGTAAGATCAACATTTGAACTTCAGGATGTGTGGTGGAAGCAACTTGCCAAAACCTAAAGGCTATGCCTTTGTATTTGTATTTGTATACACTATATGTATTGTATACAAAAATTGTATATTGTATTTGTATACAAATATATGTATTTTTCTACTGCGCTTCAACTGCTTATTGGTCCAGAGGGAAGAATGACAGGTACCTATTTCTCTTTTATTTATAAAATGAAAACTAGATAAGATATCCACTCCAATCACCAGTTGTGGAATCCACTTTTGCTACTTGCTTTAGATTAAAAACAATGGAAGAAACCCACACAGAAGTAAGGATTGTGTAGTTTGAACTCTGTAATGTATATCCTACTGGATATAGGAAGAGCTGTCCTTCAATCTATCTGTTATAGATGTTATGAACCTCAATAATCACAGGGAAACCTGGGATCTGCCCACCAGATCGTATCAGAAGCATTCATGCTGAGGCTAATGAGTTTGAGAGTGATGCTGGGCGGGAAGAAATGTTCTCATTGGGCAATGTGTTTTGTACCCTGCCTAGGCAACATTTCTGGAGAACCTGTGCTCTGCGAAATACATGGCTTTTACCTGGCAACATCCATTCCCCATTATATCATTTGTCAATTAGTTCAGTTGCTTAGCCATTTGTCATGAACAGAAAGGATGGTGGAGAAGTTAATATGCACTGAAAAATTGTGAGTGGAAGAAAAGGGACTGGATAAAATTATTTTCTTAATAAAATTCTCAATTAACATAGAATATTTAATCAGTTATTAAATTAAGCTTTTTTTTTGATCGAGCACTATGTACTGAAATACAAATTAATCACAACACAAAGAGGCAAACAAAGTTAACTAAGGTTAACATTCCCCAAATATATCACGTGGTTGAAATGTAGTCAATTCCTTTTATAAATTTATAAAGGAATCAAGATAGAGAGTCCAGATTTTAGGGAACAGGGCGTCACCATTCAAACTCCTGGATAATGTATACATTCCCCACTTTGACATAATGATGGGAATTATTCTACAGTGCTAATTCATGTATTTTTTTGTATGGGTCTGTACGCATATGAAAGAGGGGAGGAGGGAGAGGGGAGAGGGAGGGAGGGAGGGAGAGAGAGGGAGAGAGGGAGAGAGAGAGAGAGAGAGAGAAGAACATGATTTAAGTAGTATTACCATCTTTCTCATCTCCTTTGCTGCAGGTATCAATAGCAATAGCACTTAGACTTATATAAAGCTTCATAGTGTTTCACAACCCTCTCTAAGTGGTTTATAGAGTCAGAATATTGCCCCCAACAATCTGAGTCCTCATTTTACCCACCTTGGAAGGATGGAAGGCTGAGTCAACCTTGAGCCTGGTGAAGTACTGGACCATTTTCTCTATCCTTTTGCCTTCTACTCATGGCTTTCTCCTTAGAATTGAAGTAAGTCCCTTATTTAAAAAAAGATTGCAGACACTGAAGTTTTTAAATTGAAAAAAAAAAGAGAAAGACGAATCATTATAAAATCATGTGTGTTGTGGAGCATTAGATAGAAAAACTCTTCCTCCTCCCCCCAATACCACTAGTATCATCTAATAAAACTAAAATGTGGGATATTCAGAATGGCAAAAATATACTATAGGCGCCATTGTATAAAACAGGGGTCTCCAACCTTGGTCCCTTTAAGACTTGTGGACTTCAACTCCCAGAGTCCCTCAGCCAGCTTTGCTGGCTGAGGACCTCTGGGAGTTGAAGTCCACAAGTCTTAAAGGGACCAAGGTTGGAGACCCCTGGTATAAAACATCATTAAATTATTAGATGCTGTTTCACAATATTTAGCGATGGCCTCCAATCCTGATTGTTCTATTTATGTTATTAAATTTAATTCCCACTTCTCCACCAATAACAGCTTTCAAAGGGGCTAGAACAGGCATCCTCAAACTACAGCCCCCAGGGCCGGATACGGCCCGCCAATGCAAAGTATACGGCTCGTGGAGTGGTGGGATTCAGCCCCTCCCCTCACCCCGCCCCTCACCATCAGCCTTATCTTCCAGCGAGCATCCACTCCAGCTGCACTTCTGGTTAGTTATTTCACTGGTTGAGCTGCACTTCTGATCACACTGCTGCTGTCGAAGGTAAGGCTGAAGGGTCCGAGGGAGGGCCAGCTGACTGAGGGGTGATCTCGCCAATGAAGCCACGTGATCCAGAGCCAGGAGGGTGAGTAGGGGAGGGGTTGCTGCTGGCTTGAAAAGCCCCTGCCAGTTTGTAAAGTAGTGCTTTAAAAGTGTTTAAAAACGCTTTAAAAGCAGCCTTGTTTTTCACAGCCATATGATCCAGGGCCGGTGGGTGAGTAGGGAAGGGGCTGCTTTTAAAGTAGCGATTGAAAAGTGGGTGGGTGTGGGATATGTCTTCATGTTTCCTAGCTTTTTCAAAACCAGCTGAAGTTGGCTAACACTAATTCAAATGCAACTGCAGTATAATGCCTGAAGGAGAATTCGCCCACTGCTTTGATTCTTGCCATATATAAAGTACATCCACCAAATTGGTTGCTGAACAATTTTGGTAGATATTCATGTGCACAGGTGTGGCAAAAAGTAAATCTGTTTGTGAAGTCTCCTCAGGCTTAAAAGGCCTTTAGCCCTGTAATCCCAAATAATTCAAAAAAGGAGTCTGGTCTCCTATCCCTTCCCTGGCTGCCTCCCCTGCTGGCAGGCACTCACAGGTCAACTGAAATATATGATCAGGAGTTATTTTGAAGGAAATCCTATTTGATTTATCCTTTTTTTTTAATGGCCTATTTTAAGGAGCCTGAAGCTGCTGTTGTAATGAACTTAAGCAAGTGGCAAGAAAGTTTGCACTCTTTTTCCCTTTGGGTGGGGTCTTAAGTAAATAGAATCCTTGGGTTGAGCAAGTACAGCAAGGACAAAGGCAAAATGGACTGCTAATTTGGCCACACCCTCCCAGTCACATGACCACCTAGCCACGCCCTCCCAGTCACATGACCACCTAGCCATGCCCACCCAATCACATGACCACCTAGCCATGCCTACCCAGCCGGTCCGGCCCCCCAACAGTCTGAGGGACCATGAATCGGCCTCCTGTTAAAAAAGTTTGAGGACCCCTGGGCTAGAAGTTGGCTTTAAAACAATAAAATGTTGTAAGTGTTGTACCTTGATGAAAGTATCTTTTCTTTTATGTACACTGGGAGCATATGCACCGAGACAAATTCCTTGTCTGTCCAATCACACTTGGCCAATAAAAAATTCTATTCTATCTATTCTATAGATAATGATAATTCTATTTTACTGATAACGGCCGTCGCCAGGGGAGCTTTTTATCAGGTGCGCCTGATTCGCCATTTGCGTCCCTTTCTTGACCGGGATTCCCTACGCACGGTCACTCATGCCCTTATCACTTCCCGCCTGGACTACTGCAATGCTCTCTACATGGGGCTCCCCTTGAAGAGCACCAGGAGGCTCCAACTGGTCCAGAATGTGGCTGCGCGGGTAATAGAAGGGGCACCGCGATGCTCCCATATAACGCCTCTCCTGCACAGCCTGCACTGGTTGCCGGTGGTCTTCCGGGTGCAATTCAAGGTGTTGTTTATCACCTTTAAAGCACTCCATGGCACAGGACCGGGTTACTTACGGGACCGCCTACTGCCACCTATAGCCTCCCATCGGCCTGTGCGCTCCCATAGGGAGGGCCTCCTCAAGGTGCCGTCAGTCAAACAATGTCGACTGGTGGCCCCCAGGGGGAGGGACTTCTCTGTGGGGGCTTCAGCCCTTTGGAATGAGTTGCCTCTGGGGTTGCATCAACTCCCCGACCTCCGGTCTTTTAAACGTGAGCTCAAGACCTTTTTATTCCACTGTGTGGGGCTAGCCTGATGAAATTTTTAAGTGGGGTTTTAGGATGGTTTTACCTTAGTTTTAATTCTATTTGGCCATTTTATAATCAGTTTTTTAATACATTTTGTTTATGTCTATGTTGTTTTACTTGGCTGTAAACCGCCCTGAGTCCTTCAGGAGAAGGGTGGTATCAAAATCTAATAAAATAAATAAAAAATAAATAATCACATTACTAAGTCAACACTGATGATGGATCACTTCTTCCCTTGCATCAGATATTGATAATCAGACTTTGGTGTCACAGGACATGTCCTTCCTACCCCCACTGATCATCTTCTGCCTGAGGCAGCTGCTTCATCTTGTCCACTAGAAGGGATGTCCCTCTTGAAATTATTGTAACTTGATTGTATGGCATATTTCTTTAGAAAATTGTTATTTTGTACCATTGAGTTATGTTTCACCACACCCCACCCCACCCTCTGTCTATTCTGTAATTTTCCTTGGTCAGCCCTATCTCCAATTATTAGTTAGAATATAGGAAGTCCAGCTTCCTTAACAAGGAAATCCCTGCCCTTCTACTGTTCTCAGGATGACTGTGTTTTCTTCACGTGTTGGAAGATGCTACAATTAGGGTGTGGCTCATAAGAGTTGTTTGAAGTAAGGATGTTTTTACGGGAGCATTTTAGATGTCACGCCCTTTGGTTCTAGTCCTCGCATGGCACAAGTCCATTCTATCTATGAAGATAGCCTAATGCAATTATTTCAGGTTTCAGTATGCTGTTATGCAGTTGCTATATCAAGCATGAGGAAGATGTGGAAAGGTGTAATCTTAAAGCTACCCACACATTTGTTTAAATACGATCCTAATTGCTGTCTGAAAGTTCACAGCTGACTTTTGAGGACATCATGAAGACATTGACTGGCTTGCTTCTTGTGAGTTTTCTAGCCCTTTGGATAGGATTACCTTCTACATCTTCCAAGATTCTGTTTGGTAAGATATAAAATCCTTGGTAGAGGGGCCTATTTGACAAAGAAAGCTGCAAAATAGTCTGTAGGAAGCCATTGTTAACTCTACTAAAACTAAAATCAGATAGAATAGAACAGAACAGAACAGAATAGAATAGAATAGAATAGAATTCTTTATTGGCCAAGTATGATTGGACATACAAGGAATTTGTCTTTGGTGCATATGCCCTCAGCATACATAAAAAGACAAGATCTACTCTATGTTTAGTGGGCTTAAACTTAAATTCAGTTTATTTAAGTGGCTTTATAATTTGCTTTCCAACAATTAACAGTACAATATGATACACACAGTGTAGAGCAAATTGAATATAATCACAACAAGTTATAATTGTAGCAAATAATCCTTCGGGTCTCCCAAATAAATTTAAGTGAGCTATAAATTGTTGTAAAGGGTGGTGAGAAATAGTCTTCTATACAATATTTTCTTTTGTTTTCTTCCTCACACTTTGTTGTCGTGGTACTTATAGAAAATATACTTAGGGCTCTTCCAGAGGGAAGTGCATTTGCAATATTAAATTGAATTATGCCTCCTGCTGATCAAATGACATGGTGTACCAGTGTACAGTTTCCGTAGCATTTTTCTACTGCAGTCTTGAGGAGATCTGTTTTCAGGGAGCAAATGTTACTGCACAGGCAAGAGTGATTACAACATTGTCTTGCTTGGGGTGGCCATTATAAGGAATGCCTTCTGCATTATACCTCCCAATTCCTATTGTCCAATTTTAAGAAGAAGGTGTCATAATTATATAAAATGTTCCAATATAGAATTAGTATTCCAAGAGGTATGCTATTGTGAGAAGTAACTGCTTTCCCCCCCCAGTTTATTTTCTTTCTCTCTCTTTTTTTTTATGGAGAGAGAAATGAAAGTCTCTTTCCCAGTTGACAAATAAGCTCTGATTGGATAAGATATCTCGGTATTTTTATTTTGGCCAGAAAGTGTAAGCTCTGACTGGCTGTCAGTTCTCTGTGATTGTTGTAGACTTGCAATGTTATAAACACGTGCATTCTATAGTATCTGGTAATCATAAAGAGTTATTTTCAACACTTGAATTGTGCCCTCAGAAAACTAGGAGTTTGTTTATCTAGAAAAGCTGTTGGTGTGTACATGAATTTATTCATTTATATTTCAGATTGAGCAAAGGGTAATAAAGAAGGAGCGGTGCAATTATTAAAATGGAACAGGTACAAAAAAGTAGAATCTAAGTATAAAGCAGGGGTGGGTTCTACTTACCTTTACTACCAGTTTGCACCGCGTCCGCGTGCATGCACAGAAGAATTTTGATGATGTTTGGATCAGTGGGCGGAGCCTCCCGCCGGTTTTACTACCGGTTCTATAGAACCGGTATGAACTGGGGGCAACCCCCCACTGGTTAAAGTATATGTAGGCAAATATAACATAGGTTTCATATGATCAGTACATGATCTTACTCATGATAAGTGCAATGGGCAAGTACATTACAATAAAAATAATAAATTTGTAAAAGGTATTTGGATATTTTGCATTTTTTTTCTTTCAACAGGATGTGGTATTTCCCCAGGAAGTCCATTTCCGTGCTCTTTACCTGGAATTAATCGTTGCAGGAATGATTATGACTGCCCTCAGACCCTACGTTGCTGTAATTTCAGATGTAGCAGAAGTTGTAGAGTCCCACCAGGTAACCTTAATTTTAATGAACAATCTCATTTTTTACAGCTCTGGGCCTGGTTTCCTGTGCAAGCAGCGAAGCTGGGGACTCTGGACTGGGTATCTTAATATCAATGTCAATTTGGTAGATTTGATTCTCTGATAAGATTTGTGTCAAGGTTTCAGAAAAACGTCTTCTGCATAAAAAAAAAACTCAGAAGCCATTGTCTTTCAGAGTTCTTTACTAGCATGAGGAAACTGGCACACGATGAGTGAAATTCCAAAACTGAACTTACGGATTCTTTTCCCAGTTATACAAACCCCAAGAGTCCCACCCCCCTGACCCCTTTGATGGTCACATGGTCCCACGTTCTCCCAGTTCATTCAAATATCTTCTCGCCACTCTTCCTGCAGATGTGAACACCATCCGACCTTGACCGCTTGAAGAATGTTACCATACCCCTCAATCCCCCTTCTTCCCCTCAGGGGAAAAATGTGGCAGCGTCTGGAACCCTAAAGTCTAGTATGGTTTCCAGGCCTGACAGAAGGGAATTTAGTGGATGGGATATCTAAGGCTAATACAATTCAGTAAATTAGTTCTTGAAATTAGGAGGCTTGCAGACCAAATGACCAGTAAGGATCTTTTCCAACTGTTCCTGAAACTTTGCAAGAATGTGATTTTTAGGGCCTACTCTGTGATAGAATCTGCTCTTTTTCTCTTCATGGAATCTGCCCAATAGGTCCTTGCATACTTGGGTCTATTTTTATAGATTCCATCAAGCCGTTTCAGGTATGTTTCAGCTCTGACACTGACGGTGTGAGTTTGTCTTTAATATGCTTCCAACTGGGAAGAAACATCAAAGTCAAAACATATAACTGAAGCTTCTCCCTTAAAGTGTGGGACTTTTTAATTGGCACCATGGTTTAGAAAGACACCATAGGGCTGCACTACCTTCCAAAGAATGATGAAAATGAGTTGGTGTTTGACTAATTGTTAATAACAATTCTGTCCCCCCACCACCACTCCCTCCCCTCTATTTCAGTGCTTCCTTGGAGTTGCCCACGAAATCCATTTAAATGCACCGTCCCAGGAATACATCGCTGTCGTTATGACTATGATTGTCCAGGAAGACAAAGGTGTTGCTACTATAATTGCACTAAGATCTGTAAATAAGGTATCATCATCAATTCTTTCTCATGTATCATTTTACTTTATGTCATTGGTTATCGGAACAATCTAGAATCCTGAGAGAGGAGCCTTAACCTAATTGCTACTAGACCAATCAAAAATACTTTCTGATTGATTTCAGACATTATTTTTTGGTGCTTTCCAAATGGTTAAACCCTCTCCTTCAAACGGGACAATTGTGGAAATGGTTTTTTTTACTACTATGCTTCCTTAGAGGTCTCCTACCAGACCTCTGACTTCTTCTTTTGCCAGACCTTTGGACCAGGGTGGGCTTCAAAAATTTTAGGAGGGGTTCTCTGCCCTGTTGCTGGGTGGGCATGACCATGATGGGTGTGGCTTAGGGGCATGGCTGTAGGTGCGATTTTGACCTCCCTGGGCTCCGGAGGCTTTCTTTGAGCCTCTGGGAGGGCGAAATGGGCCTCCCCAGGCTCTGGAGGCCCTCTTTCTGAACTTCCAGTAGGCCCATTTCTTGCCCTCCCCAAGTCTCCATGCATGCCCTGCACTTGCCTGCATCCAAAACAAGCCAGGGGATTCTCTGAATTGCACAGAATCTTAAGTAGAGGTTCTTCCAAACCCCTGCGAACCCCCAGCGGCCCACCCTTGCTTTGGACCCTGAGTAAGGTTTAGACAAATGGACCATTATGGCCTTTTCAATCCTACAGAAAGGATTGTTCCCATCCTTTTTAAAAAATGTTTTCTACCAGACTTTTCTCAAAGCACATACCAAATCAGAAAAATTGCGGGTTTTTTTCTTTACAAGTTCCAGGTTTTGTTTTGTTTTGTTTTTTAATTTTAGCTCCCATTTTTTGTTGTTGAAAATGTGCAAATATATAATTGAGCTGGTTTTGGCATATGATCTAAACAGAAATTGTATACTGTATATACACAAGGACATTTGATCCCAATTGTTCTGGTTTGCATTATCAAGGGTGTTTTTCTGTCATTTTATTCCAGGCTTTCTGTTGTCAGACAATACCAACATCCCTTAAATACCTAGGGTAGAATTCATCAAATCTTCCATCCTATGTTGTTAGAAAATGCTTTCATTTAACTGACTCTCTCTCTCTTCCATCCAACATCATAGTAGTAATTAACTGAACAGATTGAATCAAAAGAAGTTTAAATATGTGATTCATTATAAAGTTTCCAAGATGGTTATTTTTGTTTTTGCATAGGCCAGAATTTGACTTGGATGACCAGAGACTGCTTTACATTGACTCAAAACTACAGATAAAGACAGTGTACCAGAGAAATTGATCTCTGTTTATGGAGAAGACACAGTCGCTAGCAAAATGCTTCTTTATATCATTGTTGAATTCCTTCTCATGAACAGTGGTTACAAATATATGCACCCATATGGTCAGTTATGTTCTTCTGGCTTTGAAATCTATCATATAAACCTAAAAATAAAATAGGATTTCCAGTCCACCTCGCAAAAACACAACTCTTGAATTTATCTCTGCAATAGCAACTTTTGGATCATTTCAGAACTGATGGATAGTTTATTTTCTTCCGCTGTCCACTTTTATGGTTATAAAACTTTAACCAAGTCCACAAATTGCATTAAATAATCAC
The DNA here is from genome assembly GCF_028640845.1 of Ahaetulla prasina. Lineage (NCBI taxonomy): Eukaryota > Metazoa > Chordata > Lepidosauria > Squamata > Colubridae > Ahaetulla > Ahaetulla prasina. Next base: position 200,737,211 of record NC_080541.1, read on the forward strand.
TTGGTTTATTTGATTTTGATATGGCATGATGTACGAGATTGGTAAGTTATGTGTGGAATCAGCCTATTTGATAAAACCTGGTTAAAACAAACCATGATTTTGCTTGTTGGGTGAACGCATACTAGCAATAGCACTTAGACTTATATACCACTTCATACTGCTTTACAGCCCTCTCTAAGTGGTTTACAGAGTCAGCATATTGCCACCAACAATCTGGGTCTTCATTTTACCCACCTCAGAAAGATGGAAGGCTGAGTCAACCTTGAGCCTGGTGAGATTTGATATGCCAAACTGCTGGCAGCCAATGATCAGCAGAAGTAGCCTGCAGTACTGCACTGTGCCACAGCAGCTCATCTAAAAGCAAAGAATGGAAAAATGCAAGATTGCAGATACAATGCAATCTTGATTTAACAGACCCTTATTTAGCAGACTTTGAATACAACATACCAAGTATCCTTCCCATATCTCTCCAAAACAGCATGTTTGTTTCAGAGATAACACTATGCAAATGGTAATCATTCACGTGATTATGTTAATAACATAAATTTGTCCACATGACAAAAAAAATTAATCATTTGCATAATAACACAATTAAGTGAATGATGTAAATCATTGCAATGATGTAAATGACTGCAATGGCTTATTTTTGAATTTAACAGATAGCCCTCCCCGCAAACAGTCTTTTAAAATGAGATTTCACTCCATATTTATAATGTGAAAAATAATATTGTAATTATAATTCACCATATAATTTTGATGCTACAAATAATATCAATTTATTAATAAATGTGTTTGAAAACTTGCATTTTTCTGCAATATGTTAACTTCTCCAGAGTCATATTATTTTAATGGAACATTTCCATGATATGGTACCTCTTCTATAGTAAAAGAAAACAATGCATAGTGTATTATATGTTCTGTAGTTTGTTATGTAAGGTAACAAAAATTCTGGTCAGGTAAAGGTTGATCCCAGATTGTTCAATCTAAATAAGGAGAGTCCTTTTTGTAAAATAGCAAAACAATGATACAAATATCATAACCACCACCGCCAGAGGGCAGAGAAAAGCCATTTAGACCAGGGGTCTCCAACTTTGGCAACTTTAAGACTTGTGGACTTCAACTCCCAGAGTTCCTCAGCCAGCTTTGCTGGCTGAGTAACTCTGGAAGTTGAAGTCCACAAGTCTTAAAGCTGCCAAGGATGGAGACCCCTGATTTAGACTGAGGACAAATTATTTTGAGAAAAAGCTTCAGCCTATTGTATTTGCATTTATTAGTTTGTCAAACATGTACAAGATAGCAGGTATAAATATAAACATGGATACGAACAAAAAAAATGAATACAAATAAGTACATGAGCACACCTACGTGCCTACCATCCCTGTCCTAATATTCCTTTTTACTTACTCTTTTCATGTATTCAAATTATGTTTATACTTTTACCTGTTATCATATATATATATGATTGACAAATAAATAAATAAAATAAAATAAATGGGGACAGTAGGACAGGGACGGTAGGCACGCTGGTGCACTTATGTACACTCCCTTTATTGACCTCTTAGGAATGGGGTGAGGTCCACAGTAGACAGTTGAAGATTGAAGCTCTGAGCAATTTACATACCGTGTTTCCCCAAAAATAGGACCTTGTCTTACATTTTTTGAACCCCAAAATAAGCACTTGGCCTTATTTTCGGGGAGGTCTTATTATTTTGGGGCGTGTGGAGTGAGACAGGGATCCTCTTGCCATCTTACCTGATTTCCAGCTCCAGCTCCTTAACCCTAACCAGAAGAAATGGCGGGGACCGGCTGCGCATGCCTTTAAATATTTTGGGGAGGGCTTATTTTTGGGGAAACACAGTAGACTTATGTAATATATTCTATTACTCTATAATAATATATATTATAATATTATATTATATTATGTAATATAATAATACAATATAATAATATTCTATATGTGAACAGAGATCAGGTCTCCTTGGAAAAAAACACCCGAGAGCTTTAATACATTATGGGGAAAGTATTTAATCAGTTTACTGCCCCCCTGAATGGTCAAAGTAGCTCCAAGTGCCTTAAAACCATGTATCAGAAATCAATTTAAATCGATTAAATAGAATAAATAAATAATTTCAACAGTGAAACAACATAATGTAGAGTAAGAAAAAACACACACTGGGAAAACAACAATGTAGCTATGCTGGAGATCACAAACAAGGCCTCAGACTGCTCTCTCTGCTGGTCTGCTGGAAAGGACAAAGCACCACTGTTTTCCACAAACATAATGGTGTCAGGGCCTTGCAGTTGTCTGGGGAATGCTGTGGTTTTTTCAATTTTTTTTGCTACCAGTTCTGTGGGCTTGGTGGCTTGGTGGGCATGGCTGGGGAAGGATACTGCAAAATCTCCATTTCCTCCCCACTCCAGGGGAAGGATATTGCAAAATCTCCATTTCCACTCCACTCTGGGGCCAGCCAGAGGTGGTATTTGCTAGTTCTCTGAACTACTCAAAATTTCTGTTACTGGTTCTCCAGAACCTGTCAGAACCTGCTGAATAGCACCCTGAAAGCACATCTCTTGGGTACTATGATGGCATTACTTTACCAGTGGGATGTGGGTCATTCTAGCCCTGACAAATGTAAAAGAACCAGCATTCCCATAGGGATCTAAGCCTCAGTCTAGGCCAGGGGTCTCCAACCTTGGTCCCTTTAAGACTTACGGACTTCAACTCCCAGAGTTCCTCAGCCAGCTTTGCTCTGGGAGTTGAAATCCACAAGTCTTAAAGGGACCAAGGTTGGAGACCCCGGTCTAGGCAATTATGTCACAATTGAATATCCATTTTTGCACAATTCCTCATTAACTTAAAGGCTGATGTAGTTCCCATCTTCAAAAAAAGGGGGGGAAATGCATCCAGGAATCTACAGAGCTATGTGCATCAGTATGGTGTCTCCTTGGAGCAAAAATCAAACACGTGGCTGGGAACCTTATTAAAATTAAGTACAGTTAGAACCTTATTAAAATTAATTACAGTTAGAACAATTAATAAGTGGAACGACTTGCCTGCAGAAGTTGTGAATGCTCCAACACTGGAAATTTTTAAGAAAATGTTGGATAACCATCTGACTGAGATGGTGTAGGGTTTCCTGCCTGGGCAGGGGGTTGGACTAGAAGGCCTCCAAGGTCCCTTCCAACTCTGTTGTTATGTTATGTTAAAATGATCAATCCCACACATTACTGTTACTTTCTTCTCCTTCATGTGAGGATGAACAACATGACAATGAACCTGAAAACAATATCAAGAGATTACGAGTAGCTAGGCAAGAAAGTTAAGGAATTAGGAGCACAAGTGTTTTCATCTGTACTTCCAACAAAAGATCAACATCCAATGAGGGAACAAAGGATTTTAGAAATGATCCACAGGCTTAAGGGTTGGTGCTGCCAAGAGAACTTCAAATTCCTAGCCCATGGTCTGCATTACCAACATAAAGGGTTATGGCTACACCTCAGAAGAACTGGGAAGTATGTATTTGGAAAATGACTGGCTCAACTTATCAGAAGGAATTTAAACTAAAATTGAGGGGGTGACCAAACTTTAGGATCTTTAGAACCTAATCCCAAGCATAAACCCATGACAACCAATCAAATAAGAAGGTAGGGAGTGATGGGAAGGAAGAAAAATTCAGATACAAAGTAGGAGATGTAGGAAGCATCCCTAGGATCAGCCATAAAAGACTCAAATATGTATACACTAATGTTCAAAAGCTGAAGAACAAACAGGGTGAACCTGAAGTACTAGTACAAGAGGGCAGGTATGATATACAGTAGTTGACATTACCGAAACTTGGTTGGATGAAACTCAAGACTGGAATGTTCTGATGGAAGGATATATACAAACAGAATTGTGGGTAGATTACAATTGCACCTAATTGTAATAGTAGTTTCACTAAACAGCTTTGATTGCTTCAATTCTTTCTCCTCCCCTCAAAAGGTTTCCGTGTGGCTGCTCTGAAGTTTAATGCAGCTCATCCCAAGCAGATCAGATCAGAGGCCTCTGAGGTGAAAACAATACCAGTATTCAACAGAGAAGGAAAGGACAGAATATGGTGGAAATTAAACTGCAGGGCTAAAGTGAAGAAGACATGGATGGTATTTCCTTTTTCACGAAGTACATGACTACCTGGAACCCAGTGTGTCCTTGAGAGGAAAATGCACATAAAATACTACCTGAGTCCCAGAGGATCATATTCTGTGACCACACAGCAGAATGCGCAATGACAAAAACAGCACTTCTGATTTGGTTGGCAGTAATGATCTCCTTGGCATTCATCAGATAAATAAACATAGCATCGGTCAATAGGTATTGGGCACATCCCCGTGCAATAGCAGAAGGTAGTACAGGGAAAAAAAACAATATTGGTGGAATAAGTATACATACACATTCTATACTAGTCAAGTCCTACCTGACTTGATGTATACATGTGTGTATGTGTGTGTGTATTTGTGTGTGTGTGTCTATATATATTGTGTCCCTAACACGAGGAATGACACCAGACCCACACTCACGAGGTCCACACAGGATGTCACCACCACACATCCACCCAAAAAACAGACCCAAACCCACACTGATGATGAAGCATGACCAAGGACCAGAAGCCAGACTGCAGCTGCATCATTAGCCATTTCAAACCCCTCCAATTCATACATGCAGCAGACTGACACCCACTATGAAGAGGTAGCATGACCACGAACATGAAGCCAAACAACAACAATGCAGCTCACCAGCTCAAATCCCCCTGCAACTCAAACTAATCTGAGCACAACCAAGCCCCCACCCAAACAGGACACACTTCCAGCCAATCAGAGCACCAAACAAACCCCATCCAATCAGAGCACAGCCAAGCTCCACCCAATCAGTTCAAACCCCCTCTAGCAGTTAAAAGGAAAAAACAGCTGCGATCACACATTGCTCCCAGAAGCACAAAGCTGAAGCCTGAAGATGACGAATGAGACTTCACGAAACATTAAGACACTTAGAAGTTGGTTTTAGGTGTTATCAGATTTGTCTCTAGATGAGTGTCTTGACTACGGAGTTGAACCGCTAACTGCACGCACTCGCTATCTGCACGCACTTTCACACCAACACCCAGCACAGATCAACTCCGTAGCCAAGACACTCATCTCCAGGACAAAACTCTTAGCTGATGAACAACACCTAAAAACCGAACTACACACTCTCACTAACGTACTAACATCCAATGGATTCCAGAGAAATAAGATTACCAAACTAATCCAAAAAGAACCCCCCACTAAAATCCAAGACAGAGAACAAGAAAACGGCACAGCCCTCCTCCCATATATAAAAGGCACCACAGACAGAATCAGCAAGATCCTCCACAAACACAACATCAAGACAGCATTCTGCACAAACCGAAAAATATCCACCATCCTAAGAAACCCCAAAGACAAAATTGAGTTAGAAAATCAAGGAGTATATGAAATCCCATGCACCGCCTGCCCCACCACATACATTGGACAAACCAACAGAAGAATAAGTGCACGCATTGAAGAACACAAGAACTCATTCAAAAAGAGGAACCAACTTCTTCCTGGTCCAACACTTTAAAGTCACAGGACATGATATTGACTTTAAAAGACCAGAACTATCGCCAAAACTGAACACTTTAACAACAGAATAATCAGAGAAGCCATCGAGATAGAAAAACGCCCACACAGCATGAACAAACGAGATGATACCTCCCACCTACCAGCCATTTGGAAACCCGCCTTTATTGACAAATGAGTCCCTAACACGAGGAATGACACCAGACTCACACTCACGAGGTCCACACAAGATGTCACCACCACACATCCACCCAGAAAGCAGACCCAAACCCACACTGATCAGGAAGCACAACCAAGGACCAGAAGCCAGACCGCAACTGCAGCATTAGCCATTTCAAACCCCTCCAATCCATACATGCAGCACACGTTGCTCCCAGAAGCACGAAGCTGAAGCCTGAAGATGACGAATGAGACTTCGTCGAAATGTCACCAAGACACTTCCAATTTTACGCGGGAGAAAACCCGAATAACCAAAGACACACACACACACACACACACACACACACACACACACACACACACACACATATATTTGTTTTCTGAGGTTTTCGCGGGTGTTTGTATGTAGGTCTTTGGTTATTCGGGTTTTCTCCCGCGTAAAATTGGAAGTGTCTTGACGCTTCGAAAGTCTCATTCGTCATCTTCAGGCTTCAGCTTCGTGCTTCTGGGAGCAATGTGTGATTGCAGCTGTTTCTTCCTTTTTAACTGCTAGTGGGGGTTTGAACTGATTGGGTGGGAGCTTGGCTGTGCTCTGATTGGAGGGGTTTTTTTTGTGCTCTGATTGGGGGTGTATCCTGTTTGGGTGGGGGCTTGGTTGTGCTCAGATTAGTCTGAGTTGCAGGGGGATTTGAGCTGGTGAGCTGCATTGCTGTTGTTTGGCTTCGTGTTCGTGGTCGTGCTACATCTTCATAGTAGGTGTCAGTCTGCTGCATGTATGGATTGGAGGGCTTTGAAATGGCTAATGTTGCAGCTGCGGTCTGGCTTCTGGTCCTTGGTCGTGCTTCCTGATCAGTGTGGGTTTGGGTCTGCTTTCTGGGTGGATGTGTGGTGGTGACATCCTGTGTGGACCTCGTATATATATCTGCCAAAAAAGCCAATGCAGGCTGCATTAACAGAGGAATAGAATCAAGATCTTGAGAATTGTTAATACCACTTTATAATGCCTTGGTAAGACCACACATAGAATACTGCATCCAGTTTTGGTTGCCACAATGTAAAAAAGACATTGATATTCTAGAAAGAGTGCAGAGAAGAGCAACAAAGATGACTAGAGGCTAAGACATATAAAGAACGTTTGCTATAATTGGGTATGCCTAGTTTAATGAAAAGAAGGACTACGGGTGACATGATAGCAGTGTTCCAACATCCAACATCTAAGGCAGGGGTCTCCAACCGGGGCAGCTTTAAGCCTGGTGGACTTCAACTTCTAGCTTTGCTGGCTGGAGAATTCTGGGACTTGAAGTCCACCAGGCTTAAAATTACCAAGGTTGGAGACCCCTGATCTAAGGGATTGCCACTAAGAAGAGGGAATCACCCTATTGTCCAAAGCACCTGAAGGCAGGACAAGGAACAATAGATGGAAACTAATGAAGGAGAGAAGCAACCTAGAACTAAGGAGAAATTTCCTGACAGTTAGAACAATTATTCAGTGGAACAACTTGCCTCCAGAAGTTGTGAATGATCCAACAATGGAAGTTTTAAAGAAGACATTGGAGGACCATTTGTCTGAAATGGCATAGGGTTTCCTGCTTGAGCAGGGGTTGTACCAGAAGACCTCCAAGGTCCCTTGAAACTTTGTTATTCTATTCTATTTCAGCTTTCCGGAGACCATATAAATATGGCTAAGATTTGTAGGAGTTCTATTGTCTTACTACTCTTCTTCAGCAATGCCAACTTCCTTTATGAAGGTATAGCTAGAACCAGCTAGTTGGTCATTTGGACATTCATGGTGAGGGTGCAAATGTCTTCTTGTTGAGTCAAAACCTTGAAAGCTATCAATCTTTCCTTTCTTGCCAACAAGGGTTGCCAACAAGATAACCTTACAAAAATATACTGACATGTATATTAAATAACTCCTCAAACTCACACTGTGTGTAGAAATGCAGAAGAAGAATTCAAAATTTTTTGCAATTTTGAGCTTTTGAAGGAAGAACACCATTGTACCAGGGGTGAAATGCTCCCGGATCGGATGGGTTCGCGTGATCCGGTAGCGATGGCGGCTGCTGGTTCGGAAGACCGGTAGCAAAAATCCCTGGCCCTGCCCCCCTGCCTCTGCTGAGCCGCACCATCTGCAGAGGTTTTTTTTTTTTACTTTTAAAAGCCGGTTTTGCTTCAGCCAAAACAGGCCTTTAAAAGTAAAAAACAGCAGAACCTTACTTGTATTCTTACTTGTAGAAAATATGTTTTCTACAAGTAAGAGTAGAGATTCTAAGGCACTTACCTGATTACTGATGAACACATGGCTCTCTTTCCAGCCCGAAAGCAGTTTCAGTTTCAGCCAGACAGAATCAATCGCTCAGCTAATCTATTTCCTCGGTGATCAACTGGCTGCCTTTGCTGGCTGAGGAACTCTGGGATTTGAAATCCACGATAAAATAAAATAAAATAAAATTTTGCAGCTTTCTGAGATTTGGTGTGTTCCTGTAGTGTTTCACTCTAACTACACAAACACACAAAATCTCAGAAAGCTGTATGTGGCATATTGTGTGTGTGTGTATGTGTGTGTGTGTATGTGTGTGTGTATAAAGTGTGAAAGTTGGTTTTTGAGCTTTTTGTGGCTATGTGAAGTGTGAAGTGCAGCTGCTTTTACATTGTGTGTGAGTCAGTTGTGTTGTGCTGTGTTGTGTGTGTGTAAAGTGTGAACGTTGGTTTTTGGTACCTCTTGTTTTCTTATAATTTGTTTATTATTTTTATTATTTATTGTTATTGGCCACGCCCACCAAGCCATCTGACCACCAAGCCACGCCCACCAATTAAGCCATGCCCACAGAACCGGTAGGGAAAATTTTTAGATTTCACTCCTGCATTGTACATGCAATTGCACCATTGTATATGATTGCAATTGCAAAATTATTAACAAAAAGAATAACTTGTGTGGTCCTCCTGAACTCTGTTTTCGCTGGCAGAGGGTTGCAGGAGGCTGTGGCAGCTGAAAACGGAGCTTGGGAGCCCATTTTCACTGGCAGAAGCACCACGGGCCAGTCCTTCACTATTTCTAGGGTGGCTCCGCAGGCCAAATCTAAGTACCCCATGGGCTGAATCCAGTCCCCAGGCCTTGAGTTTGACACCCATGCTATAGATATTAGCTGCATCTGTAGATAGCATGTTCAAATAATCTCCATTTTCTCTCAGTGTTGAAGCTGCACATTCCCAGTATAAAATCAAACTGATGGTAGTATTTTCAAAAAAGAATCTCATTCCCTCAATAAGTTGATGATGCATTTCTGGCATACAATCAATCTGTATATTAATTTTACAACATACAGAGGAATTATACAGGAATGATAAGGAATTCTAAAACTTAATCATTATTACTTAATCAACCCCCACTTGTTCTTATGAGCACCTTTTTTCATATTGCATATTGCAGTTGTTTCTGGTTAGAGTAAATTACTTGTTCAAGTTTATAGATATTGTATCAAGGAGGTTCTATGCAGGTGAAAACAGAATGAAGAATAGTGAAGAATGGTGAAGAGTGGAGACTACCTGACTGAGTTCAAATCAGTTGCTGAACCATAAAAGTAACAAGCCATATTTAGCCACATTTAAGATAGCAAAAGGTCATGTCAGCCAGCCATCTCCCTCTGCTTTTACTGAGCATAGATTTAAATGGAATATGCAGTTGAAAGCCTGAAAAAGTCAGTGGATTGAATTAGCCTTTCAAAGGAAGATAGAATTTGGAATTCTATGGAGACAGTGTGGAACAAAATCTGTGAAGAAATTTCCAGCTGCCATCAATTTATAGCTAGGGTTCTTCTAGGTTGACAGAGGTGACATTGCTTTCCCATTTGTTATGCAATGAACTATTTGAATTCAGGATAAGAGGACGTTATGTGTACTTTCTTTTTAAGCACACACTGGGTTCCAAGCTGTCTTGTTCTTGGTGAAGAAGTAAATATTCTCTATATGGTCTTCATTTTTGACAGGTAGCCTAATCTTATCTACATTCTTTCATTTTCTTCTCTGGGGAATCCAGATAATGTTTTTACCCCAGAGGCCTCTGATTCACACTTCTTGGGATGCACTAACCTAAATTCAGAGTAGCCACATCGAAACCAAATCTAGTGCATTGTTAGAGTTTATGAAATTTCCCATAGCAGGTGGTCCTTGACTCTTATTTTAAATTCTTCATCCATCCATTAACAATCTCATTATTTCACTAGCACAAAAGTGTTGTATAATCTTGCCTTTACTTCTGAAGCCTCTAATTCTTGGGATAAACTGCTGAATTTACTTCTGAAGCCTCTAAAGCTTGGGATAAACTGCTCTAAACCTCAGAGCAGCCATATTGTAACCTAATTTGTTGGCATTGTTAGAGTTCAAGAATGTTGCTAATAGCAGCTGATCCTTGACTCTTATTTTCATTCTTCAGCCATCATGGCTGAACTAGGGTTCTTCCAATCGAGATTGACAGAGGTTAGGCTTTTGGGGAAGTATTTCTCTCAAAATATGCATTCTGGAATGGATTGGCCAGGTAGAAATACAGATATTTGTGTAGCCAATCTGGATTGTCATTTGTTTAAGCTACGCTAAGATTTATCACCTGTCAAACACAGAGTTCTATTGTCCTAGTTGTCTTCTTCAGCAATGCCAACTTCCTTCCTGAGGGCACCTTTGGGCATATGTTGTTCTAATGCAAATGTCTTCTTGTTGGGTCAAAATCTTGAAAGTTATCAATCTTTCCTTTTTTTCAGGATTGCCTACAAGACAAGGCTACACAAAATGTACCAACATGTGTGTGTGTGTGTGTGTGTGTATGTGTGTGTGTATGTACATATATATATATATATATATATATATATATATATATATATATATATATATATATATATATATATATATATATATAGTCTCATTCGTCATCTTCAGGCTTCCGTGCTTCTGGGAGCAATGTGTGATCGCAGCTGTTTCTTCCTTTTAACTGCTAGTGGGGTTTGAACTGATTGGGTGGGAGCTTGGCTGTGCTCTGATTGGATGGGGTTTTCTGTGCTCTGATTGGCTGGGGTGTGTCCATCCAATCAGAGCACAGCCAAGCTCCCACCCAATCAGTTCAAACCCCCACTAGCAGTTAAAAGGAAGAAACAGCTGATCACACATTGCTCCCAGAAGCATATATATATATATATATATATATATATATATATATATATATATATATATATATATATATATATATATATATACACATACATACACACACACACACATATATATATATATTATTTGCATTTATATCCCGCCCTTCTCCGAAGATTCAGGGCGGCTTACACTATGTTAGCAATAGTCTTCATCCTATTTGTATATTTATATACAAAGTCAACTTATTGCCCCCAACAATCTGGGTCCTCATTTTACCTACCTTATAAAGGATGGAAGGCTGAGTCAACCTTGGGCCTGGTGGGACTAGAACCTGCAGTAATTGCAGGCAGCTGTGTTAATAACAGACTGTCTTACCAGTCTGAGCCACAGAGGCCCATTTAAATAGCCCTTCAAAATCACATGGTTTATTTTATTTTATTTTTATTTGTCAATCATATATAAGATAACAGGTAAAAGTATAAACATAATTTGGATATCTGAAAAGAGTAAGTAAAAATGAATATTAGGATAGGGACAGTAGGCACGCAGGTGCACTTATGCACGCCCCAGTTTAAGCTTAAAGTGTTGGGGTTTGGGGGAAGAAACTACAGTCAGGAAGTGCATTCCAGGCATTGACCACTCTGTTACAGAAGTCATATTTCTGCAAATGAGTTTGGAGCGTTTGAGTTTGTATCTATTATTTGCTCAAGTATTGTGGTTGAAGATGAAGTAGTCATTGACAGGTAGGACATTGTGGCAGATAATTTTATGCACTATGCTTAGGTCAGACTGAAGTCGATATAGTTCTAAATTGTCTAAGCCCAAAATTTGGAGTTTGGTGGCATACGATAATTTATTATGGGTAGAAGAATGGAGGACTTTTCTCATAAAATATCCCTGGACTCTCATAATAGTATTTATGTCCAGAAGAAGAATGCACAGATTTTGTCATATTGAGCTTTGGAAGGCAGAACATCATTGTATGTGCAAGAGATCTTCAAAACAGTGGTCATTCTGCTCCTTTACAAATAGTTTAACTTTTCCTTAATGGAAAACAACTGTGCATCACCCCAGTTATAGCCATTTCCTTCTGGTACAGAATGCATGGCAACAGCACGTCAAATGAATTGTCCTTCCTTTTGTCCAAACACATCCAGAAAAGAAAGGAATCCCAACCCCACCTGGGCTGTGGTTCCCATCACCTATGTGCATCACTGCACCAGTGGGATTGCTGACTAGAATATTTGATTTTAGGGCTTTGAGTGCCGGTCAGAGAACATGAAAAGGAGAACATTTTCTTTTATCACATTTTTTTTGCCAGAATGTCAGGGAATCCTAGATTTAAAGAAATGGAAAAGTGATTCTATTCTACACTACCTCAGAATATTGCAGGTATTAATGTGGAGACCAGTTCCGGTCCTGGCCTCTGTTTCAGCAAAAATGAGTGCAAAACAATTGATTACATTTGAGGGGAGAAGAGAGAAAAGATGCATATAAACCTGTTTGTCAAAACTATGATTGGAGCAACTGTTGTCCCGCCCACATTTCTGCTTATATATTGCTCAGTTGTCGTTCTTAATCATTCTTAATCTTTTGCTGAATCTGGAAAATGACATGAAGCTGATCACTAACTTTTTCTTTGCCGGCTTTCTAGCTCTTTGCATGCAATTCCCAACTATAGGCAGGAGCCAACCACCAACTGGTGAGGTGTAAAAGTAGCTTTTTTGGTGAATTGTGATGGTGGAGGAAAAAAAGCAGGCAACCTCAATGAGTTTTATGCCTGAATCTTCATTCATAAGTTATGTATTTTCTGTGTGCAATTGAATATTGAATTATAGCCTTTATTAGTATTATTATGATCAGAGAAAGTCTATAACATATTTTAATCTAAAATGCAGATATAAATACAAACGTTTATATTTTGTTCAAGATGCTCTTCTTACAATTTACTGTAGTCCTTATATTCAACAAATCTTTTGACCTTGAGAGTTTTCCCATAAAGCTATTTGTCTAATAAAATTTGTTTTAAACCATGTCAGGACAATTCACAGTTATGTCAAGGATTTCAAACTCATTGTGTTCTATGTTATAAATATTACCTGGATCTGTTCAAATATAGTCTCCATTTTCTCTCAATAAGTTAATTCCAGTATAAAAGCAACCTTTATTAATTTTCCAACTCTTGAAAAAACTTAGATAGGAATGATAATTCTAAAGCAGAGGTGGACGGCTTAACCAACTCTACATTAGATGTTGTCAGTACCATTTTTACTTATAACACACTGCAGGAATTTTAGAGTGGTAGATAAAATACAAACCACTTTGTTAAAGTTTGCAGGTTTTCTTCAGGTAATAAAAGAATGAGAAAAGTCTATATACCATCATTTTGAGGGTAGGAATTGAAACGGTTTATGTCCAGGATATGAGGGGTCAATGGAAGGCAGGTTGGTAGCAATAGTTTTTTTCTGCAGTTCTAATTATCCTCTGAAGTTTGTATCTGTCTTGTTGGGTTGCAGAACCAAACCAGACAGTTATAGAGGTGCAGATGACAGACTCAATAATTCCTCTGTAGAACTGTATCTGCAGCTCCTTGGGCAGTTTGAGCTTTCTGAGTTGGCACAGAAAGAACATTCTTTGTTGAATGAAGCATCTGTCAAGACTCGGGCTGTTCAGCTTCTGGATGACAGCTATAGAATTTTCTGACATCTTGGTTGCTCGTGCTTCGTCCAATGCCATTTGCAAGGTAAAGTCACGCTAAGCCCAGAGTTGGCGCTGCAACTGGAGGTCTTGAACTCCACAGACAAATATATCCAACAGGACATCTTTGAGAGCCCTAAAATCACAGTATAGAGCAGCTGCCCTCAAAGCTGCCATAAATTGATTAATGGATTCTCCCTCAGCCTGATTCCTGCGGTGAAAAGTATGCCTGCATGCAATACGTGATAGTTTGGGAGCATAGTGACCTTGTAATTTGGTTAGTAATATGTTCCAATCAACATCTATTATTGATTGAGGTGCCACTAGAGCCTGTGCTGCTTCAAATACAGCATTTCCACAAAAACTAAGGAAATATGCCTTTTTCCTTTTATTTGACAGTTCACCAAAATCATTAGCTAGCAGGAAACATTCAAATTAAGCTATATATGAATCAGGAAACATTCTAGATAGCAGGAAACATTCAAATTAAGCTATATATGAATCCCAAGTTTCAGTGGCAGATTTGAATGTCATGAATGTTGTTAATGTGGACATTCTTTTATTAATCCTAGTAGTTTAGATTGATTTGTCTGTGGAGATTGACTTCTTCTAACAACTTCTTGTCGCCAATTCCCTCGGAGGTGACAGTGACTTTCGTTCCCTCCACTCAAAGATGTCAAGTGACTTTCCCTCTGACAGTGACTGGCTTTTTCCGTTACCTCATGCAGATCCCACCTTTGTCGCCAGCTTTATATTCCGTGAATGATGGGCAATAACAGAGGCAAGACGGAGGCTAACAGGCTAACTGTAAGTTTATTTCTAACAAGGTATTTATTTATTTATTTATTTATTATTCGAATTTATATACCGCCCTATCTCCCAAAGGACTCAGGGCGGTTCACAGGCATATAAAACATCAATATACAAATTAAAATAATCCTTAAAAAACTTATTCTAGCGCCCGAATTATTAAAAATAGAAATATAAATATAAAATATAAATATTAAAATCAATTTAAAACCCCTCTAAATTTAAAATCTAAGCCAGTCCTGCACAGATGAATAAATGTGTCTTGAGCTCGCGACGGAAGGTTCGAAGGTCAGGAAGTTGGGAGTCCTGGGGAGTTCGTTCCAGAGGTGGGAGCCCCACAGAGAAGGCCCTTCCTGGGCGTCGCCAAACGACACTGCCTAGCTGACGGCACCCTGAGGTCCCTCTCTGTGAGGCGCACGGGTCGGTGAGAGGTATCTGGTGCAGTAGGCGGTCCCGTGATAACCCGGCCCTATGCCATGGGCGCTTTAAAGGTGGTCACCAAAACCTTGAAGCGCACCGGAAGGCCACAGGTAGCCAGTGCAGCCTGCGCAGGATGGGTGTTATCACGGGAGCCACGAGGGCTCCCTCTATCACCAGCCGCATTCTGAACTAACTGCAGCCTCGGATGCCCTTCAAGGAAGCCCATGTAGAGGCGTTGCAGTAATCCAGGCGAGGCGTCACAAGGCGTGAGTGACCGTGCATAGGGCCTCCCGGTCCAGAAAGGCGCAACTGGCGCACCAAGCGAACCTGGTGAAAGCTCTCCTGGAGGCGTCAAATGATCTTCTAGAGACAGCCGTTCATCCAGGAGGCGCCTAAGTTCGCACCTCTCCATCGGGGCCAATGACTCGCCACCGATGGTCAGCAGCGGTTAGCTGACTGTACCGGGATGCGGCATCCACAGCCACTCTGTCTTGGAGGATTGAGCTTGAGCCTGTTTCTCCCCATCCAGACCGTCGGCCTCCAGGCACCGGGACAGCACTTGATAAGCTTCGTTGGGGTGGTCGGTGTGGAAAATACAGCTGGGTGTCATCCGCGTACAGCTGGTACCTCACACGAACCACTGATGATCTCACCCAGCGGCTTCATGTAGATGTTGAACAGAAGGCGAGAGGATCGATCCGCGGCACCCACAAGTGAGGCGCCTCGGGGCCGACCTCTGCCCCTGTCAACACCGACTGCGACGGTCGGAGAGATGGGAGAGAACCACCGATAAGCGGTGCCTCCCTCCCAATCCCTCAACCGGCGCAGCAGGATACCATGGTCGATGGTATCGAAAGCCGCTGAGAGGTCTAATAGGACCAGGGCAGAGGAACAACCCCTATCCCTGGCCCTCCAGAGATCATCCACCAGCGACCAAAGCCGTCTCCGTGCTGTAACCGGGCGGAAACCGGACTGGAGCAGGTCTAGATAGACAGTTTCATCCAGGTGCAAAGACTGATATGCCACCATACTCTCAACAACCTTCGCATGAGCGGGTTGGAGACCAGACGATAATTACCTAAAACAGCGGGTCAGGAAGGCTTCTTGAGGAGGGCCTCACCACCGCCTCTTTCAAGGCGGCGGAAGACACCCTCCACCAAAGAGCTCGTAATCGCCTGGAGCCAGCCTCGTGTCACCTCCTGCGTGGCCAGCACCAACCAGGAGGGCAGGTCCAGTAAACATGTGGTGGCATTCAGCCTCCCCAACAACCTGTCCATGTCCTCGGGAGCGACAGGGTCAAACTCATCCCATAAAATGTCACCAAGACCACCCTCAGCCGTCTCACCCGTATCACCGCAATCTTGGTCCAAACCATCCCGGTTGAACGATTTTATCGTATAGATAACGTTAAACTCCTCAGCACGTCCTGCAGGGTCATCCCGCTCCCGCTGGTGTGGGAGGGAGGGGGTCACCCGAAACAGGGCGGCTGGGCGGTTATCTGCCGATGCAATGAGGGAGGAGGCGTAGCTACGCCTCGCTTCCCTCAATGCCACTAGGTAAGTCCTAGTATAGGACTTCACTAGTGTCCGATCAGCTTCTGAACGGCTAGGCCTCCAGGGAGTCTCTAGGCATCTTCTCGCGCTCATCCCTCTCAGCTCCTCGAGAACCAAGGAGCCGGTTGGGACCTGCGCCGGGTCAGAGGTCGCAGGCGACCGGTCTAAGGCCCCGCCCGCGCCCGCTCCCAGGCCGCAACAAGTTCCTCAACCGAGCCGTGAGCCAGACTCTCAGGAAATGGCCTCCGTCCGGAACCCCTCCGGGTCCATCAGGCGCCTGGGACGGAACCAACGTGTCGGCTCTCTCCTGCGGTGGTGAATGGCGGTCAGAAAGTCCAGGCGAAGAAGAGAGTGATCTGACCACGACAAAGGTTCAGTGACTATTTCCTTTAAGTCCAGATCTCTCAACCACTGACCAGAGACAAAAATCAGGTCCAGAGTGGCACCCCCAATGTGAGGAGGGCCATCAACTACTTGGGTCAGGTCCAAGGTCATGGAAGAATGAACTCCCGAGCTGTCGATGAGCCGGACGATGGCAAGTTAAAGTCCCCCATGACTAAAAGTCTGGGGGTCTCAACTGCCACCCCGGCCAGCACCTCCAGGAGCTCGGGCAGGGCAGCTGTCACGCAGCAAGGAGCCAGGTACGTGATCAGCAGACCCATCTGGCACCTATGACCCCATCTCACAAAGAGGGATTTGCACCCGGCAATCTGAGGTACAGTGGTCTCCCTCGGCTCTAGGCTCTCTCTAATCACAACCGCCACCCCCCCACCCCTACCCTGGGCCCTCGGCTGATGAAATGCACGGAAACCCGGTGGACACATCTCAACAAGGGGCACACCCCCTTCCGTGCCCAGCCAGGTTTCCGTAACGCCTATAAGGTCCGCAGCGCCTCCCTGGATAAGGTCGTATATTAGGGGGGCCTTATTAACTACGGACCGTGCGTTGCATAACATCAGCCAAGGCCCAGGCTCTGGGGTCTTGACCATCCGGGAACGGGAAAAGGAGGGATCGGGCGCACAGCGCACACATCGGGCGCGCCCCAGAACGATATGATCCCCCTTCCGCCATATCTGCCCCTCCACTTACCGTGGAAATCAGGCCACCCTCACCAACAGGAACGCATCTCCCTAACCTCCGAACCTATTAAAAACACGAGCACAGGACTGGCTCCTCCCACGGGCTACCCCAACGCCCGCCTTAACCCTCCCACCCTCCCCGACGGGTTCTCTCCCCACCCGTCGAATCCCTCCCCACCTCCCTTAAAATTCCCATTAAAATTCCCTTAAAAATCTATTAAAACAATTAATTAAAAACCCTGAGTCTCCTATTTTTGGCATGCCATCTCGGGTTCCAAACCTCCTCAAGATGGGCCCTCAATATGGAGGCCAAACCCTGAGAGGGAATCTCAGAAGGCAAGAAGGTCAGCCGCAGTAAATGTCCGCATGCTAAAAGTCCGGCAAGTAGACCCATCCTGGACCTGTGGCTAACAATTCTCTAACAGGATTGCTGGAGAGGCAGCTGACTAATTCCCGTTCAGCTGTCAGCAACAGCTGAGTTCGGGCCAGCCAGCTATTTATGTGCTTGTAATGTGATTGTGTTCTCAAACACATAAACCAATAAGCAGTAAGCATAGCGCCCCCTAGGAATGCGGACTGGAGTGGAAACTTGAACACAACAATTTTAATTTTGCATGAGTGGCAAATATTGTAACTGTTCACCATCCATAGTAATAGCCTTTTCTTTCTGGTACAGAATGCATGGTAACAACACATCAAATGAATTGTCGTCCTTATGTCCAAACTAATCCAGAAAATAAAGTGCAACAAAAGGGTTTTGAAAAGAAGGAAAAGTTGAGAGCTTGAAAAAAAGTGCTTCATGAGTCACATTGCAAGTTGAGGAATATAATCCTTCATACCTTCATACTTTCATAGCAGCCCTGAAATGTACCAGAATTGATAATACCAAAAGTCCTTAAGAGAGCAAATGCATTCCCACCATGTAAGCAACAACATCTGCTTCCATCCAAGGCCTTAATTTGAGCCTTGACCGAAAGGGATCTTAATAATCCACTTCATTCTTACTTTCTTTTTTCTTTTATTCTTTCTTTCTTTCTAATTCTTTCTCAAAATAAATATATTTCTTTCTTTCTTAATATTGAAATCCTTCCTTCAAATTTATGCTATCATGAATAAATAATTTGCTCAAGAATTTCACAACTCCTCCTTTACAAAAAAGACTTTTAGTTTTCAATTTATTCAAAACATTTAGTTTTCAATATTCCATTTGAGCAAAATAAACAAATGTACAGAAGAAAGAAATTTGTAAAATAAATGTAAGAATTTACAATATTGCTATAGAGAATCTGATGATTGTGAAAGGTCTCCTCCAGAAAATATGTTTCCCTTTCCTTTAAACTTTCGATCATGTAAGGGTTTTTCCAACTGAATCTCTCATTATGATGTACATAGGAGACAAGTATTGTGTAAGTTCAAATGTTAAATGTGAAAAGTAACAGATGAAATTTTGCTAATGGCTTGAAAAATATAGTTATAACAACTGAATGAAAAAATTGAAGAGACACTTAAAAAATAAAAACCATGATCTCAAGGTTCATGGTAAGAGATGATTTTCTCTACAAGTTCATGGGTGGCCTATCTGCTTCCCTAAGTGGTTTACCCTAATGGGATTTCCATGTGCTTATCTGGAAAGGCAGAAAGGCTGGAATAAAAATCAATTGCCCTCCTACATCAGCTCAAATTCACTGGTGACATCCAGGCTCTATCAAATTAAGAAGAACCTAATCCTCCAATGGGAGTTTTTTTTACATCGAAAACTGAAATGGACTGAAAAGACACAGCTTTGATCATTGACACACTAATCTGATTGAATCAGGTGGCAGTTCTACAGTGAACATGACTATGGCACCTTTCTGCATCCCTCTGTGATCAGCCGATCCCATCATTGGCTGGCCCTCACCTGAAATCCTCTCTTAACCACTCCTCTGGCTTTTTGCCTAGGTTTGTCTGGCTGTTGAGAAGGAAAATGGACAGGGACTTGGGGAGGAGGAGCCTCCAGCTGCCAGCAGGCAGAAGGACAGCCAGAGACCATGAGGCTGTGCATATTGCCTTGATTAGTTAACCAGCCTACCTGCCAGCCTATGCCTTCAGCAGACTGTGGTGGGCCTGGAGCGCATCTCCCTCCCTTGCTGCTGGCCTTATTTGCCAAGGCTAGCACTCTCCTGCTCTGCAGCTAAGAGAAGGCTAATATGGGATAGGAACTAGTCAATGCTCAAACCTGGTGGACCAGCAGTGGGCTTGTAAAAGAAATTATCCTGGTGATCTGTGTAGTACAATGCTTCATCACTTCCTCACCAGTGCTAAGATAATTCCCAGTTTTTCAGCCAGCTACTCCAAGATGTAGCTTAGTTTTCAGGCCGTATCATCCATGTTTCAGTACAACTAGGTAAAAGCTATATTTCTGGAACTGTACTTCATTTGATGGCTTACTGCTCACCTTTGTCTCTGCCATCAGGAAGGAAACAAAGGGAAGGGCAGGTGGGGATCAGAAGTCCCAATTGCACAAATGATTTATTCTTTAGTATCTTGCTCTGCATAAAATTTGCATGCGCCATTTTGGCACTATAGAAAAATCAGCTGAAAATATAATCCTGCAAGAAACAATATAATAAACAAGACACTTATTTATTATGTCCCCATGACTGAAGAATAAAATGGTGTGTCATGAGATTGACCAATTTCAGTATGGTAGGCTCTGAATGGCCAGATTTTCTATCTCAAATCATGGAAAATCCCATTGAGTAAAAGAGATTAAATTAGAGTCATGCTTAATTCCACTGATTCTGTGGGTGTGGCTTAGTCAGCATCAAAGATACTGCAGATTCCTGTTCCTCACTCCTGGAGAAACATGTTCCAAAATCTCAAGTCACCTGACCACTCTGAGGCAGTCTAACTATTCATTTCATGTGATCTCCACATGCAATGGCACCAATTATTACTGTTATGTATTAATGCTGTACCTTTAAATATTTGAGCGGGAAATCAGCACGTTGCTGATTGGTCAAACCCTCCAGCAGAACTATATAAAAGGAGAGGGTTTCTCCCCCAGCCTGTTGCTGGGTTCACCCTATATTAAAGAGCTGTTGTCACTACCCTGGTCTCCAGCCTCGTTACTTCCCGAACTTAACATTGGCGACGAAGGTGGGATCTCGAGGCTAAGGAGAACCAGAACCGAGCTGAAGCACGATAGACCCGAACCCAGCAAACTCAGGGCAGAAACGCGGAAATGGCAAACACGCCACCCGCACCGTACAACCCGGTCAAGGAGAAATGGGGAACGATATGACCCGCTTCAAAAGCTTTCTAGAAGCCAACGAACTGCAGGATCCAGATAACCGCAAGCGGCTTATTTCTTAAGCCATTGTGGGCCGGAGGTCATTGAGATTGCGGAAGCCCTGGCAGAGCCAACGCTGCAGTCGGTATCGTGGCCAACTCTGCAGACTTTGCTGAAGAACCATTTCAACGCCGGCCCAAATACGTGCAGCGGTTTGAATTGGAGAACGTAGACAGATGGAGGGCGAATCCATCGGTGACTACATGGCGCTTTAAGAAGAGCGCCCAAGGACTGCGGATACCGAGACCAGACGAGGTGCTACTCGAGCAACTCATCCGAGGGTCAGGACATCCGCACGGCGACGGCTGCTAGCAAAGAGCAACCTGACACTAGCCAACGCCTGGACGAAGCCAGAGCACACGAAATGTCTACTAAAGCAGCAGAGACCCTGCAAAAGCCTCTTCAATCCAAGGCGAGCTCAACGCCAGTACACCAGGAGGAGGTTCAGTCCGAATCCACGGTGACGAGATGAGGAAGGGGTCTGCCGGACCGAGAAACGCGACTGAGGACCGTGACGAGCGCGGAAGCTGCGGAGGGCAACATCAGCGCCAACGCTGCAAGTTTAAAGACGCAACATGCCGGGCGGTGTGGGAAGAAAGGGCACTTAGCTCAAGTTTGTCGAGCGCCCAACCTTCCCGCCGAAAATTCAAATCGGCCAATCAAAGAGCTGGAACCGGAAAGGCGGCCCGCGATTATTCAAACAAGAAAGGCGATTCCAAGTCTAACCAAACGACTGTCATTATAGGCGCAACCAAAGTGGAAAGAAGATTTTCACAAAGCCCAAGATCGAGGGAGTAGGTGCAGGCTTGAAGTAGACACGGGATCAGCGATCACCATCATGTCCTGGGACACTTTGGCAAGTCGCTGCCGTGTCGCAAGCGCCACCTGCAAGCACACGCTACGAGTCCACGACTACCAGGGAATCGCATCCCTGTTCGAGGGACCACCTCCGTCCGAGTCGAGTACGGTCCACACAAAAAGACCCTGCCCATCACGATCGCCGAAGGAACTCTGCCCAGTCTGTTGGGACTAGACTGGTTTCGTGCCCTGGGCATGGGAGTGACTGGCATCTACAGAAGTGACTGTAACCTGAAAGACATTCTCTTTAACGAGTTCAAGATGTCTTCAAGGACTGCCTGGGCAAGTACAAGGGGACCCCTATTTCCTTCAACTTAGACCCCAGGTAGCCCCTATTAGGCTTAAGGCGAGGAGAGTCCTTTGCCCTAAAACCAAAATTGATAAGGAGCTGATAAGCTCATAAATCAGGGATCTTGGTGCCAGTCGATCACGCAAAGTGGAGACGCCAATCGTCACCCCATAAAACCGGACGGGTCAATTAGAATTTGCGCTGACTACAAGGCGACGCTTAACAAAGCCTTACAGAAAAGCGCTTACCCGGTTCCCGTGGTGCAACACTTATTGCACTCTTGGGGCAAGGGCAAGTCTTTGCGAAGTTAGACTTGGCCCAAGCCTACCAGCAACTGCCCGTAGACGCCCGCACAGCCGAAGCCCAAACGATTGTAACGCACAGGGGGCCTTCAAGTGCACCCGATTGCAATTTGGGGTCAGTGTGGCACCAGGGCTGTTCCAAAACCTGATGGAACGACTACTGCAGGGGCTCCCAGGGTAGTTCCTACTTGATGATGTCCTAATTTCAGGGAAAACATGGAGGAATTGGGGAGGTTAAGAAAGGTTTTGAGCATTTTCGGACAGCCGGATTAAAAGTCAAGACAAACAAATGCCAGATAGGGGTCGAATCCCGATTTCTTGGGCTACCGGATAGACAAGAAAGGAATTCACCCTACTGAGAGCAAGGTTAAGGCAATTAGAAGGCTCCAGCGCCCAAAAACAAAGCAGAGCTGCAGGCATTCCTAGGATTGGTTAATTTTATGCGGTCTTTTTAAAGAACAAAGCAACTGCTATGGAACCGCTGCATAGGCTCTTAGGAAAAATACTGTTTGGTCTTGGGGAAAGTCAGAAAATAGGGCTTTTGAAGCAGTAAAGAACCTGCTCTCAAGTGATAGCCTGCTCATCCAATATCACAACTCATTACCCCTAGTGTTGGTTATGCGCGCCTCCTTATGGGGTGGGGCTGTACTCAGCCATAGACTTCCAAACGCACAGAAGCCCCTATAGCTTTTCTACCTAGAACGATGTCCTCCCCAGAGAGGAACTACAGCCAATTAGACAAAGAAGCACTAGCCATTGTGTCAGGGGTCAAAAAATTCCACGAGTATGTTTTGGGCGAATTTTGAAATCGTGACTGACCACAGACCGCTACTAGGGATACTGGCTGGCGACCGCCCAACGCCTGTGGCACTTTCGCCACGCTTGACCCGATGGACTATATTCTTAGCCGCTATTCGCATAAGCTGCAGCATCGACCAGGAAAAGAAGTGGGCATGCAGACGTGCCGATGCCCACTACCAGGGGCGACCAAGACCCCACGGGACACCCATCCTACTTATTGACTCTTTGACTCTGGCCCAGTCACATCTAAGGAAGTGGCTCGGCATCATACCGACATTGTGTTAAGGACTGTACTCGTTGGGTACAGAGAGGTGTCCACCGCTTAACGAAAGGTTCAAAGAATTTGTTAAAAACGGGATGAGCTCTCGCTCAAGGGGTGCCTGTTATGGGGTGATCGTGTAATAATTCCTGAAAAGTTAAGGGAAAGGTATTGGACCTCCTCCACGAGGGTCACCCAGGATCGTAGGATGAAGGGGTTAGCCAGAAGCTATGTATGGTGGCCACTCATGGACGAGAGATTGCTGAGAGGGTAGGGAAATGCCAGGCTTGCCAAGAGTCCAGACCTCTACCCCAACGGCCCCAGTCAGAGAATGGGAAAAGCCCCAAGGGCCCTGGTCAAGAATCCACATTGATTTTGCTGGCCCTTTCACGCCAAACATTCCTAATAGTTGTGGATGCATTTTCTAAATGGTTGGAGATCATACTCATGAAATCCACCACGGCCAAGCAGTAATCGCAACCCTGCGCCACCTATTCGCAACTCACGGGTTGCCGGACACTCTGGTGTCCGACAATGGGCCCCACCACGGCAGCCCAGTTTGAAGAATACCTGGCAGAGGAAGGCATCCGACATGCCCTCTCTGCGCCTTTCCACCCTGCGCCGAATGGTTTTGCAGAGCGCCCGTCCGAGCGCTTAAGGAGGCATTGTCCAGGCTAAAGCCAGGTGACTGGCAAACAAAATAGACTTTTTCCTACCGGCCCAGCACAGATCCGCAAGTACGGGCACCGGCAAAAGCCCCGCCGAATTGCTAATGGGACGGAAACTCCGTGCCCACTTGACCGCTTGAATTTACACACCAGAGGGTTACAAGGGGAAAACTAGAAAAGACAAGGAAATGAGCATAGGCGACCGGTGTGGGCCCGAAACTATGGGGACGGCCCTAGTTGGCTCACAGGACAAATAATAAAGATAACCGCCCAAAATCATACGTGGTAGAGCTACCAGACAACCGAGTGTGGAGGCGCCACATAGATCAGTTAAGGAAACGAATAACTGACCAAACCGAACCAAATGAGACAATCATGACCAATACCAATTTGAATCCACAGCTGACAATGACCCGGGAGGCGCAAGACTTAGCTGAGGTCCCAGAGTTCCAGCGACGCCATCAGGTTCCCGAGGGAAACAGCAGGAAATTGAAAAAGTAATCCAAGGCCGGATGGCCAAGAAAAGAGTCGGCTAATAATCCGAGCCCGTTGGCCCAGAGAAAGAGCTGGGAGGAGAAAACAGCCCTCCGACCAGCTCAAAACACCACCCAGAACTGAACCGCGAGGTCAGAAAGGACTAGAGACGCCCAGGTTATTTGCGTGACTACGTCGAAAAATAACATGTAAATAAATATGTAAATAGAGGCAAAGTGTTTTCTGGGAGGAGAATGTTAGGTTGGAAGAATGTGAGGCTGGAGACCAGGTAGACAACAGCTCTTTAATATAGGGTGAACCCAGCAACAGGCTGGGCGAAAACCCTCTCCTTTTATATAGTTCTGTTGGAGGTTTTGACCAATCAGCAACGTGCTGATTTCCCGCTCAAATATTTAAAGGTACAGCATTAATACATAACAGTTACATCCCCATGAACTAGTAGAGAAAAATGGATGTTGCCAATCAATTCACAGTGCATTGGTATGGTTAGGAAGGTGCTGACTTTTTCAGTCCAGCTTTTCTATCTTGCCAGATAAAATACATGGAAAAATCCCATTGGAGGGTAAACCCAATAAGGGATAGGGTTAGGTCCCCATGAACTCATAGAGCAAAATGGAAGTTGCAAGTGAATTTGCAGTGCATCGGTATAGTTAGGAGAGTGCTGACTTTTTCCATCCAGCTTGTCTACCTTTCCAGGTAAAATACATGGAGAAATCCCATTGGAGGGAATGGCAGAGTCCTGAATAAGGATCTATGGGGCCTTACATGCTGCCCCCCTAAGAGAAACAGGTTATGTTATTCAACATCATCTTCCTTCCCAAAGGTAAAGGTAGGCTGGAACCATTTGGAATCGATTGGCCACCTAAGGTAGAGGATGCAATGTCTCCTTGCTTGAACCCAAACCCAAACCTGCCTTCCTTGGATAGTTGTCAATAGGTAAAATTGCAAAAATTATATCTATATGGATATTAAATCATTTTTTCCATCTTGATCAAGACTGTATATTCAATTGTAATGTATGGCTTTCTCGCAGATAACATTCTTCATGATGATTCCTTTGACAGATTCAACAGATTACATTTCTTTTGTCCACCGTGTACTGATGAAAGATAATACTCCTTCAAATTAGCATTGTGTTCAGAAATGCTGAAGGAGAATTCTCAGACTTTTAGGAAATCAGGAAAACAATTAGCATTTTTGAGCTTTTGAAGTAGGAACACCGCTGTGCATGCAAGAGATCTTCAAGACAGTGATCATTCTGTTCCTTACTAATACTTTGATTTTGCAGTAGTGGCAAATAACTGTGCATCATCCACCATAATAGCCTTTTCCTTCAGGTACAGAACTCATGGTAACAGAGAATGAAATGAACTGTCCTTCCTTGTGTATAAACATGTCCAGAAAATACTGTGAAGTTCAACAAAAGGGTTTAATCTCTTTGCCAAATATTTCATGTCTTCTTCATGAACCAACTTAACTTCTTGCAGGAAATACAAGTATTTTTTTTTCTTTTCTTTCTCTCTTTTCTCTTTCAGACAGTTTCTTTACAAACTCTAACTTTTGTTGATATTCAATCAGCATTTAAGATGCTCAGCTGAGAGTTGCAGGAGGCAGGGCCATCTTAACAGCATTATGGGCCCCGGGCAAACAAATAAACAAATGAAACTGCAAATATAAGTACAAATATACTTTTACTTATCTCTCAAAAATGGCATCATATTATTCTTCTTTCTATAATTTATCTTACATAATCATCAAATCTATGAATCAAGACATTCTTCAAGTCAGGTAAGACTTCATATGTACTTTCCTTTCAAGATCCACTAGGTTCCAGGTTGATAATAAAGGAGATATTCTCCTTCACTTTAGCCTTGCAGCCTAACCTTCCCCATGCTTTTCTTTCCTTCTCTGTAGAATACAGAAATTGCTTTCACCTTAGAAGTCTCTGATTTACCCTGTTTGGGATGAACTTTCCTAAACTTCAGAGCAGCCATATGAAAATCTAATTTGTTGGCATTGTTAGAGTTCACTAAATTTCCCTTAGCAGCTAGTCTTTGACTCTTATTTTAAATTTTAAACTCTTCAGTCATCCATTTACAGCTATAGTTCCTCCAACCCAACTTGACAAAGGGTTTTCTTTGTTAAATCTTTGGCTGCTTCTTTGGCAAGGTCTTTGTAAAATGTGTACTCTTGAAACAGGTTGGGTAGGTAGAAATATAGACACCTGGTTCCCGCTGCAGAATTTTTTTTTATTTGCATTTATATCCCGCCCTTCTCCGAAGACTCAGGGTGGCTTACACTATATTAGCAATAGTCTTCATTCTATTTGCATATTTATATACAAAGTCAACTTATTGCCCCCAACAACCTGGGTCCTCATTTACCTACCTTATAAAGGATGGAAGGCTGAGTCAACCTTGGGCCTGGTGGGACTAGAACCTGCAGTAATTGCAGGCAGCTGCTGTTAATAACAGACTGCATTAGCAGCCTGAGCCACAGAGGCCAGAATTGTTGTTTAATTAAGCTTATATGTAATTTATAATCCATAACAGATTCTCTGGTTGATGAAACTGGTTTGCCATCTCCATGTATTCAAACAATTATACAGCATCTTTCTGATCCCTTCATCAGCCTGAGAAATGTCTCTAGAAGAAGACATGAGAATAGCAAGAGACCTGTCCCTTTTCATTTATATAACATCTGCCTCTTCTTGTTTAATGGATCTTCCTTGATTCCTTCCTTCAAAAACAAGTGGTGAAATCTTCTGTACTCTGGGGTTCTTGTCGTCAGTTATAATTGAAAATTATTAGTAATAGAAAGAAAAATTGCTAGCAATCATATAGAATCAACTGTATGATGGCTTTTAAAATTTCTCCTTGGAAATGAATGAGGTGATCTACAGACTACAGAGATCATAGACAGATTAATGCCAGTTGCTAGAATCAGTAAATAAATTATATAAATCTTGGATATTGAGGCTGTTGAGGAAAGGAAAGAAGCAAACATTTTACAAGGCCACAATGTATGAAAGTAAGTTTGAATGACTACCCTTATCAAAAATTTTCAAAAATTTTTAAAAAAGATATTAACAAATAATTCCCTCAACACTGTCAAACTATTTACTAAGTCTGCACTACTATTAATCTTGTCATCGTTCCCATCACCCATCTCCTCCCACTTATGACTGTATGACTGTATGACTGTATGACTGGCATCCTTACGATTTACATTGACTGTTTCCTAATATGATTTGATTACTTATTTGTACCCTATGACTATCATTAAGTGTTGTACCTTATGATTCTTGATGAACGTATCTTTTCTTTTATGTACACTGAGACCATATGCACCAAGACAAATTCCTTGTGTGTCCAATCACACTTTGCCAATAAAGAATTCTATTTTGTTCCGTTCCGTTCCATTCCGTTCCATTCCGTTCCATTCCATTCCATTCCATTCCATTCCATTCTATTCCATTCTATTCTATTCTATTCTATTCTATTCTATTCTATTCTATTCTATTTTTAAGACTCTGCTTGCCAGACAGAGGACATGAAGACAGAAAAGAGGACATCCCCTTTTGTTGGACATCAGGGAACCTAAGATTTATAGACATGGAAGTGTGATGATGATGTACATTATCCCATAATATTGCAGTTACTAATGTTCCCACTTGTAGTAGCGCAAGCTTCTGCTTCAACAAAAATGAGATTTATTGCTTACATTTTGGGGAGGAGACGAAACAGAAGCATGTAAACCAGTTTAACAAAATTCTGATAGCAGTTCTATTAAACTGTAGCCCTAAACACATTTCTGTTCCTACACTGTTTTGCCCAGTAGTAGTTTTTTTTTAAAAATCATTCTAAGTCATTTGCTGAATCTGGAGGACAGCATGAAGCTGCTCACCACCTTTCTCCTTGTGGGCCTTCTAGCTCTTTGGATGGGATTCCCCTCTACAACCAGGAACGACATCCCAACAGGTGAGACATAAAAGTAGCTATCTGGTGAAGAGAGATGATGGAGGAAAGAGAAGGAAGCCTGACCGAGTTTTATTCTTTCATCTTTACTTTTAAATTGTCTCTTTGATATAGCTGATTGAATATTAATTTATATAGCTTTTACTACCATTATTATCATGGAAAATATGCTAATTTATTCTAAACAAACTATTAATACAGATTGATTTTACACTGGAAATGTGCATCTTCAACTTATTGTGAGAAAATGAAGGTTATATTTAAAAAGGTTGCCATCTACAGATGCAGCTGATATGTGTCTAGTATGGCTATGCAGTACAATTTAATGTAGTCTTTATATTATTCAACCAATTCATAATTCTGTCAGAGACTTCAAACTTAGCATAGCCATACTAGACACATATCAGCTGCATCTGTAGATGGCAACCTTTTAATATAACTTCATTCTCACAATAAGTTGAAGATGCACATTCCAGTGTAAAATCAATCTGTATTGATATCATAATACTTGCAAAGAAATAAGAACAATAAAGAAATCCAAAGTTGAGATTGATCACTTAACCAACTCCGAGAAGTTGGTTAGCTTTTGGAGAAAATTACAATTCACTTTGTTAAAGTTTGTAGATGTTGCATTAGATAGTGTTGAAAGCAAGGTGGGAATGAACAGTCTCTATTGCTGAAGGGTGAAAACAAGGTTGCTTTGTTCATGAAGCTGCCGAGCCATACAGCCAATTGTGTTAACCCTTCGTAAAGCTCTAAACATTTCTGTTCCTACACTGTTTTGCCCAGTAGTAGTTTTTTTTTTTTAAATCATTCTAAGTCATTTGCTGAATCTGGAGGACAGCATGAAGCTGCTCACCACCTTTCTCCTTGTGGGCCTTCTAGCTCTTTGGATGGGATTCCCCTCTACAACCAGGAACGACATCCCAACAGGTGAGACATAAAAGTAGCTATCTGGTGAAGAGAGATGATGGAGGAAAGAGAAGGAAGCCTGACCGAGTTTTATTCTTTCATCTTTACTTTTAAATTGTCTCTTTGATATAGCTGATTGAATATTAATTTATATAGCTTTTACTACCATTATTATCATGGAAAATATGCTAATTTATTCTAAACAAACTATTAATACAGATTGATTTTACACTGGAAATCTGCATCTTCAACTTATTGTGAGAAAATGAAGGTTATATTTAAAAAGGTTGCCATCTACAGATGCAGCTGATATGTGTCTAGTATGGCTATGCAGTACAATTTAATGTAGTCTTTATATTATTCAACCAATTCATAATTCTGTCAGAGACTTCAAACTTAGCATAGCCATACTAGACACATATCAGCTGCATCTGTAGATGGCAACCTTTTTAAATATAACCTTCATTTTCTCACAATAAGTTGAAGATGCACATTTCCAGTGTAAAATCAATCTGTATTAATATCATAATACTTGCAAAGAAATAAGAACAATAAAGAAATCCAAAGTTGAGATTGATCACTTAACCAACTCCGAGAAGTTGGTTAGCTTTTGGAGAAAATTACAATTCACTTTGTTAAAGTTTGTAGATGTTGCATTAGATAGTGTTGAAAGCAAGGTGGGAATGAACAGTCTCTATTGCTGAAGGGTGAAAACAAGGTTGCTTTGTTCATGAAGCTGCCGAGCCATACAGCCAATTGTGTTAACCCTTCGTAAAGCTCTAAACATTTCACCATGTTCCCGAACCTGGGTTGCCACATGGGCCAAGGGCAGAAGTGGGTTTCAGCAGGTTCTGACCAGTTCTGGAGAACCGGTAGTGGAATTTTTTTATATATAAAAACTTTTTTATTTTCTTATACACATATTGTAAATGTACATTTTCTTATTCATAGATAATCATACATATTCTCTCCAAAGAAAGTACAAAAATAAAACATTTTAATTGCATTTGGAGTTGCTCTTCTACCCTTTCTTTCCCTCCATTTTACAACAAACCTTCTTCTCCTCTTTTCCCTGCCTCCTTCTTCTCCTTTCCTACCTTCTTCCTTCTCCTCTCCCTCCTCATACCTACTTCCCCTTCCTCTCCCCCATTCCTCTCCTCTTTCCCTCCTTTCTCACCTTCTCTCCTACTCTTATCCCCTAACTTATCTTCCTCTCCTTCTCCTTTCCTCGATCCCTCTCTCTCCTTCACCTCCTCTTTCAAACCCTCTATTCCTATCTTCTTTCTTTCTTCTTTGTTGTATGATATTTCCCTTATTTGGTAACCAAGCAACTCCAATCTTCTGATATTATATATTTTCTTTTCAGTTTCTTTTCTGTTTTACCCAATCTATCATTTCATAATTGTACATTTATATTTATAATCTTCCCTCCTCCCCCCCCACATCCCCCTTTTCCATTTACTCTGGCGATATCTGGATTTCTGTTTCTTCATTGTTGTTTCCCTCATTTAATTTCCATTTATTAACATTGTTTATCTACCTATTGTCTTTTATTTCTATCTCTTTTCTAGCCATACATAGAATCTTTCCCATGTCTTGAATTACACCGATTCCTCTTTATCTTTTACTCTTAAAGTTAATCTATTCATTTCCGCACAGTTTAAAATCTTTTTTATTACTTCACCTTCTGATGGGATTCTCTCTAACTTCCAATTCTGCGCAAATACAATTCTTGCTGCTGTTATTACATGTATAATTAAATACATTTCTTCTTTGCTATATCTTTCTGGCAAAATACCCAATAAGAAAATCTCTGGCTTTAATTCTATAGATTTTTGTAGCATTTCCTTTAACCATGTCTGTATTCTAAACCAATAGTTTTTTGCTTCTGTACATGTCCACCACATATGGTAATATGATCCCGGCAAATGCAAGCATTTCCAACATTTAGCTGATTTATCTTTAAACATTTTTGCTAGCCTTTCTGATGGCATGTGCCATCTATAAAACATTTTATATAAATTTTCTTTATATGCAGTTGCCATTGTCAATTTATAATTCCTTTCCCATAATTGTTGCCATTTCTCTAATTCTATTGCATAACGAAATTTTTTCGCCCGTGTTATCATTGTCTCTTTTACTTCTTCATCTTCTAATCTAACTTGCAATAAGTAATTATACAATCTTTTAATAATTTTTTCATCCTTTCCAGTCAATATCTGGTCCAACTCTGATTCCCCCAAATTGAAACCATATTGTTTCAAGTCCTTATCATATCTTGATTGTATTTGCAATTTTGCATACCAATCAATCTCAATCCCTTGTTTTTCTAATTCTTGCTTCTGTTTTAACTGTCCCTTCTCAGTTAAAATGCCTTTATAACGTACAATATTGTTCATGTTGATCATATTCGGATGTGTCAACGCTTCTATTGTTGAAAGCCAGATTGGTATTTCCATATAATGTTTTTCTTTCACTTTCTCCCATACTGTTAACAAGCCATTCCTTACACAATGTCTCTGGAAACATCCATGTATCCTATTTTTGCCATACTATAAGAAAGCGCGCCAACCTAATTGCAAATCATGTCCTTCCAAAGTCAATAGCTTTGTATTTCTCAATAATATCGATTCTTTAACCCAGGTTAACATCGCTGCTTGGTGATGAAGTTCCCAGTTTGGTAGACCAAATCCTCCTCTAGTCTTAGAGTCTTGAAGCAATTTGATATTAATTCTTGCTTTTTTTCCTTGCCATATATATTTCGACATCATTTTATTCAAATTCTCAAAATATTTCTTCTCCAATTTTATCGGAATTGTTTGAAAGAAAAACAAAATTCTTGGCAATACATTCATTTTAATTAATGCTATTCTTCCCATTAACAATAATTGCATATTTTTCCAAATCTATTTCAATTTGGTTCCTCAGTTTGTAGTAGTTATCTTCCTTCAATGTAATGCATCTTGAAGTTAATTGAATGCCCAAATACCTCACTTTCTTCAATATTTGAATATCTAAATTCTGCTTCTTGTGTTTTTCTCTCATATTTTTAAATATAATTTTGGTTTTGTCTTTATTTATTTTCAATCCAGCTAGTTCTCCATATTCCTCTATTTGTTGCATTAGCTTTAGGCCCATTTCCATTGGTTCTTCCATAATGAATATTAAATCATCCACAAATGTTTGTAGCTTCTATTCTTCTCTTTTAATTTTCATTCCTTTTATTTCTTTATCTTGTCTTATTTTTCTATTTAAAACTTCTAACATCAAAATAAATAACAATGGGGATAACGGACATCCTTGTCTAGTTCCTTTTCTGATATCTACTTTTTCTGTCATTTCACCATTTATTATTACCTTTGCTGATTGGTCTTTATATATATTCTTAACCATGTTTACAAATCTATCCTCAAAGTCCACCTTTTATAATTGTGTGGTCATAAATTGCCAATTCACATTATCAAATGCCTTCTGCACATCTAAAAATAGCAACGCCATTTGTTTTTCTGAATGTGCTTCATAATATTCCAATGTTTCCTATATAATTCGTATATTATCTCTAATTTGTCTTTTAGGCAAAAAACCATTTTGATCTGAATGTATAAATTCATTCAGCAACCTCTTTCTGCCGTAATTGATACAAATATTTTATAATCTGCATTTAGTAGTGAAATTGGTCTATAATTCTTTATTTGTTGCAAGTCTGATTCTTCTTTTGATATAAGGGTTATATATGCCTCCATCCATGACTTCGGAGCTTTGGCTTCTATTAATAAATCATTAAATACTTATAACATTTTATCACTTAGTACATTTTGCAATTCTTTATATAATTCATCTGGTCCCAAGGTTTTTCCATTCTTCTGTCTTTTAATCCCCTCTATCAATTCCATCATTGATATTCTTTCTTCTAGTGCTTTTTTGAATTCTTCTGGTATTTTAGGAATCATTGCTTTTTCCAAATATTGATCTATTTTCCCTTCTGGTATCTGTTCTTGTTAGTATAATTTCTTGTAATATTCCTCAATTATTTTTTTTCTTTTCCTCATTTTGATAACTTTCCATCTTGGTCTAATAATTGAGTTATCAATTTCTTTCTTTTTCCTTTTTCATTTTATATGCCAACCATCTTCTGGTTTATTTGCATTTTCAAAAAAGTTTTGCTTTTTTAATTTTATTTTTCTTGCCAAATCTTCATTTTCAATTAAGTTCAATTAATGTTTTTTCAAGTCCATTAGGTTTTTAATTTTTTTATCTTGTGGATTTTTTTGTAAATCTTTCTCTAATTTCTTATATTCTTCCTCTATTTCCCTTTGTGTTTTTTTATTTTTTATGTTGCTTTCTAATATGAACTTCTTGTAAACATATAATTTCTAATTTTAACTTCTCTAATTTATTAAATATCTTCCTTCTTTTTATTGCTGAATTTAATCCGTTTATATTCAAACAAGGGGAAAAGCAAAAAAGCAAAAAGCAAAACAAACAGCTTAGTCCAAATAGTTTACAGAAATTTTCGTTCTTCTTTTTCCCCTCCTTCTGTTATAAAATCACACGACCACTTCTTATCAAAAACTTCTTGCCATTTCCCAAAACAATATCCAAGGTCATTCTGCTTTCATCTTCTTCTGTACAGTACTCCTATTTAATTTCTCTGTCACCACTAGATGGCACTGCAGTTTATTTAAAATGCTTTTGAATATAACAATAAGCTTTTCTTCTTTCCACTTTAAGCTTCCAACTCCGAAATTCTAATTTTTAAATAACAATTCTTTAGCCATGCAAAATCTCTTGTATGTATCCTAATATCCAAGCGAAATGTTGGAGGTGTGATTGTGATGATGCTACATATTTTCATATTTGGTGGACTTGCAAGAAAATTAAGGTCTTTTGGATAAGAATTTGGTGGATTATTCAAAATGTACTGAAGAAGAAGATAAAGTTCCTGCCACAATTTTTCCTTTTGGGAATTATAACGGATTGTACAGGGATTGAGACTAAATTGATTCTGAATTTAATAACAGCAGCAAGACTGTTGATTGGACAATACTGGAAGAAAGAAGAGATACCTACAATAGAAGAATGGATATTGAAAGTTATTAATTTGGCTGAGATGGCTAAAATCTCAGCGTTTTTAAAAGACAATACGCAGGAAAGATATTTAATTGAATGGAAAAAATGGATTGATTATCTACAAAGCAGATATCAGATTAAGAAATATCAGATTGCCTTTGAATAATTAGAAAGTTATTTTATGTAATGGGGAGGGGGTTGGGAGATGAAAAGCTTTGGATGTGGTTATTTGGATTGGAAGGGAAAATTTTATTCTATGTTTGGTTTATGTATAACAATACCTTGTGATTGACCCGGGAAGCCGGGGGAGGGAGGGGGGAAGGGGTTTTTTGGGAGGGAGGGGGGAAAAAAGGGGGGAAAATGTTTTTGTTTTTTAAAACTCTTTCAATAAAAAAAAAAATCTCTTTGTCCAATCTTTCAATTCATTAAATTAATTTTTCAATTTGCTGTAATTAGTCTTTATTAATGGCTTCCGCTTTTTCGCCATTGTTCCGGAAGTGGGGAGTCTTATTTCTCTGCCTCCCTTCTCCTCCTTGCCATAACTTTTCAAAAAGTTTTTTAAAGTTTGAGAGATGAAAATATAAAAGGAATCTTGTTTTCAAGACTTCAGTTTCTCACCCAGTCTTGCTCTCCTTTTCTTTCCTTCTTCCGTGTGGCTGCCCCGGCTTTTGACAGCTCCTAATGGCTGTCTTTCCTCTCCCCTGGGTTGGAGGCTGATGCCGGCGCTCCAGGGAATTTGCAACTTCCTGTTCGCACCAGCCTGCACCTCTGTTCTTCGCTGTCTCTATGGGACAGCTATGATCCACTGGGGATCCCCTAAACAGCTGGGATATGTGCTCTTCCCGAGCTCCAGAATCCACACTGTGGAGCCACGATGCTGTCCATGCCCAGTCTAGTGGAAATTCTGAGTAGTTCGGAGAACCAGTAGTAAAAATTCTGTCTGGCCCCTCCCCCATCTATTCTTTGCCTCCCAGGTCCCAGGAGAAAATAGGGATTTTGCAGTAACCTTCCCCTGCCATGCCCACCAAGCCATGCCCACCAAGCCATGCCATGTTATGCCCACC
Organism: Ahaetulla prasina; assembly: GCF_028640845.1. Classification (NCBI taxonomy): domain Eukaryota; kingdom Metazoa; phylum Chordata; class Lepidosauria; order Squamata; family Colubridae; genus Ahaetulla; species Ahaetulla prasina. The sequence continues at coordinate 200,772,713 of NC_080541.1, forward strand.
AAACCACACCCAAAGAACCGATAGTAAAGAATTTTGAAACCCACCACTGACCAAGGGCCCTGGCTCCAGACAACATTGTTAAAGGACCAGATACCTTGTTATGGTGTGTAGTTTGAATTTGATGTTTTAATGTTCTATACTGTTTTTTATGGTTTTACTGTTTTTTATGGTTTTAAATTGTTTTTTTAATTTTTAATAATAATATATTTTTTAATCTGCAAGCTACTCAGAGTCATTTACTGAGATGGATACCTATAGAAATCAATAAAATAAATAAATAAGATAAGATAAGATAATAAAATAATGATACCTAAAGCTTTAAGTGAAATTTGCAGTGGGAAGCCTGAAAAAGTCAGTGGATTGAATTGGTCTTTGAAACAAAGAAGAAAAAGCAGTCAACAAGTTAAGCTAAACATTACACTATTTGTTGTTTTAACCAATCAGTCATATCCAACTCTTGGCAACATGGCAAGTGCTCTCTATGGTACCCTGTCAAGCACAGCTTCTTTCACTTGTTGGGTGTTCATCTTTGTCTGTTATCATGCCAACGTGTTCTTTGTTTACCTCTTCTTTTTGTTCCACTAACCATTCTTAGCATCACTGACTTTTCCATTCATATAATATATACGATAATGATATGATATGATATATGATGATTATGATATGGAATGATATTATTTCATACATGACATATATGATGTATGATATCATATCATATGATCTATACAACGTTTTGTCTCTGTTTCTGCTCTGCCATAGTCAGACCATCCAAATGAACCTAAACCAGGGGTGTGCCAGGTAATGAGTGTTGGACAGATTATGGTTGTGACAAAACCCAGAAATGTTGTTACTCTTGTTGTGCAATGCGCTGTGTGGACCCAGAATAAGAAGCTCCGGGATTCAGGTAGTACTTTCTTCTCAAGGGTGCTCTGGGTTCCATATTATCATAGTCTTGATGAAAAAGGAAATATCCTCCATGCTCCCTTCTCTTTAGCCCTGTAGCCTAATCTTCTCCCCAATCTTTCCTTTCTTTCTTTCTTAGGTGAATATAGGTATTGCTTTCACTCCACCTGCCTTTGATTCCTTTGCTTCAGATTAGCTACCAGAAACTTGGATCAACCACATGCAAACCTAATTTGCTGGCATTGTTGCACTTCATCAATCTTCCTGTAGCAGCTGGTCTTTACCACTTATTTTAAGTTCTTCAGCCATCCATTGACAACTAGGGTTCCTCCAACCTAGGCTGACAGAAGTTTCTCTTTATTACATCATTTGGCTGCTTCCTTGATGCTGTCTCCAGCAAAACGTTTCTTCTTGAACTAGTTTGGTAATGAGAAACATAGATTAGCTACTTTTTTTTATTTCATTTTGTCACAACAGTATATACAATCATCAACATAAACAATAACCCATCATGAGAGAAAAAATATATATAAATAAAAGTATAAGTAAAAGTATGCATATAATATTATAATGAAGGGAACAATAGGACAGGAACTGTAGGCACTTTTGTGCTCTTGTGCACGCCCCTTATAGTCCTCTTAGGAATGGGGTGAGGTCGATAGTAGACAGTTTTTGGTTGAAGATTTTGGGGTTTTGAGTAGAGACTATAGAGTCAGGTAGTGAGTTCCAAGCGTTAACAACTCTGTTACAAAAGTCATATTTTCTGCAATCAAGTTTGAAGCGATTGACATTAAGTTTGAATCTATTGTTTGCTCTTGTATTGTTGCAATTGAAGCTGAAGTAGTCTTTAACAGGAAGGATATTACAATAGATGATTTTGTGTGTTAAACACAGACCATGTCGGAGTCAGCAGAGTTCTAAGTTTTCTAATCCCAGGATTTCAAGCCTGGTGGTATAAGGTATTTTGTTGTTTTTGGAAGAGCGAAGAACTCTTCTAGTAAAATATTTCTGGATGCGTTCGATAGTATTAATGTCAGAGATGTGGTATGGGTTCCAGATGGATGAGCTGTATTCAAGAATAGGTCTGGCAAATGTTTTGTATGCTCTGGTTAGTAGTGTAGAGTTTTGGAAAAGAAGCTACGTAAAATTAGGCTTACAACTCTTAGAGCTTTTTTTGCTATGTAGTTGCAGTGGGCTTTGGCATTTAGGTCATTTGATATGAAAACTCCAAGGTCTTTGACAGGGAGGGGATCATCAGTAAGGTAATGTCCATCAAGCTTGTACTTGATGTTAGGGTTCTTTTTACCAATATGTAAAACTGAGCATTTGCTGGTTGATATTTGAAGTTGCCAAGTTTTAAACCAATCGGAAACAAAGTCAAGGTCATCTTGAAGGGTAGAAGTATTGTTAGTGGTATTGAATAGTTTGACGTCATCAGCGAAGAGAACACAATAACTTGAGATAAGGTCACAGAGATCATTTATGTATAGTATGAAGAGTGTTGGTCCCAGAACACTACCTTGGGGAACGCCACTTTTGATATATACTTCTGCATTGTTGTTTGTTTAAAATTAACATCTAATTTATAATCCATTAACAGGCTTCTCTATTGATGAAAGTGATTTGACAACTCCATGTAAATCACAACGATTTTACAGCATCTTCTGATCCCTTCATCAGCCTCAGAAGTGTTTGTTGATCAAGAAATTAGAACAGCAAGATATTTGCTACTCTGTTTTACTCCTGATTATTTCAGAGAACTTTTCCTTCCTTCCTTCCTTCCTTCCTTCCTTCCTTCCGGTACAGCATATTATAATGATAATGAAATATTATGAAAAATGAAGAAAGATGATTCATTGTAATGGAAATTGTTGTTTCTCTGTCATAAATAAAATTAGCAAATTTCAGTTTTCAGTTCTTTATTTACCTACAGAATACATCTTGATAATCTCTAGTAGACAAAATTTAATTACAATATTTGCCCTAAGAAGAAAATCTATCCATGGCAGAATAGATTCCACTAAACTGTGAGCTTGGTCTCATATTTTGGTATGACCAAGTGGGAAAAATTGAGAGCTTAAAAAAATGCTTTTAAATGTTACATTGTTAACAGAAGTTTTGTAGTTTAACATTGCTCTTGTTTAACCTGTTAACTATTCTTTCTTTATATATATATAATGTACGTATGACAGGTCAAATTGGGTTTCAGATAGATGTAGAAGTTTATAAAGTTTTCAAAAGGGAAAATATTATTCTTGAAATATATTGGTCAGTGTTCAGCTAAGTGGATAATATGTATTTTTGCTAATCAATTTTTAAAATGTTTTTAAATAAAATAAAAATTTTAAAGGCTCACATTTTAAGCAGACACCTACAACACCATGCCCTAAAATTGTAATTTTGCCCAGAACCATATTAGGATTGATAATATCAAAAGTCCCCAAGAGATCTAAGGAAAGCTGCACTCCAAGCACCTAAGTTACAATTTAGGTCATTCACAAGAGCAACCATATATACTTCCATCCCTTGCTTCAGTTTGAACCATGATGGAAAGGACTTTAACTCATTCATTTCCATCCTCCTTTCAATCAGCTCTTCCCCAGTTAATCCTGTTTCTCTTCAAATCACACTTATTTTCCAAACTGCATATCACCTCCTGTTGTCCTCATCAGGTCCAGGAAAGTTTGCTTATATCCTTTAGAAATGTTATAATATTCCAAACTGCATTTGGGGAATTTTGAATGTTATTACCAAAATAAAAATGGGAACTATTAACTACAAGGACTGTGGGTGGATCGTTACTACAGTATGTTGTTTGGTTCTTCCAACTAGATCTCGCATTAGAATGTAGGACAGAAGAATTGCTTTGCTTCAAATGTTGAATAGGAAAGGAAAGGGACAAGAAATTGCTAACAGTCTGAAAGTGAAATGAGCTAACCACGTTATTGCTCAAAGAAACTATCAGTTAACCACAAACTGAAAAGAAAGTTAATTAGAAAAATCCACTTGGTATATCCACGCCTCAAAGCCAAGTCCAAACATATAGATTATATATACCATATGCAGAAGACCCTATACATATTGTTATGACCCAGGTCACCTAGGAGAGGCAGGCTTCAATAGAGCCCCTTATTGCTCTGTTAAATGGCACAACAAACTGCCCTCCAATAGCCAGTAAGGCTCTACCCCACACTTCCCAGAAAGCAGCCACCCACAGATGCACAAACAATAGCCAGTAAGCAACAAACCAATTTGAAAGGCAGAGAGGAAGTCCAAAGACAAGGTGCAAGTTCATGGGGCAAGGTCCAGAGTCAAGGTCCACTCAGCAAGGCAAGTCCATGAGGGGAAAAGGCAAGTCTGCAGGGCAAGTTTGGCTTTCTACCAAGTTTTTAGCTACTTCAAGACCTTCCAAGAAACTAGATGATAAATTTGTGGATCAAAATTCTCTGACAAATCAATCCTGTCATCTTCCACATCCCATTACCCCCTTCAAAAAAGGGCCTCTGGTGGCTCAACGGACTAAGTCTGTCTGTTATTAACACAGCTGCTTGCAATTACTGCAAGTTTAAGTCCCACCAGGCCCAAGGTTGACTCAGCCTCCCATCCTTTATAAGGTAGGTAAAATGAGGACCCAGGTTGTTGGGGGCAATTAAGTTGACTTTGTATATAATATACAAATGGATGAAGACTATTGCTTAACACATTGTAAGCCACCCTGAGTCTTCGGAGAAGGGCGGGATATAAATTCAAATTTTTTAAAAAAAGGTTCATCCATTATTTCAGGCCATTGAACCCTCATGCAAGAAAGTTCATATCTTGATAAAGCTTTCCACGCATTCTGTAATATAGGAACAGAAGCTTCATTTTGAGCACTTTCTACTTTGAGAATATTCATTTAGATTCTTTCCAATCAAAGTACTGGAAGTGATCATTATTCAGAGACGGAAAAACTTCTTGCGATAATGTAAAATCGACCATGATCGACCATGATCGACCATGATCATTTTTCAAATTTCACCCATTGTATCGTGTGATTTACAGTGATCATAGAATTGAAGAATCAAAAAATATATTAAATAAGTTATATTTTGGCTGTCTGATCTGTTGTTAGATGAGGGAAAGAAAGAAGCAGACAATTTACAAGGTCACAATACACAAAAGTTTGAGTGACTACTTTTGTAAAAAAAAACTTCCATTAAATAAAACAACCCACAAAGGCTGGACAATATAGACAGAGGTCATGAGATGAAAAAGGAGGACATCTCCTGCTTTTCCTGGGGGTGAGGGAACCCCTGGTCTCAGGACAGGGAAGGGTGAATATAGTCTATACCACACCAGAATCTTGCAGTTATGGATGAAGCCACCAGTTCACTTAACACAGCATATATTCTTTGGAAATTAGACCAAGGCAATTGCTTAAGTTTGGGGTGGGGTGGGGTGAAACTATATAAAGATCTTTTGCAACACTATTGATTGTAGTTAAGTGCAACTATATTCCTTAGAACATCTCTGTTTATGTATTGGCTTTTCTCGGTTATAGTTCTTGATTATTATTAATTTTTCCTGAACCTGAAGGACAACATAAAGCTGCTGACTATATTTCCCTTGCAATTTGCGATTTGGATGGAAGTCCCCTCCATAATTGGAAGGGACTTCCAAAGAAGTAAGACATAAAACCTGCTGTTTTATGTGAGAAGACAGGATGAAGGAAAGAACAGGAAGTCTTATTGGTTTTTATGCCTACATATTTATTGAAATATCATCTATTTTCTGTGTACGATTGAATATTGATTTCGGTGTTGCTGCATTTATTACAATTATTGTTATCATAGGAAACCTATTAACATACATGTTTGATTTGATTTGATTTGCATATATAATTTGCATATATATGTAAATGTTTGTATTTTGTTGGGGATGCTCTTCATACAATGTACTGTGGTCCTTATAGTACTCAACAAACCTGTGGACTTTCAGAGTTTTTCCATTTGCCCAATAGAAATTGTTTTAAGACACATCAGTTCAACTCACAACTATGTTGGGAATTTCAAACTCAATGTACTTTATGCTATACATATTAACTACATCTGTAGATGGCAACATTTTCAAACGTCTCTATTTTCTTTCAGTAAGTTGAAGATGCACATTTCCATTATAAAAATAATTCACATTAATTTTACCACCCTTGAAAGGAATTAAATAAAAATGAAAGAATTATAAAGCTGAGATTAGTTACTTAACTTACCCCACATTTGTTGTTGTGAGCATCTTTTTTACATCTAGTGCATTGGAGGCTTTTCAGGTCAGAGAAAATTACAATTCATTTCACTTTTTCAAAGTTTATAAGTGTTGTGTGAGAAAAGAATGAAGAACACGCTAAATTGCTGAAACTGTATATAAATTTATATATACATATATATAAATTCATATAAACTGTATATAAATTTCATATAAAAAATAATTGCTACCAACCTGCCTTCCATTGAGGACCTGTATACTGCACGAATCAAGAAGAGGGCCGTGAAAATATTTACAGACTCCTCGCATCCAGGACATAAACTGTTTCAACTCCTACCCTCAAAACAACGCTATAGAGCACTGCACACCAGAACAACTAGACACAAGAACTGTTTTTTCCCGAAGGCCATCACTCTGCTAAACAAATAATTCCATCAACACTGTCAAACTATTTACTGAATCTGCACTACTATTAATCTTCTCATAGTTCCCATCACCAATCTCTTTCCATTTATGACTGTATGACTATAACTTGTTGCTGGCAATCCTTATAATTTATATTGATATATTGACCATTAATTGTGTTGTAAATGTTGTACCTTGAAGAACGTATCTTTTTTTTTTTATGTACACTGAGAGCATATGCACCAAGACAAATTCCTTGTGTGTCCAATCACACTTGGCAAATAAAATTTTTTATTTTATTCTATTCTATTCTAACTGCTGAAGCAAAGAGCAAGCTACTTTTACCCATGGATAGCAACAGGTCATGTCATTCAGCCATCTCCCTCTGCATTTTGTTAGCATAGATTTCAGTCAGAAGCCTGAAAAAGTATGGGGATTAGATTGGCCTTTGTAAGGAAGATAGGGTTAGGAATTCCACAGAGAATGTGTTGAACAATAGCTGTTTCCTGCTGTTCAATGCTAACTGTGACGCTTATGTGAGCCAGAAATGCTTTCTAAGTATCAAAGAAAAAAATCACATTCTAAATAAAAAATAAGGTATTTAATCAATAAAATAGTAGTTGTACCACAGGAACTCAGGAAGGAGAAATTGGCCAAAGCTTCCCTTCTCAGAAATCTTTTTTGAGGTAGCTCTGAAAATGTGCAAGAAACACAGAAGCTAATTAATCTCCTCTTTGTTAGTCTCCAATAAAATAAGCATAGCTCATCTTCTTAACAAATTTTAGTAATTTTGCCATTGATAATGTTGGCTTTTGGCTGCTAATTATGTGTTCCTAATGCAGGTAATTCTCTTTTAGCAACTCTCTTGATAAGCAAAGCAGTCCCCAAATGCAACAGTGATTGTCCTTCAGCTTCCCTTTGTTTTGCAAATCTGCAAAATCATAAATGCAGGGCTTAGTCATTATTTTTTCATCATACTAGTAACTGTGCTTAATCACTAAAGAAACCAGTTGACAAATGACTACTACCTATACATTATATTTTAAGATTAACCACCGTTGTTCTGCATTATTCTCCGCTATTGCAGGAAAGCAAAGTCCACAGAAGCCGGGGGAGTGTCCAAAGGGTTTTCGCAAATGTGGTCGTCCTACACCTAATCAGTGCGAGAGAGATGATGATTGCAGAGAAAGGCAGAAGTGTTGTTACATTTGTTGTGCACTGCGCTGTGTAAAGCCAAGGTAAGAAGTTCTTAGACTCAGGTAGTACTTCATATGCATATTTCTCATGGACAATCTTGGTTCATCTTCTTTGTAACAGCCTCCATGTTTCTTTCACTTTAGCCTTCTACCCACATTCTTTCCTTTTTTTTCTGTGGGGAATATAGCTATTGCTTTCACCTTGCCTGCCTCTGATTCCCCCTGCTGCGGGTACTGCACAACCTAATTTGTTGGTATCGTTATATTTCACTAAAATTCCCACATAAAGCTGGCCCTTGACTCTTAGTTTAAATTCTTTAGCAAGCCATTTACAACTAGAATCCTCCAAAGCAACTTGACAGATAATTTTATTGTATCATTTGGCTTTGGCTTCTTTGACAACTTCTCCAGCAAAATGTGTACCGTAGTCTTGAAACTAGTTTGGTTGTTAGAAATATGATCCTCATGTAGTGACTTCTGGAGTGTTGTTTACTTAAGTTTTAACATGTTATTTCTAACCCATAACAGGTTTCCTGGTTAATGAAAATGGTTTCAACAATATGAAAGCATCTTTCTGATCCCTTCATAAGCCTCAAAAATGTCTCTCGAACAAGAGATGAGAAGAGCAAGATATCTGCCACAATGCTTTACTCCTTGCTGTTTCAGGGAACTTTTCTTTCTGTCTCTTTCTGTGAATTTCCCACTTTCTGTCTTACAGCTTGCTATTATATATATATATATTCAATGGATAATCAATGGATAATGAAAAATGAATAAAACTGTATGTGATTTTCATTACAATGCCAATGATTATTTCCCTATTATAAATAAATAAATAAAGTTATTTATATTTCACTTTTCAATTCTTCCTTTATTTATCTGCAGAACGTCATCTTGGTTATTTTTAATCATTTTTTAAAAAGACAATAAAATCATGACAGAATAGATTTTATTGAACTGTGATGTTAATCTCACAATTCCGTACCTCAAAGAAAGAAAATCTTAGGCTTGTGTGGGGAAAAGAATTACAGTATAAATAGACAGTTGTAATACTGTGCCCTGAATTCCCAAATTACACTAGAACTGATATTATTTAAAGTCCTTAAGAGAGCTAATATGACAAGGAAAGCTACACTCCAACCACATAAGTTGTAGCTGAAATCCTCCACAATATTAATCACATATGCCTCCACCCAATGCTTCAGATCGTTTCCTGACTGAAAGGGTTCTACATCAGGGGTCTCCAACCTTGGTCCCTTTAAGACTTGTGGACTTCAATTCCCAGAGTTCCTCAGCCAGCTTTTTCTCTGGGAGTTGAAGTCCACAAGTCTTAAAGGGACCAAGGTTGAGACCTGTTCTACAATTCACTTTAGCCTTCTACCCACATTCTTTCCTTTTTTTTCTGTGGGGAATATAGCTATTGCTTTCACCTTGCCTGCCTCTGATTCCCCCTGCTGCGGGTACTGCCAAACCTAATTTGTTGGTATCGTTATATTTCACTAAAATTCCTATATAAAGCCAGTCCTTGACTCTTAGTTTAAATTCTTTAGCAAGCCATTTACAACTAGAATCCTCCAAGGCAACTTGACAGATAATTTTATTGTATCATTTGGCTTTGGCTTCTTTGACAACTTCTCCAGCAAAATGTGTACCGTAGTCTTGAAACTAGTTTGGTTGTTAGAAATATGATCCTCATGTAGTGACTTCTGGAGCGTTGTTTACTTAAGTTTTAACATGTTATTTCTAACCCATAACAGGTTTCCCAGTTAATGAAAATGGTTTGATGGTTCAATGTATTCAACAATATGAAAGCATCTTTCTGATCCCTTCATAAGCCTCAAAAATGTCTCTCGAACAAGAGATGAGAAGAGCAAGATATCTGCCACAATGCTTTACTCCTTGTTGTTTTAGGGAACTTTTCTTTCTGTCTCTTTCTGTGAATTTCCCACTTTCTGTCTTACAGCTTGCTATTATATATATATATATTCAATGGATAATCAATGGATAATGAAAAATGAATAAAACTGTATGTGATTTTCATTACAATGCCAATGATTATTTCCCTATTATAAATAAAGTTACTTTTGCAAATTTCACTTTTCAATTCTTTCTTTATTTATCTGCAGAACGTCATCTTGGTTATTTTTAATCATTTTTTAAAAAGACAATAAAATCATGACAGAATAGATTTTATTGAACTGTGATGTTAATCTCACAATTCCGTACCTCAAAGAAAGAAAATCTTAGGCTTGTGTGGGGAAAAGAATTACAGTATAAATAGACAGTTGTAATACTGTGCCCTGAATTCCCAAATTACACTAGAACTGATATTATTTAAAGTCCTTAAGAGAGCTAATATGACAAGGAAAGCTACACTCCAACCACATAAGTTGTAGCTGAAATCCTCCACAATATTAATCACATATGCCTCCACCCAATGCTTCAGATCGTTTCCTGACTGAAAGGGTTCTACATCAGGGGTCTCCAACCTTGGTCCCTTTAAGACTTGTGGACTTCAATTCCCAGAGTTCCTCAGCCAGCTTTTTCTCTGGGAGTTGAAGTCCACAAGTCTTAAAGGGACCAAGGTTGGAGACCCCTGTTCTACACAATCCATTTTATCCCTCCTTTCAGTCAGGTTAGATTGTCCTGATTCTCTTCTAATATAACATTTCTGAATCTAATATCACCTCATTTCAGCATCCTCAGGATAAGGAAGGTTTGTTAACATCCTATGTGAAGCTTATGACATTTGAAACTGGATTGTGTTTGAAGATTCTGAATGTCCAAAGTAAATATGGGAAACAATTAACCATAAGGAGTGTAGGCAGATTCTTACTTCGTCGATTGATTCTTCTAACTGGACCTCCCATCAGAATGTAGGAGACAAGAACTGCTTTGCTTGAGCTGTTGAATGGAAAAGGTAACAGGATATTGCTGATGGAGTGAATGTGAAATAACCTAACCACATTACAATTTCTAGAAAGTGCCAGTTAACCACAAACTGTCAAGAGACCTAATAAGAAAAAAATAGCCATTTGGGCCATCAATTTATTTATTTCATTTTATTTATTTATTAATTTGTCAAGAACGTATTAGGTAATAAGTATAAACATAGATTGGATACATAAAATAGATACAAATAGAAGAAACATTAGGACAGGGATGGTAGGAACACTGGTGCTCTTATGCATGCCCCTTACAGACCTCTGTTAAATTTAAATAATCGAAGGGGCCAGATTAAAGGTAATTACTGGAATCAGGAAATAAATTACATAAATCTTGGCTCTTGAGTCTGTTGACTCAATGAATGATTAAAATGCAGACATTTTACAAGGCCACTATATATGAAAGTTTGAATGACTCCTCTTATCAAAAAGGTTCAACATTTTTTTTAAAAGGATATTATTTGATTTTTAGATTCTGCTTGCCAAACAGAGGACAAGAGAGAGGACATCTCCTTTTTGTTCAACGTCAGGGAACCTAACGTTTACAGATATGGAAGGGTGTTCATGATCTGGACTATCCCATAATACTGCAGTTACTAATATTCCCACCTTTTGTAGACAAAGCTCCAAGAAAAATGAGAAGAATTGCTTTGTTTGAGGGGAGGAGACAAAATAGGAAGCATACAAACCTGTTTGACAAAACTCTGATAGCAGTTCTGTGCGACTGTAGCCCTAACCACATTTCTGTTCATACACTGCTTTGCCCAGCAGTAGTTTTTTTATCATTCTAAGTCGTTTGCTGAATCTGAAGGACAGCATGAAGCTGCTCAGTACCTTTCTCCTTGTGGGCCTTCTAGCTCTTTGGATGGGATTCCCCTCTACAACTGGGAGCCACCCCCCAACAGGTGAGACATAAAAGTGCTGTTTGGTGAACAGGAGGAAAGAGAAGGAAGCCTGACCGAGTTTTATGCTTTCATCTTTACTTTTAAATTGTCTCTTTGATGTAGCTGATTGAATATTAATTTATTTAGCTTTTACTACCATTATTATCATGGGAAATATGCTGATTTATTCTAAACTGTAATGCAGTACAATTTAGTGTAGTCTTTATATTATTCAACCAATCTGTGAACCTTGATAGTTTTTCCATATATCTATCTATCCAGTAGAATTTGTTTTAAGCCATGTCAGGCCAAGTTATGATTCTGTCACAGACTTCAACCTTAGCACATTAGCTAAAGATATTAGCTACATCTGTAGATGGCAATCTTTTAAAATATAATTTCATTCAGTTTTATTCATTTCTCTCAATAAATTGATAATGCACATTTCCAGTGCAAAATCAATCTATATTAATTTTATTACACTTGAATAGAAATACAAATGATGATGAAATCTAAAGTTGAGATCGATCACTTAACCCACCTACACATTGGTTGCTCTGAGCACTTTTTTTGCATATTGCACAATTTATTTTGTTAAGGCTTTTAGGTGTTGCATCAGATAAGGAAGAAACAAAAAACAAACTATATTGCTGAAGGGTGATGACAAAGTGGCTTTGTTTATTGCTGCTGACCAATACAAGCTTTTGTAAAGCTCTGAACGCTGAGCCTGGGGCACCACATGCACCAAGTGCCCTGGCTCGTAGCAACATGGCTAAGGGGCCAGTTACCTTGCTATGGTGTGTAATTTGAATTAGAATAAAATAAAATAATGAAATCTAAAGCTTTAAGTAAAATTTGCACTGGGAAGCCTGAAAAAGTCAGGGGATTGTATTGGTCTTTGAAAGAAAGATGTAATTAGAAATTTTACAAGAAGGTTTTGATCCATTTCTGACAGGAAATTTCCTGCTGCTCCTTATCAACTTCACCCATCATTCCTCTAAAGTGGGTAGCATTGAATCTTTCTCTCTGCATATAATAAATTTGTGACAGTTATCATCTATTGAAATAACCTTCCCTGGCTCTTTTCCAATTGTTTATCCATTAATCCTAAAAGAAGAAGGTTCTGGCATCAATTAGGAAGAAGGAATTGTTCAGAATTTCCCTTCTCAGAGGTGTAAGTCTCACAGTGGATAGAAATCCTTTCTGAGTAGCTCTGAATGTGTGGGACAAAAATAGAGGATAATTATCTCCTCTTTGTTAGTCCCCAGGAAAATATGTTCAGCTCTTTTTTTCAGCAACCTTGGGTAATAATTTTGTTGTTGAAACTATGGGGTTTTTGGCTGCTAATTAAATATGTACCTAATACAAATAGTCTTTGCTGAGCAACTATAATTGGGACCATCAGTTTGGTTGATAAGCAAAACAAGCACTAAGTCAAATTTGCTTTTAAACTTTTTTTTAATTTTATTTTGTCACAACAGTATACACAAGCATCAACATAAAACAACAACACATCATATAAACATATATATGAGCAAAAGTATGCAAAAACTATATTAATTTGATATAATGAAAGGAAACAATAGGACAGGAACGGTAGGCACTTTTGTGCTCTTATGCATTTTTGTCAGCATTTTTTTGCTTTACAGCATTTTTTTGCTTTACAGACTTGTGAGGGTAGTAAATGATATTGGAGACTCTCTCTCCCAACTTAAGAGTCACAGGCTCAAGCGCTCTTGCCACCAAGTGACAGCAACATCAGGAAGGAGTATAAAAAGCTGAAGAAGTATCACTGCCTGAAGGAAAAACTGGAGAGAATGTGGATAGTAGAGGCCAAAGTGATCAATGGAAGGACAGAACCCTCAAACTCCCAGGCCTCTTACCCATATGGGTAAAAGCCATGGATGGATGGATAGATAGATAGATGGATGGGATGGGATGGTATAGGATGGTATTGGTGGATAGTTGGATAGATGGATAGATGGATAGACAGACAGACAAGAGAAAGATACATACTGATTCCACTTTCTACCCCCTGTACTGTCCTCTGTCATTACCAGAACATCCAATCCAACAGAAACCGGGTGTGTGTCCAATTAATTATTGCAACTGCATTCAACCGGAATCTGATAAGTGCCGGAATGATCATGATTGTGAAAAAAATAAGAAGTGTTGTTACTATTGTTGTTCAATGAACTGTGTGGACCCAGCATAAGAAGCTCTGGAATTCAGGTAGTACTTTACATATACTTTCTTCTGAAGGATGCACTGGATTCAATATTATCATATTCTTGGTGAAAAAGGAAATATCACTGATGCTCCCTTCACTTTAGCCCTGTAGCCTAATCTTCTTCCCATTCTTTCCTTTCCTTCTCTGGGGAATACAGATATTGCTTTCATGTCACCTGCTTTTGATTCCCTTTGCTTCAGATTAGCTTTCATAAACTTTGAGCATCCACAGGTAAACTTAATTTACTGGCCTTTTTAGAGTACTTGGTCCTTGACTTTTATTTTAAATTCTTCAGCCATTCATTTACAACTAGGATTCCTCCAACCCAGGTTTAGCTGTTTTTCTTTATTATATCATTTGGCTGCATCGCTGACGCTATCCTCAGCTAAATGTTTCCTCTTGAACTAGTTTGGAAATTAGGAACATAGGTGCTTGTTTATCTACTTCTCCATTGTTGTTTAAGTTTAACATCTAATTTGTAATCTATTAACAGGCTTCCCAGATGATGAAAGAGTTTTGGCAACTCCATGTATTCAACTATTTCACAGCATATTTCTGATCCCTTCATCACCCTCCAAGTGTTTCTTCACCATGAGACTGGAACAGCAAGATATTTGCCACCTGTTGTACTCCTGGTTATTTCAGAGAACTTTCCTTCCTTCCTTCCTTCCTTCCTTTTTTTGGGTGGGCACAGATTATAATAATGGAATACTATGAAAAATAAAGAAAAATTATTCATTGTAATGGAAATTGTTGTTTCTCTATCATAAATAAAATCAGCTTCTCAGATTTCACTTTGCATTTTTTCTTTTATTATACAGAATACCATCATGGTAATTGGTCATTTAATTACAGGTTTTCCTTTAAGGCAGGGGTGTCAAACTTGCAGCCCATGGGCCAGATGCATCATGCGCTGGTCATTCCCACCCCTGGTTTAGTGAAGGGGGAAAAGGTTGTGATACATTACATGACAAAAATGTGATGCCCGCCTTTGACCCCCCCTGCTTTAAGGAAAGCTGCACTCCAAGCATCAAGTTACAACTTAGGTCATTCCCAAGAGCAACCACATATATTGGCATCCCATGTTTCCAGTTTGAACCCTGACTGAAAGGGCTTTAACTCACTCATTTCAATCCTTCTTTCAGTCAGCTCTTATCCAGTTGATCCTGTTTCTCTTTTTAAGTACATTTATTTTCCAAATCCATATCACCTCCCATTTTCCTCCTCAGGCCCAGGAAAATTTGTTTATAACCTTTGGAAATAAACAGTAATGTTGCAGTTACGACTGCTGCTACCTGTTGCAACCCTAGCTTCTGTTTCAACAAAAATGAGAAGACTTGCTTACGTTTTGGGGGAGGAGAAAGAATTGAAGCATACAAACCAGTTTGGCAGAACTCCGATAGCAGTTCTGTGCAAGTGGAGCCCTAACCACATTTCTGTTCCTACACTGCTCTGTCCAGCAGTAGTAGTTTTTTTTTTTAATCATTCTAAGTCATTTGCTGAATCTAGAGGACAGCATGAAGCTGTTCGCCACCTTTCTCCTTGGGGGCCTTCTAGCTCTTTGGATGGGATTCCCCTCCACAACTGGGAGCCACCTCCCAACAGGTGAGACATAAAAGTAGCTGTTTGGTGAAGAGATGATGGAGGAAAGAGAGCAAAGCCTGACCGAGTTTTATGCCTGCATCTTTACCTTTAAATTGTCTCTTTGATGTAGCTGATTGAATATTAATTTATATAGCTTTTACTCCCATTATTATCAGGGAAAATACGATAACATATGTTAAACTGTAATGCAGTTTCAGAAATGCAAATATTTAAATTTTGTTGGAAATGCTCTTCATACAATTGACTGTAAAGTTGATGTTTATGAGGATAGCAATAAAGTTATTCAACCAAATTGTGTTTTACTGTATATATATATATGTATGTGTGTTTGTGTGTGTATCTAATTGAGAGAAAATGGAGATTATATTTGAAAAGATATAATCTCCATTTTCTCTCAGTAAGTTGAAGGTGCAGATTTCCAATCAATCTGTATTAATTTTATAACACTTGAAAAGAAATAAGAATGATAAAGAACTCTAAAATTGAAATTGATTACTTAAACAACTTCATATTGGTTGTTTTGACACTTTGTTAACCTATAACGTATTGCAGGCCTTTGAGGTTGGAGAAAATTACAATTCATTTTGACAAGGTTTAAGTGAAATATGTAGTTAGAAGCCTGAAAAAAGTTAGTGGATTGAATTAGCCTTTGAAACAAAGGTAGAATTAGGAATCCTACGGAGAATATGTTGAACAATATCTCTGGGGAAATTTCCTGTTGCTTCTTCTCAAGTTCACCAACTATTCCTCCAAAATGGGTAACATTGAATCTTTCTCTGTGCATATATTAAGCTTGCAATAATTATCATATATTGAAATAGTCTTCCATGACTTTTTTCCAATTGTTCTGGCTTCACTTAGGAAGGAGGAATTGTTCAGAGTTTCCCTTCTCTGTTATCAAGCAGCAGATTGAAATCCTTTCTTTCTTTCTTTTTTTTTTGAGAAAAAACTCATCATATCAATTCAATTACAATGTGCTGCATGGGTTAGGGTTATATCTTCTTGTGCATTCACAGAATAAACATCTCTTTCATACATATATTTTATATTGTCTTTTCTAACGTATCTTTCCATCTAACCAAAAATAAAATAAATTCCATATTTTATAGTATTGCTTGTCTTCTTGCTCTCTAATTTCAAATGTTAATTTACGCATCTCTGCACATTCCATCATTTTTCTAATTATTTCATCTTGCGAAGGTAACTTCTCATTTTTCCAATTTTTAGCAAACACAATCCTAGCTTCTGTAATAATGTTCACAATCAAATATTTTGCATCTCTAGTATATATCTCAGGTATAATTCCCAACAGAAAGACATCTGGCTTAAAGTCACACATTGCTCCCAGAAGCACGAAGCTGAAGCCTGAAGATGACAAATGAGACTTCATTGAAACGTCGCCAAGACACTTCCAATTTTACGTGGGAGAAAACCCGAATAACCAAAGACCTACACACACACACACACACACACACACACACACACATATATATAGTAATTAATATAATTAATACAATATAATTAATGTAATAATGACATGATTATATGATATGATCTAATATAATGTAATAATTTGACAATATTCCTCCCATTTCCCCTCTGCCATTATCAGAAGGTCCAATTAAACAGAAGCCAGGGGTGTGTCCAATCGATCGCTGCAGATGCACTGGTCCTCAGCCTAATGAGTGCGAGACAGATTATGGTTGTGAAAAAAAGAAGAAATGTTGTTACTCTTGTTGTGCAATGCGCTGTGTGGACCCAAAATAAGAAGTTCCGGGATTCAGGTAGTATTTTCTTCTCAAGGGTGCTCTGGATTCCATATTATCATAGTCTTGATGAAAAAGGAAATATCCCCCATGCTCCCTTAACTTTAGCCCTGTAGCCTAATCTTCTCCCTATTCTTTCCTTTCTTTCTTTCTTGGGTGAATATTGATATAAAATATAAAATATAATATAAATATGTATATATATATGTATATATATATATATATATATATATATATATATATATATATATATATATATATATATATATATATATATATATATATATATATATATATATATATATATATATATATATATAAAATAAATATAAATAATTTATTATTTATTTATATAAATAATATAAAAATATAAAAAATATAAATAAATAAATATAAATATATATAAATATAAATATAAAATATAAAATATAAAATAGTGAAAATTGGCTCCTCTGTAAACAACAAAATACCTTATACCACCAGACTTGAAATCCTGGGATTATAAAACTTAGAACTCCGCCGACTCTGACAAGACCTGTGTTTAACACACAGAATCATCTATTGCAATGTCCTTCCTGTTAAAGACTATTTCAGCTTCAATCGCAATAATACAAGAGCAAACAATACATTCAAACTTAAGGTTAACCACTTCAATCTTGATTGCAGAAAATATGGCTTTTGTAACAGAGTTGTTAACGCTTGGAACACTCTACCTGACTCTATGGTCTCTTCTCAAACTCCCAAAAGCTTTAACCAAAAACTGTCTACTATCGACCTCACCCAATTCCTAAGAGGACTATAAGGGGTGTGCATAAGCGCACAAAAGTGCCTACCATTCCTGTCCTATTGTTTCCTTTCATTATATATACGCTTATATGTTGTATAATTGTTTTATGCTTATGCTTATATATACTGTTGTGACAAAATAAAATAAATAAAATAAAAATAAATGAATAGAGGTATTGCTTCCACTTCACCTGCCTTTGACTCCTTTGCTTCAGATTAGCTACCAGAAACTTGGATCAACCACATGCAAACCTAATTTGCTGGCATTACTGTACTTCATCAATCTTCCTGTAGCAGCTGGTCCTGAACACTTATTTTAAGTTCTTCAGCCACCCATCAACAACTAGAGTTCCTCCAACCTAGGCTGACAGAAGTTTTTCTTTATTATACTATTTGGCTGCTTCCTTGATGCTGTCTCCAGCAAAACATTTCATCTTGAACTAGTTTGGTAATGAAAACATAGATGCTTGTTTACCTACTTCTGCATTGTTAAGTTTAACATTTAATTTGTAATCCATTTACAGGCTTCCCTATTGATGAAAATGGTTTGACAACTCTGTGTAAAACTTCAACAATTTTACAGCATCTTATGATCCTTTCATCAGCCTCAGAAGTGTTTCTTGATCAAGAGATGAAAACAGCAAGATATTTGCTACACTGTTTTACTCCTGATTATTTCAGAGAACTTTCCTTTCTTTCTTTCCTTCTTTCTTCTTTTCCTTCCTTCCTTCCTTCCTTCCTTCCTTCCTTCTTTTGGGTGGGCACAGCTTATTATAATGATAATGAAATATTATGAAAAATGAAGAAAGATGATTCATTATAATGGAAATTATTGTTTCTCTATCATAAATAAAATAGTATCTCAAATTTCACTTTTCAGTTCTTTATTTACCTACAGAACAGAGGTGGGTTTCAGCAGGTTCTCACCAGTTCTGGAGAACCGGTAGTCAAAATTTTGAGTGGTTCAGCGAACTGGTAGTAAAAATTCTGACTAGCCCCGCCCCCATCTATTCTCTGCCTCCCAAGTCCAGCTGATCTGGAAGGAATGGGGATTTTACAGTAACCTTCCCCTGGATTGGGGAGGGAATGGATATTTTACAGTATCCTTCCCCTGGAGTGGGGTGGGAACGAAGATTTTACAGTATCCTTCCTCTGCCATGCCCACCACAGAACTGATTGTAAAAAGTTTTGAATCCCACCACTGCTACAGAATACATCTTGGTTATCTGTAGTAAACAAAGTTTATTTACAATATTTCCACTAAGAAGACAATCTACCCATGGCAGAATAGATTCCACTAAACTGTGAGCTTGGTCTCATATTTTTGTATCACCAAGAAGAAAAAATTGAGAACTTTACAGGTCACATTTTGAACAGAGGTCTTGAAGTCTAATGTTGCTATTGTTTAACCTGTTAACTATTCTTTTTCATATATAATGTATGACAAGTCATATTAGGTTTCAAATAGATGTAGAAGTCTATAAATTTTGAACTTTTTTTACAAAAGGAGATGTTATTTTTGCAGTATATCTGTCAATGTTCAGCTGAGTGGATAATATGTGCTTTTGGTTTTTTGTCCTTTTAATTCACATTTTTTAATGTTTTTGTCCTGTAGTGTTTTGTTTTGTTGTTGCATTTTTTGGGATTTTGTATTTTAATCTTTTAAATAAAATAAAAATTAAAAAGCTCACATTTTAAGTAGACACCTACAATGCTGTGCCCTCAAATTGTAACTTTCATAGGAGCCCAGAACCATATTAGAGTTGATAGTATCAAAAGTTCCCAAGAGATTTAATAAGAGAAGAAAAGCTGTACTCCAAGCACCTAAGTTTCAACTGAGGTCATTCACAAGAGCAACCATATATAGTTCCACCCCTTGCTTCAGTTTGAACCATGATTGAAAGGACTTTAACTCATTCATTTCCATTCTCCTTTCAATCAGCTCTTCCCCAGTTAATCCTGTTTCTCTTCAAATCACACTTATTTCCCAAAGTGCATATCACCTCCTGTTGTCCTCCTCAGGTCCAGGAAAGTTTGTATATTACTTTGAAAATTTTATGATATTCCAAACTGCACTGAATTTGGGGAATTCTCAATGTTATTACCAAAATAAAAATGGGAACTATTAACCACAAGGAGATCTTTACTATGTTGTTAGGTTCTTCCAACTGGACTTTACATTAAAATGTAGGAAAGAAGATTTGCTTTGCTTGAGATGTAGAATGAGAAAGGAAAGGGACAAGAAATTTGCTCAATGGACTCAAATGTCTATACACCAATGCACAGAGTATGAGGAATAAACAGGGTGAATTAGAAATCCAAGTAAATGAGGGTAGATATGATATTGTTGCCATTACGGAAACTTGGTGGGATGAAACTGACAAATGGAACATACAGCTAGAGGGATATAAATTATTTAAAAGAAATAGACCAAATAAAAGAGGAGGTGGAGTTGCACTATATATAAGAAATAACTACATCTCTACAGAAATAGAGCACAACAATGATGAAAATCATCTTGAATGTATTTGGGTCAATATAAAAGGGGTGAAAAACGATATTGCCATAGGTCTATATTATAGGCCACCCAACCAAACAGAGGAAGTAGATGAACTTTTTGCTAGTCAGTTAACTAAGGTATGTAGGAAGCACATCACAGTAGTAATGGGGGATTTTAACTACCCTGACATCAACTGGGAAACAAACTCTGCGCCAAGTGGAAGATCCAACAGGTTCCTAACAAACCTAGCAGACAACTTTGTTTCCCAAAACATAGAGAAGGCGACAAGGGGATCAGCTATATTGGACTTAATTCTCACTAACAGAGATGAAATGATAGAAGGTGTTGAAGCTACAGGAACCTTGGGGGCAAGTGACCACGCAATATTGGAATTCGACATTAAGCAAATACAAGTAGTAGAACAAAGTCAAACTAGAGTCTTGGACTTTAAGAGAGCTAATTTCAATAAACTTAGAGAGAGCTTGAGAAGGATTCAATGGATGAGAATCCTCAGGGGGAAAACAACTCAACAAGCTTGGGAAATTTTGAAAAGTGAGATTATGAAAGCACAGTCTAACACAATACCAATGAAGAAGAAAAATAGTAGATCTCAAAAGAAACCAGCATGGATGCATAAAGAACTATCTGACAAATTGAAAGACAAAAGGACAAATATAAAAAGTGGAAAGAGGGGCAAATAACTAAGGCAGAATATCAGCAACAGCCCGAGCCTGTAAAGATGAAGTGAGGAAAGCTAAGGCTCACAATGAACAAAGGCTAGCGACAAAAGTAAAAATAACAAAAAGCTTCTTCCAACATGTTAAAAACAAGAAAAAGTCAAGGAAACAATTGGCCCATTGCTGGGAGAAAGTGGCAAGAAGATGACAAGCAACAGGAGAAAGCAGATCTACTTAACTCATATTTTGCATCTGTCTTTACACAAAAGGAAAAACAATCCAACCTATCAAAACAGCACTACAAAAACAGATTAGAAACACAAGTTAAAATAGGAAGAAAATGGTAAGTGAACACCTGTCTACCCTAGACGAGTTCAAATCACCAGGACCGGATGGATTACACCCCAAGGTTCTGAAGGAACTGGCAGACGTGATCTCAGAACCACTGAACTATATCTTTCAAAGATCCTGGAGCACAGGGAGCTGCCAGAGGACTGGAAAAGAGCTGATGTAGTTCCCATCTTCAAAAAGGAAAAAACAGATCCAGGAAACTACAGACCTATCAGTCTGACCTCAATACCGGGGAAGATTCTGGAAAAGATAATCAAGCAACGAATCACCAAACACCTAGAAGCAAACAAAGTAATAACCAAAAGCCAACATGGGTTTGTCAAAAACAGATCATGCCAGACTAATCTTATCGCATTCTTTGACAAAATGACAAAATTAGTAGACCAGAGGAATGCTGTCGATATAATTTACTTGGACTTCAGTAAAGCATTTGATTAGGAAGACCATAACCTACTACTAGATAAAGTAGAAAAATGTGGGTTAGACAGCACCACCACCAGATGGATTCGTAACTGGCTGACCAACCGCACTCAACGTGTAGTCCTCAACGGAACTACATCACATGGAGGGAAGTATGCAGTGGAGTACCCCAAGGCTCTGTTTTAGGCCCAGTACTCTTCAACATCTTCATCAATGACTTGGGCGAGGGGATAGATGGGGAACTCATCAAATTTGCAGATGACACCAAGCTGGCAGGAATAGCCAACACTCCAGAAGATAGGCTCAAGTTACAGAAAGATCTTGACAGACTTGAACATTGGGCACTATCTAACAAAATGAAATTCAACAGTGAAAAAAGTAAGGTTCTACATTTAGGCCAAAAAAACAAAATGCACCAGTACCGTATATGTGGTACCTTGCTCAATAGTAGTACCTGTGAGAGGGATCTTGGAGTCCTAGTGGATAACCATTTAGATATGAGCCAGCAGTGCAGCAGCTGCTGAAAAAGCCAACACAGTTCTGGGCTGCATAAACAGAGGGATAGAATCAAGATCACGTGAAGTGTTAGTACCACTTTATAATGCCTTGGTAAGGCCACACTTGGAATCCTGCATCCAGTTTTGGTCGCCACGATGTAAAAAAGATGTTGAGACTCTAGAAAGAGTGCAGAGAAGAACAACAAAGATGATTAGGGACTGGAGGATAAAACATATGAAGAACGGTTGCAGGAACTGGGTATGTCTAGTTTAACAAAAAGAAGGACTAAGGGAGACATGATAGCTGTGTTCCAATATCTTAGGGGCTGCCACAAAGAAGAGGGAGTCAGGCTGTTCACCAAAGCACCTGAGGGTAGAACAAGAAGCAATGGGTGGAAACTGGTCAAAGAAAGAAGCAACTTAGAACTAAGGAGAAATTTCCTGACAGTTAGAACAATTAATAAGTGGAATGACTTGCCTTCAGAAGTTGTGAATGCTCCAACACTGGAAATTTTTAAGAAAATGTTGGATAACCATCTGACTGAGATGGTGTAGGGTTTCCTGCCTGGGCAGGGGGTTGGACTAGAAGGCCTCCAAGGTCCCTTCCAACTCTGATGTTATGTTAATGTTATGTTATGAAATTGCTAACAGCCTGAAAGTGAAATGAGCTAACCACATTATTGCTCAAAGAAACTATGGGTTAACCACAAACTGAAAAGAAAGTTAATTAGAAAAAGGCACTTGGTATATCCATGCGTCAAATGCAAGTCCAAACATATGGATTATATATACCATATACAGAAGACCCTATACATATTATTATGACCCAGGTCGCCTAGGAGAGGCAGGTTTCAATAGAGTCCCTTATTGCTCTGTTAAATGGAACAACAAACAGCCCTGCAACGGCCAGTAAGGCTCCACTGCACACTTCCAGAAGGCAGCCACCCACAGACCCACAAACAATAGCCAGTAAGCAACAAACCAATTTGAAAGGCAGAGAGAAAGTCCAAAGACAAGGTGCAAGCTCATGGGGCAAGGTCCAGAGTTAAGGTCCATTCAGCAAGGCAAGTCCATGAGGCAAAAGAAAATCCAAAGGGCAAGGCAAGTTGACAAGTCAAAGGCACAAGGCAAGGCACAGACAGAAACACGAGTAAAGGCTGAGTTTTTCCAAAGCCAGGGGAATGGCTGCCAAAGCAAACAATTATTCATAACAGAGGCACTCTTCCCAATTCATTGCACTCATTGACTTCAATGATGCCATTTCAAGCCATATAATGCATACACCCTAAAATGTTGCCAGATCACCCTGCACTGGAGTCAACTGTTCCAGGAGTGTTTGACTTCTTATAGGAGCAAATTGTAGCCCAAAAACTTTGGAAACAGCAGCTCAACCAACTAAAACAGATTTATAAGGCAGCAAATGCCCATCGGCATTTGATTGACAAATCAACCCTGTAGCTTTCCACATCCCATTACCCCCTTCAGAGAAGGTGCATCCAGTATTTCACTAAGCATTAATCTCCAAAGATGTTTCCCCTAGCACAATACAATCACAGAGCCCCTTACACCACCAGTTATAGTAGAGGGAGAACCAGAATATGAGATGGAAGTAATCCTAGGAAAAGAAGCAAAGGTATTTGGTACTTGATTCATTGGAAAGGCTATTTTTTTGCAGATCACTCCTGGGAAAATGCAGAGTACATGCCCTGATTTAGTTCATCAATTTCACCAGCACTTCCCTAACAAGCCAAAGTCAACCAAGCTACCAGTTTCCTACCAATTACTACCAGCCTGCCTTCCATTGAAGACCTGTATACTGCACAAGTCAAAAAGAGGGCTGTGAAAATATTTACAGACCACTCACATCCTGGACCTAAATTGTTTCAACTCCTACCCTCAAAACAACGCTATAGAGCACTGCACACCAGAACTATTAGAAACAAGAACAGTTTTTTCCCGAATGCCATCACTCTGCTAAACAAATAATTCCCTCAACACTGTCTAACTAGTTACTAAGTCTGCACTACTATTAATCTTGTCATAGTTCCTATCACCCATCTCCTCACACTTATGACTGTATGACAGTAACTTTGTTGCTGGTATCCTTACGATTTATATTGACTGTTTCCTAATATGATTTGATTACTTATTTGTACCCTATGACTATCATTAAGTGTTGTACCTTATGATTCTTGATAGATGTATCTTTTCTTTTATGTACACTGAGAGCATATGCACCAAGACAAATTCCTTGTGTGACCAATCACACTTGGCCAATAAAGAATTCTATTCTATTCTATTTTAACAAGTCATGCAATCACAAGTGGGAGGAGATGGGCAACAGGAACGATGAGAAGACCAATAGCAATAGTAATGCAGCTTTAGTTGCAGAACCAAACTAGACAGTTATAGA
Source organism: Ahaetulla prasina (assembly GCF_028640845.1). Taxonomy (NCBI): domain Eukaryota; kingdom Metazoa; phylum Chordata; class Lepidosauria; order Squamata; family Colubridae; genus Ahaetulla; species Ahaetulla prasina. The sequence goes on from NC_080541.1 coordinate 200,797,529, forward strand.
CGTGCAGATGACATACTCAGTAGTTCCTCTGAAGAACTGTATCAGCAGCTCCTTGGGCAGTTTGAGCTTCCTGAGTTGGCGCAGAAAGAACATCTTTGTTGTCTTTTTTTGATGATGTTTTTGATGTTAGGTGTCCATTTTAGGTCTTGAGATATGATAGAACCTAGACATTTGAAGGTCTCTACTGTTGATACTGTGTTGTCTAGTATTGTAAGAGGTGGTAGTATGGGAGGGTTTCTCCTAAAGTCTACCACCATTTCTACAGTTTTGAGTGTGTTCAGTTCCAGATTGTTCTGGTCATACCATGAGGCTAGTTGTTCAACTTCCCATCTGTATGTGGATTCATGATTGTCTTGAATGAGATTGATCACTGCTGTGTCATCTGCAAACTTCAGTAGTTTAACAGATGGATCATTTGAGATGCAGTCATTGCTATATAGAGAGAAGAGAAGTGGGGAAAGCACACAGCCTTGTGGGGGCCCTGCGCTAATTGTACAAATGTGATTCTGCTTAGCTTCACCTGCTGCTTCCTGTCTGTTAGGAAGCTTGTGACCCACTTACAAGTGTGTTCAGGAACCGCTAGCTGATTTAGTTTAGTTAGAAGAATGTCTGGAATGATGGTATTGAATGCTGAACTAAAGTCTACAAAGAGGAACCTTGCATAGGTCTTTGGAGACTCAAGATGTTGTAGAATGTAGTGCAAAGCCATATTGACAGCATCATCTGTCAATCTATTTGCTCAGTATGCAAATTGCAAGGGGTCTAAGAGCTGATCCGTGATGGTTTTCAGGTGGGACATCACTAGCCTTTCAAAGGTTTTCATAACTACAGATGTTAGAGCAACTGGTCCGTAGTCATTCAGTTCCTTGATGGAGGGCTTCTTTGGCACTATGATGATAGTGGAGCGTTTGAAGCAACAAAGAACATGACACATCTCTAGCGATTTATTGAAGATTCGGGTGAAGATGCGGGCCAATTGTTCAGCACAGACTTTTAAGCAAGATAGATATAGATATAGATATAGATATAGATATAGATATAGATATAGATATAGATATAGATATAGATATAGATATAGATATAGATATAGATATAGATATAGATATAGATATAGATATAGATATAGATATATCATGTGATTTACAGCAGGAGTCTCCAGCCTTGGTCCCTTTAAGACTTGTAGGCTTCAACTCCCAGAGTCACTCGGAACTCTGGGAGTTGAAGTCCACAAGTCTTAAAGGGACCAAGGTTGGAGACTCCTGATTTACAGTGATCATAGAATTGAAGAATCAAAAAATATATTAAATAAGGTATATTTTGGCTGCCTAGTCTGTTGTCAGATGAGGTGGGTGGGAAGAAGTAAGTTACAAGTAGACAAGTTACAAGGTACACAAAAGTTTGAGTGACCAGTTTTGTAAAAAAAAACAAAAAACTTTCATTAAATAGCAAGAGGCTGGACAATATTGACCGAATATGAGGAAAAAAAGGAGGACATCTCCTGCTTTTGCTGGAGGTGAGGGAACCCCAGGTCTCAGGACAGAGAAGGGTGACTATATTCTGCACCTCACTAGAATATTGTAGTTATGGATGTATCTACCAGTTCCCTGGCTATCTTTTAACCCAGCATATATTCTGTGGAAATTAGACCAAGGCAATTGCTTAAGTTTGGGGTGAGGTGGGGTGGGATGAGGTGGGGTGAAACCATATAAAGATCTTTTGCAACACTATTGATTGCAGTTAACTGCAACTACATTCCTTAGAACATCTCTGTTTATGTATTGGCTTTGCTCAGTTATAGTTCTTGATTATTTTTAATTTTTCCTGAATCTGGAGGACAACATGCTGAATATCTTTCCCCTTGCAATTTGCCTTCTGGCAATTTGGATGGGAGTTTCCTCTGTAATTGGAAGGGACTTCCCAACAGGTAAGACATGAAACTTGCTGTTTGTGAGAAAACAGGATGAAGGAAAGAGTAGGAGGTCTTATTGATTTTTATGCCTACATATTTATTGAAATATCATCTATTTTCTGTGTACGATTAAATATTGATTTCTGTGTTGCTGTATTTATTACAATTTTTGTTATAGGAAATCTATTAATATATTTTAATCTATGATTTGCATATATAATTTGTATATATTCAATCACACATTGTTCCCAGAAGCACGAAGCTGAAGCCTGAAGATGACGAATGAGACTTCGTCGAAACGTCGCCAAGACACTTCCAATTTTACGCGGGAGAAAACCCGAATAACCAAAGACCTACACACAGACACATATATATATATATATATTTGTTTTCTGAGGTTTTCACGGGTGTTTGTATGTAGGTCTTTGGTTGTTCGGCTTTTCTCCCGTGTAAAATTGGAAATGTCTTGGCAACGTTTCAATGAAGTCTCATTCGTCATCTTCAGGCTTCAGCTTCGTGCTTCTGGGAGCAATGTGTGATCGCAGCTGTTTCTTCCTTTTAACTGCTAGTGGGGGTTTGAACTGACTGGGTGGGAGCTTGGCTGTGCTCTGATAGGATGGAGGGTTTTTTGTGCTCTGATTGGCTGGGGGTGTGTCCTGTTTGGGTGGGGGTTTGGTTGTGCTCAATTTAGTCTGTGTTGCAGGGGGATTTGAGCTGGTGAGCTGCATAGCTGTTGTTTGGCTTTGTGGTGGTGCTACATCTTCATAGTGGGTGTCAGTCTGCTGCATGTATGGATTGGAGGGGTTTGAAATGGCTAATGTTGCAGCTGCGGTCTGGCTTCTGGTCCTTGGTCGTGCTTCATGATCAGTGTGGGTTTGGGTCTGCTTTCTGGGTGGATGTGCGGTGGTGACATCCTGTGTGGACCTCGTGAGTGTGGGTCTGGTGTCATTCCTCGTGTTAGGGACTCGTTTGTCAATAAGGGCGGGTTTCCAAATGGCTGGTATATATATGTATATATATATATTTGTATTTTGTTGGAGACGCTCTTCATGCAATGTATTGTGGTCCTTATAGTATTCAACCAACCTGAGGACCCTCAGAATTTTTCCACTTGTTCAGTAGAATTTGATTTAAGACACATCAGTTCAACTCATGGCTATGTTGGGAATTTCAAACTTAGTGTACTCCATTCTATACACATTAGCTACATTTGTAGATGGCAACATTTTCAAATGTCACCATTTTATTTGCATAGATGTAAGTCAGAAGTCTGAAAAAGTAGCGGGATTAGATTGGCCTTTGTAAGGAAGATAGGGTCAGGAATTTCACAGAGAAAGTGTTGAACAATAGCTGTGACAAAATTTCTTGCTGTTCAGTGCTGATTGTGACTCTTATATGAGTCAGAAATGCTTTCTAAGTATCAAAGAAAAAAAATCACATTCTAAATAAAAACAAGGTATTCAATGAATAAAGTAGTAGTTGTACCACAGGAACTCAGGAAAGAGAAATTGTTCAAAGCATCCTTCTTAGAAATCTTTTTGAGGTAGCCCTGAAAATGTGCAAGAAACACAGAAGCTAATTAATCTCCTCTTTGTTAGTCTCCAGGAAAATGAGCACAGCTCATCTTTTTAACAAACTTTAGTAATTTTGCCATTAATAATATTGGCTTTTGGTTGCTAATGATGTACTCCTAATGCAGGTAATTCTATTTTAATTTTTATTTTTTTATTTTTTTATTTTGCCACAACAGTATTTATAAGCATAAGCATGAATTAACTATATAATATATAAACATATATATGAGTATAAGTATGTAATAACTATATAAATTGGATATAGTGAAAGGAAACAGTAGGACAGGAATGGTAGGCACATTTGTGCTTTTACACACGCCCCTTACAGACCTCTTAGGAATGGGGTGAGGTCAATAGTAGACAGTTTTTGGTTAAAGTTTTGGGGATTTTGAGTAGATACCACAGAGTCAGGTAGTGTATTCCAAGCATTAATAAGTCTGTTATTGAAGTCATATTTTCTGCAGTCAAGATTGAAGCGGTTAACATTAAGTTTAACTCTATTGTTTGCTCTTGTATTGTTGTGATTGAAGCTGCAGTAATCCTCAACAGGAAGGACATTGCAATAGATGATTCTATGAGTTAAACATAGGTCCTGTCGAAGGCGGCGGAGTTCTAAGTTTTCTAAACTCAAGATTTCAAGTCTGGTGGCATAAGGTATTTTGTTATATTCAGAGGAGTGGAGAAATCTTCTTATAAAATATTTCTGGACACGTTCAATTGTATTGATGTTTGAAATGTGGTATGGGTTCCAGACAGGCGAACTGTATTCAAGAATTGGTCTAGCAAATGTTTTATATGCTCTGGTTAGTAGTGTAGTGTTTCTGGAGAAGAAGCTATGTAAGATTAGGTTAACAACTCTTAATGCCTTTTTGCGATGTAGTTGCAGTGGGCTTTGGCACTTAGGTCATTGGATATGAAGACTCCAAGGTCTTTGACTGGGTGGGGGTCATATGTAAGGTAATGTCCATCGAGTTTATATTTAGTGTTTGGATTCGTTTTCCCAATGTGTAAGACAGAGCATTTGCTGGTTGAGATTTGGAGTTGCCAGGTTTTCCTCCTCAGGCCCAGGAAAATTTGTTTATAACCTTTGGAAATAAACAGTAATGTTGCAGTTACTAATGCTGCTACCTGTTGCAACCCTAGCTTCTGTTTCAACAAAAATGAGAAGAATTGCTTACGTTTTGGGGGAGGAGAAAGAATTGAAGCATACAAACCAGTTTGGCAGAACTCTGATAGCAGTTCTGTGCAAGTGGAGCCCTAACCACATTTCTGTTCCTACACTGCTCTGCCCAGCAGTATTTTTTTTTTATCATTCTAAGTCATTTGCTGAATCTAGAGGACAGCATGAAGCTGTTCGCCACCTTTCTCCTTGTGGGCCTTCTAGCTCTTTGGATGGGATTCCCCTCCACAACCGGGAGCCACCTCCCAACAGGTGAGACATAAAAGTAGCTGTCTCGTGAAGAGAGATGATGGAGGAAAGAGAAGGAAGCCTCACTGAGTTTTAGGCTTTCATCTGTACCTTTAAATTGTCTATTTGATGTAGCTGATTGAATATTAATTTATATAGCTTTTACTACCATTATTATTAGGGAAAATATGATAACATATGTTAACCTCTAATGCACTTTCAGAAATGCACATATTTAAATTTTATTGGAGAAGTTCTTCATACAATTTACTGTATTGTTGATATTATTAAACCAATCTGTGTTTTATTTTATGTATATGTGTATGTATATGTGTGTGCGTATAATTGAGGGTAAATGGAGATTATATTTGAAAAGAAAGGTTGCCAATGTTTATATATATATATCATTTGTTTATATATATCAGAAATTTCAAACTCAGTGTACTCAATGCTAGAGATATTAGCTGCATCTCTAGATAGCAACCTGTTCAACTATAATCTCCATTGTCTCTCAATAAATTGAAGGTGCAGATTTCCAATCAATCTATATTAATTTTATAACATTTGAAAAGAAATAAGAATGATAAAGAACTCTAAAGTTGAAACTGATTATTTAACCAGCTTCACATTGGTTGTTTTGACACTTTTTGTTAACCTATAACATATTGCAGGCCTTTGAGGTTAGAGAAAATTACAATTCATGTTGATAAGATTTAAGTGAAATATGCAGTTGGAAGCCTGAAAAAATTAGTGGATTGAATTGGCCTTTGAAACAAAGCTAAATTTAGGAATCCTACTGAGAATATGTTGAACAATATCTCTTGGGGAAATTTCCTGCTGCTTCTTGTCAAGTTCACCAACTAATCCTCCAGTGGATTATGAAATATAAAAAATCCATTTTCAATTAAACAGTTTGTTTTCTGGGTACAGATAGTTTTAGGAAATAGTAATCAATACAGTGTTCATTACATTAGTATTGATTGTAATAATAATAATAATAATAATAATAATAATAATAATAATAATAATAGTAGTAGTAGTAGTAGTGGTAATAAATGTCCAAGAATTTTACAAAACACATCAAGAAATTGCAGCTTTCTGCAATTACACCAGCAGAACTGCAGAAAACTGTGCTACTCAGAACATTTTAACATTATTTTAAGAAGATACTTAGTTGATACCTACCAGGATACAGGTATTAACCATTAGCATCAGTCAATGGTATTTGTGACACATTTTTAAATGTCCAGTTGACTGAGTTTCATTTTTAATGAATAAAAATAATAATAATAATAATAATAAAAGAAATAATAATAATAATAATAATAATAATAATAATAATAATAATAATAATGAGGAGGAGGAGGAGGAGGAGGAGGAGGAGGAGGAGGAGGAGGAGGAGGAGGAGGTGGTGGTGGTGGTAAAGATTTTGTGGGACTTTCGAATACAGATGGATCGTCACCCAGAACAGAACACACCAGATATCACAGTTGTCGAAAACCGAAATGTACAATTTATTGACATCGTGGTACCAGGAGATGCCAGAGTTGAAGAAAAAGAACTGGAAAAAATCATGAAATATCACAACCTGGCCACCGAAACTACATGGATATGGATGAAACTTGTAACAGTGATACCCATTGCCATCGGGGCACTTGGTACCATGTCCAAGCATTTTATAAGATACGTCAGAATAAGATAAGATACATCAACAAATTACAGCTTCCTGCAATAACACCAGCAGAACTGCAAAAAGCTGCGCTACTTAGAACATCGTACTTCTTAAGAAGGTACTTGGTTGATACCTAGGATACTGGCAGCAACCCGTATCAACCATTAGCACCAGTCAATGGTAATTGTGATGCATTTTTGAATGTTAAGTTGACTGAGTTTCATGTTTAATGAATAGAGTAAATAATAATAATAATACCAAACAGGCAGTTAGGCCTACTTCCTCTCTCCCCCCCCTTTCCTGATCCTGCATTTCTGCTACCAAACAGGCAGGTAGGTTGCTTTCCTTCCCCCCATTCCTTATCCTGCCTTACTGCCACTAAACAGGAAGTTAGACTGCCATGGCTGGCCCTGGACAGCTATCCAGTGCAGTTCCTACGGTTATGGGATTATCATCTTTTGATCAGTAGTGGCTTAGCCACCATGAGCCAACCTAGGCACCTACCATCACTAATGATGAGAAGAAATCAACAAAATTCCACACTGGATCGATCGTCGCCCCAGTCAATAAGGACCATGTCAGATGCTATGGCTCCTGGACATCTGTCGAAAAAGGGGCTACAGGGCTCAGTTGTTACTGCTAGAGAACCAGGGTGTGCAACTGCAAAGTGACTGAAACAAAAATGCAAAACTTGGACGACTGAAGAAAATTGAGAAATCATCAAATATTATTACCAGGCAGAACCAACAGCCAGGGGATTTAAAAAAAGAATGATGCAACTGTGGAAGGAAAAACACCTAGAAAGTGACGTAACTGAACAAAGATTAATGGATCAAAGAAGCTTCATCATCCATAATAAAGTTTTCACAGATGTGGATATGCAATATCTAGAAATATTGATTAAAAAGAAAACCACAAGTAATGATGAACAAGCTGAAGAAACTGCTCCAACACCTCAACAAACTGACCAGCCAGTGGAAGAAACCAACATACAGGATGAAAATCCTCCTGTGCAACAACTCGGAAGTGTAGAGCTAAGTGATCTAGCAAAAATGCTGAAAGAAAAGATTGAAAACCATATCAAAGAAAACATAGAAAGAAAAAGACTACCTACCATTCGCAAAGTGCATAGCAAAGGAGTGAAAGATCTGTTAACTGCCATGAACAACATTTTAATGTCCATCCCATCCAGCACACCATATGAAACCAACCAACTAATGTATAGCACAGCCGCCGTTATAACTGCAGAACTGGGTTATAAAATGACAAAAAAGAAACCCACTGGAACACCAAAGTGGAAAATTCGACTTGAAAATAAAATAACTACAATGGGATGTCAGCAACCTGAAGTACTTGAAAGAAGGAAAACTAAATAACAGAAAGCTGAAAAATAGTTTACACAAAAAATACAACCTGGAGGAAAAAACAATAACGGAAATCATGGAAGAACTAAAACAATGTGTAATAGCAACAGCAAAGAAAATGGAAAGATACAAAGGACGAATTAAACAATATCATGAAAATGTCCAGCTCAGAAGAAACCAACACCTCTTCTACCGGTCCCTTGATGAAAATTGAGTCCAAACTAATGTTCACCCATGTAAAGAAAAAACTTTGAACTTTTGGAAAGAACTGTGGGAAAACCCAATGGAACACAACAAAACTGCCTCCTGGATCAAAGATATTTAGCAACAAACAATATGAAACAAAATGGAAAATATTGTAATAACAACTGACATGGTTGCAAAATAAGCAAAGAAGGTCAAGAACTGGAGTACACCTGGCCTGGACGAACTGCATGGATATTGGCTAAAGCACATGACCAGCCTCTATCATCGCACAGCCACTTAATTTGATCAAATGCTTCAAAATACAACACGCAAAGAATGGTTAACAGCTGGTCGAACATATTTAATAATGAAAGATCAAAAAAAGGTCACAGAACCAAGCAACTATCGCCCAATTACTTGTCTCTCAACAACGTTCAAACTTTTTACAAGAATACTGGCAAATTCAGTATTCAATCATCTGATGGAAAACAGTTTGTATCCGGTAGAAGAAAAAGGAAATTATAAAAAAAAATCAAGAGAAACAAAAGATCAGCTTCTCACTGACAAAATGGTACTAAAAATGCAAAACAAAGAAAAACGAATTTAAATACGGCATGGATTGATTACAAGAAGGCATTTGACTCATTACCCCACAGCTGGATTAACACATGTCTGGAAAACTTTGTTATCAGCAAAAATATTTGTACATTTTTGAAAGCAAACATGAAAAAATGAAAAACAGTTCTAACAGCAAATGGGGAGAACACTGGGGAAGTCAACATCAGACAAGGAACCTTCCGGGGGATTCAGTTTCACCACTACTGTTCAACATCACATTAATTCTGCTGACAATAATTCTACGAAAAACAAAACTGGGATACCAAATCTCAAGCCAACATGGCAAGATAAATCATCTACTATACATGGATGACTTAAAAATATATGCAAAAAGCCCCACTGAACTTAAATCAATACTCAACACAGTTCAACTTTTCAGCAATGACATCAAAATGAACTTTGGACTTTCAAAATGGGCTATATTATCCATGCAGCAAGGAAAAATGGAAAAATAGAAGGAATAGAACTGGGAAATGGAAGCATAGTACAGTAAAAGCATTAGCAAAGGATGATGGTTACAAATTCCTAGGCATATTGGAAGCAGATAATATCTTGAATGGAAAAGTGAAAGAGTCAATGCAAAAGAAATACATCGGGAGGGTCCACAAAATATTAAAATCAAAGCTGAATGCTGGAAACATAATTAAAGCCATTAATACATGGGCAGTTCCAGTGATATGCTACTCAGCTGGAATCATCAACTGGACTTTGACTGAACTGGAAAACCTGGACCGGAAAACATGCAAACTTGAATATGTACCACACTTTACATACAACAGAAACAAAGGCAGAATGTAAGGAAAAACAGGTGGATGACAGATTAAATGGATGGAAAACCAAAGCCCTGCATGGAAAACACTTGAAAAACATTGGAGCAAAGTGTGATAACAACTTGACATGGGCATGGCTTAAGAGAGGAACGGAGAGAAGAAAGAAATGGATATTTTGAAAAAGAAGATTCAATTTACTCCACGGTTGTTTCTATTGGAAATAATCACGGGCTGTACAGTGATAGAGACTAAATTGATTTTAAATTTAGTAACAGCCGCAAGACTTTTGATTGCACCGTATTGGAAGAAAGAAGATTTGCCTACAATTGAAGAATGGACACTTAAAGTATCAAATTTGGCAGAGATGGCTAAAATCTCTGCGTATTTGGAAGACTATACACAAGAGAAATATGTATCGGAATGGAGAATGTGGATTGATTATATTCAAAATAAGTATCAGACTAAAAAGTACCAAATAGCTTATGAGTGAATTTAGGAATTTTATACTAGTTTATATGTTTAATTGGGAGAGGAGTTGAGGGTACAAAGGATGAGGAGTGACTATGGATTATGACTTATGTTGTATTTTAATTTATGATTGTTAATTTTATACCCTGTACTTTGTTCTGGGTCTCGGGGGGAAGGGGGGAGAGGGTGGAAGATGAAGGATTATTAATGTACACTGTTAAGTCCTCGCCCTTACGACCTGTCTGCCGCAGCCAGAATAGAGAAAATGCTCTGATTGGCTGCGGCGCAGGCAACAAGAAAAGCAGGAAGTGGGAAGCGCGCCCATTGGTTCCTCCCTGACAGCCGGGTTCTTTTAGCTGTCAGTGCGAGCTCTGCTTGTCAGAAAGTCTCTGGCAAGCTCGGGAGTTGTTTACAGTTTTGTGTATTGCCAGTTAATAAAGGTTAGTTGTTTAGCCTGGCGTCTGTCCATCTGTCGATCTCAGATCATAATATACACGAATGATTGAAGATATGTAATTTAAAAAATAGAAATAATTTGAATAATTTGAAATGAATTCGGGGCTGCTCAGCTGCCATTTTAGAAAGGAATGGAAAGGGAGAGAGGAGTAGAGAGAGTGAAGGAAGAAAGTAGGTAGGGAAAGAGAAAGGTAGAAGAGGGGGAAAGGAGAGGAAGAAGAAAGGGGAAAGAGAGAGGGTTAGAAAGGGTGGAGGAAGAGAGAAGTGGGGAAGGAAGAGAGGAAGTAGAAAAGTGAAGGAGAGGAAGGATGGAGAAAATAGAAGAAGGTAAAGAAGGGAAGAGGAAAGGTTGGGTTAAGGAAGGAAGTGGTAGCTGAGCAGCCCCAAATTAGTAACAAATGAAAGTGAATGATTAATGTTGAATAATAGACTGTACACTGAATATGTTGTTGGAACATGGAAATAAAACTTTAAAAAAAGAAAGAAAGAAAGAAACGGAAGATGTAATACTTGCTGCTCAGGAACAAGCACTACAAACTAATGCCATGAAAGCGAAGATACAAAAATCCACTGACAATCCAAACTACCGACTTTGCAACAACAAAGTCGAAACTCTTTCACATTTAATATGTGAATGCAGCAAAATTGCATAAACTGATTACAAAGCTAGACACGACCAAGTTGCTAAATTAATCCACTGGTTATTATGAAAAAAAAATACGACTTACCTGTATCCAAAAAGTCATGGGAACATAAAGTGGAAAAAGTTATCAAAAATAAGAAGGTGAAGATCTTGTGGGACTTTCGAATACAGACGGATCGTCATTTTGAACACAACATGCCAGTTCTTGAAAAACGAAACACACAATTTACTGACATTGTAGTACCAAGAGATGCCTGAGTTGAAAAAAAAAAGAATTGGAAAAAATCATGATATTTATGTGTGTGTGTGTGTGTGTGTGTGTTGTTGTTGTTGTTGTTGTTGTTAGTTGCAAAGTCATGTCTGACCCATTGCGACCCCATGGACAACGTTCCTCCAGGCCTTCCTATCCTGTGTGTGTGTATATATATGTTTATATAGATATTAAAAGTAATTAATGTAATAATAAATGTAATTAATATAATTAATATAATAATAATAATAATAATTTGATAATATGATATGAACTCATATAATGTAATAATTCGACAACATTCCTCCCCTGATTCCCCTCTGCCATTACCAGAAGGTCCAGTTAAGCAGAAGCCAGGAGTGTGTCCAATCGATATCTGTGATTGCTCTGGACCTCAGCCTAATGAATGCCGGACAGATTATGGTTGTAAAAAAAAAAAGAAATGTTGTGACTATTGTTGTGCAATGCGCTGTGTGGACCCAGCATAAGAAACTCCAGGATTCAGGTAGTACTTTCTTCTCAAGCGTGCTCTGGATTCCATATTATCATAGTCTTGAAAAAAAAGGGAATATGCTCCATACTCCCTTGCCTTTAGCCCTGTAGCCTAATCTTCTCCCCATTCTTTCTTTCTTTCTTTCTTTCTTTCTTTCTTTCTTTCTTTCTTTCTTTCTTTCTTTCTTTCTTTCCTTCCTTCCTTCCTTCCTTCTTTCCTTCTTTCTTTCTTGGGTGAATACAGGTATTGCTTTCACTTCACCTGCCTTTGATTCTTTTGCTTCAGATTAGCTACCAGAAACTTGGATCAACCACATACAAACCTAATTTGCTGGCATTGTTGCACTTCATCAGTCTTCCTGTAGCAGCTGGTCCTGAACACTTATTTTAAGTTCTTCAGCCATCCATTGAAAACTAGAGTTCCTCCAACCTAGGCTGACAGACGTTTTTCTTTATTATGTCATTTGGCTGCTTCCTTGATGCTGTCTCCAACAAAATGTTTCTTCTTGAACTAGTTTGGTAATGAGAAACATAGATACTTGTTTAGCTACTTTTGTATTGTTGTTAAATGTTAACCTCTAATTTGTAAAGTTAACATCTAATTTGTAATCCGTTTACAGGTTTTCCCATTGATGAAAGTGGTTTGGCAACTCCATGTAAACCTCCAGCATCTTCTGATCCCTTCATCAGCTTCAGAAATGTTTCTTGATCAAGAGATGAAAACAGCAAGATACTTGCTATTTCAGGTTATTTCAAAGAACATTTTTCCTTCCTTCCTTCCTTCCTTCCTTCCTTCCTTCCTTCCTTCCTTCCTCCCTCCCTCCCTCCCTCCCTTCCTTCCTTCCTTCCTTCCTTCCTTCTTTCCTTCCTTCCTTCGCGTGGGCACAGCTTATTATAATGATAATGAAATATTATGAAAAATGAAGAAAGATGATTCATTGTAATAGAAATTATTGTTTCTCTGTCATAAATAAAATAGCATCTCAAATTTCACCTTTCAGTTCTTTATTAACCTACAGAATATATCTTGGTAATCTCTACTAAACAAAATTTAATTACAGTATATCCCCTAAAAAGACAACCTTTCCATGGCCGAATAGATTCGATTAAACTGTGAGTTTAGTTTCGTATTTTTGTATCACCAAGAAGGAAAAATTGAGAACTTTACAGGTCACATGGTTAACAGAAACCTTGAAGTTTAATGTTACTATTGTTTAACCTGTTAACTATTCTTTCTCATATATAATGTATGACAAGTCAAATTAGGTTTCAAATAGATGTAGAAGTCTATAAATTTTGGACTTTTTTTACAAAAAGGGATGATTTTTTTTTGCAGTATATCTGCCAATGTTCAGCTGAGTGGATAATACGTGTTTTTAGGTTTTTTTACCTTTTAATTCACATTTTTAATGTTCTTGTCCTGTTTTGTTTTGTTGCATTTTTTTTGGATTTTGTATTTTAATCTTTTAAATAAAATAAAAATTAAAAAGCTCACATATTAAGTAGACACCTACAATGTCATGCCCTCAAATAGTAATTTTCATAGGAGCCCAGAACCATATTAGGATTGATAGTATCAAAAGTCCCCAAGAGATCTAATAAGACAAGGGAAGCTGCACTTCCACCCCTTGCTTTAGTTTGAACCATGATTGAAAGGACTTTAACTCATTCATTTCCATCCTCCTTTCAATCACCTCTTCACGAGTTAATCCTATTTCTCTTTGAAGGAAATGAATAGTAAGTTACTCTTGTATGAAGTGTAATGTATTAAAAAACTATGATGTTCTTACTGTTGTAAAATGACCACAAATTCAGTGAAATTTGTGAAATCATATTCAGTGAAACAGTATGTGATGACTTGCTAAAAATCTTTCTTTGGAGACTGGAACATACATCCAAGGCAAGGCTTGGATGGGAACATTCACCCAGGAGGAAGCTACTAGTAAACAAGATAAGATATCTGTTTCTCCAAAGAAATTGTCATGATGACCCTTTAGAGAATGAAATGACTTAAAGAAATGACTTAGTAGAATAAAGTAGAATAAAGTATTCTTAGTAGAATAAAGGGTTTAGGGGGGAGTTTCTTAGGTGTGGCGTGCATTGTGTAGGAGTATAAAATGTGTAGCTTGAAAACTGCTTCTTGTGTTTGTTGAACTCCATCCATTTGGGAAGGGTCTAAGAGGCCACGCTTGCAACCGCTTTTTTTTTTTTCGTTTTATTTTCTTCATTTTATCTCCAATAAACCTTTGATTTTGTGAACCATACTTGTTTATGCACTGTGAGGATTAAAATATTTGGGTCTTATATCTCACATCTTCAAATCACACTCATTTTCCAAGCTGCTTATCACCTCCTGTTGTCCTCCTCAGGTCAAGAAAAATTTATTTATATCCTTTGGAAATGAATATATTCCTTTGGAAATATTCCAAACTGGACTGCATTTGGGGAATTCTGAATGTTATTACCAGAGTAAATGTGGGAACTATTAACCACAAGGAGTGGACCTCGCATTAGAATGTAGGACAGAAGAATTGCTTTGCTTCAGATGTTGAATAGGAAAGGAAAGGGACAAGAAATTGCTAACAGTCTGAAAGTGAAATGAGCTAACCACATTATTGCTCAAAGAAACTATTGGTTAACCACAAGCTGACAAGAAAGTTATTTGAAAAAGCCACTTGGTATATCCATGCATCAAAGCCAAGTCCAAAAATATGGATTATATATACCATATGCAGAAGACCTTATACATATTGTTATGACCCAGGTCACCTAGGAGGGGCAGGCTTCAATAGTCTCTATTATTGCTCTGTTAAATGGAACAACAAACAGCCCTGCAATGGCCAGTAAGGCTCCACTGCACACTTCCCAGAAGGCAGCCACCCACAGTCCCACAAACAAAAGCCAGTAAGCAACAAACCAATTTGAAAGGCAGAGAGAAAGTACAAAGACAAGGGCAAGCTCATGGGGCAAGGTCCAGAGTCAAGGTCCACTCAGCAAGGTGAGTCCATGAGGCAAAAGGAAAATCCACAGGGCAAGGCAAGTTCACAAGTCAAGGGCACAAGGCAGGGCACAGACAGAAACATGAGTCAAGGCTGAGGGTTTCCAAAGCTGGGGGAGTGGCTGCCAAAGCAAACGATTGTTCCTGACAAAGACAATCTCCCCCAATTCGCTTCACTCACTAACTTCAATAACACCATTTAAAGCTGTATAATGCACATACCCTAAAATGTTGCCAGATCACCCTGCACTGGAGTTAACTGTCCCAGGAGTGGTTGATTTCTTATAGGAGCAAATTGCAGCCCAAGATCTTTGGAAACAGCAGCTCAACCAAGCAAAACAGATTTACAAGGCAGCAAATGCCCATCAGCAGGAGGGATCAGCATAGCAATAAGAGACAAAGTTCTTGACTTTCTACCGAGTTTTAAGCTTCTTCAAGAGCTTCCATGAAACCAGATGATAAATTTGTTGAACAGTTCAAAGTTCTCTGACAAATCAACCCTGTAACCTTCCACATCCCATTATCCCCTTCAAAGGAGGTGCATACGGTATTTCATCAAGCATTAATCTTTGAAGATGTTCCCCCAAGCACAATACAATCACAGAGTCCCCCTCTATCACCAGTCATGGTAGAGGGAGAATCACAATACGAGGTGGAAACAATTCTAGACTCTAGAAAAAGAAGCAAAGGGATTCAGTTCTTGATTCATTGGAAAGGCTATTTTTTGCAGATCACTCGTGGTAAAATGCAGAGTACATGCCCTGATTTAGTTCATCAATTTCACCAGGGCTTCCCTACAAGCCAAGGTCAACCAAGCTACCAGTTTTCTGCCTAGGTTTGCCTGAAGAAGCTATTGAGAAAGAGGTTAACCAGCCCCTGGATTCCTCCGGATGGGGGCAGAATGTTTGCTTTTAATTTTTTTTTTTTATCCAAAAAGTTTTTATTGGTCAAAAAAGGTTTATACAAATACATATCAGGTATGGTAAATTTTCATTTTTCTTATACAAGATAAGAATTTTACTCAAAATTTTAAACACATACAACAGCCATATGGCAAGCAGGTGATACGAAGTAGCTAAGTTTATCAATCTTACATACGCAATAAAGAAGGGTCAAGAATAATCAGAATATCATACAAAGGAGAATAAGGAAAACCAACACAATACCAAATATCATTGTCACTTCCTAGTTTTTGATCTCAGAACTCTGGGTTCAGCCTGACCCAACTCCAGGGCCGCAACAGCGGCAGCCGCCTCCTCCCCATGGTCTATAACCTCCCCTTCTTCAACTCCTGGGTCATCTAATTCCAGGAGGGCTTTGTGTTCCTCCACGTAGGCCGCAGCCTCCGCAATTGTAATTATAATTGCAGCAGCCTGGTGGCGAACAGGGAACGGAGAAGAATTGAGGAAGGGAGAAGGGAAGGAGATATCGGCAAATGTGAGTGGAGTGCTCCGGAGTGCGGGGGTTTCTCTCCCGCGACAGGAAGGAGCACGAATCACTTTGGAGAGAGGAGAACTTAAAATAACAAGATTACCGGTTTTGTGGAGCTCGGGAGAGAAGAGGTGATGGAGAAATTTAGGAGGGAGGGTTTGAGGCCCCCCCTCCCTCTGGGGAACAATGGTGGCGTCCAGCTTCCGCCTTCACTATGAGAATCTTGATGACATCACTTCCTTCGGCTTCCTGGTTGACTAACTGTACTCTGGACTCGTTGCTCCTGTGAGTGCCCCTGGTGGATCCGGAGGAAATTACAAGGATACTGTGCTTGCCTGAGGATTTTAAAATTTTAAATGGCAAAGGTCAGAGACCAACTGCTGGAGAAATGGAGAGAATTTTGGAAAAGTTATCTAATATGGACAAGAAACTGGATGAAATAAGAGCAGAAATTGTGACTATCCAAAAGGATTTAAAGGACACTCAACAAGTCTCAGCAGAAAACAAGCAGAAAGTGGAAGGTCTGAGGAGAGATGCGGGCAGTGCAGAAAAGAGAGGAGACGACAGGCAATGCTGTGCTTGGACTACAGATGGATAAAATGTCTTATTTCCTTAGGTTTCAAAATCTGGAAGAAGTGGACCAAGAAGACTTGAGAGATGTTGTGACTAAACTGTTGGGAGAATTTCTTGGGAGAGGTGTTGACTTTATGAATTGGGATGTGGATCGAGCTTATAGAGTTAATTCAAAATATGCACGCACGCATGCAGTTCCTAGAGAGGTTCATGTCAAATTTGTGAGAAGAGAGACGAGAGATGAAATTCTTAGAAAACATAGGAGTGGGGCACTGACTTATAGGGGCAGGGAGATAGCCATTCTGAGGCAGATTCCCAGACAGGTACGTGAAATGAGAAAGAAATATTACTTTTTGTCAAGCAAATTGTACCAGAAGGGAGTAGGCTTCAGATGGCTGATGCCAGAGGGATTGATGATTTTCCGGGAGAATGTTTGCTTTTAAAAGTTAAAAAAAAACAACCTCTGATCATCGTGTGGCTCAACTGGGCATGGGTGGGGGGGGGCAGGGATTTTTACTACTGGTTCTCCGAACCACCTGCCACCATTGCTACCGGATCGAGTGATCCGGTCCAAATGGGGAGCATTTCACATCTGCACTCATATCACATGCTAGTAAAGTTATGCTGAAAAATCCTACAAGCTAGGCTCCAGCAGTGTGTGTATCGAGAACTACCAGAAGTACAGGCAGGATTTCGAAGAGGCAGAGGAACTAAAGATCAAATTGCCAACATACGCTGGATCATGGAGAAAGCTAGGGAGTTCCAGGAAAACATCTACTTCTGCTTCATTGACTATGCTAAAGCCTTTGATTGTGTGGATCACAACAAATTGTGGCAAATTCTTAAAGAGATGGGAGTACCAGACCATCTTATTTGTCTCTTGAGAAACAGATAGATAGATAGATAGATAGATAGATAGATAGATAGATAGATAGATAGATAGATAGATAGATAGATAGATCCCATTCTTTCCTTTCTTTCTCTGGGGAATAATGATATTGCTTTCATATCACCTGCTTTTGATTCCCTTTGCTGCAGATTAGCTGTCATAAACTTTGAGCATCCACAGGTAAACTTAATTTACTGGCCTTTTTAGAGTACTTGGTCCTTGACTTTTATTTTAAATTCTTCAGCCATCCATTTATAACTAGGATTCCTCCAACCCAGGTTGATAGCTGTTTTTCTTTGTTATATCATTTGGCTGCATCCCTGACTCTATCCCCAGCTAAATGTTTCCTCTTGAACTAGTTTGGAAATTAGGAAAATAGGTGCTTGTTTAGCTTTGTTGTTTAAATTTAACATCTAATTTGTAATCTATTAACAGGCTTCCTGTTTGGCAACTCCATGTATTCAACTGTTTCATAGCATATTTCTAATCCCTTCATCAGCCTCCAAGTGTTTCTTGATCAATAGATCGGAACAGCAAGAAATTTGCCACCTGTTGTACTCCTGGTTATTTCAGAGAACTTTCTTCCTTCTTTTGAGTGGGCACAGCTTATTATAATAATGTAATATTATGCTAAATAAAGATTATTCTTTATTGAAAAGTAATTTTTGATCATTCTAAGTCATTTGCTGAATCTGAAGGACAGCATGAAGCTGCTCACCACCTTTCTCCTTGTGGGCCTTCTAGCTCTTTGGATGGGATTCCCCTCCACAACTGGGAGCCACCTCCCAACAGGTGAGACATAAAAGTAGCTGTCTGGTGAAGAGAGATGATGGAGGAAAGAGAAGGAAGCCTCACTGAGTTTTAGGCCTTCATCTTTACCTTTATTTTATTTGTTTGTGTGATTATGTGTGTGTGTGTTTTATTTGTGTGTGTGATTGTATGTGTGTGTGTATGTCTGTCTGTCTATCTGTCTTATTGAGGGAAAATGGAGATTATATTTGAAAAGAAAGGTTGCCATCTTATATATATATATATATATATATATATATATATATATATATATATATATATATATATATATATATATATATATATATATATTTGTTTGTTTTCTGAGGTTTTCACGGGTGTTTGTATATAGGTCTTTGGTTGTTCGGGTTTTCTCCCGTGTAAAATTGGAAGTGTCTTGGCGACGTTTCGACGAAGTCTCATTCGTCATCTTCAGGCTTCAGCTTCGTGCTTCTGGGAGCAATGTGTGATCGCAGCTGTTTCTTCCTTTTAACTGCTAGTGGGGGTTTGAACTGATTGGGTGGGAGCTTGGCTGTGCTCTGATTGGATGGGGGGTTTTTTGTGCTCTGATTGGCTGGGGTGTGTCCTGTGTTGGTGGGAGCTTGGCTGTGCTCAGTCTAATCTGTGTTGCAGGGGGATTTGAGCTGGTGAGCTGCATAGCTGTTGTTTGGCTTTGTGGTGGTGCTACATCTTCATAGTGGGTGTCAGTCTGCTGCATGTATGGATTGGAGGGGTTTGAAATGGCTAATGTTGCAGCTGCGGTCTGGCTTCTGGTCCTTGGTCGTAGTTCATGATCAGTGTGGGTTTGGGTCTGCTTTCTGGGTGGATGCGGTGGTGACATCCTGTGTGGACCTCGTGAGTGTGGGTCTGGTGTCATTCCTCGTGTTAGGGACTCGTTTGTCAATAAGGGCGGGTTTCCAAATGGCTGGTAGGCGGGAGGTGTCATCTCATTTGTTCATGCTGTGTGGGCGTTTTTCTATCTCAATGGCTTCTCTGATTATTCTGTTGTTAAAGTGTTCAGTTTTGGCGATAGTTCTGGTCTTTTTAAAGTCAATATCATGTCCTGTGACTTTAAAGTGTTGGACCAGGGAAGAAGTTGGTTCCTCTTTTTTGAATGAGTTCTTGTGTTCTTCAATGCGTGCACTTATTCTTCTGTTGGTTTGTCCAATGTATGTGGTGGGGCAGGCGGTGCATGGGATTTCATATACTCCTTGATTTTCTAACTCAATTTTGTCTTTGGGGTTTCTTAGGATGGTGGATATTTTTCTGTTTGTGCAGAATGCTGTCTTGATGTTGTGTTTGTGGAGGATCTTGCTGATTCTGTCTGTGGTGCCTTTTATATATGGGAGGAGGGCTGTGCCATTTTCTTGTTCTCTGTCTTGGATTTTAGTGGGGGGTTCTTTTGGATTAGCTTGGTAATCTTATTTCTTTGGAATCCATTGGATGTTAGTACGTTAGTGAGAGTGTCTAGTTCGGTTTTAGGTGTTGTTCATCAGCTAAGCTTTTTGGTGTGGAGATGAGTGTCTTGGCTACGGAGTTGATCTGTGCTGGGTGGTGGTGTGAGAGTGCATGCAGATAGCGGTTTGTGTGTGTTTTCTTCTGGGAGATGGTGTGTCCTAGGGAGCCATTGGGTTTTCTGTAGACTAAGACATCTAGAAAGGGAAGTTGGTTGTTAACTTCTGTTTCCATGGTGAACTGTATTTTGGGGTGTAGGCTATTGAGGTGTGTGAGGAAGTTGTCAAGTTTTTCTTTCCCGTCTGGCCACATTATGAAGGTGTCGCCTACATATCTGAGCCAGAGTTTGAGTTTGTGATCAGATTTTTCTAGTGCTTGGGTTTCAAAGTGTTCCATGTAGAGGTTGGCAATGACAGGTAAGAGGGGTGATCCCGTGGGTGCTCCTTCTATTTGTTTGTATTTTTGTCCATTATAGATGAAGTATGTGTTGGATAGGCAGTGGTTGGTCAGATCTAGGATGTGCTTGGGGAGGTTATATTTGTTTTGGATAGCTGTCAAGGCTTCTTTGATTGGCACTTGGGTGAAGAGGGATATGACATCAAAGCTCACGAGTAGGTCGCTGGGCTGTAAGTTTTGTTTCTTTATGATCTCTATGAACTGGAATGAGTTTTTACGTGAGGTGATGGATTCTGCATAGGGCTGTAGTTGTTTGGCGAGAAATTTGGCTAGGTTTTGTAGAGGTGAGCCTATGGAGCTGACTATGGGTCTGAGTGGGGGTTCCTTCTTTGTGTATCTTGGGAGGCCATAGAGCTTAGGGCATCTGGATGATTTCTCTGGGAATGATTCTTTGTTGGATTTCTTCGCTGATGGGGAGGCTTTTATTTTGGATCTAGTGGTTTTTCTAGGTAGGTGGTGGGGTCTGTTTTAGGGGCTTGTATGCAGGGTCTTGGAGTAGGTTGGTTAATTTGGTTTGGTAGTCAGATGTGTTCATAACCACCGTGCTTGCCCTTGTCTGCTGGTAGGATTATTATGCTGGTATCTTTTTCAGGTTAAGTAGTGCTGTCTGTTCCTCTTGGGTAAGTTGCTTTTGGGTGGCTTGCTGGTGCAGAGGATGTTGGAGATCTCGAGTCTGATTTTGTTAGCGCCATCGGGTTGATTTTGGTCAGGCTGGTTTCAACTCCGCATATAATGGTTTCGTGGGGATGTATTTGGGAGTGACTGCAAAGTTGAACTTTGGAAAGGACATCGGTTTCAGCTTTGGTGAGGATCCTATCTGAGATGTTATGCACTGTTTGTTTCATGTGTTGCTGTGAGGGTGGAGGGGTTTGTTTTGGCGTTCTTGTAGTCTTCGGAGTTTGTTGGTGTGCGTGTCTGTTTTGAGGGTGGTCTGTGTTTCGCCTCCAGACGGCAAGTTGTTTTGGATTTGTCCCAAAGTGCAGGGTGCATCTTGTTGCTGAGTTTGAGGTGAAGTGTGAGGAGATCTTTGTTGATTTGATCTAGGAGGAATCTTTTTGTGTGAAGTTCATTTCTGATTAAGGCCAATTCTGTTCTTTTTAGGATGCGTTTGGTGGCTGCAGAGTTGGAGTGGAATTTCAATTGGAAGCATTTGGGGATTAAATTTTGATCGCAGTTTCAGAGAATGCGAGGTCACATAAAATGGAAGCTCTTTGGACTTCTAGTTCTTCATAGGTCCTGGTCAGATGGTGGATTTCCTCCCCGTAGAGGTGCAATATTTGTTTTCTGAGGTTTTCACGGGTGTTTGTATATAGGTCTTTGGTTGTTCGGGTTTTCTTCGTCGAAACGTCGCCAAGACACTTCGTCGAAACGTCGCCAAGACACTTCCAATTTTACACGGGAGAAAACCCGAACAACCAAAGACCTATATACAAACACCCGTGAAAACCTCAGAAAACATATATATATATATATATATATATATATATATATATATATATATATATATATATATATATATATATATATATAATTTATTTATATATATATATATATCAAAAATTTCAAACTCAATGTATTCCATGCTGGAGATATTAGCTGCATCTCTAAATGGTGACTTTTTCAACTATTATCTCCATTTTCTCTCAATAAGTTGAAAGTGCACATTTCCAATCAATATATATTAATTTTATAACTCTTGAAAAGAAATAAGAATGATAAAGAACTCTAAAGTTGAAATTTATTGCTTAACCAACTTCACATTGATTGTTTTGACATTTCTTTTTTAACCTAAAACATATTGCAGACCTTTGAGGTTGGAGAAAATTACAATTCATTTTGATAAGATTTAAGCCTGAAAAAATCAGTGGATTGAATTGGCCTTTGAAACAAAAGTAAAATTAGGAAAATAGGTGCTTGTTTAGCTTTGTTGTTTAAGTTTAACATCTAATTTGTAATCTATTAACAGGCTTCCTGTTTGGCAACTCCATGTATTCAACTGTTTCATAGCATATTTCTAATCCCTTCATCAGCCTCCAAGTGTTTCTTGATCAATAGATCGGAACAGCAAGAAATTTGCCACCTGTTGTACTCCTGGTTATTTCAGAGAACTTTCTTCCTTCTTTTGAGTGGGCACAGCTTATTATAATAATGTAATATTATGCTAAATAAAGATTATTCTTTATTGAAAAGTAATTTTTGATCATTCTAAGTCATTTGCTGAATCTGAAGGACAGCATGAAGCTGCTCACCACCTTTCTCCTTGTGGGCCTTCTAGCTCTTTGGATGGGATTCCCCTCCACAACTGGGAGCCACCTCCCAACAGGTGAGACATAAAAGTAGCTGTTTGGTGAAGAGAGAGGATGGAGAAAAGAGAACGAAGCCTCACTGAGTTTTATGCCTTCATCTTTACCTTTATTTTATTTGTGTGTGTGATTGTGTGTGTGTGTGTTTTATTTGTGTGTGTGATTGTATGTGTGTGTGTATGTCTGTCTGTCTATCTGTCTTATTGAGGAAAATGGAGATTATATTTGAAAAGAAAGGTTATATATATATATATATATATATATATATATATATATATATATATATATATAGGTCTTGGTTGTTCGGGTTTTCTCCGTGTAAAATTGGAAGTGTCTTGGCGGCGTTCGACGAAGTCTCATTGTCATCTTCAGGCTTCAGCCGTGCTCCCAGAAGCGGCTGAAGCCTGAAGATGCGAATGGCGTGTTGGCTCAACACGGAGAAACCGCAACAACAAAGACCTATGAAAACCTCAGAAAACATATATATATATATATATATATATATATATATATATATATATATATATATATATATATATATATATATAATTTATTTATATATATATATATCAAAAATTTCAAACTCAATGTATTCCATGCTGGAGATATTAGCTGCATCTCTAAATGGTGACTTTTTCAACTATTATCTCCATTTTCTCTCAATAAGTTGAAAGTGCACATTTCCAATCAATATATATTAATTTTATAACTCTTGAAAAGAAATAAGAATGATAAAGAACTCTAAAGTTGAAATTTATTGCTTAACCAACTTCACATTGATTGTTTTGACATTTCTTTTTTAACCTAAAACATATTGCAGACCTTTGAGGTTGGAGAAAATTACAATTCATTTTGATAAGATTTAAGCCTGAAAAAATCAGTGGATTGAATTGGCCTTTGAAACAAAAGTAAAATTAGGAATCCTACTGAGAATATGTTGAGCAATTTCTCTGGGGAAATTTCCTGTTGCTTATTTTATTTTTATTTTATTTATTTATTTATTTATTTATTTATTTATTTATTTATTTTGTCACAACAATATATATAAGTATCATACAGAAAGGTTATATAGTGTATAAACATATATATGAGTAAATATTAGGAGGTATAAGCATATATATATATATAGGAAGAAGAAAAGAAAAACAATAGGACAGGAATGGTAGGCACGTTTGTGCGCTTATGCACGCCCCTTATGGTCCTCTTCTTGTCAAATTCACCAACTATTCCTCCAAAGTGGGTAGCATTGAATCTTTCTCTGTCCATATAATAAGCTTGCAATAGTTATCATATACTGAAATAGTCTTCCATGAATTTTTTCCCAATTTTTCTGGCTTCAGTTAGGAAGGAAGAATTGTTCAGAGTTTCCCGTCTAAGAGGTGTAAGTCTAGCAGCAGACTGAAATCCTTTCTTTTTTCCCCCCCATCAAGTTTTTTATTTTATAATATATAAAAATTCCATTTTCAATAAACTGTGTGTTTTCTGGGTACAAATAGTTTTAGGAAATAGTAATCAAAATATTTACAACAGTGTTCATTACATTAGTATTGATTGAAGTACCAACAACAAAAAATAATGTTTACTTAATGATTTTAACATACCTCCCTTATATCATTGATCTTTTCCTTATATTTCCCCATTTCTAACTCCTGTTTTTATCAATTTACCATTGATAAAATAAATCCCAGAGGTCCAAAAGTATTCAATTTCTTTCTTTTCCTTAATTGTGTTAGCCTATCTATTTCTGCACATTCTAATATTTTTTTAATCACATTCTTATCTGTTGGGATCTCTTCACTTTTCCATTGTTATGTAAATACAATTCTAGCTGCATTCAATACATGTAAAATCAGATATGCTTTCCCTTTATTGTACTTATCCGGTAAAATGCCCGACAAGAATATTTCTGGTTTCAGATCAATATGTTGTTTTACCATTTTTTCCAGCCATGTATGTATTTTTGTCCATTTTTTTGCTTTTGGGCACGTCCACCTCATATAAGAATACAAACCAGGTATCTGGTGGCATTTCCAACATTTTCCAGACATATTCTTAAACATCTTTGCTAACCTTGAGGGTGGAAAATGCCATCTATAAAACATTTTATAAAGTTTTTCTTTATATGCAGTTGACATCATTAATTTATAATTTCTATCCCATAGTTTCTGCCATTTATCTAACTCCAATGGATAATCAAAATTTTTAGCCCATACTATCATTGTCTCTTTTACTTGTTCATCTTCCTTCTTGATACTTAACAAATAGCTATATATTTTCTTTATAGTTTTTCATCTGTCCCTGTTAGTATCTGGTCTAATTCTGTTAGTTCTTTATAGAAACCATACATTTTAGCATCCTTCTGATATCAGGAGTGTATCTGCATTTGTGATCACCATGTTATATCAATCTCTCAACCACTCAATTCTTGTTTAGTTTTAAGTTGCCCCCTTTCATTCAAAATGTCTTTATAGATAGTAATATTTTTCATATCACTAACATTTGGATGAATCAATGCCTCCATTGTGAAGAGCCAGACCGGTATTTTCAAATAGTGATGTTCTTTAATTTAATTGAAATCCTTTCTGAGGTAGCTCTGAAAGTGTGGGATGCAGATGCTAATTAAGTCATCTCTTCATTAGCCATGGTGGCACAGTGTTTCGAATGCAATACTATAGGTTACTTCTGCTGACTGCCAGCTGACTGCAATTTGGCAGTTCAAATCTCACCAGGCTAAAGGTTGATTCAGCCTTCCATCCTTCCAAGGTTCGTAAAAGGAAGACCCAGATCGTTGGGGGCAATATGCTCACTTGGTAAACTGCTTAGAGAGTTTACCAAGCACTGTGAAGAGTTATATAAGTGTAAGTGCTATTGCAATTGCTCTTAGTCTCCGTGTGCCCCATTTCTGACCTACACGCGCCCCATTTTCAGCCTCTGCACATCCCATTTTTGGCTCATTCCAGGCAGTGGGGATAGATGGAGGCAGCAGTGATCCCTACCACCTAGAACTGGCCAAAAATGGGACGTGCGGGGGCCAAAAACGGACACAAGGAGACAGCGATAGGCAGCAGCAGCAATGGGCGGCGACAGGCAGTGGCGATCCCTGCAGCCTGGAACAGCTGATAGGCGGTATTCCAGGAGACTGATCCAGCCATCACTCAGCTGTTTGTGCTAAATCAGGCTGTGCTGAAGCTGACCAGGCTGTTTACTGTTTGCTGCAAGGAAGTAAATTGCTGGGAGCCAGAGGCAGAGGCAATTTTTTTCCCCTTGTCTTCCTTCCCAAAAGCTAGGTGAATGTTTCACTTTGCATCTTACTCTGAAAAATACAGTATATTTCCATTTTTATTCCTATAAATGGTAATGGGTGATTTGGGGTAATATCTCCCAAAATCTTGTATCCTCTATCAGAGAACTGGGACTTTGAGATTCTGATTAGTATTTTAGCTGTTTCTAGCACTATACTCATCTGGTCAGAGTGCTCTGATGTCATTCCTAGATCTTTGGAAACTCTTCTCAACCTAGAAGTAACAGCCCCAAGTACTCTTACCATCAAATGACATCAAATGACTGTGAGTTTTAGTATCACCAAGAAGGAACAATTGAGAACTTTACAGGTCACATTGTTAACCGAAGCCTTGAAGTTTAACATTATTATTGTTTAACCTGTTAACTATTCTTTCTTTTATATATATATATATATATATAATTTGTTTTCTGAGGTTTTCGCGGGTGTTTGTATGTAGATCTTTGGTTATTCGGGTTTTCTCCCGCGTAAAATTGGAAGTGTCTTGGCAACGTTTCGACGAAGTCTCATTCGTCATCTTCAGGCTTCAGCTTTCTGGGAGCAATGTGTGATCGCAGCTGTTTCTTCCTTTAAGTGCTAGTGGGGGTTTGAACTGATTGTGTGAGAGCTTGGCTGTGCTCTGATTGGATGGAGGCCCACACTCACGAGGTCCACACAGGATGTCACCACCGCACATCCACCCAGAAAGCAGACCCAAACCCACACTGATCATGAAGCATGACCAAGGACCAGAAGCCAGACCGCAGCTGCAACATTAGCCATTTCAAACCCCTCCAATCCATACATGCAGCAGACTGACACCCACTATGAAGATGTAGCACCACCACAAAGCCAAACAACAGCTATGCAGCTCACCAGCTCAAATCCCCTGCAATACAGACTAAATTGAGCACAACCAAGCCCCACCCAAACAGGACACACCCCCAGCCAATCAGAACACAAAAAAACCTCCATCCAATCAGAGCACAGCCAAGCTCCCACCCAATCAGTTCAAACCCCCACTAGCAGTTAAAAGGAAGAAACAGCTGCGATCACACATTGCTCCCAGAAGCACGACTGAAGCCTGAAGATGACGAATGAGACTTCGTAACGTTGCCAAGACACTTTCAATTTACGGAGAAAACCCGAATAACCAAAGATATATATATATATATATATATATATATATATATATATATATATATATATATATATATATATATATATAATTTATTTACATTTATATCCCGCCTTCTCCGAAGACTCAAGGTTACAGTGTGTAAGGCAATAGTTTCATTCTATTTGTATATTTACAAAGTCAACTTATTGCCCCCAACAATCTGGGTCCTCATTTTACTTACCTTATAAAGGATGGAAGGCTGAGTCGGTGGGACTCGAGCCTGCAGTAATTGCAGGCAGCTGTTTTAATAACAGGCTATCTTACAGCCTGAGCCACCACGCCCTACTATATAATGTATGAGAAGTCAAATTAGGTGGATTTTTTTTATTAAAGGGAAGATATTGTTTTGCAATGTATCTATCAATGTTTAGGTGAATGGATAATACGTGTTTTTTGGGTTTTTTGTCCTTTTAATTCACATTTTTTTAATGTTCCTGTCCTGTTCCTGTTTTGTTGTTGCATTTTTTTGTATCTTGTATTTTAATCTTTTAAATAAAATAAAATTAAAAGCTCACATTTTAAGTACACATACAATGCTGTGCCCTCAAATTGTAACTTTTATAGCAGCCCTGAACCACATTAGAGTTGATAGTATCAAAAGTCCCAAGAGATCTAATAAGACAAGAAAAGATGCACTCCAAGCACCTAAGTTACAATTTAGGTCATTCACAAGAGCAACCATATATATTTCCATCCCTTGCTTTAGTTTGAACCATGACTGAAAGGACTTTAACTCATTCATTTCCAACCTCCTTTCAATCAGCTCTTCCCCAGTTAATCCTGTTCTCTTCAAATCACACTTATTTCCCAAAGTGCATATAATTTGTTTTCTGAGGTCCAGGAAAGTTTGCTTATATCCTTTGAAATGTTATGATATTCCAAACTGCATGTTATTACCAAAATAAAATGGAACTATTAACCACAAGGAGATCTTTACTATGTTGTTCTTCCAACTGGACCTCACATTAGAATGTAGGAAAGAAGATTTGCTTTGCTCGAGATGTAGAATGAGAAAGGAAATGGACAAGAAATTGCTAACAGCCTGAAAGTGAAATGAGCTTACCACGTTATTGCTCAAAGAAACTATCGTTTAACCACAAACTGACAAGAAAGTTAATTAGAAAAAGCCACTTGGTATATCCATGCGTCAAAGCCAAGTCCATAATAAATAATAAATAATGTACACAAAACAATAAGAGGTACCAAAACCAACCTTCACACTTTACACACACACACAACACAACAGACTCACACACAAAGTAAGCAGCTGCCACCCAAAATGGCCCTGCAACAAGCGGGTACCTCACACAGCCATAAAAAGCTCAAAACCAACTTTCACACTTTACATACACACAATACAACACAATACAACCGACTCACACAATGTAAAAAGCAACTGCACAAATATTTTATTATTTTATTTTATTTATATTTTAGATAAAAGCAGCTAAATTTAAAACTTCCTTAACTTCAGTGGGAGAAAATTACATTTGGTTCATTTTTCAAAGCTTGTAAGTGTTGTGGGTTCTATGTAGGAGAAGAGAATGAAGAATAAATTGCTGAAAAATGAAGACTAAATGGCTGTGTTCATATAAATTGCTGAAGCAAATAGCAAGCTACTTTTACATAGACAGCAACAGGTCATATCATTCAGCCATCTCCCTCTGCATTTTGTTAGCATAAATTTCAGTCAAAGCCTGAAAAGTATTGGCCTTTGTAATAGTGGTGTGTGGGCATGGCATGGCTTGGTGGGCATGGCAGGGAAGGATACAAAATCCATTCCCACCTACCCAGGGAAGGATACTGCAAAATCCCCATTTCCTCCTGATCAGCTGGGACTTGGGAGGCAGAGAATAGATGAAGCCAGTCAGAATTTTTACTACTGGGTCTCCGAACTATTCAAAATTTCGGTACTGGTTCTCCAGAATTGGTCAGAACCTGCTGAAACCCACCTCTGCTTTGTAAGGAAGATAGGGTTAGAATTCCACAGAGAAAGTGTTGAACAATAGCTGTGACAAAATTTCCTGCTGTTCAGTGCCGATTGTGACTCTTATGTGAGTCAGAAATGCTTTCAAGTATCAAAGAAAAATCGCATTCTAAATAAAACAAGGTATTCAATGAATAAAGTAGTAGTTGTACCATAGGAACTCAGGAAGGAGAAATTGTTCAAAGCATCCTTCTCAGAAATCTTTTTGAGGTAGCTCTGAAAACGTGCAAGAAACACAGAAGCTAATTAATCTTCTCTTTATTAGTCTCCAGGAAAATGAACAAACTTTAGTAATTTTGCCACTGATAAAGTTTGCCTGCCAATGATGTGCTCCTAATGCAGATAATTCTCTTTTAGCAACTCTCTTGATAAGCAAAGCAGTCCCCAAATGCAACAGTGATTGTCCTTCAGCTTCCCTTTGTTTTGCAAATCTGCAAAAATCATAAATGCAGGGCTTGGTCATTATTTTTTCATCATACTAGTAACTGTGCTTAATCACTAAAGAAACCAGTTGGCAAATGACTACTACCTATACATTATATTTTAAGATTAACCACCATTGTTCTGCATTATTCTCCGCTATTGCAGGAAAGCAAAGTCCACAGAAGCCGGGGGAGTGTCCAAAGGATCTTTGCAAATGTAGTCATCCTAGACCTAATCTTTGCGAGAGAGATGATGATTGCAGAGGAAGGCAGAAGTGTTGTTACATTTGTTGTGCACTGCTGTGCAAATCCAAGGTAAGAAGTTCTTAGACTCAGGTAGTACTTCATATGCATATTTCATGGACAATCTTGGTTCATCTTCTTTGTAACAGCCTCCATGTTTCTTTCACTTTAGCCTTCTACCCACATTCTTTCCTTTTTTTCTGTGGCACAACCTAATTTGTTGGTATCAAAATATTTCACTAAAATTCCATAAAGCTGGCCCTTGACACTTAGTTTAAATTCTTCAGCAAGCCATTTACAACTAGAATCCTCCAATCCAACTTGACAGATGTTTTTATTGTATCATTTGGCTTCTTCTTTGACAGCTTCTCCAGCAAATGTGTACAGTACTCTTGAAACTACTTTGGTTGTAAGACTTGGGGTGTTGTTTATGTAAGTTTTAATATATCATTTCTAATCCATAACAGGTTTTCTGGTTAATGAAAGTGGTTTCAACAATATGACAGCATCTTTCTGATCCCTTCATAAGCCTCAAAAATGTCTCTTGAACAAGAGATGAGAAGAGCAAGATATCTGCCACAATGCTTTACTCCTTGTTGTTTCAGGGAACTTTTCTTTCTGTCTCTTTCTGTGAATTTCCACTTTCTGTCTTAAGCACTATCATCTACAAATTTTCAATAGATAATCAATGGATAATGAAAAATGAATAAAACTGTATGTGATTTTCATTACATGCCAATGATTACTTCCCTACTATAGATAAAGTTACTTTTGCAAATGTCACTTTCCAATTCTTCTTTTATTTATCTGTAGAACATCATCTTGGTCATTTTTAATGCCTGGAGGCTTCTCCTGCCTCCAGTGCCCGAATCCGCGCCGAGGCCCTAGGGGCCAGGTGTTCAAAAGGACACCTGCCGCACGGACGGCTCGCCAGGGGTCTCCCAGCCGACATACAGGACTGGGGGACCGATGCTGGCGGCCCTAGGCTCGGCGGGTTTGAGGCCACGGCCACGGCCATTATTTTGGTCGCCGCCTGGGCCGCTGTGCCCGTGACACCGGGCTTTGATTTATAACTGCAGCAGCCTGGTGGTGAACAGGAACGGAGAAGAATTGAGGAATGGAGAAGGAAGGATATCGTAAACGCGAGTGGAGTGCCCGGAGTGCGGGGGTTTTTCTCCTGCGCTGGAAGGAGCACGAGTCATTCTGGAGAGAGGAGAACTTAAAATAAGAAGATTACCGGTTTTGTGGAGCTCTGGAGAGAAGAGGTGATGGAGAAATTTAGGAGGGAGGGTTTGAGGCCCCTCCTCTGGGGAACAGTGGTGGCGCCCAGCCCGCCTTCACTATGAGAATTTTGATGACATCACTTTGGCTTCCTGGTTGACTAACTGTACACTGACCTGTGTTCCTGTGAGTGCCCCTGGTGGATCCGGAGGAAATTACAAGGATACTGTGCTTGCCTGAGGATTTTGAATTTTTTTTTTAAATGGCAAAAGGTCAGAGACCAACTGCTGGAGAGATGGAGAGAATTTGGAAAAGTTATCCAATATGGACAAGAAACTGGATGATTTGCAAAGAGGCCAATGGAAATAAGAGCAGAAATTGTGACTATCCAAAAGGATTTAAAGGATACTCAACAAGTCTCAGCAGAAAACAAGCAGAAAGTGGAAGGTCTGAGGGTGAGATGCGGCAGTGCAGAAAAGAGAGGAGACGACAGGCAATGCTGTGCTTGACTAGATGGATAAAATGTCTTATTTCCTTAGGTTTCAAAATTTGGAAGAAGTGGACCAAGAAGATTTGAGAGATGTTGTGACTAAATTGTTGGGAGAATTTCTTGGGAGAGGTGTTGATTTTATGAATTGGGATGTGGATCGAGTTTATAGAGTTAATTCACAATATGCACGCATGCAGTTCCCAGAGAGGTTCATGTCAAATTTGTGAGAAGAGAGACGAGAGATGAAATTTTAGAAAACATAGGAGTGGGGCACTGACTTACAGGGGCAGGGAGATAGCCATTCTGAGGCAGATTCCCAGACAGGTACGTGAAATGAGAAAGAAATATTACTTTTGTCAAGCAAATTGTACCAGAAGGGAGTAGGCTTCAGATGGCTGATGCCAGAGGGATTGATGATTTTCCGGG
Source organism: Ahaetulla prasina (assembly GCF_028640845.1). Lineage (NCBI taxonomy): Eukaryota > Metazoa > Chordata > Lepidosauria > Squamata > Colubridae > Ahaetulla > Ahaetulla prasina. Next base: position 200,829,482 of record NC_080541.1, read on the forward strand.
AGGGCATTACGAAAAAATTAGTACAATTATGGAGGCTACGGCCTCACGTGGAGGAACACAAAGCCCTCCTGGAATCAGATGACCCAGGAATTGAAGAAGGGAGGTTATAGACCATGGGGCGGAGGCGGCTGCCGCTGTTGCCCCTGGAGTTGGGTCAGGCTGAACCCAGAGTTCTGAGATCCAAAACTAGGAAGTGATAAAGATATTTGGTATTGTGTTGGTTTTCCTTATTCTCTTTTGTACGATATTCTGTTTATTCTTGACCCTTCTTTATTGCGTATGTAAGATTTGTAAACTTAGCTACTTCGTGTCACCTGTTTGCCATATGGCTGTTGTATGTGTTAAAAAATTTGAGTTAAATTCTTATCTTGTATAAGAAAAATGAAAATTTACCATACCTGATATGTATTTGTATAAACCTTTTTTGACCAATAAAAACTTTTTGAACAAAAAAAAAAAAAAAAAAAAAAAAGAAAAAGACAATAAAACTATGAAAGAATACTTCTATTGAGCCTCTGTGGCTCAGACTGCTAATGCAGTCTGTTATTAACAGCAGCTGCCTGCAATTACTGCAGGTTCTAGTCCCACCAGGCCCAAGGTTGGCTCAGCCTTCCATCCTTTATAAGGTAGGTAAAATGAGGATCCAGATTGTTGGGGACAATAAGTTGACTTTGTATATAAATATACAAATAGAATGAAGACTATTGCTAACGTAGTGTAAGCCGCCCTGAGTCTTCGGAGAAGGGCGGGATATAAATGCAAATTAAAAAAAAACCTGTGATGTTATTCTCACATTTCTGTACTTCAATGAAGTAAAATCTCAGGCTTGGGTGGGCAAAAGAATTACATTATCAACAGACAATTGTAATACTGTGCCCGGAATTATAATTATATAATATAGTATAATTTTAATTATGAACTGATATTATTAAAAGTCCTTAAAATATCTAATACAACAAGGAAAGCTGCACTCCAACCACATAAGTTATAGCTGAAGTCCTCCACAATAGCAATCACATATGCCTCCACCCAATGCTTCAGATCGTTTCCTGACTGAAAGGGTTCTACACATCTATTTTATCCCTCCTTTCAGCCAGGTTTCCTCCAGATTAGATCATCCTGATTCTCTTCTAATATAATATAATTTTTCTCAACATGATATCACCTTTTTTGGCATCCTCAGGATCAGGAAGGTTTGTTAACATCCTGTGGGAAGTTTATGATATTTGAAATTGTGTTTGAAGAATTCTGAATATTATTACCAGACTAAATATGGGAACTATTAACCACAAGGAGCATCGGCAGATTCTTACTTCATCGATTGGTTCTTCTAACTGGACCTCCCACCAGAATGTAGGAGACAAGAACTGCTTTGCTTGAGCTGTTGAATGGGAAAGGTAACAGGATATTGCTGATGGAGTGAATGTGAAATAACCTAACCACATTACAGTTTCAAGAAAGTGTCAGTTAACCACAAACTGTCAAGAGACCAGGGGTGAAATCTACTTATACTTATTCCACCAATATTGTTTTTTTTTCCTGTACTGCCTTCTGCTATTGCATGGAGATGTGCCCAATACCTATTGACCGATGCTATGATTATTTATCTAATGAATGCCAAGGAGATCATTACTGCC